>NC_057813.1:522082411-523359147 GCF_018294505.1 Triticum aestivum
CGGCGCCGCGCCGCCCGCCTCCACGCCGGCGCCGCCCCGGCAGCCTCCTCCCCGACCGGCGGCCGCGTCTCCGGCGAGCTCCGACTCCGGCTGCTACAGTGTCTCCGGCACCGCCTCGGGAAGCGTGCCGATGCAGATCTGGATCTGGGCATAGGTTGACTTTTTCCCCAAACCCTAGTCCATGATGCATTCTTTGACTGCCCGTAGCTCCGTTTTGGGCATATGATATATCAAAATCTTCGCCTCGACATGTACATCATTTCATTCCATTGCATCATTTGCATTTGAGGTCATCTTGATGCCCAAAATGCTGTTAGAAAGAGGCTTCGTGAGTTAAATTGCAGATCCGTTAGTTCATCATGCACTTTTGTCATTTTTGCCATGTTTAATTCGTGCATGATATGCCTGTGCCCCTTTGGGATGAATTGTTAAGCATTTTGTCTTATTTCCAGAGGTGCCACCCATGCATTTTTAGGATGTGTGTGTTGTCTTGTGCAAGCTTGCGAAGAGAGGTACCTGAGATTACTGATTTCAGAGACTTAGTGATTTTCACTAAGTCTGGGATATTTTAGTTCGTGATGCTATATGTCCAGCTTGTTTCCTAGTGATCCGTGCCTCTTTTGAGGATGATCAGTAAGGGAGTTTTGATAATTATGTTATGCTCTTTCCATCCATGTCTTTGTTTGCATATGTGGAGTGATCTAGGTTGACTCAATCGAGCTCAACTTTTGCTTCGTTGTTAATCCGGGCAGATCGTCAACTTGTTTGCGATTTTGCCGATGCTACCGTTAGTGTTCCATGCATGCTATACCTTCGTTCTTGCCATGTGTAGCTAGCACTTTGTGCCTTCTTGCTGGTTATATGATTTCCTTGCCATGACTTGCACCGTAGTGAGTGCATCGAGCTCGTTTACATGCCTTCGTGAGTTATATTTCAGCGTGTCTCAGTTTTCACTAAGTCTGAAAACTGATTGTGTTCGAGCTATGTTCGTGAGCTCGGTAGAGTATTTTGTGAACCCTTTTGGCCCCAGGTCACTTTGGGTGTTTTGTTAAGCTTGTTGAGTAGCTCCATGCCATGTTCTTACTTGTCATGTTCAGGTTTTCTATAATGTTGTTTTGCTGCTCCGAAGAGAGCATCGTGATCTGAAATTTCAGACTAGCGTTAATTTCACTAAGTCTGAAATCTGTTTTGCATTTGCGTTTTAGCCATGCTTGTTTGAACCTCTTAATGGATGAATCTGCCTATGGCGCAGTGCTAGTGTTTTGTCAACCATCTTGTGTACTTCACTGCCATGTATTTTGTTTTCATGTTTGGTGGCTGTAGCATGTTCATTTCGTTGCATTTAGATGCCTACTTGCTGTAAATCGCATACCGGTGTCATATCTTAAAACGCTCGCCATTTCCAAACCGTAGCTCCGATTCCAATGATCTTTATATCGTTTTCAAGCGATTTCATCCCCTATATCCAGTGGCACACTTGGTTTTCCAAGGTGATGCCAGGTTCATGCATTTCCTGTCATATCTTGCATTTTGCATCCCGCATCGCATCCCGCATAGCATATCGTCATTTTCATCATATTGCTTGGTCTTGCCGTGGTTGATTGTATCCTTGTTGCTTGTTTGTCTTGTTGGGTAGAGCCGGGAGACGAGTTCGCTACCGAGGAGCCCGTTAAGTTTGCTTGCGAGGATCTAGTCAACTCTGACAACTGTGCAGGCAAGATGATCATACCCTCGAAATCACTACTATCTTTGCTATGCTAGTTTGCTCGCTCTTTTGCTTTGCCACTGCTACGATGCCTACCTTTTGCTTGTCAGCCTCCCAATTGCCATGCGATCCCCTAACCCACCATTGTCCTAGCAAACCGTTGATTGGCTATGTTACCGCTTTGCTCAGCCCTTCTTATAGCGTTGTTAGTTGCAGGTGGAAGATTGGAGCCGTTCCTTGTTGGAACTTTTATTTACTTGTTGGGATATCACAATATATTACTTAATTAATGCATCTATATACTTGGTAAAGGGTGGAAGGCTCGGCCTTATGCCTGGTGTTTTGTTCCACTCTTGCCGCCCTAGTTTCCGTCATATCGGTGTTATGTTCCCGGATTTTGCGTTCCTTACACGGTTGGGCTATTATGGGAACCCCTTGACAGTTCGTCTTAAGTAAAGCTCTTCCAGCAATGCCCAACATTGGTTTTACCATTTGCCACCTAGCCTTTTCTTTCCCTTGGGTTCTGCAGACTCAAGGGTCATCGTTATTTTACCCCCTCGGGCCAGTGCTCCTCTGAGTGTTGGTCCACCTGTCAGCTACCGGTGGCTACCAGGGGCAACTCTGGGCTGGCCTACCCGTACCTAGGACAATCTGAGTGTGCCCTAAGAAAGAGATATGTGCAGCTCCTATCGGGATTTGTCGGCACATTCGGGCGGTGTTGCTGGATTAGTTTTACCCTGTCGAAATGTCTTGTTGTACCGGGATACCGAGTCTGATCGGAATGTCTCGGGTGGAGGTCTATTCCTTCGTTGACCGTGAGAGCTTGTCATGGGCTAAGTTGGGACTCCCCTGCAGGGATTGAACTTTCGAAAGCCGTGCCCGCGGTTATGGGCAGATGGGAATTTGTTAACATCCGGTTGTAGAAAACCCGAAGTTGACCTTATTTAAAATACATCAACCGCGTGTGTAACCGTGATGGTCTCTTCTCGGCGGAGTCCGGGAAGTGAACACGGTGTTGGAGTTATGCTTGCGCAGGATGTTCCTTTAGCTTCTCGCTCGTGCTTCGCCTTCTCTTCTCGCTCTCTTTTGCGTATAAGTTAGCCACCACATATGCTAGTCGCTTGCTGCAGCTCCACATATTTAGCCTTACCCATTCCTATGAGCTTAAATAGTTTTGATCGCGAGGGTGCGAGATTGCTGAGTCCCTGTGGCTCACAGTTACTACAACTCCAGATGCAGGTCCAGGTGATTCCGCTCCAGGTGACGAGTACGAGCTCAAGTGGGAGTTCGACGAGGACTCTCAGCGTTATTATGTTTCCTTTCCCGATGATCAGTAGTGGTGCCTAGTTGGGGATCGATTCAGGGCCTTGTCGCATGTTGGGGGTCTTTTCTATTTTGGCACCGTAGTCGGGCCATGAGTGATTTGTATGATGGATGTTATTTATGTACTCTGATGTGACGTGGCGAGTGTAAGCCAACTATGTTATCCCCCCTTTTATTATATATTACCTGGGATGTTGTAATGATTGCCTAACTTGCGACATTGCTTTCAATGCGGTTATGCCTCTAAGTCGTGCCTCGACACGTGGGAGCTATAGCCGCATCGAGGGCGTGACACCAACCGCCCTGGAAGAGGCCAAAGAGTTAGTCCAAAAGTGCAAGGGGTGCCAGATTTTCTGTTCCAAGCCACGTCAGCCAGCTTCCGCACTCAAGACTATCCCCATCGCCTGGCCCTTTGCAGTCTGGGGCCTGGACATGGTGGAACCATTCAAGACAGCACGAGGTGGCTTGACTCACCTACTTGTCGCAGTGGACAAGTTCACCAAGTGGGTGGAGGTGAAACCCATCAAGAAGTTGAATGGTCCGACTGCAGTGACCTTCATCGCTGACATCACAACTTAGTACGGCATCCCACACAGCATCATCACCGACAATGGCACGAATTTCGCCAAAGGCACCTTGGCCCGTTTCTGGGCGACGCAGGGCATCCGACTGGACCTAGCGTATGTTGCCCATCCGCAGTCAAACGGCCAGGTGGAGCGAGCGAAAGGCCTCATCTTATCCGGCATCAAGCCTCGACTTGTCGTACCGCTGGAGCGATCTGCCGGCTATTGGCTTGAGGAGCTGCCAGCCGTCCTCTGGAGTCTGCGCACGACTCCAAACAAGTCAACTGGCTTCACACCCTTCTTCCTCGTCTATGGTGCCGAAGCCTTCATCCCAACGGACATAGAGTTCGACTCCCCGCGAGTCACCATGTACACCGAGGAAGAAGCAGAAGAAGCACGTCAAGATGGTGTCGATCTGCTGGAAGAGGGACGGCTGTTGGCACTCAGCCGGTCCAGCATCTACCAGCAGAGTCTGCGTTGATACTATAACAGGAAGGTCAGGCCAAGATCTTTCCAAGAAGGCGACCTTGTGCTCCGGCTGATCCAGCGAACAGCCGGCCAGCACAAGCTGTCGGCACCTTGGGAAGGCCCCTTTATCATCAGCAAGGTGCTAGGGAACGACGCCTACTACCTGATCGACGCTCAGAAGCCCCGAGCGCGCAAAAGGGAGGACTCCGGCAAAGAGACAGAGCGCCCGTGGAATGCAAATCTTCTTCGAAGATTTTACAGTTGATGCAGTATGTATCACACTACCCCTTTGTATTAAAGTACTATGACTCTGGTCCTCCCGAGACGAGCTCGGGGACTGCCCTTTTTGTTATCTGTATGATAAGATTATGCCTTCGAGTACATTACTTTCATTACAAGCCGCTTGGCACCGGGCCAGACTAGTCGGCCCGGGGACTCGCCGCCTTGCGCTATGAGGAGCTTCCCGCAGTCAGACAAGTAGTGCACGGTGCCCAATCCGCCTCCTGGCAAAGCCGCAACTTGCAGAGCGACTGTGAGGCAGGCAGGAGTGAGGAAGAACGGGCGCCCACACGAAAAATGGCTAAGGACCTAAAGCACGAACATAGCGTAAGACGGCCTCCAGCATTTCTGAAGCAGAAAGCCGACTCATGAGTAGTCGGCTCGCCGTCTTTATTAACCTCTATCAAGGACAGCCGACTCTTGGGTAGTCGGCCTGTCGCTTTCTATCCGACTTGCTAAAAGAAACTCTAAACGGCCAAGTACTTGCCTTCCTGAAGTAGCCAAGCACTTGACCCAGCGACAGTCCGCAGAGCGGCTGTCCGACTGGCAAGGCAGCGATTAAAGGAAGGCGGCAAAGGGAAAAGCCTAAAGAGCAGTAAGCAAGGAAAGATGGAAATCGGATAAATATTTACATAGGCCCTTGGCCGAACCTTCGAATAGAAGTTCAAGATACACCCCGCGGGTGGAATTGTTCGAATCTAACAAATTTTTCAAAAGATTACTAAGACAGACAAGCAGAGGCGGAAAAGGCAGCCTAGGAGGCGGCATCTGGGATCGGAGGATCGGACGAGACGGCGGTGTCAGGCGCCGGGGCAGTCGGCTGGGCGGTCTCGGTTCGGTCGCCTCCGGCGGCAGTCGCCTTCTCTCGACGCGGCTCGTTGCTGGAGGCGCGGTCGAGCTGAGGCTGGCCGCCTGCTCCGTCTTCTCGCACCTCCGCCTCGCCTTCGTCCTCCGCCTCGTCCTCCTCCTCGGTGCTGGAGTCGATCACCTCCGCCGAGTCCTCGCCATACTCCGGGTTCATCCCGAACCACTCTGGCGGCACTTCCTCGCCGCCTTCAGCCCGCTCGGGCACGAAGACACTGGTGTCCGTGTACTCGGCGATGGCCGCCGCACGCTCGATAAGGGCGCCCTCCACGGCCTCCAGCTCGGCCTGGGCTTCTGACCGGAACGCGGCCAGACGGTCCAGGTCCAGCCCCGGATACCACGCCTTGACGAACTCCAAGGCCCGGCGCGCTCCGGCCCGGGCCGAGCAACCCTTCCAAGCTTCAAGACGGCCGGCGGCGACTTCCAGCCAGTCGGCGGTCCGACTGGCGGTGCACAGAGCCGGCATGTCCGGCCAGAAAGCGGAAACCGCCTGGGCGCCAGCACGCTGAAGCCGGCGCATCCGCCGGTGGGCCGGATGAAGACGGGCTTCAATGCTCAGAAGCTGCTCATCGACGGTTCAGGGGGCATTAGCGGCGATCTCCTCACCGCTGGCCCTTCGCGCCTCACGAGCAGCCTCGATGGCCAGAGGGACTGCCTGCGAGTGACCAGGGAAGAAGTCTGCCAAGACCAAAAAGAAGCAAGTCGAAAAATCAGAAGTCGGCCCGACACATAGTTGGAAGCCCGACAAAATGAGAGAAACTTACCGTCAACAATATCCTCGATCTCGTGGAAGCCGGAGGTCAGCATCGCCTCCCTGTCAGTCCCGGAGGAGCGCTCGCTCTCGAACTCGGCCAGGAGAGCGGCCTCCTTCTTCTCGGCCTCGTCCCGCGCCTTCTTGAGCAGCTCCTTCTGCTCGGCCAGCTGCGCCGCCAGCAGGTCGCGCTCCGTGGCAAGCTTGCCACACTCCTCCTCCTTGGCACGCCGGGTGGTATTGGCCTCGCCCAACTGCTCCTGAAGAACGACGTGGGCTCTTGAAGAACAAAAGAAGAGACAAATAAGTCATAGCAAAGAAGATCGCCGGGAAGATCCGGCCCGACTGCTCAGCAGTCGGCCCGAATCTCGGGGACTACAGCCCGCGGGTGCGCCAGCACGCCTCCGCGAAGAAGAAGAACTTACTCCGGCTTTCCAACAAGTTGGCAGCCCGCTTGCTCAACTCCTCAACATTGCGGTTGAAGGCAGTGGCGCAGAGGTTGTGATACTCCTGCAATAAGTCATTGAAGACAAAGTTAGTATTTGGAGCTCGGCAGAGGGAGTTCCGCACTGCCTGCTCAGCAGCCGGCCCGGAACTCGGGGACTACACCCAGTGGGTGCGCTGGCGCGCCCCCACAGAGAAAAACAAGAATAAAAAAGAAGAAGGAAACGTACTCGGACGGCCGTCCGCGCTGCCAGATGCGCCCTGGTGCAAGTTTGAAGGGCGTCGCCTTCAGCGTGCAGTTTCGCCTGAACGTCCAGAAGCGCTTGATTTAGCGGCCCGGTGCCGCCTCCGTGCAACCACCCGGTGGGCGCGGCGCTTGTGGCCTCGGCATCCAAGGTTGCCGAGCTGGCGGCGCCTGTCTCCCGAGGTCGCCCTCTCAAGACGGTGATGCACCGGTGAGACGACTTGGAGAAGCAGCCGCGCCTCGGCCTCATCCGTGTCCGGCGGCTCTGACAGACCCACCGGCTGTTCGCTGTGCGGTCTCCCAGACGGCGGTGGCGGCAGGAGAGTGTCCGACATGGAAGCCTCACCGCTCTCCTTCTCCACGACGGGGTTCTCGGTGCCGGCCTCTCCGGTCTGCCCCGTGAACTCCGGAGGCGGCGGTGCAGACGACAGTGGGGGGACGAGCATCGCCGATCGGTGATGCGCGGCCTCCTCGGCACGCCGTCTCGTCGCGAGGGCGGCTTCGGCATCCTCCAGCTTCTTCTGGGCGGAGGCGGCCGCCTTGTCGGCCTCCGCCTTCTCCAGACGTTCGACCTCCTCCTCCTCGTGCTTCTTTCGCGCATTTCGCTCCGTCGCCTCCTGCAGGTCAGCGGCGGGGTCGGCCCGCCGAGTATTGGCGGACGTCTCTGCCGACCCCATGACGGAGGGGACGGCGACTCTCTCAAGGGAAAGAGGGGCCCTGAAGAAGAATGGAGGGAGTATAAAAGAAGACTCGGACAAGATTCAACGAAGGAAAATAAAAAAGCGTAAAGAGTTACGCAGAGACTAGCGGCGGCCTTCTCACTTCCCTTCGGAAGCGGTTGACCTTCACGGCCGCCTCCTCCCGTTTGGTCGCGGTGGCCGCCCCCTTGAACTTCTTCAATTTGACGCCGGGCGCACTCGGCCCGGCGTGACGCCTCTTCGCGCCGCCTTGGCCGGCCAGGCCGGCGGAGGAGCCGGCGCCCGACGAGCCGACCCTCGGCTGGTGGCGCGGAGTGACTTCCCCTTCGGCGTCGTCGTCAGGCCAGTCGGCAAAGGTGGCTGAGGGCCTGAAGCCGCCTTCTGCTCCTTCTCCCCCGCCTTCGGCGTCGGCTTCCATCGCCGCCGCCCCCAAGTCGGGGTCGTCGAAGTCACTCTCCGCACGATCGGGAACATACTCACGGGGCTGTCTCGTGGCGCCGGCTGCAGGCTGCATAAGGGGATTCTAGCTCAGAAGAAACCGACAAGAGTCAGAAGCCGGAGTCGGCCGCAAAGAAGACAAAACAATAGAGGGACGCGACTTACCACTGGTGGGGGGTTGTCGCGCGAGTACGGCTCCTTGCCGAACTGCCAGTCCTCGTCGAACTCGCAGTTCTTGATATAATTCACCATGTTTGCCACCTCCGCGCGGGGCATCTCCTTGGTGCACATCCAACTCGGGTCTCGGAGGCCGCTCATCTGACAGATCAGGTGAGGCCGGCCTTGGAGCGGGAGAACTCGGCGCGCCACAAAGGTGGCCAGCAAGTCGGCCCCGACGAGACCCTCCGATTGCGTCAAGACTCGGAGTCACGCTACGACGGCGGCTCCAGCGGGAGTCAGCGTCTTGACTCGGTGAGACCAGCTGGGGAGCCTCCCAGTTAGGGGGGCGGCGTTGTAAGGCGGCAGGTTGACCCAGTCGCCGTCGGAGGCAAGGTTCTTCACGTAGAAGTATGAGCGTTGCCACATCTTCACCGACTTGATCAGCGTGATGGGAGGAAAGGGGTTGTCGGCCGTCGAGCGCCGCATCGCGATGACGGCGCCGCACTGAGCCGGCACGCCGGCGATGTGCGTGCCGAGCTTAGAAGAGAAGAATTCTCCCCACAGCTCGATGGTGGGGAGAACGCCGAGGAAACCTTCGCACAGAGTGGCGAAGGCGGAGAGCAACACCACCATATTCGGAGTGAGGTGGTGCGGCTGAAGGCTGTGGAACTCCAAGAACGAGCGGAAGAAGCCGCTCGCCGGCAGCCCCAGGCCGCGCATGAGGTGCGAGCGGAAGATGACCCACTCGCCCTCCTCCGGCGCCGGTCGGATGTCCCCCTCCGGCGTGGCGCGGGCGCGCACGAGGTCCGCACTGGGGAGACAGCGTGTCCGGCGGAGGAACTCGATGTGTTCCTCTTCTACCTCCGAGCTGTCCCATACGCCGGAGCGCACGGCGGGAGCCGCGGCGGAGGAGGAGCTCATCCTCGTGGTGTGGAATGCTCTTGCTCAACGGCGGAGGCAAGAGGGAGAGAAGGCAAGATGAGGCGGGGGAGCGGGGAAGAAGGGCGCGCGTGCTGTGCCGCTCCGCTCCCCCCCCCGCCTACTTATAGCCCTATGGGCTGAGAAGCCGAGGGGGCGGGCGTGGGATTAACTGCGCACGATGCCCCCACGCCGCCCCACGATTTACCCCACGAAGTTACTGCACGCAGTAACGATGTGGGAAAACCAACCGTCCATGGCCGCAACGGATCCGTTCGTATGCCGAGGCACGGTAGTGGCAGGCCCCACCTGACGGCCCGTCCCGTCGCGCGCGTAGGCAGGCAGACTGCCCTCTCCACGTGGCGCCGCGCGATAGGACCGCCCTGATGGCTGCGGGGAAGCGTATCAGGCACGCCGCCTGGTTTCCCGCCGCGACTTTCGAGCTGCGGCTCTTCGCTAAACATCCGACCCTCGACAGTCGGCCCAAGGGAAGACGGCAGCCGAGTTCCAGAGTCCGCTCCTGGAAGGTTGAAACTGTTGAAGCCCCACAATGCAGCGTCTGCAGGGCTTCACCAGCTTCGGGGACTACTGTCGGAGTATTGGGCCACGGGTAGGCTAACCCGAGTCCCAGGACCTTTCAAGACATCGGGGCAGGCCCGCCCCTCAAGCCGAGTCCCAGGAGCGACTCCAAGACAAGCCGAGTCCCAGACGACGACTCCGAGCTAGCGACCTCCAGAGAGGCCGACTATGGAGAGTCGGCCCATGACTCCTCCCTCATCCTGAAGTACGATGTGGGGTACGGTCACGGTGTGGCCGTTCCCCCTGCTTACGAATGGCAGGCATGGCTACAGTGAGCCGTATCGCTGGAAGATCTCCGGCGAGGCGCGACACTGTTGCCATGCCTGCCCTGACCTCAGCCACAGTGCTCCACGCACTATGCCCATGATGCCGGCCTGTACAGCCCGAAGATGGCGGGGCCGCCTGTCAGTGGGTGGGCCGAAGGCGGCCTGGGCGCCCCGAAGACGGACCTGTGGGAGTCGGACTCCTTGGAGTCGGCCAACTCCTCCCCAGGGCCCCACGAGCCATTAACTAGATAGGATGGGGAATGGCGATAGTGATCGCCCGATAGATGGCGGCACTGTTGTCACGACCGAGTGACCGTGCTTGCGTCATCAGGAGTGCCGCTACAGTATCAAGCCTGTCCGCGGGACCCGCCAGTCGGCGGGCCCTAGAAGCCGGCGGGGAAGATGGTGGCCTAAGAGACAGACGGCTGGGACCCGCGCCCAGCCAGATTACTGTTGTACCCCCGGGGGTAGGCCTATATAAACCCCCCGGGGCACCCATGCAAAGGGTTCAGACCTAGATAGAGATAGACTAGATAGCACAGGGAGGAGAGAGCTAGCCCTTCCCTCTCCTGCCTCCCGAAACAGCTCCAGGAGCACCATTGTAGTCACTTTGCCTTAGTGATCATGCGGAGACCCCGCAGAGCAGCACTAGGGGTGTTATCTCCTAGGAGAGCCCTGAAGCTGGGTAAGTTCCGCCGGCGTGCATGTCTCCGCCTCATCCCGCTTCCAGGCACCAACGACGTTCTACTCGCTCCCACCATGAGAAGCCATCCTTTGGCATATGTCGTATCCAACCCCCGACAGTTTTATAAGATGATGCTTAATCCAGACAAGTGTGTTTTCGGTGTTCCGGCAGGCAAACTCTTAGGCTTTCTGGTGTCCAACAGAGGCATTGAAGCTAATCCGAAAAAGATCAAGGAGATTACATCGTTGACTAAACCGGCGTGTATTAATGATGTTCAGCATCTGGCGGGTCGAATTGCAGCCCTAAGCCGGTTTATTAGCCGCTTGGGAGAGAAGGCGATCCCTCTATATCAGATGTTGAAGAAAACAGACACTTTTGTCTGGAGTGATGCAGCTGATGTGGCGTTTGACGACTTGAAGCGATAGTTAGCTGAACCGCCGGTCCTTGCTCCTCCGGTTGACAAGGAGCCCTTATTATTGTACGTGGCTGCTAATGCCCGTGCTGTCAGTGTGGCAATTGTGGTTGAGCGCAAGGAGGCTGGGAAGGAATATCTGGTTCAACGGCCGGTTTACTATATCAGTGAGGTGCTCATCGAGTCGAAGCAATGATATCCGCATTGGCAGAAACTGGTATATGGGGTTTTTATGGCAAGTCGGAAACTCAAGCAATACTTTCAAGGCCATCCCATCACAGTGGTCAGTTCTTCTCCTTTGGGCGATATAATTCAGAACCGGGAAGCAACTGGCCGGGTTGCAAAGTGGGCAATTGAGCTTGGTCCACATGGGCTGAAGTATATGCCTTGGACAGCCATCAAATCCCAGGCGCTTGTTGACTTCATCAATGATTGGACCGAGTTACAGGCACCAGAGGACAAACCGGATAACACATACTGGACTATTCACTTTGATGGATCTAGGTAATTGGAGGGCTCGGGGGCTGGAGTTGTCCTCACTTCCCCTCGAGGTGATAAAATTCGTTATGTTCTCTGTTTAATGTTTCCTTGTACTAACAATGCAGATGAGTACGAGGCTTTACTCCATGGTCTCCGGTGGCCAAGGAAATGAATTTAATCCGGGTACGATGCTTTGGAGACTCTGATCTGGTGGCCCAGCAAGTTTCTGGCACTTGGGATTCTAAGGATCCACTCATGGCGGCTTACAGATGCGAGGTGGATATTGTGGCGGGTTACTTCAAAGGTTATCAGGTTGAGGATATTGATCGGCGCAAAAACGAAGCAGCAAATGCTTTAAACCGGCTGGGATCTCAGCGTAAACCGGTACAACCCAATACCTTTTTTAGATATCTTGCATAACCCGTCTGTTAAGTTGCCTACAGAGGAGGATTTAGCTGTTCCTGATCCGGAGGCCTAATTGGTAGCCGCTTTACATGTAATTCCGGATTGGACGGTTCCATATTTGGTGTATATGAACCGGGGCAAGCTACGAGATGATGAAGTTCTAGCCAGACATATAGTCCAGCGATCAAAGTCCATGGTTATTCACAATGGCGAGTTACACCACTGCAGCGTTTCAGGCGTATTCCAGCGTTGTGTTTCTCCTGAAGAAGGCCAAGAGATTCTACGTGAGATCCATGAAGGGGATTGTGGTCACCATGTCGGTTCAAAGTCCCTGGTGGCTAAAGCTTTTCGTCATGGGTTCTATTGGTTGACAGCTCCTGCTGATGCTGAGGATCTAGTAAAGCGGTGTGACGCTTGTTAGAAGTTTTCCCGCCGAGCTCATGTTCCGGGTCAAGAGCTACAGATGATTCCCATCACTTGGCCGTTTGCTACTTGGGGGCTTGATATGGTGGGACCTTTTAAGAGATCCAAGGATAAGAAGACCCACCTGTTGGTGGCGGTTGACAAGTTCACTAAATGGGTTGAAGCGGAGCCCGTAAGCAAGTGTGATGCAGCTATGACAGTTCAATTTATTAAAAAGATCATCTTATGCTTTGGCTTTCCACATAGCATCATCATGGATAATGGCACGAACCTTTCCAAAGATGAGATGGAGGAATTTTGTCAATGCGAGCACATTCGGCTTGATGTGGCATCCGTGGCTCACCCTCAGTCTAATGGTCAAGCAGAGAGAGCTAATCAAGAAATCTTGAAGGGTATCAAGCCCCGGCTTATGGTTCCTTTGAAGCGGATGCCGAGTTGTTGGGTGGAAGAATTACCATATGTGTTATGGTGTATAAACTCAACCCCAAACCGATCTACCGGTTATACACCTTTCTTCATGGTTTTTGGGGCAGAGGCAGTCCTCCCAAGTGATATTCGTCATGACTCGCCCCGGGTTGCCAATTATGTTGAAGCGGACAATGAGCAAGCATGCCAGGAAGCACTGGACCTGTTAGATGAGAAGCGGGACATGGCTTTGGCTTGTTCGGCAGTTTATCAGCAAGACCTGCAGCGTTATCACAGCCGCCGGGTTAAAACAAGAACCTTCCAAGAAGGCGACTTAGTACTCCGGCTCATCCAGGATCAGACCGATATGCACAAGTTATCCCCACCTTGGGAAGGGCCCTTTGTGGTCAGCAAGAATCTGCACAATGGATCATACTACCTCATTGACGTTCGAGACAACTCACGCAGTTCTGAGGAGGAGACCCGACGGCCGTGGAACATAGCTCTCCTTCGGCCTTACTACACCTGAGCTATAGGCTCCTCTTATGTACATATTTCAACAATGTATATATTATGATCAATATAATAAACCGGCATCCTTTCTATAAGCAGGGCCTTTGCCGTTTTCTTCAAATATCTTTTGGTTACATGGGGGCTTCAGCTGACAAAGCGGAGTTCTGCCTGTTAAACCGGCTATCATGCCACAATACAGCTTGGGTGCTTCACACCCAAGGGGCCAAAGAGAGTCTGGATGCTATGCACAACTCAAACATATGCACCCATTGAGCACAGCTCACAAAATTACTTGGGGGCTCTTTGTGCACTGCAACAAAGAGTTTGAAAGGACCATTGTAATATGCTATCAAGCACGGCTTGGAAGCCTGGTGTATTCACCTAAAACCCCGGGTTAACCTGCCTTCATCAAGTAAGCCACTCCTATCCAGGTAATCCTGGCATGACCCGCCGAACGTTTGACAAGTCAATCTTATACAGACTCTGAACTTGTCAAAGTTAAAACGACGATTGGTTAGTTGGAGGTCCATCTTAAAAGGCTTTGTCAAATGGTTTAACTCAGCGGCCTGGCAGCCCATGAAAAGCCTCGAATTTGGGCCTGGCAGCCCTTGAAAAGACTCGACTACACGGTTTTATTTGCCTTTGTCAAGTTTTTTCTCTTTTGATAAATTCTATGTTGAACCGGTGTCTATTGACCCGGCATGGATATCAGTCATCCTACTAAACCGGTGTTTGTTAACCCGACTTGGCTTTCAACTACAAGTTGTCAGACCATATTCATTATTAAACCGGTGTTACAAAACCCGGTCTGGCTTTGACTACATGTCAGCAGTATGATCATCCGGTGTTCATCGTAACCCGGTATGACTTATTACACACAAGCACTGCACGGTGGGAGTTATCAAACTCAAAAGAGTTGGGTTTTCACCCATCCTACAATCAAGTTGGTAAAACAACAACATAGTTTCATATCACAGGTATGATCTATTTTTTGATACCTTGGTTCTCTACCAGGTTTTATATTGGGCATTATGACCCGTCCGGCAGTAAACTGCCAGGACATATTTTTTATGCAGATACAAGGATTGCGTAATATTATCAAGATATATAAACCAGCACTGCAAATATCATGGCGAATCAAACAAAGTCATGGATCGATGCACGATGGCAGCACATCAAAGTATTCCAACTAGCCTATTACAAGGCGCCTTGAGGCCCAAAATAATGATTGTTCTTACACAGAACACAATCTGTGAAAATAACCCGGTTGCCCGATTAAGACTCATCGCCAGGTTGACATGAGGTTGATGGATCTTCCGGCGTTGGTTCAACCTCCTCCTCCCCACCCAGTGGCTGGAAGTCAACGGTGGTCCAGTCAATCCGGGTTAAAGCTTGAAAAACAACCTCTTCACTTATAAGATTGGTCGGTTCAACGTCAGGGGCATAAGTGTTCTTACGAATTGGCGGAATAAGATTCTACACTTCTTTCACAGTAGTGTCAAACTCGATGGTTGTTGGCACCATAGAAGGACCGATGAGCAGTCAAGTTCACCTCTTCGGCCTATTGACTTGCCAATGGACGCATCTCCTTGGTCAGGGCTTTGAGGGCTTCATTATCAAATGCTGATCTGTTTTCTTGTTCACCTGGGTAGCCCTTGGCGATATCATCTGGCTCTAGTTTAGCTTACCATGATTTGGCACGAGTCAGTGCTAACAAAGCGCCATCCCTGGCAGCAGATCGCTTCATTTCTTCTATCTGCGCCGGTGTCATCGACAATTTGGCCAGTGTATCTTTGATCAACGTTGGTGCCGGTCTGTTATATGAGGCCGCATAGATAACTCATTGGGCACCGGTATATAGTTGCTCTCTCAACATATATACTGCCTTCAGCTTCATCCGCATGTCAGAGCCCGAATGAGCAATACGGCTACCTGTAACGGTTTACGAATTCACTTTAAATCGGATATTTCAAAGATGGATATTCAAGTTCTTTACACAAGGTACTTACCAAATATCGCAGAGGTCATAGCATTTACTTGATGCTTCAACCCGGTTAGCTTTTCCGCAACCGGTTTAAGAGCTGCCTCGACGTCTTCAGCCCGCTTCAACAAAGCAGCCTTCTCAGTTTCCTAGTTGGCGCATTCATTCTTGAAGCCATCCTTCAATTGTTCCTTGGTTGTCAAAGCACCCTTTAGCTCCTCTTTGGCTTTAGAGGTCGCTGCTTGCTGGGATTTGATATTCTCTTGAAGATCAGCAATTTGGGAATCTTTGATGTTTATATCGGCCTACAAAAGTCAGATGATGAAGAGGTTAATATTTTTCTCAAAGTCCCAAGCCTATAACCAGTTATACACTTGACACATGGGGGCTAATGCGGATTACTTTTTTCCCGCCGCGTATTTGAAAGTTCCAAAGCTCAATACAAGTATTAATCTTGGCACTTGGGGGCTAATGCGTATTTGATCAGAAAATCAAAGGCAGAAGAATTAAGGAAAGAGCAAGTTTTGAACATGAAGTCCCGGTTCATCTTGATAAGATAAACCGGCCCTTGGGGGCTACTCAGTTGAAGTGTTCTTTATCTCAAAGTCCCGGTCTATCTTCAAGAGATAAACCGGCCCTTGGGGGCTACAATGGAATTGGAATACAGAACAAGCAAATTTAAAGTGTTTGGAAGATTACCTCATAGTGCTCCTTCATTAAGTTCACCAAACCGGCCTCATAATCCCGGCTTGTGTATAGGCGGTTTAAGAATCCGGAATGGAGCTCCTCAGTGCTAAGGTTAACAAAGCTGGATAAATCTGTCTTCCCTTCCCTTTGCCCATAGCAGCAAATTCCTCCTTCGCAGTATGCTTTGACAAGGCAACTGGGTTGCCAGGGACAGTGTGGCCAATACCAGTGATAACAACATCATTATTGCCACCTTTTGATGGGCTTGGCGGATTGACAGTATCCCTGGCCGGGCTTGGCAGATCTTCGTCCTGAGCTGGGCTTGGAGGATCAGCATGGGGACTGGCCGGGTTGACTTCTGGCGGATCAGCATAAGTATCCTGACATTGGGGTACATGATCATCCATAGAGATGTCAACATCTCCACCAGCACCTTCTGAGGTCCTGTCCGGGTCAATCTCCTCATTGGGGACATTGGTTTGTGCCTTCTTGCTCAGTTGGGCTTGGCGCTGTAATATTAAAACAAAGGTTAGTTGGTAAACCGGCGCAAGAAAACAAAGCTAAAGCCAGTATACTTACCCAGGGACGGTTTTGAGGGGAGGAATTTGGGTGGTTGATGAATCGCCAGAGGAAGAGTTGGAAGTCACCTGGGAATTCAAATTAGACGGATTAAGTGGATATCGGCAGCAACCCGCCAAAGGATAAGATTTTTTGGAAGAGCAAGGAATCTCTGGATGACGCTTCCGGGTTGGTGTATCCGGTAAACCGGAGGAAGTGACCTGTTGGCCACTATGCCGGGTTGTGCGATTACCTTCATGTTGCCGTGTCTTTAAAGAATATTGGGGATCCAAATAAGCAAGAGGGTGAGAGTATTTTACTTTCCGAATTGCACGGCGGAGTTTTTGAACCGGCACATGATCTGAATCGGAGGAAAGGGAGATTACCTCAACATGGTCAGCACGACTAGCTTCCGCATCATCCTGGTAATAGTTATTGTCAATAAGGTGTACGAAAAATAGGCCAAGGGAGTCAAGTTATACCTCTTGTTCCGATTCATCGACATCTTCGGGCAGATCAGAGGACTCGGCGATTTTCTTTTTGGCTGCTTTCTTTGTGACTTTGCTTTTTTGCATGAGGAGCCCTCACCGGTTTTTCTGAAGCTTTCCTCTTCCAGAAAGGATCTTTAGCCTGTAAAATCAAACAAAGGGTTATCAGAACAATGTTAAAGAGGAGACAGATCAAAAAAGGTAGAAAAGATAAACTTCTTACTACTGGCGGTTTGTTGGAGGTATAGAAGGGGGCCAATCCGGTTTTGCTGCATTCAGCGACCGGTTCATCCAGCATCTTCTTCACAGATTCAGTGACTTCATTGTCAGTCATTTCTATTTCATGATACCGTTGAGGATCTTTGATGTTCCCAGTATACTCATGCATCAAACTGGTGCAACGGCTTAAGGGCAGGATACCCCATGAAACCCAGCAATGAACGAGGTCAATGCCGGTTAAGCCATTAGCTAGAAAAGCCCGGAGCTTAGCAAGTTGAGGTGCATAAGCTTGTCGTTCTTTAGTAGTGAGCCGTTGAGGCAGTGGATGGCCGTTACTAAGCCGGTGAGCGCGGTAACCCGGCAGAGGGTTTTCATCAGCAGGCACGGTGTTCTGACAGTAGAACCATGTTTGATTCCAGTCTTTCGGATGGCTGTGATGTTTGGCATGAGGGAAATCGACTTCCTTCCTCTTCTAAATCGACACTCCACCAAGTTCAGTATTGGGGCCGTCAGAGAATTCGGTTCGGCGGTTTAAGTGGAAGAAGTCACGGAAGAGCTCAACAGTTGGTTCTTCTTGAAGGTAAACTTCACAGAACACTTGGAAATTGCATATTGTCGGGGGGATGAACCCCGGGCAGGCAACGGAACCCAGATCTATTTCAAAAACAGCAGGGCCCGCATCGCCCCGCAAACCGGCACGCGCCTGGCCGGGTTGCTTGACCCGGCAAGGCTCACAACCCGGCCAAGACCCTCGACTCGGCAAGGTACGTCGACCCGGTTGCAGCAGCTGGCGCAAGACAACTCAACTCGGCGCAGCCATGGCTTCCTCAGCAAGCCAACCCACCCGTGACGTCCACGACAACCCAGACATGGGTCAGCTCCCGTCCCATCCAAGCCGTACGATGGGACGAGACCTCAATCGCCGATGACCAAGACAACAGTGCTCCTGCCCATGCCTGTGGTCAGCCAGAGCATGGCAACAGTGCCCCTTACCTACCCGCTGACCGGGGCTGGCGTGGCAACAGTGTTCCCGCCCTCACCGCTGACGACAGCAAGCGGCGGCCTGACGGAGAACACTGTATGCGGCTCAACTCGGCCACGCCATGACGATCGACAAGACGGCGCACAGTCCCCCTAGGCACGTGGGGCCCGCACCTAGGGGAACCCGGTGAACCACAAGCCCACAAGCGGGACCCAGCCTGGTACTCTGGACACCGACAATACGGACCCACCGACTCAGCATATTACCATTGTAACCCTGGGTGGGTTGATCTATAAAACTCCCCAGGAACCCGTGCCCACAAAGAGCAGAAACAGAACATGCAAGGCATGCTAGACACGAGACGCATGTAAGAGAGACCCAGGCAAGCATAGGACTAGCCACCGCATAGCAACACCAGGGAGAAGGAGCAGCCCAAGCCTTGGTCAGCCTCCTTCCTCCTCCCTACAGCTCCAGGAGCAACATTTTACTATCGATCATCCAACTAAACTCGGCAGGACTAGGGGTGTTATCTCTCCGGAGATCCCCGAACCTGGGTATGTCCGGCGTCCCACGCCCGTGCATATCAACCTCGCCTCTGGAGCCCACCAGCGCCCTCGAGCCTCCTCCTCTCTTTAGCCATCCCTTGGCATCTGCCGTGCGCCCACCACGACAGTTGGCGCCAACCGTGGGGCAGCTCGAGGAGCTGGCCGGGATCATGCTTCAGACGGGGCCCTTCTCCTACTCCAACAAGTTCGTCGCTCTAGCGGATGATGTCATCGGTGCGCTCGCCGCCTCCTTCACCGCTCTGCACATCTCCAACGCGTTCACAGTCGACGAGTACCCCAGCGAGGTGCTCAGCTACTCCGGCTCTCCACTCTCCCTCAGCGGCGGATTCACTACCGGGGCGATGGACGCCCATGTGGAGGTCTTCGTCACCGACGATGGCGCCTCTTCCTCGTAGATCAAGGCAAGGAGGGTCGCCGAAGCCGCGGCCGCCACGGCACAGACCGAGCCATCCGACCCGCTGCATGCCGTGATGCAGAGCCTCCGCATCCCCATTGGCACCAACGTCAACGCCACCAATGTCGCGAAGCCCGAACCCAGCTCGAGGACAGGCGCCAGCAGATGCTGGACCTGTCCGAGACGCTGGCCGCCTCCAGGCGTCGCTTGGAAGCCGCTCAGATGGAGCACAACGCCGCCCACGGATTCACGCCCGCCGCGGCCGAGCCAAGCCAGGCCGTCAACACTAGCGCCCGGGGAGGAGCGATCGGCCGGGCCTTCGGCGCCGTCCGGACCGTCTACGAGACCCCAGTCAAGAACATGCGCGCTGCGGAGGCAGCCGCGGTCGGCCTCGACCAACTCGCGGGCGAGGAGCTCAAGTGGCGCATTGGGCGGATGCACGAGATCGTCCACGCCGCCAACACCCACCGGGATCGCCTCAACTAGCTCGCCAAGCCGGCTGGGTCCGGCTCTGCCCGCCTCGGCGGACCCGGCGAACTCTTGCATACGGGGCCTGGACGCCAGTCGACTCGGCCTGCGCGCCATCATCGACGCCGACGCACGCCACCACCTAGATCAGCTCACTCGCTCCCTGGAGGTGGAGGAGAGCGGCGCTATCAGGCCGACGTGCTTCGGCCCACGCATCCGGGAGGAGCCCTTCCCCAAGGGGTTCGTGCTCCCCCGCGACACCCCCAAGTACATTGGGACCGTGAAGCCAGAAGACTGGCTCACCGACTACACCACGACCATTGGCATCACCGGTGCCAATCGTCGTCTCATCGTGCGCTACGCACCGCTCATGCTCCAAGGGTCGGCTCACACATGGTTGAACAGCCTACCGAAGGGCGGCATCAATGCATGGGTTGATTTCGAGTAAGCCTTTGTTCGCAACTTCATGGGGACGTACAAGCGGCCCGGTCACCCCAGCCAGCTCGCCATGTGCGTGCAGGGGCCGACGGAGACCGGCCACAAGTACCTCGCATGCTGGACCGAGCTCCGGAACAGCTGCGAGGGCGTCCACGAAGTCCAGGCAATCCAATACTTCGCCAGCGGGTGCCGAGACGACACCCTCCTCAAGCACAAGCTCCTACGCTCCGAGTCGACCACCATGGTCGCGCTCATGGTGACGGCGGACAAGTACGCCAACGCCGACTCCACCATGAAGATACAGGTGGCGCTGGATGAACCCGGCAAGGTGAAGCCGGTTCCTCCACCGAAGCCAGCCAGCGAAAGTAGCCGGCAGCAGCATCACCAGATCAACAAGCGCAAGGCCGACCAACCGGCGCAACGTCACGACAACCGGCCCGTCGCGGCCGCCGAGCCCACGGCAGACCCGACAGCGAAGCGCCGGCAGACCGGCAAGATGGCGTGGCAACCCGCCATGAGCTTTGAAGATATGCTCGACGCCCCATGCAAGCACCACAGCGGCGCAAGACCCTCTACGCACACGCTTCGGCAATGCGCAATCACCAAGCGCATCATGAGGGGTGACGTTCCGCCTCCTCCGGCTCCGGCTCTGGCTCCAGGCGCAGGACAGCCGCCTCCGCCTCCACCGCCGCCTCCTGCTGGCGGCGCGATGCGGAACGACACCTACCCGGACCAGAACACGGCCTACGTCGTCTTAACGAGCCTCGGCAACAACAAGCGCAATGAGCGCCTCCTTTGGCAGGAGGTGAACACCGTCTTCTCGGCCAAGACGTATTTTATGCACTGGTCGGACCGCCCGATCACCTGGACCCGGGAGGATCACCTGGCAGTCATGCCGAGTCCGAGTGGACACGCCCTCGTCCTCAACCCTACCATCATCGCACGGCGTACATGCACGTTCTCCCGAGTCCTCATCGACGGCGGTAGCAGCATCAACATCCTCTACCGCGACACGATGACCAAGCTCGGCCTCAAAGCCGAGGACCTGGAGCCAACCCGGACAGTCTTCCACGGCATCGCACCCGGCCTCTCCTGCTCACCCATTGGCTGGGCCCGGCTTGATGTCCTGTTCGGCGACAGCAGCCACTTTCGACGCGAACCGGTCTGGTTCGAGGTGGTGGACCTGTCCAGCGCGTATCATGCGCTGCTGGGCCGGCCCGCGCTCGCCAAGTTCATGGCGGTTCCCCATTACGCGTACCTGAAGGTGAAGATGCCGGGTCCCAAGGGCCTCATTATCGTCACCGGCGACTACTGCAAGTCTCTGGAGTGCGCCTGAGACGGTGCCAAGTTGGCCAAGTCGCTGGTCATTGCCGAGGAGCGGCGCCTGCTCGACCGGATCGTCGCCTTGGCCGGCGAGGCCTCCGCTGCATCGATCCCAACCCCGGAACCGGCCCAACGAGGCCGCCTTCAAGCCCTCCAAGGGGACCAAGAAAGTGAAGCTGAACCCGGAAGACCCCAGCTGCAGCAAGTACGTTGTCGTAGGCGCCCGCCTCGACAGCAAATAGGAAGGCAAGCTCGTCGACTTCCTCCGTGAGAATCGGGATATCTTCTCATGGACCCCCAAAGACATGCCGGGTATCCCGAGGAAGTACGCCAAGGACAAACTCCACGTCCGCAAGGATGCCAAGCCTGTCCGTCAACCCCTCCGTCGATTTTCCGAAGAGAAGAGAAGAACCATTGGTGAAGAGGTCGCCAAGCTCTTGGGGGCCGACTTCATAATGGAAGTGTTTCACCCCAAGTGGCTGGCCAATCCAGTCCTCGTCTTGAAGAAGAACAAGACCTGGCAGATGTGTATCAACTACACCAGCCTCAATAAGGCCTATCCCAAGGATCCATTCGCTCTCCCGCGGATCGGCCAAGTCATCGACTCAACCGCCTGGTGCGAGCTCCTATCCTTCCTGGACGCTTACTCCGGCTACCACCAGATCAAGCTAGACCCGGCCGATGTCCTGAAGACGTCCTTCATCATGCCCTTTGGGGCATACTGCTACATCACCATGTCATTCGGCTTGAAGAACGCCGACGCCACCTTCCAACGCTGCATGCAGAAATGCCTACTACAGCAACTCGGCCGCAACATCCACGTGTACGTGGACGATATCGTGGTGAAGACCAAGTAGCACCTCATGCTCCTCGATAATCTGAAGGAGACATTCGCCAACCTCCATGAATACAAGGTCAAGCTCAACCCGGAAAAATGCGTCTTCAGCATCCCGGCCGGAAAGCTACTCGGCTTCCTCATCTCGGAACGCGGCATTGAGGCGAACCCGGAGAAGATCAAGGCCATCGAGCGCAGGCGCAAGCCAGCTCGGCTATGCAATGTCTAGAAGTTCACTGGATGCCTAGCCTCGGTCAGCCGGTTTCTAAGCCGGCTGGGCGAGAAGGCGCTACCCTTGTACCAACTAATGAAGAAGACAAGCCCGTTCGACTGGAACGGCAAGGCGGATGAAGCTTTCCAAGACCTCAAGCGCATGCTCTGCACCGCACCAGTCCTGGCCGCGCCGACCGACAAGGAGCCGCTGTTGCTCTACATAGCCACGACCTCGCGGGCGGTCAGCACGGTGCTGGTGGTCGAGCGACCGGAGAAGGGCAAGATCCAGGCCGTCCAGCACCCGGTCTACTACTTGAGCGAGGAGCTCTCCACCTCCAAGCAGAACTACCCACACTACCAGAAGATGTGTTACGGCGTGTACCTCACTGCCAAGAAGCTGAAGCGGTACTTTCAAGAGCACGTCGTCACCGTCGTCAGCACGGCGCCTATCGAAGAAATCATCGGGTGCCGGGACGCCTCTGGCTGGGTCGCCAAATGGGCATTCCAGCTAGCCGGCCACACCATCCTCTACGAGCCCCGCACCACGATCAAGTCTCAGGCCCTGGCCGATTTCCTCGTTGACTGGACCAAGACCCTGTTGGGGAACGTAGCAGAAATTCAAAATTTTCCCACTTGTCACCAAGATCTATCTATGGAGAAACCAGCAACGAGGGGAAGGAGAGTGGATATACATACCCTTGTAGATTGCTAAGCGGAACCGTTCAAGAGAACGGGGTTGAAGGAGTCATACTCGTCGTGATCCAAATCACCGGAGATCCTAGTGCCGAACGGACGACACCTCCGCGTTCAACACACGTACAGCCCAGTGACGTCTCCCATGCCTTGATCCAGCAAGGTGAGAGGGAGAGGTTGAGGAAGACTCCATCCAGCAGCAGCACAACGGCGTGGTGGTGATGGAGGAGCGTGGTAGTCCAGCAGGGCTTCGCCAAGCACCGCGAGATATGAGGAGAAAGAGAGGTAGGGTTGCACCAACAAGAGAAGAAACTCATGTGTTGGGCTGCTCCTATGCCTCCACTATATATAGGGGAAGAGGGGGCTGCGCCCCCACCTAGGTTTCCACCCCCTAGGGGCGGCGGCCAGCCCTAGATCCCATCTATGGGGGCAGCCAAGGGGTGGAGAGGGGGAAACTTGCCCCCAAGCAAGGTGGGGCGCCCCCTCCCCAAACCCTAGGCGCCTTGGGCCCTTGTGGGGGGGGCGCACCAGCCCACCAGGGGCTGGTCCCCTCCCACACTTGGCCCATGCTGCCCTCCGGGGATGGTGGACCCACTTGGTGGACCCCCGGGACCCTCCCGGTGGTCCCGGTACGTTACCGATAAAACCCGAAACTTTTTCGGTGACCACAACAGGACTTCCCATATATGAATCTTTACCTCCGGACCATTCCGGAACTCCTCGTGACGTCCGGGATCTCATCCGGGACTCCGAACAACATTCGGTAACCACATAAAAACTTCCTTTATAATCCTAGCGTCATCGAACCTTAAGTGTGTAGACCCTACGGGTTCGGGAACCATGTAGACATGACGGAGACGTCCTCCGGTCAATAACCAACAGCGGGATCTGGATACCCATGTTGGCTGTAACACCCCGGATACAACTTTCCATATTCGTAACTCCAACTCTTGCCTTTTCCGGAGATGCGATATGATATTTCCTTCGTGGTTGGGTTTTATCTGTTGTTTTGCATTTTGTTCTTGTTATGCATCTCATCTCATGTCATCATCTGCATTTCATCCGCATGTTTTTCAAAACTTGCATCCGTTCGGGTCCCGCCGGTTCTCTTCGTTGTCCGTTCTGAGCCCGACCACACTTGCACGCACCCGCGGCACCTCCGAAATGTTATTTTATAAGTGGCATAAAAATGTTCTCGGAATGGGTTGCAACTTGTCGTGCGGTCTTATTATAGTTTAGACAGGTCGCCTGCCAAGTTTCGTCGCATTCGGAGTCCGTTTGATAGCCCAACCGTCATCCGTAGCGGTACTGTTGCCTGTTTAATCGTCGGACGTTTCGGTCTCCGAAACTACCGCCGGGCCTCTCTTTCTCTCCTCTTCTCACAGCCCACTAATCCCTCCTAAACCCCCCTCCGTTCCTGATCATCAGATCGTGATCCGAGGGTCCGAAACGGTCTCAAAGCCCCCTAACCCTAGCCACCTACCCTATATAATCAACCCCTAGTCCATTTTGGGCATTTCCTAGCCTCCACCTACCCCTAGCCTTCTCCCACCTCGTAGCCTCCGCCCCCTCCTCGAAAATCGCACCCCCAATCATCAGCCGCCGCCTCCTCCTTGATTTCCGGCGCTAACCAGCCATCCTCCGCCACTTGGCGCTGCCCTAGAGGTCAGCCGCCACCACGCCGTCGCCCTCCACCTCTCCCTGCGCGCCACCTCGCCTCCCCCAGCGCGCCTCCTCCACCTCAGGCCCGTGAGGCCCAGATCGGGGCCCGCCGAAGCCCATCTGGGCCCGGCTCCCGCTCACCTGCGCCCGAGGGCCTCCCCTCGCAGCGCCCTGCCGCGAGGCCATCCGCCCGCTCGCCGGTGCGCGCCACCTCGCCGGTGCGCTGCCCCGGCCACCGAACTGCTTCGCCGACCCCCCCCCCCCCAAGGCCAGGCCTCGCCGTCCCCTGCTCCCTTTTTCTCTCCCTCTCGCTCCTCTCTCTCTCTCTCTCAGATCTCACATCTCTCTCCCTCTCTGCCATGGTTTGTCAGGAGCTCGTCGCTGCTCGCCGTAGGTGCTGCCGTGGCTGGATCCGGGGTCCCCATGCCCGGATCTGCCCGTTTCCGCCGAAACCGCCCCGCGCCGCCCCGTCCTTGCCTGCTCGCCGCCACCCTGCCTCGTCCCTGCTCAGGAACGAGGAGCTCGACGCCTCGCCCGCTCGTGCACGTGCGTGCGCGTGGGCCTCCAGCCGGCCCAGCCCAGCTCTCTCCAGCGCGGCCTGCGTCCAGCCTCGCCTCGCCCAGGCGCAGCCCAGCCCAGTTCCTCTCCAGCCTGGCCTCCTCCAGCCTCTCCACCGACTGGGCCAGAGCCCATGGTGAGCAGTCCCCAGCGCCTCTCTGTTTTTTTTCACCGATCGGCCCAGCCAGTTTCGGCCCAAGTCATATTTTTTCCCGTTCTGTGAATTTGTCTAATTATCCGGTGAATTACAGTTTTACAGAAAACCACCTGTTCATCATGCATATAATAATTTTTAACAGTGCATCATATGTAAAAACTTTATATATGTAAAATACTTAGAATTTTGTGTAGATTAATAATATGCCATTTTCATCCATGTTTAAAATGTTTAAATTGATGTTTGCATTAATTTGCTAATATGCCATGTTAAAATGCTTTATTTCATAACTAAATAACCGTAGCTCGGTTTTAAATAAACTTTATATGTAAATGGGGTGGAAAAATGCCTAGTTTAACATGGTCCACTTTATTTTCCTATTTAACCAACATAAAATTGTGTTTAGGGCAGAACAGTACCAAAACTAAAATATGCACATGGGGATTTTCCGGAATTATTGTTTGTTGTTTCCGGCCTCATTTAAACCTGCCTAGATAGGTAGTTTCATTATGTTTCACCCCCTTTCCATGCTAATAACATTTAATATTGTTGGGTACATAACCGAGATAGAACTAAATAATCGATGTGGTGTTTCGTCAATATGCAACTCGTTGCATATTGAGCTCCACTTAACTTGTAGTATTGTTTGTTGCACTTTGCCATGCCGTGCCTCTTTAAACCGGACATGCATCATACTTGTTTGTGCATCATGGCATGATTATGCTCGTGCATTTACCATGTTGTTTGTTTCTTTCCGGTGTTGCTTCTTAGTTCCGGTTATGTTGCGATTGTGAGGATTCGTTCGACTACGTCTGTGTGTCTTCTTCATGGACTCGTTCTTCTTCCTTGCGGGATTTCAGGCAAGATGACCGCTACCCTGGATCTCACTACTATCATTGCTATCCTAGTTGCTTCGTTCTATCGCTATGCTGCGCTACCTATCACCTATTTATCAAGCCTCCCTAATTGCCATGAACCTCTAACCTTTGACACCTTTCCTATGCAAACCGTTGTTTGGCTAGGTTGCCGCTTTGCTCAGCCCCTCTTATAGCGTTGTTAGTTGCACGTGAAGTTGAAGATTGCTCCATGGTGGACAGGATTTTGGTTGGGATATCACAATATCTCTTATATTATTAATGCATCTATATACTTGGTAAAGGGTGGAAGGCTCGGCCTTATGCCTGGTGTTTTGTTCCACTCTTGCCGCCCTAGTTTCCGTCATAGCAGTGTTATGTTCCCGGATTTGCGTTCCTTACGCGGTTGGGTGATTTATGGGACCCCCTCGACAGTTCGCTTTGAATAAAACTCCTCCAGCAAGGCCCAACATTGGTTTTACCATTTGCCTCACCACCACCTATATTTCCCTTGGGAGTAATTAACCCAAGGGTCATCTTTATTCAGCCCCCCTGGGCCAGTGCTTGTCTAAGTGTTGGTCCGAACCAGAGCCACTTGCAGCGCCACCTCGGGGAAACTCGAGGGCTGGTTTTAGTTGTACATAGTGTTCATCCGGTGTTGCCCTGAGAACGAGATATGTGCAGCTCCTATCGGGATTGTCGGCGCATCGGGCGGTCTTGCTGGTCTTGTTTTACCATTGTCGAAATGTCTTGTAAACCGGGATTCCAAGTCTGATCGGGTCTTCCTGGGAGAAGGTCTATTCCTTTGTTGATCGCGAGAGCTTGTCATGGGCTAAGTTGGGACACCCCTGCAGGGTATAATCTTTCGAAAGCCGTGCCTGCGGTTATAGGCAGATGGGAATTTGTTAATGTCCGGTTGTAGATAACTTGACACCAGATCTGAATTAAAACGCATCAACCGCGTGTGTAGCCGTGATGGTCTCTTTTCGGCGGAGTCCGGGAAGTGAACACGGTTTTGGGTTATGTTTGACGTCAGTAGGAGTTCAGGATCACTTCTTGATCATTGCTAGCTTCACGACCGTTCCGCTTGCTCTCTTCTCGCTCTTATTTGCGTATGTTAGCCACTATATATGCTTAGTCGCTGCTGCAACCTCACCACTTTACCCCTTCCTTTCCCTTTAAGCTTTGCTAGTCTTGATACCCATGGTAATGGGATTGCTGAGTCCTCGTGGCTCACAGATTACTACAACAACAGTTGCAGGTACAGGTTATGCGATGATCATGACGCGAGAGCGATGCTTGCTTGCGTTGAGTTCTTCTTCTGCTTCTTCGATCAGGGGATAGGTTCCAGGTCGGCAGCCTGGGCTAGCAGGGTGGATGTCGTTTGAGTTTCTGTTTGTGTTTCATCCGTAGTCGGATGATGCTCTTATGTATTGTGATGTTGTATTCGTGTGGCATTGTATGCCTTATGTATGTATCCCCATCTATTATGTAATGTTGATGTAATGATATCCACCTTGCAAAAGCGTTTCAATATGCGGGTCTATCCTTGGTGGGACCTTCGAGTTCCTTTTGGATAGGGTCGCATATTGGGCGTGACAAGTTGGTATCAGAGCCTCGACCGACCATAGGAGCCCCCTTGATTGTTGGCCGTTGTTGAGTCTAGAAGAAAACTATTTTGAGTCTTAGGATTATATATATCGGAGAGTAGGATTCTTTTTACTCCTCAGCCCCCTTCGTCGCTCTGGTGAGGTCTCTGACGTAGATGTTTTGACTTTCCTCTCCTCAAATTTCACTAAAATTTTTTAGGATCACGCGGGTATCTTGGAATCGTTCCGATGGTTTTGTGACGAGAACATTGTTCTTGGTGCCTCCTGTCTATTATGTGGCATTGACCCGGGGAGTTGAGCTCCGAGGTGTTGTCGTCACAATTTTATCGTTGCAGTTCTGGAATACCTGAGTTTTGCCGACATCGAAAATCTCTTTTATGCAGTTGTTGGTGAGATAACCTCGACGTCACCCAGTACTGGGGAGTTCGGGAGTATTGCCATAACTCATATAACGGATGCTTTTCGAAGATTGAGGTACACGATTTCCGAAGGTTTATTGGTTATGTGTTGACGGATGGATACAACTTGGATGTAGGTATTGTTAGTTTGGGTGAGATATATTGCTTCCCCTGTATCCCCAACACTAGATTGCATAACCAGAAAGTTTCGGGAGTTTATAGGTGGGAATTCAAGTAGCTCCTAGAATATCTTTCCGACAGATGCATGATATGGGATTGGGTAAATCTCTATCATATGTATTTGTTCCGGCTTATTTCTGCAAGCCAATCCTTTGTTTTGTTTTGAGTTGTGGTATTTGAGTTGCTTCAATGTCAAGTGTTGATTCCATACCTTTCAAGCGGTGTTCTCAAATTTCTATGAGAGTGCTAATCCTTCTTGTTTATCGAGATTGTCATGTCAATTCTTTTCCAAACTGGCGTGCTTCTCTTCAAGTGGATCCGATCATTTTCAACATTCGCAAGATCAACTTTAAGTTTTTCTCACCGGTGTTTGTTTCATTGGTCCACAAGTTGCCTTTGTTTTCCCGCCCTCCCACCCTTTTTCTTCAAGGACTCAGATTTCTTAATCATGTATCCTTTTATTTGTGGGAAGTCTCTTCGTTCTTTGCTTTCAATGTTCTTATCCGGTGGATCTCCCATGAAGATGCTCAACAGTTTCAAGCTCATCATCCTTCATCGTTGTTTCTTCTCCGATGGATTAATTTCAAGCTTTCAGTGTTGATCATATTCTTTTCATTGTTTCAAATGTTTTTTCATGCCGGTGTATCTCTTGATCACTCACCTCTTGATATTCATTTGTTCCAGAGTGTTGAAGATATCTCAGAAGACTTGTGTTTCCATTCTCAATCCGTTCAAGCTATTTGGAGATTGTTATCTCATTCAAGTCATTTAATTCAACCGGTGCAATTTCCCTTTCAAGTAATTTTTCGAAGGTGTATCTTTTGAGTGGGCCCTAACCCACAGGTCTTTTCCCAGGATCTTACCTGACTCTTCTAATTTTCCCAGAGCTTCTAACATTCTTTTCAAAGTTTGACGAAAGAATGAATCTTCATCAGTCATATGTCCTTCTCCAAGATCTTTCAATTTTTTTTCATCGTTGGTTCAACCTTTCTAATTTTCATCCCGGAGTATCTCAACAATTCATGGTGGTGTTCTTCGTTGTCATTATCGGATTTTGAAGACCGAAGAAGAGTTTTCCTCCAAATCTTATCCGTTTTTGTCAAAGATTCGTGATTCTAGCTTGATGTCATCCTCTCATAATTATTTTCGATTGTGAGATTTTTTTTCACCAATTCGGATCTATTCAGGAGTCTTTTCAGTTTGATTCTCGGGAGCACATCATTTCAGAATCATTCATTCTAGCCTTTAGCTCTCGTTATCCAAATCTAACCGGTGCATCATTCAAGTATTCTCTAATAAGCTCATGATCTCTTCGTTCACTTATATCTAAATCCCCTCAAGTATATTCATTCGTTTTTCCAATTCTTCCCGGAGAATTGTGCCTTTGTTACTTTCATTTTCTATTCTTACGGTGGTTCGTTCAACATTTCACTTCCTTCGTTATCATATCAATTCATTCGTTGTTTCCCAATTCCACAGGTGGTTCCATCTATACCTTCTCAAGTTTGTGCTATATCTCTCTTAATTCTTTCTACGATAATAAGTAGTATGCCAAATCCGTTGCTTGTCATCAATTTAAATTGGTGAAGGATAGGCATAATGTAATTCTTATTATTGTTTCATCCAAGTAATCTAGTTTCTTCTTTCTAGAGTTGTTCATCATGTCGCATTTCTCGGTTCGAGATGCTTCATCTTTTCTTTTCTGGAGTTCCAAGTTTTCCTCTTTATCTCGTCACGAAGCTTCATCTAAATCATCGCAAGGCTCCACCTTGTGTTTTCAACTTCTCTTTCTTTTTATCATCCTTTTTTTACCGGAGTTCTTCATGGAGGCTCTACATGGTGGTTCGTCAAGGATTCTTTTCATTCTTCAATTGTTCTTCAAGATTTCTCTTGAAGTTAAGATCAGCCAAGCTATACTCTAAAAATAAACATGGTGCTCAATACATGTTTTGTTTTGAGGCGTTCAAGCATTCTTCATCTTGCATTCCGAAGTGCAATCCTTTCTACCTTATCTTTTGAGATGGTGTTATGTCATCCTTGGCAATTTCTCCTCGTGCTTCATGATTTACAAGTTGTCAGGAATGAGTTAATTAAATCCATCATTTTCTCTTTGGTCAAGATATCTTTTCGACCAATCAATCTCTTCGTTGGAGTTATCTTGGGTTAGTTTTCATCTAAAGCCTTCCCTAAGGATGTTGCTCATTGTGGTGACTACCAATGATCCAAGTTTTCTCCTATCCTCTCGGCAAAAGCAGTTTTCATCTCTTCTTTGATCTCAAACAAGCAATTGTTTCCGTTAGTGGCCGGTTGTCACCTCATAATTTTGAGATGTTTTCCATAATCCCACTACAAGCTTGTGCTTTTCGTTGTTGATTTTCCAACAACTCCGTTCAATCCTTCTTTGCAAGGATGCTTTCCAAGTTCATTTGTGGTAGAAGATTTCATTTTCTTCTCCGCCCCTTTATCCTAACAATCTAGCTTCTATTCTTTCGTTCCGGAGGCATTGTGATGTTGCTCTTTTCACTCATCATCTTGCTTTGGCAAGATCATGTTCTTCTCCTTGCTTCTCCATTTAACCGGAGTGTTGTGTCATCTCTTCAAGGCTTTCATCTTATCAAGTTTTGCCTCTCTTTTCAGCCTGAGTGCTGTCTGAAATCCTTCTTACCCATTGTGCCATTCTTTCAATAGTTCCGGAGGCAGTGTGTTGTTGATTTCATCAAGTATCATCCCATCTTCTCAAGTTCATGTTCTAGTCCTTCCATGTTCAACCGGAGTGCTGCCCAAATTATATCATTCTTATCTCGTTTCAACCGGAGTGGTTTTGAATTCTATCTTGTCCATTAAACTCTTGATTCATGTCTTGGCAACCTTCAAGTTCTCGTAATGTTCCTTGTTCCTCTTTTCTAACGGATTGTTTGCAATCTCGTTCATCTCTGTTGTACTCTTTCTTTTAAATTCTTAACCTCTCAAAGTTCTTTGGTTTCACTCATTTGTCGAAGAAGCAACTTAGTTTACCTCTTCTCTTCCTCGTCCGTTTCTCTCCGGTGCCATCCTAGATCTCGGGACGAGATCCTCTCGTAGTGGTGGAGTGTTGTAACGCCCCGGATACAACTTTCCATATTCGTAACTCCAACTCTTGCCTTTTCCGGAGATGCGATATGATATTTCCTTCGTGGTTGGGTTTTATCTGTTGTTTTGCATTTTGTTCTTGTTATGCATCCCATCTCATGTCATCATCTGCATTTCATCCGCATGTTTTTCAAAACTTGCATCCGTTTGGGTCCCGCCGGTTCTCTCCGTTGTCCGTTCTGAGCCCGACCACACTTGCACGCGCCCGCGGCACCTCTGAAATATTATTTTATAAGTGGCATAAAAATGTTCTCGGAATGGGTTGCAACTTGTCGTGCGGTCTTATTATAGTGTAGACAGGCCGCCTGCCAAGTTTCGTCGCATTCGGAGTCCGTTTGATAGCCCAACCGTCATCCGTAGCGGCACCGTTGCCTGTTTAATCGTCGGACGTTTCGGTCTCCGAAACTACCGCCGGGCCTCTCTTTCTCTCCTCTTCTCACAGCCCACTAATCCCTCCTAAACCCCCCTCCGTTCCTGATCGTCAGATCGTGATCCAAGGGTCCGAAACGGTCTCAAAGCCCCCTAACCCTAGCCACCTACCCTATATAATCAACCCCTAGTCCATTTTGGGCATTTCCTAGCCTCCACCTACCCCTAGCATTCTCCCACCCCGCAGCCTCCGCCCCTCCTCGAAAATCGCGCCCCCAATCATCAGCCGCCGCCTCCTCCTTCATTTCCGGCGCTAACCAGCCTCCCTCCACCACTTGGCGCTGCCCTAGAGGTCAGCCGCCACCACGCCGTCGCCCTCCACCTCTTCCTGCGCGCCACCTCGCCTCCCCCAGCGTGCCTCCTCCACCTCAGGCCCGCGAGGCCCAGATCGGGGCCCGCCGAAGCCCATCTGGGCCCGGCTCCCGCTCGCCTGCGCCCGAGCGCCTCCCCTCGCAGCGCCCCGCCGCGTGGCCGTCCGCCCGCTCGCCGGTGCGCGCCACATCGCCGGTGCGCTGCCCCGGCCACCGAACTGCTTCGCCGACCCCCCAAGGCCAGGCCTCGCCGTCCCCTGCTCCCTTTTTCTCTCTCTCTCGCTCCTCTCTCTCTCTCAGATCTCACATCTCTCTTCCTCTCTGCCATGGTTTGTCAGGAGCTCGTCGCTGCTCGCCGTAGGTGCTGCCGTGGCTGGATCCGGGGTCCCCATGCCCGGATCTGCCCGTTTCCGCCGGAACCGCCCCGCGCCGCCCCGTCCTTGCCTGCTCGCCGCCGGCGCCATCTGCCGCCGCCACCCTGCCTCGTCCCTGCTCAGGAACGAGGAGCTCGACGCCTCGCCCGCTCGTGCACGTGCGTGCGCGTGGGCCTCCAGCCGGCCCAGCCCAGCTCTCTCCAGCGCGGCCTGCGTCCAACCTCGCCTCGCCCAGGCGCAGCCCAGCCCAGTTCCTCTCCAGCCCGGCCTCCTCCAGCCTCTCCACCGACTGGGCCAGAGCCCATGGTGAGCAGTCCCCAGCGCCTCTCTGTTTTTTTTCACCGATCGGCCCAGCCAGTTTCGGCCCATGTCATATTTTTTTCCCGTTCTGTGAATTTGTCTAATTATCCGGTGAATTACAGTTTTACAGAAAACCCCCTGTTCATCATGCATATAATAATTTTTTAACAGTGCATCATATGTTAAAACTTTATATATGTAAAATGCTTAGAATTTTGTGTAGATTAATAATATGCCATTTTCATCCATGTTTAAAATGTTTAAATTGATGTTTGCATTAATTTGCTAATATGCCATGTTAAAATGCTTTATTTCATAACTAAATAACGGTAGCTCGGTTTTAAATAAACTTTATATGTAAATGGGGTGGAAAAATGCCTAGTTTAACATGGTCCACTTTATTTTCCTATTTAACCAACATAAAATTGTGTTTAGGGCAGAACAGTATCAAAACTAAAATATGCACATGGGGATTTTCCGGAATTATTGTTTGTTGTTTCCGGCCTCACTTAAACTTGCCTAGATAGGTAGTTTCATTATGTTTCACCCCCTTGCCATGCTAATAACATTTAATATTGTTGGGTACATAACCGAGAGAGAACTAAATAATCGATGTGGTGTTTTGTCAATATGCAACTCGTTGCATATTGAGCTCCACTTAACTTGTAGTATTGTTTGTTGCACTTTGCCATGCCATGCCTCTTTAAACCGGACATGCATCATACTTGTTTGTGCATCATGCCATGATTATGCTCGTGCATTTACCATGTTGTTTGTTTCTTTCCGGTGTTGCTTCTTAGTTCCGGTTATGTTGCGATTGTGAGGATTCGTTCGACTATGTCCGTGTGTCTTCTTCATGGACTCGTTCTTCTTCCTTGCGGGATTTCAGGAAAGATGACCGCTACCCTGGATCTCACTACTATCATTGCTATGCTAGTTGCTTCGTTCTATCGCTATGCTGCGCTACCTATCACCTGTTTATCAAGCCTCCCTAATTGCCATGAACCTCTAACCTTTGACACCTTTCCTATGCAAACCGTTGTTTGGCTATGTTACCGCTTTGCTCAGCCCCTCTTATAGCGTTGTTAGTTGCACGTGAAGTTGAAGATTGCTCCATGGTGGACAGGACTTTGGTTGGGATATCACAATATCTCTTATATTATTAATGCATCTATATACTTGGTAAAGGGTGGAAGGCTAGGCCTTATGCCTGGTGTTTTGTTCCACTCTTGCCGCCCTAGTTTCCGTCATACTGGTGTTATGTTCCCGGATTTTGCGTTCCTTACGCGGTCGGGTGATTTATGGGACCCCCTCGACAGTTCGCTTTGAATAAAACTCCTACAGCAAGGCCCAACGTTGGTTTTACCATTTGCCTCACCACGACCTATATTTCCCTTGGGAGTAATTAACCCAAGGGTCATCTTTATTCAGCCCTCCCCAGGCCAGTGCTTGTCTAAGTGTTGGTCCGAACCAGAGCCACTTGTAGCGCCACCTCCGGGAAACTCGAGGGCTGGTTTTAGTTGTACGTAGTGTTCATCCGGTGTTGCCCTGAGAACGAGATATGTACAGCTCCTATCGGGATTGTCGGCGCATCGGGCGGTCTTGCTGGTCTTGTTTTACCATTGTCGAAATGTCTTGTAAACCGGGATTTCGAGTCTGATCGGGTCTTCCTGGGAGAAGGTCTATTCCTTCGTTGATCGCGAGAACTTGTCATGGGCTAAGTTGGGACACCCCTGCAGGGTATAATCTTTCGAAAGCCGTGCCTGCAGTTATAGGCAGATGGGAATTTGTTAATGTCCGGTTGTAGATAACTTGACACCAGATCCGAATTAAAACGCATCAACCGCGTGTGTAGCCGTGATGGTCTCTTTTCGGTGGAGTCCAGGAAGTGAACACGGTTTTGGGTTATGTTTGACGTAAGTAGGAGTTCAGGATCACTTCTTGATCATTGCTAGCTTAACGACCGTTCCGCTTGCTCTCTTCTCGCTCTTATTTGCGTATGTTAGCCACTATATATGCTTAGTCGCTGCTGCAGCCTCACCACTTTACCCCTTCCTTTCCCTTTAAGCTTTGCTAGTCTTGATACCCATGGTAATGGGATTGCTGAGTCCTCGTGACTCACAGATTACTACAACAATAGTTGCAGGTACATGTTATGCGATGTTCATGACGCGAGAGCGATGCTTGCTTGCATTGAGTTCTTCTTCTGCTTCTTCGATCAGGGGATAGGCTCCAGGTCGGCAGGCTGGGCTAGCAGGGTGGATGTCCTTTGAGTTTCTGTTTGTGCTTCATCCGTAGGCGGATGATGCTCTTATGTATTGTGACATTGTATTCGTGTGGCATTGTATGCCTTATGTATGTATCCCCATCTATTATGTAATGTTGATGTAATGATACCCACCTTGCAAAAGCGTTTCAATATGCGGGTCTATCCTTGGTGGGACCTTCGAGTTCCTTTTGGATAGGGTCGCATATTGGGCGTGACAATGGCTCCCATATGTTCCACTATGATCTCATCGGATGAACCACGATGTCAAGGACTCAATCGATCCTGTATACAATTCCCTTTGTCTAACGGTATTGTACTTGCCCGAGAATCGATCGTCGGTATCCCGATACCTTGTTCAATCTCGTTACCGGCAAGTCTCTTTACTCGTTCCGTAACACATCATCCCGTGATCAACCCCTTAGTCACATTGTGCACATTATGATGATGTCCTACCGAGTGGGCCCAGAGATACCTCTCCGTTTACACGGAGTGACAAATCCCAGTCTCGATTCGTGCCAACCCAACAGACACTTTCGGAGATACTTGTAGTGCACCTTTATAGCCACCTAGTTACGTTGTGACGTTTGGTACACCCAAAGCATTCCTACGGTATCCGGGAGTTGCACAATCTCATGGTCTAAGGAAATGATACTTGACATTAGAAAAGCTTTAGCATACGAACTACGATATTTGTGCTAGGCTTAGGATTGGGTCTTGTACATCACATCATTCTCCTAATGATGTGATCCCGTTATCAACGACATCCAATGTCCATGTCAGGAAACCGTAACCATCTATTGATTAACGAGCTAGTCAATTAGAGGCTTACTAGGGACATGGTGTTGTCTATGTATCCACACATGTATCTGAGTTTCCTATCAATACAATTATAGCATGGATAATAAACGATTATCATGAACAAGGAAATATAATAATAACTTATTTATTATTGCCTCTAGGGCATATTTCCAACAATCTCCCACTTGCACTAGAGTCAATAATCTGGTTCACATCGCTATGTGATTAACATTCACGGGTCACATCGCCATGTGACCAACATCCAAAGAGTTTACTAGTGTCACTAAACTAGTTCACATCATCATGTGATTAAGACTCAATGAGATCTGGGGTTTGATCATGTTTTGCTTGTGAGAAAAGTTTTAGTCAACGGGTCTGCAACATTCAGATCCATATGTACTTCGCAAATCTCTAGGTCATATTGTAAATGCTGCTTCCACGCTCCACTTGGAGCTTTTCCAAATGGTCGCTCCACTATACGTATCCGGTTTGCTACTCAGAGTCATTCGGATAGGTGTTAAAGCTTGCATCGTCGTAACCCTTTACGCCGAACTCTTTATCACCTCCATAATCGAGAAACAAATCCTTATTCCTCTAAGGATAATTTTGACCGCTATCTGGTGATCCACTCCTTGATCACCTTTGTACCCTATTTCCAGACATGTGGCAAGGCACACATCAGGTGCGGTACTTAGCATAGCATACTGTAGAGCCTACGTCTGAAGCATAGGGGACGACATTCGTCCTTTCTCTCTCTCTTCTGCCGTGGTCGAGCTTTAAATCTTAACTTCATACCTTACATCTCAGGCAAGAACTTCTTCTTTGACTGATCCATCTTGAACACCTTCAAGATCATGTCAAGGTATATGCTCATTTGAAAGTACCATCAAGCGTTTTTGATCTATCCTCATAGATCTTGATGCTCAATGTTCAAGTAGCTTAATCCAGGTTTTCTATTGAAAAACACTTTTCAAATAACCCTATATGCTTTACAAAAAATTCTACATCATTTCTGATCATCAACATGTCAACAACATATACTCATCAGAAATTCTATAGTGCTCCCACTCACTTCTTTGGAAATACAAGTTTCTCATAAACTTTGTATAAGCCAAAAATCTTTGATCATCTCATCAAAGCGTACATTCCAACTCCAAGATGCTTACTCCAGTCCTTAGAAGGATCGCTGGAGCTAGCATACCTTTTAGCATCCTTAGGATCGACAAAACATTTCTGATTGTATCACATACAACCTTTCCTTACGAAAATTGGTAAGGAAACTCGTTTTGACATCCATCTGCCAGATTTCATAAATGCAGCTTGTGCTAACATGATTCCGACGGACTTTAAGCATCGCTACGGATGAGAAAGTCTCATCGTAGTCAACTCCTTGAACTTGTGAAAAACTCTTCGCCACAAGTCGAGCTTCATAGATGGTGACATTACCATCCACGTCCGTCTTCTTCTTAAAGATCCATTTATCTCAATGGCTTGCCGATCATTGGGCAAGTCCACCAAAGTCCATGCTTTGTTCTCATACATGGATCCTATCTCGGATTTCATGGCTTCTAACCATTTGTCGGAATTTGGGCCCACCATTGCTTCTCCACAGCTCATAGGTTCATTGTTGTCTAGCAACATGACTTTCAAGACAGGATTACTGTACCATTCTGAAGTAGTATGCATCCTTGTCACCCTACGAGGTACGGTAGTGACTTGATCCGAAGATTCATGATCACTATCATAAGCTTCCACTTCAATTGGTGTAGGTGCTACAGGAACAACTTCCTGTGCCCTGCTACACACTGGTTGAAGTGATGGTTCAATAACCTCATCAAGTCTCCACCATCCTCCCACTCAACTTTTCGAGACAAACTTTTCCTCAAGAAAGGACCCGATTTAAGAAACAATCCCTATTGCTTTCGGATCTGAATTAGGAGGTATACCCAACCATTTTGGGTGTCCTATGAAGACGCATTTTATCCGCTTTGGGTTCGAGCTTATCAATCTGAAACTTTTTTCACATAAGCGTCGCAGCCCCAAACTTATAAGAAACGACAACTTAGGTTTCTCCAAACCATAGTTCAAACGGTGTCGTCTCAACGGAATTATGTGGTGCCCTATTAAAGTGAGTGCGGTTGTCTCTAATGCCTAACCCATGAACTATAGTGGTAATTCGATAAGAGACATCATGGTACACACCATATCCAATAGGGTGCAACTATGATGTTCGAACACACCATCACACTATGGTGTTCCAGGCGGTATTAATTGTGAAACAATTTCCACAATGTCTTAATTGCGTGCCAAAGCTTGTAACTCAGATACTCATCTCTATGATCATATCATAGACATTTTATCCTCTTGTCACAATGATCTTCAACTTCACTCTGAAATTACTTGATCCATTCAATAATTCAGACTTGTGTTTCATCAAGTAAATATACTCCACATCTACTCGAATCATCTGTGAAGTAAGAACATAATGATATTCACTCCATGCCTCAGCACTCATTGGACTGCACACATCAAAATGTGTTACTTCCAACAAGTTGCTATCTTGTTCCATCTTACTGAAAATGAGGCTTTTCAGTCATCTTGCCCATGTGGTATGATTTGCATATCTCAAGTGATTCAAAATCAAGTGAGTCCAAACGATCCATCTGCATGGAGTTTCTTCATGCGTATACACCAATAGACATGGTTCGCATGTCTCAAACTTTTCAAAAATGAGTGAGTCCAAAGATCCATCAACATGGAGCTTCTTCATGCATTTTATACCAATATGACTTACATGGAAGTGCCACAAGTAAGTGGTACTATCATTACTATCTTATATCTTTTGGCATGAAAATGTGTATCACTACGATCGAGATTCAATAAACCATTCCTTTAGGTGCAAGACCATTGAAGGTATTATTCAAATAAATAGAGTAACCATTATTCTCCTTAAATGAATAACCGTATTGCGATAGACATAATCCAATCATGTCTATGCTCAACACAAACACCAAATGACAATTATTCAGGTTTAATACTAATCTTGATGGTAGAGGGAGCGTGCAATGTTTGATCACATCAAACTTGGAAACACTTCCAACACATATCGTCAGCTCACCTTCAGCTAGTCTCCGTTTATTCCGTAGCTCTTTTATTTAGAGTTATTAACACTTAGCAACCGAACCGGTATCTTAATACCCTGGTGCTACTAGGAGTACTGGTAAAGTACACATTAACATAATGTATATCCAATATACTTCTATCGATCTTGCCAGCCTTCTCATCTACCAAGTATCTAGGGTGATTCTGCTCCAGTGGTTGTTCCCCTTATTATAGAAGCACTTAGTCTCGGGTTTGGGTTAAACCTTGGGTTTCTTCACTAGAGCAACAGCTGATTTGCCGTTTCATGAAGTATCCCTTCTTGCCCTTGCCCCTTTTGAAAACAAGTGGTTTTTACTAACCATCAACAATTGATGCTCCTACTTGACTTCTACTTTCGCGGTGTCAAACATCGCGAATAGTTCAAGGATCATCATATCTATCCTTGATATGTTATAGTTCATCACATAGCTCTAGTAGCTTGGTGGCAATGACTTTGGAGAAACATCACTATCTCATCTGGAAGATAACTCCCACTCGATTCAAGTGATTGTTGCACTCAGACAATCTGAACACAAGCTCAACGATTGAGCATTTATCCCTTAGTTTGTAGGCTAAGAAAATCGTCGGAGGTCTTATACCTCTTGATGTGGGCACGATCCTGAAATCCCAATTTCAGCCCTCGAAACATCTCATATGTTCCGCGATGTTTTGAAAACGTCTTTGGTGCCTCAACTCTAAACCATTTAACTGAACTATCACATAGTCATCAAAACGTGTATGTCCAATGTTCGCAACATCCACAAACGACGTTTGGGGTTCAGCACACTGAGCGGTGCATTAAGGACATAAGCTTTCTACTGTCCGCATAATCGCTACTTCCAACTTTCAACTATATTTTCTCTAGGAACATATCTAAACAGTGGAACTAAAGCGCGAGCTTATGACATAATTTGCAAAGATCTTTTGACTATGTTCAGGATAATTAAGTTCATCTTATGAACTCCCACTCAGATAGACATCCCTCTAGTCATCTAAGTGATTACATGATCCGAGTCAACTAGGTCGTGTCCGATCATCACGTGAGACGGACTAGTCATCATCAGTGAACATCTTCATGTTGATCGTATCTACTATACGACTCATGCTTGACCTTTCGGTCTCTTGTGTTCCGAGGCCATTTCTATACATGCTAGGCTCGTCAAGTCAACCTAAGAGTTTCGCGTGTGTAAATCTGGCTTACACCCGTTGTATGTGAACGTAAGAATCTATCACACCCGATCATCACGTGGTGCTTCGAAACGACAAACTTTCGCAATGGTGCACAGTTAGGGGGAACACTTTCTTGAAATTTTAATGAGGGATCATCTTATTTACTACCGTCGTTCTAAGCAAATAAGATGCATAAACATGATAAACATCAAATGCAATCAAAAAGTGACATGATATGGCCAATATCATTTTGCTGCTTTTGATCTCCATCTTTGGGGCTCCATGATCATCATCGTCACCGGCATGACACCATGATCTCCATCATCATGATCTCCATCATCGTGTCTTCATGAAGTTGTCTCGCCACTTCTACTACTATGGCTACCGGTTAGCAATAAAGTAAAGTAATTACATGGCGTTGTTTATTGACACACAGGTCATACAATAAATTAAGACAACTCCTATGGCTCCTGCCGGTTTTCATACTCATTGACATGCAAGTCGTGATTCCTATTACAAGAACATGATCAATCTCATACATCACATATCATTCATCACATTCTTCTTGGCCATATCACATCACAAAGCATACCCTGCAAAAACAAGTTAGATATCCTCTAATTGTTGTTTGCATGTTTTACGTGGCTGCTATGGGTTTCTAGCAAGAACGTTTCTTACCTACGCAAAAACCACAACGTGATATGTCAATTTCTATTTACCCTTCATAAGGACCCTTTTCATCAAATCCGTTCCGACTAAAGTGGGAGAGACTGGCACCCGCTAGCCACCTTATGCAACAAGTGCATGTAAGTCGGTGGAACCTGTCTCACGTAAGTGTACGTGTAAGGTCGGTCCGGGCCGCTTCATCCCACAATACCGTCGAAACAAGATTGGACTAGTAACAGTAAGCATATTGAACAAAATCAACACCCACAACTACTTTGTGTTCTACTCGTGCAAAGAATCTACGCAATAGACCTAGCTCATGATGCCACTCTAGGGGAACGTAGCAGAAATTCAAAATTTTCCTACGTGTCACCAAGATCTATCTATGGAGAAACCAACAACGAGGGGAAGGAGAGTGCATCTACATACCCTTGTAGATCGCTAAGCGGAAGCGTTCAAGAGAACGGGGTTGAAGGAGTCGTACTCGTCGTGATCCAAATCACTGGAGATCCTAGTGCCGAATGGACGGCACCTCCGCGTTCAACACACGTACAGCCCGGTGACGTCTCCCATGCCTTGATCCAGCAAGGTGAGAGGGAGAGGTTGAGGAAGACTCCATCCAGCAGCAGCACAACGGCGTGGTGGTGATGGAGGAGCGTGGTAGTCTAGCAGGGCTTCGCCAAGCACCGCGAGATATGAGGAGAAAGAGAGGTAGGGCTGCGCCAACAAGAGAAGAAACTCATGTGTTGGGCTGCTCCTATGCCTCCACTATATATAGGGGGAGAGGGGGCTGCGCCCCCACCTAGGTTTCCACCACCTAGGGGCGGCGGCCAGCCCTAGATCCCATCTAGGGGGCGGCCAAGGGGTGGAGAGGGGGAAACTTGCCCCCCAAGCAAGGTGGGGCGCCCCCTCCCCAAACCCTAGGCGCCTTGGGCCCTTGTGGGGGGGTGCACCAGCCCACCAGGGGCTGGTCCCCTCCCACACTTGGCCCATGCTGCCTCCGGGGATGGTGGACCCACTTGCTGGACCCCCGGGACCCTCCCGGTGGTCCCGGTACGTTACCGATAAAACCCGAAACTTTTCCGGTGACCAAAACAGGACTTCCCATATATGAATCTTTACCTCCGGACCATTCCGGAACTCCTCGTGACGTCCGGGATCTCATCCGGGACTCCGAAAAACATTCGGTGACCACATACAAACTTCCTTTATAACCCTAGCGTCATCGAACTTTAAGTGTGTAGACCCTACGGGTTCGGGAACCATGTAGACATGACCGAGACGTTCTCTGGTCAATAACCAACAGCGGGATCTGGATACCCATGTTGGATCCCACATGTTCCATGATGATCTCATCGGATGAACCATGATGTCAAGGACTCAATCGATCCCATATACAATTCCCTATGTCTAACGGTATTGTACTTGCCCAAGATTCAATCATCGGTATCCCGATACCTTGTTCAATCTCGTTACCGGCAAGTCTCTTTACTCGTTCCATAACACATCATCCCGTGATCAACCCCTTGGTCACATTGTGCACATTATGATGATGTCCTACCGAGTGGGCCCAGAGATACCTCTCCGTTTACACGGAGTGACAAATCCCAGTCTCGATTCGTGCCAACCCAACAGACACTTTCGGAGATACCTGTAGTGCACCTTTATAGCCACCCAGTTACGTTGTGACGTTTGGTACACCCAAAGCATTCCTACGGTATCCGGGAGTTGCAAAATCTCATGGTCTAAGGAAATGATACTTGACATTAGAAAAGCTTTAGCATACGAACTACGATCTTTGTGCTAGGCTTAGGATTGGGACTTGTCCATCACATCATTCTCCTAATGATGTGATCCCGTTATCAACAACATCCAATGTCCATGGTCAGGAGCTAGTCAATTAGAGGCTTACTAGGGACATGGTGTTGTCTATGTATCCACACATGTATCTGAGTTTCCTATCAATACAATTATAGCATGGATAATAAACGATTATCATGAACAAGGAAATATAATAATAACTTATTTATTATTGCCTCTAGGGCATATTTCCAACAGACGCAGTACCTGCCGACGCCTCCCGACTCGACACATTGGCGCATGCACTTTGACGGGTCCAACATGTGACTCGGCTTAGGGGCCGGCATCGTACTGTCATCTCCAAAGGGCGACCGACTCCGCTACGTGCTCCAGATCCACTTCGCCGCCTCCAACAACATCGCCGAATACGAAGCCCTTGTGCACGGCCTCCAGCTTGCCAAGAAACTCGGCATCCGGCGCATCCTGTGCTACGGCGACTCGGACCTGGTGGTGCAGCAGTGCTCCGGCGAGTGGGATGCCCGTGACTCCAACATGGCAAGCTACCGCTTCCTCGTCCAGAAGCTGTCCGGATCCTTCGATGGCTGCGAGTTCCTCCACGTCCCACGTGCGGAGAACGAGGCCGCCGACACGCTCGCCAAGATCGCCTCGTCATGTCAAGCCATCTTGTCCGGCGTCTCCCTCGAGCACCTGCGCAAGCCGTCCGTTAAGCCATCGCCGGACTCCGAGTCCATCCACGTTCCAGAAGACCCGGCCGCACCGCAACCCGGCCCTGGGGCCGTTGAACCCGACCCGGGGGCTGCTCAGCTCAACCCGGCCACCATCGCCCCGGACCCGGCCGTCGCCGTCCCCAACCCGGGGGCTGCTCAACCCGGCTCAGGGGCCGCCGACTCGGAACCCACCCAGGTGGCCCTCTTCACCATGGTCGCGGCCCCATCTTGGGCCTTGCCGATATCAGAATTTCTGGAGAACGGGGTTGTTCCCATGGACGAAACCGAGGCTCGGCAAGTACAGCGCCGGGCGTCCGCCTACAGCATCATCGACAATGAGCTTGTCAAGCGCAGCTCTACCGGCATGTTCCAGCGCTGCGTCGAGCAGGATCGCGGCATCGACATCCTCCTCGACATTCACCAGGGCGAGTGCGGGCACCACGCCGCATCACGATCCCTGGTGGCCAAGGCGTTCCGCCAAGGCTTCTACTGGCCGACGGCCCTCGAAGATGCTGAGTCGCTCATCCTCAAGTGCGAAGGATGCCAACATTTCAGCAAACGCAGCCACCAGACGGCGTCAGCACTCCGCACTATACCGATCGCCTGGCCCTTCGCGGTCTGGGGACTCGACATGGTGGGACCCTTCAAAACCACTCGAGGAGGCATGACGCACTTACTAGTGGCAATGGACAAATTCACCAAGTGGATCGAGGCAAGACCAATCAAGAAACTGGACGGGCCAACAGACGTCCGGTTCATCAAGGATATAGCGGTGCGCTATGGCATGCCGAACATCACCATCACCAACAACAGCACCAACTTCACCAAGGGCGCGCTCGAACAATATTGCTCCGTCTCCGGCATCTGCCTTGACCTGGCCTCCGTGGCGCATCCGTAGTCCAACGGGCAGGTCGAGCAGGCCAATGGACTCATCCTATCCGGCATCAAGCCGTGACTTGTCGAGCCACTCATCCGCTCACCGGACAGTTGGCTTGACGAGTTGCCTGCAGTTCTCTGGAGTCTACGCACCACACCAAACCGGTTGACTGGGTTCACCCCGTTCTTCCTCGTCTACGGATCCGAAGCCGTCATCCCGACTGACGTCGAGTTTGACTCGCCGCATGTCGCAATGTACACCGAAGCCGAAGCAAGAGAGGCACGCGAGGACGGCGTCGACCTGCTCGAAGAAGCATGCCTTCTGGCACTTAGCCGTTCGGCTATCTATCAGCAAGGCCTGAGGCACTACCACAGCAAGAAGATCAAGCCTCTCGCATTCCGCAAAGGCGACCTCGTCCTCCGACTCGTCCAAGAGCAGGTAGGCCAGCACAAGTTGTCCTCTACATGGGAGGGCCCATTCATCATGAGCAGGGCCTTGCGCGACCGCAACGCCTACTACCTCATCGACGCTCAAGTTGACGAAGCGCAAGAGGGACACCCCCAACGAAGAAACGACCCAGCCGTGGAACGCGCAACTCCTCCGCCCGTTTTACAGTTAGCCGCATGAATGTATGTATCGTCGCCTTTTGTAAGCGTATGAAACTATGGGGTCCCCGAACGAGACTCGGGGGCTGCCTTTTGCCGACCAATTTATTGCGTCCATATTTTGCATCACTTTACTACCGAACCCGGCCGCCGGCTCGACTCGCTCGACCCGGGGGCTCGGGGGCAGGCCGGCTTGGTCACCACCCCGCCGCTTTACTTGGTGATTCGTGATAAAGTTAGGATGCCACAGTCCCCCACTTCGCCCTAAAACCGCAGATCTAGCTCTGGCTGACGGCGGGCAAGCACAATGGGCCAAAGCTCCCCTACAGTTCACACACTAAGTCAAAAGCCGCCGGGTCGATTAACCCGACCCATCGCTCATCAACTAAAGTTAGCCGCACGACCGGCTGCTCACCAACCGGCCAAGCCGGATTGCCGCTAGCCGGCCTAGTGGGTGTTTCGCTCACGCTCAACGCTTCTAAGGACCCCCACTCCTGCGCGCCCCTCTCGAAGAATTGAACTCCTTGTCACTGACCGGAGCCTCGGCCGTCTGCCTCGCGGGGGGTGGGGGAGGTTTCAGAGAGGAAAAACACATGAAATCAATTCCAAAAAGTGGAAGGCAAAAAGCAAACAAACACTCACAACATTTACACACAAATGATTAAAGCAAAGGCCCACGGCCCGAGTTCATTACACCCTGAAAACCCCCGGTGGGTGGGTGGACCTGCTACTTAACAAAGTTTTCTACAAAGATTCTCAGGCATCCCCAGCGCCACGTCGCGACGTCGACGGCTCTCCCCTGCCGGCCTCCGGGTCCAGCGAGGCACCAGTGTCCTCTTCGGCCTCCGCGTCGCCGTAGACACCCGTCTCCTCCGAGCTGCCCTCCGGGTCGCGAAGAAGCAAGCCATAGTCGTCGCCATCCATGACCCCGCCGTCTTTCGTCCGCTCCGGATGGAACTCGTCATGGAAGGCGAACTCGGCGATGTAGCTGGCCCGGGAGGCGATCCGGCCGGCTTGCTTCTGCAGCAACTGCTCCAAACCAGCGCGCTGGCCCATCAGCGCGTCCAACTGAAGATCCGGATGCCAAGATAGCGCGATCTAGAGAACCATCTCAGCACCTGCCCGGGCGGCAGAAACACACCAGTCGCTAAGGCGATCCGGGCCCATCTCCAACCAGCGCGCCAGGCGCGCGAAGCTGCGCAGTTGAACGGAGTCCGGCCACAGGGCCGTCGTCATTGCGGTACCGGCCCGGGACAGCCGCTCCATCTGCGTCCCCAAAACCTGCAGGCGGGCCTCAGCAGTGGCAATGATCTCCGGAAAGGTCCAGGCCGTCAGCGGATCCGTCCCAGAGCCAGCAACGCCGGTCGGGTCGCGCTGATAGCGAACGGCTTCCTCCGCCAGCCGCTGCGTCTCTGGGAAGGCCCCTGTCGCTAAAGAAGAAGCAAGTTAGAAGAACAACATGGAAGGAAGGACCGGGTCCCGACCCGGCAAACTACGAGAAGCAGCACTTACTAGAGAAGGACTCTTCCAGGTGCTGCGCCTCGAGCAATGTACCACGTCGTTCCCGCTCCAAGACGCGGTCGCGCTCCCCGAGCGCCTTCTCCAGGTCGGCCGCCTTAGCAAGGGCCGCCTTCAGCTCGGCGTCCTTGTCTTCGGCTGCCTCACGGCGGCGATCCTCATCTTGGCGAGCCCCCTCAGCTGCGGTGGCCTGCTCCCGCAGACGATCCACCTCGGCCTGGAGCCGGCCCTTATCGTTGGCCAGCTGGCCGCGCTGCTGGTCCGCCTCGACCAGGGCCTGCTGCGTCTCCACCACCTTGGCGGCCTCCGCCTTAAGAAGCTCCACCTCGGCCTCGAGGCGGCTCTTGTGACCCGCCAGCTGCTCGTGCAGCCGGTTGGCCTCGTCAAGAGACCGTCGGGCCGCGGCCGCCTCCGCCCTCGCCTGCGCCGCCTCGACGCCAAGACGGCCGGTATCGGCAACAAGCCGATCATAATGATGACCGGCCCGGAGCAGCCGGATCCGCCAAGACAGCACCTCGGCTGCAAAATAGAAGAACTCAGCAGAAGGAAAAAAGTCAAGACTTAAGATTTGGCCCAACTACTACATAGTTGGCCCGAATCTCAGGGGCTACACTCAGTGGGTGCGCTAGCGCGCCCCCACTAGGAAAGAGCACAAAAGTACCTGCTGCAACGTGAAGCTCCTCCTGCTTGGCAGCGAGTTGCTCCTTGAGCTCCCGATGCTTGCCTAGGAGCCGATTGAAGGCGGCAACCCGGAAGGCGTCAAGATGCTGAAAGCAGACCAAACTTAGAACAAGGCTGACGCACCTAAGATCCGACCCAACTACTACATAGTTGGCCTGAACCTCGAGGGCTACACCCAGTGGGTGCGCTGGCACGCCCCCACAAAGTAGAAAATACAAGAAAATAGAAGAAAGAGGAACTTACCAAGACGGCACGCTCCAAGTCACGCGTCCGCTCCACCTCGGCCTGGGCGAAGGCCTCAAGCCGGGTTGTCCGTCCTGCAGACAACGGCTGACGGTGTCCAGCGCTGCCTCCTCCTGGGTCTGAGACACGAAGACGGCCGTGCCCCCACTTCGCGCGGGCTGCGGCAAGGCAGCTCGGTGCCCTCCCGGACGGAGCACCAAGGCACGCCCATCGCTGGCCGCTTGCAATGTGGCCAACACCTCCTCCGACGCTCCTCATGGCGTCGTCAGCACCTCCTCGGATGCCGGGACGCCCTGCGTCGCCACCTCAGGCACCGCCGCCTGTGGTGCCTTCTCCATAGCCGGCGGCGCATCCGGCGCCGCCGCCCGCGGCGCCTCCTCCAAGACGCCGCCGCCTCCGCCACCATCGGCCCCCACGTGCTCGACCACGTCGGCTTGCGGCGGGGAATCGCCCCCCACCTCCACAACCTCCCGGTCGAGGACCACCACCTCAGCCCGGCCTCCACGACCGCGCTCCCTCACCGTCGACGGCTCAAAGACCGTGGCTGCCACCACCGTGCCCTCCGGCATCTCGCGCCAGGCCGGCTCCGCGCCGCCTTGCGCCCATGCCGCCGCCGCGTTAGTCCAAGCTTGGACCGACGCCGCCTCCAACTCCGCCTCGGCCTGGTTCCTGTCCCACCAGGCCAAGGCCTCGGCGTCGTCCAGGTCCAGGCCGAGGTCCGAGTCGGCCCGTCCCTCCTCCCTAGCCAGGCCGGCAAGGTCGGACCGGCTCCTGCGGAACACGGCCCCCTCGGCGGCTACGGCATCTGCCGCCGCCCTTGCCAGCGCGATCGGCAACCTAAAGAAGAAGAAAGGATAAGCAAGAAAGAAACAAGACTGACTCAAGGAATCCAGGCGCAAGCAGGAAATAAGACCTACCTCGTCAAGACTAGGACCGGGGTCGGCTTCCCATGCCTCTTCCTAGCCGGCCTCCGAGGCTCGGCCGGGTCCGCCGTGTGCTTCGGGGCCCGGGGTCGCAGCGCCATGCTGTCTTTCCCGTGCGGGCGGCTCGGCGCCGCCCCATGCAAGGACCCGGCTACGCCCGCCTGGCCGCCTCCCCCGCCCAACACCGCTGCACCAACAACCGGCGGCAATGTCGCCTGCGCCACGATGTAACCAAATATTCAAGACAAATGAAGAAGCAAAAGAATCAAAGACTTACCCGCACGACGCCCAGCGCCGGCGTCGGACTCGGCCACCTCCTCGCCGCCGTGAGCCGCAGGCTCCTCTGGTGCCACTGGCGCCACCTGCGATGGATCCCGGGCGTAAGGATGCCGGCTCACGTTCAAAAGTATCTCCCGTGACGCGTCGGGACGAATGAGAAGATGCACAGCGGAAAAATAAGAAGACCAGACGCTCACCTGCGGCGCCGGGTTTGCCTGGCTCTACGGCGCCTTGCCGAATCACCAGTCATCTCCGAGGTTGGCCTTGGAGATGTCGTTCACACCTCTTGCGACCTGATCCACAGACAGTCGCGTCGACCCCATATGGTTGGGGTCTTGAAGCCCGATCATCTCGCCGATGAGGCAGGAGCGCCTCTGAAGCGGGAGAACCCGGCGGGTGATGAACGCGGCAAGGTGGTCGGTGCCGGTGAGCCCCTCCTGCATCCTCATCACCGTGACCCACTCGCAGAGGTTGAAGATCTCTTGCGACGGGCACCGGAGCGAGTAGCCCCAGTTTGTTTTTGCCCGCGGCGGTGCGACGACGAAGGGAGGAAGGTTGATGTGGTCTGCACCGTGGTTGCGGACGTAGAAGAACGAGTTCTGCCACTTCTTGGCAGAATCCTCGAGCGGGATCTTGGGGAAGTCCACCCCCGACCGCTTCAAGATGACGGCGGCCCCGCAGTCGGCGAACTCCCCGGCCGACGGGCCCTACTGCTTCAAGGAGAAGAAGCGCCCCCAGAGGTCGATGGACGGCTCGACCCCTAGGTACCTTTCGCACAGGGTCACAAAGCCGGAGAGCTGGACGATGGTGCCGGCACCAAGATGGTGTGGTTGGAGCCCGAAGAACTCCAAGAACGCGCGGAAGAAAGTGATCGCCGGCAGCCTGAAGCCATGCTCGAAATGCGTGAGAAAGACAACGCGCTCCTGCCCCTCGGGCCGGGGCCTCTGCTCACCGCGCGGCAGACGGACACCATCGTCCGTCTCCTGTGGTAGGCGCCGCGAAGACCGAAGGTAGGTGATGTCGTCAGCGGTGACGGTCGATCCCATCCAGGAGCCCGACGGCAGCGACATCGTCGGAAGAGAAAGCAAGAAGAAGGACGACGGAGAGATCTCTGCTCGGCACCACGGGCGCAGCTGTGCATCGGTAGCAAAGGGCAGAGAAGGAGTAAGGGGACAGGAGGGAGCGAGCGAGAATAATGTCCGGCGCCCGTTGCCTCCCTCAATTTATAACCCCCGGTTCAAACGTGGGGGAGTGGGATCGTCTGCACACGCCCGTTCCACTACCCCGCAATAAGGGCGCACGTACACGCGCACTAACAGCGCGGGGAAGTGCAACCGCCCGCCAGACGCCGCAATAAATCCGCGCGCGTGGGGCAAGGGCGCGTGGCGGCAGGCCCCGGTCCATCGCCCAGTCCCGTCACGCGCGTGGCCTGTCAGGCCCCTCCGACTTTCGAGCACCACGTGGTACCTGCACGAAGCCCGAGGGATCGCCTCAAGATTCGACGGACTCCTCGGTTCCCGCCATGGCCAGGGTGCCGCGATCCGGTTTCCGAGAAAACCGGCACACAGTGGGTGTTGCCAGACCCAGTGCTCGCAAATTACGCCTTGCTCAAGGGGGAAACTGCGAAGGCCCACTCATCCGAAGACGGCGGACCTTCATAGCTTCGGGGACTACTGTCGGGGGATGAACCCTGGGCAGGCAACGGAACCCGGATCTATTTCAAAAACAGCAGGGCCCGCATCGCCCAGCAAACTGGCACGCGCCTGGCCGGGTCGCTCGACCCGGCAAGGCTCGCAACCCGGCCAAGACCCTCGACTCGGCAAGGTACGTCGACCCGGCCGCAGCAGCTGGCGCAAGACAACTCAACCCAGCGCAGCCATGGCTTCCCTAGCAAGCCAACCCACCCATGGCGTCAACGACAACCCAGCCACGGGTCAGCTCCCGTCCCATCCAGGCCATACGATGGGACGAGACCTCAATCGCCGATGACCAAGACAACAGTGCTCCCGCACATGCATGTGGTCAGCCGGAGCGTGGCAACAGTGACCCTTACCTACCCGCTGACCAGGGATGGCGTGGCAACAGTGTTCCCGCCCTCACCGCTGACGACAACAAGCGGCGGCCTGACGGAGAACACTGTACGTGGCTCAACTCGGCCACGCCATGACGATCGACAAGACGGCGCACAGTCCCCCTAGGCACACATGGCCCGCACCTAGTGGAACCCGGCGAACCACAAGCCCACAAGCGGGACCCAACCCGGTACTCCGGACACCGACAATACGGACCCACCGACTCGGCATATTACCATTGTAACCCTGGGTGGGTTGATCTACAAAACCCCCCAGGAACCCGCACCCACAGAGAGCAGAAACATAACATGCAAGGCATGCTAGACACAAGACGCATGTAAGAGAGACCCAGGCAAGCATAGGACTAGACACTGCATAGCAACACCAGGGAGAAGGAGCAGCCCAAGCCTTGGCCAGCCTCCTTCCTCCTCCCTACAGCTCCAGGAGCAACATTGTACTATCGATCATCCAACTAAACTAGGCAGGACTAGGGCTGTTATCTCTCCGGAGAGCCCCAAACCTAGGTATGTCCAGCGTCCCGCGCCCGCGCATATCAACCTCACCTCTGGATCCCACCAGTGCCCTCAAGCCTCCTCCTCCCTTTATCCATCCCTTGGCATCTACCGTGCGCCCACCATGACACATAGGTTGGACACAGAGTTTGGTCCAATATCCTGAGGATGGAGTTGGAAGCTAGCAAGCACATCCCGGAAAAACTTTTAACCGGGAGGGTTAAACCCCCGGTCTAGATGCTGCATGAATACAATCACTTCCCCATCTTGAGGTACTGGTGGGCACTCAGGGTCAGGAACTCACCAGTGAAGGACATCTTTCTTGGCCGAAGCGCTAGTTAAAACATATCCATTGAGCTGTGTTTCTGTGATCCGGGAGGGAACCTAGCTGCAAGCGGCGAATTGCTTGGTCATTTTGGAAGATAAACTAAAAAAGAAGTGCGAAGGCCGGTCTACGATTCAAGGTTGATGTGCATAAACTGGTGTTAAACCGGGGAATTTAATCAAGGTATATATACATGATAAACCGACTATTGCTACTCAAGTCAGGATGGCGGTTTAAGTGAGGGCTAATGATACCACGCGGATTATGATTTTCTGTGAAGTTAAACCGCCTATAGTGGAAGCAGCAGAGCTGAAATTCACTAAGTGTTGCAGAAACAAGTTTCACACGATGATGTTATAATTTTGGATCTACCATGGCCTAGTAAAGAAAATTTTCTCAACCGTAAAAATGGCGACAGTAGAAAAAAAGGATTTAGATGGGTCTGTTTGTGGTTCTAAGGATATTACGGTGAGGCAAAACAAGATTGTAGTTTCGGCCGCAGGAGGAAAAAGTCAAGTTGGTCTGAATTCAACGAGACAGTAAAGAGAGCAAGGGTACAGTGATCAAGCTCGGACGAACACTGATGAACACAGTCAAGCACCTAAAACCTAATGTAGATCTAGGGTTGAGGGAGAAGGACTTACCGGATTCTCAGGAGCGGCAGCGGAGAGTGTTGGATCTCTGGTACGTTCAGGTTGATGCAACGGCCAGGGATGATGCAGAACTTCGAGGTCGACGGCGGTGGCGATGCTTGAGTTCTTCGGGGTCACGAGGAGGAAGAAGATGCGAAGAGGCAAAGGGGGAAAATGGAAGGACCCCTCGGTCTTATTTATAAAGGGCAAGGAGATAAGCGGTAGGTCCGAGAAATGAGGAGCCTGAAGCGGTGAGGGGCGCAGTTGTTGCCTTGATTTTCAGGAATTAATTAAATGAAGGGGACCTTTTTTATCTTTTTACATAGAGATGACATCATGCTGATTCACTGCAATATTTGAAAGATGACGTCATGGCGGTTTAACAAATTTTACATGAGAAGACATCATGGCGGTTTATGAGAATCGTAAGAAGATGTTCATGGAATTTCTCTAAGTATTGAAGATTGACATGAACAGGTTCAAATCAATCTGGGGCCTAATGTTGAGGATATAACTACTGAGTGTAAACCGCCCAGGAGGGGCCGGTTCACGCTCAACCATACTGAAGGCCATGAAGACAAAGAAGATGGCGCTTTACTGATAAAGCTTAGAGGCCCAGAGCCAAAAGGCGGATTAGGGCCCATAGTGGTAAACCGCCATAGTTGTATAACTTGTATTGTAAGTTAGGGAGGCAGAGACCGAGCCGGACACTTGTATGAGCCGGCCTCGGAACTCTGTAAACCGGCCGGGCATCAACCTGTGTATATATAGGGACGACCCGGCCGCGGTTCAGGGACAAGAAACAACAACACGAAAGCCAGGCATAGTGTGATTGCTCCCTGGAAATCGAAACCCCAATACTTCCATCACAACTAGACGTAGGCTTTTACCTTCATCATAAGGGGCCGAACTAGTATAAAACTCTCGTGTCCTTTGTCCGGTTTAACCCCTTTAAGCTAACCCATCGCGATGGCTCCACGACTAAGTCCTTTCACGAGGACATCTGACGTGACAATTCCACGAGATAACTCAAATATTCTCCTCCACAATCAGATCGTAGAAACTTTATTTTCTTGTTACGATGATTTTCCACTTCCCTCTGAAATTCTTTGAACTTTTCAAATGTTTCAGACTTATGCTTCATTAAGTAGATATAACCATATCTTCTCAAATCATCTATGAAGGTGAGAAAATAACGATACCCACCACGAGCATCAATACTCATTGGACCGCATACATCGGTATGTATTATTTCCAAAAGGTCAGTAGCTCGTTCCATTGTTCCAGAGAACAGAGTTTGTCATCTTGCCCATAAGGCACAGTTCGCAAGCACCAAGTGATTCATAATCAAGTGATTCCAAAAGTCCATCCGTATGGAGTTTCTTCATGCACTTTATACCGATATGACCTAAACGGCAGTGCCACAAATAAGTTGCACTATCATGGTTAAACTTCAATCTTTTGGCTTCAACACTATGAATATGTGTATCACTACTATCGAGATTCAATAAAAATAGACCACTCAGCAGGGGTGCATGACCATAAAAGATATTACTCATATAAATAGAACAACCATTATTATCTAATTTAAATGAATAATCATGTCGCATTAAACAAGATCCAGATATAATGTTCATGGTCAACACTGGCACCAAATAACAATTATTTAGGTCTAAAACTAATCCCGATGGTAGATGTAGAGGTAGCGTGCCGACTGCGATCACATCGACTTTTGAACCATTTCCCACGCACATCGTCACCTCGTCCTTAGATAATCCTCGCTTAATCGGTAGCCCATGTTTTGAGTTGCAAACATGAGCAACAGAACCAGTATCAAATACCCAAGCGCTACTGCGAGCATTAGTTTAGTACACATCAATAACATGTATATCAAATATACCTTTCTCTTTGCCATCCTTCTTATCCGCCAAATACTTGGGGCAGTTCCGCTTTCAGTGACCAGTCCCTTTGCAGTATAAGCACTTAGTTTGAGGCTTAGGTGTAGACTTGGGTTTCTTCTCTTGAGCAGCAACCTTTTTGCCATTCTTCATTAAGTTCCCTTTCTTTCCTTTGCCCTTTTTCTTGAAACTAGTGGTCTTATTGACCATCAACACTTGATGCTCCTTTTTTATTTCTACCTCCGCGACCTTTAGCATTGCGAAGAGCTCGGGAATAGTCTTGTTCATCCCTTGCATATTATAGATCATCACGAAGCCTTTATAGCTTGGTGGCAGTGATTGAAGAACTCTGTCAATGACAAAATCAACTGGAAGATCAACTCCCAGTCGAGTCAAGTGATTATGATACCCAGACATTTTGAGTATGTGTTCACTGACAGAACTATTCTCCTCCATTTTGCAGCTGTAGAACTTGTTGGAGACTTCATATCTCTCAACTCGGGCATTTGCTTGAAATATTAACTTCAACTCCTGGAACATCTCATATGCTCCATGACGTTCAAAACGTCTTTGAGGTCCCGATTGTAAGTCGTAAAGCATGGCACACTAAACTATCGAGTAGTCATCAGCCTTGCTCTGCCAGACATTCTTAACGTCATCAGTAGCATCTTCAGCAGGCTTGGCACCCAACGGTGCTTACATGACGTAATTCTTCTGTGTAGCAATGAGGATAATCCTCAGTTACAAACCCAGTCCGTGTAGTTGCTGCCATCATCTTTCAACTTAGCTTTCACTAGGAACGCATTAAAATTCAAAGGAATGGTAGCACGGGCCATTGATCTACAACAACATAGACATGCAAAATACTATCACGTACTAAGTTCATGATAAATTGAAGTTCAATTAATCATAATACTTAAGAACTCCCACTTAGATAGACATCCCTCTAATCATCTAAGTGATCAGGTGATCCAAATCAACTAAACCATGTCGGATCATCACGTGAGATGGAGTAGTTTTCAATGGTGAAAATCACTATGTTGATCATATCTACTATATGATTCACGCTCGACCTTTCGGTCTCAGTGTTCCGAGGCCATATCTGCATATGCTAGGCTCGTCAAGTTTAACCCAAGTATTCTGTGTGTGCAAAACTAGCTTACACCCGTTGTATGTGAACGTAGAGCTTATCACACCCGATCATCACGTGGTGTGTCGGCACAACTAACTATAGCAACGGTGCATACTCAGGGAGACACTTGTACCTTGAAATTTAGTAAGGGATCATCTTATATTGCTACCAACGTTCTAAGCAAAATAAGATGCATAAAGGATGAACATCACATGCAATCAAAATATGTGACATGATATGGCCATCATCATCTTGTGCTCATGATATCCATCACCAAAGCATCGTCATGATCTCCAACGTCACCGGCGCGACACCTTGATCTCCATCGTAGCATCATTGTCATCTCGCCAACTATTGTTACTACAACTATCACTACCGCTTAGTGATAAAGTAAAACAATTACATGGCGATTGCATTGCATACAATAAAGCGACAACCATATGGATCCTACCAGTTGCTGATAACTTTGTTACAAAACATGATCATCTCATACAACATTTTATATCACATCATGCCTTGACCATATCACATCACAGCAAGCCCTGCAAAAACAAGTTAGACGTCCTCTACTTTATTGTTGCAAGTTTTATGTGGCTGCTACGGGCTTCTAGCAAGAACCGTTCTTACCTACGCATCAAAAACACAACGATTTTTCATCAAGTGTGTTGTTTTAACCTTCAACAAGGCTCGGGCGTAGCCACACTCGATTCAACTAAAGTTGGAGAAACAGACACTCACCAGCCACCTATGTGTGAAGCACGTCGGTAGAACCAGTCTCGCGTAAGCGTACGCGTATTGTCGGTCTGAGCCGCTTCATCCAACAATACCGCCGAATCAAAGTATGACATGCTGGTAAGCAGAATGACTATTATCGCCGACAACTCTTTGTGTTCTACTCGTGCATATAACATCTACGCATAGACTTGGCTCGGATGCCACTATTGGGGAACACGGTAATTTCAAAAATATTCCTACGATCACACAAGATCTATCTAGGAGATGCATAGCACACTACAAAAAAAGACACATCCGTGACATTTTGGGCCGAACGAAAAAAAATTCTGTCATACATAGGACACTTCTATGATGATAATTGTGACAAAAACCGGTATCATCATAGATGTGGTGGGCTCCTACTTCTATGACAAAAAATCATGACAGAAAATTGTATTTTCGTCCTGGGCGGGACGGAGACGCAGCTGCATGACATTCTTTGGGCCGTCCATGATGGAAAACCCCGTGGTAGAAGCGAGCGGGAGGAAAATTTCGGGGAGTTGTCGGTTACGGTGGGTGGTCGGGGGCGGAGCGATGCACGTTTCTCTCGCACGTACGTGCGTGTGTGCGAGGCGTTGGCTCTAACTGAACCCGAGCGAGGCGTTGGGCTCTAACTGAACCCGAGCGATTGCACTGCAGGCTACGCATTACTGAACCCGAGTGATCGATCGATGGCTGTTAACTGAACCCGATGGAGCGATTCCTTCGCTACTGCTGCTAACTGAAGCCATCGATGCTGCCTCTTGGATGAACAGTGAGTGTTGCGGGAGGGGGGGTTGGATGAACAGTGAGTGGTGGCATTGCCTCTGGATGAACATGAACCCGTGGTGTGGAGGGCTGGATGAACAGTAGATGGTGGAGGGGTGGCCGTGGAGGGGTGGTTGAACAGGAACCCGTGGTTTGGAGGGCTGGATGAACAGTAGACGGTGGAGGGGTGCCCGTGGAGGGGTGGTTGAACAGTAGTCGGTGGAGTATCGCGCGGTGGAGGCTGGATGAAGAGGAGCCCGTGGAGGCTGGAGGAGGTCGGCGGTAGCCCATGGAGGCTGGAGGAGGTCGACGGTGGAGATGAACAGTATCCCGTGGAGTCCCGTTTTGCGGTACGCCACACCCCTCCCGATGAACAGGACCCCCGTTTCGACCGTAGGAGGTCCGTTTCATCCGTTTTGCGGTACGCCACACCCCTCCCGATTAAGAGGACCCCCGTTTCGACCGTAGGAGGTCCGCTTCCTCCGTTTTATGGTACGCCACAACCCTCCTGATCAACAGGACCCCCGTTTCGACCGTAGGAGGTCTGTTTCCTCCGTTTTGCGGTACGCCAGGCCCCTCCTGATCAACAGGACCCCATTTCGAACATGGTCGGTCGAACACAAGGCCGTATCCTCCATTGTGTGGTACGCCAGGCCTCATTTCCATCGCCTGTTTCGTCCAAGCCCTCCAGATGAACACGACCACGCATTCCATTCTGACCCAGCCGGTTGGCGCCCCATGAACACGACGACGACGCTGTTTCTCCGTTCCGACCCAGCCATGTACGTATGCGCGAGTAGGCGTTCGAGACCCTGCCCGTATGTACGTACGTGGCCGTATTTTCTTTCTTGCACCCTCGCCGCTGTACGTACGTGTATATGCTACGTGCGCGCCTCTACTACGACACCTGCGCGCCTCTACATCGACCAGTATGTACGTACACCTTTGTGACCAGAATGACAACGGTACGTACGCTTCGACCAGGTGGGTCTTGACTGTCAGGCACTTCCTTGCCTGCGAAGATGTAGCTGGTGGGTCCCAGCAGTCAGGGGGGCGAATCGTTTTTTTTGCCCGGACGCACTTCCTTGCATGCGAAGATGTAGCTGGTGGGTCCCAGCAGTCAGGGGCGAATTGTTTTTCTGGACACACTTCCTTGCATGCGAAGATGTAACTGGTGGGTCCCAGCAGACAGGGGGAAACGTTTTTTTCATGAAATACGGTGGCCCGTCCGGTGGGTCCCTGCTGTCAGGTGGAGGAATAATTATTTTGCGCGTAATAAGGAGGCACTTCCTTGCTGCGGCCGTGGACCCAGCTGTCAGCCTCTCCACGTATACGTCCACGTCCGCTGGAAGCCATTCCTTGACCATGTTGACCACGCCGCGCTGAGAGCACTAGGGCGGTGGTCGACGGCGAGGCCTAGGAAGGGGACGACGCGGAGCCGGGGAAGATGTGGCAGTGGATGCCCACGCGTAGAGGAGTATGAGGGTTCACTCGTTTGGCTACGGTGTGAGGCTGCCGTCGCCGCAGAATAACAGGGGGTGTGGGTGCATAGAGGGATGGCCTGGCAGCGGTGGGAGTAGTAGGGGGCGGTGAGGCCTCCGCGGCATCACAGCCGGCCACGGGCGGCAGGAGCAGGCGGCACGACCGGTGCTTCTTTGGGCGGCTGGAGCAAGAAGACCAGAGGTTGAAGAAGCACTACGGCCGTTGGATGGACATCGTACGGTCACTGGAGCTAGAATCGTTCATATATTGACTAAAGTTGACAAAGGCCTCCGTCCCAGTCAACTTAGTAGGCCCACAAGTCAGCCTCCCACCAAAGTTGGACCCAGCTAGCAGGGGGTATTCATTTTTTTGTGCGTAATAAGGAGGCACTTCCGGTGGGTCCGAGCTGACAGCGGGGGAAATGTTTTATTAGCGAAATACGGTGGCCCGACCTGTTGGTCCCAACAGTCAGGGGGAAACGGTTTTTTGCGAAATACTGGTGGCCCGTCCAGTGGGTCCCAGATGTCAGGTGGAGGAATAATTATTTTCCACGTAATAAGGAGGCACTTCCTTGCGGCTGCCGTGGACCCAGCTCTCAGCCTCTCCACGTACAGTACTCTTCCGATGGAAGTCGGTCATTGACCACATTGACCACGCCGCTCCGAGAGCACCACGGCGGTGGACGACGGTGAGGCCTAGGAAGGGGACGATGCGGAGCCGGGGAAGACGCGGCAGTGGAAGCCCGCACGAAGAGGAGTACGAGGGTTCACCGGTTTGGCTGCGGTGTGAGGCTGCCATCGCCGCAGAATAACAGGGTTGTGGGTGAGTAGAGGGATGCGCTAGCCAGCGGTGGGAGTAGTAGGGGCGCTGGGGCCTGCGCGGCAGCATAGCCGGCCACGGGAGGCGGGAGCAGGTGGTCCCGCCAGTGCTGCTTTGGCGGCTGGAGCAAGAAGATCAAAGATTGAAGAAACACGACGACCGTTGGATTGACATCCAACGGTTACGTGTGCTAGAATCGTTTGTTGACGTAGTATATAATAACTAAAAAATCTTGCATACGCATCAACTAAACAGGCCCACAAGTCAGACCACTCCCTCTTTTTTTAATAATTTATATATAGCTCATGGCAACTTCTTATGCAATTTATTGCAGTCGTTTTTTTGGTTGGCCAGGGCCAATCTCGCATATTTCTGTGGGTTCCAAACTATTTTTAATACCGAAATGTCGAGCCAGATTTAAAGTACTTTGAAGATATATTTGAATTAGGTTAATGCCCAGTGAAATAGGAATCTGAAAATGTGAAAAAAAATCAGAAATTATAAAGTAATTGCCAATTTGTCATCTGTTTTTATATTTACAACCCATTTCATATTACTTTCAAGGCGTAGAAAAATAAGTAGGCCTGGATTGGGTATTCTTCAGAAAAAATAAACTGGGCTCATTTGCACAAAGAAAAAATAGCTGGGCTGGTCACATGGTGAACATAAAATATAAGCCTGGGCTAGACGGGCCACAGCCCAGTTCAAACCCTGCTCCGTCTCAACAATACCAAACAAAAAAAATACTGCTCGAGTAGCTACGTCCCAGGTGTCAGCCGATCTTGTGTTGTTCTCTTGTCTATTGACTATATACGCTCACAATGTCGTGGGTCCCAGATGTCAGGAAAACACTAGGAGGAAGCATTTTATTTTTCCATACGCTGACGTGGTGGGCCCCTACTGTCATCCTCTCCACGTACTTCTGCCGATTCCTGTTGTTTGTTGACCATGTTGACAACGCGAGAGGGCGGCGCCGCGGCGAGCGCACCAAAGCGCGCGGAGGACGTCGGCGTTAACGATTTAGGAGACGGTGGGGCGGCGATGCGTGCGCTGAGGCGCAGCCAGCCGTGGGAGGCGGAAGCAGGCGGCCCCGCCGGCGCTGGTTTGGTTTTGGCGGCTGGAGGAAGACATGACTGAAGAAACACGACAGACTGTAAAAGCAGCAGGAGTACTTAACAACCTTAACTGAAACCAGCAGGGGCACTTAACAACCAAAGCTGAAAGCAGTATGAGTACTTATACAGGTTCAACCGTACAAAGCACGCCTCGAACAGTGCTACTTTGCCTACAGGCTACATTTAACCAAGGGTGAGGCCGCCAAGCCCCGGGACAAGGCCCAGACGCCACCCCGCGCATCCACAACCTTCTAAAAACGGCTTCATCTCGCAACATGGTCAATAAACAGGATATTCACTTTATAGCCATGGAAAAGCATGAACATAATCTTCTGTCCTATTCTCCAAGATGGACGGGCCTTCATTATCTGAGACCACCCATGAATAAGTATCTTTTCGCCTCCAAGGGGAATTGAGTAGGTCGACATAAACATCATGTTGTGACCAAGCGCAAGTCTGACCCGGCCATGGTCAGGCATCTGTATAGGAACAATAGAACTCGGCAGTTCCTGTTTCAAGAACATCACAGTTGTAAAACTGTGTATAAGCAATAGTTTATGAACAACATATATAACAGAAAACAGCTCGTACCATAAGTTTCTCGACATAGTTGGACCTGTTCAACGAGTGCAGTAGTGGCACACATATCCCACGTGGCCTTCCACCATTGAAACGCCCCACAAGGACCTCAAGACGATCAATAAAGTGTAGGAACATGTGGATGTCGATCCAGTCAACTTCACTGCCATTAGTAACAGCCGAGTTACTACAGAGTAACAAACGAGCAGACTACTTAACTCTGAAAAAACCTACACGTGCCACCAATTAAAAGAAAATATTAGTTAGAAGTAGCATCTTCGTGAGAGATTCGTTGTTACTTCTAAAGTTAAATTGTGATTACTTAGACAGAATAGGTGGATTAAGAAGTAATCGAGGCAACAAGGAAGAACCAGATACAAAACTAACATGGATGAACAATTGGAACGACGTCGGGGTGGAAGATCGAAGTGAAGATGAGACCAGGTTCTGCTATTTCCATCAATATTCGTGCGCCAACTTTCAGTCACTAACACTTGAGAAAGTTTATCCAAGTTCGGCCATAAAAAACCAGCGATCTTCTTGGTTCATGAACCCAACTCGGAAGCAATATCCATGCATTGTCTTCACTGTGACCATTAAACTCGTGTATTCAGTTATGGCAAGGCCGAGCATCTTGAGTACATGTGTTCTGGCAGAGCAAATAATACACTGCAGGAAAAATAATATGAGAACACAGCATGTTCAAAAAAAACCCACCCTCCCGGATAGAGAAGAGGATTCTAGGAACATACTGTGCGCGTTTCAAAATGCTGTGGTAGGATGAGAAGGAACAAGTGTGGCGTCTCGCCGTGGGCGCAGAAATCTGTAGGGTACTCGCACTTTGGGCACTGCAACTGAAACACACTAGATTCAGTACGAAGAAAAATGCATCAACGGCGGCGGCTGCCATCCTAGGATTACCTGCGACCAAGGGACTTGGATTTATCGGGGATGGATGAAGAATTCGTACCTGGTTCTCCATGAGAAAACCCTATGCAATCGCCGAGCGGGGGTTTTCTCTGAACAAGCAGACGAGGGAGAAGGGGATTCAGGCCCAGTGAAATATTGCCGCTTCGTCCGTCCAGCTTACTGCTAAAGCTGGAAAGGGGGGGGTTGTGATTTGACGGCTCATTGGGCATTACTGCGGCGCTACGACCGGGGTGTGTCTACCGTGAAGTTGTGCACTCTAATTTGTGCATATGGCACGTGGACCCCGTTGCCGGTTGCCCCACATATCAGCGAAAGGAAGTAGAAAGACAGGAGTAACTAGTTACACATAAATATATTTTTTGACAGAGAGATACTCCCTCTGTAAAGAAATATACAAATCTTTTATATCACAGGCTCACCTTGCCGAGAAATATACTCCCTCTGCAACGCACGGGCATTATGGGGTTCAGCTTTTTTATGGGGGTTCAGCTGAGAATATAATACTCAGATAGGCTCACGGTTCTGGACTTTGGGCCGCAGGCCGACCCTGCATGTTTGGGGGCCCATGTGTTCTACCTCAGCGCTTTTCATATTGCAAGCGATCGGTACTGCGCTGGTTTTAGATGCTGTCGCAAGGCGAATACACAAAATTGAATAAAGCACGGCAGCTGTTGGAATGAAATCGAACGACAGTTCCTAACCAGCAATCAGAGTTGCAATTCTATCAACGATATACCATGTGATAAATAATACTGTCGTACTACTTATACACACAGGACACTTGTTTCACCATGCCAGATTATTACATCAAAATCTCTCAGAGGATAGATCAGTTTGACAGTTGTGTGCTGCTACTGAAGAATTTCAAACTTGATTTGGACCAGCTCTCCTTGCCGAGAAAGTTCGATTTTGACATCATCCCCTACCGCAAGATATGATTTAGATTTGAACCTTGACCATCCTTTAGCATCAATCATCATGCGACCATCCTTTGTACTTACGGTATATTGAGCAGGTTCATTCACACCAAGGCTGCGCATGGTAAGAGAAACTTGGCCGCGGTCGCCCGGATTGTTGAACGACTCCCTCGTTGCTCTAGGAATTCTCTGTTTGAAAACAAGAAGACATACCCAAACAGTTAGATCAACACAGTGAATCATGTGAAACAACATGGAAAGGAAAAAAGCACGAAGCACTTGGGCGGCCAATGCTTACCAAGAAGGTGGACATGTCGGTTTTTGTAAGGACTTTGGTATATGAAGTGCGAACTGCAGCCCAGTCTGTTGCCGGTGCAACTGCATGGGCCGGACCAAATGCAAGTGCAAGTGTTGGTGCAGGTGCCGAAGCCGCTGCTGCTGCCGGAGATGGTGCTCCTTGTAGAGCTGGTGCCGGTGTCGATGCCCGATCCTCCGGTAGATCAGACTGATCCGCTGACACGGTCGGTGCCCAATCCTCAGCTGGATCAGACTGAGCTGCTGCCGCTGTCAGTGCTAGAGCAACTGCCGGTGCTTCGATCTGTGCGAGACAGCGGCGATCGTGTCTGGTCTGCTATGATCAGCTTTCTAACTTGACTAGGATCCGTGACCGTGATCCAGTTTTTTTCTTCATTTCTTTTAAACGCGAGAAGGACTAATTGTGGCGTTTTTGTTAAACCAAACTGCAGTTCATCATAGGGATTCAGCTTGTACTCAGACAACAGACTGATCCAATTTTTTCCAGTAATATAAGTGATGGACAGTGCCTTCGTTACTGACACGACATAAGAAGTGAAACCTGCAAAAATAGCCATCGTAGAGCAAACCAAACGGTTTATTCTGTGATGAATGTCACATGGCAAAACCTGCATCGTAAAATTGCAGGAAAAGAAAGAAAACATGACATTAAATCAATAAGATTTAGACAGTAAATCAATAAGATTTACTTGATGTGACACGAGTGAATCCTTACCAGGAAATCACTATGTTGAAGTACTAAACAGAAGATTGATCGTCCAACTACGCGTGGCATGCAGGGGCCCTGCCTACTCCCACAAGCAGGACAGTCCAAAGGTCGTGACAAATCGTATGGACCGAACATCCATGGGACTGGAAATCCTGGTGGGTGCGATAAACCCTGCAATGCATACAGATATTGGAGTGTAACCATAATTGATAAACCGTCCTCACAAAAAATATGATCTGGATACTTCAAAATGTACAGACTGAATTGAGTGGACAGACATTAACATAGACCGTTCTCAGGACTGACCACACACCAAAAGCGGCAGTACTAATAAACAATACAGGGTTCACAAACACAAATCAAGTACTGAACAATAGTACTTACTACAGACAAGCAAAGTTGCACTAACTAAACTCTGCAGACTATTTCTTGCCACCGACCTACGGGATGAACCCCGCATAACTGACTAGGCCATGGACTTCGTGTGAGATGTCTACATGCACCATCACCATCTTGTCAACCTTGGAGAACCTAACAGAGTGGTCTTTCCACTCATAAACATGATGATGAAGACAGGCCGCATCAGATTTGTTGGGAAGCTTTACAAGAACCACACCCTTCGTAATCGAAGGCACAACCAGGAAATTGTTGTGGTCAAGTACAGCCTCGAGAACACGCCTGACAACAATGCTACAGGAAAACACTAGTTCAGGACACGTGGCGACAAGGACACAGCAGCTGGATAGTTCAGCAGTAGAACTCATCATCAGGTCTTCCAGTTCACACGGCATGACTTTGAGAACTTCATCTCCACCGCGGACCTGGTTCTAATTCAAACAGAAACCATATTTCATTACTACCTCCGTTCAGAAATATAAGATGATTTTCGATATTATACTCCATATATGACTACATATACGCACAGAAATGAGTGAACAAAGACACTAGAACATGTCTTCAAAGGCATGAGAGCAGAGGGATTACATGCAATATCCATAACACAAGTTACTGAGGCAAATATACCCTCTTAAAAGGTAGCATTGATGTTCATAAAGTACTCCCTCCGTCCCAAAATTCTTGTCTTAGATTTGTCTAGATACGGATGTATCAAGTCACATTTTAGTATTAGATACATCCGTATCTAGACAAATCTAAGACAAGAAATTTGGGACAGAGGGAGTAGTTGAAAGTAATCTATAAGAAATCAGTGTCAACCTCTCGCATGTTTTGGTCAAAAGAGGAATTTAGAACCGTCATTTGGCACACTAAAATCACATGCAAGATCACCCAGAAAGTTGTACTACCAGTACTAGTACTGCGTGTTAGATGAAAAAACACGATCAAGATCGAGAAAAAGATCGTCAACAAGAGACATTACCTGGACTTGCTTAATGAGGGATCCCGGAGAGGGGGGCTTGGACAGGGCGATGGCTTTGAGCTTGTCTGCGGTAGTCTCGGCGGGGTGCTTGCGCTTCTTCGTACCATGAGCCTCGACGGTTTTGGCCAGAGTCATAGACATCACGTTGGCCGGTGCTCGGCATCCATCCAAGAGAGGAAGCTGAGAGAGAAGAGTGAAAGGAGGAACGAGATGAGGGAGAAGCGAAGCGAGTGGGGGTTTTCTTCAAGAGAGGAAGCTGAGAGAGAAGAGTGAAATGATGGTTGCTTCGTCCGTCCAACTTACTGCTGGAAAGGAGGGAGCTTTGTGATTTGACGGCTCATTGGGCATTACTGCGGCGGTTCGATCGGCGTAGTCTACCGTCACTCTACTACGGAGTAATTTAGTGCATGGCTGGTGGATCCAGGTGCTGGCTGTCCCACACATCGGCGAAAGTGAGTAATTTAGTGCATGGCTGGAGGAGGATCCGCACGGTAGAGCGTGTCCACTGTTTTTCATTCTGAAGAAAAAAATGATTACAACAAGCGTCTCCACTCTTATGACGGAGGAGTGCGAAACACGGTAGCCACCTGAACATACACAGTGCTCCTACTACTAGGCAAGTGAAGTGGTTCATACATCAGTACTACACAATCTTGTTGTTGTGTTCTGCGCATGTCAACTACTCCTATATGTAACATAGTACCGCTTTTTCGACTGTCCGGTCGAGAATGAACGGTGAGATCAATGTTAACAGAACTAGGTCCACATCACGCGGAGAGTACGGTGCTACAGTACTCCACAAAACATGAACCATATGAAGCACATCCTATAGTGTTAGACAGGCTGTATGAAGGGTGCACGGGATGGGAACAAAAGTTCCCTTCTCGACCCACTTTTGGGTGTTTGGCAGAGTGCATGAAGGGTGCATGAGTCCACACTAGTAGGTTGACAAAAATACACGAAGAGGAAACAACTATATTGAGATGAGAATGCAACCAAACACACCCACACGCTTTGTGCTACAGTGACGGATCTGCACCGTCTGAGTTTGGTCCAACGGTCATGTTGCGCCGAGACATGGATATGCCCATGTAGAGGGAGCCTAAACACCACCGAAGGCCCTCTGCTTCTCGAGGCGCATGATGTTGGTGATGGAGGGTGCAACCGCCCGTAGAGCCCGCTCCCGGTCGACGGGAGCCATCTCGTCAAAGACGGCGTCCAATGCCACGAATGGATTCCGGTGACAGAGCCCTGAAAGGATTCGCCCGGCAACGGTGACGGCAGCGTGCAACCCCTCCTTGTCCAGCTCAGCCCCCACCATCACGCAGAGACGGATTAGCTCCTTGGAGATATAGGTAAAGAAGGAGACCAGGTCAGGAAGCCGCAGCTCGTTGAAGTCGACCGGGTGGTCGAATGGGTTTAGCCCGACGGCCGGCATCGTCGCGCTGGCATGACGGTAGGCATCGCGCAGCCGCAACACGTGCGTGGCAACTTGGTTCACCAAGTGGCTGAGGCGATCCTGGACCTCGTCACGATTGGCCCGCTCGCGCTCCAGCCGGCTCCCCTAATGGCCTATCATATCTCCCGCTTCCTGCAGGAACGCCGCCGACGCCTTGAGCATATTTGTGGTGGACGCCTGTTGCTTTTGAAGCGCCGTGAACTCCCGCACATAACGGAGGAGCATGGCACTCCTCTCCTCCTTGAGCTCACGGAGCTCCACGTCCTTGGCCCTGAGCTCCACATCCTTGGCATAGAGCTCCTGTGTCAGGCGCCTCACTTCGGACTCCGTGATCTGCTGCGCCGCCATGGCACCAGGTAGAAGCAATGGGGAGAGGAAGCAAAGGGGGCGAAATGGTTGAAAGGCAATGCAATCTACGGGAAGGCGGAGGGAGCCAGCCGAGGAGCGGGGAATCTTTTGGTTTTCACCACGGTAAAACACCAGTCGACGACTTCTCACATCAGGGAGCAGTGGGTTTTTACAGGCGGAGTCATCGTGACTAATTGCTACCGCGCCTGCTCCCGTCAATCAAAAAATTAAAAATCCTGCCGCGCCTGCTCCCGTCAATCAAAAAATTTAAAATCCTGCCGCACCCAAACACCAGAGCAACGCCGCGGTGGATATTTAAATTTACCTGCCGGCAAGTAGATAAAAAAAGGGGTGAAAAAACAAATGTGGCGGCGGCCTAGCTAATCGGTCGAACTAGCCCAACTAGCTAGCCACCATGCTTCACTGATGTACTCGGCGGGAAAGGTGGTCTTTCGTGATTTGACGACTCATTTACTTGCTTCGGCGCTACGACCGAGGAGGACCCAGAAAACGCGCGGTAGGGCGTCCCACGTCAGGAAGAATATATGCGTGCACCACCCGGGAGGACCCCGAAACCGCGCGGTAGGGTGTGCCACGTCTCGGCACGGAGGAAAAATGTGCGTGTAAAAATATACTGTATCAGACGTAGTACCTATGGTTCGACCTCGGGACCCAGCCAGTCGGTCGAAAACACCCCACTAGCCACACAGCTTCATCATGCAAACGTGGCACGGTTAGCTCCGTCTCGACCAGCCGCAACGTCTCTTGTTCTAGGCGATTCTTCTATTTTCCAAGCTTTTTTTTAGTTGTAATAACACCACAGCAAGCTAGCGCCGCTCTTCATGTGTGCCCGTGCAAAGGTTAGACGATGGAGAGAAGAGAGATTGAGATCACAGACCTGGGACCACCCATAAGTGAGACAACGGTCATGCACTTGTTGACGAGGCACTCCCTCTACTCTACTCAACGCAAGTACTGTATAAAATTAAGTTATGGGAGAAAGCCAACAACCATTCGTTTTTTCAGGCTATCGACTTACGCTTTGTAGTCCAGGTTGCCAGTTCGAATCTCGTCTTTCAGATTTGTTAGTTTTAGGTCCAAATTTTATTAATGACAAGTGGGAGCCCCGTGTGTTGTTCTGATATTTCAATGTAGGATGTTTTTTTAAACAAACACTTTGCGCGGTTAGAGAAGTAACGGCATGAGTTACACATATTTTGCAAGTTTACGAACAAAAATGACAGCGACATAGAATATCACATCCACCCCGCAGCTTAGATACTATGGTGATACGAGTTTTTACACCATTGGAAGTGAGATCCAATGGCTTGGGAGTAGTCTTTGTAATTATGCGCAATTTCCGAACTCTCCAAAGTTTTTTTTTGCAAATAAAACATTCAGGCCTCGTGTGTGCCGCTGCATCTTCGATCCAATGGCTCCCCGGTGCTAATATTAGGTGCTCCCCATAGCTTAATTACCCGCTACGGTGATATGAGCATCTAGGTCGTATGATCATTGATTAGATGGCACATGCATAGTACTTGTACTTTCTGTGCATTTTCCCAAACTCTATCAGCTGTATATTGCAAAAACATTCAAACCTCCTACTGTGGGCTGTTAGATCTCAGTGAACTCGTATCACCATAGAATCTACGGTGTGCGGGACCACCTCATACTCTCTCGTGCGAGAAAACATAAGGTGCTATCGCAGCTTGGATGCTACAGTGATACTGTTGGGGAACGTAGCAGAAATTCAAAATTTTCCTACGTATCACCAAGATCTATCTATGGAGAGACCAGCAACGAGTAGAAAGGAGAGTGCATCTACATACCCTTGTAGATCGCTAAGCGGAAGCGTTCAAGTGAACGGGGTTGATGGAGTCGTACTCGTCGTGATTCAGATCACCGATGATCCTAGTGCCGAACGGACGGCACCTCCGCGTTCAACACACGTACAGCTCGATGATGTCTCCCATGGCTTGATCCAGCAAGGAGAGAGGGAGAGGTTGAGGAAGACTCCATCCAGCAGCAGCACAACGGCGTGGTGGTGATAGAGGAGCGTGGCAATCCTGCAGGGCTTCGCGAAGCACCTACGGGAGAGGAGGAGGTGTCACGGGAGGGAGGGAGGCGCCAAGGGCTCAGGTATGGATGCCCTCCCTCCCCTCCACTATATATAGGGTCAGGGGAGAGGGGGGAGGCGCAGCCTTGCCCCTTCCTCCAAAGAAGGGGTGCGGCTAAGAGGGGGGAGGAGTCCATCCTCCCCAAGGCACCTCGGAGGTGCCTTCCCCCTTTAGGACTCTCCCCTTTTTCCTATATCTTGGCGCATGGGCCTCTAGGGGCTGGTGCCCTTGGCCCATGTAGGCCAAGGCGCACCCCCTACAGCCCATGTGGCCCCCCGGGGCAGGTGGCCCCACCCGGTGGGCCCCCGGGACCCTTCCGGTGGTCCCGGTACAATACCGATGACCCCGAAACTTGTCCCGATGGCCGAAACAGGACTTCCTATATATAAATCTTTACCTCCGGACCATTCCGGAACTCCTCGTGACGTCCGGGATCTCATCCGGGACTCCGAACAACATTCGGTAACCACATACAAACTTCCTTTATAACCCTAGCGTCATCGAACCTTAAGTGTGTAGACCCTACGGGTTCGGGAGACATGTAGTCATGACCGAGATGTTCTCTGGTCAATAACCAACAGCGGGATCTGGATACCCATGTTGGCTCCCACATGTTCCACGATGATCTCATCGGATGAACCACGATGTCAAGGACTCAATCAATCCCGTATACAATTCCCTTTGTCTAGCGGTATGGTACTTGCCCGAGATTCGATCGTCGGTATACCGATACCTTGTTCAATCTCGTTACCGGCAAGTCTCTTTACTCGTTCCGTAACACATCATCCCGTGATCAACCCCTTGGTCACATTGTGCACATTATGATGATGTCCTACCGAGTGGGCCCAGAGATACCTCTCCGTTTACACGGAGTGACAAAATCCCAATCTCGATTCGTGCCAACCCAACAGACACTTTCAGAGATACCCGTAGTGTACCTTTATAGCCACCCAGTTACGTTGTGACGTTTGGCACACCCAAAGCACTCCTACGGTATCCGGGAGTTGCACAATCTCATGGTCTAAGGAAATGATACTTGACATTAGAAAAGCTTTAGCATACGAACTACATGATCTTGTGCTAGGCTTAGGATTGGGTCTTGTCCATCACATCATTCTCCTAATGATGTGATCCCGTTATCAACGACATCCAATGTCCATGGTCAGGAAACCGTAACCATCTATTGATTAACGAGCTAGTCAACTAGAGGCTTACTAGGGACATGGTGTTGTCTATGTATCCACACATGTATCTGAGTTTCCTATCAATACAATTCTAGCATGGGTAATAAACGATTATCATGAACAAGGAAATATAATAATAATCAATTTATTATTGCCTCTAGGGCATATTTCCAACAGTCTCCCACTTGCACTAGAGTCAATAATCTAGTTCACATCGATATGTGATTAACACTCAAGGTCACATCCCCATGTGACTAACACCCAAAGAGTTTACTAGAGTCAATAATCTAGTTCACATTTACCATGTGATTAACACTCGATGAGTTCTGGGTTTGATCATGTTATGCTTGTGAGAGAGGTTATAGTCAATGGGTCTGAACCTTTCAGATCCGTGTGTGCTTTACAAATCTCTATGTCATCTCCTAGATGCAGCTACCACGTTCTAATTGGAGCTATTCCAAATAATTGTTCTACTTGGAGCTATTCTAAATTGTTGCTCCATTATACGTATCCGGTATCTCTACTTGGAGCTAGGTGTTAAGCTTGCATCGACATAACCCTTTACGACGAACTCTTTTACCACCTCCATAATTGAGAAAATTCCTTAGTCCACTAGTTACTAAGGATAACTTTGACCGCTGTCCTGTGATCCATTCTTGGATCACTCTTGTACCCCTTGACTGACTCATGGTAAAGCACACTTCAGGTGCGGTACACAGCATAGCATACTGTAGAGCCTATGTCTTAAGCATAGGGGACGACCTTCGTTCCTTTCTCTCTATTCTGCCATGGTCGAGCTTTAAGTCTTAACTTCATACCTTACAACTCAGGCAAGAACTCCTTCTTTGACTGATCCATCTTGAACACCTTCAAGATCACGTCAAGGCATGTGCTCATTTGAAAGTACTATTAAGCGTTTTGATCTATCCTTATAGATCTTGATGCTCAATGTTCAAGTAGCTTAATCCAGGTTTTCCATTGAAAACACTTTCCAAATAACCCTATATGCTTTCCAGAAATTCTACGTCATTTCTGATCATTAATATGTCAACAACATATACTCATCAGAAATTCTATAGTGCTCCCACTCACTTCTTTGGAAATACAAGTTTCTCATAAACTTTGTATACACCCAAAATCTTTAATCATCATCAAAGCATACATTCCAACTCCGAGATGCTCACTCCAGTCCTCAGAAGGATTGCTGGAGCTTTGCATACTTATTAGCATATTTCAGGATAGACAAAACCTTCCGGTTGTATCACATACAACCTTTCCTCAAGAATCATCGAGGAAACAATGTTTTGACATCCTATCTGCAAGATTTCATAAATAATGCAGTAATTGCTAATATAATTCCAACAGACTCTTAGCATCGCTACGAGTGAGAAAGTCTCATCGTAGTCAACTCCTTGAACTTGTCGAAAACATCTTAACGATAAGTCGAGCTTTCTCAATGGTGACATTTACCATCATTGTCCGTCTTCCTTTTGAAATCCATCTGTACTCATTAGCCTTACGACCATCGAGCCGTTCTGCCAAAGTCTACACTTTGTTTTCATACATGGATCCTCTCTCGGATTTTATGGCCTCAAGCCATTTATCGGAATCCGGGCCCACCATCGCTTCTCCATAGCTCGTAGGTTCATTGTTGTCTAGCAACATGACTTCCAAGACAGGATTACGTACCACTCTGAAGTAGTACGCATCCTTGTCATCCCACGAGGTTTGGTAGTGACTCGATCCGAAGTTTCATGATCACTATCATAAGCTTCCACTTTAGTTGGTGTACGTGCCACAGGAACAACTTCCTGTGCCCTGCTACACACTTGTTGAAGTGACGGTTCAATAACCTCATCAAGTCTCCACCATCCTCCCACTCAACTTTTCGAGAGAAACCTTTCCTCGAAAAAGGACCTGATTCTAGAAACAATTCATATTGCTTTTGGATCTGAATTAGGAGGTATACCCTACTGTTTTGGGTGTCCTATGAAGATGTACTTTATCCGCTTTGGGTTCGAGCTTAATCCTGAAACTTTTTCACATAAGCGTCGCAGCCCCAAACTTTCAAGAAACGACAACTTAGGTTTCTCTAAACCATAATTCATACGGTGTCATCTCAACGGAATTATGTGGTGCCCTATTTAAAGTGAATGTGGTTGTCTCTAATGCCTAACCCATGAATGATAGTGGTAATTCGATAAGAGACATCATGGTACGCACCATATCCAATAGGGTGCAACTATGATATTCGGACACACCATCACACTATGGTGTTCCAGGCGGTATTAATTGTGAAACATTTTCCACAATGTCTTAATTGTGTGCCAAAACTCGTAACTCAGATATTCATCTCTATGATCGTATCATAGACATTTTATCCTCTTGTCACAATCTACTTCACTCTGAAATTACTTGAACCATTCAATAATTCAGACTTGTGTTTCATCAAGTAAATATTCTCAATATCTACTCGAATCATCTGTGAAGTAAGAACATAACGATATTCACTGCATGCCTCAGCACTTATTGGACTGCACACATCAAAATGTGTTACTTCCAACAAGTTGCTATCTTGTTCCATCTTATTGAAACCGAGGCTTTTCAGTCATCTTGCCTATGTGGTATGATTTGCATATCTCAAGTGATTCAAAATCAAGTGAGTCCGAACGGTCCATTTGCATGGAGTTTCTTCATGCATATACACCAATAGACATGGTTCGCATGTCTCAAACTTTTCAAAACGAGTGAGCCCAAAGATCCATCAACATGGAGCTTCTTCATGCGTTTTATACCGATATGACTTACGTGGCAGTGCCACAAGTAGGTGGTACTATCATTACTATCTTTTGGCATGAACATGTGTATTACTACGATCGAGATTTAATAAACCATTCATTTTAGGTGTAAGACCATTGAAGGTATTATTCAAATAAACAGAGTAACCATTATTCTCCTTAAATGAATAACCGTATTGCGATAGACGTAATCCAATCATGTCTATGCTCAACGCAAACACCAAATAACAATTATTTAGGTTTAACACCAATCTCTTTGGTAGAGGGAGCGTGCGATGCTTGATCATATCAAGCTTGGAAAAACTTCCAACACATATCGTCAGCTCACCTTTAGCTAGTCTCCGTTTATTCCGTAGCCTTTTGTTTCGAGTTACTAACACTTAGCAACCGAACCGGTATCTAATACCCTGGTGCTACTAGGAGTACTAGCAAAGTACACATTAACACAATGTATATCCAATATACTTCTATCGACCTTGCCAGCCTTCTTATCTACCAAGTATCTAGGGTAATTCTGCTCTAGTGGTTGTTCCCCTTATTACAGAAGCACTTAGTCTCGAGTTTGGGTTTTACCTTGGGTTTCTTCACTAGAGCAGCAGCTGATTTGCCGTTTCATGAAGTATCCCTTCTTGCCCTTGCCCTTCTTGAAACTAGTGGTTTCACCAACCATCAACAATTGATGCTCCTTCTTGATTTCTACTTTCGCGGTGTCAAACATCGCGAATACCTCAAGGATCATCATATCTATCCCTGATATGTTATAGTTCATCACGAAGCTCTAACAGCTTGGTGGCAATGACTTTGGAGAACCATCACTGTCTTATCTGGAAGATCAACTCCCACTCGATTCAGGCGATTGTTGTACTCAGACAATCTGAGCACAAGCACAACAATTGAGCTTTTCTCCTTAGTTTGCAGGTTAAGAAAGTCATCGGAGGTCTTATACCTCTTGACATGGGCACGAGCCTGAAATCCCAATTTCAGCCCTTGAAACATCTCATATGTTCCGCGACGTTTCGAAAACGTCTTTAGTGCCTCAACTCTAAACCATTTAACTGAACTATCACGTAGTTATCAAGACGTGTATGTCCGATGTTCACAACATCCACAAACAACGTTCGAGGTTCAGCACACTAAGCGGTGCATTAAGGACATAAGCCTTCTATGAAGCAATGAGGACAATCCTCAGTTTACGGACCTAGTCCGCATAATTGCTACTATCAACTTTCAACTAATTTTTCTCTAGGAACATATCTAAACAGTAGAACTATAGCGTGAGCTACGACATACTTTGCAAAATCCTTTTGACTATGTTCAGGATAATTAAGTTCATCTTATGAACTCCCACTCAGATAGACATCCCTCTAGTCATCTAAGTGATTACATGATCCGAGTCAAACTAGGCCGTGTCCGATCATCACGTGAGACGGACTAGTCATCATCGGTGAACATCTTCATGTTGATCGTATCTTCTATACGACTCATGCTCGACCTTTCGGTCTCCGTGTTCCGAGGCCATGTCTGTACATGCTAGGCTCGTGAAGTTAACCCTAAGTGTTTCGCGTGTGTAAATCTGTCTTACACCCGTTGTATGTGAACGTTAGAATCTAACACCCGATCATCACGTGGTGCTTCGAAACACGAACTGTCGCAACGGTGCACAGTTAGGGGAGAACACTTCTTGAAATTGTTGTAAGGGATCATCTTATTTACTACCGTCGTTCTAAGCAAATAAGATGTATAAACATGATAAACATCACATGCAATCAAATAGTGACATGATATGGCCATCATCACTTTGCTCCTTTTGATCTCCATCTTCGGGGCTCCATGATCATCATCGTCACCGGCATGACACCATGATCTCCATCATCATGATCTCCATCATCGTGTCTTCATGAAGTTGCCTCGCCAACTATTACTTCTACTACTATGGCTAACGGTTAGCAATAAAGTAAAGTAATTACATGACGTTTAAGTTGACACGCAGGTCACAAATAAATAAAGACAACTCCTATGGCTCCTGCCGGTTGTCATACTCATCGACATGCAAGTCGTGATTCCTATTACAAGAACATGATCAATCTCATACATCACATATATCATTCATCACATCCTTTTTGGCCATATCACATCACATAGCATACCCTGCAAAAACAAGTTAGACGTCCTCTAATTGTTGTTTGCATGTTTTACGTGGCTGCTATGGGTTTCTAGCAAGAACGTTTCTTACCTACGCATGAACCACAACGTGATATGCCAATTGCTATTTACCCTTCATAAGGACCCTTTTCATCGAATCCGATCCGACTAAAGTGGGAGAGACAGACACCCGCCAGCCACCTTATGCAACTAGTGCATGTTTGTCGGTGGAACCAGTCTCACGTAAGCGTACGTGTAAGGTTGGTCCGGGCCGCTTCATCCCACGATGCCGCCGAATCAAGATAAGACTAGTAACGGCAAGCATATTGAACAATATCGACGCCCACAACTACTTTGTGTTCTACTCGTGCATAGAATCTACGCAATAGACCTAGCTCATGATGCCACTGTTGGGGAACGTAGCAGAAATTCAAAATTTTCCTACGTATCACCAAGATCTATCTATGGAGAGACCAGCAACGAGTAGAAAGGAGAGTGCATCTACATACCCTTGTAGATCGCTAAGCGGAAGCGTTCAAGTGAACGGGGTTGATGGAGTCGTACTCGCCGTGATTCAGATCACCGATGATCCTAGTGCCGAACGGACGGCACCTCCGCGTTCAACACACGTACAGCTCGACGATGTCTCCCATGCCTTGATCCAGCAAGGAGAGAGGGAGAGGTTGAGGAAGACTCCATCCAGCAGCAGCACAACAGCGTGGTGGTGATGGAGGAGCGTGGCAATCCTGCAGGGCTTCGCCAAGCACCTACGGGAGAGGAGGAGGTGTCACGGGAGGGAGGGAGGCGCCAAGGGCTCAGGTATGGATGCCCTCCCTCCCCTCCACTATATATAGGGGCAGGGGAGAGGGGGGAGGCGCAGCCTTGCCCCTTCCTCCAAGGAAGGGGTGCGGCTAAGAGGGGGGGAGGAGTCCATCCTCCCCAAGGCACCTCGGAGGTGCCTTCCCCCTTTAGGACTCTCCCCTTTTTCCTATATCTTGGCGCATGGGCCTCTAGGGCTGGTGCCCTTGGCCCATGTAGGCCAAGGCGCACCCCCTACAGCCCATGTGGCCCCCCGGGGCAGGTGGCCCCACCCGGTGGGCCCCCGGGACCCTTCCGGTGGTCCTGGTACAATACCGATGACCCCGAAACTTGTCCCGATGGCCGAAACAGGACTTCCTATATATAAATCTTTACCTCCAGACCATTTCGGAACTCCTCGTGACGTCCGGGATCTCATCCGGGACTCCGAACAACATTCGGTAACCACATACAAACTTCCTTTATAACCCTAGCGTCATCGAACCTTAAGTGTGTAGACCCTACGGGTTCGGGAGACATGTAGTCATGACCGAGATGTTCTCTGGTCAATAACCAACAGCGGGATCTGGATACCCATGTTGGCTCCCACATGTTCCACGATGATCTCATCGGAAGAACCACGATGTCAAGGACTCAATCAATCCCGTATACAATTCCCTTTGTCTAGCGGTATGGTACTTGCCCGAGATTCGATTGTCGGTATACCGATACCTTGTTCAATCTTGTTACCGGCAAGTCTCTTTACTCGTTCCGTAACACATCATCCCGTGATCAACCCCTTGGTCACATTGTGCACATTATGATGATGTCCTACCGAGTGGGCCCAGAGATACCTCTCCGTTTACACGGAGTGACAAAATCCCAATCTCGATTCGTGCCAACCCAACAGACACTTTTAGAGATACCCGTAGTGTACCTTTATAGCCACCCAGTTATGTTGTGACGTTTGGCACACCCAAAGCACTCCTACGGTATCCGGGAGTTGCACAATCTCATGGTCTAAGGAAATGATACTTGACATTAGAAAAGCTTTAGCATACGAACTACATGATCTTGTGCTAGGCTTAGGATTGGGTCTTGTCCATCACATCATTCTCCTAATGATGTGATCCCGTTATCAACGACATCCAATGTCCATGGTCAGGAAACCGTAACCATCTATTGATTAAACGAGCTAGTCAACTACAGGCTTACTAGGGACATGGTGTTGTCTATGTATCCACACATGTATCTGAGTTTCCTATCAATACAATTCTAGCATGGATAATAAACGATATCATGACAAGGAAATATAATAATAATCAATTTATTATTGCCTCTAGGGCATATTTCCAACAAGAATGTCCTCCTTCATCTTAGATGTTACGGTGATACGAGCTTCGAGGTCATTGGATATGGGATCAAAGGGCATCTAAGTAGTTTTTGTACAAATAGTGTGCAATTCTCAAACTCATCAAGGTTTCCTGCAAAAAAATTAAGACACATCATGTGAGCTGCTATATCTCAGATGTACAAGCTCCAAGCAACTCGTATCGGCATATAGCATGTAAGGTATGGGGGCACATGATATTCTCTCGGGGAGGAGGGGTGGGGGTGCACAACCAATCGGTGGTTGGGAGGGTGGGAACAAATATAATCTAAACAACCCTAAACAGAGCTCCACAGTTTTATCTAAGGTCGAGGGGTTGACCCCCGACAATCATAGCTCCGCCTAAACACAACATTTGCATGTACTGTAGTACTAGACTTAATATTCATATTTCAGTTTCATGTTCATTTTAAATATTGAACTGAGGACCATGGATGTCTTACATTTTACTCCCTTCATTCCTAAATATTAGTCTTTTTAGAGGCTTCAAATGGACTAGCACATACGGATGTATATAGACATATTTTAGAGTCTAGATTTACTCATTTTGCTCCGTATGTAGTCACTTGTTGAACTCTCTAAAAGACTAATATTTAGGAATAGAAGGAGTATTTTTGAACTCATGTCATACATGCATGGGTTGGAAAAATAGATGCACTATACTTATTGGATTGTTGTTGTGTTCGTGCGTGTGTGTCTGTGTGTGTGTGTGTGTGTGTGTGTGTGGTCATATGCTTGATACATACAAAGTTTTCTCACCTCCATATTGTTATTCTTTTAAATTTGAATTTGCATTGGAAAACTTACTAGGGATACCATGAAATGTGAATCCACGTTGATATCACTATATCACAAATTCATTCTAATTCAACAATTCGTCATAAATCAATTACCACGTTGAGATTAGTATTTGCAAGGAAAATACGGGTATTGTAATACACATAGATTCGTTCGGAAATTTAAAAGGGTCCTTTCGTATTCTCAAATGGTAGGACCCAACGGCGTACCAGCCAGACCTTGGCTCGTGTTGATCCTAAAAAAACGGCCTCGTGTCCTTCGGTGGCGTGCGTGGTACGCACATTAGGCAACCCCAACCAGTCGAGCCTCGGCGTTTCAAGTCGAAATATCTGGCAGCCAGAATTCCAGCCCTAGGAAATTCCCCTCATGTCCCCGGTCCATAATGACTACCGATGAACAACGGAGGGATGCTTTAGCAACTAGACAACGTTACCTACCGTGCCGAGCACGGTTCAATTCCCTCGGTCGCCGCTCGTCAATGTCACCCCTCAACTGCATTGCCTAGTACTACTACTACTACACCAGGATGAGCACAAAATTGAGCCCGTTTGTTCATGCCTAGTACTTTTTTGTTCATGCCTAGTACTGAATTAATATATCAGGCAATGCACTGGTACGGAGGCATTATCCTTTTACTCCCTCCTTTCCGGTTTATAGGGCTTATCTCAAAATTTTAGTTTTCCCATTTTATAAGTCTCAATTTGGTTGTTCCCCATCACATGTTTAGATTTCAAGGTGCAATAAATCATTACATGCAAGTATTAAGAGAAAATTGACCAATGCATGTACTTTATGCATGCATGCATTGCAATTAATGCATTCGTAAACACAATTTTTGAGGAAAACAAGCGCATTAATTGAGTGGTTTTGCAAACTACAACAATTGTTCCACCACTCACCGTCTACCTTGGTTGGTGAGATTTTTGAATTGAGCCCTATAAACCGGAAAGGAGGTTTAACTAAGAAAAATGTTTGACCAAATCCTTTCTTAAGAAATACAATAGGACAGATGTACGGCTTGAAAATTTATTGCATGATGCATGTTATGATATTGTTTCGAATCCTGGGTCTTAAATTTCAGAAAATCCAAAAGGGAGCATAAATTCTTGAAACTGAGCCTGGTCACGTGATATGGCACAAATATTACTTCGGAAGTTTTTTCTTTAATTCGAGACAAGCTGCTTATGACAAGTTGCACAAATGAAGAGCCAAGGTATTTTGGAACAAAGACCTGTCACATTTTTTTGAGGGAAAAGACCTGTCATGTTAAGGTGAACGCTTTCACTATTGAAACCATGGGCGTTTACGTGCCGCCACGAGTCCCCGCTTCTCATCGGCACGTGCCGTCCCAGCAAGCGTGCGAGTCGACGGGAGGCGTGCGAGCAGATCGCTGCGCCGGCTGTCAGGGCGGCATGCGAGCAGACCGTTGTGCAGACTCACCGGGAGGCGAGCCCTTTGACCAGGCTCCGCCGCCCACCGTCGTCCCTACTGCTCCCACTTTTAATGTCGCCGGCGCCACAGTTTAAAATCAACCCCGCACTACCCGGTATCGCTACAATCCTCTCTCTTCCTCTCTGATTCTCCTCTCGTCTACCTCCAACTAGCCTGACCTAAATGTACGCCATGCCGCATCACGATGGTCTGCCCTTAATGTTCCAGTTTCATGAGGAAGACACCCAGCCGGAGTCTCAAGAACATAAGGCGCTCTGGGACGAGCTTGAACTGGCCTTGCGGGAAGACCCCGCGCCTGTCCCCGCTCCCGTTCCAGCTCCCGTCGCCCCGACTACGCCAGCGCCCATCCCCGTGGCATTGATGGGCTGGGAGCCGCACATTGTCGCCGAGCTTGATGCCACGGGGTTCCACGAGGTCCCGCCGACTTTCACGCACCCTTGCACCTGCTAGCGCATGCGCCTATGCGTGCATTGACGCGCACGCCCATGCCGGTGCCCGTGCACCTGCCAGCGCATGCGCATGCGCGTGCACTAACGTGCGCGCCCATGTCGGTGCCCATGCACACGAACGTCTCCGCCGCGCCGTTGACAGCGCATGTCCCCGCGCGGGTGCTAGTGCCCCACTCAACGGCATGGATGGCCGCCGTCGACCGCATCCTTGCACCAACGCCAGTCGCCTCCTCCCGCCAGTTGAATCGCTCCAAAGTCCAGAACATTTTGGCCTTCCTTGAAGCTAGGCCAACATCCTAGAGTACGCCAACAACGGCGCAAGACGCCGCCGTCGCCGTCGGTCAGTGGCCCGACGACACACAAAGCACGGCAGAGGAGCCGCTTCCCACTGCGAGACGCCCCCGCCGCCGCCGCATAATCTAAATTTGCCATGAAAAATGTTCGGATTGCCATGCTTAAAATCCGAATGTTTATCATTTCTGTTTATTTTATATCGATCGTCGTATAATTTAAAGTCAGAGTCAGACTGAACGAAATGTATGGTTTGATCGATTGAATGTTCTGCTAGAGCCGTATCAAATTAAATATAAAACGTCATCAAGCCACATGTATTCCTTGTCATCCAACGACCTAGACTGCTTCAATGTCGAGCGCTCAACACGTTTAGCGTGCAGTTAATTTCATGCCAAAAATAGTGCTAATCACATGACAACACGCAAATAATATCCTAGTAGTTAATATCCGCATGCACTTAATATACTTCCAAATTAACGTGCATTGCACGTACACACTGACTAGTGCTGCTAGTACGTGAAACTGGTGCCGTGACTTGTGAGTTGTGAACGCGTCCAGATATGGTCAACGGCAACATCGCCCGCGAGTTCTTCCTGTTTGCCCGTGCGTCTAAACGCAGAAGGGGAGGAGAGAGAGAGCACACATGGAACCCACCAGTAAGTGAAGGCGAATAGTACTAAAAATAATATTACATGTTATCCATTAATTAGGCTGTGGTAATATAAAAACATTATGTGAACAAAGGGGGTACAACAAACATTGCTATTCTACGTATGTTGCCTATTGACGTGCGGCTTGAAGGCCCGGTCGCATGTTCGATCCTCGTCCTTTATTTTTTAATTTGTATATGGGTCCAAATTTGTTTCATGACATGTGGGCCCCTTGGTGTGTAGTTTGTAGCACTTTAATTTGTGGGTCGAAATTTGTTCCATTCCAAGTGGACTATCGGTGTGTAGTTTTGTAGCTTATTTATAATAATTAAAGAGAACAACATAGTTTTTTCAATAATACCATGGTGCGACGTTGAAGGTGAGAAAGGACGTGCGAGAGAGCGATGACCGAGCCAGAGGGAAATCAACTAGGGGAGTTGCGTGGGTTGCAACGGCGTTTGGAGTAGTTGTGGGCCGAATGCTACGAAAATATAATCTAAACCGACCGGAATAAATGCCTACACAAATTAATCCAAGGTTGGAGTGCCCCTCGCAATGTAAATAGCTCCGGCTTTGCGAGGGATGGAGAGGTAGTAGCTTCAACGCGTGGAAGATACGGTATGAGAAAGCGAGGTCAATCGAGAGACATATAGATAGAGAGACAAAGTGAGTGTGGTCCGACATTCATTGAACAAATATATATGCTCCGAAGAGATATTGTCCGATTGAGCTTTTGGTAAGGGTGAGGGCTGTAAGATAGAGCTTGAGAGATGATCCAGTCACAGACGTGTAGATATATTTTGTGCGTGGGAGGAAGCAAGGTCAACCGATCACATAGGGTCGCCGTGCGATCGAAAGAGTGAGACGGGTTGGAGAGAGTGACCTAGATAGACGATGTGCGTGAGAGAGTATACAATGTGAATAGGTCGAACTGGGCTCAAACATGGTGATATATCGTTTTTGTCCGAGAAAGAGCGAGGTAAATTGAGACATACACACACATACACACACACACACACACACAAAGAGAGAGAGAGAGAGAGATTGAGTGAGCGTGGCCCACCATGAGGTCGAAAGAGTGGCGGCGGCTTGGATGGACTGACCTAGATAGACAATCTGCGTGAGAGAGTATAGAGTGTGTCGATCGAGGCCCGAACAGGGAGATATATCATTTGTGTGTGAAAGAAAACGAGGTTAAACGAGACTCAGATAAAGAGAGCGAGATTGAGAGAGTGTGGCCCGCCGTGCGGAAGAAAGAGTGAGACATTCTCGAGGGAGTGGCCTAGATATACAACGTGCGTTCGTGCGCACGAGAGGTTGGGGGGCTAGATAGGCAATGCATGTAATTAGCGCGAGAGGGTGAGAGGGAGAGGGGGGGAGAGAGAGCTCGGCATGGGGTGCAATGGCGGGTGTGTGAGGTAAATACATTTGGTAACAGGAGTGGAAAAAGGGGTTGTGTAGTTGAGAGACTTAGAGATCGAAACATGGAGAGAAAGAATGAACGTGTGTTGGAAACCGATAGCTTGCTAAGGTGGTTAGGAGAGGAAGATTGACCGATACAGGAAGTATGTAGCGTTTGTGCACGGGGGGGGGGGGGACTAAAAACAACATTTGAATGTACATAGTACGAGACTTAATATCGATGTTTCAATTCGGTGTACATTGTAAGATTTGAACCGAGGACCAGGCATACGGGTAATTATTTCGAATTCGTGCCATACTAAGTTTCGAAAAGTTGACATTGGCTCAATTTGTTGTGCTATTTTGTAGGTCATATGTTTGAATCCATCCAAAAGTTTTCTCACTACCATGGTGTTCATCATATACATATGAATTTGTATTAAAAAAGTAGCGTGGATACAGTGAAATGCGAAATCCACGTTAGAATTGGAGATCGCTACGTGACACACACTCTAATTCAAATAACTAACTACGTGACACACACTCTAATTCAAATAACTAATTATGTGACACACTCTAATCCACGTTAGCGTGGGTACCGTTTCGATTTTTTTCAAATAACTCCTCATTAATTAATTTATAGTACTCCCTATGTTCACTTTTATAAGACCTTGAAGACATTTTAGACAATGTGCAAAACAGTTCATTTTAAGTTGTCTGAAACGACTTACAAAAGTGAACGGATGGAGTATCTCGTTTCGAATGACTAATTATTGCAAGGAAAACACGGGCATGGTAATACATATAGATTCGTTTGCAAATGAAAGAAAATTCGTTTGCATTCTCAAATGTAGGCGCACCAAGCAGACCAGGGTCGTGTCGGGGTGGACGCTGCTTCGGTGCCTTAAAGGCAACATCCCTTGGGTGACTGACATGTGGGCCAGCCACCTGTTGGGCCCACATGTCATGGACACAAAGGCAAGTGCCTTAAGGCACCGAAGCGTAGTCCTGTCTGGGTGGTCGCGTGTGTCGGACAGACGCGTAGCACCCAACCACCCACCCCCTCCCCCCCAAAAAAAGGACGACGACAATATAAGTTCGCGCTTCCACGTTTCAGATTGAAATATCTGGCGGCCCCAATTCCAGCCCTGCAAAATCTCTCTTCTCCACCGTCCCCGTCCGCACCCAGATTGCTCAAATCCCTAATTCGCCTCCATCCCTCGAATCACCCCTCGTCTCGTCTCTTTCCCCACCGTTCCCCACCTCTGTGTCGGACGATGACGACGAAGACGACGGTCGCGCTTCACCACAGCACCAGAGCTACCTCATCTACGCCCTCGTCCGCCGCACCGAGTGGTCCACCGACAACGTCGGCCGCCGCAACCGATGTGCCTCACAGACACCAAGTTGCACCGCATCACGTGCGCTTCACTGACGCTGTCTCCCAGCTCACCGTGGCTACTTCACCGAGCACATCGTCGCACCTCCGCCCCCCGAGGTCGTTGGGGCTTCACTAACGGTCTCGTCCACCGCATCATAGCGCTCCGCTGCCACTCAAGATCTGCATCCGTGCGCGGCCAGCCAACGCTAGCGCATCACCCTCAACGGCTCTGAAGTGACCCGCACTCTGGCTAGGTGAGCATGCCCAAATGCCGGCCCGAACTAGGTATCCACACATCACTCCCTTGTGCACTGTTCCGACGATGTTTGGATATCCTTTCACTACTCTCTTAGCTTACACACCTATGCAACTCTGACTTTAACTCTTATTTCTTCTGGAGATATCATTTGAAACAAGCAAATCCATTTTTTAGCGAAGCATGACGGGGCTACGGGATCTGGTACGCATCCTGCACACAGATATAACCTTGTAAGTATCTGTCCTCCGGTACAACATCAAGGTCGATTCCTCTTATTTGATCAACCATTCGCCGTGTCAAAAATGCAGAGGGGGATGCAAGGAGCACAAGGCCTGCACATCCAAGCAAGTGGTAACATGGACTTGTACATGGAACATCCCAAGCGCAAGCAGAGCTGCAGCGAGCCTGTACAACGAGCTAGCGTAAGTCCCTGCATTTCATTTAATTCGTACTGGCATTCGTGTATGATTTGTGTGCAGTGGCTGATCCACGAATTCAAGTTACCAGGGGCGAACATTTAACTTAAAAAATACGAAGGCACTTGCACTCCGGAAATCAACATAACTTGAGAAATGTGAAGCTACATGCACTTTGAAAACCAGCTAATGATCCAAAGTAGTTCAGATTATAAACACTAAATGATGCAAGCACCAAAAAACACAAAATGCAACATGGTGTACAAGGACTACAAACATGGTCTGTACCTGCCTGAATTATTCGTTCTCTGGCTGAAAATATCGAAGTGTAATTGCACGTATAACCAGTGCGCAAACTGCATATCAATATATCTATCCTGCACAAGTATGCCAATAGTTTCAAACAACAGATTAGAAAAGTATTTATGCTATGTTGTCATGATACGGGGACTTTCTGGTAGATGGCCTCGACGTTTCCTCAAGCTATGAAAATGCACTATAATTTGCTTGTCATCAATGCCTGCAAATCTCTGTCTCTCTCAACATAGTAGATCATCATTAGACACTAAATCCTTCAATGAGCTTGCAAAATGCTTGCATTAGATCCCTCATTAGACACTATATGTTCATCACCAGGAGCATGTAAAATGTTTGCATCAAATCCTTCATTAGCAGTCTGTTCATTAGACACTTCAGGCTCAAGAACAACATGAGCTTGTATGTTTGCACCGGAAACTTGATTAGATACATCAGATTCAGTCAGTTCAGTATTGATTGGGGGAGTTATAAAATAAGTAGAAATTGGTTTCATTTTCTCATAGATTCCCTACATACAAGCAGTTTTACAACACCGTCAGGTTTAACTATTGGCCAGAAATTGAAGAGTTGAATTAGATATAATCAGGGATGTGATGTACCTGCTCGTTGCGCATGCTACTCTTGCAAGCTGCGACTGTCCGTTTGCGCAAGCTCGATGCCATGCCCGTGCTGCCGCCGCTGCCTCCCACGCAGGCTACACCCAGGGTTGGATCTTCATCTTCTTGTCCTTCCGTTCGCTTGAAGCCCGGCGACCGCCCTCCAACGAGGGCGCGAGGAAGTGCTTGTGTCGGTCTGTCCAGCGGCGGCTAGGTTAGGAGCGAACCAGACTGGAGGCTGGAGCGAATGAATTGGGATTTTTCCTGCTGTCGATCGATATGGGAGGCGCTCGTTTGGGCCGCGAGCCTGCTATAGGGCCTGCCTTGCACTTATGTTATTGGCCCATCCAAATTGAAACATTTTTCTTCATTTTTTACATTGCCTGCTCGTGCGTTGGGACGAACAAAACTAGCGTGGGCCAACCTGGACGACTCAAACTAGGTGCACACTTTCCAGCCACCTGAGGCGGCCGCCCATACCAGCCCCTATGGTGGCGTCGCCCCTTTTTGCGTGTATGATTGGATAGTGAAAAATATTCCAGTGGCGCTTTTGATTTACCCACAGAATGGTTGAATTGCTTGTTTCTATGAACTGAGTTCGCCAATAATGTGAAGGATGCCAGTCTTTTCATCCTATTGTAGATTGCTTAGATCTCGATATGCCAAAAGTAATCGCATGAAATATACAGTAAAAGCCAGTGTGATGTGTTTGGCTACAACTAGTCTGACTACACGTCCTCATATAACATATCAAGGACGCACCATCTTACCAGATTAACCATTCGACTTACCCATGCAGTGTGGGAAGAAAGAAGTATTGGGACTGCGTATCCAAGCAATTGATGCCATGGACTCCTTTGTACAACCTTGTAAGCGAAAAAGAAGTTGCAGTGTGCCTGTACAAAGAACTAGCGTAAGTTCAGTTACCTGCTTCTCGGAATTTTAGTTAGCCACTTATTGCAAAATTGTTCAATTATGTTGCTTGGCTTAATTTAGTTTGCTACTGATTACATAATGGCACAGCCTGTTAATCATATTGTAGACTGCGCCTATCTATGTGTTTGATACTTACTGTTAAGAATTACCTGTTTGCCTTAACTTAAATATCTACTTGTTTGTTTAACTGCTTTGCTGCTGCAACAGCGGGTTACAATGATGTTAATAACTACTCCCTCCGTCCCATAATATAGGACGTTTTTTGACACTAGCATAGTGTTAAAAAACGTCTTACATTATGGGACGGAGGGAGTACTTTTCAGCATCCAATTGAAACTCTTTAATTCCTTGTTTGTTTAACTGGTTTGCTGTTATAACTCCCAGTTGAGATGTTTTGCTAACTTCAACTTTTCTGAATCCAATCGGAACTTTAATGGCAAAACAGGTTAGCCCAAGATCAAAGAGCGAGGTCCCCATGGACGTTGCATCATCCCACAGCAGTGGCACCGGCCCAATCGTGCATTATGAATTGCCAACTGCTGATGCTCTAGAGGCTAAACTAGTGGTAGAAAGAGATTCTGCTTCTGCACTTAGAGATGAAGTTGACATGTTGAGGAAGCAAACAGCACAATCACAAGCAGTACTCAAGACAACCATTAAATATTTGGTGGATTTCAAAACGAAGCAAGCTGAGACTGACCAGATTGTTAAGGTCCTGAAGGAAAAAAGGAAATTAAATTCCTACTTGGTAAATCATAGGTGAAATGTTCTTTCCATAGTTGAATAACCTTTGTGTTGTCTGTTCATGTAATCAATCAAACCATTTGTTTTAGAGATCATGTAATAATTTTTTTTGTTTTTTGGTTTGTAATTTTATTTGAGCACAAGTCTGTATTAATTGATAAGACTCGGAGACATTTCATTTGGATTGCTGTGCCAGACCTACAAATATGCCAATCGGGCTGAATGTGCATTCAGCAATAGTAGTAGTATAGATGGACCATAAGTGGCACGCATCGGAAAGGGCCGAGATGCTGGCTAAAAAAAGATGTTGTTGTAGCCAAAAAAAAGTACAGCGGCCTGGCTTATGTATGTTAGTTGATATTATTGATCCATATACTCTATAAGTGTTTATATGTCTGTTAGTTCTGTACATTCTTGGTTGATTGACTCGGTATTTGAATCTTGATACATCGCTTGTGTACATATCTAAATGGGAGTACACATTATGCTGCGTGTGACATTTGAGTTGGACATGAAGTGTTCCAAATATTCGAATTCACCTTAAACTGGATACTAGTTTCTGAATTTGAGTATCGGCATTTGTAAACCATATTCATATATGACAGTGGAATACATCTTTGTCGTCCTTTTGAAGATATATAAAAACACATAGAACGATTTATAAAGATTCATATAGGAATACAAAATGGATTCGAATTTAGTTGCCAGGGTAAACGTGGATGCTTATTGTCCCAAAATTCGAAAGAAGCTGCAAAATGTCCACTCCCACGTCGGCTGCCCGAAGCCAAGTGTTTGGGAGATGGAAATTACTGTCTACCCATTACACGGACAATCCATCGGCCCGATTTCCACTGCTCTAAATAGGGGTAGGTTAGTAACTTCAATTAGACGTGACACGACCGCCTCTGAGCCCATTCCGACACGGTGGGCGTCAAACATGGGCGGCAAAACACATTTGATTCAAGCTCGTCCGAAAGACCTCTGTTTCTCCCTCCATTCCCCATTCATACACGGTGGGCGGCAAAACAAACTCGACTCGGCCGAAATCGATGTAGGCAAATATTTTCAATAGGGGCAGGTTTGTAACTTCACTCAGACGTGACACAACCGCCCTACCTGTCAGCCCCGTTCATACACCGTGGGCGCCAACCATGGGCGCCAACCACCCTCTCCTCGCCCGAAATCGCTCTGGGCAAATATTGGCGAGATGCGAGATTACCGTCCTATCCCCAACCGACGAGACGTCCAAATTTTAAACGGGGGCTAAGTTCGTAACTTTCCCATATTTCAGACAGGCGCGTCCCAAAAACATGGTTCCCCGTACCTCTCCCTCCATTTTCCCATTCATACACCGTCCGCGCTAGAACACCCCATCCCCACACCAGCCTCCGTCCGCCACCCCATCCATCGCCGCCGTCCTCCACCACATCCATCGCCACCGTCCTCCACCATGCCGGAGCGCCTACCAAGACCGCGTCGTCCACTGCTAGAGATGGACGTTTCTCATCCACGGCGACGGACCAATAGCCTTGCATCGCGTCCTCTCGCTTCATCGGCGCCGTCGTCCTCTTTGCCGGGGCCGCTCACACGACCTTCTCTTCCACCGCAACGGGACTTATCCCCCGATGCACCCGTCTACCGTCGCAGATCTGCTTCAACGCCACCGACAGCCATCGCACCCCCGATGCCTACACGGCGCCGCAAGAGAGGTGGTACTTCATATCTCCTCAACTTTTTGATCTCAACCAGAAAATAGATCTTAACTTGGTTACTCTACTTTCTTTTCAGCTCTTAGAATTTAGTTCTTAGTTCGAAGCAAACAATGGATGCTAAATATCATTTCTCCGGTTTGCAGCTTCAAATCTGCCATGGCACAGCCATAATACGGTTTAATTGATCATGCTTAGGGTTTAATTGATCATGTTGGTTCCGTGGTGGTTTCTTTAATAGAAATCGGAGGGAAAACCCTCTTTTGCTAAAAAAATATGCTTAGAGTTTCCCCCTTTTATGATCACTATACGATCAGAATACGTGCTTCGTGTCATAATAACACTGCTCCACGCATCAAGCTAAACAAGCTTAGATGTTCAAATACGAATCTGATATTATTAAAACAGAGTTGTTTAATTGGTCAGCTAAATGTTCCTAAATTAGTTTCGAAAATGCATGTTCGCCGCTCGGGTGTGTATCTCTACAGGGTGCCCACGGTGGGCCGGCCCACCCTGGGATTTTGGGTCGTCCCAGGCCCCGATTCCCCTCTGTTCTGCTGCGCGCTTCCGATCTCTACTCGCCCCCAGCCGCCTGCCTCGCCGGCGACTTGCCGTCCCCGGACGGCATGACTCTAGGAGGAGACGCCGGACTAACAGGAGGCCAGGAGCCGCTCGCCCAACAGCGTCACCGCTGCCCGGGCGCGCCGCCGTGCCTACCTTCCCAGTCCGTTCAGGGCTCAGGCGTGCAGCACCCACCAAGCCAACCCGATTTATCCTGAGATACGTCCTCAACACTCAGCAGCCACTCCTCATCACCCATTTTCTAATTGATTCATTACTCATTAGGCAGGACTGTCATTAGGGTTTGTTGTGTGCTCAGTGCTACCTACACTTAATGGTTCAGATGTATTTCGGTAATCTTTAGTACCTCTAAAGTTCACAGGGTTTTCAAAATTCCGGCCCTCGGAACAGAAACTAGTCATTTTGGATTGTTGGTCGTAGTGACATTGACCCAGATTACTACTGCAAGCCAGGTTTGTTGACAATTTTACTTGTCTTTCTTACTCATTCGATATAATATCCAATTATTCACGTCGATTAGTTGCAAACAATAAGTGCTAGACAAACTTCTTCATTCAGATTTTGGACGGTCTCTTACTGCAGTTACAATTCTGCATACTTGTCCTAATAAGCTCACAAGTAAATGATTGATTCACTACATCTATGCTTGCCTTGTCATATTTGTTGTCAATATTCTTTTAGGGTGGACCACCCTGTTTCTAAATACTGGAACCGTAGACCTGAGTGAATAGTATTTCTCTATGTGATCTCTTCCATCATGTGTGGGTAACGAACACTGCATTGTATAGAAAGAAAGTGTCATTTCCAGCTTTTACATAGGTTTCGATCTTTTACATGGAATACAATCTGCCTACTTGCTTTGTGTCGCACTACCAACACTCCACCCTTGAAGCTAAACATTACGCCACTCATAATTGCTTAGTTTATTTGTTCAAATACGAATTTCATATGATTCTAATGTTCCTACTTCAGTTTTGAAATGTGTGCCTGCCTGTTATAGAGACATAAGGGGTTTGTATTTCTGTGTGTGGTCTGGTCAGCACGGTTGGGGAGGTGAACTTTGCATATGCAGGGGTTTATAGGGAGACACTCTCCGAGTTGAATCCGCAATGCATTCCATAGATAATCTGACTACTTTTTATGTTTTCATGAATCTCAGATTCTGAACAGCATCATAATGATTATGAGCTTGCGCGCATGAAAAGAATAAAGCAGAACAATGCCATGGCTGTCAAACTTGGCATTAAGGGACTGAAATCAAGTCTGGATGCAATGCAATGCAAACGCTCTCCACCTACAGATTCATGCTCAGAATATGATCCTAACAGTGATTCTGAGCTAGAGGGAGACCTAAGTCAATGTAGCTCCCTAGTGGAGGAGTCAGAGGAAGATGCCCTATCTTATTCACCCATCAAGGTACTTGCTCTAACTTTCCAAGGTTACATTGCTCGCACATATCTTGCAACTGATGCTTTGCATTGCTTCTACTTTGTTGAACTGCCATTAGCTTAGTTTACACATCGTGTATGTGAATACGCCCTGCCTATCCATTTTCAGTACATATTCCATCTGTCATCATACCATATTTATCCATTCAAATGTTGTTCTTGTGTATCAGACGTTCAAAAGGAAGAGGGCGATTGCTGATCGTGGAGGAGCACAAGCAAAGTATTTGGAAAAGGTAGTGGCACCTGATAAATCAAATAGCCCATTAGGTGTAGTTGCAATATCACCTGACCCACAAAATACCCCAACTCTAGCAGACTCTAGCCCTACTACACTGGTCATTTCTGATGCCCCAACTCAGCAGACCCCAACTGCAGCAAACAGTATGATTATGCCAGTTGACATAGCACCAGCTGTACGACGCAAAACCCCCATTCCAGCAAAGAGTACACCAAATCCAGTTGCCAAATCCCTTTTCGAACCAGAGAGAGCCCCAATTGCAGCAAATAGGACCCCTGTTCCATTTCTTCCCAGTTTAGAAGACGAAGCTTATGTTGTTGTCAGGAACTTTGTGCGCATCTTTCCTTCATGGAAAGATTATACCGCAGACACAGAACAATTTCCAGTCTTCCTCCGCAACTTACGCGTAAGTAATGTACTAATGTTATTCATGGTCATTACTGCATATGTTTCTGCTGACAGAAGACACAAGATTTCATTCTTTTAAATAGGCGAGGAGCAAACTGGATTGTGATGACGAGCAAGAGTTGGTTGCGCTTTTCAAGCACTCGTTGATGAAGTATCGTTCCTACCTGAGGCAAGCGCACTTCGATGGCAAGCCTCTGAACGAAATTTCTGTAAAGTCTCCGGTGCTACATTTATCCGACGGTGACTGGAATAATCTTGTTACACATTGGTCTCGGCTGCAGCGTAAGGTACTGTCTATGATATCACATCACAATTTGAACTACATTTCTGCATTTGCCTTAATGTCTCACTTGTACGAAAACTGTTAGCAGAAGAACATTCGTTCTCAAGGGACCACAGAATCTCGCAACTATACTGCACACTGCATTGCTCTCGTGAGTACCTCTTGCCCTGTATGACCATACTTACTTTCATAGCTGTTTGATTATGTAGCATCACTGCACATGTTAGCCTCGTAATCGCCCATTTGGTGGACATTATAAGATCCGTATGGACTCTTACACAAATTTAGAATCAACCCAATGCTTTTGAAGAGGTTTAGCTCTGCAGTCCTCTTGTAAGGACTGAACGTGGTCTATCACTGTACTTACATTAACAGCTACTCCCTCCGTCCCATAATATAAGAACGTTTTGTACAGTACACCAGTGTTCAAAACACTCTTGTATTATGGGAAGAGGGATTGGTTCATTTTGTAGCATTCTGCATCTTATCTCCCTCGCCCACCATTTACTAAAAAAGATCAGATCTATATTTAATCTTACCAACAAGTAGAATACACAGACAATGCCAGTGCAGAAGTGTAGCCCATTGCTCTTGTCAGTACATTTTGTCCTGTAACGCTTGTACTTCCAGGGATTGGTAGTTGATTATGTAGCATCAATCTGCATCTTATCTTCATTATCCTCTATCCCTTCCAGTATTATCATATCTATAATTACTCTCTACAAAATGTAGAGTACAGGCAATGCTTATGAAGAAGATTCTGTGCTGAAATTCTTGAGTTATCCTTCCCTTGACATGGAGAAGGGCATTATAAAGCCGGTGTTAACTGTTAATGTAAGTCAGTCCTTCTAAAGCCTTTATCCTCAACTGCTGTTTAATTTGCTCATACTCCCTATCGTTTACTGCTGTTTAGTTTGCTGTTTCTACCAAAATGCATGTTCGTAAGAACCGTAAGTTCTAAGTTTTACTTGTAAAACCAAATTTCTTATTCATACCATGCACATTACTTAATACTCCCTATATGTATGCTTGGTTTTGTGGATCTATAATCCAGTGTGTGGTGAAGCAGCCCACGTTTGCACCTTGTCATCTCCTGTTTTATCTTACTGATGTGGCTGATGATATGAACAACATGCCATGCACATTATCCAAAATAGATACAATGATTTTCTTTGCCCTTCATCTATGCTTGTTATGTTGACATGGTAATCCAGTAGTGTGGTGAAGCTCCCCGCATTATGAACAATGCCAAATTATGCTATTGATATTTTGAACTTACTCTTTATTTTCTAATTTGAAATTGGATAGAATTGACAGAACAGTTATCATCTTTGTTTATACACGTGCAAAACCTGTCATCTCTCTGCTTTGTTTCAGGGTGATATGCCTGATGGCATGCACAAGTCTGCTGAAGGCTGTGAGACAAACCCAACATATATTGCAGCAAAGAAGGCAAAACATCTTGAAGATAGCGAGACAACCCCAAAGTCTTGTCTTGATGCAGTGTTCAAGTTACTTGAGACTAACAGTCAGACAAGCTCACAGAATTCGTTGTCTGAATCAGTTCGACTTCTTCAGTCCCAAGTTCTAGCAGAAAGGCATTCTGCAACTCAACTTCGACTTGAAGTCCTATCTCTAAGAAAGATTGCGGAGAACACCAATGAGAACCTCATCGCTAAACAGCTACACCTGGAAGCTATGACCGACATGCTAGGCCGGTCTCACAGCCTTGCTCAGCAGCTTGCGCAGCAGTTCCCCCGCAAGGCTAACCTTTCTTGAACTGTCTTGGAAGTGGTCTCGGTTCAGTATTATTTTGTTACGCTGCAATGGTGCCCAGTTTTTGTAATCTGCTTCTTCGTTGCGCTTTATGATCACTGGTGGCGAACTTCGATGCCCAGTGGATGTAATATACCTTAAATCCTTTATTGTATAGTGTAGGTTTATTCTTAGTTACTATGCCGTAATTTCTTTATTGTGTAGAGTAGGTTTGTTCTTAATTCCTACTAGTTACTGCCATCATTCGCTATCTGAAAAAAATCAGATGTAGTCGACCGGGCCGAAACATTCGATAACGGGCCAGGTTTTTAGCGGGCCACAATTGGGCCGGCCTGCGTCTTTCTTGGGCCCGAATGATTGGGGCCTTCACACATTGCGCCAGGCCCAAACTTACACCGGCCTATATTTTAGTTGGGCCTTTTGTCGACCCAGCGCTTAGTTCGGCCCAGGTAGCGTTGGGCCATTAACAGGCTGAATATTGTACTGGCCTGTTACGGCCGAGATGAAACCACGGGCCTTTAGCAGGCCAAAATGCATGTTGGGCCTCAATTTTCACTAGTCGTCGACGGGCCTTCAGCAGGCCGAAATGTAGACCGGGCCGTTATGGGCCCAGTTAGCTCACGGGCCGTTACCAGGCCGAAACATATCTCGGGCCTTAGTTGGCCCACTGATATCATGGGCCTTTAAGAGGCCGAAAGCTTAGTACAGGCATCAACGGGCCGAATTACGCGACAGGCCTTTAACAGGCCCAAAGTCACGTTGGGCTTAACTGTTGCCACCTTTAGCACGGGCCGTTAGTGGGCCCGATGTCCCGTCGGACCATATATGGCCCATGGGCAGCACGGGCCATTCCCAGGCCGAAAGTCACACCGGGCTGAAATGGGCCCATGTCTACATCAGGCCTCTAACAGGCCGAAAGTCACTGGGCTGTAGTTGGGCCCGAATATTCGGCGAACAATTAACGGGCCAGATCTGGCTTCGGGCCGCAAATGGGCCCAAATATTGGGCGAACAATTAACGGGCCAGATCTGGCTTCGGGCCGTAAATGGGCCCAAATATTGGGCGAACAATTAACGGGCCAGATCTAGTTTCGGGTTGTAAATGGGCCTTTATTAAGCAGGCCGTTATTGGGCTGGCCCACTAGTACCTGATTAAGTTCTACGGGCCTTTGACTGGGCCAGCCTTTTTAACCTATATGGGCCTCTGTTGGGCCCAGCCACGTGTCAACGTACCATAGGCATGTCTCCTCCAATGGACGGGCGACATCTGGCCCACTGACGAGCTGACAGGTGTTCCCTTCGGCCAATCAGAATTTTACACGTGGAAATTTCCCATTGGTCGGGGCTGTTAACGGGTTATCGGATCCAAAACCCGACCCGATAGCTTAACGGCGTTCCATTACGGTGGATGCCACGTGTCGGTCACCCTTGACGAAAGCACTTCTGTGACGCGCGATTTATCGTCATGGAAGTGGACACTTCCGTGATGATAATTTTTGGTAATGTCATGGAACACTTCTACGACAACATAGGTATGACTATCTTGATTCTGTCATAAATTTGTCATGGATGTACATGCATGACAAAAAACGCGACCTACTGTGACAAACACGTATCATCACGGAAGTGTATATTTTTTGTAGTGGCAATGAGAGGGGAGAGTGTGTCCACATACCCTCGTAGACCGAAAGCGGAAGCGTTATGACAACACAGTTGATATAGTAGAACGTCTTCACGATCCGAACGATCCTAGCATCGAAGGTACGGAACCTCCGCGATCTGCACATGTCAGCTCGGTGACGTCCCAACAACTCTGGATCCAACTGAGGTCGAGGGAGAGTTTCGTCAGCACGATGACATGGTGACAGTGATGACAAAGTTACCGGCGCAGCGCTTCGCCTAAGCAGTACGACGATCTGACTGAGGTGTGTAACTGTGGAGGGGGGCACCGCACACGGCTAAAACAATTGTCAACTTGTGTGTCTATGGGGTGCCCCCCTCCCCCGTATATAAAGGAGTGGAGAAGGGGGAGAGCCGGCTAAGGGAGTCCTGGATAAGGGGGTATCCGGACAGCCGGACTATACACATCGTCCGGACTATAGAAGCATCAAGATACAAGACTCAAGACTTCGGCTCGCGTCCGGATGGGACTCTCCTTTGTGTGGAAGACAAGCTTGGCGATCCGGATGTTATATTTCCTTCCTTGTAACCGACTCCATGTAAACCCTAGCTCTCCGGTGTCTATATAAACCGGAGAGGATCGTCCATAGAAGGCCGATCACAATTACAATCATACCATCATAGGCTAGCTCTAAGGGTTTAGCCTCTACAATCTTGTGGTAGATCTACTCTTGTATTACACATATCTTCAATATTAATCAAGCAGGAAGTAGGGTTTTACCACCATCGAGAGGGCCCGAACCTGGGTAAACATTGTAACCCTTGCTTCTTGTTACCATCAGCCTAAGACGCACAGATCGGGACCCCCTACCCGAGATCCGCCGGTTTTGACACCAACATTGGTGCTTTCATTGAGAGTTCTTCTATGTTGTTGCTTCGAGGCTTGATGGCGTCTTCAATCTCCAACAACACGGTCCAGGGTGAGACTTTTCTCCCCGGACAGATCTTCGTGTTCGGCGGCTTCGCACAGTGGGCCAATTCGCTTGGCCATCTGGAGCAGATCGACAGCTACGCCCCTGGCCACCAGATCAGGTTCGGAAACTTGAACTACACGGAAGACATTCACGGAGACTTGATCTTCGACGGATTCGAGCCTATTCCAGGAGCTCTGGAGAGTCACGACGAGCACGGCTTAGACCTACTGTCGGACAATGCTCGGAACATCATCCCTGCGATAACCCCGGATCTAAATCCGGAACAGGTTGCGCTGCGCGAGGATGGAGGGATGGACCCCGCCCCGCAGGCCGCACGCTCATCGGCGGTGGAGCCGAACACAGGTCACATCTCCATGGAGACCCGTATCCCCGGACCCCGGACTCGTATCCTGTCGTTGGTCCCGATCCGCTCACTCTTGAGCCAGCCGAGCCAGGTTGGGCTCCGGTAATGGAGTTTACCGCTACGGACATCTTTCAGCACTCGCCCTTTGGCGACATGCTGAACTCATTAAAGTCTCTCTCTTTGTCAGGAGGCTCTGGGCCAAACTACGTTCGGCTTGAGTGGGAAGCAGGCGACGAAGGAATTCGCTGCCCACCCACCACCCACTTTGTCGCCATGGTCGATGACTTAACCGACGTTCTTGACTTTGACTTCAAAGACATCGACGGTATGGACGACGATGCCGGAGACGTACAGGAGCCACCGCTCATAGGGCGGTGGACATCCACCTCTTCATACGATATATACATGGTGGATAACCCCTCCAAGAAGAAAGCAAAGCATGGGCGTCGCCCTCGCCGCTCCAAGCTCCGCCAAGCCAAAACCGGCACCGGAGACAAAAACAATCTGGACGGTGCCGACGATGAATACAACCCCGAACAGCCCGCCTTCGAGCAGGCCAAACAGGAAGATGGGCATGATAGCCCGTATGAACAGGCGACGGACGGGTATCCGGAGGAGGACAACTACATGCCCCTCTCCGAAGACGAGATTAGCCTCGGCGACGACGAGTTCGGCGTACCCAAAGACCCCACAGAGAAGGAGCGCTTCAAGCGCCGGCTTATTGCCACGGTGAGAAGCCTGAAGAAGAAGCAGCAGCTTCAAGCTGATCAAGATCTACTCACAGATAGATGGACAGAAGTCCTGGCAGCCGAGGAATATGGACTCGAGCGCCACACGGCTGACCGGCCTCCTCAAGGTCGGGATAAACCGGCACATCAGCCTGAATACCAGCCCGCACCCCCGCGCCAGTTTACTACGGCCCGGGGAAATACTCAGGACCTGCGCGATAAAATGGATAACGCTGCAGGACCAACAAGATTGATCTACGGATCACGGGGGCGCGCCGCAGCACATGACGATGACTGTCATACTGGATACACTAACAGCAAACCTGGCCGGGCCGAATACAACCAGTCAGATGCAGCCAGACTTCGTCGTAACATAGCCCGGCACAGAGGCGCCGCACACCCCCTCTGCTTCACCGATGAAGTGATGGATCATGAATTCCAGAAGGGTTCAAACCCGTAAACATCGAATCATACGATGGCACAACAGACCCCGCGGTATGGATTGAAGATTTCCTTCTCCACATTCACATGGCCCGCGGAGACGATCTACATGCCATCAAGTACCTTCCCCTTAAGCTAAAAGGACCCGCTTGGCACTGGCTTAACAACCTGCCCGCAAATTCCATTGGCAGTTGGGAAAACCTGGAAGACGCATTTCTTGACAACTTCCAAGGCACATATGTGCGACCTCCGGATGCCGATGACTTGAGCCACATTACTCAACAGCCCAGAGAATCAGCCAGGAAATTCTGGACTCGGTTCCTAACTAAAAAAGAACCAAATAGTCGACTGTCCGTACGTCGAAGCCCTGGCGGCCTTCAAGCATAATATCCGCGACGAGTGGCTCGCCCGACACCTCGGCCAGGAGAAACCCAAGTCTATGGCAGCTCTCACGACACTAATGACTCACTTTTGCGTGGGCTAGGACAGTTGGTTGGCTCGCAGCAGCACTACACCACATTTGGGCACGTCAGACGTTCGTGACAACAATGGCAAGCTACAGCGCAACAGACACAAGCCACGGAACACCAACGACAACACCAAAGACACGGCGATCAATGCCGGATTCAGCGGATCCAAATCCGGTCAGTGGAAGAGGCCATTCAAACGCAACAATCAGGGACCGTCCAGTCTAGATCGTATACTGGAGCGCTCATGCCAAATTCATGGCACCCCGGACAAGCCAGCAAACCACACCAATAGAGACTGCTGGGTATTTAAACAGGCCGGCAAATTAAACACCGAAAACAAGGAGAGGGGGCTGCACAGCAACGATGACGAGGAGCCCCGGCGTCTGAACATGGGGGGACAGAAGAAATCCCCCCAGGTGAAAATGGTCAACATGATCTACGCTACCCACATACCTATGCGGGAACGGAAGCGAGCACTATGGGACGTCTACGCGATGGAGCCAGTCGTCCCCAAATTCAACCCATGGTCAGCTTGCCCGATCACCTTTGACCGTAGGGATCATCCTACTAGCATCCGTCACGGCGGCTCAGACGCATTGGTTTTAGACCCAATTATCGACGGATTTCACCTCACAAGAGTCCTTATGGACGGAGGCAGCAGCCTGAACCTGCTTTATCAGGACACAGTGCGCAAAATGGGCATCGATCCTTCAAGTATTAAGCCCACCAAAACCACCTTTAAAGGTGTCATTCCTGGAGTAGAGGCCCGCTGTACGGGCTCTATAACACTGGAAGTGGTCTTCGGATCTCCGGATAACTTCCGAAGCGAAGAGCTAATCTTCGATATCGTCCCTTTCCGCAGTGGTTACCATGCACTGCTCGGACGAACCGCATTTGCTAGATTCAATGCGGTACCACACTATGCATACCTCAAGCTCAAGATGCCAGGCCCGCGCGGGGTCATAACAGTCAATGGAAATATGGACCGCTCTCTCTATACAGAAGAGCACACTGCAGCCCTTGCGGCCGATGTACGATGCGTCCTCCTCCGGCAAACCACCAATCCGGCGACGACAACCTCAAGCTCCGTCAAGCGAGGGCGGAACACCTCGCAACAGGATCAGCAGGCACGCCAAGATCATGACTAGCAGTCCGGCATCCGCTCAAATCCCATCAAAGCAGCATTCGTGCCAAGAGTACACAATTACGCACTCAAAATACCATGGGCACATGCGGAGGCGTAGCAGCAACTCAGTCAACAGTACGGTATCGCTTCGTAACCTTTCCATTTACCCTTAAGGACATTGCTTTAGTGCAGCTTCTCCAAAAGAGCCAGATTGTCGGACTTACACAGGGGAGGAAACCCAGGAGGCAACAGGCTTTGGGCACAATAGGGGAAGCAATATATATCTCACCCAAATCTAACAATCCCTACATCCAAGCTGTAACCATCCGTCAACACATAACCAAGAAACCTTCAGAAATCGTGTACCTCAACCTTCGAAAAGCATCCGTTATACAAGCTATGGCAATACTCCCGAACTCCCGCCCCAGTACTGGGTGGCGTCGAGGTTATCTCACCAACAACTGCATAAAAGAGATTTTCGATGTCGGCAAAACTCAGGTATTCTAGAACTGCAACGATAAAATTATGATGACAACACCTCGGAGCTCAACTCCCCGGGACACTGCCACAACCCCTAAATGTCAGGAGGCACCAAGAACAATGTTCTCGTCATAAGAATATCAGAACAATCCCAAGATACCCGCGTGATCCTAAAAACAAATTAGTGAAATTTGAGGAGAGGAAAGTCAAAACATCTACATCAGAAGACCTCACCAGAGCGATGAAGGGGCTGAGGAGTAAAAAGAATCCTACTCTCCGATATATAATCCTAAGACTCAAAACATTTTGTTCTAGACTCAACAACGCCAGCGATTCGATCAAGAAGGGGGCTCCTAAGTCGGGGATGGCTCTGATTACCAACTTGAAACACCCACGATGCGGCTATATCTCCCATGTGTCGAAGCACGACTTAGAGGCATAACCGCATTGTGGTTTTGTCGCAAGAAGGGTCATCTTCACACAATCCCATGTAATGAACAAGACTGGGATAAAGATTTGGCTTACAATCACCACTTCACACAAGTACTTAAATAAATCATACATCATTCAGAGTACACACATAGTCCGACTACGGACGAAGCCAAAAGAAAAGAAGATAACCCAACTGCTAGATCCCCGATCGCCCCAACTGGGCTCCACTACTGATCAAAATGAGACGAAACATAGCAACGACCAAGATCTTTGTTGAGCTCCCATCTGAGCTCGGTTGCAACACCTGCACTGGTATCATTGGCACCTGCAACTGTTGTGATAGTATCTGGTGAGTCATGAGGAATCAGCAATCTCAAAACCCGTGAGATCAAGACTATTTAAGCTTATGGGAAAGGAAGGGGTAAAGTGGTGAGGTTGCAGCAGCGACTAAGCATATATGGCGGCTAACATATGCAAATAAGAGAGAGAAGAGAAGCAAAGGAATGGTCGTGAAGCTAGCAATGATCAAGAGGTGATCCTGTACTCCTACTTACGTCAAACATAACCCAAAACCGTGTTCACTTTCCGGACTCCACCGAAAAGAGACCATCATGGCTACACATGCGGTTGATGCGTTTTAATTTGAATCTGGTGTCAAGTTATCTACAACCGGACATTAACAAATTCCCATCTGCCACAAAACCGCGGGCATGGCTTTCGAAAGATAATACCCTGCAGGGGTGTCCCAACTTAGCCCATCACAAGCTCTCACGGTCAACGAAGGATATTCCTTCTCCCAGAAAGACCCGATCAAACTCGGAATCCTGGTTTACAAGACATTTCGACAATGGTAAAACAAGACCAGCAAGACCACCCGACTGTGCCGACAAATCCTGATAGGAGCTGCACATATCTCGTTCTCAGGGCACACCGGATAAGCTAAGCGTACAGGTAACGACATAATCCAAGTTGCCAAGGAATTGTCCCGCACGGTGCTCTAGTTTGGACCAACACTCGGAGGAGCACTGGCCCGGGGGGGTAAATAAAGATGACCCTTGAATCTACAGAACCCAAGGGAAAAAGGCTTAGGTGGCAAATGTTAAAACCAATGTTGGGCCTTGCTGGAGGAGTTTTATTCAAAGCGAACTATCAAGGGGGTCCCATAAATCACCCAACCGCGTAAGGAACGCAAAATCAAGGAACATAACACCGGTATGACGGAAACTAGGGCGGCAAGAGCGGAACAAAACACCAGGCATAAGGCAGAGCCTTCCACCCTTTACCAAGTATATATATGCATTAATTAAATAAGAGATATTGTGATATCCCAACATAATCCTGTCCATCATGGAGCAATCTTCAACTTCACCTGCAACTAACAACGCTATAAGAGGGGCTGAGCAAAGCGGGTAACATAGCCAAGCAACGGTTTGCTAGGAAGGGTGAAAAGGTTAGAGGCTGACATGGCAATTTGGGAGGCATGGTAAAGCAAGTGATAGGTAGTGCAGCATAGCGATAGAACGAAGCAACTAGCAAGCAAAGATAGAAGTGATATCGAGGGTAATGGTCATCTTGCCTGAGATCCCGCAAGGAAGAAGAACTAGTCCATGAAGAAGATAAACGGACGTAGTCGAACGAATCCTCACAACTCCGGAACGAAACGAAGCTAACGAGAGAAGCAAACCGGAAAGAAGCAAACAACATGGTAAACAACCATCACATAATCATGGCATGATGCACAACCAAATATGATGCATGTCCGGTTTAAATATACATGGCAAAGAGCACAAACAATCCTACAAGTTAAGTGGAGCTCAATATGCAATGAGTTGCATATTGACGAAACACCACATCAATTATTTAGTTCTCTCTCGGTTATGTACCCAACAATATTAAATGTTATTAAACATGGCAAGAGGTGAAGCATGAGCAAACCACCTATTTAGGCAAGTTTAAATGAGGCCGGAAACAACAAACAACAATTCCGGAAAATCCCCATGTTATTTATCAATTTAATGCAACAACAATTTTAAACATTTTAAATGTTGTTATCATGATGTGGATGACATATCCAAGTTTTATGCAATTTTTATGAAAATGTTGACATGAGCGTGTTATGAAGCATTTGATCACCATGGCGGAACAAAAAGGGTGCCACGGCAACAACAACGGAAATGGTGCCACGACAACATTCCGATGATCCGACAACTCATTGAGATACCGGTGCAAAAGAGCAAGTGTGCGGATGTGCCGAACATGCAAAAGATGGTGGGGTGATCCCGGTTACCGGGTTCCCACGGGTCGATGCATGGCAAAACAAGGAGGAACGTGCATGAAGCAAACGGGCACGGTGCAAACATACGGTTCATCTAAGAAAACATGCATGCATTCGGTCCACGGATGTCGTCTCGGGGTTATACCTTTGAAGCGTGCATTTTCAGAGCGGATCGAGTTCGATGCAGTGTAGGGGAAGTAGTCGTTCTCGGGACGGTCGTAGTGCAAGTAGTGGTTCACGGACGTCGTGGAAGTAGTCGTTCACGACGACGGTAGTGGAAGTTGTGGTACACGTTGGCGGCGGTAGTTGTACACTTGACGGTCTTCGGCGATGGTAGTGGTACATCTTGTAGTGGAACTTGGGCGTAGTGGTACATATTTCATAGAGGAACTTGACGGGACATGGTTGTCGTGGTACTTGACGTTATCCAAGACAGTATTGGTGTATCCATGCGTAGAGGTACTGGCATGTTCCTCACAAAGATGCATCGATGGCGCTCGAAGGCAGCAGCGAGGAGGCGAACGAGGCCACTGGGACTTGAGCAATGAGTGGCGTGCGGCTGCTGGCGAATGGGATCCACGCCGACGGGGTCAACATGAGCTTGCGTGTGGCCTCCAGTGGGACTTGGCGAACGATGCAGAAGCAAGGCAGCTACGACGCTGCTCCTGCGGCTTGGCGGGTGGCCTGCGATGGAGGTCAACTCCGACGGAGACGGGCCACCGGAGTCAGATCCGGCCGTGACCCGTCTGATCTTGGGACGAACAACGAAGGGGGTGGACTTGGAACTCTGGACGACAGCGCGACTGGAGCACGGGGAGGCGAAGCAGGCGTCGAGGCAGGGCTACGGGAGCCGGCGGGGACGTGGGGATGCTGATAGCCTCGCGGGCCATGGCGGGATGGGCAAGATAGGAGAAGGCGGGCGCCGTGCCGGTGTGGCTCCTGTGATTGAGGCCGAACAGAGGGAGGAGGATGTGTGGGTGCTGACGAGGGCGGCGGAGCACGGGCAGGAGGTGATGCGGGTTGTCCTCCTCGCCCTAGACATGACGAGCCAGGGGAGGTCTTGGCGCAGGGCTCCGGCGACGCAGGGCACCGTGGCGGGGCCTGAGCGATGGCGAGGAGCAGCGGGATCGAGAGGCACGGGAGGAGGAAGGGGCGCGAGGGAGGAGATCGAGGGGAGATGAGGACCGAGCAATGAGCGTGTGGCGGCGGGCAGAGGGAACGAGAGGAGGAGATCGGATCGAGCAGAGCTCTCCCCTGCGGCTAGGGTTAGAAGGGTGTAGCTGGGCCTTGGAGGCCGGCCCGGTAGAGAAGGAAGTGGCCAGAGGCCTGGATGGAGGCCTGGCTGGGCTGCTGGGCTCTCTTCTCCCTCTCTCTCTAAAGAAAATAAAAAAACAAAGATAAGAAAGAAAAAAAGGGAGGTTAGGGGAAGAAGTTGGACACGCGGATAATTTTCCCGGACCCACAAGAATGTGCTTGTTCCGAGAAAATAGAAAAGGCCATGGTTGAAAGATGTAAATTCAAACTCATTTGATTTAAATTCAAATGATTTGAATAGGAAGTGAGGGTTGGGAAGGTCCAAAAATGTTCGGATTTTTGGTGGAGCTTCGGAATATGATGAGAGAATATATGGCAAGGTTGGAGACCAAGAATTAAGATAACAAAGGCATTGGGTTAATTTGCAAGTGTGTTATGGGTGATTCCGAATTAGTGGAATATTTAATATAGCTCCCTAACAATATTGAGAGACTTTTATATGTTGTAAAGAGAAATCACCATGTGAATTCCCTCGATTTAAATAGATCAAAAGATCTATGCAATTTATTTAGTTGAGGTTTTAAAAATTAAATGACATGCTGGCATGATGACATGATGCAATGCAAAAATAAAAGAGCAAGCACAAAAGAAACACATGGCGATAACAAAATAACTGGGCGGCATCTGGAGCGTCGGTCTTGGGGCGTCACACTGCCGGAGGGGGGAATCATCACCGGTGGCCATCTTCATCATCCCGGCGGCCACCACGATGAGGAGGGAGTAGTCCACCAACGGGGCTAAGGGTTTGTACTAGTAGCTATGTGTTTAATCTCTCTCTCTCTCTCACTCTCTCTCTCTCCCGTGTTCTTGAGATGTCACAATCTTGATGTATCGCGGGCTTTGTTAATATAGTCGGATCATATGGTGTTTTCCCCTCCCTATCTTGTTGTGATGAATTGAGTTTTTCCCTTCGAGATTTCGTTGTTATCGGATCGAATACTTTTATGGATTTGAGAACACTTGATATATGTCTTGAAGTTGAATACTCATGGTGACAATGGGGTATCGTATTGATCTACTTGATATATTCTTTGGCACTCAACTCGCAGATTCCCGAGGTGACATTGGGGTAATCTATGCATAGGGGTTGATGCACATTCTTGTCTTTATTTCTCTGACAGAAATCTTGGGGCACTCTTTGAAGTTCTTTGTGTTTGATTGAGTATTATGAATATGAATTTGCGTTGGTGTTATTTTAGTATGAACTCTAGGATAGATCGAACAGAAAGAATAGCTTTCTGTTATTTTAGTACGAACTCTTGAATAGATCGGACAGAAAGAATAGCTTTGATGTGATTTTGTACCTTACAAACAATTTATTCTTATGTTCGCCGCTAGATTGGAACTTTGGAGTGTTTCTTCATCGCACTTTGAGGGATGGTTATATGATCCATTTATATTAGCATTGTTGAGGGATTGCACTAGCGAAAGTACGAACCCTAGGCCTCATTTTCCATCATTGCAATACCTTGTGTGCTCCATTTTACCATTTACTACCTTTCTGTTTTTTATTATTCGCACTACAAAAACCAATATCTACTATCCATATTACACTCGTATCACCATCTCTTTTCCGAACTAGTGCACCGATACAATTTGCCATTGTATTGGGTGTGTTGGGGACACAAGAGATTTCTTGTATTTGGTTGTAGGGTTGTTTGAGAGAGACCATCTTCATCCTACACCTCCCACGGATTGATAAACCTTAGGTCATCAACTTGAGGGAAAATTGCTACTGTCCTACAAAACTCTACGCTTGGAGGCCCAACACGTGTACAAGAATAAAGTTGTGTAGTAGACATCAAAATCTTTTCTTGCACCATTGCCGGGGAGGTGAGTGCTTGAAGGTATATCTTTAGATCTTGCAATTGAATCTTTTAGTTTCTTGTTTTATCACTAGTTTGGTTTATAAAAGAAAACTACAAAAAATGGAATTGAGGTTGCATCATATTATTCGTCTTTATAATGTCTTTCGTGAAAATGATGGAAATGAAAATTGTTCTAAATTGATAGAAGAAGAATTCAATAGCTTGTTTGGCATAAACGATGAGCATGAGTGCATTGTTGTTAGTATGAATTCTTTGAATATCCATGATGCTAGTGATATGCAAAGTCATAAGCTTGGGGATGATATGTTTGATGAAGATGATATTTTTATTCCCCCAAGTTTTGATGTGCAAATTTGTTATAATGGTAGCATGCCTCCTATTTACGATGGTTACAATGATGAATGTGGGTTTGGAAGAGTGTCAACTCTAGGTAATGATCCCACTATTTTGGAGGGTGTTGAATCTTATCACAATGACGAAAGTGGATTTGGAGAGTTCATGACTTTATTTAGTGATGAATCCACTATTTCAGAAGAGATTTCAATTGATTATGACAACAAAGTTGCTATCTATGATGATTATGGTGATGACATGTATGCTATAAGGAATAATGATAACCATGTAACTTGTCATCATGATTTTAATTTTCACTCTCATGAAAGTTATTTTGATGAGTTCGCTCCCATAACTATTGATGAGAAGAAATTTTCTTATGTGAAGAGTAATAAGTTTTATATGCTTTTGTGTCATGAAAGGAATTCTTTATGTGATGGTTATATTGTTGAATTTCTTCATGATGCTACTGAAAATTATTATGAGAGAGGAACATACGCATTTACATATTGCAACAATATGAAGTTTCCTCTCTATGTGTTGAAAGTTTTGAAGTTGCACTTGTTTTGCCTTACTATGCTAGTTGATTATTGCTCGCATAAGTTGTTTGCTCATAAAATCCCTATTCAAAGGAAGTGGGTTAGGCTTAAATGTGCTAGGCACATACAAATTTGCTTAGAACGGCATGGAAATACCGCATATAGGTAGATATGGTGGACTCATATGGCAAAACTGGGTTTAAAGATTTTGGATGCATAAGTAGTATATCTACTTAGTAAAAAATGGAGGCTAGCAAAAAGATCGAGAAGCAACGAACCAAGAAACGAAAAATCACATAAGTGAGCATTAAGCATAACTAACACCGAATAATGCACCACAAGTAGGATGTAATTTCATTGCATAACTATTGACTTTCGTGCTTGCATAGGGAATCACAAATCTTAACACAATATTCTTACTAGAGCATAATTACTCACCAACATGACTCACAAATCGCCATCATCATATCTCAAAACTATTACAAAGAATCAATTTTATTTTGTCCAATGATCTTCATGATTTTTTTATTATATCCCTCTTGAATATCTATCACTTTGGGACTAGTTTCATATATTGCAATTGCTTTTGACAAGCTCAAAGAAATCTAAGTGAAGAACATGAGCATAAAAAATTTCTATCTCTCAAAATAATATAAGTGAAGCATGAGAGAATTTCTTCAAATAATTACTAACTCCCAAATAAATCTAAGTGCATGAGAGCATTTCTTCAAAAATATTAAAGCACACCGTGCTCAAAAATATATAAGTGAAGCACTAGAGCAATTCCATAGCTCAAAAAATTTAATGGAAGCGTAAAGAGCAATTATAACAGATCATAGAATAATTTTGGCTCTCTCAAATAGGTGTGTATAGCAAGGATACTTGTGACAAACTAAAAAGCAAAACAAGCAAAGACTCATATAATACAAGACGCTCCAAGAAAAACTCATGATATGTGACGAATAAAAACATAGCTCCAAGCAAAATACCGATGGTCGTTAGAAGAAAGAGGGGATGCCTTCCGGGGCATCCCAAGCTTAGTTTCTTGGTTCTCCTTGAATATTAACTTGTGGCATCCCCAATCTTAGGATTTTTTCACTCCTTATTCCTTCATCCATCGTGATCTCACCCAAAACTTGAAAACTTCAATCACACAAAATTTAACAAAACCTTCGTGAGATACGTTAGTATAAGAAAGCAAATCACCACTCTAAGTGTTGGGGAACGTAGTAATTCAAACAATTTCCTCTGATCACGCAGGATCTACCTAGGAGATGCATAGCAACGATACGGGAGAGTGTGTCCACGTACCCTCGTAGACCGAAAGCGGAAGTGTTTAGTAACACGGTTGATGTAGTCGTCTTCACGATCCAACCGATCCAAGTACCGAAAATTCGGCACCTCCGTGTTCTACACACATTCAATAAGATGATGTCCCTCAAGCTCTTGATCCAGTTGAGGATGAGGGAGAGTTTCGTCAGCAAGATGGCATGGCGACGGCGTTGATGATGTTACCGGTGCAGGGCTTCGCCTAAGCACTACGGCGATATGACCGAGGTGTTAAACTATGGAGGGGAGCATCACAAACGACTAAGAGGTTATCTGTTGTGCTTTGGGGTGCCCCCTGCACCTGTATATAAAGGAGGGAGGGATGAGGCCGGCGGCTAGGAGGGGCGCGCGCCATGGGGAGTCCAACTAGGATTCCCAATCCTAGTTGGAGTCCCCTTCCTTTCCAAGAGGGGGAGAGAGGGAAGGAGTAGGAGAGGAGAAGGAAAGAGGGGGGCGGCCCGTCCTAGTCCAATTCGGACCTGCCATGGGGGGGAGGGTGTCCACCCTGCGGCCCTCCTCTCCTTTCCACTAAGGGCCGTGAAGACCCACTACTTCCCCGGGGGGTTCCAGTAACCTCCCGGTACTCCAGAAAATGCTCGAACCTTTCTGAAACCTTTCCGATGTACAAACATAACCTTCCAATATATCAATCTTTATGTCTCGACCATTTCGAGACTCCTCGTCACGCCCGTGATCTCATCTGGGACTCCGAACATTCTTCGGTCATCAAAAAGTCATAACTCATAATACAAATTGTCATCGAGCGTTAAGCGTGCGGACCCTACGGGTTCGAGAACTATATAGACATGACCGAGACACATCTCTGATCAATAACCAATAGAGGAACTTGGATGCTCATATTGGCTCCTACAAATTCTACGAAGATCTTTATCGGTTAAACCGCACAACAACATACGTTGTTCCCTTTGTCACCGGTATGTTACTTCCCCGAGATTCAATCGTCGGTATCATCATGCCTAGTTCAATCTCGTTACCGGCAAGTCTCTTTACTCGTTCTATAATACTTCATCCTGAAACTAACTCATTAGTCACATTGCTTGCAAGGCTTATAGTGATGAGCATTACCGAGAGGGCCCAGAGATACCTCTCCCAAACACGGAGTGACAAATCCTAATCTTGATCTATGCCAACCCAACAAACACCTTCGGAGACACCTGTAGAGCATCTTTATAATCACCTAGTTACGTTGTGACGTTTGATAGCACACAAGGTGTTCCTCCAGTATTCAGGAGTTGCATAATCTCATAGTTCGAGGAACATGTATAAGTCATGAAGAAAGCAGTAGCAATGAAACTGTAACGATCATAATGCTAAGCTAACGAATGGGTCTTGTCCATCACATCATTCTCCTAATGATGTAGTGATCTCGTTCATCAAATGACAACACATGTCTATGGTTAGGAAACTTAACCATCTTTGATTAACGAGCTAGTCAAGTAGAGGCATACTAGGGACAATATGTATTGTCTATGTATTCATACATGTACTAAGTTTCTGGTTAATACAATTCTAGCATGAATAATAATCATTTATCATGAAGTAAGGAAATATAAAATAACAACTTTATTCTTGCCTCTAGGGCATATTTCCTTCACTAAGTACTCTTGAAACCCCATTCATATTTTATTATTGCATTATATCTACTGTATTCCAATTTTACTATGGCTTATACCCTCCAATATAGTCCATAGATTCATCAAAATAAGAACATAATGCAACGAAAACAGAATCTGTCAAAAACAGAACAGTCTGTAGTAATATGAAAACATCATATACTTCTGTTACGCCAAAAATTATGAAAAATAAGCACAACGTAGGCAATTTGTATATCAATCTTGTGTAAAAAAATCAGAATTTTTTGTAGCTTATGTGATTTTACAAAATCAACTATCATCCAACATGATCCCAAAGGATTTACTTGGCACAAACACTAATTAAAACATAAAAACACAATCATAACAGTAGCATAATTGTGTAAACACTCAAGAACAGAAAGAAAAGGCAGAAAAATAGTTATTGGCTTGCCTCCCAACAAGCACTATAGTTTTACGCCCCTAGCTAGGCATAAGATTTCAACGATGCTCACACGAAAGATAAGAATTGAAACACAAAGAGAGCATCCTAAAACATATGACAAACACATGTAAGTCTAACGTACTTACTATGCATAGGAATTTTATAAGCAAACAAATTATCAAGACAAGAAACATCTAACATATGCAAAGAAGAGGAATAAAACATTGACGAACCCAGCGTAATGAGAGGTAGCTTAGTAACATGAAAATTTCTACAACCATAATTTCCTCTCTCATAATAATTATATGTAGGATCATTATCAAATTCAATAATATAACTATCACATAAAATATTCTCTTCATGATCCACATGCATGCAAAGTTGACACTTTTCCAATATAGTGGGATTATCGTCAAATAAAGGCATGACCTCTCCAAGCCCACTTTTATCAAAAATTTCATAAGATTGAAAACTCTCCAAATATGTGGGATTATTTTTAGCTAAAGTTGACACTCTTCCAAATCCACTTTCAATATTATCGCAAGCATATTCATCATGAGGTTTAAATAAATTTTCAAGATCATAAGAATCATTATCACCCCAATCATGATTGTTGCAACAAGTAGTGGACATAGCAAAATTAGCACCCCCAAGCTTGGGGTTTTGCATATTATTAGCATAACTGACATTAATAGAATTTATAGTAATTTTTTTGCAATCATGCTTTTCATTCAAGGGGCTATCATGAATCACTTTATAAATTTCTTCCTCTAACACTTCATCACAATTTTCAGATTCATAATTTTCAAGCAAACTTCATAAAGATAATCTAGTGCACTCAAATCACTAGCAATTGGTCCATCATAATTGGATCTTTTAAAAAGATTAGCAAGTGGATGAGGATCCATATCAATACATTTTTATAGCAAGCGAAGATGCAAGCAAATAGAAGGCTCATGGCACACAAGCAAAGATAGCAAACAAGAAAACACGCAAAAAGGCGAATGAAAAATAAGGCAAATAAAAAGGTGAATATTTTTTTGAAGTGGGGGAGATAAAAACGAGAGACAAATGGAAAATAATGTAAATTGCAAGGAGATGTTGTGATTAGGAACCTGATAGATGTTGATGGCGTTTCCCCGACAACGGTGCCAAAAATTCCTTTTGATGTCGCTTTAACTACGTCGGTATTTCCCTATAGAGGAAGGGATGATGCAGCACAACTACGGTAGGTATTTCCCTCAGTTATGAAACCAAGGTATGAATCTAGTAGGAGAACCAAGAAACACTATGTAAACGGTACCTGCACACAAAGAATAATTACTTGCAACCCGACACTTATGAGGGGTTGTCAATCCCCCTACGGGTAACGGCGCCAGAAATTGTCAAGTTGACGTGATAAAATTTGTGTAGATTGGATAAATAGATCTTGAAATAACGCGAAATAAAATAAATGGAAAAATGCGGCAAGGTATTTTTGGGTTTTTGGAAATATAGATCTGAAAACAAAAGCAAATAAAAATAGATCTCAAGGCAAATATGATAAAGAATAGACCCGACGGCCGTAGATTTCACTAGTGGCTTCTCTCGAGAAAATAACAAACAATGGGTAAAACAAATTACTGTTGAGAAATTGACAGAAGATCGAATAATTATGACGATATCCAAGGCAATGATCAATATATAGGCATCACGTCCAAGATTAGTAGACCGACTCCTGCCTGCATCTACTACTATTACTCCACACATTCGACGGCTATCCAGCATGCATCTAGTGTATTAAGTTCATGGAGAAACAAGGAAATGCAATAAGAACGATGACATGATGTAGACGAGATCTATTCATGTAGGAATAGCCCTCATTGTTATCCTTAATAGCAACGATACATGCGTGTCTTGCTGCCCCTTCTGTCACTAGGAAAGAACACTGCACGATCAAACCCATCACAAAGCTCCTCTTCCCATGGCAAAAAAAATGATCTAGTTAGCCTAACTAAACCAAAGATTCGAAGAAGAAATGTGAGGCTATAAATAATCATGCATATAAGAGATCAAAAGAAGACTCGAATAACATTCATGGATATAGATCTGATCATAAACTCAAAGTTCATCGGATCCCAACAAACACACCACAAAAAAGAGTTACATCAAATACATCTCTAAAGACCATTGTACTGAGAATCAAAAGAGAGAGAGGATGCCATCTAGCTACTGCCTACGGACCCGTAGGTCTACAATGAACTATTCACGCATCATCGGAGAGGCACCAATGAGGATGATGAACCCCTCTGTGATGGTGTCTAGATTGGATCTCATGGTTCTGGAACTTGCGGCGGCTGGAATTGTGCTTCGTCGACTCCCCTACGTTTCTAGAATATTTGGGTATTTATAGGGTGAAGAGGCGGTGTGGGAGGCCAACGAGGTGGGCACAACCCACAAGGGTGCGCCTGGTCCCCCAGGTGGGTTGTGCCCCCCTCGGGGCACCCCTCTAGTACTTTTTTGGCCCTTGTTGTTTCTTATGGTCGATAAAAAATTCTCCAAAAAGTTTCCTTGTGTTTGTACTTTGTTTGGTACTGATATTCTACGAAGTAAAAAACAAGCAAAAAACAACAACTGGCACTGGGCACCATGTCAATAGGTTAGTCCCACAAAATTATATAAAGTTGCTATAAAATTATTTTAAAACATCCAAGAATGATAATATAACAGCATGGAACAAGCAAAAATTATAGATACGTTGGAGACGTATCAACATGCAGCATCAGTGGAGCACCGCCCACTCTGCCCCACTCCAGGTACGCTGCCCCGCCGCCATCACGTCCATTCTACCTCCGAAGGGTGTCCACATGCACCGTTGAATGCTTGTGCCCTTGGCGCCACCTAGCGGTTAAGGATGCCCAATTCGGAGGCGCGAGCCGCACAATGCGTGCGGCAACACGCAAGGGAGGCCATGGCGGCGGGCGACCTGTTAGCGAGGCGTCGGGCACTCACACGCGGTGCTCAATCCCGAGGATGCGCTCATAACGTCCATCCTTCGGCGCTCACTGACAATGACGAGACGGATACATGGCGGCAACGGCAGAAGAACGCCAAAGCGCTCCGGCTCGCTATCGAGTTGTCGGAGCGCGAGGCATCGGCGAAGGCGAAGGCGAGGAGGCACGCCGAGGAGAAGGAATGCTTGCTCCAGAGGCTTGCCCGGGGTCACATGGAGTTGCCGGACGACTCCGATGACGGATAATTCTCCGACAACAACAACGACCCGGTCGACACCTACACCGAAGGCCAAAGCCACAACCGCTGACTGCAATGGGAAGGGGACGGCAAGGAAATGGTGATTTCCGCTGCCCTTCCCCGTTTAATTAAGTGTTTTTAGCGTATGTTTAGGGTAGTGCCAAATTAAAACTACATCTTTTGGTTGTCCGATGATCATTTATGCTACAATTCTGCCCGATTTAACTAGATTTGGTGCTAGTTCGTTGATCTATGTAAGTTCATTTTCATACATGCACGTGTTGCATGGATATGAGGGGCCGAATTTGAGATACATGGGTGTGGACGCAGCAAAATGAGGAGTGCCCCGTCACTGCCCGCGGACGCGCCTGGATGTTCGTGGGCATTTGAGGGGTAGATTTGATGTCTTTAGCTGTAGATGCTGTTACAGAATGCAATTCGCAGGATCGATAAAGTTTGACATGCCAAGGATGGTCTGAAAAATATGGGCTCCACCAAAAATCATATTTTTCTCATCGCTCATTCTGCATGATCGAGTGTGGACGGCAGAAAGATTATCTCGGAGGGGGTGCTCAAATTGTGGTCTTAATTAGTTGTGTAAAAGAGAACCGGAAGCGATAGCGCATCTTATCATTAAATGCCGCTACTATGCTAGGATTAGGGATGCGATCAATGCGTGGCGTGGGATGTAATCTCAGATTAGCAGCTGGAGTACCCTTCCATCAGTGGCAACGTGGTGGAACGATGGCGACGTGCTAGTAGGAGTCAATAGGAAGGCCTTCAATTCATTGAAGATGTTAGTCTGCTGGGAAAAGCAGGGCAGCAGGAGGAGTTAAAGCCGCAGAACGGACAGAGCAATGCCAAGACCGGAAGGCCAAGAGGGCAAGGTGTTTCTCCCCGGCAAGATCCTTGCCGGAGCAGCCTCCGCAGCTTCGGCAGGAGCCTTGCCGGGGCAGCTTGCCCAATCACACGCCAACAGAATGCACCACCTTCGAGCCCAAGGTTTCCAAGCACCGACAACCTCAGTGGAACCAGGGTTCGGGAGGCACTTCTATGGTGGCATGCAGATCTTTGTGAAGACAAAGAATAGAAGACGACGATCCTTGGCAAGATCCTTGCTAAGGAAACCCACAAGGCCTCCGGAACATCCTTGCCGGGGACGACCACGACGCCACGGCAAGACCCTTGCCGGGCCCCGGCAAGGCCCTTGTCGAGGACATCTGCGAAGCCACAGCCAGGCCCGCGCCTGCCACGATTCCACCACCGCTCCCATTCATCTGTCAGCCCACCAGCTAGGCAGGCACCTGCGTGTCAACAGGAGGCCTCTGGGCCAGCTCGGCGACGCCTACGTGGAGGCATGCGAATCTTCGTGAAGGCCCTACCACCGCGCCACCTCAGCTGCCTGCCAGCTTACATGGCACCGCGCGCCCCGCTGGTCCGGACGCGTGTCTGAGCAGGGAAAGGCGGCAGTAAAGTAAGGGGGACACCTAAGTGGCGCATTAAATGCATCTTGTCCCGTAATGGCTAGCGATAAGCTAAGCCACAGTACACCGATGCCACCTCCTGTGTGCCACTGTGGCGATCCCCTTGACTATAAAAGGAGGGCCAAGGCATACTGGAGAGGGATTCGGACCCCTTAGCAAGTTACTCATTGTAGCTAGCTGAAGAACACTCAAATAGACACCAAAGCAGGACTAGGGTATTACGCACGTCGCGGCCCGAACCTGGGTAAACGATATGCGTGCTTGGATTGGTTGTTGATCCCGCTCTTCCCTCAGCCCCGCGCCCCGCAACCGCAGTAGGGATCCCGTTTGATCCCATAGGTGTCGTTTCCACCGACACTCCTCTTTCAATGTCGATATTTGATCACAATTTGGAACATGGTCAAGGCGTGAATTGGCTTCAAAGATATTATGACAAGTGATTGGTCAAGTATGGTCGTTGTCAAAGATTGGAGGACCCATATTGCCCTCAATATATCACCAAATTGAAGGGGAATGCCTACCCTCAAGATGCTTATGTCTTGGGAATAATGGAAGGAGAGAAATGCTAAGGTCTCCAAGAACGCCTCGACCCCTTCTATGATCATTGTGGATAAAGTCCTGGAGGAGGCGCGGTTGTGGGTGAAGGCGGGTGCTAAGGGCTTGGATGTTGCTTTACCTCACGAGTAATTATTATTTTTAAACAAAGGTGAAAGATTTGCCTCATTCATTAATGAAGGAGATGATTTTTAGAGTACGGAATCATGGCTCCACTAACATAGCTCGCGAGTAACTGTTTTATATTGCCAGTGTGTGGTGCTGTCTGAAACATATGAAACCTCTCTTTCTTAACTTGAAATGGCAAGTCTTTTCCCTGAACAAACCTTTTTTTACTTTAATAACAAAATTTCCAACACTGATACATCATATGTTGTTTGTCCTTCATACATACATATTTCTAATCACATCTCTTACAAATGCAAATACCCAGGCCAATAATGACTAGGAAATACTCCATCTGTAAACTAATATAAGAGTAGATCTAAACATTCTTATATAAATTTACATAGGGAGTAGTTGATTAGTACAGATGACAAAATGAGTACTAATCAAAGAGGCCGGCCTTGTGTGCAAGCAGGTGGAGGCCTTTTTTTTCTGGCCAAAGGGACCTGGCTACATGAACCGCAGTCCACATCACTTTACCTTCAATTTTCAAATGTTTGGGAATCACGGGGGACGGGGCTCCACTCGTAGCCGCAGTCGGCTTGTCTTTGGTTCTACACCATACAGGGGCACGTGAAGTTGATTAGTAGTGAGGAGTACTGAAGGACGGCCTGCAATTCTTAACTTCAATCAGCCTGCAAGCACAACACATTGGCACATACTCTCTCGGAAATGTCAGTTTTAAAATGTCAGCTATCCAGGGTTGTCGGCCCGGCTCTCCTTGGTTCTCAAAAGATGCTATCTTCAAGCATGTCCTCGAGGCCATTAACCGTGTCCATAATTGGTTCCTTAGCTGCCAGTAGGGTCATTGGTTTGTCAGGGTGCAAATGGGAATCTGGTTTGTCAGGGAGCAAATGGGATCTTTAGGGTATCATGCGGCTCATTTTTCTTCTCGAATAACATGCGGCTTTTTTAGTTCACCACATGAACTTAATTTTTAAAAGTCATGTCACTATTGATATCTCTTAGTTTATTGGAGCGGACTAACTTCAAACTGACCGCTCATTAGTAACAGATCCAAAAGATACGCAACCAAGCATACGCACATGCAGCCCAAGAAAAATTCCCCACGTGAACTCCCCTCTCTAATTAGCTTTGATTGATTTAAAAGTATGCATGCATGCATGTGAGACAAAAATATTGATGTCAGCAAAGATTTTAATAAAATTTAAAATTCAAAACATTTTGTAGCTCAAACCGTTGCTCCGAATAAAAAAACTATTTTGACATAAAAGATTCGTCGCGGAGAGACCTTTGAAACTAGATCTCATATTGATATGTTTTGATGAAAAAAAAATCCGAGTAAAAAGTTACCACGCGTCTGCTACGCAAGTTATCACGTCAGTTGTGCATAAGTTATCATGTTGTTTACACATGAATTATTGGGGCATAAAAATGATTCCTTTAACCTTTTCTTCACATCCACATGCGTGCATGCATTAGAGGGGATAATTTGATGTCATCCTAAATACTCCTTCGTTTCAAAACTTCAAAATATTTTATAGCTCAAACCGCCGGTCTGATCGAAAAAACATTTTCACATAAAAAATCCGTCAAGACGAGACCTACAAAGTTCTCACGGTGTTTGTACATAAGTTAACAAGTCTATGATGCGCATATTACCGTGCTATTTACAGGAAAGTTATCAGGAGGGGGCTATGCGTTGAAAACAACTTCTCCCCTTCCTCTCACCCCAGGGTGAAAGTTACCACGGTGTTTGTGCGTGAGTTATCACTAATACAGTGTGTAAAGTTTCATGTTGTTTACACGGTATTTATCAAGGGTATGTTCTTAAACAACCCCCCATTCGGATCAAAGTTACATTGGTGTTTAGGCGTGAGCTATTAGCTTTGTTTTACGTATGTTACCATGTTATTTATACAAGATCTATGGGCGATGGATTCGCTAACTTTTTCTTGTGGGGCAAAGTTATCACACTATTTGTGCATAATTTATCAGGTCTATAGTATGTAAATTATCATGTTATTTACTCATAAGCTATCGGGGGTGTATTGTACAACATTTAGCTCGATAACTACAAAAATAACAATGTAGATAACTATAGTACATCTAGCCCGATAACTAAAAAAATAACCATGTTGATAACTATAGTACATCTAGCACGATAAATACATAATAACCATGTTGATAACTATAGTACATCTTGGCCGATAACTACATAGTAACCACGTTGGTAACTATAGTACATCTCGCCCAATAACTACATAATAACCGTGTTGGTAACTATAACACATAGTAACCATGTTGTGAGATGATGCATCTTGTCTACTCTTCAAAAGTTTGTTGCGGGAGAGGACGCACGTTGGAGATTCCCGGGTCCAAAAATTGCCATTATATTTACCATTGCAAAGCCCCTCAAACAGAAAAAACCGAATCATGAGAATTTTTTAGCGCTACAATAACTTATGAATCATGAGAATTTAGAGAAACGGCGTGATCTGCACAATATAAAAATGTATTTATCTAGCATAAACTGAACTTGAGGTGAACACATATATGATTCATAAGTCGAACAATTGTATGCAGTGAAATTTCCATAGTTCAGACAAACTCAACTGAATTTTCGCCATAGCTCAGATAAACTGAACTTGAGCCGAAATGAGCACTTGGATCTATGGCCACGGCTCGTAGCAAATGTGCAGAGCCGAATTGACTCGTGCAACCTTTTCATGTCCAGACATGAGCACACATGTGCAGAGGCCCGAGCTGCTTGTGGCACGGAGGAGGCCTGAGCTCGGACGCGCAACTATGTTCGAACGTGCAGATTAGATCAGCTCGACTGCATCGGGCGGCAGCTCCCTTTGCGTGGCTCCCTTGGGCGTATATTACTCTGTTATTACACACATATGTTACCGGGATATGTTTTCAACATTTCCCGGTGGGTGATATGTTGGGGAACGTAGCAGAAACTCAAAATTTTCCTACGTCTCACCAAGATCTATCTATGGAGAAACCAGCAACGAGGGGAAGGAGAGTGCATTTACATACCCTTGTAGATCGCTAAGCGGAAGCGTTCAAGAGAACGGGGTTGAAGAAGTCGTACTCGTCGTGATCCAAATCACCGGAGATCCTAGTGCCGAACGGACGACACCTCCGCGTTCAACACACGTACAACCCGGTGACGTCTCCCATGCCTTGATCTAGCAAGGTGAGAGGGAGAGGTTGAGGAAGACTCCATCCAGTAGCAGCACAACGGCGTGGTGGTGATGGAGGAGCGTGGTAGTCTAGCAGGACTTCGCCAAGCACCGCGAGATATGAGGAGAAAGAGAGGTAGGGTTGCGCCAACAGGAGAAGAAAGTCATGTGTTGGGCTGCTCCTATGCCTCCACTATATATAGGGGGAGAGGGGACTGCGCCCCCACCTAGGTTTCCACCCCTAGGGGGCGGCGGCCAGCCCTAGATCCCATCTAGGGGGGCGGCCAAGGGGTGGAGAGGGGGAAACTTGCCCCCCAAGCAAGGTGGGGCGCCCCCTCCCAAAACCCTAGGCGCCTTGGGCCCTTGTGGGGGGCGCACCAGCCCACCTGGGGCTGGTCCCCTCCCACACTTGGCCCATGCTGCCCTCCGGGGCCGGTGGCCCCACTTGGTGGACCCCCGGGACCCTCCCGGTGGTCCCGGTACGTTACCGATAAAACCCGAAACTTTTCCGGTGACCAAAACAGGACTTCTCATATATAAATCTTTACCTCCGGACCATTCCGGAACTCCTCGTGACATCCGGGATCTCATCTGGGACTCCGAACAACATTCGGTAACCACATACAAACTTCCTTTATAACCCTAGCGTCATCGAACCTTAAGTGTGTAGACCCTACGGGTTCGGGAGACATGTAGACATGACCGAGACGTTCTCTGGATACCCATGTTGGCTCCCACATGTTCCACGATGATCTCATCGGATGAACCACGATGTCAAGGACTCAATCAATCCCGTATACAATTCCCTTTGTCTAGCGGTATTATACTTGCCCGAGATTCGATCGTCGGTATACCGATACCTTGTTCAATCTCGTTACCGGCAAGTCTCTTTACTCGTTCCGTAACACATCATCCCGTGATCAACCCCTTGGTCACATTGTGCACATTATGATGATGTCCTACCGAGTGGGCCCAGAGATACCTCTCCGTTTACACGGAGTGACAAATCCCAGTCTCGATTCGTGCCAACCCAACAGACACTTTCGGAGATACCTGTAGTGCACCTTTATAGCCACCCAGTTACGTTGTGACGTTTGGTACACCCAAAGCATTCCTACGGTATCCGGGAGTTGCACAATCTCATGGTCTAAGGAAATGATACTTGACATTTAGAAAAGCTTTAGCATACGAACTACGATCTTTGTGCTAGGCTTAGGATTGGGTCTTGTCCATCACATCATTCTCCTAATGATGTGATCCCGTTATCAACGACATCCAATGTCCATGGTCAGGAGACCGTAACCATCTATTGATCAACGAGCTAGTCAATTAGAGGCTTACTAGGGACATGGTGTTGTCTATGTATCCACACATGTATCTAAGTTTCCTATCAATACAATTATAGCATGGATAATAAACGATTATCATGAACAAGGAAATATAATAATAACTTATTTATTATTGCCTCTAGGGCATATTTCCAACAGTCTCCCACTTGCACTAGAGTCAATAATCTAGTTCACATCTCCATGTGATTAACACTGACAGGTCACATCACCATGTGACCAACATCCAAAGAGTTTACTAGTGTCACTAAACTAGTTCACATCATCATGTGATTAAGACTCAATGAGTTCTTGGGTTTGATCATGTTTTGCTTGTGAGAGAGGTTTTAGTCAACGGGTCTGTAACATTCAGATTCGTATGTACTTCGCAAATCTGTAGGTCATATAGTAAATGCTACTTCCACGCTCCACTTGGAGCTATTCCAAATGGTTGCTCCACTACACGTATCCGGTTTGCTACTCATAGTCATTCGGATAGGTGTTAATGCTTGGATCGACGTAACCATTTACGCCGAACTCTTTATCACCTCCATAATCGAGAAACATGTCCTTATTTACTCCAAGGACATTTTCGACCGTTGTCCAATGATCCATTCCTGGATCATTCTTGTACCCTTTGACTGACTCATGACAAGGCACACTTCCGGTGCGGTACACATCATAGCATACTATAGAGCCTACGTCTGAAGCATAGGGGACGACCTTCGTCCTTTCTCTCTCTTCTGCCGCGGTCGAGCTTTAAGTCTTAACTTCATACCTTACATCTCAGGCAAGAACTCCTTCTTTGACTGATCCATCTTGAACACCTTCAATATCATGTCAAGGTATATGCTCGTTTGAAAGTACCATTAAGCGTTTTTTGATCTATCCTCATAGATCTTGATGCTCAATGTTCAAATAGCTTAATCCAGGTTTTCTATTGAAAAACACCTTTTAAATAACCCTATATGCTTTCCAGAAATTCTACATTATTTCTGATCAACAATATGTCAACAACATATACTCATCAGAAATTCTATAGTGCTCCCACTCACTTCTTTGGAAATACAACTTTCTCATAAACTTTGTATAAACCCAAAATCTTTGATCATCTTATCAAAGTGTATATTCCAACTCCGAGATGCTTACACCAGTCCATGGAAGGATCGCTGAAGCTAGCATACCTTTTAGCATCCTTAGGATCGACAAAACCTTTCTGATTGTATCACATACAACCTTTCCTTATGAAAACTGGTAAGGAAACTCGTTTTGACATCCATCTGCCAGATTTCATAAATGCAGCTAATGCTAACATGATTCCGACGGACTTAAGCGTCGCTACGGATGAGAAAATCTCATCGTAGTCAACTCCTTGAACTTGTGAAAAACTCTTCGCCACAAGTCGAGCTTTATAGACGGTGACATTACCGTCCACGTCCATCTTCTTCTTAAAGATACATTTATCTCAATGGCTTGCCGATCATCGGGCAAGTCCACCAAAGTCCATGCTTTGTTCTGATACATGGATCCTATCTCGGATTTCATGGCTTCTAACCATTTGTTGGAATTTGGGCCCACCATCGCTTCTCCATAGCTCGTAGGTTCATTGTTGTCTAGCAACATGACCTTCAAGACAGGATTACTGTACCACTCTGAAGTAGTACACATCCTTGTCACCCTACGAGGTACGGTAGTGACTTGATCCAAAAACTTCATGATCACTATCATAAGCCTCTACTTCAATTGGTGTAGGTGCCACAGAAACAACTTCCTGTGCCCTGCTACACACTTGTTGAAGTGACGGTTCAATAACCTCATCAAGTCTCCACCATCCTCCCACTCAATTCTCGAGACAAACCTTTCCTTGAGAAAGGACCCGATTCAAGAAACAATCCATATTGCTTTCGGATCTGAATTAGGAGGTATACCCAACCGTTTTGGGTGTCCTATGAAGATTGCATTTTATCGGCTTTGGGTTCGAGCTTATCAACCTGAAACCTTTTTTCACATAAGCGTCGCAGCCCCAAAATTTTAAGAAACGACAACTTAGGTTTCTCCAAACCACAGTTCAAACGGTGTCGTCTCAACGGAATCACGCGGTGCCCTATTAAAGTGAGTGTGGTTGTCTCTAATGCCTAACCCATGAACGATAGTGGTAATTCGATAAGAGACATCATGGTACGCACCATATCTAATAGGGTGCTACTATGATGTTCGGACACACAATCACACTATGGTGTTCCAGGCGGTATTAATTGTGAAACAATTTCCACAATGTCTTAATTGTGTGCCAAAACTCGTAACTCAGATATTCATCTCTATGATCATATCATAGACATTCTATCCTCTTGTCACGAAGATCTTAAACTTCACTCTGAAATTACTTGAACCATTCAATAATTCAGACTTGTGTTTCATTAAGTAAATATACTCAACATCTACTCGAATCATCTGTGAAGTAAGAACATAACAATATTCACTGCATGCCTCAGCACTCATTGGACTGCACACATCAAAATGTGTTACTTCCAACAAGTTGCTATCTAGTTCCATCTTACTGAAACCGAGGCTTTTCAGTCATCTTGTCCATGTGGTATGATTTGCATATCTCAAGTGATTCAAAATCAAGTGAGTCTAAACAATCCATCTGCATGGAGTTTCTTCATGCGTATGCACCAATAGACATGGTTCGCATGTCTCAAACTTTTCAAAAATGAGTGAGTCCAAATATCCATCAAGATGGAGCTTCTTCATGCGTTTTATACCAATATGACTTACATGGCAGTGCCACAAGTAAGTGGCACTATCATTACTATCGTATATCTTTTGGCATGAAAATGTGTATCACTATGATCGAGATTCAATAAACCATTCCTTTAGATGCAAGATCATTGAAGGTATTATTCAAATAAATAGAGTAACCATTATTCTCCTTAAATGAATAACGTATTGCGATAGACATAATCCAATCATGTCTATGCTCAACACAAACACTAAATGACAATTATTCAGGTTTAATACTAATCTTGATGGTAGAGGTAGCGTGCGATGTTTGATCACATCAAACTTGGAAACACTTCCAACACATATCGTCAGCTCACCTTTAGCTAGTCTCCGTTTATTCCGTAGCTTTTATTTCGAGTTACTAACACTTAGCAACCGAACCGGTATCTAATACCCTGGTGCTACTAGAAGTACTAGTAAAGTACACATTAACTTAATGTATATCCAATATACTTCTATCGACCTTGCCAGCCTTCTCATCTACCAAGTATCTAGGGTAATTCTGCTCCCGTGGTTGTTCCCCTTATTACATAAGCACTTAGTCTCGGGTTTGGGTTCAACCTTGGGTTTCTTCACTAGAGCAGCAGCTGATTTGCTGTTTCATGAAGTATCCCTTCTTGCCCTTGCCCTTTTTGAAACTAGTGGTTTCACCAACCATCAACAATTGATGCTCCTTCTTGATTTCTACTTTCGCGGTGTCAAACATCGCGAATACCTCAAGGATCATCATATCTATCCCTGATATGTTATAGTTCATCACGAACCTCTAGCAGCTTGGTGGCAATGACTTTGGAGAAACATCACTATCTCATCTGGAAGATCAACTCCCACTTGATTCAAGTGATTGTCGCACTCAGACAATCTGAGCACAAGCTCAATGATTGAGCTTTTCTCCCTCAGTTTGCAGGCTAAGAAAATCGTCGGAGGTCTCATACCTCTTGACGTGGGCACGAGCCTGAAATCCCAGTTTCAGCCCTCAAAACATCTCATATGTTCCGCGACGTTTCAAAAACATCTTTGGTGCCTCTATTCTAAACCATTTAACTGAACTATCACGTAGTTATCAAAACGTGTATGTCCGATGTTCGCAACATCCACAGACGACGTTTGGGGTTCAGCACACTGAGCGGTGCATTAAGGACATAAGCTTTCTACTATCCGCATAATCGCTACTGTCAACTTTCAACTATATTTTCTCTAGGAACATATCTAAACAGTGGAACTAAAGCGCGAGCTTACGACATGATTTGCAAAGATTTTTTGACTATGTTCAGGATAATTAAGTTCATCTTATGAACTCCCACTCAGATAGACATCCCTCTAGTCATCTAAGTGATTACATGATCTGAGTCAACTAGGCCGTGTCCGATCATCACGTGAGACGGACTAGTCATCATCGGTGAACATCTTCATGTTGATCGTATCTACTATACGACTCATGCTCGACCTTTCAGTCTCTTGTGTTCCGAGGCCATGTCTGTACATGCTAGGCTCGTCAAGTCAACCTAAGTGTTTCGCGTGTGTAAATCTGGCTTACACCCGTTGTATATGAACGTAAGAATCTATCACACCCGATCATCACGTGGTGCTTAGAAACGACGAACTTTCACAACGGTGCACAGTTAGGGGGAACACTTTCTTGAAATTTTAATGAGGGATCATCTTATTTACTACCGTTGTTCTAAGCAAATAAGATGCATAAACATGATAAACATCACATGCAATCAAATAGTGACATGATATGGCCAATATCATTTTGCTCCTTTTGATCTCCATCTTCGGGGCTCCATGATCATCATCATCACCGGCATGACACCATGATCTCCATCATCATGATCTCCATCATCATGTCTTCATGAAGTTGTCTCGCCAACTATTACTTCTACTACTATGGCTACCGGTTAGTAATAAAGTAAAGTAATTACATGGCGTTGTTTAATGACACGCAGGTCATACAATAAATTAAGACAACTCCTATGGCTCCTGCCCGTTGTCATACTCATCGACATGCAAGTCGTGATTCCTATTACAAGAACATGATCAATCTCATACATCACATATCATTCATCACATTCTTGTTGGTCATATCACATCACATAGCATACCCTGCAAAAACAAGTTAGACGTCCTCTAATTGTTGTTTGCATGTTTTACGTGGCTGCTATGGGTTTCTAGCAAGAACGTTTCTTACCTACGCAAAACCACAACGTGATATGCCAATTGCTATTTACCCTTCATAAGGACCCTTTTCATCGAATCCATTCCGACTAAAGTGGGAGAGACTGGCACCCGCTAGCCACCTTATGCACCAAGTGCATGTCAGTCGGTGGAACCTGTCTCACGTAAGAGTACGTGTAAGGTCGGTCCGGGCCACTTCATCCCACAATACCGTCGAAACAAGATTGGACTAGTAACAGTAAGCATATTGAACAAAATCAACGCCCACAACTACTTTGTGTTCTACTCGTGCAAAGAATCTACGCAATAGACCTAGCTCATGATGCCACTGTTGGGAAACGTAGCAGAAATTCAAAATTTTCCTACGTGTCACCAAGATCTATCTATGGAGAAACCAGCAACGAGGGGAAGGAGATGGCATCTACATACCCTTGTAGATCGCTAAGCGGAAGCTTTCAAGAGAACGGGTTTGAAGGAGTCGTACTCGTGGTGATCCAAATCACCGGAGATCCTAGTGCCGAACGGACGGCACCTCCGCGTTCAACACACGTACAGCCCGGTGACGTCTCCCATGCCTTGATCCAGCAAGGTGAGAGGGAGAGGTTGAGGAAGACTCCATCCAGCAGCAGCACAACGGCGTAGTGGTGATGGAGGAGCGTGGTAGTCTAGCAGGACTTCGCCAAGCACCGCGAGATATGAGGAGAAAGAGAGGTAGGGCTGCGCCAACAGGAGAAGAAACTCATGTGTTGGGCTGCTCCTATGCCTCCACTATATATAGGGGGAGAGGGGGATGCGCCCCCACCTAGGTTTCCACCCCTAGGGGGCGGCGGCCAGCCCTAGATCCCATCTAGGGGGGCAGCCAAGGGGTGGAGAGGGGGAAACTTGCCCCCCAAGCAAGGTGGGGCGCCCCCTCCCAAAACCCTAGGCGCCTTGGGCCCTTGTGGGGGGCGCACCAGCCCACCTGGGGCTGGTCCCCTCCCACACTTGGCCCATGCTGCCCTCCGGGGCCGGTGGCCCCACTTGGTGGACCCCCGGGACCCTCCTGGTGGTCCCGGTACGTTACCGATAAAACCCGAAACTTTTCCGGTGACCAAAACAGGACTTCCCATATATAAATCTTTACCTCCGGACCATTCCAGAACTCCTTGTGATGTCCGGGATCTCATCCGGGACTCCGAAAAACATTCGGTAACCACATACAAACTTCCTTTATAACCCTAGCGTCATCGAACCTTAAGTGTGTAGACCCTACGGGTTCGGAAGACATGTAGACATGACCGAGACGTTCTCCGGTCAATAACCAACAACGGGATCTGGATACCCATGTTGGCTCCCACATGTTCCACGATGATCTCATCAGATGAACCACGATGTCAAGGACTCAATCAATCCCGTATACAATTCCCTTTGTCTAGCGGTATTATACTTGCCCGAGATTCGATCGTCGGTATACCGATACCTTGTTCAATCTCGTTACCGGCAAGTCTCTTTACTCGTTCCGTAACACATCATCCCGTGATCAACCCCTTGGTCACATTCTGCACATTATGATGATGTCCTACCGAGTGGGCCCAGAGATACCTCTCCGTTTACACGGAGTGACAAATCCCAGTCTCGATTCATGCCAACCCAACAGACACTTTCGGAGATACCTGTAGTGCACCTTTATAGCCACCCAGTTACGTTGTGACGTTTGGTACACCCAAAGCATTCCTACGGTATCCGGGAGTTGCACAATCTCATGGTCTAAGGAAATGATACTTGACATTTAGAAAAGCTTTAGCATACGAACTACGACCTTTGTGCTAGGCTTAGGATTGGGTCTTGTCCATCACATCATTCTCCTAATGATGTGATCCCGTTATGAACGACATCCAATGTCCATGGTCAGGAAACCGTAACCATCTATTGATTAACGAGCTAGTCAATTAGAGGCTTACTAGGGACATGGTGTTGTCTATGTATCCACACATGTATCTGAGTTTTCTATCAATACAATTATAGTATGGATAATAAACGATTATCATGAACAAGGAAATATAATAATAACTTATTTATTATTGCCTCTAGGGCATATTTCCAACATGATAATTTCTATATAAACAGGATGGTAGCTTATATACCATAGACATGATAACGTGCTTAGCGTGGTCTGATAACTTTTGATCGGAAAAAAATTTGGTTGAAACATATCAACATGGGATCTAGTTTTGAAGCTCTCGTCACGATGGATTTTTTACGTGATAACAATTTTTTAATCAAACCGACGATTTGCGCTACAAAATATTTTGAAGTTTGAATTTTGAAGAAATCTTTGATGATGTCATCAGTTTTTTGGGTATGTGCATGCATATTTAAAAATCAGCTCACGCCACACGCATGCATGCAAATTGCTGACGCTCCCATCGCATGTCTGCATACCCGCGTGATATGTGGCAATCAATGCGGCAGTTTTGATCGGGGTGTGGGGATTGCCCGCGAGCGTGCGATTTGAAATGGACGGCATCTTAGGTGTATGGATCTGTTGCAGAATTACAGACGACAGGAATTTAGCTTTGTCGTAGTTTATTTAGTTGTAACCTTAATGGTCAAAGGATATCCTGAGGGTCATAAATTTTTATCTCTAAGGGCATCTTCAAGGCAGAAGCTCAAACCGTCCGCAACTGTCTGCATCATGCGGTTCGGACACGGTTTGCCATCTAATGCACACCTGTATCGGTTCGCCGAGCAGTATGGACGTATTTTTTTCAGCAAACCCGAGACAAACGTGATAGGCTTTGCGGGAGTCTGAACAGCAGCCACATAGGCCTCCGACACCCCCGGCCTATCCAAAGCTCTTCCCTGACCCCATGACTCCATCATCTCTATTTTCTCTCCTTTCTCTGTCGCCTTCGCCGCCGCTCCACCACCCCGACCGCCACGCCACACCCTTCGCGGAACTCTATGTCTCCGTCATCTCCAGCGTACCAGCCGAGCTCCACCCCGCTTCTCTTCTAGAGCTGTTCAACACCTCTCCTCCGACCGGCCCGCCAGGTACCATCCGCTACTGCTATACTCACAATGCTCAACAACTGTTCGATGAATTGTCAGAGCTAAAAAAGTTGTCCCTTCTTCTTTCAAGCAATGGATTCTGATTTGAAGTACATATGCAAGCAGTATGTCGAGTCGTCTGACGACGAGGACTAGACGAATGAGTCATCGATGATGCAGGCAATCCTTGAAGACGCGGATGGTGCGGAGGAGTATGTTCTCGATTTCAAGGGATCAATTAAGGGTCATCAGTGCTCAATCGCAACAGGGCGCGCGACCAGTTGACATTGATGGCCAACTACTTTGCCCCCAATGCACTCTTCACTGACCATTTCACCGATGTTTTCGGATGCACAAGACGGTCTTTGATCGTTTGTACCATGGCGCACGGTCCCATGATGACTACTTCATCTTGAAACAGGACGTCGTGGGAACAATTGGGTGCTCTGGATACCAGAAGTGCATGGCCACACTCCAGATGCTTGCATATGGCATGGGCGCTGATTCGTGGGACGAGTACCTACTTCATCTTGCTCAAATGCATCAACAAATTTGGTATTGACCAACTCATGAGCACCTAAAGTAAGATCTGATTGAGCATCTCTGAGCAATTAAAGGGGACAACATCGCCACCCTCTCCGTCGCGCTATCGTGTTAAGCACGAGTCAGCATCACCGCCTCTCTGCCGCGTGAAGCCGGAGCCATAGTGCCTCCCTCCCGAGTAACCGCTGCGTCCAAATCAGATGTTGTATGAACGACGAGCCACAACCACCGCCAAACTGCCTCCACAATAATCGACCAACTCACGTCCCTGCCATGCCGCACCTGGCCCGACAAGGGTGTCAAGGAGGAGGTGTTGCCTGCCACCGCCAAGGTGTGCAGCCGCCTCCACCACTACCTAGTTGGCCGCGACAGCGGCTCCTGGTCGTCCTCGACCATCGTGTCGGCCGGGGAGAGGATGGACAAGGAGGTGTCCCACCTCTCCTTGTTCTCCATGTCCGACGAGGCACTGGTCAGGGCCCGCGAGGACCCCGACCTCGCGGAGGCCTGATCCCGTGACCGGTCGCTCACCACTGTGGAGACGGTTGCGCGGCGCCTCTACCGCCTCGACAGGAGCTCGCCAAGATCTTGTAGGTCTGGTCGCTTAGTGACACCTCCGCCAATGCAACACCTTGCATGCTGCCAGAGCACCGCAGTCGGGGCCGACATTGGGTGTGGCAGTGCTCTGCACGTTCTAGGAGGAAGCAGAGCAGCTCCTTCGTGAGTGCCAGGCGGCGACCGAACTGGGCTATCGTGTCCCCGCACCCTTCCGCCGCTAGAAGGACAGTGATGAAGACGATGACGACGGTGGTGTGGCCGGCCAGGGTGGCCACGTCTACGAGGTCACTGTCCGCTACAAGTTAGTCTATTTTTTAAGTTTATAGTTGAACCGAAATATCGTTTGTTTTATGCATTAATATGTCTGAACTTAATTGAATTCCTGTATGTCTCCATGAATTTGTCCGGTTTTGTTTTAATGCGGTTTGAAATGTATACGGGCATGGTTGGATGGCGAGCTCCCACATTATTGTGTAGTTTTAGGAGATGCCCTAATGTTTTTCAGTCTTCCTAAGTCTCGGTCGATTGAGACTTCGTTAAGTCTCAGTCGATACTATATTTGTGAGATCTTACATTAAAATCCATGGAAAATTTTCCTTTTAGTATTTTTTGCATGTTATGTCATTTGACTAAGACTTGATTAAATCTTAGTCGATTGAGACCTAACCATAATTAATGTTTTTTTAAGAAGATTGACATCTTTTTTTTAGACAAGAAGACTGACATCTGGAACTACTAGTATTCTTGCCGTGGGCCATGGTATGTACGTAGGCGAATAAAGCCGGCCCTTTTTTTGAATCCAAGCCTGCCCTTTGGTTGTGTGGGCGACATCGCCCCTCGAAGCATCCGTCCTCCGTGTTGTGCTCTCTCTCTCTCTCTCTCTCTCTCTCTCTCTCTCTCTCTCTCTCTCTCTCTCCATTGCTCAGTACCACCTCTCTATTTACGAGATCTTCCTCTCACCCAAAAGTCTTTTTACGAGAGATTCGAAAAGATCACACAGACTAGCTTTTAGGCGCGTGCCTTGCCTGCAAATTGCTGTGATCTGCTGAACACTTTGGCTAACCCGCCTTCTGCTCCATTTTCTAGACAGCCATGGAAGCAGCAGATGAGGAGAAGCCCCTGCTTAATCGACAACCCAATCCTCAGGTATTCTCTCGTTTCCTCTTCTTTCCTCTCATGCCTGCCTTTAGATGACCATGAGAGTATTCTCTTCAGTTAGCACTTATAGGAAGAATAGGAGTAATTCCGGTCTTCCCCATTCTCTGCAACTTAAATATTTTGGTACTCTGCTGCAGGATGTAGGTTCAGAATATACCAGCGATGGATCAGTCGATATCAACAAACAGCCTGCTCTGAAGGGAAGTACAGGCCGTTGGAGGGCATGCTACATGATTTTAGGTATCAAAATTCAGACAGCAATTCATGCAAACTACTCCTGTCCATCTCCTCCTTTTCTTACATGCTACTACTAGGCTAATTAACCACTTGAACGCATCCTAGGTGTTGAGTTCTGTGAATGCGTGGCCTTCTTCGCGATCTCAAGGAACTTGGTAACCTATCTTACCACCGTGCTCCATGAAAGCAAAGTCGCCGCCGCGAGAAATGTCTCTGCCTGGGTCGGCGCCAGCTTCCTCACGCCGCTCATCGGAGCCTTCTTGGCCGACACATACCTGGGAAGATACTGGACAATGGTTGCTTCCCTCCCGATCTACATCCTTGTAAGTAGCACAACAAGATAACAATCAATAAACCTCTTAGTTTTCAGATTGTACTTACTTGTATGATACGCTTGCAAGTTGCAACTCTAATAGACACTTCATTCTGTCAGGGAATGCTGGTCCTCACAGTGTCAGCATCAGCCCCAACATCTTCCTACAGCGGCGGCGAGGTTCATCGCACCATGGTCTACGCAGGGCTCTACCTCTCCGCGCTCGGTGGCGGCGGCACCAAGCCCTGCACGTCGACCTTCGGGGCCGACCAGTTCGACAGCGCCGACCCGGCGGAGCTGGCGAAGAAGGGCTCCTTCTTCAACTGGTACTACTTCATGATCAACCTCAGCTCCCTCCTGTCGAGCACGGTGCTTGTTTGGCTGCAGGACAATGTCGGGTGGGGGGTCAGCTTCGCGATCCCGACGGCGCTCTTGGCCTTAGCCCTCGCAGTGTTTGTTGGTGGCTCGACGGTGTACAGGTTTAGAGAACCCACAGTGAGCCCGTTCACCAGCCTCTGCCAGGTGGTCGTCGCGGCCCTCAGCAAGTGGCGTATGCAGTTGCCCGAGGACGTCTCCCTTTTCTACGAGCTGTCTGAATCAGGCCACACAATTCAGCATACGAGTCAATTCAGGTAGTACTCCCACCAATACTAAATCAGCCACAATTAATATGGATCGTAGGAGTACTTTACTTCAATTATTGCAACAAAATAAACAGTAGTTTAAATGTGTATTTGGAAACAATTCATTTGCATTGAGCCAACTATCTGATTGCAATCGTCAGATTCCTCGACAAGGCTGCCATTATGCTGCCCCCCTCAGACAAGGCATGCGTGGCGCCGCCGACGAGTTCGTGGAAGCTCTGCACGGTGACACAGGTCGAAGAGCTGAAGATACTGCTGCGGATGTTCCCCGTCTGGGCATCTTTCGTGATCTTCCACGCCGTCACCGGTCAACTATCGTCGACGTTCATCGAGCAGGGGATGGTCATGGACAACAGTGTCGCCGGATTCGCCATCCCACCGGCCTCCCTCTCCATCTTCGGCGTCTTCAGCGTGCTCATCTGGGTGCCCGTCTACGAGACCGTGCTGGTGCCGCTCGCCCGGCGCTGCACCGGCAACCACAAGGGCTTCTCACAGACGCAGCGGCTCGGCATCGGCTTCGCGCTGTCCGCGCTGACCATGGTCTACTCGGCGATGCTCGAGACGAAGAGGCTGGCGGTCGCGCGAGCCAGCGGCCTGGCCGGACAGAACGTGCCGGTGCCGATGAGCATCCTGTGGCAGGCGCCGTCGCACGTCCTGCACGGCGCGGCGGGGGTCTTCGCGGGCATCGGCATGACGGAGTTCTTCTACGACCAGGCCCCGTACGCCATGAAGAGCCTCTGTGCGGCGCTCGCGCAGCTCTCGATCGCGTCCGGGTTTTACTTCAACACGGTTGTGCTTGGTGTCGTCGCGGTGGTCACCACGCGTGGCGGGGCGCCTGGGTGGATCCCGGACAACCTGAACGAAGGGCATCTGGACTATTTCTTCTGGATGATGGCTGCTCTGAGCTTACTCAACCTTGCGCAGTTTGTGCACTACTCCGTGCGGTGTAGAGAGAAGACAACTTCTTCACCCTGAATAGTGGACACTTGACACGAGTTTAAAGTTTAAATCATTTTCTATATACACGATCGCAACAAAGTTAGCCTCTTCCATCATAGTGATAGATAATCAGTGTGGCGTTCCATGACGTTTTGTGCCATGTTTAACAGAAGCTCGCGATATATTTTAATTTATGGTGTACATAATCTCAGAAAAACGCTTATTCTCAGCCGGCTTAGAAAAACGTTTATTGTCAGCCGGCTGATTTCTGAGGAATCAACCGCGTCCCTTGCCTGCCACGCGCCTGTGATCTAGCGATTGATCAACACGAAGCTCATGGCGCATAGGCCTCCTCAACAACCAACCTTATCTGTTACTGTGTGGTGCAGGCAAAGTCACTTTTACCTGCCGGGAGCTACCGGTGGTCTTGCCGCCAATAAGCAACTGATACCACATTTAGTAGGACGAGGATTTGGAGCTCTCCGATGCTCCGCACCCTCATACGAACATTTCGTTCAAAAAATACGGAGAAATTTTAAAAAAATCTGGAATTTTGGGATATCAAACCTGGGTTTCTGAACTACCGTTGTGTGAAAGTTCATGAAAAAATACCAGGAAACGTATCCGCGGCAAAAAGACAAAAAATTCCTATGTATAGAAAAACATTGTTTGGATGGATTTTTATTTGAACAATATTTACTTCGCCACGGATACGTTTTGGGTAATTTTTCACGAAATTTCACACGGGGGTAGATCGGGGATCTAAGTTTGGTATCCTTGAAATTCAATTTTTTTATATATTTTTATGGTGTTTTTTACGATTAATTTCCGTATAGGGGTCTGGAGCATCCAAGAGCTCCTGTATATTTTCCCATCTAGTATCTTTATATTGCTGTTGTATTTGATTCCTTTCAACCATTTGCATATTTGGTATTTTCCTTCTCCTGGAACCACCACATGGGATGCAATCTTTCTCATCCACGCACATACAATTACCTTTTTCGAGAGTACGCAAAATGCGTACCTTAGCTTTATAGACGAAAGAAAGTTATGTACAAGATTTTCATACGACGGATTGCACTACCACACACGGCATGCACGTCCACCCCTCCACTCCACACGCTAGGCTACTACTCTATACCATGTAGTACTCCTCTCCCTCTCGCCGAGGCCCATAGCCTAAGTTCCTGGTGGACAAGGATGACAGCTCCCCATTCGTTGGTGATGTTGTTGTTGCGAAAGACTCTGCCATTTCTCTGCTTCCATAGATTCCAGCATACAGAAATGCAGATTGTGTCGAATCCTCTCCGGTATCTCTTGTCAATTCGCTTTCTGACAGACACCCACCAATCACCTAGTGTGTCTTCCGTGGTTGGGATCAAAGCTTCGTCGACGCCCAGCCTTCTGAAGCACAAAAACCACACTTGTCTCGCATATACACATTGCATGAGTATGTGATCCACATTGTCCTCCTCTTGGTCACAAAGGTAACATACCGAGCTATGATCTTGCAACCCATGCCTCTGTCTACGGTCAGAAGTCCACACTCTGTGCTGAAGTGCAAGCCAAATGAAGAGCTTGCAGGTCATCGTAGCCCAACTGCGCCAGACAGCCAAGGCACATTGAAACCGAACTCCTCCCTCACACATCATTTTGTACGCCGATCTTGCCGAGTACTTGCCCGTAGCATCCCATTGCCAGGACGGTGTGTCCTCTGAGCCAGGAGTGAGCTCAATGTCTACCAGCACCTCCCACAGCCTAATGAACTGCGAGAGCTCCTCAGTATTCATCTCTCCCACGATATCTTGCGTCCACCCATGAAGATACAAAGCGTCTTTCACTCTCCTCTTATGGACTACCTGCTGCCGCCCTTTGTCAACAAGTAGCGGGGCAATCTCCTGTTGGGGAACGTAGTAATTTCAAAAAAATTCCTACGCACACGCAAGATCATGGTGATGCATAGCAACGAGAGGGGGAGTGTATCTTCATACCCTTGAAGATCGCTAAGCGGAAGCGTTTATCAACGCGGTTGATGTAGTCGTACGTCTTCACGATCCAACCGATCCAAGTACCGAACGCACGGCACCTCCGAGTTCTGCACATGTTCAGCTTGATGACGTCCTCGCCTTCTCGATCCAGCAAGATGGGCGAAGTAGTAGATGAGTTCCGGCAGCACGATGGCGTCGTGACGGTGTTGATGAAGAACAATCTCCGCAGGGCTTCGCCTAAGCACTACAGAGACTATGACGGAGGATAAACTAGAGGGGACGGGGTTGCCAACACACGGCTTGGTGTTTCTTGATGTGTCTTTGGTGCTAGCCCTGCCCCTCTATTTATATGTTGAGCCTTGGGGTTGAAACTTGGAGTAAAAGCCTCCACAAAGTCGGTTTCACCCGAAAGGAAAGAGTCCTTCTCGGACTCCAGGGCCAGACGCCAGGGTTCCCGGCGTCTGGACCCAAACGCCAGGGACCCTGGTGTTTGGCCCCTGGACTCCGCAAAATTTCCTTTTGCGCTTTCCAAAAACCTTGTGGGCTTTCCCCTTTGGCCCAAATAACGTGTTCTCATACCCAAACATTTCGAGAAACATCCAGAACCCCTTCTGGTGAATTCCGGAACCCTTCCGGAGACCAAAAAAACATTATCTCATATATTAAACTTCGTCTCCGGACCATTCCGGAGTTCCTCGTCATGTCCGTGATCTCATTCGAGACTCCGAATAACATTCGGTTACCAACATACATAACTCATATAATACTATATCGTCAACGAACATTAAGCATGCGGACCCTACGGATTCGAGAACTATGTAGACATGATCGAGACATCTCTCTGGTCAATAACCAATAGCGGAACCTGGATACCCATATTGGCTCCTACATATTCTACGAAGATCTTTATCGGTCAAACCGCATAACAACGTACGTTGTTCCCTTTGTCATCGGTATGGTACTTGCCCGAGATTCGATCGTCGGTATCTCAATACCTAGTTCAATCTCATTACCGGCAAGTCTCTTTACTCGTTATGTAATACATCATCTCGCAACTAACTCATTAGTCACATTGCTTGCAAGGCTTATAGTGATGTGCATTACCGAGAGGGCCCAGAGATACCTCTCCGACAATCGGAGTGACAAATCCTAATCTCGAAATACGCCAACTCAACATGTACCTTTGGAGACACCTGTGGAGCTCCTTTATAATCACCCAGTTACGTTGTGACGTTTGGTAGCACACAAAGTGTTCCTCCGATAAATGGGAGTTGCATAATCCCATAGTCATAGGAACATGTATAAGTCATGAAGAAAGCAATAGCAACATACTAAACGATCAAGTGCTAAGCTAACGGAATGGGTCATGTCAATCACATCATTCTCCTAATGATGTGACCCCGTTAATCAAATGACAACTCATGTCTATGGCTAGGAAACTTAACCATCTTTGATTCAACGAGCTAGTCAAGTAGAGGCATACTAGTGACATTATGTTTGTCTATGTATTCAAACATGTACTAAGTTTCCGGTTAATACAATTCTAGCATGAATAATAAATATTTATCATGAAATAAGGAAATAAATAATAACTTTATTATTGCCTCTAGGGCATATTTACTTCATCTCCTTCACACAGGAGCCAATAATCCAGCGATCACGCCAGAATAGAGCCGCCAAACCATCCCCGACTTCCCACTTGACCAGGCTGTCAAAGGCCATCCTGACATGCTTGTCGGAGCAGTAGCCAAGCCCCTGCCCAAGGACGCGGGCTGTCGGTCCGTTTCAACCATTCCCACCTAAGTCTTAGGGCGATACCATGCTTATAGAGATCCACCACCCTAAGACCTCCCATCTGCTTGGGCCGGTAGACCCGGCGCCACGCAATTGCACAATGGCCTCCCTGGATTTCCTTCGAGCCTGCCCAGAAGAAGGCCCGGCATCCCTTATCCACTCTCTCCAATTCCCACTTCGGAGCCTCTGCCACGATCAAGTGGTGTATGGGTCTGGCACCTGGTTCACCAGAAGGAGGCGACTGGGACGTGTGACAAGGCCACGCTGCCATCCTGGCATCAACTTCAGCGCTTGATCCACAATAGACTGCCACTCTGATCTCGTGAGTTGTTTGATCCCCAATTGCAGCCCTAGATATTTAATGGGGAATGTCTCCAGCTTCCATGGCATGGCCTGCCGCACTAGCTCCTCCACCTCCTCATTCGATCTGATCATGATAGCTGCCGACTTGGTGAAGTTAACCTTGAGGCCAGATGCCTCTCCAAATAATCTCAGGGCCTCCTGAATAAACCACAGATCTATCCAGCTCGGCCTGATGAACATAACAACATCGTCTCCATACAGGGATAGTCTCTCTATCGGATCACAGCCGGGTAACTTGCTAACTGCATTCGTCTCCTGCGCCTTCAAGATCATAGCCGAGAGGACATCCATCGCAATGACAAAGAGAGGGGGTGAGATGGAGTCCCCTTGCCTGAGACCACACGCATGCATAAACTTCTTGCCAGCACACCCATTGACAACGACCCTTGAGCTGGCTGTGGTGAGCAGAGTTGCGATCCAAGACCTCCAGGTTCTCGAGAAGCCCTTGGCTCTCAGCACTTTGAACAAGAACGACCAAGACAAGGAGTCGAAGGCACGAGAAATGTCCAGCTTGAGCATCACACTCTTCGTTTTCCTTTTGTAAAGCTTCCTGGCAAGTTGTCTGACAAGTAAGAAGTTGTCATGGATATTCCTTCCTTTAATAAACGCTGATTGATTTGCATGCACCAGCTCTCCCCTGCGCGGGCAAAGACGCGTAGCCAGAAGTTTGGATGCCAGCTTTGGAATGCTATGAACCAGACAAATTGGCCTAAAGTCTTTGATCTGACATGCCTCAGGGTTCTTGGGGATCAAGGTGATTAGCGCCTGATTCAGCCTCCCAAACCCTCTCCCATTATTAAGGAACAATTTGTTCAATGCTGCCATCACATCCCTCTTCACAATAGACCAAGCTTTCTGGAAAAAAAAACTCTAATGAACCCATCAGGCCCAGGCGCGCGATACGAGGGCATGTCCCTCACCACTTTCCAAACCTCGTCCTCCTGGAAAACTAGATCTTGGTCCTCCAAATCGACAGGCTCAATGCCCAGGAAGTCTAGATCTAATGTGTGTTCCTACGTGCCACATCTCCCCAGCAGCTCACTGTAAGCCTCAAAGAACGCCTCCTCCTTTTCTTCTTGTCCCGTGATGGTGATTCCATCAACTGAGATCGCATGGATAATGTTTTTGAGTTCCTCCCATTGGCCACCAAGTGGAAAAGCTTGGTGTTGGCATCTCCCTCATGCAGCCATCTCATCCTTGACCGCCGTCTCACAATCGTCCGCTCCAATGATGATAGCCCCAAGACCAGGTGTTTCAAAGTTCCACACAGCCACCTCTCCTCTCCGGTGAGTATCCGCGACTCCTGCGCACAGTCCAGTCATAGGATCACAAGGTTTGCAATGGCGATCTGCAGCTTAATGTTTCCAACCCTCCTCTGCCCCCATGTCGTCAGATGTTTGGCGCAGCTTCTCAACAAAACATCCAGCCTCACGAACGGGTCCGAGATAGACTCATCACATCTCCATCCCTCCTGCACCGCCTCAAGAAACACCTCCAACTTGGTCCAGAAGAGCTCAAAGCGAAATCTTTTACGTGGGTGCACATGCTCCTCCAACGATAGAAATAGTGGGCAGTGGTCTGAGGCATTCGTAGATAAAGCCTGCAGCAAGCATTCCGGGTACGCAAGTTCCCAATCCACAGAGACCAAAGCACGGTCAATTTTGGTCAACGTGGGTCTCTCCCTCTCATTGCTCCACGTGAACCTTCTACCATGCAAAAACAACTCCTTGACCGCATTGTCATCCACGAATCTCTTGAACTTCCCCATCATCCTTCTATCCAACATAGAGTTATTCTTGTTGGTAGCGTGAAGAATCATATTCGCCAACTGCCATCCACGGTCCTGGGCAAAGCTGCCTCCTAGCCGAGATCTCCTCAAGCATTGCAACCTTTTGAGCGTCCTCTTGAGCCCCGTAATCCACCGACAGCCACCAGGGTACGCCCTCGTTCGGTGTCACGTATCCCGTGGTGAAGTTGGTATCGTTCATCATGTTAGTGATCGACGCCTTCGAGGAATCCCAAGCAACAAAAATACCACCCCTAGTAGACGAGGCCGGCAAGTATACAAACCCATCGTAATTAGGCCCAAGGCATTGCCAAATTACATACTGATCCATCCTCTCCAGCTTTGTGTCTAAGATACACCATATCGCTACTTTCATGGAGTCCGCTAGTTCACGAAGGGCGTCACGTTTTGCCGGGCTGTTGAGGCCCCTCACATTCCAACAAACCAACTCCACGGCTGTGTACGACATAGGGAAGCAAAGAGCTCTGATGTCCATACAAGCCACACACCTCCTACATGACGATCGTGCTCTCCATCTCGTTGCCAAAGTTTACTGGCAACACCTTCCCGAAGATGGCCGCAATGGTTTTGAGCTGCGGCTCGCGAAGAGGCGAGTCGAAGATAACACGCACGTACAATTACATGCATGGCTTTACTCCTCTCCTCTCTCCCATCAAAACCCATTCCTTTTTTATTTTCTAGTTATAATTTAAATCATTCATATCGTTTAAACCAAAACTCTATTTCTGAAACTTCATATATTTGAACTCCTAGCGTGAAGACCATGAGAACAAGACCAACTTTGATACATTTTCAACACATTTAAATTTTAGCATTTCAATCAACTTATTTTACTCAATCTATTTCAGTGTGTTTCTTAAATGAGCTTCTTTCGTGAAGTTGCTTTGTTCACTCATTTCAGTTCTAGTTATATTTCACATATATCAGTTTCTTGAAACAAGAATTTTTCTAAATGAGTGAAATCAGCTCCTGAAAATAATTGAAGCATGTCTTTTCAAATGAAACGAGGACTTTTGAAATGAGTGAAATTAATCTTATGAAATGAGTGAAATTAGCTCCTAAAATAATTGAAACATGTCTTTCAAATGAAACTAGTGAAATTAGTCATTTAAAATGAGTGAAATAAGTTTTATTTGAATTATTATTTTTAAAAAGTGAAATTAGTTTTTAAATTGAAATATAATTTTTTTGAAACACCTTTTTCAGTCTATTATTGTGAAGTTGCTTCGCTCACTAATTTCAGTTTCATTTATATTTCAAACATTTCAAGCGTATGTGAAATCAGTTTTTTTAAATGAGTGAAATATATTATTTCGATTGAGCGAGTGTAGTGTGTTTCTGAAAAATGTGTGAAACCTATGTTTTGTAAATAATATAAGCGAAATCATTTATTGAAATGAGTGAAATATATATTTTCAAAATGAGTGAAATCAGTTTTCTTGTTCAAGATAAGTGAAATAATTTTTTTAGTTGAGTGAAATATGTTGTTTGGAATCTGTGAAATAAAATTAGTCAAAATGTATCTATTTTTGACCTTATTTTAAAGGTCTTGCCTCGAGCAATTCGAAATTTCAAATATATAAAAATATCACCAATTAAATTTATTGTTAAAATTATAGCAATCTCCAAAATTTGGCTACCAAATTAAATACTAGTCTTTTCTTGGGAGAGAGACTTGTGAATGTTTAATCGACGTACTACTACCCACATGTAGATTCCTGACAAAATCTGCATGACATGCATAGGGGTCCATAACAGGCTTGTATTCTCATGTATTGAAGTGTGAAAGAGATTGGCTTGCTTATACGTGGCTGCGAATCTCAAAGCAATCATGTGTGGTGGATTTTTTGCTGGTAGCTGCAGGCTTCGGTAAAAAAAACTTTTTCGGTGCGGTGCATCTCTCCCTCCCTTCATCTTCTTTTCCCCACAAAAGCCATCGTTGGCTACTGCTAACTCTGGCATAGGCTCTCCCCTCCGGGCCAATGGATTAGTTGTGCTGCAAGGGAGCCTCCTCTTCTCCCCATCCTCTCCAACCACTAGCCCGGACAATGCTTCAAGGAAGACGCCCACTATGGCGTGCTGCAACACTAGCGACCACATCATGCATCGGCTGCGTTGCAGCAAGCGGCTCTGCTGCAGACGTCGCTGCCCCGCTGCCACACCCCGGTAAAGTTTCATCGCATCATTCGTCATGGCTGCCGCGCGCTATGTCGCAGCATTCGATAAGGCCGCCGTCATCGCGCGTTCGGATGCAATACATGTCGTCGGTCATTGATGGCCCACAAGTATAAAGAATCAATTGGATTCCTTCTGTCGAACCCAACAAAGAACAGAAGGAATTGATATGCGACTTTTAGCAAAGTAATCTATGCAATTGATGTAGGATAGTTCTGATAAATAGTTTGACAGCAAGATAATTGATAGGAAGTACAAGTAACCAAAGTAACAAGGTGCAAGAAAGTGGCCCGGTCCTTAATATTGCTAAGGACAAGCCACTGATACTTCAGGACACATGGGAATTTCGTCTAGTTACTTTCACCATGATTCATTGGCTTACCTTCACTGTCTTGATAAGTTGTTATGTGGGTGGACCGGAGCTAATGTGATGTTGTTACTTGAACACACACCTACTTATAATTATACCCTCCATGCAAGCATCCGCAAATACAATAGAAGTAATTAAGATAAATCTAACGATACCATGAAACATATGGATCCAAACAACCCCTTACGGAACAATTTATAGACTGGGGTTTTGGCTTTAGTCACTCCTGCTTCCCATCATCTAAAACTAATTCCAAAATGCCTTCCTCTAGGCCCAAAAATGGTGAAGTGGCATGCAGTGATGTTCACATGACACCACTAGAGAAAGAATAATACAACATATCATTAAAACATTGAACGATGATCAACTTCACATGAATACTAGTAACAAGACTCGTCTCATGTCCTCAAGAACAAATAGAACTACTCAAAAATCAATTATTATTCATGATCAGAGGATATAAATATGTGTTTAACAATCTCAACATATAGATCTTCCATCAACTAAACCAACTTGTATCAACTAAAAGATGTAATCAACACTACTAGCACCCCGGGTACCAATCTGAGGTTGGATACAAAGATTTAGCACAAGAGATGAACCAGGGTTTGAAGACAAGATGGTGATGGTGAAGATGTTGATAAAGATGAGGCATCCCATGATGAGAGGGGCGTTCATGATGACGATGGCTTCGGTTTCCCCCTCCTGGAGGGAAGTTTCCCCGGTGGAATCGCTTCTTTGGAGCGCAAAAGTGCCCTGCCTCTGGTTCCGCCTCGAGACGGCGGCGGAAAGTCCCGAAAGTGTTCCCTTATTTTTTTTCTAGGGTAATGTCTTCATATAGGAGAAGATCTTTAGAAGTGCGCCTTTGTGGGCCCCACAAGTCACCATGGCGCCCCTTGGCTTGTGGGCCCACTGAGAGTCTTCTCCGGGACTTCTTTCTTCCAGTATTTTTTATATTCCAAAATAAATCTATGTAAATTTTCACGTCATTTTGAGTTCCGAAGATTGTTATCTCTGTTGTCGCTTTTTCAGGTCAGAATTCTAGCTGTCAGTAGTCTCCCTCTTTTGTTGTATCTTACATTTTAAGAGAGAAAAGGCATAATAATTGCATCATAATATGGAATATAAATTTTAAACTATATAAATAACAGTCAAAAAACATGATGCAAAATGGATGTATCAGCCGCCTATGCTACGATGCAGCCCTTGCAGGCGTTGCTACCATCGGCGACATTGCTACTACTACAAGCTCCACTACTAAATGAGTGACTTGAGGCACGATGAACTGTTGTGATGTAGTGACCGAGTCGCCACTATGTGTGCTCGGGGAGGCAGGAAATGATGGAGCGTTGACCCTATCCAACGCCTGGATAGGATGGATCGGACGGCTACTGACTAACTGATTTCTAGCGAAAATCAGTCAGATGACGCCAATCACCCATCATTATCTTATCCTATATCGTGGAAAGACTAAAAAATAGTGAAGCAGTTAGTACAACAGCTATGGGTGAAAATACCTCATGACACATCATGATCTTGAGGAACTGATGCTTGTAATCTACGTTGGTATTTCCCCAAAGAGGAAGGGATGATGCAACACAACAGAGGTAAGTAGTTCCCTCAGTTAAGAAGCCAAGGTTATCAATCCAGTAGGGGAATCAAGCAACACTATGGAAACAACACCTGTACCCAAACAAGAAGTACTTGTAACCCAACACGTGAAGGGGTTGTCAATCCCTCAACGGTACTGAGATAGATTAATTTGTCTGAGATTTGATAAACATATCTAACTAAAATACAAATAAAAGAAATAAAAGAAAATTGCAGAAAGGAATTTTTTGGTTTTACTATATGATAGGAAAAGACCCGAGGGCCATAGTTTTCACTAGAGGCTTCTCTCAAGAAAATAGCATACGGTGGGTAAACAAATTACTGTTGGGCAATTGACAAAAAACCAAATAATTATGACGATATCCAACGCAATGATCATGTATATAGGCATCATGTCCAAGATTAGTAGAATGTAAGAATTCTGCATATACTACTATTACTACACACATTGACCGCTATCCAGCATGCATCTAGTGTATTAAGTTCATGGAAAACGGAGTAATGCATTAAGAACGATGACATGATGTAGACAAGATAAACTCACGATGAATAAACCCCGTCTTGTTACCCTTAATAGCAATGATACATGCATGTCATGTCCCCTTCTGTCATTGGGATTGAGCACCGCAAGATCGAACCGATCACAAAGCACCACTTCCCAGGCAAGATAAATCAATCTAGTTGACTAAACCAAATCAACAAATCAGAGATAAAAGAGTTATGAGAAAACTCAAATAATATTCATGGATAGATCTGATCATAAACTCACAATTCTTCGGATACCAACAAACACATCGCAAAAATGTTACATCAAATAGATCTCCAAGAACATCAAGGAGAACATTGTATTGAAGATCAAAAAGAGAGAAGAAGGCATCTAGCTACTAGCTACGGACCCGTAGGTGTGTGGTAAACTACTCATGCATCATCGGAGGGGCAGCAAGGATGATGAAGAACCCCCTCCATGATCGTTGCCCCCTTCGCCAGAGTGACGGAAAAGGCCTCTAGATTGAATCTCGTGGTTCTTGAACATGAGGCTGTGGAAAAAGTGTTTCGTCGACTCCCCTAGGGATTTTGGGATTTTAGAGTATTTATAGAGGCAGAGGTAGGTGATGGGGGTGCATGTGGGCCCCACTACCCATTAGAGCGCGCCAGAGGCCCCTGGCGCGCCCTGGTGTCTAGTGGTCCCCATAGGCCTTCTCTCGTGTACTCCATAAGTCTCTTATCACGAGCAAAAAAACTCTAAAAAGTTTCATGGCAATTGGACTTTGTTTGGTGTTGATACTTTGTGAAGTAAAAAAGAAGCAAAAAATAGCAACTGGCACTGGGCACTAAATTAGTAGGTTAGTCCCAAAAAATGATGTAAAGTTTGTAGTAAATGTATATAAAACATCCAAGATTGATACATTAATAGCATGGAACAATAAAAAATTATGGATACGTTGGAGATGTATCAAGCATCCCCAAGCTTAATTCCTGCTCGTCCTCGTGTAAGTAAATGATAAAAAATAGAATTTTTGATGTGGAATGCTACCTATCATATTCATCACATATTCTTTTCTTTTGTAGCATGGACATTTGGACTTCAAGCGATTCAAAGCAGTAGTCTATAATTTGACATGAAGTCATCAATACTCAAGCATATCAACAAGCAACCATGCCATTCAAAATATCAATGCTAAAGAAAGCTATCCCTAGCCCATTATGTATTGGGAAACATAGCATGCAATTTCAAAAACATTCCTACGCTCATGCAAGATCTATCTAGGAGATGCATAGCAACGAGAGGGGGAGAGTGTGTCCACGTACCCTCGTACACTGAAAGCGGAAGCGTTAACTTAACGCAGTTGATGTAGTCAAATGTCTTCTCGAATCAACCGATCAAGTACCGAACGTACGACATCTCTGTGTTCTGCACACGTTTAGCTTGATGACATCCCTCGAACTCTTGATCCAGTAGAGGCACGAAGGAGTTGATGAGTTCCATCAGCACGACGGCGTGGTGACGGTGTTGGTGAAGTGATCTGCACAGGGCTTCACCTAAGCACTACGACAATATGACCGGAGGAGTAAACGGTGGAGGGGGGCACCGCAGACGGCTAAGAGATAATTGGTGAGCTTTGGGGTGCCCCCCTGTCCCCCTATATAGAGGAGGAGAGGGGAGGTGGCCGGCCCAAGGGGGCCCGCCAAGTGGGGGGAGTCCCACTAGTACTTCTAGTCCTAGTCGCCCCCCTTCCTTCCAACAAAGGGGGAAAGGGGAAAGAGGGGGAGAGGGAGAAGGAAAGGGGGGCGGTGCCCCCTCCCCCTTGTCCAATTCAAAATCCCTTGGGGGGGGGGGGTGGCGCCACCTCTTGTGGCCTGCCTCCTCCTCTCCACTATGGCCCATTAAGGCCCAATACTTCCCCGGGGGGTTCCGGTAACCCCTCAATACTCTAAAAAATACCCGAACCTCTCCGGAACCATTCCGGTGTCCGAATATAACCTTCCAATATATCAATCTTTACCTCTCGACTATTTTGAGACTCCTCGTCATGTACATGATCTCATCCGGGACTCAGAAGAACCTTCGGTCACCAAAACACACAACTCATATAATACATATCGTCATTGAATGTTAAGGGTGCGGACCCTACGGGTTCGAGAACTATGTAGACATGACCGAGACACCTCTATGGTCAATAACCAATAGCGGAACCTGGATGCTCATATTGGTTCCCACATATTCTATGAAGATCTTTATCGGTCGAACCGCAATGTCAACATACGTTATTCCCTTTGTCATCGGTATGTTACTTGCCCGAGATCCGATCATAGGTATCCTCATACCTATTTCAATCTCATTACCGACAAGTCTATTTACTTGTTCCGTAGTGCATCATCCCGTAACGAACTCATTATTCACATTGCTTGCAAGGCTTCATATGATGTGCATTACCGAGAGGGCCCAGAGACACCTCTCCGATACTCGGAGTGACAAATCCTAATATCGATCTATGCCAACACGACAAACACCATCAAAGATACCTGTAGAGCATCTTTATAATCACCCAGTTATGTTGTGACGTTTGATAGCACAAAAGGCATTCCTCCTGTGTCCGGAAGTTGCATAATCTCATAGTCGGAGGAATATATATTTGACACGAAGAAAGCAGTAGCAATAAAACTGAATGGTCATTATGCTAAGCTAATGGATGGGTTTTGTCCAGCACATGATTCCACTAATGATGTGATCCCGTTTATCAAATGACAACTCATGTCCATGGCTAGGAAACTTAACCATCTTTGATCAACGAGCTAGTCTAGTAGAGGCACACTAGGGACACAGTGTTTTGTCTATGTATTCACACATGTATCAAGTCTCTGGTTAATACAATTCTAGCATGAATAATAAACATTTATCATGTATAAGGAAATATAAAATAACAACTTTATTATTGCTTGTAGGGCATATTTCCTTCATTGTGCTCAATCATTGATCCATTCATGAAACACACTCAAATATTAGCTATATCCAATGCACAAGTATGATAATAGTGTTCCCTAGTCAGTGCTTTATAAGAGAAGATTGAGACTCAATAAAAATAAAAATTGCATAAAAGTAAATAGATAGGCCCTTCACAGAAGGAATCAGATGTATAGGTGCCAAAGCTCATAGCTAAAATTGAGAGATAAAATTGTTTTGAGAGGCATGATTTTCCTGTCAAGAAAAATGACCGAGAATTACCAATATCTTCCATGCTAGATAAATCATAGGCGATTCCCAAACATAAAATAAAGTTTATTTCCTTTCCCCACTCTTTCACAATCCATGGGTAGCCATATCCACGGGTGCCTTCCATACCAACACTTTTCAAGGAATTTAATATCACAGTATTTTTTCATTTCGGGACTGGGCATCCCTATTACCTGCCACACTCTTGTGCAATGACAAGTGAATAAACACTCATCTTGAGAAAAACCTACCTAGCATGGAAAATATTGGCCACCACCTGTCGCTTCATGAGCGGTACGGACACATGAAAGGGAAATTCCGAATATTAGAGTTGGCACATACAAACTTACTTGGAATGACATGGAAATACCGCATATAGGTAGGTATGGTGGACTCATTTGGCACAACTCGGGTTTAAGGAGTTGGATGCACAAGCAGTATTCCCGCTTAGTACAAATGGAGGCTAGCAAATATATTGAGAAGCGACCAACTAAGAAACGAAAATTATCATAAACGAGCATTAAACATAACTAACACCGAATAATGCACCACAAGTAGGATGTAACTTCATTGTATAACTATTGAATTTCGTGCTTGGATAGGGAATCACAAACCTTAACATCAACATACTTACTAAAGCATAATTACCCATCAACATGACTCCCATATCACTATCTCCATATCAAAAAAATATTGCAAAGAATTAAGTTTTAATATCCAATGATCTTCATGAAAGTTTTTATTATATCCCTCTTGAATATCTATCACTTTTGGACCAATTTCATATCTTAAGCAAAGTACCATTGCTAATAACAAGCTCTCAAACAAATTTAAGTGAAAAGCGAGGGCATAAATAATTCTTCAAAATTTTCATCTCTCAAAATAATATAAGTGAAGCAGGAGAGGATTTCTTCAAAATTTTACTAAATCTCAAAATGATCTAATTGAAGTATGAGAGTATTTCTTCAAAAGTCAAACCACCACCGTGCTCAAAAAGATATAAGTGAGGTACAGTGCAATTCCATAGCTCAAAAAATTTAAGTGAAGCACATAGAGCAATTCTAATAAATCATAGCATCATTATGGCTCTCCCAAATAGGTGTGTCTAGCGAGGATGACTATGACAAACTAAAAAGCAAAACAAGCAAAGAATCATATAATACAAGACACTCCAAGCAAAACTCATGATATGTGACGAATAAAAACATAGCTCCAAGTAAAATTACCGATGGTCGTTAAAAGAAAGAGGGGATGCCTTCTGAGGCAACCCCAATCTTAGTTGTTTGGTACTCCTTGAATATTACCTTGGGGTGCCATGGGCCCAAGCTTAGGCTCTTTTCACTCCTTATTCCTTCGTCCATCGTGATCTCACCCAAAACTTGAAAACTTCAATCACACAAAACTTAACAAAACCTTCATGAGATTCGTTAGTATAAGAAAACCAATGACTACTTTAAGTATTGTTGCAAACCCATTCATATTTTGCTATTTCATTATACCTAATGTATTCTAACTTTACCATGGTTATACCCCCCGATACAATCCATATGTATCGACCTGACCCGAATGGATCGAAGTCTCTGTGTTTAAGTGTCATACCTGGATCGGTATGCTAACACACATAGTACTCGAGGACTTATAACAGAGGTAAATCACATGTGTAAAGTAACATAAATACTATTACTTCAATCCATATAGAAGAAGTAACAACAAAGTTGTGGAGTTCCCAACAACGCCAATGACAAAGTTGAGTATAGACATCATAACCCTAATGTATCACTTACTCGTCATAAGATTCCTACAACATGAGACGTTGCGGCCATGTAGGTTAGTACATTAAATGTACTGGCAAATTCACACCACAGAATAATGATGAACAATGGCTATCACTACATGCATACTTGGCTGGTGGAGGCTCTAAGTTTAAAGTTTGCATAAAGCTAATTTTTTCCCTACAACAAAGGAATATATTTTATTTAACTACAAAGTTTGTTGAAAATTATTGAGAAGGTAACCCCAACTCAATCCCAAGAAATTGTTAATAACCCAACAATTTAATTAAGTAATGTGATGAGATCAAATTGTCAGGACCCCGACTCAATGTCACATCGATCTAGCCGGTAACACCTCATATCACTTTGCGGCCTCACGCACGGTATCCCCACGGTGTCGCCTTACCTTTGCCCGGGACCATTTGCGCATTTTGGCTCACGTATATGATAGTGTCGCTAGCATCCATATGATAAAGAGCCCGGGCTGACATGGCTAGTCATAAACCCAAAGTGGCACAGACTTACAGGGACAGGCATCCATGACCCAGCATCGAACGTGTCGGTCATCAGCAAGTGGGTCCGGGCTGTAGCACTGGGCTAGCAGGACTCCGGTAAACCGGGCTGTAGCGGGCTAACAGGACTCCGGTACTCAATGCGTGACATTTCCCCGAAGGGACAGACACAGGAACGAAGAAGAACACATGCCGGCCAGCCTAAGTGTTCCAGAGCAGTAGCAAGCTACCATGGCTCAGCGGTAACACTAGGAGACATTTCCCGGTAAGAGAGGCTACTAAAGATAAACAACTAGGTAGTCAGATCCCACACATACCAAGCATTTCAATAACATACACACAATATGCTCGATATGTGCAATACAACATGGCATCACAAAATGACTCTACGACTCAAGTAGTCTATTCAATAGGCTCCGAGGAGCGAGATATTACAAACAGGGGTCTCATGACCCAACACTCAGAGCATACAAGTCAAAGCACAAGCGGAAGCTATCATGTCTGGGTACAGACATCTATAAATGAAAAAGGCTGAGAAGCCTGACTATCTATCAGATCCTGCCGAGGGCACAAGATCGTAGCTGAGGTATCAAGCTAAACGTCGAAGTCCACGTGGAACTACTAGTGAGACTGAAGTCTCTCTGCAAAACATAAAATAGGCAAACGTGAGTACAAATGTACCCAGCAAGACTTACATCAGATCTATCTACACATGCATCATTATCAACAAAGGGGATGGTGGAGTTTGACTGCAGCAAGCCAGCTTTGACTCGGTGGCTATCCTGAACTACGACTGCAAGTAACTCTTTTGAGGTGGCGCACACGAGTCCACATATTCACCATATCAATACACCACTATGGATCCGCTCCCGTCTCCCTACGAGAACGCCATCCATAGCACTCACGCTTATCTTGCGCATTTTAAAGTATCCACTTTCCCTTGTCTATGAACTGATATAAGCAACCCAGAAGTCCTTTTCCGCGGACACGGCTATTCGAATAGATGATGATAACCCTGCAGGGGTGTACTTCTTCATACATGTTTCCACCACTTAGCGTCTGCACACGACATGTGCTCGGCAGACTTCAAGCGAAAGCCGACGTGGGTGTAGACCACGACCTACCTAAACACTCAAGTCTCTAGTCCAGGTTTATCGCCTATTCGGGTTCCATCCATGAGGAGATCCGGCCGGAGTTTCGCTCACAACCCCAAACGATGTGAACAGGGTTCCCGAGACACCAAACGGGCGCCCGGTACACCGTGCCACGTGCCTACCGCATCACAGCCCACCCCTACGGTCAGCTGTCCACGGCCTCCAGCATACTACAAACACCAGAAACTACTTGCAACTCCTGGACAGAGGACAAGGGTGAATAAGAAGTCGAGCGGGGTCATATTTCAGGGCCCAATGTATGGTAGTAGCTGAATCATGGATCACAAACACAGAACTCAGTTCCTGAGGACGGCTTCAATGAGACAACCCACCATGTACTCCTACATGGCCTCTCACCGACACCTTTTACCAAATCGTGTTCACACACTTAGCTCACACACAGTAGGACATGTTCACCCGCCTCTGATTCATCCCGGATGAATCAGACCTGACTCAACTCTAAGCAGTAGCAGGCATGACAAACAAACATGAATGAGTAGGCACAACAGGGCTCAAACAACTCCTACTCATGCTAGTGGGTTTCATCTATTTACTGTGGCAATGACAGGTCATGCAAAGGATAAAGGGGTTCAGCTACCGCAGCAAGTAACAATATGATCGTTGTTGTCCTAATGCAGTAAAAGAGAGCAGGAGCGAGAGAGTGGGATTTTATCGGAATGAACAAGGGGGTTTTGCTTGCCTGGCACTTCTGAAGATAACATTGAGTCTTCATCAGTGTCAACGATCACATCATCGGTATCACGTCTATCGAGAGGGGACAAATACCGGCAACATAGAAAAACACGATCAATGCAATGCACAATATGATGCATGCTATGACATGGCAATATGGATGTGTTTTGGGCTAATGCGACTAGCAACAGATTAAATGAAGTTGGTTTGAATATAAAATTCAAATTCAAACTCCATATGTGATTAAATAAAGGCCCTTTAATTGATTTGTGCTAAACAGCAGCTATAAGTTGTTCTAACATGCATGAAAATGGTACAGATGGATTCCTTGAATTTTTCTGATAATTTTTCATATATAATTTATTTAATTTGGAGTTACGGTTAATTTTCTATGATTTATTGAAGTTTAGGGCATTTTCTGAAATTTCCTGATTATTTTTAAATCCAGAAAGTATTACTGCGTCATACTGACGTCACGATGACGTCAGCAGGTCAACATGGCACAGCCCGGTCAACCCCTGACCGGTGGGTCCCGAGTGTCAGTGTCTAACTAACTAATCTAACTTAGTTAATACTAACCTAACTTGATTAGCCGGGCGGGGCCCGCATGTCAGTGAGAGAGAGGGGGGTCAAACCCGGGTCAACTCGCCGGAGTTGACCCGCGGCTCGTCGCCGGCGAGGCCAGGGACGGCGGAGAGCGCCGGGATTCGCCCTCCGATGACCAAAAGAGCGGCGGAGGGGCTCTACGGGATGCCCAGACTCGCGCGCATCTAACAGGGCGGACGGGAGAAGCTAAGGTGGCCGGAGGTGACGGCAATCATGACGACGACGGCGGCCGGAGTTCGGGTGAGGCGCGGGCGGTGGCTACGGTGCGCCACAGGAGCGATAGACTACGGTTTTGGGATCCTGGCGTGGTGCTGAGCATGGTGGTGTGCTTGGACGTGACGCGCGTGAGCTCTAGCCACGGCGACCTCGTGGCCGGCGGCAATGGGCTCTCGGGCTCGGCGGAGACGATGGATACGGCACGAAATTGAACGAAAATACGGAGGGGAAACGAAGAGGAGCTCACGTCGAGTCCGCAGGGGTGGTCAGTGGGCTCGGGGAGGGGCTGGTGACGACGGGAGGTCGCCGGCGATCTCGGTGGCCCGAGGAGGAAGAAGACGTCGGGGACGGCGCTCCGAGGCTTCCGGCGTCACATGGGTTGGTGGAGACGAAGAAGAAGGCGCGGCGGTTCTTCTGGAGGCATCGGCGAGGCGAGGGGTGGCCGGTGGCCGCGGCGAACAGCGTCGGTGGCGACGGCTGCGCTCGGCACGAGAGGGAGAGAGGAACAGAGGAGGGGGAGAGCTCGGGAGAGAGTGAGGGGCGGTCGGGGAGGCCGCGTGTCGACGTCCAGGGCGTCCAGAGCGTCGGGGGAGAGCGGTAAGCAGGAGCTGGCGAGGCGCGTGGCCAGCGCGCGGCGGGCACGCGCTCGTCCTCCTGTCCAGGGAGGAAGACGACAGGGAGGCTGTGGTGGTGGGCTGGGCCGGCCACTTGGGCCGCCAGGTAAGCCCAGGTGAGATTCCTTCTCTCTCTCTGCTTTCTGTTTTATATTTCTGTTTTCTATTTTGTTCTGTTTTGTTTTGGTTTAGTAAAAATACTAAACCATTTTATAAAATCCTGAAAATAATTATGTGGCTAGAACTAAAATATACCAAACCACATAAAATGTTCCAGAATTATTGGACATATATTAATTATATATAAAATATAAATCCAATGCAATTAGTTATTGAATTAATTCAAATGGCGAAAACAAATATTTCTGTGACTCCAAAAATATTGGTTTGAATTTTACCTCTTACCAATATTTCTATAGAATAACAGGAACATTTTCTTGGATTCATTTGAGAAGAATTAAATGTTGGTTATTTTTAGAGGTTTTCTGAGGCTTTTGAAAATTCCTCAATTCAAATTTCATTTGAATTTAAACATGATGCAGTAACCAAGCTAGTCCAAGGCCAGGGTAAAGCTAGGGATGTGACAACTCACCCCCACTAAACAAGAATCTCGTCTCGAGATTCAAGCGTAGGGTAAGGTGAAGGGTAACGCAGACTAATATACTCTTCACGATCCAGGTTGCACTTCATAGGAACGTTGATTCGATCACCATCATTGTCTTGATGTCTTGCTCTGAGAACTCCAGCTAATCATGACAAGAAGAGGAAAGGAAAACTCTAGAACAATCGATCTTCGAGAAGACCGAACAACTTAGGATCAACTCATGGAATGAGACATAGCAACATCTCTTGAGCTGAGAGACGAAGCACAGATCCGAAGAAATGGAGTAAGACAGATGACGAGGGTTCACTAGGTAGACAACAATTTCACGCTTAAGAAGGTGGTAAACAATTGTCAACGTAGCGAGGAGTTGAATTGCCATGATACCACAACGAGACACCTTTGGAACCGTGACTCATAGATATCTCCCCGTAAGTGGCAAAAAGAATTACCTTTGATATAGAGATCATTGAGACTCTCTATATCAGCCTAAGGCAAATCACAGCAATCGATTGGCGGGGTCGGTAGAATGGCATACTTGGACTTGGATGATGTGGATTACCTTGTTGAAGACAACGCAATGGATGAATTTGCTTATCACCGGAAATGGAAGAGACCCATGGTAGAATGGCACATTGGCGGTGCAAGCTAGGAACAAAATGCAAATGCTAGGAATGATTCTGGTAACTGGGGAAGAACCCAACAATAGGGAGTGAATTCACTGTTTGAAGAGGTCATAGCATTGCCGAGGAAACTGAGAGCAGACCCAGCTAGTGCCGATGATAACACGTAGCGCTTGTGCGTGCTCTCAAGAACTTGAGCATTTCCACAATCATCAAGATTCCACCAATATCCGTGTCAAGGATTCTGGCAACACAACTTGCTACCATGATGAATGGTGATGGAGGATGCAGATGCAAAGGAAGATAACACCTTCTCAGATTTCACCCTTGACGGGGCCAAGGAAATAAAATCTGGATGATCGACCGAGAGACATTTAGCACTCCGCTTCTAATGTTCTCCTTGATGTGCTAGCGTATCCCATTCATTGAAATGGTTTGGTATCTAGAACATCAAGTAAAGGTCGGACTTCGGGAACACAAAAATCCATAGGGGCAACTAGGGAGTAAATCCTACGAAATCCCTATGGGGGGGTGGCCAACTTCCTCAAACAAGATACTACAATAATAGGTCTTCCGGTTGGGTGTGTTGGCCACGACATCCACTTTACCGGTTATCGAGGAACCAATATTATAGTTCTTGGGGAAATGTTCCAACCATCATATCTGCCTGAGATTCAGCTCTGGTTGGTGTTAGGATATTCCAGGCTCATCGAGTCTTAGGAAGAAAAATGAAAGTTTGCAACACAAATCGACGAGATGACATTGCGGGATTCTCGGGAGATGAACTACGATAGCAAGCTCCAAAACATGAGCTGGTTCTGCTACAAACATGTGAACACGCTGTCCCAGACAAGCATGACCACGTGGTAGTCTTATAATAAAACACTACCGAGTTCAGGTGGGGAACCATCAATGAGGATATCAAAATCCTTGCATAAGGTATACTCTTAAGAAGGAACTTCTTCTCCTTGAACAAATCAATCAGTGGCTTGGTGTGCTAGGGATACATATAGATTGAAGGTTGCAAGTCTTCAAACCACAGAATTCTTTGCACATGTACATGACTGACTTGCGATGATTCCAGAGGAAGCAACATTGACTTTCTCGAGTCCACGGCGGCAACTTGCATCAAATGCACATGAACTAGAGGAAGTCACTTCTTTCGTCAAACAAATACTTCATGAGCTAGCATGAAGAAAATGCTTTCAAAGTTTCCAACACTAGCTTAATGTCCAACAAAATCACGAAGATAAGGATGTTGTCAATGGGCTCAACAACAATTCATCTGGGTTTCCTTTTAAGAGGAATTCCATAGTTAAGTGAACAACTGATAGCATTGGTCAGACCCAAAAGATATAATGGTGTATGCTCGAGGGATCAACCACGAGTAAGACAACATTACGAATATTGTTGGTTCTGGTCTGATTGGATGATAGCCCATACTCAATCAAAGGTTTGGGTAAGATAATAGATCCAACAATTTTTCACGAGGACCAATTGATGAAGATATCATCTTCCTTCAACACACACGCACACACAAAAAGATATCCCTTAACATGAACTAAGTCGGACAAGCTTTTATCTTCCAACTCTCCAAGTTGTTGTTTAGCTTATCCAGCTAGCTCAGGGTATCCAACACGGATTCTTGGAGAAGGGGTGGTTTACAGGAATAAACCAACTTGATCACGAACTCAACATAGCGGTCAGGTGACAACCTGGTAATACTCCTGAGAAGATATTCAGAAAATCACGAACCACCGGTATGTTACTAAGCTCGAGAACAATCTTGCTTTTCAGGGCAAGACGATATGATCAATAGAGCAAGGATTTGAAATAATCCTAACTCATCGATCGAGGAGTGAACCAGGAGAATGGACTAGGTAGCACGATCAATCTTAGAATGATGATTCATACCAACACGCTAAGAATGAAATTATTACCCTTTAACTACCAAGCAACGAGGTTGCTGGGAGTATTGATTTCACACATCACAATTCATTTGTCGGTATTCCGGTTGCATCAACACGAAACCGAGGAATGAATAATGATGGCGAGAGTATCACTAAATCAAGAATTCATATGATGGTGTGCAATTCCTATAACAATCCCGATATAAAAGATGGTAATACTCCAAGGTAGAACAGAGCAAAAGCTGGATTGGCAGTTTGATCTGCGGAGCACAACTTCTTTGACCCAATCCTGGATAGGGAAGAGGTACTGGAGTTTGTTTCTCCTAGTCATTCCGCGATAGAATGGCTTGACGGACCACAAGAGTAATAGGCATCGATAAACGAACGCACGCATACTCTTGACTATCAATTGATAGACGAAGGTCAGTAGACAACTAAAGAGGGACAACTCAAAGGAACATATAACTTTCTGAGTTGTGGATACATGGGTTGGTATGCCGAACAAAGTTCAACATAATTCTTCCGGATAACCCATGCAGAGAGGTTGAGCTGGCAGAGTCACAACATATAATGGAGAACTCATCAAGAGCACTCTGGTTGTGATCGTTCAGTTCAACGAGGAACTTCTGCCATAAGTAGTTCATGGTATTTGGAAGAAGAAGATACCACAGACTTCAAGGACTATCGCAAAGGTTACTAATATCCTAAAGGCACTAGCAATTACTATCAACATGAAGTAGGTAGAGTGAATCTCGGGTTCAGAACCCAGGAGTAGAATACCTACTACTAAGTAGCATCACGGGATGCTTCCGAGAATAAAGGCCAGAATCTTCACACTAGGACACAAATCATGGCTAGACCACTAGATGATCCCCCAAGCACTTAGGGTCATAATAATAATTCCAACATATATGTCGAGGCAATAATTACCTCAACACACCGATTAGTGTGGTTAATCTGACCAAAAGCACATAGGAAACAGGAGGAAGGGATTTGCAAATGCATCCGACTATTTAGAAACCTGGGATGACTCGGACAGCATAACGGCTGTAAATGCTCAGAAAAGACTTGAGACATTCACAAAAATGGTGGCATAACCACTCAGAAGCACAATATCAAGATTTCGAGATCAACAATTAACATACGGAAGTAGTAGAAACTGAACTCAAGCTTAAATCCAACAATCTTATAAGTCTACGAATTAGTAACGCGTGATCCTGATAGAAAGAAGAGATAGCCTAGTTCCTTAACCCCGTAGGAAAGATAAGATGACTTAGATCAGAAGGGCATGAGGTATAAGGAGTAAAAAGAGCCTTACGTTCCATCCCACAATCAATTCCCTTATATAACTAAAGAATTTCTAGACTCAACTTCGACCAGTTTGGCTTGGTAATCCTATAGGCAGTCAAGCTCTGATACCAACGCTGTCAGGACCCCGACTCAATGTCACATCGATCTAGCATGTAACACCTCATATCACTTTGCGGCCTCACGCACGGTATCCCCACGGGTGTCGCCTTACCTTTGCCCGGGACCGTTTGCGCCTTTTGGCACACGTATATGATAGTGTCGCTAGCATCCATATGATAAGGAGCCCGGGCTGACATGGCTAGTCGTAAACCCAAAGTGGCACAGACTTACAGGGACAGGCATCCATGACCCAGCATCGAACGTGTCGGTCATCAGCGAGTGAATCCAGGCTGTAGCACTGGGCTAGCAGGACTCCGGTGAACCGGGCTGTAGCGGGCTAACAGGACTCCGGTATTCATCGCGTGACATTTCCCCGAAGGGACAGACACAGGAACGAAGAAGGACACATGCCGGCCAGCCTAAGTGTTCCGGAGCAGTAGCAAGCTACCATGGCTCGGTGGAAACACTAGGAGACATTTCCCGGTAAGAGAGGCTACTAAAGATAAACAACTAGGTGGTCAGATCCCACACATACCAAGCATTTCAATAACATACACACAATATGCTCGATATGTGCAATACAACATGGCATCACAACATGACTCTACGACTCAAGTATTTATTCAATAGGCTCCGAGGAGCGAGATATTACAAACATGGGTCTCATGACCCAACAATCAGAGCATACAAGTCAAAGCACAAGCGGAAGCTATCATGTCTGGGTACAGACATCTATAAATGAAAAAGGCTGAGAAGCCTGACTATCTATCAGATCCTGCCGAGGGCACAAGATCGTAGCTGAGGTATCAAGCTAAACGTCGAAGTCCACGTGGAACTACTAGTGAGACTGAAGTCTCTCTGCAAAAACATAAAATAGGCAAACGTGAGTACAAATGTACCCAGCAAGACTTACATCAGATCTAACTACATATGCATCATTATCAACAAAGGGGATGGTGGGGTTTAACTGCAGCAAGCCAGCTTTGACTCGGTGGCTATCCTGAACTACGACTGCAAGTAACTCTTTTGAGGTGGCGCACACGAGTCCACATATTCACCATATCAATACACCACTATGGATCCGCTCCCGTCTCCCTACGAGAACGCCATCCATAGCACTCACGCTTATCTTGCGCATTTTAAAGTATCCACTTTCACTTGTCTATGAACTGATATAAGCAACCCAGAAGTCCTTTTCCGCGGACACGGCTATTCGAATAGATGATGTTAACCCTGCAGGGGTGTACTTCTTCATACATGTTTCCACCACTTAGCGTCTGCACACGACATGTGCTCGGCAGACTTCAAGCGAAAGCCGACGTGGGTGTAGACCACGACCTACCTAAACACTCAAGTCTCTAGTCCAGGTTTATCGCCTATTCGGGTTCCATCCATGAGGAGATCCGGCCGGAGTTTCGCTCACAGCCCCAAACGATGTGAACAGGGTTCCCGAGACACCAAACGGGCGCCCGGTACACCGTGCCACGTGCCTACCGCATCACAGCCCACCCCTACGGTCAGCGCTGTCCACGGCCTCCAGCATACTACAAACACCAGAAACTACTTGCAACTCCTGGACAGAGGACAAGGGTGAATAAGAAGTCGAGCGGGGTCATATTTCAGGGCCCAATGTATGGTAGTAGCTGAATCATGGATCACAAACACAGAACTCAGTTCCTGAGGACGGCTGCAATGAGACAACCCACCATGTACTCCTACATGGCCTCTCACCGCTACCTTTACCAAATCGTGTTCACACACTTAGCTCACACACAGTAGGACATGTTCACACGCCTCTGATTCATCCCCGATGAATCAGACCTGACTCAACTCTAAGCAGTAGCAGGCATGACAAACAAACATGAATGAGTAGGCACAACAGGGCTCAAACAACTCCTACTCATGCTAGTGGGTTTCATCTATTTACTGTGGAATGACAGGTCATGCAAAGGATAAAGGGGTTCAGCTACCGCAGCAAGTAACAGATGAATCGATGTTGTCCTAATGCAGTAAAAGAGAGCAGGAGCGAGAGAGTGGGATTTTATCGGAATGAACAAGGGGGTTTTGCTTGCCTGGCACTTCTGAAGATAACATTGAGTCTTCATCAGTGTCAACGATCACATCATCGGTATCACGTCTATCGAGAGGGGACAAATACCGGCAACACAGAAGGAACACGATCAATGCAATGCACAATATGATGCATGCTCATGACATGGCAATATGAATGTGTTTTGGGCTAATGCGACTAGCAACAGATTAAATGAAGTTGGTTTGAATACAAGATTCAAATTCAAACTCCATATGTGATTAATTAAATGCCCTTTAATTGATTTGTGCTAAACAGCAGCTATAAGTTGTTCTAACATGCATGAAAATGGTACAGATGGATTCCTTGAATTTTTCTGATAATTTTTCATATATAATTTATTTAATTTGGAGTTACGGTTAATTTTCTATGATTTATTGAAGTTTTAGGCATTTTCTGAAATTTCCTGATTATTTTTAAATCCAGAAAGTATTACTGCGTCATACTGACGTCACGATGACGTCAGCAGGTCAACGTGGCACAGCCCGGTCAACCCCTGACCGGTGGGTCCCGAGTGTCAGTGTCTAACTAACTAATCTAACTTAGTTAATACTAACCTAACTTGATTAGCCGGGCGGGGCCCGCATGTCAGTGAGAGAGAGGGGGGTCAAACCCGGGTCAACTCGCCGGAGTTGACCCGCGGCTCGTCGCCGGCGAGGCCAGGGACGGCGGAGAGCGCCGGGATTCGCCCTCCGATGACCAAAAGAGCGGCGGAGGGGCTCTACGGGATGCCCAGACTCGCGCGCATCTAACAGGGCGGACGGGAGAAGCTAAGGTGGCCGGAGGCGACGGCAATCATGACGACGGCGGCGGCCGGAGTTCGGGTGAGGCGCGGGCGGTGGCTACGGTGCGCCACAGGAGCGATAGACTAGGGTTTTGGGATCCTGGCGTGGTGCTGAGCATGGTGGTGTGCTTGGACGTGACGCGCGTGAGCTCTAGCCACGGCGACCTCGTGGCCGGCGGCAATGGGCTCTCGGGCTCGGCGGAGACGATGGATACGGCACGAAATTGAACGAAAATACGGAGGGGAAACGAAGAGGAGCTCACGTCGAGTCCGCAGGGGTGGTCAGTGGGCTCGGGGAGGGGCTGGTGACGACGGGAGGTCGCCGGCGATCTCGGTGGCCCGAGGAGGAAGAAGACGTCGGGGACGGCGCTCCGAGGCTTCCGGCGTCACATGGGTTGGTGGAGACGAAGAAGAAGGCGCGGCGGTTCTTCTGGAGGCATCGGCGAGGCGAGGGGTGGCCGGTGGCCGCGGCGAACAGCGTCGGTGGCGACGGCTGCGCTCGGCACGAGAGGGAGAGAGGAACAGAGGAGGGGGAGAGCTCGGGAGAGAGTGAGGGGCGGTCGAGGAGGCCGCGTGTCGACGTCCAGGGCGTCCAGAGCGTCGGGGGAGAGCGGTAAGCAGGAGCTGGCGAGGCGCGTGGCCAGCGCGCGGCGGGCACGCGCTCGTCCTCCTGTCCAGGGAGGAAGACGACAGGGAGGCTGTGGTGGTGGGCTGGGCCGGCCACTTGGGCCGCCAGGTAAGCCCAGGTGAGATTCCTTCTCTCTCTCTGCTTTCTGTTTTATATTTCTGTTTTCTATTTTGTTCTGTTTTGTTTTGGTTTAGTAAAAATACTAAACCATTTTATAAAATCCTGAAAATAATTATGTGGCTAGAACTAAAATATACCAAACCACTTAAAATGTTCCAGAATTATTGGACATATATTAATTATATATAAAATATAAATCCAATGCAATTAGTTATTGAATTAATTCAAATGGCGAAAACAAATATTTCTGTGACTCCAAAAATATTGGTTTGAATTTTACCTCTTACCAATATTTCTATAGAATAACAGGAACATTTTCTTGGATTCATTTGAGAAGAATTAAATGTTGGTTATTTTTAGAGGTTTTCTGAGGCTTTTGAAAATTCCTCAATTCAAATTTCATTTGAATTTAAACATGATGCAGTAACCAAGCTAGTCCAAGGCCAGGGTAAAGCTAGGGATGTGACACAAATCAATAATTCAAGAACCAGATACTCAAGATGTCCATAATCGGGGACACGGCTAATCATGATTCGTTTATACACTCTGCAGAGGTTGCGCACTTTTCCTCACAAGACTCGATCGCCTCCCTTGAAGTCCTTGCACTGCCTGGTGTTTGAGAACGGGATGACCGAGACACAGTCTTTCAGAAGAATTTACTCTGTACTCCGGGTGAACCGGTACACGTACAATCCCCGTACATCTGCTAGTCCACCTCTTCAAGAGCTCACACAACTTACTCAACTATGCCAGAGCCCATAATGGCTTGTGGATGCACACGGAAGTTTCTAGCATGAATAATCTTATCACCCCTTTGAGCCTGGGTGGCATTCCGTAGGATGACCACACGGGTACTCCGGGATCCCCTTGGGCAAGCACTGCATTCTCCAGGTGCCCGGGCAAACCACTGGGTGCTCCAGGGTGCCCCAACCATTCCACCTAGATGTGTATTAAAGTAGCCACCTTAAGTTTCCCTTAATTAATATCTCTCACATCTGCATGAATTCTCTCAAACCAAACCACGTCTACGAGCATAGCATAGAAGTATAAGCATAACATAGTAACACCCAAGAGTTTGAATATAAGACAATATGTTCCTACCTCAGCAACTACTTCCCAGTAACCACATGTTAACAAATCCTAACCATGCAATGTTTGAGGGTTGAAACTAATGCATAAAAACTGGGTAATAAAGGGATATGATCAAAGTGTGAACTTGCCTGTACTGCTGATGAAGATTCATCGCACTCATAACTCGTGATAGATCTACTCGACACACTCTGTTCAATCTATTGTGAGTAAGGAATAGTAACCACACATAAGCAATCATGCAAAAGAATCAAAGAAAAGATCTTGGAAAGCTTCGAAAACAAGCAATTAACTCTTGCAACAAAAATCAATTTCTAACAGTACCAAAATTAGGTGGATTTTGCCTTATCAGAAAGTTTAGGTCAAGAGCTTGGATTTGCAAAAAGAATCAATTATATCAGAGTTATAAAACTCGAGTTATGAACAAAAGAAGTTTGAAAACATATCTATTTGAAAGCAAATTTTAAACTTTCGAAAATATGTTTAAGTTGTTTATCTGGATATATGAGATCATAACGAAGAAGTGGGTGCTGGATTCGTTGGATTTGGATAAACGAGTAAAAGGTTGTGGTCATTTGAAAGCTAGGGGCTAAACTATAAATAAACTAATTACATTTAAGTCCCTGGCCGAAAACTAAAAAGAAAAAGAAAAAAAACCTACTGAACGAACGTTCACTACACAGTTCTGCAGAACGAAAACATTCACTAAAACTAGCTAAACAGAAAACGTTCGCCGAATTAGATCTTTTAAAAAATAGATCGGGTTTTTGAACGAAAACTGAACAAAACGAAAATAAACCGGGGTGATTACCGGTTCGGTCGACTTCGGATCGAATAGGGCAATGGCGTACGTCGGCAGCAGCGACTTCGACAGCGGCTTGGGGTGGTGGCGGCGGCTGCGGGGTGATGGTGACGCGAGGCAGCGCGGGAGGTGGTAGCGACGCGACTGTGGGCGGTGTGCGCGCAGGCGGTGGCGGCGCGGAAAGTGCGGAGGTGAGATCTGGTGAGAGTGCGGCGGCGCGCTGGCGAAAATGGCGGCACGACGTCGGCAGGCAGGAAGGAAGAGACGCGGCGGGGTCGGCCGCTATTTAAGGAGGAGGGGGAGGTCGGCCTCCTTGGGGGAGGGGCAGGGCGACGCAGAGTTGGAGTCAGACACAGCGGCGGCGGCGGCGTGCGGGAGGCGGAGACCTGCCCGGGGTCAGGGACGACGTGGTTGGGCCAGCTGGGCTGGGCTTCGGCCTAGTTCGGCGGCCCGAAACATTTTTTATTTATTTAAACAAACAAGAGAAAATAAAAAACACAAATAATAAAAATGATATATAGGCATATTATATATCAAAAGTTTCACAAAAAGATTTCCTAAAACATGAACATATTTTTAGCATCAAATATATTCCAAAAAATTTAAATAAAGCAAACAGAGCTACAACTATAGTAAAACCTAATAAAAATCATTTTTAAAATACCAAAATGATTTCAAATTTATTTATCTCCAATTTTCTGATGTAGGGAATCATTTTACCCTATTTTCCATATATTTATTTTTGGAGAAAAATAATTTGAATAAAACCCAAATAACTCCAAATTGAAAATAATTTCAAAGGGACTTTAAATTTGATTCTTTTAAACTTCCAACTCATATTTCATATGATTTGAAGAAATCATTTTATCTTCTCTCATGAAAATCATTGAGTTGCATAAAGTTTTTGAATTTAAAATATTTCCAAATGAAATTCAAATATTTTCAAAAACCCTTTTCATTTTAAATGGAAGAAGTCGTGTCATCTTCTTTCTAGGGTTTTGTATTTGAAAATAATTTGAATTCAAGGAGGTCAGAAAGCAAAGTGAAAGTTTGGGAAAATCATTTTATTCCCTCTCATTTAACTTTCAAAAAGTTTCAAACTTCACTCAATTTCACACAAACAACCACATCACAATCAAACAAACAATCAAAACTATTTATTTAATATAACATTCAAAAATTTAGAATTTTGGGATGTTACAAACCTACCACCCTTAAAATGAATCTCGTCCTCGAGATTCGGAGAGGCTAGCAAGAAAATAGGTTAGGTTCGGGGTCTTCTCAAAATCCATTGATTGTTACAGGGGTCTGGGGTGCTACCACCCTTAGAAGCATGGTTACGGTTCCATCAAAACTCATATACCCCATCCTTATTGTTGACAGTGTCAATCTTCTTGGATCTTCAGGATAATTCCTCCTCTGGGCTCTTCCGATAGTGCATAACCTTTTTCCTCAATTATACTATCCTTTATCTTGGTAAGTGTCAGGACCCCGACTCGATGTCACATCGATCTAGCCGGTAACACCTCATATCACTTTGCGGCCTCACGCACGGTATCCCCACGGGTGTCGCCTTACCTTTGCCCGGGACCGTTTGCGCCTTTTGGCTCACGTATATGATAGTGTCGCTAGCATCCATATGATAAAGAGCCCGGGCTGACATGACTAGTCGTAAACCCAAAGTGGCACAGACTTACAGGGACAGGCATCCATGACCCAGCTTCGAACGTGTCGGTCATCAGCAAGTGGGTCCGGGCTGTAGCACTGGGCTAGCAGGACTCCGGTAAACCGGGCTGTAGCGGGCTAACAGGACTCCGGTACTCAAAGCGTGACATTTCCCCGAAGGGACAGACACAGGAACGAAGAAGGACACATGCCGGCCAGCCTAAGTGTTCCGGAGCAGTAGCAAGCTACCATGGCTCGGTGGAAACACTAGGAGACATTTCCCGGTAAGAGAGGCTACTAAAGATAAACAACTAGATGGTCAGATCCCACACATACCAAGCATTTCAATAGCATACACACAATATGCTCGATATGTGCAGATACCACATGGCATCACAACATGACTCTACGACTCAAGTATTTATTCAATAGGCTCCGAGGAGCGAGATATTACAAACATGGGTCTCATGACCCAGCAATCAGAGCATACAAGTCAAAGCACATGCGGAAGCTTAACATGTCTGAGTACAGACATCTATAAATGAAAAAGGCTGAGAAGCCTGACTATATATATCAGATCCTGCCGAGGGCACAAGATCGTAGCTGAGGTAACAAGCTAAACGTCAAAGTCCACGTGAAACTACTAGTGAGACCGAAGTCTCTCTGCAAAACATAAAATAGGCAAACGTGAGTACAAATGTACCCAGCAAGACTTACATCAGATCTATCTACATATGCATCATTATCAACAAGGGGGTGGAGGGGTTTGACTGCAGCAAGCCAGCTTTGACTCGGTGGCTATCCTAAACTATGACTGCAAGCGACTCTTTTGAGGTGGCGCACACGAGTCCACATATTCACCATATCAATACACCACTATGGATCCGCTCCCGTCTCCCTACGAGAACGCCATCCATAGCACTCACTCTTATCTTGCGTATTTTAGAGTATCCACTTTCACTTGTCTATGAACTATGCAATGGGGTCCAAGTTTCCATATCCGAGGAATCCGGCTATTCGAATAGATGATGTTAACCCTGCAGGGGTGTACTTCTTCACACACGCTCTCGCCACTTACCGCCCTGTACACGTCATGTACCTCGGCAACCTTCAAGCGGAAGCCGGGTGAGGGAGTCGGCCACGACCTGACTAACCGAACAAGTCTCTAGTCCAGGTTTATCGCCTATTCGGGTTCCATCCGCAAGGAGATCCGGCCGGGGTGTCGCTCACGGCCCCAAACGATGTGAGCAGGGTTCCCAAGCCCACCACCCGGGTGCCACTTGGTACACCGTGCCACTGTGCCTAGTCTGTCCCAAGCCCACCTGTACCGGGTGCCACTTGGTAGACTACTAACACTACCTACAAACACCAGAAACTAGTTGCAACTCCTGGACAGAGATCATGTTGATTAATAAGTCGAGAGGGGTCGAGTTACCGGAACCCAATGTGTGGTAGTAACTGGTCATGGATCACAAACACAGAACTCAGTTCCTGAGGACGGCTGCAATGAGACAACCCACCATGTACTCCTACATGGCCTCTCACCGCTACCTTTACCAAATCGTGTTCACACACTTAGTTCACCCATAGTAGGACATGTTCACACGCCTCTGATTCATCCCCGATGAATCAGACCTGACTCAACTCTAAGCAGTAGCAGGCATGACAAACAAGCATGAATGAGTAGGCACATCAGGGCTCAAACAACTCCTACTCATGCTAGTGGGTTTCATCTATTTACTGTGGCAATGACAGGTCATGCAAAGGATAAAGGGTTCAGCTACCGCAGCAAGTATCAAATATGTCGTTGTTGTCCTAATGCAGTAAAAGAGAGCAGGAGCGAGAGAGTGGAATCTTATCGGAATGAACAAGGGGGTTTTGCTTGCCTGGCACTTCTGAAGATAACATTGAGTCTTCATCAGTGTCAACGATCACGTCATCGGTATCACGTCTATCGAGAGGGGACAAATACCGGCAACACAGAAAGGAACACAATCAATGCAATGCACAATATGATGCATGATCATGACATGGCAATATGAATGTGTTTTGGGCTAATGCACCTAAAACCAGATTAAATGAAGTTGGTTTGAATCCAAGATTCAAATTCAAACTCCATATGTGGTTATTTAAATGTCATTCACTTCATTTGCTCTAAACAGTAGTGATAAGTTGTTCTAACATGCATGAAAATGGTACAGATGGATTCCTTGAATTGTTCTAATAATTTTTCATATATAATTTATTTAATTTGGAGTTACGGTTAATTTTCTATGATTTATTGAAGTTTTAGGCATTTTCTGGAATTTCCTGATTATTTTTAAATCCAGAAATAATTATTGCGTCAGCCTGACATCATCATGACGTCAGCAGGTCAACTGGGTCGCCCAGAGTCAAACCTGACGTGTGGGGTCCACACGTCAGTGACTAACTAACTAACCTAATTTAATTAGAGCCTGGGCCCGCATGTCAGTGTCAGCAGAGGGGGTAATTAGTTAAAACAAACTAAACTAATTAACAGGGGCTGGCCCCACCTGTCATCGACCCAGGGGGGTCAAACCCCTGGTCAGCGGGGTCTAACCCGCCGGCGGCTTGACGCCGGCGAGGCCGAGACGGCGGAGACCCTCGGGTTTCTTGCTCCGGCGTCCAAACGCCGCGCGGAGAGGCTCTGTGGGTTCCTAGTGCTCGTGCGCATCCGGAGAAGGCGACGGAAGGACGCGGGGTGGTCAGCGCTCGCCGGAGTGGGGCTTGCGGCGGCGGCCAGAGCTTCGGGTTCGAGCGGTGCGAGGCCACAGAGGACGGGAGGGATGGTTAAGGGGCTCGCCGAGCTCCTGAGGATGCTAGGAGCACGGTGCCGTGCTCGGTTTCGAGCCTTGCTGTCTGCAGTGACGGCGGCGACATCGCCGGCGGAGCCGAGCTCACGGCTCCGGTGGGATCGGGGCTACAGGGCGCAATCGAAGGGGGAAAGAGGGAGGGGAGGCGTAGGAGCTCACAGCGGTGCCGTAGAGGAGGTCAGCGAGCTCGGGGAGGGGCTGGTGACGACAGGAGGTCGCCGGCGATCTCGGTGGCCCGAGGAGGAAGAAGACGTCGGGGACGGCGCTCCGAGGCTTCCGGCGTCACATGGGTTGGTGGAGACGAAGAAGAAGGCGCGGCGGTTCTTCTGGAGGCATCGGCGAGGCGAGGGGTGGCCGGTGGCCGCGGCGAACGGCGTCGGTGGCGACGGCTGCGCTCGGCACGAGAGGGAGAGAGGAACAGAGGAGGGGGAGAGTGAGCGAGGGGGTCAGCGGGATCGGGACGACACGGGGAAGTCGTCCGCGCGTCCAGAGGATCGTCGGCAAGCAGGAGGTGGCCGAAGCAGGGAGGAGGTGGCCGGGGCGCGTGGCCGCGCGCGCCGGGCGCGTGCCCGTCCTCCTGGCAGAGGAGGAAGGCGACAGGGGAGGGAGGCGGCGGTGGGCTGGGCCAGCGGGAGGAGCTGGCCAGCTGGGCCGGCTACAGGTAAGTGGCCCAGGTAGTCTCTCTCTCTCTCTTTTCTAATACTGTTTTTATTTATTGTTTTCTATTTTGTTCTGTTTTGTTTTAGTTTAGCAAAATACTAAACCATTTTAATAAATTCTGTAGTTTATTATGTGGCTTACTAAAATATATACAAAGCCACTCACAAACTTCCAGAATTATTTGGAGTCATATTTAATATATATTAAATATAAATCCAAAGCAAATAGTTATTGGATTAATTCAAATGGCCAAAATAATTATCTCTGTGACTCCAAAAATATTGGTTTAAATTTTACCTCTTACCAATATTTCCATGGAATAACAGGAACATTTTCTTGGACACATTTGAGAAGATTTAATTGTTGGTTATTTTTAGAGGTTTCCTGAGGCTTTTGAAAATTCCTCAATTCAAATTTCATTTGAATTTAAACATGATGCACACATGGAAGCAAGCATAGGACAGGCCAGAACTAGGGATGTGACAACTCACCCCCACTAAACAAAAATCTCGTCCCGAGACTCAAGCGTAGGGTAAGGTGAAGGGGAAACGCAACTAGTATAATCTTCACGATCCAGGGTGCACTTCAGTTGAACGTTGATTCATTCACCATTATTGTCTTGAAGTCTTGCTCTGAGAAATCCTGTCAACATGACATGGAGGGAAGAAGGAGACTCTAGAAGGGTCGATCTTCTCGAAGATCGAACAACTCACGGAATGAGACATAGCAACATCTCTCGAGCTGAGAGGCGAAGCACACATCCATAGGAATGGAGTGAAGCAGAGGACGAAGGTTCACTAGGTAGACCACAATTTCACGCTTAAGAAGGTGGTAATCGATTGTCAATGTAGCGAGGAGTTGAGTTGCCATGATACCATAACGATCCACCTTAGGGAAGGTGACTCGTAGAAATATCTCCTTAAGTGGCAAAAAGAATTACCTTTGATTCAAAGATCAATGAAACTCTTTAGGCCAGCCTAAGGCAATTCTCGAGCGATCGTTTGTAGGGGGTCGGTAGAATGGCATACCCGGACTTGGATGATGTGGATTACCTTGTTGACGACAACGTAATAGATGATTTTCGCTTATCACCGGAAATGGAGGAGACCCATGGTAGAACGGCACATTGGCGGTGCAAGCTAGGAACAAAATGCAAATGCTAGGAATGATTCTGGTAACTGGGGAAGAACCCAACAATAGGGAGTGAATTCACTGTTTGAGAAGATCATAGCAGTGCCGAGGAAACGGAGAGGATCCCCAGTTAGTGCCGAAGATAACACCTAGTGCTTGTGCGTGCTCTCAAGAACTTGAGCATTTCCACAATCATCAAGGTTTTACCAACATCCGTGTCAAGAATCCTGGCAACACAACATACCACCATGATGAATAACGATGGACGATGCAGATGCATAGGAGGATAACATCAACTCAGATTTCACCCTAGCGAGGCCAAAGAAACAAAATCTGGATGATCGACCGAGAGACATTTAGCACTCCGCTTCTAATGTTCTCCTTGACGTGCTAGTGTAACCCATTCTTAGATATGGTTTGCTAACTAGAACATCAAGTAAGGGTCGGACTTCGGGAGCAATAGAATCCATAAGAAACAGTTACGGAGGTAAATCCTACGAAATCCTTATGGGGAGGTGGCCAACTTCCTCAAACAAGATACTACAATAATAGGTCTTCCGGCTGGGTGTGTTGGCCACGACATCCACTTTACCGGTTATCGAGGGACCAATATTATAGTTCTTGGGAAATGTTCCAACCATCATATCTGCCTGAGATTCAGATCTGGTTGGTGTCAGATTATTCCAGACTCATCGAGTCCAGGAAGAAAAATGAAAGTTTGCAACACAAATCGACGAGATGACGTTGCGAGATTCTCGGGAAATGAACTACGATAGCAAGCTCCAAAGCATGAGCTGGTTCCGCTACAAACATGTGAACATGTTGTCCCAGACAAGCATGCCCACATGGTAGTCTTACAATAAAACACTACCGAGTTCTGGTTGGGAGCCATCATCGAGGATATCGAAGTCTTTACGCAAGTCCATGGATTAGATCCCAAGCATAGACTTCTTTTCCTTGAACAAGTCAATCAGTGGCTTGGTGTGCTAGGATATACATATGGAATGAAGATGATCAGTCTAACAGACCACAGAATTCTTCGCACGTGCATGACTGACTTGGGACGATTCCAAAGGAGGTAAAAACATGCTTTCTCGAATTCACGGCGGCAACTTACATCAAAATGCACGTGACTCAAAGGAAGTCACTCCTTTCATCAAACAAGTACTTCATGAGCTAGCATGAAGAAAATGCTTTCAAAAGTTTCCAACACTAACTTAATGTTCAACAACATCATGGAGGAGATAAGGATGTTGTCAATGGGCTCAACAACAACTCATCGGAATTTCCATATCACTGGACTTCCACCATCATGTGAACACGGTGATAGCATTGATCAGACCCAAAAGATATAATGGTGTATGCTCGAGGGATCAACCACGAGTAAGACAACATTACGAACATCGTTGGTTCTGACTTGATTTGACGATAGCCCACACTCAAATCAAAGGATTGATAAGACAATAGGTCCAGCAACTGATCACAGGGACCAATCGATGAAGATATCATCTTTCTTCAATACACACTACACAAGAATATCCTTTTGGGACGAACTAAGTCAGGCAAGCTTTTATCTTCCAACTCTCCAAGTTGTTGTCTAGCTTAACCAACTAGCTCCGGGATATCCAACACAGATTCTTGGGGAAAGGGTGGTTCACAAGAAACCAACTTGATCACGAGCTCAACATAGCGGTCAGGTGACAACCTGGTAATACTTCCGAGAAGTTCTTCGGAAATCACGAACCACCGATATGTTACTAAGCTCGAGAACAATCTTGCTTTTCAGGGCAAGATGATATGATCAAATGAGCGAGGACTTGACAAAATCCTAACTCATCAATCAAAGAGTGCACCAGGGAATAAGGACTAGGTAGCACGATCAATCTTAGAATGGTGATTCAATAACCAACATACTGAGAATAGGATTATTGTCCATTAACTACCAAGCAATGGGGTTGCTAGGAGTATTGAGTTCACACATCATGATTCACTTGTCGGCACTCCGGCTGCAACAACACGGAACCGAGGAATGGAAAAGGATGGCGAGAAGTATCACTATGTCAAGAATTCACAAAAGGTGGTGTAATTCTCATGAAATTCCTGTCATAGAGAAGGTAATACTTCAGGGTAGAGCAGACCAGAAGCTGGATTGGCATTTTGATCTGCGGAATACAACTACTTTGACCCAATCCTAGATATGGATGAGGTACTGGAGTTTGTTTCTCCAAGTCATTCGGGACAGAATGGCTTGACGGACCACAAGGGTAATAGGCATCGATAAACGAATGCATGCATACTCTTGACTATCAATTGATAAACGAGGGCCAAGAACAACTAAAGAGAACAACTCAATGGAACATATAATTTTCTGAGTTGTGGATGCATAGATTAGTATATCGAACCAAGGTCAACATATTTCTTCCGGATAACCCATGCAGAAGGGTAGAACTGGCAGAGTCACAATATAGAATCGAGAACCCATCGAGAGCACTCTGAATGTGATCTTTCGATCAGCGAGGAACATCTGCCATAAGCGGTTCATAGTATTTGGAAGAAAAGAATACCACGAACATCGAGGACTAATGCAAAGGTTACTAATATCCTGAAGGAACTAGCAAATACTATCAACATGAAGTAAGTAGGGTGAATCTCGGGTTCAAAAACCCAGGAATAGAATACCTACTACTAAGTAGCATCACGGGATGCTTTCGAGAATGATGGCCAGAATCATCACACTGGGAACACAAATCATGGCTAAATTACTAGATGATCCCCTAAGACACCTAGGGTCATAATACTAGCTCCAACATATATGTCAAGGCAATAAAGTACCTCAACTCACTGATTTATGTGATTAATCTGACCAAAGGCACATCGGAAACAGGAGGAAGGGATTTGCAAATGCATCCGACTATTTAGAAACCTGGGATGACTCGGACAGCATAACGGCTGTAAATGCTCAGAAAAGATTTGAGACATTCACAAAAATGGTGGCATAACCACTCAGAAACACAATATCAAGGTTTCGAGATCAACAGTTAGCGTACGGAAGTAGTAGAAACTGAACTCAAGCTTAAATCCAACAATCTTATAAGTCTACGGATTAGTAACACGTGATCCTGATAGAAAGAAGAGATAGCCTAGTTCTTAATCCCCGTAGGAAAGATAAGATGACTCAGATCAGAAGGGCATAAGGTATAAGGAGTAAAAAGAGCCTTACGTTTCATCCCACAATCAATTCCCTTACATATAACTAAAGCATTTCTAGACTCAACTTTGACCAGTTTGGCTTGGTAATCCTACAGGCAGCCAAGCTCTGATACCAACGCTGTCAGGACCCCGACTCGATGTCACATCGATCTAGCCGGTAACACCTCATATCACTTTGCGGCCTCACGCACGGTATCCCCACGGGTGTCGCCTTACCTTTGCCCGGGACCGTTTGCGCCTTTTGGCTCACGTATATGATAGTGTCGCTAGCATCCATATGATAAAGAGCCCGGGCTGACATGACTAGTCGTAAACCCAAAGTGGCACAGACTTACAGGGACAGGCATCCATGACCCAGCTTCGAACGTGTCGGTCATCAGCAAGTGGGTCCGGGCTGTAGCACTGGGCTAGCAGGACTCCGGTAAACCGGGCTGTAGCGGGCTAACAGGACTCCGGTACTCAAAGCGTGACATTTCCCCGAAGGGACAGACACAGGAACGAAGAAGGACACATGCCGGCCAGCCTAAGTGTTCCGGAGCAGTAGCAAGCTACCATGGCTCGGTGGAAACACTAGGAGACATTTCCCGGTAAGAGAGGCTACTAAAGATAAACAACTAGATGGTCAGATCCCACACATACCAAGCATTTCAATAGCATACACACAATATGCTCGATATGTGCAGATACCACATGGCATCACAACATGACTCTACGACTCAAGTATTTATTCAATAGGCTCCGAGGAGCGAGATATTACAAACATGGGTCTCATGACCCAGCAATCAGAGCATACAAGTCAAAGCACATGCGGAAGCTTAACATGTCTGAGTACAGACATCTATAAATGAAAAAGGCTGAGAAGCCTGACTATATATATCAGATCCTGCCGAGGGCACAAGATCGTAGCTGAGGTAACAAGCTAAACGTCGAAGTCCACGCGAAACTACTAGTGAGACCGAAGTCTCTCTGCAAAACATAAAATAGGCAAACGTGAGTACAAATGTACCCAGCAAGACTTACATCAGATCTATCTACATATGCATCATTATCAACAAGGGGGTGGAGGGGTTTGACTGCAGCAAGCCAGCTTTGACTCGGTGGCTATCCTAAACTATGACTGCAAGCGACTCTTTTGAGGTGGCACACACGAGTCCACATATTCACCATATCAATACACCACTATGGATCCGCTCCCGTCTCCCTACGAGAACGCCATCCATAGCACTCACGCTTATCTTGCGTATTTTAGAGTATCCACTTTCACTTGTCTATGAACTATGCAATGGGGTCCAAGTTTCCATATCCGAGGAATCCGGCTATTCGAATAGATGATGTTAACCCTGCAGGGGTGTACTTCTTCACACACGCTCTCGCCACTTACCGCCCTGTACACGTCATGTACCTCGGCAACCTTCAAGCGGAAGCCGGGCGAGGGAGTCGGCCACGACCTGACTAACCGAACAAGTCTCTAGTCCAGGTTTATCGCCTATTCCGGTTCCATCCGCAAGGAGATCCGGCCGGGGTGTCGCTCACGGCCCCAAACGATGTGAGCAGGGTTCCCAAGCCCACCACCCGGGTGCCACTTGGTACACCGTGCCACTGTGCCTAGTCTGTCCCAAGCCCACCTGTACCGGGTGCCACTTGGTAGACTACTAACACTACCTACAAACACCAGAAACTAGTTGCAACTCCTGGACAGAGATCATGTTGATTAATAAGTCGAGAGGGGTCGAGTTACCGGAACCCAATGTGTGGTAGTAACTGGTCATGGATCACAAACACAGAACTCAGTTCCTGAGGACGGCTGCAATGAGACAACCCACCATGTACTCCTACATGGCCTCTCACCGCTACCTTTACCAAATCGTGTTCACACACTTAGTTCACCCATAGTAGGACATGTTCACACGCCTCTGATTCATCCCCGATGAATCAGACCTGACTCAACTCTAAGCAGTAGCAGGCATGACAAACAAGCATGAATGAGTAGGCACATCAGGGCTCAAACAACTCCTACTCATGCTAGTGGGTTTCATCTATTTACTGTGGCAATGACAGGTCATGCAAAGGATAAAGGGTTCAGCTACCGCAGCAAGTATCAAATATGTCGTTGTTGTCCTAATGCAGTAAAAGAGAGCAGGAGCGAGAGAGTGGAATCTTATCGGAATGAACAAGGGGGTTTTGCTTGCCTGGCACTTCTGAAGATAACATTGAGTCTTCATCAGTGTCAACGATCACGTCATCGGTATCACGTCTATCGAGAGGGGACAAATACCGGCAACACAGAAAGGAACACAATCAATGCAATGCACAATATGATGCATGATCATGACATGGCAATATGAATGTGTTTTGGGCTAATGCACCTAAAACCAGATTAAATGAAGTTGGTTTGAATCCAAGATTCAAATTCAAACTCCATATGTGGTTATTTAAATGTCATTCACTTCATTTGCTCTAAACAGTAGTGATAAGTTGTTCTAACATGCATGAAAATGGTACAGATGGATTCCTTGAATTTTTCTGATAATTTTTCATATATAATTTATTTAATTTGGAGTTACGGTTAATTTTCTATGATTTATTGAAGTTTTAGGCATTTTCTGGAATTTCCTGATTATTTTTAAATCCAGAAATAATTATTGCGTCAGCCTGACATCATCATGACGTCAGCAGGTCAACTGGGTCGCCCAGAGTCAAACCTGACGTGTGGGGTCCACACGTCAGTGACTAACTAACTAACCTAATTTAATTAGAGCCTGGGCCCGCATGTCAGTGTCAGCAGAGGGGGTAATTAGTTAAAACAAACTAAACTAATTAACAGGGGGGCTGGCCCCACCTGTCATCGACCCAGGGGGGTCAAACCCCTGGTCAGCGGGGTCTAACCCGCCGGCGGCTTGACGCCGGCGAGGCCGAGACGGCGGAGACCCTCGGGTTTCTTGCTCCGGCGTCCAAACGCCGCGCGGAGAGGCTCTGTGGGTTCCTAGTGCTCGTGCGCATCCGGAGAAGGCGACGGAAGGACGCGGGGTGGTCAGCGCTCGCCGGAGTGGGGCTTGCGGCGGTGGCCGGAGCTTCGGGTTCGAGCGGTGCGAGGCCACAGAGGACGGGAGGGATGGTTAAGGGGCTCGCCGAGCTCCTGAGGATGCTAGGAGCACGGTGCCGTGCTCGGTTTCGAGCCTTGCTGTCTGCAGTGACGGCGGCGACATCGCCGGCGGAGCCGAGCTCGCGGCTCCGGTGGGATCGGGGCTACAGGGCGCAATCGAAGGGGGAAAGAGGGAGGGGAGGCGTAGGAGCTCACAGCGGTGCCGTAGAGGAGGTCAGCGAGCTCGGGGAGGGGCTGGTGATGACGGGAGGTCGCCGGCGATCTCGGTGGCCCGAGGAGGAAGAAGACGTCGGGGACGGCGCTCCGAGGCTTCCGGCGTCACATGGGTTGGTGGAGACGAAGAAGAAGGCGCGGCGGTTCTTCTGGAGGCATCGGCGAGGCGAGGGGTGGCCGGTGGCCGCGGCGAACGGCGTCGGTGGCGACGGCTGCGCTCGGCACGAGAGGGAGAGAGGAACAGAGGAGGGGGAGAGTGAGCGAGGGGGTCAGCGGGATCGGGACGACACGGGGAAGTCGTCCGCGCGTCCAGAGGATCGTCGGCAAGCAGGAGGTGGCCGAAGCAGGGAGGAGGTGGCCGGGGCGCGTGGCCGCGCGCGCCGGGCGCGTGCCCGTCCTCCTGGCAGAGGAGGAAGGCGACAGGGGAGGGAGGCGGCGGTGGGCTGGGCCAGCGGGAGGAGCTGGCCAGCTGGGCCGGCTACAGGTAAGTGGCCCAGGTAGTCTCTCTCTCTCTCTTTTCTAATACTGTTTTTATTTATTGTTTTCTATTTTGTTCTGTTTTGTTTTAGTTTAGCAAAATACTAAACCATTTTAATAAATTCTGTAGTTTATTATGTGGCTTACTAAAATATATACAAAGCCACTCACAAACTTCCAGAATTATTTGGAGTCATATTTAATATATATTAAATATAAATCCAAAGCAAATAGTTATTGGATTAATTCAAATGGCCAAAATAATTATCTCTGTGACTCCAAAAATATTGGTTTAAATTTTACCTCTTACCAATATTTCCATGGAATAACAGGAACATTTTCTTAGACACATTTGAGAAGATTTAATTGTTGGTTATTTTTAGAGGTTTCCTGAGGCTTTTGAAAATTCCTCAATTCAAATTTCATTTGAATTTAAACATGATGCACACATGGAAGCAAGCATAGGACAGGCCAGAACTAGGGATGTGAGAGTAAGGTTCTTCCAAGACTGGATCTTCTTAGCTGACAGGTCTGGCGCCAATACTAAACAACTCTCGATATCTCATGGCGGTCAACAATATATGGTTTCTCCTACAGAAAACGGGTCTGGGCTTCATTCTCACCGTATGACCTACGATTGTCAACAGCTGACTTGTACAAGGAAAAATCGTCCTACCATTCTAAGGTTCAAAATAAGCACACAATGCAACAAAAACATAATATGTCAAAAACAGAACAATTTGAAGAAACTTGAATATTGCTCATACTTTTGTAAATCTAAAAATTCTGTAAAATTAGGACGACGTGGGAATTCTTTTATATGAATCATGTGAAAAAATCAGACCAAAAACACGTCTCTGTGAATTAACAAAATTCTAGAACTGGGTGCAAAAGTTTCTGTTTTCCCACAGAATCAAGTCAACTATCACCCAAATAACCCCAAAGGCTTTACTTGGCAGAAACACTAACTAAAACACTAAAATACAATCATAACAGAGCATAATTGTGCAAACACACAAGAACAGAAATAAAAAGTGAAAAAATTATTTTATTCAATGGGTTGCCTACCAATGAGCGTTGTTGTTTTATGCCCCTAGCTAGGCATAATGCATAGTTTCAAGTATTGTCATCTTTAGTTTTGATAATTTTCATAGGGGTTTTATCAAACCCAGGGGGTTCTTTACGCTTCCCATTATTCAGAGGAAATAAAGCCATTTTAAGATTCAAAATATCCAATTGCTCATTAGATAGAGTAATCAAAGTGTTCATGCGATTGAGATTTCCACTAATATTTTAAGGGGTTTGTTAGACTTCTGCAACTCAACCATATTTCTCTGCATATCACTTAATTTGTCTAATATTTGAATCCCTTCTTGAGTAAAAGCAAACCCTTTTGATGGTGGTGGAACCCCTAATATACCCTCTATTGTTTCGTAGGCAATGTTGGCATCACATTCAATAAAATTTCCTTTTGCAACAAACTCCAAGAGTTGTCTATGAGACATATATAATCCCACGTAAAAATTACGAAGCAAATTTTTTATATCCCCTTTTATATTGCAAACACGGTAACATTCCATTAATCTATACCAGGAATTTTTCATATTTTCTCCATGTTTCTGTTTGAAGTATAGAACTTTAAAATCCGGTGAAAAACAAGGGGCAGTTATACTAGACATAATGACAACGAAGCAAGACCACAAGAAAACAAAAGTTCAAACAAGAAAAAGGCATACAAAAAATATTTTGTATTTTTATAAATACTTTTTAGAAGTGGGGGAGATAAAAACGAGAGGCAAATGGCAAGTAAACTAAATTGCAAGGAGATGAGAGTTTATGCGTAGGTTCTTGATAGATGTTGATGATATCTCCCCGACAACGGCGCCAGAAATTCTTCTTGATGCTTGTAATCTGTGTTGGTATTTCCCCTAAGAGGAAGGGATGATGCAGCACAACAGAGGTAAATATTTCCCTTAGTTATGAAACCAAGGGTATCAATCCAGCAGGAGAAGCAAGCAACACTATGTAAACAACACCTGCACACAAACAACAAATACTTGCAGCCATGCGTGAAGGGATTGTCAATCCCTCAATGGTACTGAGATAGGTTAAATTGTCTGAGATTTCATAAATATATCTAACTAAAACACAAAACAAAATAAATAAAAGAAAATTGCAGCAAGGTATTTCTCGTTTTAATATATGATAGGAAATAGACCCGGGGGCCATAGTTTTCACTAGAGGCTTCTCTCGAGAAAATAGCATACGGTGGGTAAACAAATTACTATTGGGAAATTCACATAAAAGCAAATAATTATGATGATATCCATGGCAATGATCATGTATATAGGCATCACATCCAAGATTAGTATACTGAAACGGTTCTGCATCTACTACTATTACTCTACACATCAACCGCTATCCAGCATGCATCTAGTGTATTAAGTTCATGGAAAAATGGAGTAATGCATTAAGAACATGACATGATGTAGTCAAGATAAACTCATGTATAAATAAACCCCGTCTTGTGATACGTCCATTTTGCATCATGCTTTCATATTGATATTGATTGCATTATGGGCTGTTATTACATGTTATATCACAATACTTATGCCTTTTCTCTCTTATTTTATAAGGTTTACATGAAGAAGGAGAATGCCGACAGCTAGAATTCTGGACTGGAAAAGGAGAAAATATTAGAGACCTATTATGTACAACTCCAAAAGTCCTGAAACTTCATGGAGATAGGTTTTGGAATAAATAAAAAATATTGGGAGAAGAAAGCACCTGAGGGGGCCACCAGCCAGCCACGAGGGTGGAGGGCAGGTCCTACCCCCTGGGCGCACCCCTACCTTGTGGCCCCCCTGGCAGGCTCCCAACATCCATCTTCTGCTATATGGTGTCTTTTCCCTAAAAAAATTAGAGAGAAGCTTTCGAGACGAAGCGCCACCGTCTCGAGGCAGAACCTGTGCACGAACAATCTAGGGCTCCAGTGGAGCTGTTTTGCCAGGGAAACATCCCTCTGGGAGGGGGAAATCATCGCCATCATCATCACCATCGATCCTCTAGTCGAGAGGGGGTCAATCTCCATCAACATCTTCACCAACACCATCTCCTTTCAAACCCTAGTTGATGCTAGTTTGTTTATTCGATGGAAGATCATATGTTCAGATCCTTAATGCTATTCAATACTCCTATGATTATGAACATGAATATGCTTTGTGAGTAGTTATGTTTGTTCCTAAGGACATGGGAGAAGTCTTGTTATAGGTAATCATGTGAATTTGGTATTCATTTGATATTTTGATGAGATGTATGATGTCTCTCCTCTAGTGGTGTTATGTGAACGTCGACTACATGACACTTCACCATGATTTCGGCCTAGGAGAAGGCATTGCAAAGTAATAAGTAGATGATGGGTTGCTAGAGTGACAGAATCTTAAACCCTAGTTTATGCATTATTTCGTAAGGGGCTGATTTGGATCCATATGTTTCATGCTATTGTTAGGTTTACCTTAATTCTTCTTTCGTAGTTGCGGATGCTTGCGAGTGGGGTTAATCATAAGTGGGAGGCTTGTCCAAGGAAGGGAAGCACCCAAGCACCAGTCCACCCACATATCAAATTATGAAAGTAACGGATGCAAATCATATGAGCTAGCTTGACAATAATTCCCATGTGTCCTCGGGAGTGCTTTTCTTTATATAGGAGTTCGTCCAGGCTTGTCCTTTGCTACAAAAAGGATTGGGCCACCTTGCTGCACCTCAGCTACTTTTGTTACTTGTTACTTGTTACGAATTATCTTATCACAAAACTATCTGTTACCGATAATTTAAGTGCTCTCAGAGAATACCTTGCTAAAAACCGCTTGTCATTTCCTTCTGCTCCTCGTTGGGTTCGGCACACTTACTTATCGAAAGGACTAAATAGATCCCCTATACTTGTGGGTCATCATCTTGTTACCCTTAATATCAATGGTACATGCGTGTCATGTCCCCTTTTGTCACTGGGATTGAGCACTGCTAGATCAAATCCATCACAAAGCTCCTCTTCCCATGGGAAGATCAATCTAGTTGGTTAAACCAAACCAATAAATCAGAGAAGAAATATGAAGCTATAACAATCATGCATAAAAGAGTTCAAAGAAAACTCGAATAATATTCATGGATAGATCTGATCATAATCTCACAGTTCATCGAATCCCAACTAACACACCTCAAAAAGGTTACATCAAATAGATCTCCAAGAACATCGAGGAGAACATTGTATTGAAGATCAAAAAGAGAGAATAAGCCATATAGATACTAACTACGGACCCGTATGTGTGTGGTAAACTACTCACGCATCATTGGAGGGGCAGCAAGGATGATAAAGAACCCCTCCGTGATTGTTGCCCCCTCCGACAGAGTGCTGGAAAAGGCCTCTATCTTGGATCTCGTGATTCTGGAACTTGTGGTGGCGGAAAATTGTTTTGTCGACTCCCCTGGGGTTTTTGGGATTTTAGAGTATTTATAGAGGCAGAGGTAGGTCAAGGGGGTGCCTGTGGGCCCCACTACCTATCAGGGTGCGCTAGAGGCCCCTAGCATGCCCTGATGTCTAGTGGGCCCCACAGGACTCTTCTTGTGTACTCTAGAAGCTTCCAAGGTCTCTTATCACCAGAAAAAAATCTCCAAAAAGTTTCGTGGCAATTGGACTTTGTTTAGTATTGATATTCTGTGAAGTAAAAAAACAAGGAAAAAGTACATGTATGTAAAACATCCAAGATTGATACTTTAATAGCATGGAACAATAAAAAAATATAGATACGTTCGAGACGTATCAGGAACTTTCTTCTGACAGTGATCATTCTGGTGCTAAAGTTGAAGAAGATTACTTGGATGATCTTAAAAGTATATTTTCTAGTATAAAAATAAGAAAAGAGAACGAGGTTCCATAGCTCTTGACTACTTGAAACACTCTTTTTTTGGTGTTCTGACAAGAAATAGGAGGAAATTTCTGAATAATATTGCTTAAGCTCCAACGAAAGATTTTTTATATATGTTAGGGTCTTCGGACAAGGTGTTAAGAAGATATATGTGAGGGAGATAATTGTGGTAGGCATTTAGATTTGGTGGGCTTATAAGAAACTATAAGTCTGATTATACAAAAATTGAGTGAGACGTCTCCAACGATCTATATTTTTTTATTATTCCATGCTATTATATTATCCATTTTGGATGTTCTATATGATTACTATGCTATTTTATATCATTTTGGGGACTAAACTATTAACCTAGTGCCAAGTGACAGTTGCTGTTTTTTCCTTGTTTTTATCTTATACAGAAAATCAATATCAAATGGAGTCCAAATGTAACAAAACTTTTTGAGGGTTTTTCTTGGACCAGAAGACACCCAGGAACCTTTGGGATGGGGTCAGAGGGGCCACCAGTTGGCGACAAGCTAGGAGGGCGCACCCTAGGGGGGGAGGCGCACAAAAGCTTGTGCCCCACTGAGGCTCCTCCTACCCAAATCTTTGCTCTATAAATACATAAATCTTCCATGTATACCAAAGGGCACAAAAAAATACTTTTCCGCTGCTGCAAGCTTCTGTTCTTGTGAGATCCCATCTTGGGGCCTTTTCCGACACTTCATCGGAAAGGGATTCGATTATGGTGGGCTTCTACATCAACCTTGCCGCCCTTCCGATGATGTATGAGTAGTTTACCACAGACCTACGGGTCCATAGCTAGTATCTAGATGGCTTCTTCTCCCTCTTTGTTCTTCAATACAATGTTCTCCTCAATGTTCTTGGAGATCTATTTGATGTAATCTTCTTTTGCGGTGCGTTTGTTGAGATCTGATGAATTGTGGATTTATGATCAGATTATCTATGAATATCTTTGAGTCTTTTCTGAACTCTTTTATGCATGCTTAATATAGCTTTGTATTTCTCTTTGATCTAATGATTTGGTTTGGCCAACTAGAGTGATTTTTCTTGCAATAGGTGAGGTGCTTCGTAGTGAGTTCAATCTTGCGGTGTCCTCACCCAGTGACAGAAAGGGTAGCGAGGCACGTATTTGTATTGTTTCCACTAAGGATAAAAAGGTGGGGTTTATTCATATTGATTGGATCTATCCCTCTACATTATGTCATCTTGCTTAAGGCGCTACTCTATTCTTGTTAACTTAATACACTAGATGCATGCTGGATAGCGGTCGGTGTGTGGAGTAATAGTAGTAGATGCAGGCAGGAGTCAGTCTACTTGTCACGAACGTGATTCCTATATTCATGATCATTGCCTTGGATATCGTCATAACTATGCGCTTTTATATCAATTGCTCAACAGTAATTTGTTTACCCACCGTATGCTTTCTTTCAATTAAGAAGCCTCTAGTAAAAACTATGGCCCCCGGGTCTATTTTTATCATATTATTTTCAGATCTATAAAACCAAAAAAACAAAAATACCTTGCTGCAATTTATTTACCTTTACTTTATTTTCAGTTTTATTTATCTTTTATACCTAGCTCTATGAGATCTCATCCTTGCAAGTGACTGTGAAGGGATTGACAACCCTTGTTTTGTGTTGGGTGCAAGTATTTGTTTGTTTGTGTAGGTGCAACTATTGGGAACTTGTGTGTTGCTCCTACTGAATTGATACCTTGGTTATTAATTGAGGGAAGTACTTATCTATACTTTGCTGCATCACCCTTTCCTCTTCAAGGGAAAACCCAACACAAGCTCAAGAAGTAGTTAAAAGAATTCCTGGCGCCGTTGCCGGGGAGGATCGACATCAAGCCTACCAAGTACCCATCATAAAATCTCATCTCTTGCACTTACATTATTCGCCATTTGCCTCTCGTTTTTATCTCCCCCACTTCTAAAATGTTTTCTGAAAAACACAAAAATATTTGCTTTTTTTGCTTTGTTTCCGTTTGCTTTCCTGTTTTCTTTTTGTTTGCTTGTGTGCTAGATTGCTTGCTTTGTCATGATGTCTCAATAAAATAATAAGTTGTGTGATTTTTCCAACAAAAATAATAATGATTTTATTAGTACACCGATCGCTCCCCCGCTAGTGCAGAATCTTATGAAATTAATGCCGCTTTGTTGAATCTTGGTATGAAAGAACAATTTTCTAGTAGTCCTAATGAAGACGTTGCATCCCATCCTAATACTTTCGTTCAATTGTGTGATATGCAAAAGGAAAAAGATGTGGATAATGATATTGTTAAGTTGAACTTATTTTATGCTAAAACTTGGTTTTCATCCTTGCCTAAAAATAGTATTGATTCATGGAATAAGTGTAAGGATGTTTTTATCTCTAAGTATTTTCCTCCCTCTAAGATCATCTCTCTTAGGAACGATATAATTAATTTTAAGCAACTTGATCATGAAAATGTTGCACAATCTTGGGAAAGGATGAAGTCAATTATAAGAAATTTCCCTACTCATGGTTTAAGTTTATGGATGATCATACAAATTTTTATGCTGGATTGAATTTTGCATCTAGAAATCTTGTAGATTCTGCCATGGTTGGTACTTTTATCGAAATCACATTATGAGAAGCTACTAAACTACTAGATATATTATGGAAAAGTACTCTCAATGGCATACCAAGATCATCCACTAGTAAAAAAATGATAGAAGAAATTAATACTTTGAGTGGAAAGCTGGATGAACTTATGAAATTGATTGCTAGAAAAAGTGCTCCTGTTGATCCTAATGATATTCCTCTGTCCACTTTGATTCAGAATAATAATTAATCTATGGATGTGAATTTTGTTGGATAATTTGGGTAATAACGCGAATAGAGGCAATTTTAATCGTAGGCCATTTCCTAGTAATTCCTCTAATAATTATGGTAATTACTACAAAAACTCTTATGGAAATTATAATAAGATACCCTCTGATCTAGAGAATAATATTAAAGATTTCATTAATTATCAAAAGAATTTCGATGCCATGGTAGAAGAAAAATTGCTTAAGATTGATGAGTTGACTAGAAACATTCATAGAATTTCTCATGAGATTGATTCTTCTAAGATTCGATCTATGCCACCGAAGCTTGATATTAATGAGTATCTAAAATGTATTCAAATTTCTATTAATGAAAGTATGGAGATAATTGCTAGAATGCGAGCTAAGAGAAATTGGTTAGAAAACACATGTTCTTCTAGTTTTCGTGATAATCATGATGAAGATCTTAAAGTGATTTGCGTGAATCCTATTGAATATTTATTTGCTAATATTAAACCTGATGAAAAAGGGACTAGAGAAGAGTCAACTTTAGCTAGAAGGCGTCCCGATAATTTGGAGGGTGATGATCTTAATGAAAAAATGATAAAAGTGGGATTGGCGAGGTCAAAACTTTAAGTAGTGATGACCCCAGTATTTTGGATTTCAGGGACTTTAATTATGATAATTGTTATTTTACTGAATGTATTTCCTTGGTACAATCCATTCATAATTTATCTCATGTTTATACTCAAAATAAGACTTTTACTAAACATATCATTGATGCTATGATGAAATCCTTTGAGGAAAAACTTGAGTTCGAAGTTTCGATCCTTAGAAAGCTTTGTGATGAATGGGAACCTACTACTAAAATTAATATTAAATATTATGAGTGATATGCTTTATGTGATTTGGGTGCTAGCGTTTCAACTATTCCAAAAACTTTATGTGATGTGCTAGGTTTCCATAAACTTGATGATTGTTCTTTGAATATGCACTAGTGGATTTTACTATTAAGAAACCTATGGGAAGAATTAATAATGTTCTTATTGTTTCAAATAGGAATTATGTGCCCATATGTTTTATTGTGCTTGATATTGATTGCAATCCTATATGCCCTATAATTCTTGGAAGACCTTTCCTTAGAATGATTGGTGCAATTATTGATATGAAAGAAGGAACCATTAGATTTCAGTTTCCAGTAAGGAAGGGCATGGAACAATTCCCGAGAAAGAAAATTAAGTTGCCATATGAACCTATTATGAGGGCTATTTATGTATTGAATACCAAATATGACAATACCTAGATATATTTATTGTGCCAAGCTAGGGGCATAAAACAATAGCGCTTGTTGGGAGGCAACACAATGTTATTTTTGTTTTCTTGATTTTTTTCTGTTTTTAAATAAATATGAAATTATAATTTTGTTATTATTGTGTTTAAGAGTTTTAATTAGTTTTTGTGCCAAGTAGAGCCTTTGGGATGATCTATGGTGATAGTTGATTTGATTTTGCTGAAAAGCAGAAACTTTTGGGCCTAGTTCTGGAATTTTGTAAATTCAGAAAAACATGATTTTGATCTAAATTTCTTACACAATATTGATATATAAATTGCCTAAGTTGTCCTAACTTTTCATAATTTTTGGAGTTACAAAAGTATGAGCAATATTTAGGTCTTCACAGACTGTTCTATTTTTGACAGATTCTGTTTTCTATGCATTGTTCTGTTGTTTTGATGAATCTATGGGTAGTATCGGGGGGGGGGGGGGTATGAACCATGGTGAAGTTGGACTACAGTAGATATAATGCTAATATGAAATTGGAATGAGTTCAGAATAGTACCTAAAGTGGTGATTTGCTTTTATTATACTAACGGAGCTCACGAGTTTTCTATTGAGTTTTGTGTTGTGAAGTTTTCAAGTTTTGGGTGAAGTTTTGATGGACTAAGGAATAAGGAGTGTCAACATCCTAAGCTTGGGTATGACCAATGAACCCCAATGTAATATTCAAGGACAACCAAGCATCTAAGCTTGGGAATGCCCCGGATGGCATCCCCTCTTTTGTCTACAAGCCATCGGTAAATTACTTGAGGCTATATTTTATTCACTACATGATATGTATTTTTCTTGGAGCGTCTTGTATCATATGAGTCTTTGCTTTATTTTCTTTTTACTTTGCCACAATCATCCTTACTGTACACACCTATTGAGAGGGATGCACATTAATTGTGAATTTATTAGAATACTCTATGCGCTTTACTTATATATTTTGAGCTAGGTAGTTGCTCTAGTGCTTCACTTATATCTTTTCAGAGCACGGCGGTGGTTTTATTTGAAGAAATCAATGAACTATCATGCTTCGCTTATATTATTTTGAGTGTCTTATAAATAATATGGCAATTTTCTTAGGTTATGAATTTGGTCCTAATATGATGGGTATTCAAGAGGATATAATAAAAACTTTCATGAAGATCATTGAATATATGAGAAGTTTGATTCCTTGCATTTGTGTTGAGATATAAAGATGGTGATATTAGAGTCATGCTAGTTAGTAATTTTGGTTTAGTAAGAATACTTGTGTTAAGGTTTGTGATTCCTGAAGCATACACGTATGGTCTCTCGTTATGCGATGAAATTAGAGAATGATTTATTATTGATTGTCTTCCTTATGAGTGGCGATCGGGGATGAGCGATGATCTTTTCCTACCAAAATGTATCCCCCTAGGAGCATGCGTAGTGTACTTTTCTTCGAGGGCTAATAAACTTTTTCAATAAGTATGTGAGTTCTTTATGACTAATGTTGAGTCCATGGATTATACGCACTCTCACCCTTCCACCTTTGTTAGCCACTCTAGTACCGCGCAACTTCCGCTGGTGCATTAAACCCTGTTACACCTTTCGTCAAAACAGCCACCATACCTACCTATTATGGCATTTCCATAGCCATTCCGAGATCTATTTCCTGTAGGGGAACACGGTAATTTCAAAAAAATTCCTACGATCACGCAAGATCTATCTAGGTGATGCATAGAAACGAGAGGGGAGAGTGTGTCCACGTACCCTCGTAACCGAAAGAGGAAGCATTTCAATAACGCAGTTGATGTAGTTGAACTTCTTCGCAATCCAACTGATCAAGTACCGAACGCACGACACCTCCGCGTTCAGCACACGTTCAGATCGATGACATCCCTCGTGCTCTTGATCCAGTTGAGGACAAGGGTGAGTTCCGTCAGCACGACGGTGTGGCGACGGTTATGATGATGTTACCGGCGTAGGGCTTCGCCTAAGCTCTACGATGGTATGATCGAGGTGTGTAACTGTGGAGGGGGGCACTGCACACGGTTGGGAGAGAAACTTGTGTGTCCTAGGGTGCCCCCTGCCCCCGTATATGAAGGAGCAAGGGGGAGGCCGACGACCCTCCTAGGGCACGCCCACAAGGGGAGTCCTACTAGGACTACTAGCCCTAGTAGGATTCCACCAAGAGGGAGAGAGGGGGAAGGAAGGAGAGGGAGAGGGAAAGGGGGGCGCAACCCCCTTCCCTAGTACAATTCAGATCCAAGGGGGAGGGGCACGCGGTCTGCCCTGGCCGCCCCTCTCTCTCTCTCCACAAAGGCCCATGTGGCCCATTAGTTCCCCCGGGGGGTTCTGGTAACCCCTCCGGCACTCCGGTTTTACCCGAAACTTTATGGAACTTCCGGTGTCCAAATATAGCCGTCCAATATATCATTGTTTATGTCTCAACCACTTCGAGACTCCTCTCATGTCCGTGATCTCATCAGGGACACCGAACAAACTTCGGTCATCAGAAACACATAACTCATAATACATATCGTCATCGAATGTTAAGCGTGCGGACCCTACGGGTTCGAGAACTATGTAGACATGACTGAGACACATCTCCGGTCAATAACAAACAGCGGAACCTTCATGCTTATATTGGCTCCTACATATTCTACGAAGATCTTTATCGGTCAAACCGCATAGCAACATACACTATTCCCTTTGTCATAGGTATGTTACTTGCCCGAGATTTGATCGTTGGTATCATGATACCTAGTTCAATCTCATTACCGGCAAGTCTATTTACTCGTTCCATAATACTTCACCCTGCAACTAACTCATTAGTCACATTGCTTGCAAGGCTTATTGTGATGAGCATTACCGAGAGGGCCCAAAGATACCTCTCCGAAACACGGAGTGACAAATCCTAATCTTGATCTATGCCAACCCAACAAACACCTTCGGAGACACCTGTAGAGCATATTTATAATCACCCATTTACGTTGTGATGTTTGATAGCACATAAAGCGTTCCTCCGGCATTCGGGAGTTGCATAATCTCATAGTGTGAGGAACATGTATAAGTCATGAAGAAAGCAGTAGCAATGAAACTGTAATGATCATATTGCTAAGCTAATGGATGGGTCATGTCCATCACATCATTCTCCTAATGATGTGATCCCATTCATCAATCGACAACACATGTCTATGGTGAGGAAACATAACCATCTTTGATTAACGAGCTAGTCAAGTAGAGGCATACTAGGGACAATATGTTTTGTCTATGTATTCACACATGTACTAAGTTTCTAGTTAATACAATTCTAGCATGAATAATAAATATTTATCATGAAATAAGGAAATAAATAATAACTTTATTATTGCCTCTAGGGTATATTTCCTTCCACTTGCACTAGAGTCAATAATCTAGATTACATAGTAATGATTCTAACACCCATAGAGCTTTGGTGCTGATCATGTTTTGCTCGTGGAAGAGGCTTAGTCAACGGGTCTGCAACATTCAAATCCATGTGTATCTTGCAAATCTCTATGTCCCCTTCCGACACTTGATGACAGATGGAATTGAAGCGTCTCTTGATGTGCTTGGTTCTCTTGTGAAATCTCGATTCCTTTGCCAAGACAATTGCACCAGTATTGTCACAAAAGATTTTCATTGGACCCGATGCACTAGGTATGACACCTAGATCGGATATGAAGTCCTTCATCCAAACTCCTTCATTCGCTGCTTCTAAAGCAGCAATGTACTCCGCTTCACACGTAGATCCCGCCACGACGCTTTGCTTGGAACTGCACCAACTGACAACTCCTCCATTCAATAAAAATATGTATCTGATTTGCAACTTAGAGTCATCCGGATCAGTGTCAAAGCTTGCATCGACGTAACTGTTTACGACGAGCTCTTTTTCACCTCCATAAATGAGAAACATATCCTCAGTACTTTTCAGGTATTGCAGGATGTTCTTGACCGCTATCCAGTGCTCCACTCTGGGATTACTTTGGTACCTCCCTGTTATGCTTATGACAAGGTACATATCTGGTCTGGTACACAACATTGCATACATGATAGAACCTATGGATGAAGCATAGGGAACGACTTTCATTTTCTCTCTATCTTCTGCAATGGTCGGGCTTTGAGTCCGACTCAACTTCACACTTTGTAACACAGGCAAGAACCCTTTCTTTGACTGATCCATTTTGAACTTCTTCAAAACTTTATCAAGGTATGTGCTTTGTGAAAGTCCAATTAAGTGTCTTGATCTATCTTTATAGATCTTGATGCCTAATATGTAAGCAGCTTCTCCGAGGTCTTTCATTGAAAAACTCTTATTCAGGTATCCCTTTATGCTATCCAAAAATTATATATCATTTCCAATCAACAATATGTCATCCACATATAATACTAGAAATGCTACAGAGCTCCCACTCACTTTGTTGTAAATACATGCTTCTCCAAAAGTCTGTATAAAACCATATGCTTTGATCACACTAACAAAGTGTTTATTCCAACTCCGAGAGGCTTGCACCAGTCCATGAATGGATCGCTGGAGCTAGCATACTTTGTTAGCACCCTTTGGATCGACAGAACCTTCTGGTTGCATCTTCTTCCAGAAATCCATTCAGGAATGCAGTTTTGACATCCATCTGCCAAATTTCATAATCATAAAATGCGGCAATTGCTAACATGATTCAGACAGACTTAAGCATCGCTACGGGTGAGAAAGTCTCATCGTAGTCAACTCCTTGAACTTGTCAAAAACCTTTCACAACAAGTCAAACTTTGTAGACAGTAACATTACCGTCAGCGTCAGTCTTCTTCTTGAAGATCCATTTATTTTCTATGGCTTGCCGATCATCGGGCAAGTCCACCAAAGTCCACACTTTGTTCTCATACATGGATCCCATCTCAGATTTCGTGGCCTCAAGCCATTTCGTGGAATCTGGGCTCATCATCGCTTCCTCATAGTTCGTAGGTTCACCATGGTCTAGTAATATGACTTCCAGAACAGGATTAATGTACCACTCTAGTGCGGATCTCACTCTGGAAGACCTACGAGGTTTGGTAGTAACTTGATCTGAAGTTTTATGATCATCATTATTAGCTTCCTCACTAATTGGTGTAGGAATCACTAGAGCTGATTTCTATGATGAACTACTTTCCAACAAGGGAGAAGGTACAATTACCTCATCAAGTTCTACTTTCCTCCGACTCACTTCTTTCGAGAGAAAATCCTTCTCTAGAAAGGATCCATTCTTAGCAATGAATATCTTGCCTTCGGATCTGTGATAGAAGGTGTACCCAACTGTTTCCTTTGGGTATCCTATGAAGACACACTTCTCCGATTTGGGTTCGAGCTTATCAGGTTGAGGCTTTTTCACATAAGCATCACAGCCCCAAACTTTAAGAAGCGACAACTTTGGTTTCTTGCCAAACCACAGTTCATAAAGCGTCGTCTCAACGGATTTTGATGGTGCCCTATTTAATGTGAATGCAGCCGTCTCTAAAGCATAACCCCGAAACGATAGCGGTAAATCAGTAAGAGGCATCATAGATCACAACATATCCAATAAAGTATGGTTACGACGTTCAGACACAACATTTCACCCTGGTGTTCCAGGTGGCATTAGTTGTGAAACTATCCCATGTTGTTTCAAATGAAGACCAAACTCGTAACTCAAATATCCTCCTCCACGATCAGATTGTAAAATCTTTATTTTCTTGTTACGATGATTTTCCACTTCACTCAGAAATTCTTTGAACTTTTCAAACGTTTCAGACTTATGTTTCATAAAGTAGATATAACCATATCTGCTCAAATCATATGTGAAGGTAAGAAAATAGCGATACCCGCCACGAGCCTCAACACTCATTGGACCGCATACATACGTAGGTATAATTTCCAATAAGTCAGTAGCTCGTTCCATTGTTCCGGAGAACGGAGTTGTAGTCATCTTGCTAATGAGGCACGGTTCGCAAGCACCAAGTGATTCATAATCAAGTGATTCCAAAAGTCCATCAACATGGAAGTTTTGTCATGTGCTTTACACTGATATGACCCAAATGGCAGTGCCACAAATAAGTTGCACTATCATTATCAACTTTGCATCTTTTGGCTTCAATATTATGAACATGTGTATCATCACAATCGAGATTCAACAAAAATAGACCACTCAGCAAGGGTGCATGACCATAAAAGATATTACTCATATAAATAGGACAACCAATATTCTTTGATTTAAATGAATAACCATGTCACATCAAACAAGATCCAGATATAATGTTCATGCTCAACGCTGGCAGCAAATAATAATTATTCAGGTCTAAAACTAATCCCGAAGGTAGATGTAGAGGTAGCGTGCCGATGATGATCACATCGACCTTGGAACCATTTCCCACGCGCATTGTCACCTCATCCTTAGCCAATCTTCGTTTAATCTGTAGCCCCTGTTTCGAGTTGCCAATATGAGCAACAGAACCATTATCAAATACCCAGGCGCTACTACGAGCATTAGTAAGATACACATCAATAACATGTATATCAAATATACCTTTCACTTTGCGATCCTTCTTATCCGCCAAATACTTGGGGCAGTTCCGCTTCTAGTGACCAGTCCCTTTGCAGTAGAAGCACTCAGTTTCAGGCTTAGGTCCAGACCTGGGTTTCTGCTCTTCAGTAGCAACTTTCTTGCCGTTCTTCTTGAAGTTCCTCTTCTTCCCTTTGCCCTTTTTCTTGAAACTAGTGGTCTTGTTGACCATCAACACTTGATGCTCCTTCTTGATTTCTACCTCCGCAGCCTTTAGGATTGCGAAGAGCTCGGGAATAGTCTTGTTCGTCCCTTGCATATTATAGTTCATCACGAAGCCTTTATAGCTTGGTGGCAGTGATTGAAGAACTCTGTCTATGACACTATCATCAGGAAGATTAACTCCCAGCTGAGTCAAGTGGTTATGGTACCCAGACATTTTGAGTACGTGTTCAGTGACAGAACTATTCTCCTCCATTTTGCAGCTGTAGAACTTGTTGGAGACTTCATATCTCTCAACTCGGGCATTTTCTTGAAATATTAACTTCAACTCTTGGAACATCTCATATGCTCCATGACGTTCAAAAGGTCTCTGAAGTCCCGATTCTAAGCCGTAGATCATTGCACACTAAACTATCGAGTAGTCATCAACATGCGTCTGCCAGACATTCACAATATCTGAAGTTGCTGGCGCAGGTGGTACACCTAACGGTGCTTCCAGGACATAATTTTTCTATGCAGCAATGAGGATAATCCTCAAGTTACGGACCCAATCCGTGTAGTTGCTGCCATCATCTTTCAACTTAGCTTTCTCTAGGAATGCATGGAAATTCAAAGGAACGATAGCTCGGGCCATGGATCTACAATAACATAGACATGCAAAATAACTATCAGGACTAAGTTCATGATAAATTAAAGTTCAACTAATCATATTACTTAAGAACTCCCACTTAGATAGACACCCCTCTAGTCATCTAAATGATCACGTGATCCAAATCAACTAAACCATGTACGATCATCACATGAGATGGAGTAGTTTTCAATGGAGAACATCACTATGTTGATCATATCTACTAGATGATTCACGTTCGACCTTTCGGTCTTAGTGTTCCGAGGCCATATCTGCATATGCTAGTCTCGTCAAGTTTAACCTGAGTATTCTGCATGTGCAAAACTGGCTTGCACCCGTTGTATGTGAATGTAGAGCTTACCACACCTAATCATCACGTGGTGTCTCGGCACGACAAACTGTAGCAATGATGCATACTTGGGGAGAACACTTATACCTTGAAATTTAGTAAGGGATCATCTTATAATGCTACCACCATACTAAGCAAAATAAGATGCATAAAAGATAAACACCACATGCAATCAAAAATATATGACATGATATGGCCATCATCATCATATTGTGCTCATGATCTCCATCACCGAAGCATCGTCATGATCTCCATCGTCACCGGCGCGACACCTTGATCTCCATCGTAGCATCGTTGTCGTCTTGCCAACTATTGTTACTACGACTATCGCTATTGCTTAGTGATAAAGTAACATAATTACATGGTGATTGTATTGCATACAATAAAGCGACAACCATATGTCTCCTGCCAATTGCTAATGACTTTGTTACAAAACATGATCATCTCATACAACAAATTATATCACATCATGTCTTAACTGAGGGAGTCCTGGATTAAGGGGTCCTCGGATAGCCGGACTATATACATTGGCCGGACTGTTGGGCTATGAAGATACAAGATAGAAGACTTCGTCCTGTGTCCGGGTGGGACTCTCCTTTGCGTGGAAGGCAAGCATGGCGATTCAGATATGTAGATTCCCTTCTCTGTAACTGACTCTGTGTAACCCTAGCCCCCTTCGGTGTCTATATAAACCGGAGGGTTTAGTCCATAGGACGGGAACAACAATCATAATCATAGGCTAGCTTATAGGGTTAGCTTCTACCATCTCGTGGTAGATCAACTCTTGTAATACTCATATCATCAAGATCAATCAAGCAGGAAGTAGGGTATTACCTCCATAGAGAGGGCCCGAACCTGGGTAAACATCGTGTCCTCCGCCTCCTGTTACCATTAGCCTTAGACGCACAGTTAGGGACCCCCTCCCCGAGATCCGCCAGTTTTGACACCAACATTGGTGCTTTCATTGAGAGTTCCACCGCGTCGTCATCATAAGGCTTCATGGCTCCTCCAATCATCTACAACAACTTGATCCAGGGTGAGATCTTTCTCCCTGGACAGATCTTCATATTCGGTGGCTTCATACTGCGGGCCAACTCGCTTGGCCATCTGGAGCAGATCGACGGCTACACCCCTGGCCATCAGGTCAGGTTTGGAAGCTTGAACTGCACTGCCGACGTTCGCAGAGACTTGATCTTCGATGGAGTCGAGCCCGTGACAGCCGCATCCTGCAGCCTTGATGAACATGACTTAAATCTGCCATCGGACCTTGCTCAGAAAACAGCGCCTGTAAGCCTCCTGGCCCTAGATCCAGAGCAGACCGTGTCGCCCGAAGACGGGAGGCTAGACCCCGCCACGGAAGCCGCATACTCTACGGCGTTAGAGCCGAACACAGATCTAACCTCCAACGTGGTCTGTGTCATCGGACCCCCGGACTCACCTCCGACTATAGGTTCTGACTCGCATGTATCCGCGCCCATTGAATCTGACTGGGCACTGATCTTGGAGTTTACCTCCGCGAACATCTTCCAACACTCGCCCCTGGGTGATGTGTTAAACTCTTTGAAATCCCTCTCCTTGGAAGGATATTCTTGGCCGAACTATGTACGGCTTAAGTGGGAAGCGGACGATGAAGAACTTCATTACCCACCAACCACCCACTTGATAGCCACTGTCGACGACTTGACCGACATGCTCAATTTTGACTCCGAAGACATCGACGGTATGAACGACGATGCAGGAGAAGAACAGGAACCACCACCTACTAGGCGGTGGATAGCCACCTCCTCATATGACATATACATGGTGGATAAACCTAAAGATAACAATGGCGATGACAAAAATGACCCAGTTGAGGATAAGCCTCCTGAGAAGTAGCCAAAGCGCCGACGTCAACGGCGCCGCTCTAAACCATGCCATGGTAAAAACAGCGATACGGGCATAAGAGACAATAGCGCTCTGGACGATGCCGAAGACAATGAAGATCCTGAAGACCTAGCCATGAAGCAAGACGGGCAAGGAAACATCAAACACAGTCTGGGGCCGCTGTCCGATCACAGCGATGCCAAAGACACCACTTATCAACCTATCTCCAAAGAGGAGAACAATCTGGATGACGATGCATTCATCATCCCTAAAAAATACTTGGAACAAGAGCACCTCCAAAAGAGTCTTATTGCCACCGCGAGGAGCTTGAAGAAGCAGAAACAACGGCTTAAAGCCGCACAGGATACACTCAACAACAAATGGAACGAAGTGCTCGACACCGAGGAAAGATACGGTAGCAATCGCCAAACAAAGAGCTATCCAAAACATAAATTGCTGCCCGAATTCGACGATGAGGCTATTGCGCCCATACCACCGAAAAACAATGCGGCCGACCAGCCAGACCGACCACCTCGTGGCCGAGACAGAGCGGCTAACAACACCACACACAGACCCGCACCCCCTCCCCATAAAGGAACGGTGGTCACAGCCAAGTACCAGAAACACAATTTATGTGAGCACCTGGACAAAAGAGCTGGCATAACCTGGTCCATCTACGGATCTAGGGAACGTGTTCCTATACAGGATCACGGCCACCAAACTGACTATACCGATCACCTACCAGTTCGTAATCAACACCGAACACTACAACCGTTGGACCCACGCCACGACATAGCCAAACACGGGGGTGCTGCGCACCCTCTGTGCTTCACCGATGAGGTGCTGGATCATGAATTTCCAGTAGGGTTTAAACCTGTAAACATCGAGGCATGCGACGGAACGATAGACCCTACGGTCTGGATAGAAGACTTTATTCTTCACATCCACATGGCTAGCAGAGACGATCTCCACGCCATCAAATACTTACCCCTCAAGCTCAAAGGACCAGCTCGGCACTGGCTGAAAAGCCTCCCCGAAAATTCTATCAGAAGCTGGAGGAGCTCGAGGATGCTTTCAGGGCAAATTTTCAAGGGACCTATGTCCGACTACCGGATGCGGACGATCTAAGTGACATAACCCAACAACCCGAAGAGTCAACCCATAAGCTTTGGAATAGGTTTCTCACCAAGAAGAACCAAATCGTCAACTGTCCGGATGCAAAAGCCTTAGCAGCTTTCAAGCACAGTGTCCGGGACAAATGGCTGGCCAGACACCTCGGCCAGGAAAAGCCAAGGACAATGGCAGCCCTAACTACTCTAATGACCCGCTTTTGTGCGGGCGAGGATAGCTGGCTGGCCCGCAGCAGCACCAGTGATCCTGGCACATCCAAAATCAGGGATGGTGATGGAAAACCATGACGCAATAAAAACAAACATCGAAACAATGAAGATAGCCCAGACAATACAACGGTAAATGCCGGATTCAGGGGCTCTAAATCCGGTCAATGGAAAAAGCCATTTAAAGGCAGCAGAGATGGTCCATCCAGCCTAGATAAAATTGTAGACAGGTCCTGCCAAATTCACGGCACCCCCGATAAGCCAGCTAACCACACAAATAGAGAATGTTGGGTCTTCAAACAGGCCGGCAAGCTCAACGCCGAACACAACGGGAAGGGACCGCAAAACATAGACAAGGACGATCTCACCAGCCAAACACCGGGGGAAATTTTTTTTCCACCGGAGGTCAAAACAGTGAACATGATTTATGTCACTTATATCCCAAAGAGGGAGCGCAAACACGCACTCCGAGATGTATATGCTGTTGAGCCTGTCGCCCCAAAACTTAACCCATGGTCGGCCTGTCCGATCACCTTCGATCGGAGGGATCATTCGACTAGCATCCGTCATGGGAGTTCGGCTGCCTTAGTGCTCGATCCAATAATCGACGGGTACCATCTCACCCCGAGTCCCTATGGATGGCGGCAGTAGTCTCAATGTGATATATTAGGACACTGTCCGCAAGATGGGGATAGACCCGTCAAGAATCAACGAAAGCGGCACTACCTTGAAAGGAGTAATACCAGGCGTAGAGGCCCGCTGCATGGGCTCTCTAGCACTAAACGTGGTATTCGGTTCTCCTGATAACTTTCGAAGCAAAGAACTAATCTTCGACATCGCTCCATTCCAAAGTGGTTATCATGCACTACTCGGAAGAGCGGCCTTCGCCCGTTTCAATGATGTCCCGCATTACGCTTATCTCAAACTCAAAATGCCCGGTCCACGCGGCATTATCATGGTCAGTGGGAATAGATAGCGTTCCCTTCGTACAGAAGAATACGTGGCGACTCTAGCAGCCGAAGCTCGAAGTGGCCTTTTCAACAGGAGCAACTCATCGGTCTTCAAGACCACAGACACAGCTAAACGTGTTCAGCGCACACCTAGGTGTAGCAGCTCAGATAAACTTGATCTTGATTAGCAGCTATGCCCCCATAAGAACAGCCCATAAGAAGACTGTACATGTCTCCCTGTATATATAAATATACACTCAAAATTCCTTGTGTGGCGCTGGGGTCTGCCTATATGTAAGAAGTCCATAGTTCGGCTTGACCCTATTCAGACTCAGGAAACTACATTTCACGGTTCATTAAAACAAACCAACTTTACTCACAGTCACACCAGATTCTTTCATCTTTTTTTTCTTTTTTACAAATGGCCACCATGCTATACCCCTCAAGGATACGGCACAACGGAGATAAAGGTGCAGGCGTGCAGCAGGGCCCCATTTAAAGGTTTCTTTTTAGATTAAGACCCTGTGTAAACCTTTTTTATTATCTCTTGTTGCTTCATACCCTCCTGGCACTTAAAATGACCAAGAGGGATACCGGCGTTATTGGCGAACTTATGATTCTCCGTACTTAAATAGACGTTACAAAAGCAGCAGCCAGTGTGTTTTTGAGATCTATTTTCTCACTACAGTCGCTCTGTCATCACGCCGGATTGCCGCATGTACCTTGAAATTCAGGGTTCATTACCAGGGGCTGTATTCAGCCCGGTATATGTCGTAAAGTCCGAATAGCTTCGGGAGTGTTCGGCGTCGTGAGTTTTGCCTTATATGCATCAACTCCGAATCATGTCTTCGGTCACATGTTGGGCTTGCCCGGCTCCCATGTTTTGCTACCTTACGTTTCCGCTATATCGGCTAAGGTGGCACAAGGAGAACTACTACGATTGTGCCCTGGTTCATCCAGATGAGCACCTCAGTAGAGAAAGCCGAAAACTGACTGTCATGATAAGGCGAGAGTTGGTCAACCACTCGATGACTCAATTAAATCTTCGCGATTCCTCCGGATTAGCGAAGGAATGGTTTCCCGGTCACATATGTAAACGGACCATATTAAGATAAACACGGACATACCAGGGGCTATATAGTAGCCCCACCATCAAACTCCTATGGTAAGTGAAAGTGTTAAAGCTCTATAGTCCGATTGCCTAGTTCACCGCACTATCACCTCCTTAAATGGACCAAGACGTTGGATTAAAGTGTGATCAAGTGCTTTTCCGAACACCCCCGCGTTATACGCGAGGGGGCTGAAGCCGACGACTACAAACTTTCAGGTTATATGCATATATACATAAACGGCCGCACCGGAGGTACTAAAACACTTTACAGGCAAAAGAATAAATAAAGCCTTTATTATCATAAGCATTATTTCTACAATCCGCATACATGTTACTTGAACATGATCTTTTTTGAGCACTAACCCTCTATCAGGCGTGCACCCTCAAAGACTTCGTCAAAATAATGCTCGGGCAGGTCCTGGCCCTTGGGTGGACCCCTAGTCGCAATATGGGTGGCCTCCATCTCCGCCCAATATGTCTTTACACGGGCAAGGGCCATCCGCGCACCTTAAAGCGGTCCACATGCATCACCGCACGAACAAGTTGTTGCACCAAACCAAAATAACTATCCGGACTTGGTTCTCCAGGCCATAGCCGGTCCACGACAGCCTTCATGGCAAGTTTAGATATCCTGTGGAGCTCTGCCCATTCGGCCATCTGCTCGTTCAACAGCAGCGGACGCCTTGGCATGCTGAACTGCGAACAGAATAGTCTTTCCGCTTCATGGTCTTCTTGGTCTTGGAAAAATGGCATCGCATCAGCAACACTCTTTGATAAATCCAAGTATGCGTTCGGAGAACTCCAAGCCTTATCAAGAGGGGCATACTTCGAATTGCCGAATTTAGTTCGCAATAAAAAGGGCTTCCTAGCCGCCATCTCACCGGCTTGCCGGAGCTCATCCCGAGCCGCTCTGATCTCAGATCGAGTTTCCTTTGCCGCTTGTAAGGCCTTCTCTAGGTCCGCCATTTTTGCTTGGTTCTCTCTTTTGAGAAGCTCATATCGGCCAGCTGCATCCTTTAGCTCAAGAGCCATGTTGGCTATTTTCTCCTCACTTCTGTGATGAGCAGCTTGTTCGGTTTTTAATTCACCAGCTGCCTTTTCGGCAGCCGCATTGCTTATTCTGGCTTGCTCCTTGGTGCAGGCAAGCTCAGCCCAAAGAGTCTCCATGGCGTCAGCACCATCTGCAGTCAAAGCATATTATAAATCCCAGCGTCATGCTCTCATTTATACTTACTGACCGCCCAACAAACATACCTTGCACTTTGTCAAGACGCTTATTCACGAGCGTGATGTCCTCATCCTCCACATCAAGTTGCCGCTTTAGTTTGCCAAATTCGGCAGCCCGGGCAGTTGTCGGGGCCGCAGCTGCCTGTGTACAAAATTGGCAAAATTATTACCTGAGATTATTTCTATTTCGATCCTCTGATTACCCCATTTGGATGGCAACCAGAGTCTCAGGGGCTACTATCTATACACAGTGCACCTTCCATTTACGGTACAAAAATATACCACATTACGTACCTCGAAGCCTCTTAGCACGCTCATGAAAGCTTCATTCAGTCCACTTTTTGCGGAGGAAATTCTCTTAATCACCATACCCATTAAGGTATGATGTTCCCCTGAGACAGGAGCTTGCCGCAAAAGACCCGTCAACATATCCGGCTGTATGTCGGATAGTCCCGGGCTTTTGTTTTCGGTCTCTCTAGGAGCCAAACACCCCGGACCTCGGGCGGCCGAATAGTCACCTTCTGGCCTCGTCCACCTTTGCGGATCGGGAGAGATCCTCCCGGACGACACCTCGGGGTCGTCCACCTTATGGGGCGAGGAAGTATGAGGAGGCGTTTCGCTCTCCATTATCTCCGGAAGAAGATTCCCCGAGGACGAAGATTTTGCGGAAGGCTATAGGCCGAACTGCAAAACATACATTTCAGATATTACTTTCGCAAATAGGAAAAGAACAGGGTATGCTTACAAAGCACCTTTGTTCACTTACGACTCGGCTGACGGCTGGCCCCCTTGAGGGCGCTGTGCAGCGTCATTGCCCCCTGGGGCAGGGCCTCTGATAGGGATCTCTTCCCTCGCTTGGCGGCCCTTTTCTTCCCGTGGGGGGAGGGAATACTAGATTCTCCTCCCCGTTCATCCTCTGACACTGGAGTTCCAATTTCCCCGGATACGATGCGTAACGTACCTCCGGTCTGGAGGCCACTTTTGACCTCCCCACTCCTCTCCTTGTCTTCCCCCGAAGGCACTTGATAAGGTGCACGCGCCAGCATCCTGGTTAATACCGGATCCGCTGAATCTTCGGGAAGAGGGGCCGAACACCTGATCCTTTCTGCCTTTTTTATCCAACCCTGGCCAGGCATAGTTTTTCATAATAACGTTATGAAAAATATAACGGCAACATTTTCGGTTGTGGAGTGCTTACCGGGGTATCTAGATGGTTGCAATCGAGGCTTGCGTCCTTTGTAGTGTCTGGACACTTTATTCGTGATCCGAAGAATAATTTATACATCCCTTCAAGCGTCGTGCCGAAGAAGTGCTGAATGGTTTGTGGTCCTTCCGGATTGAACTCCCACATACTGAGAGGTTGTAGCTGGCATGGAAGGACCCAACGAACTAACATTACTTGGATTACTTTGACAAGACTGATGTCCTTCTCGATGAGATCCTGAATGCGGGTTTGCAGCGTGCGCACATCATGAAGAGATCCCCAGTCCAGCCCCTTGTTGACCCACGATGCAAGTTGTGGCGAAGGACCGGATCGAAAGGCGGGAACAGCCACCCACTTTCTACCTCGGGGTGCTATAATATAAACCCACTCCCGCTGCCATAGGTCGGAAGCTTTCGGGAAGGAACCCTTGGGCCATAAAGCATTGGCACATTTGCTTATTATTGCCCCTCTGCACTCTGCGTGTCTCCCGTTGATTATCTTCGGCTTCACATTTAAGGTCTTGAGCCATAAGCCGAAGTCTGGAGCGATGCGGAGGAAGGCCTCACACACGACAATGAATGACGAGATGTGAAGAAAGGAATCCGGAGCTAGATCATGAAAATCTAGCTCGTAATAGAACATGAACCCTCTAACAAAGGGATGAAGACAGATTCCTAACCCTCGGAGGAAGTGAAAGATAAACACGACACTCTTGTTGGATTTGGGAGTAGGGATAACCTGCCCTTGGGCAGGAAGCCTGTGAAGAAATTCCGCAGTCAAGTACCTTGCCTCCCTAAGCTTCGTGATGTCCTCCGTTGTGACAAAAGAGGCCGTCCACCGGCATTGAAGGTTGGATCCGGACGTGGCTGGAGGTCCAAAGCGCTTGGGATAAACCTTGGGTGTTGGAACTCGAGGTGGGAGAAGGAGAGGATTAAGCGTGGAAGAAAAAGATGGGCCCTGGTCTCTTTATAAAGAGAGTGAATATCAAACGTCCCCCACGCAGCCTTTGAAACTTGCCTATTCCCAATGAATCCTATCGATGGAGCAGTTGGGTTACCCGCTTCCGTATTGATGTGAATCCCGTGATAAGGGGACAGGATCTCTGCTTCGACAAGACGTGCCAATGAAATCGCCTCGCGAAACGTGTAGTAGCAGGTTGGAAAAACATTTCGAATTATGACCGGGCCATGTCATGATGTCACGCTATGAAAAAATTGTCAGCAGATTAGATTCGTGGGATATTGTACTCTCTATGGTGGTGTGTGAAATTTGTTTTGCAGAGCCGGACACGATTCTTGTGTTCAAGATCTACTTTGGAGTATTCGGAGAAAGAACCCGCCTTACAATGCCGAAGACAATCTGCGCGCTGGACTCATCATCATTGAAGCCTAGTTCAGGGGCTATTGAGGGAGTCATGGATTAAGGGGTCCTCAGACAGCCGGACTATATACATTGGCCGGACTGTTGGGCTATGAAGATACAAGATAGAAGACTTCATCCCGTGTCCGGGTGGGACTCTCCTTTGCGTGGAAGGCAAGCTTGGCGATTCGGATATGTAGATTCCCTTCTCTGTAACCGACTCTGTGTAACCCTAGCCCCCTCCGATGTCTATATAAACCGGAGGATTTAGTCCATTGGATGGGAACAACAGTCATAATCATAGTCTAGCTTCTAGGGTTAGCCTCTACGATCTCGTGGTAGATCAACTCTTGTAATACTCATATCATCAAGATCAATCAAGCATGATGTAGGGTATTACCTCCATAGAGAGGGCCTAAACCTGGGTAAACATCGTGTCCCCCGCCTCGTGTTACCATTAGCCTTAGACGCACAGTTCAAAACCCCCTACCCGAGATCCGCCGGTTTTGACACCGACATTGACCATATCACATCAAAGCAAGCCCTGCAAAAACAAGTTAAACGTCCTCTACTTTATTGTTGCATGTTTTACGTGGCTACTACGGGCTTCTAGCAAGAATCGTTCTTACCTATGCATCAAAACCACAATGATTTTTTGTCAAGTGTGCTGTTTTAACCTTCAACAAGGATCGGCCGTAGTCAAACTCGATGCAACTAAAGTTGGAGAAACAGACACCCACCAGCCACCTTTGTGCAAAAGCACATTGGTAGAACCAGTCTCAAGAATGCGGTCATGTAATGTTGGTCCGGGCCGCTTCATCCAACAAGACCGCCGAATAAAAGTAAGACGTTGGTGGTAAGTAGTATGACTATTATCGCCCACAACTCTTTGTGTTCTACTCGTGTATATAACATCTACGCATAGAACTGGCTCGGATGCCACTGTTGGGGAATGCGGTAATTTCAAAAAAAATCCTACGATCACACAAGATCTATCTAGGTGATGCATAGCAACGAGAGGGGAGAGTGTGTCCACATACCCTTGTAGACTGAAAGCGGAAGCGTTTCAATAATGCAGTTGATGTAGTCGAACTTCTTCGGGATCCAACCGATCAAGTACCGAACGCACGGCACCTCCTCGTTCAGCAAAGGTTCAGCTCGATGATGTCCCTCGTGCTCTTGATCTAGTTGAGGACGAGGGTGAGTTCTGTCAGCACGACGGCATGGCGACGGTGATGATGATGTTACCGGTGCACAGCTTCGCCTAAGCTCTACGATGGTATGATCGAGGTGTGTAACTGTGGAGGGGGGCACCGCACACGGTTGGGAGAGAAACTTGTGTGTCCTAGGGTGCCCCCCTGCCCCCGTATATAAAGGAGCAAGGGGGAGGCCGGCCGTCCCTCCTAGGGCATGCCCCACAAGGGGAGTCCTACTAGGACTACTAGCCCTAGTAGGATTCCACCAAGAGGGAGAGAGGGGGAAGGAAGGAGAGGGAGAGGGAAAGGGGGCGCCACCCCCCTTCCCTAGTCCAATTCGGACCCAAGGGGGAGGGGGCGCGCAGCCTACCCTGGCCGCCCCTCTCTCTCTCTCCACTAAGGCCCATGTGGCCCATTAGTTCCCCCGGGGGGTTCCATTAACCTCTCCGGCACTCCGACTTTACCTGAAACTTTCCGGAACACTTTCGGTGTCCGAATATAGCCGTCCAATATATCATTATTTATGTCTCAACCATTTCAAGACTCCCCGTCACGTCCGTGATCTAATCCGGGATTCCGAACAAACTTTGGTCATCAAAAACACATAACTCATAATACATATTGTCATTGAATGTTAACTTGCAGAGCCTACGGGTTCGAGAACTATGTAGACATTACCGAGACACATCTCCGATCAATAACAAATAGCGGAACCTGGATGTTCATATTGGCTCCTACATATTCTACGAAGATCTTTATCGGTCAAAACGCATAACAACATACGTTGTTCCCTTTGTCATCGGTATGTTACTTGCCCGAGATTCGATTGTCAGTATCATCATACCTAGTTAAATATCGTCACTGTCAAGTCTCTTTACTCGTTCCTCAATACTTCATCCCGGAACTAACTCACTAGTCACATTGCTTGCAATGCTTATAGTGATGAGCATTAACGAGAGGGCCCAGAGATACCTCTCCGAAACACGGAGTGACAAATCCTAATCTTGATCTATGCCAACCCAACAAACACCTTTGGAGACACCTGTAGAGCATCTTTATAATCACCCATTTATGTTGTGACATTTGATAGCACACAAAGCATTCCTCCGGTATACGGGAGTTGCATAATCTCATAGTCTGAGGAACGTGTATAAGTCATGAAGAAAGCAGTAGCAATGGAACTGTAACGATCATAATGCTAAGCTAACAGATGGGTCATGTCCATCACATCATTCTCCTAATAATGTGATCCCGTTCATCAAATGACAACACATGTCTATGTTCAGGAAACATAACCATCTTTGATTAACGAGCTAGTCAAGTAGAGGCATACTAGGGACAATATGTTTTGTCTATGTATTCACACATGTACTAAGTTTCCGGTTAATACAATTCTAGCATGAATAATAAACATTTATTATGAAATAAGGAAATAAATAATAACTTTATTATTGCCTCTAGGGTATATTTCCTTCATATCCATGCAACTTCCACCGTTCTGTTTTATGATGACACATACCATCATCGTCATATTGCTTTGCATGATCATATAGTTGGCATAGTATTTGTGGCTTGGCCACCGTTCATATTTTTTATACATGTCACACTAGATCATTGCATGAGGCATTCATATAGGTTCATATCTTTGTTCTAGTATCGAGTTGTAATTCTTGAGTTGTAAGTAAATAAAAGTGTGATGATCATCATTATTAGAGCATTGTCCCATGTGAGGAGAGGATGATGGAGACTATGATTCTCCCACAAGTCGGGATGAGGCTCCGGATGAAAAAAAAAGAGAAGAAAAAAGACAGGCCAAAGAGCCCAACAAAAAAATGAGAGAAAAAGAGAGAAGGGACAATGCTACTATCTTTTTCCCACACTTTTGCTTGAAAGTACCACCAGGTTCATCATGATAGAGAGTCTCATATGTTGTCACTTTCATATATTACTAGTGGGAATTTTTTGTTATAGAATTTGGCTTGGATATTCCAATGGTGGGATTCCTCAAATGCCCGAGGTCTTCATGAGCAAGCAAGTTGGATGCACACCCAATTAGTTTATTTTGATCTTTCATACACTTACAGCTCTAGTGCATCCGTTGCATGGCAATCCCTACTCACTCACATCGATATCAATTGATGGGCATCTCCATAGCCTATTAATTAGCCTAGTGATGACCCACAAGTATAGGGGATCTATCATAGTCCTTTCGATAAGTAAGAGTGTCGAACCCAACGAGGAGTAGAAGGAAATGATAAGCGGTTTTCAGTAAGGTATTATCTGCGAGCAGTGAAATTATCGGTAATAGATAGTTTTGTGATAAGGTAATTCGTAACGGGTAACAAGTAACAAAAGTAACTGAGGTGCAGCAAGGTGGCCCAATATTTTTGTACCAAAGGACAAGCCTAGACAAACTCTTATATAAAGCAAAGCACTTCCGAGGACACATGGGAATTAATATCAAGCTAGTTTTCATCATGCTCATATGATCCGCGTTCGTTACTTTGATAATTTGATATGTGGGTGGACCGGTGCTTGGGTACTGCCCTTCCATGGACAAGCATCCCACTTATGATTAACCCATCTTGCAAGCATCCACAACTACGAAAGAAGAATTAAGGTAGGCCTAACCATAGCATGAAACATACGGATCCAAATCAGCCCCTTACGAAGCAACACATAAACTAGGGTTTAAGCTTCTGTCACTCTAGCAACTCATCATCTACTTGTTACTCCCCAATGCTTTCGCTAGGCCCAAATCATGGTGAAGTAACATGTAGTCGACGTTCACATAACACAACTTGAGGAGAGACAACATACATCTCATCAAAATATCGAACGAATACCAAATTCACATGATTACTTATAACAATACTTCTCCCATGTCCTCAGGAACAAACGTAACTACTCACAAATCATATTCATGTTCATAATCAGAGGGGTATTAACATGCATTATGGATCTGAACATATGATCTTTCACTGAATAAACCAACTAGCATCAACTACAAGGAGTAATCAACACTACTAGCAACCCACAGGTACCAATATGAGGTTTTGAGACAAAGATAGGATACAAGAGATGAACTAGGGTTTGAGAGGAGATGGTGATGGTGAATATGTTGATGGATATTGACCCCCTCTCGTTGAGAGGATCGATGGTGATGACAATGGTGATGATTTCCCCCTCCCGGAGGGATGTTTCCCCGGTAGAACAGCTCCACCGGAGCCCTAGATTGGCCCTGCCCAGGTTCTGCCTCGAGACAGTGGTGCTTCCTCCCGAAAACTTCGTTATGATTTTTTCTAGGGAAAAAGACACCATCTAGCAGAAGATGGACGTCGGGGGCCTGCCAGGGGGCCCACGAGACAGGGGGCGCGCCCTCCACCCTCGTGGCTGGTGGGTGGCCCCCCTCTGGTGCTTTCTTCGCCCAATATTTTTAATGTATTCCAAAACCGACTTTCGTGGAGTTTCAGGACTTTTGGAGTTGTGCTAAATAGGTCTCTAATATTTGCTCCTTTTCCAACCCAGAATTCCAGCTTCCGACATTCTCCCTCTTCATGTAAACCTTATAAAATAAGAGAGAAAAGGTATAAGTATTGTGACATAATGTGTAATAACAGCCCATAATGAAATAAATATTGATATAAAAGCATGACGCAAAATGGATGTATCAACTCCCCCAAGCTTAGACCTTTCTTGTCCTCAAGCAAAAGAGGATCTCGAAAAATATGTCCACATGTTGAGAGATAGAGGTGTCGATAAAATAAAATACGGACATGAGGGCATCATGATCATCTCTTAGAACAACAACATATATTGCCATATGATTTCTTATGCTAAAGTAACAACCTATTCACAATGTAAAGTATGAATCATAAACATCATTGAAAACTAACAAACTATGATCTCAGTCATTGAAGCAATTGCAATTTATCATAACATCAGAAAGAGTCAATATAAGAGCTTTTCAGCAAGTCCACATACTCAAGTATCATTTAATCTTTTACAATTGCTAACACTCACGCGATACTTATGGGTACAAAGTTTCAATCAGACAGAGAGAAAGATAGGGGCTTATAGTTTCGCCTCCCAACATTTTACCTCAAGGGTAATGTCAACAATAATACTTTATGAAAACCTTCATCCAAGTGGATATATATATATGAGGATCTTTCCAACATGTAGTGCTTTCCAAAGGATCAAAGTGTAAAAAGGAAAGGTGAAGATCACCATGACTCTTGTATGAGGGAAGACGGTAAAAATAAAAGATAGGCCCTTCGCAGAGGGAAGCTGAGGTTGTCATGCGCTTTTATGGTTGGATGCACACAATCTTAATGCAAAAGAACGTCAATTTATATTGCCACTTGTTATATGGACCTTTATTATGCAGTCCGTCGCTTTTATTTCTTCCATATCACAAGTTCGTATAAAGCTTATTTTCTTCACACTAATAGATCATACATATTTAGAGAGAAATTTTATTGCTTGTACCGATGACAACTTACTTGAAGGATCTTACTTAATACATAGGTAGGTATCGTGGACTCTCATGGAAACACTGGGTTTAGGGATGTTTGGAAGCACAAGTAGCATCTCTACTTGGTGCAAATAATTTGGCTAACATGAGGGGGAAAGGCAAACTCAACATGTTGGATGATCCATGACAATATAACTTATTCGGATATAAGGAAACATAACCCATTATGTTGTCTTCCTTGTCCAAACATCGAATTTTTAGCATGCCATATTTTAATGAGTGATCACAATCATAAAAGATGTCCAAGATAGTATACTCATATGTGAAAACCTCTCGTTCTTTAATACTTCCTATTAATTGCAACGATGACCAAAACTATGTTTGTGAACTCTCAACAATTTTTATTCATCATACTCTTTATATGTGAAGTCATTACTTTCCATTAGATCAATATGATATTTTGATTTCTTTTTATTCTTTATTTTATTCCCTCAAGATCATAGAAAGATAGCAAAGAACTCAACTCAAAACTAATCTTTATTATATATAGCTCACGGGCTCGATTACAAAGATAGAGATCAAAACAAAACTCAAAGCTAGATCATACTAAAACTTTATTCTACTAGATCAAGATATAACCAAAAGGATCGAGCTAAGAAAAACAATAAAGATAGAAGTGTGATGGTGATACGATACCGAGGCACCTCCCCCAGGATTGAGTATATAATTACGATCACGATGAACCAGATGCATAGGATAAAACTTCTAATGAAATTCCAATTTCAATCGGTTGTAGTTCCATGATCCAATATCATCACATAGCCTATACCATGTCAATGCCTTTCCCTTCAAATATAATGGGAAGAACTTCTTCTTGACAACATCCTCGGGCATACCTGCAAACTTAAATAATCCACAAACTTCATCCACATAGATTAGGTGCATATCGGGATGTAATGTTCCATCTCCTATATAGGGATTAGATAGCAATTTCTCTATCATACCCTAAGGAATTTCAAAGTAAACATTTTTAGTAGGATTAGTGGGTTAAGGAGCAACTCTGTGCACTTATGGTCGGGGGTGAAGATACCCCGAACAAACCCCTCAAAGGATTATTTTCCATAGTAACAAGTGAGTAAATTTCAGCACACTATATAAATGTTTCCTTACCAAATTCCACTTAACAAAGGCACTTCACTCCCTGGCAACGGCGCCGGAAAAGAGTCTTGATGACCCACAAGTATAGGGGATCTATCATAGTCCTTTCAATAAGTAAAAGTGTCGAACCCAACGAGGAGCAGAAGGAAATGACAAGCCGTTTTCAGTAAGGTATTATTGATATGTCTCCAACGTATCTACTTTTTCTCTCGCTTTTCCTCTTGTTTTGGACTCTTTTGCATGATTTGAATGAAACTAACCACAGACTGACGTTGTTTTCAGCAGGAACTACCATAGTGTTGTTTTTGTGCAGAAATAAAAGTTCTCGGGATGGAACGAAACTTTGCGAGGATTTTTTATATCAATAATAGGAATTTCTGGAGCCAAGACCTACAGGAGAGGGGCATCTGGGTGGGCAAAACCCACCAGGGTGCGTCCCCGCTGCTAGCACACCCAGGTGGGTTGTACCCACTTGGTGGCCCCGTAGACGACCCCCCTGATACTATAAAATCACATATTTCCAGAAAAAATGAGGGAGAAAGAATTATCACGATCCACGAGATGGAGCCACCACCAAGCCTTGTTCTTCCTCGGGAGGGCAGATCTGGAGTCCGTTTGGGAGCTCCAGAGAGGGGGATCTTCGTTCTTCGTCATCACCAACACGTCTCCATTGCCAATTCCATGATGCTTCCCATCAGGAGTGAGTAATTCCTTCGTAGGCTCGCTGGTTGGTGAGGAGTTGGATGAGATTCATCAAGTAATCGAGTTAGTTTTGTTAGGGCCTGATCCCTAGTATCCATTATGTTCTTAGGTTGATGTTGCTATGTCTTTGCTATGCTTAATGCTTGTCACTTTGGGCCCGGGTGCCATGAAATCAGATCTGAACAGTTTATGAAATCATCATTATATCCACGTTTTAGATCTGATCTTGCAAGTTATAGTCACCTAATACGGTTATGATCCGACAACCCCGGAGTGACAACAACCGGGACCACTCTCGGTGATGACCGTAGTTTGAGGAGTTCATGTATTCACTATGTGTTAATGCTTTGTTTTTGTTCTCTATTAAAAGGAGGCCTTAATATCCCTTAGTTTCCAATATGGACCCTGCTGCCATGGGAGGGTAGGACAAAAGATGTCATGCAAGTTCTTGTAATAAAGCACATATGACTATTTACGGAATACATGCCCACATTATATCGATGAACTGTAGCTAGTGCTGTATCGCCCTAGGTTATAACCGTCACATGATGAATATCATCCAACAAGTCACCGATCCAATGCCTATGAATTTATCATATATTGTTCTTACTAAGTTACTACTATTACTACTGCTAGCATTACTTCTACAATATCACTGCTACCACTGTTATTGTTACCGTTACTACTGCTGCTATCATCAAAACTATCATACTACTGTGCTACTAATCACCTTGCTGCAGATAATTAATCTCCAGGTGTGGTTGAATTGACAACTCAGCTGCTAATATCTTCAAATATTCTTTGGCTCCCCTTGTGTCGAATCTATAAATTTCGGTTAAATACTTACCCTCGAAAACTGTTGTGATCCCCTATACTTGTGGGTTATCAAGACCTTTTTCTGGCGCTGTTGCCGAGGAGCATAACTATATTTGTTGAGTCACTTGGGATTATTATCAAATTATCACTATGAAGAATCTGAAGGATGCTAAGACTAAGATATTTCCCTCATGGGAGGTAAGGAACCGCCATCCAGTTCTGCTTTAGATTCACCTTCTGTTATGAGTAAACTTGCAACACCACCACATGCTATTAATTCTGATATGTCGCAAGTTATTGATGATATGTCGCAAGTTTTTTTAAATAATTTCGCCGCAGAGAAAAAAATACTAAATAAATATAAAATAATTCTAAAAATTCCATAAACAATTTTCACCGTCCAAACCTAATATTTAGGACAAGATGAACATTTTTCTGGACTAAAATGCAATTTTCAAAAATGCATTTTTTTCTAATTCAAATAAAATGGAAAATAAAATAAAATTTGATTTTAAAATTCTTTCTCTGATATTTCTCTTCTATTGACGAGGTCATATTATCTTCTCTCATATAATTTTGTTATTGGAGATAATTGGAGAGAAAAATATTAAAAATCAAATTGATCCTCTTTTGAAATTTGAAATAAATTCAAATATGAAAATTGTGAAACCTCCAACTCTCTCCTTGGGTCCTTGAGTTGCTTTAGATTTCTAGGATCACAACAAAATGAAATATAAAATATGATATGCATATGATGATCTATGTATAACATCCAAATTGAAAATTGGGATGTTACAAACCTACCCCCCTTAAGATGAATCTCGCCCTCGAGATTTGGGTTGGTCAGCAAAAAGGTTTGGGTGGTCCTTGCGAAGATCTTCTTCTCGCTCCCAGGTGGCTTCCTCTTTGGTATGGTGGCTCCACTAAACTTTGCAAAACGTGATAAGCTTGCTACAAGTAACTCGGGTGGAATACTCGAGAATCTTGACTGGCTTCTCTTCATAGGTCAGATCACAATCCAATTGGATTGCTTCCAGTGGCACTGTATCTCTCAGAGGAATATCGACCATCCCTACGTGGCACTTCTTTAACTGGGAAACATGAAACACATCATGAACCCCTGACAATCCTTCGGGCAATTCCAACTTGTAGGCGACTTCTCCCATGCGTTCCAAAACTCTGTATGGTCCCACAAAACATGGTGCTAGCTTTCCCTTGACTCCAAAATGCTTAACTCCTCGAAGTGGGGACACACGAAGATATGCTCTGTCTCCGACTTCATAGACTATCTCCTTGCGTTTAGTATCCGCATAACTCTTCTGCCTTGATTGGGCTACCTTGAGTCTGTCTCGAATCAGCTTAACCTTCTCCTGAGAGTCTCTGATTAAGTCTGGTCCGAACAACTGTCGATCTCAAACTTCATCCCATGATAACGGTGTCCTGCACCTCCTTCCGTACAAAGCTTCGAAACAGGCCATCTTCAAACTCGCTTGATAACTGTTGTTATAGGAGAACTCTACATAGGGCAAATTGTCATCCCAACTAGATCCATAATCTAGCGCACAAGCTCTCAACATGTCCTACAGAATTTGATTGACTCTCTCGGTCTGTCCATCTGTCTGTGGATGAAAGGTTGTGCCGAACTCCAGCCTGGTAACCAAAGTATCATGCAACTGATTCCAAAAATTTGAAGTAAACTGTGTTCCTCTATCTGATACAATGGTCCTCGGAACTCCATGCAGACATACGATCCTGGTCATGTATATCTTTGCAAACTTAGCACTCGTATAGGTTGTCTTCACCAGGATGAAATGAGCTACTTTCATCAAATGATCAACTACAACCTAGATAGAGTCATAGCCTGAATGAGTCCTAGGTAATCTAGTGATAAAATCGATGCCAAGTTTATCCCACTTCCATTCGGGTATCGGCAATTGCTGTAGCAATCCTGCTGGCTTCTGATGCTCTGCCTTGACCCTCTGACATACATCGCATATTGCTACATACTCGGCAATATCCTTCTTCATTCCTGTCCATCAGAAACTTTCCTTCAAATCCAGAGACATCTTGGTGTTTCCTGGGTAAATCGAGTAAGGCAAATCATGAGCCTCCTGAAGAATCAACTTCCTGATCTTAGGGTCATTAGGCACGTAAATACGATCCTCAAACCATAAAGTGTCGTGCTCATCCTCACGAAGTCCTTTAGCCTTTCCTTTACTCATCCTTTCCTTTATCTCAGCAATCTCCTTGTCCGTTTTCTGGGCTTCCCTGATCTTACCCAACAAAGTGGACTGAATTTCGAATGCTGCAACATAACCTCTCAGAACTATCTCCAAGCATAGCTCTCGAAGGTCATCTGCTAACTCCTTCGGTAATCCTCCGGTTATGAGCGTGTTGACATAATTCGTGCGTCTCAACGCATCTGCTACAACATTGGCCTTTCCTGGTGATAATGCAATCTCATATCATAATCCTTTATGAGCTCCAAACATCTCCTTTGCCTGAGATTTAACTCCTTCTGTGTGAAGATGTACTTCAAACTCTTATGATCCATGTATACATCACAACGGTTTCCGATGGGAAAGTGTCTCCATGTCTTAAGCGCATGCACTACGGCTGCTAACTCCAAATCATGCATAGCATAATTCAACTCATGAGGTCGAAGCTGTCGTGAGGCATATGAAACAACTCTTCCTTCCTACATAAGCACACCTCGAAGTCCTCGACGTGATGCGTCGCAATACACTTGGAAATCCTTGCGTTGGTCTGGGAGAATCAGCACTGGGGTTGTACCAAACATTTCTTTAACTCTTGAAAACTGGCTCACAATCCCGAGTCCATTTAAACTTGGTGTCCTTCTTCAATAACTCCATCATGGGCTTTGCAATCTTGGAGAAATTCTCAATAAATCTCTGGTAATAACCTATGAGTCCAAGAAAACTCCTGATCTCTCCCACTGAGGTGGGTGCCAACCATTTAGCGACAGAAGCGACCTTGGTAGGGTCTACTGCTATTCCTTCTATGGATATAACATGTCTGAGAAATCCAACTTCCCTTTAACCAAAACTCACATTTACTGAACTTGGCATGCAACTGATGTTCTCTGAGCTTCTCAAGAACCAAACGCAAATGCTCCTTATGTTCCTCTTCATTCTTCGAGTAGACGAATATGTCATCAATGAACACGACAATGAAGTTATCCAAAAACTCCATGAACACCTTGTTTATCATACTCATGAAATAGGCAGGGGCATTAGTCAAACCAAATGACATAATTGTATACTCATATAGCCCATACCTCGTGGTAAAAGCTATCTTGGGTATATCCTGCTCTTGGATCTTGAACTGGTGATAACCTGATTGAAGATCGATCTTGGAGAAAACCTTAGCTCCTTGCAATTGGTCAAACAAATCATTGATCATCGGCAGAGGGTATTTGTTCTTGAACGTCACCTCATTCAGCACACGACAATCAACAACCATCCTTAAAGATCCATCCTTCTTCTCCACTAGAAGCACTAGGGCTCCCCAAGGTGATGAACTTGGTTGAATGTAACCTTTCTCCAGTAACTCCTTTATTTGCTTCTTAATTTCCTCAAAATCCTTTGCGGGCATCCGATACGGTCTCTTTGATATTGGTCCGGTGCCTGGCAATAGCTCAATCAAAAACTCAATGTCTCGATCCGGTGGCATGCCTGGTAACTCTTCCAGAAATACATTGGGATAATCCTTCACCACTGGTACTTCCTCCTGAACAACTCCTCATAAAGAATTCACTTGAGTCCTCCTCGGCGCATGCCTGGATACATACTTGATCCTCTTTCCTTCTGGGGTGGTGAGAAGAATTGATTTACTGGCGCAATCGATGTTTCCCTCAAACTTGGATAGCTAATCCATGCCTAGTATCACATCCAATCCTTGTGACTCCAGAACAATCAGGTCGGTTGGGAAAACATGTCTACTATGGTTACTGGCAACTGATAGCATCCCCTACCAGCCATATACTCCGCTCCTGGGGAACTTACTAACATAGGTGACTTAAGGGCTACTGTTGGCAATTTATACTTATCCACAAATCCCCTTGATACGAATGAATGCGATGCATCGGTATCGAAAAGAACAAGTGCAGTAAATGCATTAATCAAAAACTTACCGACAACTGTGTCGGGTTGATCCTCAATCTCCTCCACAGTGACGTGGTTCACCTGATCTTTGGTGAAGGGGTTTGTCACGCCCAATATGCGACCCTATCCTTAAAGGAACTCGAACGTCCCACCAAGGATAGAAGCGCATATTGGAGACGCTTTTGCAAGGTGGATATCATTGCATCGTACCATTACATAATAGTTGGGGATACATACAAGAAGCATACAATGCCACACGAATACAACACCATCATACACAAGAGCATCATCCGACTACGGATGGAACACAAACAGAAACTCAAAAGACAACCACACTGCTAGCCCAGGCTGCCGACCTGGAACCTATCCCCTGATCAAAGAAGAAGCAGAAGAAGAACTCCAAAACAAGTAACACCGCTCTCGCGTCAAGATCATCAGATAACCTGTACCTACAACTGTTGTTGTAGTAATCTATGAGCCACGAGGACTCAGCAATCCCATTACCATGGGTATCAAGACTGGCAAAGCTTAAAGGGAAAGGAAAGGATAAGTGGTGAGGTTGCAGCAGCGACTAAGCATATATGGTGGCTAACATATGCAAATAAGAGCGAGAAGAGAAACAAACGGAAAGGTCAAAAAGCTAGAAGTGATCAAGAAGTGATCCTGAAACTACTTACGTTCATAAATAACCCAAAAACCATGTTCACTTCCCGGACTCTGCCGAAAAGAGACCATCACGGCTACACACACGGTTGATGCGTTTTAATTCGGATCCGGTGTCAAGTTCTCTACAACCGGACATTAACAAATTCCCATCTGCCACATAACTGCGGGCACGGCTCTCGAAAGTTTATACCCTGCAGGGGTGTCCCAACTTAGCCCATCACAAGCTCTCACGGTCAGGATATTCCTTCTCCCAGGAAGACCCGGTCAGACTCGGAATCCCGGTTACAAGACATTCCGACAATGGTAAAACAAGACCAGCAAAGCCGCCCGATGTGCCGAGAAATCCCGATAGGAGTCGCACGTATCTCGTTCTCAGGGCACACCGGATGAGACAAGCTACGAGTAAAATCAACCCTCAAGTTTCCCTGAGGTGGCCCCGCAGGCTGCTTGGTTCAGACCAACACTCGAAGGAGCACTAGCCCGGGGGGGGGGGGGGGGGGGGGTTAAAATAAAGATGACCCTCGGGCTCCGGATACCCAAGGGAAAAAGGCAAATGGTAAAACCAAGGTTCGGCCTTGCTGGAGGAGTTTTATTCAAAGCGAACTGTCAAGGGGTCCCATAAATCACCCAACCGCGTAAGGAACGCAAAATCAAGGAACATAACACCGGTATGACGGAAACTAGGGCGGCAAGAGTGGAACAAAACACCAGGCATAAGGCCGAGCCTTCCACCCTTTACCAAGTATATAGATGTATTAATTAAATAAGAGATATTGTGATATCCCAACATAATCCTGTCCATCATGGAGAAATCTTCAACTTCACCTGCAACTAACAATGCTATAAGAGGGGCTGAGCAAAAGTGGTAACATAGCCAAGCAATGGTTTTCTAGGAAGGGTGAAAAAGGTTAGAGGCTGACATGGCAGTTTGGGAGGCTTGATAAAACAAATGATAGGTAGCGCAACATAGCGATAGAACGAAGCAACTAGCATAGCAATGATAGTAGTGAGATCCAGGGTAGCGGTCATCTTGCCTGAAATCCCGCTAGGAAGAAGAACGAGTCCATGAAGAAGATAAAGCCACGAAGACGAACCAAGCGTAGATGAACGAATCCTCACGACCGCAACAAAACAGGAACTAACGAGAAGGAGCACAACCGAAAAGAAGCAAACAACAAGGTAAACACACAACACCTAAACATGACATGATGCACAACCAAGCATGATGCATTACAAAGGCTATATGATGCTACTCATGGCAAGAGATGAAGCATACAAGAATAACACATCAAGGCAAGTTTAAATGAGGCCGGAAACAACATATAACAAATCTGGTAAGTCCTCATATGCAAATTTCGAAATTGGTCCAGATCTGAATAAACCTTATGTTCAAGTTGTTAAACAACAAGTTAAGATGCACAAAGATGATCTACACGAAATTCTAGTCAAGTTATATATAAAGTTCATTTAGTTCGGAGCTATGGCCTAGAAGATATGAGCAAAACAAGTTAAACATGGCATTGATGCAAAATGCATACAAACATCAAGCAAACACACTCAAAACATGGATTCAACATGATAAGATGAAACTACATGCAAATCTAAGCAAGTTTCATATAGAGCACACTCCAAACGGAGCAATGGTTCAACACATACACTCCAAACAAGATATAACAACAATCTGTCCAAAACAGCAACTAGTCATCTTGCAAGCATCATGAAAATCTGCTACAGCACCTCAACATGAAGACACATGGCATGGACGTGCTGTACAGATGAAGAATAACAAAACATGAACACTGTGCTATCTCCAGAAAACACTATAACATGCTCAAAAGGACATGGCAAGATTGCAAATGATAACAGTTTCATAGACTTAGCAGAAAATCACCGAGCATGACAGAAATAACATCAGGTTGCAATGTTTAGAGATCTCAAAAAACATGTTATAGCATGCTATCATGGAAAAATAGAGCATGGAATGCTAACAATAAAGACAAAGAACAAAACTCCCTTACTGAACTAATTCCAAAGATCAAAAGAAAACATGATAGTATCCACTTTCGGTCTACGAGGGTACGTGGACAACACTCTCACCTCTCGTTGCTATGCATCACCTAGATAGATCTTGTGTGATCGTAGGATTTTTTTTTTGAAATTACTGCGTTCCCCAACAGTGGCATCCGAGCCAGGTCTATGCGTAGATGTTATATGCACGAGTAGAACACAAAGAGTTGTGGGCATAATAGTCATACTGCTTACCAGCATGTCATACTTTGATTCGGTGGTATTGTTGGATGAAGCGGCTCAGACCGACATTACGCGTACGCTTACGTGAGACTGGTTCTACCGACGTGCTTCACACATAGGTGGCTGGTGAGTGTCAGTTTCTCCAACTTTAGTTGAATCGAGTGTGACTATGCCTGGTCCTTGTTGAAGGTTAAAACAACACACTTGACGAAAAATCATTGTGGTTTTGATGCGTAGGTAAGAACGGTTCTTGCTAGAAGCCCGTAGCAGTCATGTAAAATTTGCAACAACAATGTAGAGGACGTCTAACTTGTTTTTGTAGGGCTTGTTGTGATGTGATATGGTCAAGGCATGATGTGATATACATTGTCGTATGAGATGATCATGTTTTGTAACAAAGTTATCGGCAACTGGCAGGAGCCATATGGTTGTCGCTTTATTGTATGCAATGCACTCGCCATGTAGTTGTTTTACTTTATCATTAAGCGGTAGCGATAGTCGTAGTAACAATAGTTGGCGAGACGACAACGATGCTATGATGGAGATCAAGGTGTCGAACCGGCGACGATGGATATCATGATGATGCTTCGGTGATGGATATCGTGAGCAAGAGATGATGATGTCCATATCATGTCACATATTTTGATTGCATGTGATGTTTATCCTTTATGAATCTTATTTTTCTTAGTACGACGGTAGCATTATAAGATGATCCATTACTAAATTTCAAGGTACAAGTGTTCTCCCTGAGTATGCACCGTTGCTACAGTTCTTCGTGCCGAGACACCACATGATGATTGGGGTGTGATAAGCTCTACGTTCACATACAACGGGTGCAAGCCAGTTTTTCACACGCAGAATACTCGGGTTAAACTTGACGAGCCTAGCATATGCAGATATGGCCTCGGAACACTAAGACCGAAAGGTCGAGCATGAATCATATAGTAGATATGATCAACATAGTGATGTTCACCATTGAAAACTACTCCATCTCACGTGATGATCGGACATGGTTTAGTTGATTTGGATCACGTGATCATTTAGATGACTAGAGGGATGTCTAACTAAGTGGGATTTCTTAAGTAATATGATTAATTGAACTTTAATTTATCATGAACTTAGTCCTGATAGTATTTTGCAAATTATGTTGTAGATCAATAGCTCGCGTTATAGCTTCCCTATGTTTTTATATGTTCCTAGAGAAAACTAAGTTGAAAGATGATAGTAGCAATGATGCGGATTGGGTCCGTGATCTGAGGTTATCCTCATTGCTGCACAGAAGAATTATGTCCATGATGCACCGCTAGGTGACAGACCTATTGCAGGAGCAGATGCGGACGTTATGAACGTTTGGCTAGCTCAATATAATGACTACTTGATAGTTTAGTGCACCATGCTTTACGGCTTAGAATCGGGAGTTCAAAGGCGTTTTGAATGTCATGGAATATATGAGATGTTCCAGGAGTTGAAGTTAATATTTCAAGCAAATACCCGAGTTGAGAGATATGAAGTCTCTAACAAGTTCTAAAGCTAAAAGATGGAGGGGAATAGCTCACGTAGTGAGCATTTGCTCAGATTGTCTGGGTACTACAATCGCTTGAATCAAGTGGGAGTTAATCTTCCAGCTAAGATAGTGATTGAAAGAGTTCTCTAGTCACCATCACCAAGTTACTGGAACTTCGTGATGAACTATAGTATGCAAGGTATGATGAAAATGATTCCCGAGCTCTTCGTGATGCTGAAATCAACAAAGGTAGAAATCACTAAAAACATCAAGTGTTGATGATTAAACAAGATCACTAGTTTCAAGAAAAAGGGCAAAGGAAAAGAAAGGGAACTTCAAGAAGAATGGCAAGTAGGTTGTCACTCCCGGGAAGAAGCCCAAAGCTAGACCTAAGCCTGAAACTAAGTGCTTCTACTGCAAAGGAAATGGTCACTGGAAGCGGAACTACCCCAAATATTTGGTGGAGAAGAAGGATGGCAAAGTGAACGAAGGTATATTTGATATACACGTTATTTATGTGTACCTTACCAGTGCTCGTAGTAACCCCTAGATATTTGATACTTGTTTGGTTGCTAAGATTAGTAACTCGAAACAGGAGTTGTAGAATAAATAGAGACTAGTTGAGGATGAAGTGATGATGTGTGTTGGAAGTGGTTCCAAGATTGATATGATCATCATCGTACACTCCCTATAGTTTCGAGATTAGTGTTGAACCTAAATAAATGTTATTTGGTGTTTGCGTTGAGCATGAATATGATTTGATCATGTTTATTGCAATACGGTTATTCATTTAAGAAAGAGAATAATTCTTATTCTATTTACATGAATAAAACCTTCTATGGTCATACACCCAATGTTGATGGTTTGTTGAATCTCAATTGTTGTAATACAAATATTCATAATATTGATGCCAAAAGATGCAAAGTTGATAATGATAGTGCAACTTATTTGTGGCACTATCGTTTGGGTCATATCGGTGTAAAGCACATGAAGAAACTCCATAAATATGGACTTTTTGGAATCACTTGATTACGAATCATTTGATACTTGCGGACCATGCCTTATGGGCAAGATGACTAAAACTCTGTTTTTCGGAACAATGGAATGAGCTACTGACTTATTGGAAATAATACATACCGATGTATGCGGTCCAATAAGTGTTGAGGCTCGTGGTGGGTATCATTATTTTCTGACCTTCAGAGATGATTTGAGCAGATATGGGTATAACTACTTAATGAAACACAAGTCTGAAGCATTTGAAAAGTTCAAAGAATTTCAGAGTGAAGTGGAGAATCATCGTAACAAGCAAATAAAGTATCTACGATCTAATCCTAGAGCTGAGTATTTGAGTTACGAGTTTGGCCTTCATTTAAAACAACGTGGAATAGTTTCACAACTCACGCCACCTGGAACACCATGGCGTAATGGTGTGTATGAACGGCATAACCGCACTTTGTTAGATATGGTGCAATCTATGATGTCTCTTACCGATTTACCACTATCGTTTTGGGATTATGCATTACACGCAGTTGCATTCACTTTAAATAGGGCACCATCAAAATTCGTTGCGACGACGCCTTATGAACTGTGATTTGGCAAGAAACCAAAGTTGGCGTTTCTTAAAGTTTGGGGCTGAGATGCTTATATGGAAAGGCTTCAACCTGATAAACTCGAAGCCAAATCGGAGAAGTGCATCTTCGTAGGATACCCAAAGGAAAATGTTGGGTACACCTTCTATCACAGATCCAAAGGCAAAATCTTTGTTGCTAAGAATGGATCCTTTCTAGAGAAGGAGTTTCTCTCGAAAGAAGTGAGTGGGAGGAAAGTAGAACTTGATAAGGTAATTGTGCCTTCTCCAAATTGGAAAGCAGTTCATCACAAAAATCAATTTCAATGATTCCTACACCAATTAGTGAGGAAGCTAATGATGATGATCATGAAACTTCAGATCAAGTTATTACTGAACCTCGTAGGTCTTCCAGAGTACAATCCGCACCAGTGTGGTATGGTAATCCTATTCTGGAAGTCATGTTATTAGACCATGATGAACCTACGAACTATGAGGAAGCGATGATGAGCCCAAATTCCGCGAAATGGCTTGAGGCCATGAAATCTGAGATGGGATCCATGTATGAGAACAAAGTGTGGATTTTGGTGGACTTTCTCGATGATCAGCAAGCCATAGAAATAAATGGATCTTAAAGAGGAAGACGGATGCTGATAGTAGTGTTACTATTTACAAAGCTCGACTTGTCACAAAAGGTTTTCGACAAGTTCAAGGTGTTGACTACAATGAGATTTTCTCACCTATAGCGATGCTTAAATCCATCCGAATCATGTTAGCAGTTGCCATATTTTATGAAATCTGGCAAATGGATGTCAAAACTGCAACCCTTAAATGGATATTTCTGAAAGAAGAGTTGTATACGATGCAACCCGAAGGTTTTGTCAATCCTAAAGGTACTAAGAAGGTGTGCAAGCTCCAGCGATCCATCTATGGACTCGTACAAGCATGTCGGAGTTGGAATAAACGCTTTGATAGTGTGATCAAAGCATATGGTTTTATACAGACTTTTGGAGAAGCCTGTATTTATAAGAAAGTGAGTGGGAACTATGTAGCATTTCTAATATTATATGTGGATGACATATTGTTGATTGAAAATGATATAGAATTTGTGGATAGCATAAAGGGATAACTGAATAAGAGTTTTTCCATGAAAGACCTTGGTGAAGATGCTTACATATTGGGCATCAAGATCTATAGAGATACAACAAGACGCTTGATAAGTTTTTTCAATGAGTAAATACCTTGAGAAATTTCTTGAAAGAGTTCAAAATGGATCAGTCAACGAAAGAGTTCTTGTCTATATTACAAGGTGTAAAGTTGAGTAAGACTCAAAGCCTGACCACGGCAGAATATAGAAAGAGAATGAAAGTCATTCCCTATGCCTCAGTCATAGGTTCTATAAAGTATGCTATGCTATGTACCAGACCTATTGTGTACATTGCCATGGTTTTGGCAAAGGGGTACAATAGTGATCTAGGAGTAGATCAATGGACAACAGTCAAAATTATCCTTAGTGAGGACTAAGGAAATGTTTCTAGGTTATAGTGTGATTAAGAGTTCGTCGTAAAGAATTACGTCGATGCAAGCTTTTTCACGGATCCAGATGACTCTGAGTCTCAATCTGGATACATATTGAAAATGGGGGCAATTAGCTATAGTAGCTCCATGCAGAGCATTATAGACATAGAATATTTGCAAAATACATACGACTCTTAATATGTCAGACCTGTTGACTAAACTTCTCTCATGAGCAAAACATGATCACATCTTAGTACTCTTTGGGTGTTAAACACATAGCGATGTGAACTAGATTATTGACTCTAGTAAACCCTTTGGGTGTTGATCACATGGCGATGTGAACTATGGGTGTTAATTACATATAGATGTGAACTATTGGTGTTAAATCACACGGCGATGTGAACTAGATTATTGACTCTAGTGCAAGTGGGAGACTGAAGGAAATATACCCTAGAGGCAATAATAAAGTTATTATTTATTTCCTTATTTCATGATAAATGTTTATTATTCATCCCAGAATTGTATTAACCGGAAACTTAAAACATGTGTGAATACATAGACAAAACATATAGTCCCTAGTATGCCTCTAATTGACTAGCTCATTAATCGAAGATGGTTATGTTTCCTAACCATAGATATGTGTTGTCATTTGATGAATGGGATCACATCATTAGGAGAATGATGTGATAGACATGACCCATCCATTATCTTAGCCTTATGATCGTGTCAGTTTCATTGCTACTGCTTTCTTCATGACTTATATAAGTTCCTCGGACTATGATATTATGCAACTCCTGAATACCGGAGGAACACTTTGTGTGCTACCAAACGTCACAAAGTAAATGGGTGATTATAAAGGTGCTCTACAAGTGTCTCCGAAGGTGTCTGTTGGGCTGGCATAGATTGAGATTAGGATTTGTCAGTCCATGTTTCGGAGAGGTATCTCTGGGCCCTCTCGGTAATACTCATCACTATAAGCCATGCAACCATTGTGACTAATGAGTTAGTTGCGGGATGAAGTATTATGGAATGAGTAAAGAGACTTACCGGTAACGGGATTGAACTAGGTATTGAGATACCGACGATCGAATCTCGGGCAAGTAACATACCGATGACAAAGGGAACAATGTATGTTGTTATGCGCTTTGACCGATAAAGATCTTCATAGAATATGTAGGAACCAATATAAGCATTTAGGTTCCGCTATTGGTTATTGACCAGAGACGTGTCTTGCTCATGTCTACATAGTTCTCGAACCCGTAGGGTCCGCACGCTTAATGTTCGATGACGATTGGTATTATGAGTTTATGTGATATGATGTATCAAAGATTGTTTGGAGTCCCGGATGTGATCACAGATATGAGGAGGAGTCTAGAAATGGTGGAGACATAGAGATTGATATATTGGACGACTATATCCGTACTCCGGAAGTGTTCCGGAGAAGTTTCGGATAAAACCGGAGTGCCTGAGGGTTACCGGAACCCCTCGAGGGAACTAGTGGGCCTTGATGGGCCTTAGTGGGAGAAGAGAAGGGCCCGGAGGGGCTGGCCGCACGCCCCATCCCCCTTGAGTCTGAATAGGACAAGGGAAGGGGGGCAGCGCCCCCCTTTCCTTTCGTTCCCCCTCTTCCTTCCTCCTTCCCCCTCTCTTCCCTTGTTGGAAACCTACTAGGAATAGGACTCCTAGTAGGAATCCTACTTGGGGCGCGCCCCATGAGGGCCGGTCAGCCTCCCCCCTTGCTTCTTTAAATACGGGGGTAGGGGGGCACCCTAAAATACACAAGTTGACAATTGTTTTAGCCCTGCGCGGTGCCCCCCTCCACAGATTTCCACCTCGGTCATATCGTCGCAGTGCTTAGGCGAAGCCCTGCGCTGGTAACTTCATCATCAACGTCACCACACCGTCGTGCTGGCGAAACTCTCCCTCGACCTCAGCTAGATCTAGAGTTCGAGGGACGTCACCAAGCTGAACGTGTGCAGATCCCAAAGGTGTCGTGCATTCGGTACTTGATCGGTCGGATTGTGGAGACGTACGACTACGTCAACCGCGTTGTCACAACACTTACGCTTTTGGTCTATGAGGGTATGTAGACAACACTCTCCCCTCTCGTTTCTATGCATCACCTAGATAGATCTTGCGTGATCGTAGGATTTTTTTTGAAATTACTGCGTCCCCCAACAAAAGTGCACTCCCTCCGCATCTGTGCATCCTGTAGTGGTCAGCTCTCTTCCAATCTTTCGGAGCAAATCATCTGCAACAATCGGCTTGGTGCTGCTAGAGAACATCGGTGGATACAACCTCAGAAAGCGGGCTAGATTATCAACAGGGGGTGGAGGTGGTGGGTTGTTGTTGTTGTTGCCTTGGTTCTGGTTCTGAACTAGCATATGCATCAAGGCATTCTGCTGCTGGATCAACTGAGTGAGCTCCGGTGGGAATACGAATCCATTGTCACATCTCGGAGGTATCTAATGGGTTAGAAGGGGTGAGAAAACAGAATAGAATAGGGTCTAAGAGAGATAACTACCCATATGCTCATGAGACAAACACAATCAATTCACTTCATTCAATAGCACACAAGGTTCACACAAGCGATCAACTATGATTACAACTCGATCGTTACTAACTACTTGGGGGAATACTATTAGTTACATGGCGGTCATCTAGAAATTTTGATCAGAGGAAGACTCCATAATGTCTCGTCAACATGGTCATCATCACTGTCATCATTTGCATCACTATCTGTGTCGGTGTCGTCCAGGATGATGTAGTCCTCCGAACGGATCTCCTTTGCTAGTTCTCGCTTGTGATTCTCCACTGGTAGTCCTAGCTTCCTCTTTAGGTCTTCATGCTTCTCCAGTAGTAAGGCAATCTCTTCCTCATATCCATCGCGTGTAAACTTGAGCTCTTCTTCTAGCTCGTTGTTCTTCTTCATCGGCTTCTTGTTCTTCTTCATGTTGAAGCATAGTTGATTCTCTTGTCGACGAATATGATCACCCATCTCCTGAATGTAAGCTACAATTGACCCACCCCTCCTGGTACGAATCATCTCCCATTCTTCGTCTCGGGGGCCACATATTTGGTAGTGTTTTCCAGCTCCTTGTGGTACACCTCACATATGCGTCCAAAGGTGATATGGGCTGCCATGCTCTTTCCTAAACTCTAGCTTGGTGCATCCAGGTAGAAATCCATAGGCTCCGTTGTTGGCGCGAACATCCTCCCAGGTACCCAGACTTTGATCTTCCAGCGCTCCTCTTCTGGTACAGTTACAGAGAAAGTCTCAGTGAAGCTTGGTAGTCCGATGTTCAAGTACTTAGTGACTTCCTTCAAGTGTCTTCCGAAAGGGGTATCGTCATCCGGTTGAGTGAACTTGTTCCTGGGATCCGCCATCTATAGAGTGGAAATAGAGGAGAATTAGAAATGAGCAAAGAAGAGAAATCATGTGGCTTATTCTAGTGGTCGCATCCTACAGTTAGCGTGTGCTCTGATACCATCTTGTAGCGACCACGATCCTGTCAGTGTTCTAGATATGGGGGTATCCAGTCCTGCTTGCCTGCATCCCACCACGTGGCTCCATCAACGGCCTGGTACGGCCCAGCTTCGACATCAACAGGTCAAGACCCTTGCGAGGGGTCAAGCCTCGCAAGGCGGACGACGCCAAGACCCCCGAGGGGATTGGCCTCCTCAGGCTGGCTCCCGAGGGGTGGAGAGTTCTATGCAAGGTTTACCTCACGAGGCTCAGCTGACATGAGCCATCATGACCAAGGCCAGACGGGCACCAGGCAGGAGCCAGGCGGGCGCAGAGTGCAGGTTTACTCTTCGGTGCAAGGGAGGAAAGCCACATGCACGGAGTCCCGAGGAATCAGCCAAAGATTTCCGTTCTGGTGCAACAAGACCAAGACCTCCAGGACTGCAGGACAGAGGTCATCACCGAGCCCACCACAGCGTTACGACCAGAAGATTTTTGCAAGCGAAGACTAATTTTGTCAGGATAAGCTATACCGCTTGTCCCCTTTCAAATCTGGTCGTTGTGGGATCCCTTCCCGCCAACATTTGGGAAGAGGACCAATGCCACTATAAATAGGACTTAGCCACAACCATAGAGGGGGGTGGATCGAATCCAGTTCACATCCCCTCAGCTCTTGCGAGCTCAAGAACACCTCACCTCCTGAGGCCAGTTCATCCACTGTACTAGCTCATCCTCAGACCTCCGAGGCAATCCACCAAAACGCTGGAGTAGTGTCGTGGAAATATCACGTCAGATGTCCTCGTGAAAGGACTTAGTCGTGGAGCCATCGCGATGGGTTAGCTTAAAGAGGTTAAACCGGACAAAGGACATGAGGATTTTATACTAGTTCGGCCCCTTCGATGAAGGTGAAAGCCTACGTCTAGTTGTGTTGGGATTATTGGGGTTTCGATAGCCAGGGAGCAAAACACGCTATGCCTGGCTCTCGAGTTGTTGTTTCCTGTCCCTGAAGCGCCGCCGGGTCGTCCCCTTATATACATGGGTTGACGCCCGGCCGGTTTACAGAGTCCCGAGGCCGGCTCATACAAGTGTCCGGCTCGGTCTCTCCTTTCCTAACTTACAATACAAGTTACATACCATGGCGGTTTACCATTATGGGCCCTAATCTACCTTTGGGCTCCGGGCCTCTAAGCTTCATTAGTAAAGCACCATCTGCTGGGTCTTCGTGGGCTTCAATATAGTTGAAGGTGAACCGGCCCCTCCTGGGCGGTTTACACTCAGTAGTTATATCCCCAACATTAGGTCCTGGATTGATTTGAACCTATTCATGTAAATCTTTCATACTTAAAGAAATTCTATAAACTTCTCCTTACATTTATCGTAAACCGCCATGATATCTTCTCATGTAAACTTTGTTAAACCGCCATGACGTCATCCTCTGGACACAGCAACGGATCCTCATGATGTCATCTCTGCATAAAAAGATTAAAAAGATTCTCTTCATTAATGGTATCCCGAAGATAAAGGCGACATGCGTGCCCTTTGTTGCCGCTTCAGGCTCCTCTGTTTTCGCGCCTGCCACTTATCCCTTTCTCCTTATAAATAGAGCCGGAGGGTCTTTCCATTCTTTCCCCTTGCCTCTTCTTCTTCCTCTCGCGAACCCCTACCACTCGAGCTCCGCCGCTGCCGCAGAGCGCACCGTCATCTTCGTCTCTGCACCAACCAGGCCGATGCACCAACCTGAAAAGCTCCAGAGAACAGCGGCGCCCCTCCGCAACAGATTCATTGCTGTAAGTTTTCCCTTCTCCGCATCTTTAGATCCATGCTAGGGTTAGCAAGTTCATCTGTATAGCTCCTCATTCATCTCAGTTCTTTGCATTTGCTTCTGCCGTGGCTTCTTTGATCCAACAGTAGTGTAGATCTCGTGCGGTAGTTGCTCTACATCCATTTTAGGCACTAGTAGAACTTCCCACTTTGTAAAGAATCCTCAGTAGAACGCACAAACTTCTCTGTTCTTCTTAACGGCTTCATAGGTTGCAGAAATTTTTCTTTACTGAAGCATGGTAGATCCAAAATAATTTCATCATTGTGTGAAACTTGTTTTCTGCAACACTTAGTGAATTTCATCTCTGTTGCTTCCCTCATAGGCGGTTTAACTTGTAGAAAATCATAATCCGCCTGGTACCATTAGCCCTCACTTAAGCCGCCATTTAACTTGAGTAGAAGAAGCCGGTTTAACATGCATAATTTCCCGGTTTAACTCTCGTTGGTATACATTAACTTTGAATCGTAAACCGGCCTTCATGCTTTTTTTAGTTTCCTTTACAATATGACCAAGCAATTCGCCGCAAGCAACTGGGTTCATTCCCGGATCACCGAAACACAGCTCAATGGATATGTTTTGACCGGCGCTTTAGCCAAGAAAGACGTCCTCCATTGGTGAGTTCCTGGCCCTGAGTGCCCTCCAGAGAATCAAAACGGGGAAGTAATTGTATTCATGCAGCATCTAGACCGGGGTTTTAGCCCGCCCGGTTCAAAGTTTTTCCGGGATGTGCTTGCTAGCCTTCAACTCCATCCTCAGGATATTGGACCAAACTCTGTATCCAACATATGCAACTTTCAAGTGTTCTGCGAAGTTTATCTTCAAGAGGAGCCAACTTTGGAGCTTTTCAGAGACTTTTTCCATTTGAACCGCCGGACCGAATTCTCTGACGGTCCCAACACTGAACTCGGCGGCGTATCAATTCAGAAAAGAAAATAAGTTGACTTCCCTCACGCAAAACACCAAAACCATCCAAAGGATTGGAATCGAACCTGGTTTTATTGCCTGAACACTGCACCTGCTGATGAAAACCCTCTGCCGGGTTACCGTGCTCAGCGGCTTAGTAATAATCATCCACTTCCTCCACAGCTCACTGTTGAAGAGCGGCAAGCTTATGCACGGCAAATCATTAAGCTCCGGGCCCTCCTAGCAAACGGTTTAACTTGACCTTGTTCGGTGCTGGGTTTCATGGGGTATCCTCCCCTTAAGCCGCCGCTCCGGTTTGATGTATGAATATACCGGAGATGTAAAAGACCCTCTGTGGTCCAATGATATAGAAAAGACTGATGAGGAAGTTACTGAAGCCGTGAAGAAAATGTTGGATGAGCTGATCGCTCAATGCAGCAAGACCGGATTGGCTCCTTTTTGTAGTTCCAATAAACCGCCAGCAGTAAGAACTTTATCCTTTTCCACCTTTATTGAACCTTTTCCGCTTTAACTTTATTCTAATAATCCTTTGTTTTGTTTTTACAGGCCAACAACTCTTTTTGGAAGAGGAAAGCTTAAGACAAACCGGTGAGGACTCAACGCCCCAAAAGCAAAGTCATAAAGAGAACGGCTAAGAAGAAAACCGCCGAGTCTTCTGATCCGCTTGAAGATGTTGATGAGTCGGATCCAGAGGTAGAACTTGACTGACTTAGTTCATTTTTCATACGCCTTATTGACATTGACTGTTCCTAGGATGATGCAGAGGCCAGCCGTGCGGACCATGTAGAGGTAATCTCACTTTCCTCTGATTTTGACCTTGTGCCGGTTCAAAGATTTCGCCGTGCCGTTCAGAAAGTAAAACACTCTCACCCTCTTTCTCATTTGGGTCCACAATTTTCTTTGAAGACACAGCAAACTGAAGGTCGTCGTACAACCCGGCACAGCGGCGAACAGGTCACTTCTTCCGGTTTACCGGATACACCAAACCGGAAGCGTCGTCCAGAGGTTTCTCGTTCTCCCAAAAGTCTTTATCCCTTGAAGGGTTGCTTCCGTGACCCTCTTAATCCGTCTGATCCGAATTACCAGGTGTCCTCCAATTCATCATCTGGCGGTTCATCAACCACTCAAATGCCTCCCCTCAAGACCGTCCCTGGGTAAAAATACTGTCTTTAATTTGTATTTTTGCACCGGTTTACCAACTGACCTCTTGTTTTAACATCACAGCGCCAAAGCTCGTCTGAGCAAGAAAGCAAAGACCACTGTCCCTACTACTGAAGAAGTTGAACCGGACAGAATTTCAGAAGAAGCTGACAAAGATGCTGACATTGCCATTAATGACCCTGTACCTCAAAGTCAGGATACATATGTTGAAGCGCCGGAAGTCAATCCGTCCAGTCCGCATGCTGATCCTCCAAGCCCAGCCAAGGGCGACAATTTGTCAAGCCCGGTCAGGGGTACTATTAATCCGCCAACCCCCTCAAAAGGTGGCGATGATGATGTTGTTATCACTGGTCATTGTTTCACTGCCCTTGGCAACCCAGTTGTTTTGTCAAAGCACACTGCCAAGGAGGAATTTGCACCTATTGGCAAAGGGAAGGGGAAGACAGATTTGTCCAGCTTTGTTAACCTTAGCACCGAGGAACTTCATTCCGGATTCTTAAACCGCCTCTTCACAAGCCGGGATTATGAGGCCGGTTTGGTGAACTTGATGAAGGAGTGTTATGAGGTAGTCTTCAAAACACTTTAAATTTGCTTGCAACATATATCAACTCCATAGTAGCCCCCAAGGGCCGGTTTATCTCTTGTAGACAAACCAGGTCTTCTGATATTAAGAATACTTCAACTGAGTAGCCCCCAAGGGCCGGTACCTTATCAAGATGAACCGGGGCTTTCTGTTAACACTTTGTCTTTATCAACTGCCTTCAACATGGATGTAACTAATCAATTGGGCATTAGCCCCCCAAGTGCCAAGTTTAATACTTGTATTGAACCTTGGGATTTTAAATATCCGTTTTAGGAAGCAATCGGCATTAGCCCCCAAGTGCCAAGCGTATAACTTGTTATGCACTTGGGACTTTAAGAGATATTAACCGCTTTATCATCTGACTTTGTAGGCTGATATAAAGACCAAAGAGTCTCAAATCATCGATCTTCAAGAAAACATCAAGTCCCAGCAAGAAGAAACCTCTAAAGCCAAAGAGGAGCTAAAGGGCGCTTTGACTACCATGGAACAATTGAAGGATGGCTTCAAAACTGAACGCAACAACTGGGAAACTGAAAAGGCTGCTCTGTTGAAGCGGACTGAAGACGCCGAAGCAGCTCTTAAACCGGTTGAGGAAGAGCTGACTGGGCTGAAACATCAAGTGAACACCATGACAACTGCAGTTTTTGGTAAGTACTTTATAATAGCCTGATCTGAAGTATTGTTCAACTCCGCCGGTTTAACATTAAGTTCCTAAACCGTCTCAGGTAATTGCATTGCTCATCTAGGCGCAGACATGCGGATAAAGTTGAAGGCAGCATACACTTTGATTGAACAATTGTATACTGGTGCACAATGAGTCATCTCTGCAGCTTCATACAACAAACCGGCACCCACCTTGATCAAGGATACCTTGGCCAGGCTCTCAATGACTCCTTCTTAGATAGAGGAGTTGAAGCGATCGGCTGCCAGAGTGGGCGCTTTACTAGCGCTGACTCGTGCCAAATCATGGATAGATGAGCTGGATCCAGTTGATATCGCCAAGGGCTATCCGGATGAACAGGAAAACGGATCAGCATTCAACAATGAAGCCCTCAAGGCCCTGACCAAGGAGATGTGTCCGGTAGCAAGTCAGCTGGCTGATGAGGTGAATTTGACTTCGCATCGGTCCTTCTATGATGCCAACAACCATCGAGTTGACACTGCCGTGAAGGAAGTGCAGAATCTTATTCCGCCAATTCGTAAGCACACTTATGCTCCTGACGTTGATCTGTCGAACCTTATAAGTGAAGAGGCTGTCTTTCAAGCTTGAACCCGGATTGACTGGACCATCATTGACTTCCAGCCACTATGTGGAGAGGAGGAGGTTGAACCGATGCCTGAAGATCCATCCACATCACGTCAACCTGGTGATGAGTCTTGATCCGGTGATAGGATTATTGTCACAGACTTTGTTCTGTGTAAAAACAATCATTATTTTGGGCCTTAAAGCGCCTTGTAATAGGCTAGTTAAGATACTTTGCTCTGTGGCACTGATGCATGACATTGTTGATCCGCCATGATATTTGTTGTGCTTGATTACACTTTGATAATTTTGATGCAATTCTGATATCTGCATAAAAAGAATTGTCCTGGCAGTTTACCGTCGGACGGGTCATAATGCCCAAGATAAAGCCTGGATAATAACCAAAGCGGAATAAATATGAAATAACTCATACCTATGATATGAAATCACTTAGTTGGTTTTCCAATATTTATCATAGTAAGGGTGAAGACCCAAATCTTGAGTTGTTATAACTCTCACCATGTAATGATATTGTGTAATAAGTCATGTCGGGTTATGATGAACACCAGATGACCAAATTGGCAACATATAGTCAAAGCCAGGCCGGGTTTTTTAAACACCGGTTTGATAAGATGGTCTGACAACTTGTAGTTGAAAGCCAAGCCGGGTTAACAAACACCGGGTTATTATGATGACTAAAAAGCCATACCGGGTTAAGAGACACCGGTTTAACATAAAATTCATTCAAAGAGAAAAATCTTGACAAAGGCAAATAAAACCGTGTAGTCGAGGCTTTTCGAGGGCTACCAGGCCCAAATACGAGGCTTTTCATGGGCTACCAGGCCACTGAGTTAAACCATTTTGCAAAGCCTTTTAAGATGGACCTCCAACTAACCAATCGTTGTTTTAACTTTGACAAGTTCAGGGTCTGTATAAGATTGACTTGTCAAACATTCGGCGGGTCGTGCCAGGGTTACCTGGATAGGAGTGGCTTACTTGATGAAGGCAGGTTAACCCGGGGTTTTAGGTGAATACACCAGGCTTCCAAGCCATGGGTCGATACCCAATTACAAGGGTCCTTTCAAACTCTTTGTTACTCTACACAAAGAGCCCCCAAGTAACTTTGTGAGCTATGCTCATGGGTGCCTATGTTTGAGCTGTGCATAGCATCCAAACTCTCTTTGGCCCCTTGGGTGTGAAGCTCCCAAGCTGTATTGTGGCATGATAGCCGGTTTAATAGGTAGTACTCCTCTTTGCCAGCTGAAGCCCCCATGTAAATCAAAGGATATTTGAGAAAAAATAGCAGAGGCCCTGCTTATAGCAAGGATGCCGGTTTATTATATTGAGCATAATATATACATTGTCGAAATATGTACATAAGAGAAGCCTATGGCTCAAGTATAGTAAAGCCGAAGGAGAGCTATGTTCCACTTCCACCGGGTCTCCTCCTCAGAACTGTGTGAGTTGTCTCGAACACCAATGAGGTAGTATGATCCATTGTGCAGATTCTTGCTGACCACAAAGGGTCCTTCCCAAGGTGGGGATAACTTGTGCATATCGGTCTGATCCTGGATGAGCCGGAGCACCAAGTCGCCTTCTTGAAAGGTTCTTGTTTTAACCTGGCGGATGTGATAACGCCGCAGGTCTTGCTGATAAACCACCGAGCGAGTTAAAGCCATGTCCCATTTTTCATCTAACAGGTCCAATGCCTCCTGGCATGCTTGCTCATTGTCCGCTTCAACATAATTGGTAACCCAGGGCGAATCATGACGAATATCACTTGGGAGGACCGCCTCTGCCCCGTAAACCATGAAGAAAGGTGTATAACCCGTTGATCTGTTGGGGGTGGTGTTGATGCTCCATAACACAGAAGGCAATTCTGCCACCCAACAACCCGGCATCCGTTTTAAAGGAACCATGAGGCGTGGCTTGATACCCTTCAAGATTTCTTGATTGGCTCTCTCAGCTTGACCATTGGACTGGGGGTGTGCCACGGATGCTAAATCAAGCCGGATGTGCTCTCTCTGACAGAAATCCTCCATCTCACCTTTAGAAAGGTTTGTGCCATTATCCGTGATGATGCTGTGTGGAAAGCCAAAGCGGAAGATAATCTTTTTGAGAAATTGAACCACCGTAGCCGCATCACACTTGCTGACGGGCTCCGCTTCGACCCATTTAGTGAACTTGTCAACCGCCACCAACAGGTGGGTCTTCTTATCCTTGGAGCGCTTAAAGGGCCCCACCATATCAAGCCCCCAAGTGGCAAACGGCCAAGTGATGGGAATCATCCTTAATTCTTGAGCCGGAACATGAGCTCGGCGTGAAAACTTCTGACAAGCGTCACACCGCTTTACCAGATCCTCAGCATCAACATGAGTTGTCAACCAATAGAACCCATGAATAAAAGCTTTAGTAACCAGGGACTTTGAACCAGCATGATGACCACAATCCCCTTCATGAATTTACCGTAGAATCTCTTGGCCTTCTTCAGGAGAAACACAACGCTGGAATATGCCTGAAACGCTGCAGCGGTGTAACTCGCCATTGTGAATAACCATGGACTTGGATCGCCGGACAATCTGCCGGGCCAGAACTTCATCGTTTGGTAACTCGCCCCGGTTCATATACGCCAAATATGGAACCGTCCAATCCGGAACAACATGTAAAGCGGCCACCAATTGGGCCTCCGGATCAGGAACAACTAAATCCTCCTCTGTAGGCAACTTAACACACGGGTTATGCAAGATATCTAAAAAGGTATTGGGAGGTACCGGTTTACGCTGAGATCCCAGCCGGCTTAAAGCGTCTGCTACTTCGTTTTTACACCGATCAATATGCTCAACCTGATACCCTTTGAAGTAACCTTCCACAATATCCACCTCGCGTCTGTAAGCCTCCATGAGTGGATCCTTAGAATCCCAAGTGTCAGAAACTTGCTGGGCCACCAGATCAGAGTCTCCAAAACATCGTACTCGGCTTACATTCATCTCCTTGGCCACACAGAGACCGTGGAGTAAATCTTCGTACTCAGCTGCATTGTTAGTACAGGGGAACATTAAACGGAGAACATAACGAATTTTATCACCTCGAGGGGAAGTAAGGACAACTCCAGCCCCCGAGCCCTCCAATTGCCTGGATCCATCAAAGTGAATAGTCCAGTATGTGTTATCCCGTTTGTCCTCTGGTGCCTGTAACTCGGTCCAATCATTGATGAAGTCAACAATTTCTTGTGACTTGATAGATGTCCGAGGCATATACTTCAACCCGTGCGGGCCAAGCTCAATTGCCCACTTTGCAACCCGGCCAGTTGCCTCCCTGTTCTGAATTATATCGCCCAAAGGAGCTGAACTGACCACTGTAATGGGATGACCTTGAAAGTATTGTTTGAGCTTCCGACTCGCCATAAAAACCCCATAGACCAGCTTCTGCCAATGCAGATACTGTTGCTTTGACTCGATAAGTACTTCGCTGATACAGTAAACTGACCGTTGAACCGGTATTCCTTGCCAGCCTCCTTGCGCTCCACCACAATTGCCACACTGACAGCACGAGCATTAGCAGCCACGTACAATAACAAGGGATCTTTGTCAACCAGAGCAGCAAGGACCGGCGGTTCAGCCAATTGCCGCTTCAAGTCTTCAAACGCCGCATTAGCCGCATCACTCCAGACAAAGGTGTCTGTTTTCTTCAACATATGATATAAAGGGATTGGCTTCTCTCCCAAGTGGCTGATAAACCGGCTTAGGGCTGCAATTCGACCTGCCAGACACTGAACATCATTAATGCACACCAGTTTAGCCAAAGATGTAATCGCTTTGATTTTCTCTGGATTAGCCTCAATGCCTGTGTTGGACACCAGAAAACCTAGAAGCTTGCCTGTCGGAACACCGAAAACACGCTTGTCCAGATTGAGCATCATCTTATAGAGACGCAGATTGTCAAAGGTCTCCTTGAGATCATCTATCAGTGTCTCTTTTTTCCTGGATTTTACTACAATGTCATCCACATAGGCATAACATTGCGCCCAATCTGAGTGTGAAGACAATTCTGCACACAGCGCTGATAAGTTGCCTGGGCACTCTTGAGTCCAAAAGGCATAGAAACATAACAGAAGGATCCAAAGGGAGTGATGAAGGCTGTCTTCTCCTGGTCCTTAACTGCCATTTTGATCTGATGATAACCTGAATAAGCATCCAAGAAACTCAAACGCTCACAACCCGCCGTCGCATCAATAATCTGATCAATACGCGGGAGAGCAAAAGGATCGGCCAGACAAGCTTTGTTCAAATCTGTGTAGTCCACACACATGCGCCAAGTGTCGTTTTTCTTAAGAACCAGCACCGGATTAGCCAACCACTCAGGGTGAAACACTTCAACGATAAAACCAGCAGCCAACAGCCGTGCTACCTCCTCACTGATTGCCTTGCGTCTCTCCTCGTTAAAACAGCGAAGGAACTGTTTGACCGGTTTAAACTTGGGATCAATATTGAGAGTCTACTCAGTGAGTTCCCTCGGTACACCTGGCATGTCAGAAGGCTTCCATGCAAAAATGTCTCGGTTCTCATGGATGAACTCGATGAGCGCGCTTTCCTATTTCAGATCCAGATTTGTGCTGATGCTAACTGTTTGGATGAATTGCCAGGAACAAAGTCAACAAGTTTAGTCTCATCAGCCGGTTTGAATTTCAGGCTCAGGTCATGCTCAGTGGTGGGCTTCTTCAGAGGGGTCATGTCTGCCGGGTCAACATTGTCCCTGTAGTGTTTCAACTCCTTGGTAGCACAAACCGACTCAACATAAGCCACATAACCTTCCTCGTAATCCAAAGTAATCTTACGACTTCCGTGAACTGTGATGGTCCCCTTGTGACCCGGCATTTTGAGCTGCAAATAAATATAACAGGGCCTTGCCATGAACTTTGCATAAGCCGGCCGTCCAAACAGTGCGTGGTACGGGCTCTGGATCTTCACTACTTCAAAGGTCAATGTTTCAGACCGGGAGTCATGCTCATCTCCAAACACAACCTCCAAAGCGATCTTGCCAACAATATATGCCGATTTACCTGGTACTACACCATGAAAAACAGTGTTTGACGGTTTAAGACTCTTGTCTATCAACCTCATGCGACAAAAGGTTTCATAGTACAGGATGTTGATGTTACTCCCTCCATCCATCAGCACCTTGGTGACCTTATAACCTCCCACCTAAGGCGCCACCACCAAAGCTAGATGACCCGGATTGTCAACCCGGGGCGGGTGATCCTCTCTGCTCCACACAATGGGCTGCTCGGACCACCGCAAGTAATGTGGCACCGCCGGTTCAACGACATTAACTGCTCTCTTGTGAAGCTTCTGATCACGCTTGCACAAACTAGTAGTGAACACATGATACTGCCCACCATTCAACTGCTTTGGGTGACTTTGATACCCTGACTACTGCTGATTCCCTTGATTATTCTGTTGGTTATTACCACCTTGGTTGTTCTGATTGCCCTGATTATCCTGAAATCCAGAGTTTGAACCGCCGCCACCATGAAAACCTGGACCTGAACCGCCCGATGGACCCTGATCATACCGAAAGAGATCAGAGTTTTTGAACTCCTTCATAATGTGACAATCTTTCCAAAGATGTGTTGTCGGAACCTCCTTGGTCCGGTGCTTTGGGCAGGGCTGGTTTAACAAAAGCTCCGGATTCATCCGCCACGGCGCTCGGGCGGTTTACCTTTACGACGCTGCACATTAGCGTTAGCCACAAAATCTGAATTATCCGCTTTGCGCTTACCATTATTCCCATGGCCCCCCTAGTTGTGCTGCTAAAGCGGCGTCCCTTCACGCTCTGCCATTATCCACCACGTCCTGAGCATTCACCTCACCATGCGCCGGATTGGGTCCTTGAGGGACAATACGGCGGCGCGCATTGCTGGACACCTCCGGTTCATCTATATGCCTGCTATAGCTTTTGCTCAGACGTGGCGTCGTGTGAATCCTGTCTCGGCTATACGAGTACGCCTGCTGCTGCGTCATAGCAGTTTGAAGAAAATCCCTGGCCCGCCGTGTCTCAACCGCTGCCGGCGATTCACCCTCTATCGGAATAGCTGCCAGCCGGGATGCTGCTGCAATCATATTATCCAAAGGGGTAGCAAAGTGACCCGGCGATGGTGTGGTATACCGTGGCGGGTTGTCTGTCCGTCGAGGTGGACCCATCACCTGAGGTTGATCCGGCGCTCCGGTCCTTGGCACGACAGTCCAGTTTACTACTGCCGGATTGCTAGTCCCTGCTCCTGGTGTATCAAAGAGATTCATCGCATTGTAGTACGCTGGCAAACGAGATCGATGTCTCCTCCTGAATACTTCATTCGAGGCGTTATGATCCATAAAAAGTCGATAATTTTCGGCTTGAATCCTCTGTGCCTGGGCATCTAAAGCGGCCCATACATCAGCCATCCTGACCTCCTCAGCCGCCAAATCCTCTTTGGCCTAATCTATTTGATCCCGTAACTTAGCAACCTCTGCGTTATGCTGATCTTGAGTGTCCGGGGTAACTGTTGCGGCCAAAAACGTCACCCAGGCGTCCATCAGCCCGGAAAGAACTTGAGTCGGCCGGCGCGCGGAGCCTCCTGCCCCTGATACTGGTCCAGGTGCCGCTGCAGTAGAATTTTGCAAAGTTGGCTGTGTTCCGGCCATGAAGATCTTGACTCGGTTTGGCCTTTCAATAAATTCCGGAATACTGATGCCATCAGAATACCCTTCGAACACACCGTCATGAACTTGGTACAGGGACTCGGTTTCGCCAGCGGATGATTCGCCGTCGGAATAAGCGACCGTCTCACCTTCGGATACCGGCTCAGATCCGATCCCGTGGACACATGCCATGAACGCACACTTCATGGTGGGCTGAATCCGAGCGGGGCTTGCACGCTGAGCCGTCTCGACGAGGTCGATGCAGATGTCCGGCTCAGGGCCCGGTTCACCGATCTTGCCAATGAAAATGTGAATTCTGCCAAAGGGGACCCGGTACCCGTACTCAATTGAGCCGGCCTCGGGGCCCCATCCTGCGTCGTCGATGTAGAGCTTGCCGCGACGACCCTTGGTCATCCGGCCAACCGCGTACCCTTTAAGTCCTTCAAAGTTGCCCTTCAAGAACTCGAAACCATCGTGTGATAGCCCGACGGTGGGCGCCGACTGTCGTGGAAATATCACGTCAGATGTCCTCGTGAAAGGACTTAGTTGTGGAGCCATCGCGACGGGTTAGCTTAAAGGGGTTAAACCGGACAAAGGACACGAGGATTTTATACTAGTTCGGCCCCTTCGATGAAGGTGAAAGCCTACGTCTAGTTGTGTTGGGATTACTGGGGTCTTGATAGCCAGGGTGCAAAACACACTATGCCTGGCTCTCGAGTTGTTGTTTCCTGTCCCTGAACCGCCGCCGGGTCGTCCCCTTATATACATGGGTTGACGCCCGACTGGTTTACAGAGTCCCGAGCTTGGATCATACAAGTGTCCGGCTCGGTCTCTCCTTTCCTAACTTACAATACAAGTTACATACCATGGCGGTTTACCATTATGGGCCCTAATCCGCCTTTGGGCTCCGGGCCTCTAAGCTTCATTAGTAAAGCGCCATCTTCTGGGTCTTCGTGGGCTTCAATATAGTTGAAGGTGAACCGGCCCCTCCTGGGTGGTTTACACTCAATAGTTATATCCCCAACAAGTAGGGTATTACACCTCAAGGTGGCCCAAACCAGGATAAACTGATGTGTCCCTTGGTCTCTTTGCGCTCGACGCGCTAGGCTTAGGAGATGCGCGAATAGGCAGGCTGGGTAGGTTGAGATCTCCGCACGCCCCAGAGTTCGAACCTCTCAAGGGTTTGTGGAACCCGTAATCTGAATTTGGCGCTCCAGGTAGGGGTGCGTCGGATCCTCTCCCGTCGACCGGTCCTCCGCCGCTCCACCGACGTCATGGCAGACACCTGGAGGGCGCACGTCGAGCACTGGGTCGTCCAGACCTCCCCGACAGTGCCCGCCGACGAGGAAGACCTCCACTCCGCTCTGCTCGCGGCCCGCGCTCTGCTAGGGGCGACCGACCATGGGGGGCGTGTGGCAACCCAGCTCAGAGAAACCAGAACGCCCCGTATTCCAACCCAGAGATCGAGGAGAAGTCTTCTGGAATATGGCACTGCTTAGCATAGAACAAACTAGCTTTCTATTATTACACGAATATGAATACAAGGTCTCCGATATTACAACGAACAACATCAGTACGACGACACTACGCCATCCTCAATTGCTCTATGCAAGCAGCAGAACAACTCGAAGCAGCGGAACAACGACGACAGTGGTGAACTCCACTCCGCAGGGACTCTGGCTGGAACGCTTATCCTAGCTCGCACGAACGGAAACCACGACAAGCAAGCAATCAAATCCGGAATGACCTGCAAACTAGCATGACACGCCAGGTTAGTACATTGAATGTACTTGCAAGCTCACAATAACCAAAAGCATTCAAGACAGATAACAGCCTGGCAATTACAGGTTAAACAGGAATTATCATGATATCATCAGAACAATATAACATGGCATGACCAGCATAAACACGATACAACTATCACAACATGAACATAATAATCCGACAATACTAGCATGCACCATGATGACACTACATCACCACTTATTCTTCTCGGGTTACCTCATAACCAACTCATGCATCACTTACCAACCTCAGACATCACACGATCATCTCAAGATCAAATCAAGCTTGGTATAAACAACACCGTAGTAATCATTAAGTGACCACATGGAGCTTGACCTTTACCCACGATTCTCGTACAACATCACGAATATACAATAACTCGGTATCCTCGATACCACCGTGATCCTTACGGCGATCACAACCACGACCAACACTTGGTCCGTGATCCTTACGGCGATCACAACCCGACCACTAAATGGCCCGTGATCCTTATGGTGATCACAACCCGACCACTACATGGCCGTTGATCCTTACGACGATCACAACCCATCCACTACATGGACCATGATACTTACGGCGATCACAACCCACTTATCTCACCGTTATTAAGCACATTATTCTTATTACTGTTGACTCATGGTGTGACCTTCTCTCGACCTGGGTCCTTATCCGCGGGCGCGGCTATCGATAGATTTAATATACACTTTGCATAGGTTAGTACACTGTACCCACACTACGGAACCCATGGCCTCACACTCCCATTCGGGTGGACCAACGGTGTTCTAACAAAACCGATCTACTGCCATGACACTCTACCGGCCACTCCGACTCACTCCACACTGAGCTAAGTCATGGGTGGCCCCGTGTCTACCTCCAGACACAACGACCACCGTCGTGGCCAAAACATAAACGATCCCACACGGGGATCCGCCGACTATAACACCTACAGGCACACAAGGTTATGCCTGCTTACCGGGCCAGGGTACAGCATGCCCATAACCTTCCCTTGTTGGAAGAACCGGCGAGAGGCACAACAATAGACCTAGTTAGGACCGTCCCATACCAGTAAGCATGGTTGCACTGGTCAGCATCGATTCAGCAGCACCATGACTCAGCCAACAGTTGTTCAAGTTCAATTTAATCCGGTTAAACTTGAATGCAAATATGCTGAGCCATGATAAAATACATGAACATGATATCAACATCATCATGAGAGTATCACACAACAATCCATCATATCAACAATAAATCATATCCACTGAGCATCGCATACTGACTAGCATGACCATCTCCAACATCAACATGTACTACTAACAAGCATAAACATATGAAAGGTAATACTAGAAGGTATAACATGATCACAGAGTATAAGACAACATAGCACAAAAGTGAACATGCAAATCTAAACATCAGCGGAACAACGATAACCATCTTTTCAACATGCAAACATTTATTATATATTCAAGTTGAAAACCATGGCTACTGCATGACTATCGTGCAAGCTGGTATTGTGGCTTGCCTGGGGATGAAGAAGGCACCGGGGAGAAGTGCGGTGAAGCACGGAAAGAATCACCGGAAAAACGTTCTCTCTCGGAGGGGGCTGAATAAGGGCAAGGGCATAATGGTCATTTTCATAGTGTCAAACAATAGTGAAAGCATGACCAACAGACCGGGCTTGATGAAACGAAGAAGTGAGCGTTGGTTTCACCTGATTTGGAGCTACAGATAAAAAAATATGGAAGTTTTTTTGCCAGGGACCCATTTGTAATGAAAATATTTTCAACCAGGGGCCTGAACAGAAAAAGTGAAAGCGTATTTTTTGGATTATGTCTCCACTTACGCTGACGTGGCATGGACCGGTCAAAAGGGCAGAGGCGGGGCCAGCTTGTGTGGCTGGCAGGTGGGGTCGTGGGGCCCGCCTGGCTAGGTCAATGCCCCACCTGGCCATCTCCTTCTTCCTCTCGGCAAAAGCAGGGGAGAGGCAAGGCCGAGCGGCGCCGACGATGGCCTGGGCAGCTCCGGCCGTCCCCGGTGGAGCTGGAACCACCGACAGGCGCGGAACGGAGTGCTGCTCCCTCCTGGAGCAGCAACAGGCGCTGGGGAGGCCTAAAGATGACGTCGTCTGGCAGGGGCCGAGGGCAGCGATTGCGGTTGACCTTGGGCCTAAAGCACTCCGGCGATGAATGGAGGGGCTGGGGAGGGTCTCCGGAGCACGGGGAAGACGTGGGTGAGGTCAGTGGGTGGAGAAGGGGACCAGGGAGCTCGAATTTGAGCCGAGCTACGCGGCGGCCATGGCGATGGTGAGGAGCACAGAGAGCTCCTCGAGCTCGGGGAAGAAGCTAGGCGGGGTCCAGGGAGAGAGGTGAGGCCGCTGGAGTGCTCGGAGAGGCTCGGGGAGGGCTATATATAGGCGGGGCAAGGGAGGCAGTGGCCGAGTGCCGCCGCTCGAGCTCGGCCAAAGCTCTAGCGAGGCTCAGTGAGCACAGGCGAGCATGGGAACACGACGAGGGGGAGTGCGGACAAGGTACAGAGGTGCATAGTGCAAGAGGGGCCGAGGGCGCAGAGGAGAAACGCTCGAACGCCATTAATGCGCTGTCGGCCACAGAGCTCCCGTGGGCGAGCTGCGACAAGCGCTGACGGGGGGGCTGACGGAGGGGGAGAGGGCTCTAGGAGGACGGCGATGACGCGGGCCAGCTGTTAGACACGCTCATGAGCGTGAAGACGACGAGAGGAGGAGGGGCCCGAGCAAGAAACCAATCTGGACGCGACCATAGCATGCCAAAGCGATGGTCACCGCGTGCACTCGTGCTCACAGTGCCACAAGTGATGCCAAACCATTTCTGGGGGTTAGTCCTTACTAGGTAAGATGTAACTACGGTGGTAACTAGGTGAAAGAGGCTCTAGTTAAATAGTTAGTGAGCTCTGAAGTTTACTGCAGTAAATTTACCAGCTCAATGTGATCAATAGGGAATTGCATGAAGCCAAAGAAGTTGTCTGTGGTGTTTAGGCTAGCAAGGACTACATTCCTAGGGAGTTTGAGGGTAAAAGAATCAAGATTTACTACAGTTGCTTCACAACTGCATACTTGGTCTAGAAATGAAGATCATGATGATGCACTCACATGGAGTGTCCACTTGAGCTCAAATTGGGCAAAGCTTAGTCATTTGGTCATATGATGATGCTGTAAAAAGCTCATGCCAAATGGACAAGCCAAAATTGCACTTGCTTCACAAACATCTCTGCTGACCAGAAACTTGGAATAATTATGGTGGTCAAATGGCTCAATGAAATGATGCCAAAATGGGTGGAGAGATGTTTTATGGACATAAGAATGATCTGGTAATTTATCAGGATTTTTGAAGCAATATAAAATATACTTGCTTCACAACCTCAAAACATTGCCAGAAACAAAGATTTGCTCTTGTGCTCATATAGATGATTGGATGGGGCGGAAAATAAATGAATTGGTTTAATATGAGCACATTAAGGAGTATGCAAAAGTTCAACTTATTTGGGTACACCTAGGTAGTACTTCCTTCACAAAGCTTTCTGTTTGACAGAAACTTTGAAAATTGACTGAGGAAGATTGGCTAGGCAAATAAATTTGAACTTGTGCATTGGGCAATTATTTGGGCATATAAACATGCCCAAAAAGGTTGGTAGTCAATAGGAGAAATCTAAATAACACTTCCTTCACAAAGTGCCATCCAGGGCAGAATAGGAAATGAATTATTGGAGGATTATTTTTGAACGTGGCAATGAAAAGTTTTGCCATATTTAATCAAGATATGACCCAAACAATTTGTGAGAATTATTTGGGAATTTTAGGAGTGATGGAAATATAGGTTGCTTCACAACCTAGGGAAATTTGAGTTATTCCTTTAATAGAAAAGGAATATTCCCAATAAAAAGAATATTGGGATTTGGGCTAGGATGGAAATGACAGGGTTTAGGGAAAGATTTGGAAATGACAAGCCACTCTGGAAGCAAAGAAGAGGTCATCTTCTTCAGTTTCCAGACCACAAAGCCACGGAAAAAGAAAACTCAGGCAAAAACCTCGGAAAAACAAAAGAAAAAGAAAGGGCAAAAAATCAGGTTGTCACAAACCTTACCCCCTTAAAGAAATCTTGTCCTCGAGATTTGGTTGCTCAGGGAACAAGTATGAATATTCCGACTTAAGGAAACTGTTGCCAACTCGGGTATCCTTTTTCCTTTATTGTTGTTCCCACTAAATTTTTATCTGACTGGCCCTGGGGCTTTTTGATTCACTGTACCCTCATTCTGACAGATCTTACCTTTCTTGTTCATGCTTATATAGGCTCCAATTTATTTTTAGATCTGCTGACTAGCTGAGTGTGATTTGATTATCACGACTGAAATATATGTCCGTCTCACAAATCCAAAAGTGATTTCCGCTGGGTGTGCCACCCGGCACTAACAACCTTTCATGTAATGATGATCAGAATTTTCTGATGAAAAATCAAGCTCTGACTCATTGCATTAGGTTTCTCCACTAAATGCAGGTCCTTTGGGTTCCAAACAGTGAGTTAAACATAACCATTTCCTGACAGATTCTAACTCATTGCAGAAGTTTCTGAATCATCTTAACCGGTTCCACTGTCGTGAGTATCAAATCCGTACCAAATATTTGATTATCTCCTGACGCGGCCAGCATAAAGGGTTTGGCCTGTATGATAATATCTGTAGACTTGACGGAAAAATATTGTTCACGACAGGCTATCCATGATGATTCATATAAGTGAGGACTCAGGCTCCAGACTGTTATTCCTCATGCCAATTACTCATGCTGATGCACTGGTCTTGCTCCTTCATTATTGTTTTCTTGGTCTGGATCTTTGGCTGAAAGAGCTGGGCCATATTGTTTCTTCGTACGACTGTAGGTACTGTCGATGCAATTTTTCGACAATTGTAGCTTATCCTTATTTTTCTGACAGGGTAACGCATTAAATGGCTGGTTCAACACCTCTCATTTTCTGATCTTGGGAAATAATCATCCGAAACCCTTGCAAGAAATTGACAAATAAATCAGTAGCCACCAGGACGGTCTTTACAACTCAGATCCGGGACATTACTGAAATAACTCAACCACGGCTCAGGACGGCCGAAAATCAGCTCAAAGCATGAGACCGGGTCGATAAGAAGAAGGTGGCAGCTCCCTAAAATTGCCAAAAAGCAGCTATAGGGCTACTATCACAAAAAGAAACTCAACAGTTGTATGAGACGGTCGAAAAGCAGCTCAGACTCGTGACAGTCGTAGAAGAGAGAAACAAAAATCGGCATCCACCCCGGATAGCTAGAAACAACTTAGATCATAGGTGTGGTGCCGTCATAGGAGAAAAAGGGGACAAGGGCTCATCAGGATCATTTTCCAGGATCACGGGTACTTGTATTGAGCTCATTGATGTCGTCAATCCTCATAATCCTTTGTCACACTATGGTGTATACTAGCTTTATTCTCGTAATCATCCTCACGTGGTTATCAGATCCTTATCCGAGTGACTTGTAAGATCTTGATGGTATGCTCATTTCATATATATGAGGACCTGATTCCGAGACAAACGTGTATTCTGACTGATTCTTGATTCTGACAAAAATGTTGCGGATCTAATTCTTGGGATTCACTGCCACATGCTGTCAATTCACAGCGTACTACCTTGTACCAATGTCTTACTGAGGAAGATGGGCTGGCTTGAGCTTGAAACTTTCATCGGACAGCTTGCTGAAGAAGACTGATTATTGTGCTTCAGAAGCTTACCCCCTTAAAGACTTTGCTGGGGAAAAACTCAGTACCTTACGCTGGAAGCTTTTGCGGTTGCTTAGTGAAGAAGGCAGAGTACCTTGCTTGAGAAGTCATCCATGTATCATACTGAGGAAGATAGAAGAATCTTGCCTTAGAAGCCTCTCTAGTATCTTGCGAGGGAAAACTGGGTTGCTTACACTAGAAGCTTCTTATTGTGATATGCAGACCGATTTCCACATATATAATCACCTGAATATTTTTGCTATTGATTTCTTGCATGAAATGGGGTTTTGCAGGACTATTTTCCTTTCTGAGTATATGCCATATTCTTGTTTTCTTCCAGGTACATCGAGTTCCAAAATCATCCTCAATGAAAAATTAAACTTGTATCTGAGTCATACCTTTGATAATATTCTGTCAACCTTGCACACAATTTATCTTCCTGCTGATTTAATCATTTTGTTGTGATGGGTGCACGCTAATGCAAACTTGATACTGACGGTCCATCTAGGATTTCTTTTGCATCCAGACGAGATATTCCCAATTTCACTGCAGTCAGCTGATAATTCCATTCTGTTTAGCTGAGTTTCCAAATATATGCATTTCTTGCTGACTCTTCGGGTCCAGTGTCGGCTGACGAGCAACTTTAATAGGGGAAAATTTTGTATCACTGAAGGCCCAAAGAAAGGAACAACAGAAACAACTAAAACAAAAGCACACAAGCATTCTACTAATATAATTAATCAAGCAATCATCACATATTACTACTACTCACACAATATGCATGCACACCTAAGCACACAAATCTCGGGGAAACTCCGGTATTGCGGTCTAATATGTTGTGATGATGTGCACGAGGACGAATAAATGTGTGGAAGAATTGGTGTAAACAGTGCTACACCAAGTGTTAGCTTAGCTAGGTGGCAACCTGAACTAGCTCGGAGGCGACGATGTACTTGGTAACCATGCAGTGGGACACGAAGGTCGCAACCACATTACTATCAAGCAGACGGAGAAAGATCCGTACTTGTCCAAGAAATAGGATAGCGGGGAAAAGCTGAGGCTGCTCACATTGCCTTCTTTTTTTGATAACTAATATCGTTAAGGGTTTCCACCACAACAAAAGAAAAGAATGATCTGAGATAGAAACATGTCCATCACCGAAATGATAGGCGGGACTGAAGGAAAGACATCGGTGCGATACCTGAGCACCACTTTTGCAAACAGTGTCAGGATCACTTGGCATCACTCTGCTGGGACAGAAATGACACCAAACACCGAAAGAAAAAGGAACTAGAGAAATGCAAAGGTTGAGCTGTGGTGGATCCGAACCGATGCCAACTACACTCACCAGATAAACCGTTAGTAACAAATAATAATCTATATGCATGCCATGTGACAAACAAATGCAGCAATCAAGTGCAACAAACCAACTGGGGTCTATACTACCGCTTTCTAACGTTTGCGCGGTCTAGGGCGTCCTACAGCCAGACCTGCTCTGATTCCAAGCCTATGGCACCCCGGCTCAGAGAAACCGGAACGCCCTGTATTCCAGCCCAGAGATCGAGGAGAAGTCTTCTAGAATACGGCACTGCTTAGCATAGAACAAACCAACTTTCTATTATTACATGAATATGAATACAAGGTCTCTGATATTACAATGAATAACATCGGTACGGCGACACTACGCCATGCTCAGTTGCTCTATGAAAGCAGCAAAACAACTCGAAGCAGCGGAATAACTCTAGCAGCGGAACAACGACGACAGTGGTGAACTCCACTCCGCAGGGACTCTAGCTGGAACGCTTGTCCTATCTCGCACGAACGGAAACCACGACAAGCAAGCAATAAAATCCGGAATGACCTACAAACTGGCATGACACGCCAGGCCAGTACATTGAATGTACTTGCAAGCTCACAATAACCAGAAGCATTCAAGACAGACAATAGTATGGCAATTACAGGTTAAATAGGAATTATCATGATATCATCAGAACAATATAACATGGCATGACCAGCATAAACATGATACAGCTATCACAACATGAACATAATAATCTGACAATACTAGCATGCAACATGATAAAACTACATGCACCACTTATTCTGCTCGGGTTACCTCGTAACCAACTCATGCATCACTTACCAACCTCGGACATCACACGATCATCTCAAGATCAAATCAAGCTTGGTATAAACAATACCGTAGTAATCATTAAGTGACCACAAGGAGCTTGACCTTTACCCACGATTCTCATACAGCATCACGAATATACAACAACTCGGTATCCTCGATACCACGGTGATCCTTATGGCGATCACAACCATGACCAATACTTGGTCCGTGATCCTTACGACGATCACAACCCGACCACTAAATGGCCCATGATCTTTACAGCGATCAAAACCCGACCACTACATGGCCCGTGATCCTTACGGCGATCACAACCCGTCCACTACATGGCCCGTGATCCTTACGGCGATCGGAACCCACTTATCTCACTGTTATTAAGCCCATTATTCTTATTATTGTTGACTCATGGTGTGACCTTCTCTCGACCTGGGCCCTTATTCGCGGGCGCGGCTATCGATAGATTTAATATACACTCTGTAGAGGTTAGTACACTGTACCCACACTACGGAACCCATGGCCTCGCACTCCCATTCGGGTGGACCAACGGTGTTCCAACAAAACTGATCTGCTACAATGACACTCTCCCGAACACTCCGACTCACTCCCCACTGAGCTAAGTCATGGGTGGCCCCGTGTCTACCTCCAGACACAACGACCACCGTCGTGGCCAAAACATAAACGATCCCACACGGGGATCCGCCGGCTATAACAACTATGGGCACACAAGGTCATGCCTGCTTACCGGGCCAGGGTACAGCACGCCCATAACATTCCCTCGTTGGAGGCACCGGCGAGAGTCACAACAATAGACCCAGTTAGGACCATCCCATACCGGTAAGCGTGGTTGCACTGGTCAGCATTGATTCAGCGGCACCATGACTCAGCCAATAGTTGTTCAAGTTCAATTTAATCCGGTTAAACTTGAATGCAAATATACCGAGCGATGATCAACATGTACTACTAACAAGCATAAACATATGAAAGGTAATAGTAGTAGGTATAACATGATCACAGAGTATAAGACAACATAGCACAAAAGTGAACATGCAAATCTCAACATCACCGGAACAACGATAACCATCTTTTCAACATGCAAACATTTATTCAATATTCAAGTTGAAAACCATGGCTACTGCATGACTATCGTGCTAGTGGGTATTGTGGCTTGCCTGGGGATAAAGAAGGCACCGGGGAGAAGTGCGGTGAAGCCGTGGAAAGAATCACCGGGAAACCATTCTCTCTCGGAGGGGGCTGAATAAGGGCAAGGGCATAATGGTCATTTTCATAGTGTCAAACCATAGTGAAAGCATGACCAACAGACCGGGCTCGATGAAACAAAGAAGTGAGCGTTGGTTTTACCTGATTTGGAGCTACGGATAAAAAGATATGGAAGTTTTTCTGCGAGGGACCCATCTGTAATGAAAATATTTTCAACCAGGGGCCTGAACAGAAAAAGTGAAAATGTATTTTGGGGATTACGTCTCCACTTACGCTGACGTGGCGTGGACCGGTCAAAAGGGCAGAGGCAGGGCCGACTCGTGTGGCTGATAGGTGAGGTCGGCGGGCCCGCCTGGCCAGGTCAACGCCCCACCTGGCCATCTCCTTCTTCCTCTCGACAGAAGCAGGGGAGAGGCGAGGCCGAGCGGCGCCAGCAATGGCCTGGGCAGCTCCGGCCGTTCCTGGTGGAGCAGGGACCACTGGCGGGCGCGGAACGGAGTGCTGCTCCTTCCTGGAGCAGCAGCAGGCGCTGGGGAGGCCTGGAGATGACGGCGGCTGGCGGGGGCCGAGGGCAGGGGCGGCGGTTGACCTTGGGAACGACGGCCTGAAGCACTCCGGTGATGAATGGAGGGGCTGGGGAGGGTCGCCGAAGCACGGGGAAGACGTGGGTGAGGTCAGTGGGTGGAGAAGGGGACCGGGGAGCTCGAATTTGAGCTGAGCTACGCGGCGGCCATGGCGATGGTGAGGGGCACAGAGAGCTCCTCGAGCTCGGGGAAGACGCTAGGCGGGGTCCAGGAAGAGAGGCGAGGCTGCTGGAGTGCTCAGAGAGGCTCGAGGAGGGCTATATATAGACGGGGCGAGGGAGGCAATGGCCGAGTGCTGCCGCTCGAGCTCGGCCAAAGCTCTAGCGAGGCTCAGCGAGCACGGGCGGGCACGGGAACACGACAAGGGGGAGTGCGGACGAGCTACAGAGGTGCATAGTGCAAGAGGGGCCGAGGGCGCAGAGGAGAAACGGCCGAACGCCATTCATGCGTTGTCGGCCACAGATATCCCGTGGGCGAGTGGCGACGAGCGCTAACGGAGGGGCTGACGGAGGGCGAGAGGGCTCCAGGAGGACGACGACGACACGGGCCAGCTATTAGACACGCTCACAAGCGTGAAGAGGGCGAGAGGACGAGGGGCCCGAGCAAGAAACCAATCTGGATGCGGCCATAGCATGCCAAAGCGGTGGTCACTGCGTGCACTCGTGCACACAGTGCCACAAGTGATGCCAAACCATGTCTGGGGGTTAGTCCTTACTGGGTAAGATGTAACTACGGTGGTAACTAGGTGAAAGAGGCTCTAGTTAAATAGTTAGTGAGCTCCGAAGTTTACTGCAGTAAACTTTACCAGCTCAATGTGATCAACAGGGAATTGCTTGAAGCCAGAGAAGTTGTCTGGGGTGTTTAGGCTAGGAAGGACTACAGTCCTAGGGAGTTTGAGGGTAAAAGGATCAAGATTTACTGCAGTTGCTTCACAACTGCATACTTGGTCCAGAAATGAAGATCATGATGATGCACTCACATGGAGTGTCCACTTGAGCTCAAATTGGGCAAAGCTTAGTCATTTGATCATATGATGATGCTGTAAAAAGCTCATGTCAAATGGACAAGCCAAAATTGCACTTGCTTCACAAACATCTCTGCTGACCAGAAACTTGGAATAATTCCGGTGGTCAAATGGCTCAATGAAATGATGCCAAAATGGGTGGAGAGATGTTTTATGGGCATAAGAATGATGTGGTAATTTATCAGGATTTTTGAAGCAATATAAAATATACTTGCTTCACAACCTGAAAACATTGCCAGAAACAAAGATTTGCTCCTGTCCTCATGTAGATGATTGGATGGGGCTGCAAATGGGTTTAGGCGTTTAATATGAGCACATTAAGGAGTGTGCAAAATTTCAACTCATTTCGGTACTCCTAGCTAGTACTTCCTTCACCAAGCTTTCTGTTTGACAGAAACTTTGAAAAGTCACTGAGGAAGACTGGCTAGGCAAATAAATTTGAACTTGTGCATGGGGAAATTATTTGGACATATAAACATGCCCAAAAAGGTTGGGAGTCAATAGGAGAAATATAATTGACACTTCCTTCACAAAGTGCCATCCAGGGCAGAATAGGAAATGAATTATTGGAGGATTATTTTTGAACATGGCAATGAAACGTTTTGCCATAGTTGATCAAGATATGATGCAAACAATTTATGAGAATTATTTAGGAATTTTAGGAGTGATGGAAATATAGGTTTCTTCACAACCTAGGGCAATTTGACTTATTCCTTTAATAGAAAAGGAATATTTCCAATAAAAAGAATATTGGGATTTGGGCTAGGATGGAAATGACAGGGTCTAGGGAAAGATTTCGAAATGACAAGCCACTCTCGAAGAAAAGAAGAGGTCATCTTCTTCAGTTTCCAGACCACAAAGCCACGAAAAAAGAAAACTCAGGCAAAAACCTCAGAAAAAGAAAGGGCCAAAAATCAGGCTATCACAGGGCGCGTGACGCAGCCTTCTTCATTAGCGCCACACCGCAACCGTGCCGCCGCACGATCTGCGAACTATGCTGTAGCATCCGCACCACACACACGCAGGGAACAACAAACATGCGGGCAGCAGTCATCGTGGCTCGAGAGCTCTTGCGGTGCAGGCTGCTGGAAAGTGCCCACGACGCCCTGTTGGAGTGGGTCGCCGAGCTGCTGGATGCGGCATGCAGGGGAGCGGCACCCTTCTGCACCCCTCCCACATCACAGGCGGTGGTGGGGGCGCGTGCTCATCCCCGACACAACCGCCCCCCCTCCCAGGTCCCCTGAAGAGCCTCTCGGCGCTGGCCAGCCCCGCGGAGCAGCCCGCACCCCTCCGGACATGCCGCCTCAACATGGGGCTGCTTCTGGCGACATCGCCAGGGGTCATGCTGGAGCACCGTCCCCTGGTCGACAGGACTAGAGGGCGACTGAAGAAGGCAGGAACGTAAGGCTGTCGGGCAGTGTTTCTGGTACGACCAGCCCGGAAGCCTACGTCCCCGTCGTGATGGACCCGGGGCGCGCGTTGGGAGAGGGCCCCAGCCGATCCCCCACGCCAGGCTAGGCGCTGGATATACACGAGGCCGAGCTCTCCTTCAAGCTGCCGACGAGCCCTGCCAACGTCTCCAATGGCAACAACCTCTGGGTACAACTAACATCGCAGGGGCACGCTTACACTGACCATGGATCGTAGGTGAACCAGGACGCAGCTACCACCAGGACTCTCAGGACGGCGAATGCCCTACAGGAGCATGAAGGGCATTGGGTGCAGCACGGGGGAAGCCCAGCAGCAAGGCCTTCCTTGCGCAGCACGGAGCCGGGCCCTGCCTGGAGGTAGGTTCCCAGTTGGGGAAGGCGCCGGCAAGCCCTTCCTCCCGGCGGGGGGCCTACGGTCGTCGGTGATGCCGCCAGCGTCCCCCTTGCCCCTTGGTCTTGTCCTGGATTCCGGTATCCCCAATGGTGGTCAGGGGTGGCGCAGGGCGGGGTCCTCATCGGGCGACATGAAGCAAGGCTCCGGCATGTGAAGGTCTTCGCTCGTGACACTCTCACGTAATATGAGTAGGGCTATACACGCCTCGGAGTTTCCTGAGTGTCGCCCTGGGGCCTCACGGGGGCTACCACCCACGTCCTAGTGGAATCACCATGCTCCGCGTTGGCGGTCGACACTGTCCCCAATGACTATGCCCAGCCAATGGAAGCACTTACCTCCGCGCTGGTGAGAAGACTTGAAGACTCGCTAGGCGTCCTGACGCGGCCATTTGCTTTTGCCTCCTTTTTGTAATTGTTCGCCAGCTTTTTGGAGCAGCTTGGTTCTCATGCGTTTATAAAAATGGGGGAGTTTTCTCGTCTTGCATTGCTCTCTGGCCTTCTGTTCTTGCGTTTTTTCTAAAACTCGTGGATGTCGCCCTGCCCTCAAGCTCCTCGCGAGCGGGGGTTGGGTACGGTGTGCACGCTGGGATTGATCGCTTCCCCCCGGGGGCATAAGGGTACGGCCACCACGCGTGCCCACCTCGCCGCAATTTCGTAGTGGTTCCTCACGAAGCACTCTAGGACAGGTCGCAGGCCCCTCGGGAGGCTCAGAACCTCACAACCCTGCAACAGGCTCACATCAACAGAAGGAGCGCTGCTGCTACCACCAGGGCTCACTCAAGACCCATAGAACCAAAGATAAGTCTTAACAACTACCCTGCTGGGGGGCTTGCAGCTCTGATGGGTCGCGCTCCGGGCGCCACTTCAAAAACATTCCATAATCTCATACATCATAAGGGGCCGCCCCTTTCAAAATGCTCTCATAAGGATGCACTCATGTTTTGTCGTATAGGTCAAAGCAAAGGAACACGAGTCTAGCTGGGTGCGCTTTCTTCAACACCTCCGTCCACGCTGCTCGAGTCGTGGCGGTCATCTACATCATCGTCACTCCGTGCACCGTCTTCTTTTGCCGCAATCACGGTCGTGTCATCCTCCGGAGAAAATTCTGCTACCAGGGCATCCACGTGGTCATCCACCCATCCGGCCAGGTTATCCTGAATAACCGTGGGCATGGAGGCTAGCACAACATTGAAGTCAAAGTGAGGATCGCGGTTGAGAAGATGGCTGCAGACACGTGAGGATGTGCACCAAAGAAGAAGAAGGCTCCTCTCCTCTACAAGCTCGTGAGTCCTCGTGGCCCGATCCTCCAGGAGGGTCATGATGTTGGTGAAGAAGCTGAAGTGGCTGGCGTAATCATCCTCATGCGGGTTGGGAGCACTCTCGTCGTAGATGGTGCCCAAGGTGCGGTTAGCCCTGATCCTGAGGTCCTGGAGCATCGGGGTATGCTCGCGCTGCAGTGTCCAGTGATGATTCACTTCATTAGCAGTCTTCTTTGCCAAGGACGCAGTATCCTTGACCTGTTGTCGAAGAGAAGAAAGTTCGGCGCGGGCAGAGGCCAAGGTAGATTCAGAAGAAGTCAGGGCTTCTTGAGTGGCGCCCTCACGCTGTTTCGTGGATTGCAGCTTCGCATTTAGCGCGGAAGTCCTACCTTCAAACTCGGCCTTGAGCAGCTCCAGACCCAGGCGGTGCCCCTCATCTAAGTTAGCACACGCCCTCGCCACCCTATCCTCCAGCTCCAGCTATACCCGGGCTTCCCAGGCAGCGATGACATCCTCAGCCGCGGCGGCCTGGCGCTCCCTCACCTCCAGCCTCTCCAACGCCATACTGTGCTCCATGGTCTCCAATGTCAAGTCGTTGTATCGCTTCAAGAGCTCCGCCTTGGCAAAGGCTGCCTCGTTTGGTGAGGAGGCCAGGAAGATGCGATGCTCATCAACTTCTCGCTCAAGAGCCGCATTTGAAGACAGAAGCTCCCGCTCCCGCTCCTCGACCGCCTCACGACGGCGGCTGCGCCCTCGGCCTCCTCCATGGTGTGGGCGTTGTCCTCGCGGGAAGCCGCAAGCGAGGCTGCAGCAAGTGCATCTGCCTCGTCACGTTGAAGCCTCCCGAGGTTGATGGCGACCTTCAGTTGCCGCCACTCATGTGCTTGGCAACGACCTTTCGCCTCAAGCCTGGTGTCGACACTCGCAAGTTCCCCGCCAAGCTAGATCATCGCACGCATCGCCTCGCCGAAGAGCTCGAAGCGCATGACATTGCTCCCATGAGCAAGGACAAGTGCATCACCAAGGCCTTCTCCGGCCTCGAAGGCTGTTGGGGAAGCGTTGGGCACCCCGCCTATCGCAGGCCGGGGGTTGGCCGACGTAGCCCTGCAACCCAAAGACAAAGGCCGCCCAAGGAGTGCTGTAACACCCCGGATACAACTTTCCATATTCGTAACTCCAACTCTTGCCTTTTCTAGAGATGTGATATGATATTTCCTTCATGGTTGGGTTTTTATCTTTTGTTTTGCATTTTGTTCATGTCATGCATCTCATCTCATAGCATCATGCGCATTGCATCCGCATGTTTTCATAAAACACGTAGCCGTTCGCAGTTGCCCTTTCTCTCTTTGCCTCCGTTGTTATTTTGTCAGGCCCTTGTCCTCGTTGACCTCTCTCAGACCCCTCGTGTGCGTGTCCGAATCTTACCCGAACCCGAACCGGTCTGTCGTTACCGATGGATCCGGATCATCCCCAAACATCTATAAAACATCTCTGTTTTCTTATTTGGACATCCCAAGCCTGTTTTATCTCGACCTCTGATTTCGATCGGATGATCCAAACTCTCCTCCTTTCCATATATATAGTCCACCCCTAGTCTTTTTTGCAAACCCTAGAACCTAGGGATCCTGTCCCATCCTCCATTCCCTGTCTGCCGCCACCACTCTCTCCAAAATCCCCCTCGGGATCCATCCCTCCCCAACCATCGCTCGCCACCTACAACCTCCAGATCCCCTCGCCCTCCTCCCTCTTTGAGCCCGAGGCCATGCCTCCTCTGCTCGATCTCCACCGCAAGCCGCAGCCGCGCCTCCTGCTCCCTCCTCGATCTAGATCGAGAGGGGTTCGATCCCCTGCCTCTGCCCGAGCTCGTCCCGCAGCTCCCCATCACCCTCGACTCCACCTCCTCGGCCGGCTGACACCGGCGACCAGAGCATCGCCGGAGATGAGTGCCTTGACAGCCCCGCTCCTTTCCCCCCTCCTACTTCTCTATGTCTCCTTCTCCCGATCTCCCCCTCCCTCTCTCTGTTTTCGCTCACAGGAGACCACCATGGCCGCTGCTTCAAGCTCTGGCGTCGTCGTTTCATGCTGGGAATGGATGGATCCATGCTCCTGCGCCCGGATCTGCCACCGCCGCATCAGGCGCTCAAGCCCCGTCGTGGCGCACCTCTGCTTCGTCCAAGAAGAGGCGAGACTTCCATGCCCGCTCCTTCCTAGGTTGCTGGGAGACCACGGCCTCCACCCGCGCTCCTCTGCACCCAGGCGAACCGCACTCGGCCTCCTCCCGCCGCGCCAAGACCGCTTCCCCGTCGTCCCCTTCTGCCTCGTCATCACACGCTCCTGCCTCGCCAGTCACGCCAAGTCCCTCGTCGTCGCCTCTGCGTCTTCCGGTTCGAGCGAACAAGGATGCCGCCGCCCCATGGAACCTTCTCTGACTGGAGCTTCTTCACCTGCATCCGGCCCATCCGTCTAGATCCGCCGTCTCCGCCCTCCTTGCCGTAGTCCAAGCCGCCCCGCTGCATCCTCTGCTTCCCCTACTTGCTGCGACCTGAAGCTGCGCGCCTACATCGATGGGGTCAGCACTCCCGAGCCCGTTGACTGCGCCCCTGCCTCCAGATCGCCAAGGCCCAGCCTGACTTCGACCCAGCTCCGCGCCAGTGCCCGCGTGGGCCGCACCACCGAGCCGGCCCAAGTGCCGTGGTGAGCAGCCCCCCCTCTGTTGGCCCAGCATGTGTAGTTTCGGCCCGATGTAGTTTTTTTTCATGTCTGTGATTTTAGTATTTTTTCAGAGAGTGCAGTTTTGCAGATTGGACCCTAAACTTCATGCATTAATAACTTCATAACCATGCATCGGATTAAAATGATTTAAACATGTAAAATTCTTAGAATTATGTGTAGATTAATAATATGCCATTTTCATCCATGTTTAAAATATTTAAAGTTGTTGTTTGCATTAATTTGCATAAATGACATGTTAAAATGGTTTATTTCATAACTAAAAAACCGTAGCTCGGTTTTAAATGTTCTTTATATGTAAATGGGGTGGAAAAATTCCTAGTTTAACATGGTGCACTTCATTTTGCTGTTTAACATCATTAAAATTGTGTTTAGGGCAGAACAGTACCAAAACTAAAATATGGACATGAGGATTTTCCAGAATTGTTGTTTGTTGTTCCGGCCTCATTTAAACTTGCCTAGATAGGTAGTTTTATTATCTTTCACCTCTTGCCATGTTTAACAACATTTAATATTGTTGTGTACCTAAATGAGAGTGAACTAAATAACTCGAATGTGGTGTTTCGTCAATATGCAACTCGTTGCATATTGAGCTCCACTCAACTTGTAGTATTGTTTGTTGCACTTTGCCATGCCATGCCTCATTAAACTGGACATGCATCATACTTGTTTGTGCATCATACCATGTTTATGCTTGTGCATTTACCATGTTTGTTTCTTTCTGGTATTGCTTCTTAGTTCCGGTAATGTTACGATTGTGAGGATTCATTCGACTACTCCCGTTCGTCTTCTTCATGGACTCGTTCTTATTCCTTGCGGGATTTCAGGCAAGATGACCGTCACCCTGGATCTCACTACTATCATTGCTATGCTAGTTGCTTCGTTCTATCGCTTTGCCGCGCTACCTACCACTTGTTCTTCAAGCCTCCCAATTTGCCATGTCAGCCTCTAACCTTTTTCACCCTTCCTAGCAAACCGCTGTTTGGCTATGTTACCGCTTTGCTCAGCCCCTCTTATAGCGTTGTTAGTTGCAGGTGAAGTTGAAGATTGCTCCATGATAGATAGGACTATGTTGGGATATCACAATATCTCTTATTTAATTAATGCATCTATATACTTGGTAAAGGGTGGAAGGCTCGGCCTTATGCCTGGTGTTTTGTTCCACTCTTGCCGCCCTAGTTTCCATCATATCGGTATTATGTTCTCGGATTTTGCGTCCCTAACGCGGTTGGGTGATTTATGGGACCCCCTTGATAGTTCGCCTTGAATAAAACTCCTCCAGCAAGGCCCAACCTTGGTTTTACCATTTGCCTCACCACCACCTATTTTTCCCTTGGGAGTCGCGCTCTCGAGGGTCATATTTATTTTAGCCCCCCCGGGCCAGTGCTTCTCTAAGTGCTGGTCCGAACTGAGTAGACTGCGGGGCCCCCTCGGGGAAACTCGAGGTCTGGTTTTACTCGTAGGATGTCTCATCCGGTGTTGCCCTGAGAACGAGATATGTGCAGCTCCTATCAGGATTGTCGGCGCATCGGGCGGCTTTGCTGGTCTTGTTTTACCATTGTCGAAATGTCTTGTAAACCGGGATTCCGAGACTGATCGGGTCTTCCTGGGAGAAGGTATATCCTTCGTTGATCGCGAGAGCTTATCATGGGCTAAGTTGGGACACCCCTGCAGGGTATTATCATTCGAAAGCCGTGCCCGCGGTTATGTGGCATATGGGAATTTGTTAATGTCCGGTTGTAGATAACTTGACACCAGATCCGAATTAAACGCATGAACCGTGTGTGTAGCCGTGATGGTCTCTTTTCAGCGGAGTCCGGGAAGTGAACACGGTCTTTGGGTTATGTTTGACGTAAGTAGGAGTTCAGGATCACCTCTTGATCATTGCTAGCTTCACGACCGTTCCTCTGCTTCTCTTCTCTCTCTTATTTGTGTATGTTAGCCACCATACTTGCTTAGCCGCTGCTGCAACCTCACCACTTTACCCTTCCTTTCCCATTAAGCTTTGCTAGTCTTGATACCCATGGTAATGGGATTGCTGAGTCCTCGTGGCTCATAGATTACTACAACAACAGTTGCAGGTACAGGTTTTGCGATGATCATGACGCGAGAGCGATGTTACTTGTTTTGGAGTTCTTCTTCTGCTTCTTCTTTGATCAGGGGATAGGTTCCAGGTCGGTAGCCTGGGCTAGCAGGGTGGATGTCGTTTGAGTTTCTGTTTGTGTTTCATCCGTAGTTCCGATGATGCTCTTATGTATTGTGATGTTGTATTCGTGTGGTATTGTATGCATTGTATGTAACCCCATCTATTATGTAATGTTGATGTAATGATATCCACCTTGCAAAAGCGTTTCAATATGCGGTTCTATCCTTGGTGGGACCTTCGAGTCTCTTTAGGATAGTATCGCATATTGGGCGTGACAAGTTGGTATCAGAGCCTCCACCGACCATAGGAGCCCCCTTGGTTGTTGGTCGTTGTTGAGTCTAGAAGAAAACTATTTTGAGTCTTAGGATTATATATATCGGAGAGTAGGATTCTTTTTACTCCTCAGCCCCCTTCGTCGCTCTGGTGAGGTCTCCTGACGTAGATGTTTTGTCTTTCCTCTCCTCAAATTTCACTAAAAAAAATTTCCATTGCCAGCAATGACAAGAGGAAGGATCACTGGTGTGTTCCCCGTATCACAGGCTGAGCCACAGAGAGGGGGAGCAGGGAGCTCAGGTCCGGGCCCCCCTTGCGGCGGCGTGGCAGCTGGAGTCGGCCCCATGCCCTGCACGGGACCAGGGCACCGGGGGCTGTGTGTTGGCGTCAAGCTGGGAACCTTGGAGGCGCTCGCCTCCCGAGGTTTAGTCTTGGCAGGAGCCCTGCAAGGCCTTGGTCAGAAGAAAATGCGGCGCACAAGGAATCAAGAGCCGAGGTACTTACTCATCGGCAGCCACGTATCTCCTCAAGTTCAGTGGTCGATGGGTGCCATCGCTACGACACCGAGATCTCTTCCTCTTCAAGAGCGATTCAAGGCTCAGGCGGGGCCGACCGGACCCCGACGGACGATCCTCGGGAGGAGGAGCGCTCGACGGGGCAGCCCGGGCGGAGCCGCCGGAGCAGGGCCGCCCTGCGGGATCTTCTGGCCTACCGCTCTGGAGCCGTCGGTGGGCTCCTCGCCGTCGGCAGCCACCATGGAGCCTTCGCCCCGAGCGTCAGGGGCCTCTGCCTCCAGAGCTGGGGGTCGCATCAGTCCCTTAGCGCCCCTCTTCAGGGCCTCGGGAGCCCCAACCTCATGGGCCATTATCAGCACCAGGCCTCCGGAGGAGACCTCAACAGCTGCTGGCCGCAAGCGCTCCCCTACTTCCACACCTGGGGTGCACGCGACAGGGTCAAGTAGAAGGGGAGCCACAAAAACAGGGTTCTCATGGGTCCCCTCAAGCCCCTCTGGAAGAAACGCCCACTCGTCGAATAGGGGCATCTACCCAGCGAAGGTTGCCTTGTTCGAGCACTAGTAGAGGCAGCCACCCCCCGGAAGGTCAGCAGGCTCGGGTTCACTAGTCAGGAGTTTGAGCACCACGCTCAAGGTCCTAGCGGCCAGTGAAGGCCTCTGCAGCCTCATGGGATCCTTGACGCCCGCAAGGTCGCACATTGGGCGAGAATGGCGCTGGAGGGGAGCGACGCGCTGCCTGACGAATTCCTTCACCACCATTGGCACTGTCACCTCCAGCTCTTGAAACCTTGCCAACCTCTTCCAGATGAAAGCAAGGTGCCGATCGGAGAGCTTCTCGTGGCCCTAGCTGGAGCTAGGCGAAGCCGGCGGCCCAGGAGTCAAGAGCAGGGGGCTGAACACGCCGGCATCCATGAGCAGCCACTGCTTCCAGAATCCCTTTGCAGTAGGCGAGAGCTCGAAGTCGATTCCCGAACCGGCGGTTACGGCCACAACTTCAAAGGTCATGCACCCAGAGCATTGGCGAGCATCGACCAACCAGAGGAAGAAGAAATGGCGAAACAAGGCCATGGAAGGGGTAATGTCGACCATGGCCTCGCAAAGGAAGGCGAAGACGGCAAGGAGGATAACAGAGCGGGGGTCCAGATGCAACAGATGGATTTGGTAAGGCGAGATTACAATGTTGAAAAAGGGAGAGAAAGGGGGAATTAGACCCGCAAGGAGAGCGTGGAGATAGATGGGAATCTCGGTGGCGCTCATCTCACTCACGCGCCAAGACGCGGGACGAACGGTCGTCGCCTTTCACTCATTGGAATTGGCCAGAAGTGAAGGAAATATGCCCTAGAGGCAATAATAAAGTTAATATTTATCTCCTTATTTCATGATAAATGTTTATTATTCATGCTAGAATTGTATTAACCGGGAACATAATACATGTGTGAATACATAGACAAACATAGTGTCACTAGTATGCCTCTACTTGACTAGCTCGTTAATCAAAGATGGTTAAGTTTCCTAACTATAGACATGAGTTGTCATTTGATTAACGGGGTCACATCGTTAGGAGAATGATGTGATTGACTTGACCCATTCCGTTGGCTTAGCACTTGATCGTTTAGTATGTTGCTATTGCTTTCTTCATGACTTATACATGTTCCTATAACTATGAGATTATGCAACTCCCGTTTACCGGAGGAACACTTTGTGTGCTACCAAACGTCACAACGTAACTGGGTGATTATAAAAGAGCTCTACAGGTGTCTCCGAAGGTACATGTTGGGTTGGCATATTTCGAGATTAGGATTTGTCATGTCGGAGAGGTATCTCTGGGCCCTCTCGGTAATACACATCACTTAAGCCTTGCAAGCATTGTAACTAATGAGTTAGTTGCGGGATGTTGTATTACGGAACGAGTAAAGAGACTTGCCGGTAACGACATTGAACTAGGTATTGAGATACCGACGATCGAATCTCGGGCAAGTAACATACCGATGACAAAGGGAACAACGTATGTTGTTATGCGGTCTGACCGATAAAGATCTTCGTAGAATATGTGGGAGACAATATGAGCATCCAGGTTCCGCTATTGGTTATTGACCGGAAACATGTTTCGGTCATGTCTACATTGTTCTCGAACCCGTAGGGTCCTCACGCATAAGGTTTCGATGACAGTTATATTATGAGTTTATGAGTTTTGATGTACCGAAGGAGTTCGGAGTCCCGGATGAGATCAGGGACATGACGAGGAGTGTCGAAATGGTCGAGACATAAAGATCGATATAGTGGACGACTATATTCAGAGTTCGGAAAGGTTCCGAGTGATTCGGGTATTCTTTGGAGAATGATGTGATTGACTTGACCCATTCCGTTGGCTTAGCACTTGATCGTTTAGTATGTTGCTATTGCTTTCTTTATGACTTATACATGTTCCTATAACTATGAGATTATGCAACTCCCGTTTACCGGAGGAACACTTTGTGTGCTACCAAACGTCACGATGTAACTGGGTGATTATAAAGGAGCTCTATAGGTGTCTGCGAAGGTACATGTTGGGTTGGCGTATTTCGAGATTAGGATTTGTCACTCCGATTGTCGGAGAGGTATCTCTGGGCCCTCTCGGTAATACACATCACTTAAGCCTTGCAAGCATTGCTACTAATGAGTTAGTTGCGGGATGATGTATTACGGAACGAGTAAAGAGACTTGCCGGTAACGACATTGAACTAGGTATTGAGATACCACGATCGAATCTCGGGCAAGTAACATACCGATGACAAAGGGAACAACGTATGTTGTTATGCGGTCTGACCGATAAAGATCTTCGTAGAATATGTGGGAGCCAATATGAGCATCCAGGTTCCGCTATTGGTTATTGACCAGAAACGTGTTTCGGTCATGTCTACATTGTTCTCGAACCCGTAGGGTCCGCACGCTTGAGGTTTCAATAACAGTTATATTATGAGTTAATGAGTTTTGATGTACCGAAGGAGTTCGGAGTCCCGTATGAGATCGTGGACATGACGAGGAGTCTCAAAATGGTCAAGACGTAAAGATCGATATATTGGACGACTATATTCGGAGTTCGGAAAGGTTCCGAGTGATTCGGGTATTTTTCGGAGTACCGGAGAGTTAGGGGAATTCGCCGGGGAGTATATGGGCCTTATTGGGCTTTAGGGGAAAGAGAGAGGAGAGGCTGGGCGCCCCCCAAGGCCTAGTCCGAATTGGACTAGGGGGAGGGGCTGCGCCCCCTCCATCCTTCTCTTCTCTTCCCCGTTTCCTTGACTCCTACTCCTACTACTTGGAAGGGGGGGAATCCTACTCCCGGTTGGAGTAGGACTCCTCCTTGGGGCGCCTCCTCCTGGCCGGCCGCCCGCTCCCCCTTGATCCTTTATATACGGGGGCAGGGGGCACCTCTAGAGACAACAACAATTGATCCCTTGGATCTCTTAGTCGTGTGCGGTGCCCCCCTCCACCATAGTCCACCTCGATAATATCGTAGCGGTGCTTAGGCGAAGCCCTGCGATGGTAGAACATCAAGATCGTCACCACGCCGTCGTGCTGACGGAACTTTCCCTCAACACTCGGCTGGATCGGAGTTCGAGGGACGTCATCGAGTTGAACGTGTGCTAGAACTCGGAGGTGCCGTAGTTCTGGTGCTTGATCGGTCGGGCTGTGAAGACGTACGACTACATCAACCAGGTTGTGCTAACGCTTCCACTTTCGGTCTACAAGGGTACGTGGACAACACTCTCCCCTCTCGTTGCTATGCATCACCATGATCTTGCGTGTGCGTAGGATTTTTTTTGAAATTACTACGTTACCCAACAGTGGCATCCGAGCCTAGGTTTTATGCGTTGATGTGATATGCACGAGTAGAACACAAGTGAGTTATGGGCGATACAAGTCATACTGCTTACCAGCATGTCATATTTTGTTCGGCGGTGTTGTTGGATGAAGCGGCCCGGACCAACATTACGCGTACGCTTACGCGAGACTGGTTCTACCGACGTGCTTTGCACACAGGTGGCTGGCGGGTGTCAGTTTCTCCAACTTTAGTTGAACCGAGTGTGGCTACACTCGGTCCTTGCGAAGGTTAAAACAGCACTAACTTGATGAACTATCGTTGTGGTTTTGATGCGTAGGTAAGAACGGTTCTTGCTCAACCCGTAGCAGCCACGTAAAATTTGCAACAACAAAGTAGAGGACGTCTAACCTGTTTTTGCATGGCATGTTGTGATGTGATATGGTCAAGACGTGATGCTATATTTTATTGTATGAGATGATCATGTTTTGTAACTGAAGTTATCGGCAACTGGCAGGAGCCATATGGTTGTCGCTTTATTGTACGAAATGCAAACGCCCTATAATGCTTTACTTTATCACAAAGCGGTAGCGATAGTCGTAGAAGCATAAGATTGGCGAGACGACAATGATGCTACGATGCAGATCAAGGTGTCGCGCCGGTGACGATGGTGATCATGGAGGTGCTTTGGAGATGGAGATCACAAGCACAAGATGATGATGGCCATATCATATCACTTATATTGATTGCATGTGATGTTTATCCTTTATGCATCTTATCTTGCTTTGATTGACGGTAGCATTTTAAGATGATCTCTAACTAATTATCAAGAAGTATTCTCCCTGAGTATGCACCGTTGTGAAAGTTCTTCGTGCTGATACACCACGTGACGATCGGGTATGATAGGCTCTACGTTCAAATACAACGGGTGCAAAACAGTTGCACACGCGGAATACTCAGGTTAAACTTGATGAGCCTAGCATATACAGATATGGCCTCGGAACACGGAGACCGAAAGGTCGAACGTGAATCATATAGTAGATATGATCAACATAGTAATGTTCATCATTGAAAACTACTCCATCTCACGTGATGATCGGACATGGTTTAGTTGATTTGGATCACGTGATTACTTAGATGACTAGAGAGATGTCTGTCTAAGTGGGAGTTCTTAAGTAATATGATTAATTGAACTTAAATTTATCATGAACTTAGTCCTGGTAGTATTTTGCAAATTATGTTGTAGATCATAGCTTGCGTTGTTGCTTTCATATGTTTATTTTGATGTGTTCCTAGAGAAAATTGTGTTGAAAGATTTTAGTAGCAATGATGTGGATTGGATCCGTGATCTGAGGTTTATCCTCATTGCTGCACAGAAGAATTATGTCCTTAATGTACCGCTAGGTGATAGACCTATTGCAGGAGCAGATGCAGATGTTATGAACGTTTGGGTTAGCTCAATATGATGACAACTTGATAGTTTAGTGCACCATGCTTAACGGCTTAGAATTGGGACTTCAAAGATGTTTTGAACGTCATGGACCATATGAGATGTTCTAGGAGTTGAAGTTAATATTCAAGCAAATCCCCGAGTTGAGAGATAAGAAGTCTCCAACAAGTTCTATGGCTAAAAGATGGAGGAGAATCACTCAACTAGTAAGCATGTGCTCAGATTGTCTGGGTACTACAATCACTTGAATCAAGTGGTAGTTAATTTTCCAGATAAGATAGTGATTGACAAAGTTCTCTAGTAACCATCACCAAGTTAGTAGAACTTTGTGATGAACTATATTATGCAAGGGATGACGAAAACGATTCCCGAGCTCTTTGTGATGTTGAAATCGATGAAGGTAGAAATCAAGAAAGAGCATCAAGTGTTGATGGTTGACAAGATCACTAGTTTCAAGAAAAGGGCAAAGGGAAAGAAAGGGAACTTCAAGTACAATGACAAGCAAGTTGTCACTCCCGTGAAGAAGCCCAAAGTTGGACCAAAGCCTGAAACCGAGTGCTTACACTGCAAAGGACATGGTCACTAGAAGCGGAAATGCCCTGAATATTTGGTGGATAAGAAGGATGGCAAAGTGAACAAGGGTATATTTGATATACAGGTTATCGATGTGTACCTTACTAGTGTTTATAGTAGACCCTGAGTATTTGATACTTGTTCGGTTGCTAAAAATTAGTAACTCGAAACAGGAGTTACAGAATAAACAGAGACTAGTTGACGGTGAAGCGACGATGAGTGTTGGAAGTAGTTCCAAGATTGATATGATCATCATCACACACTCTCTATACTTTTAGGATTAGTGATAAACCTAAATAAATGTTATTTGGCATTTGCGTTGAGCATAAATATGATTTGATCATGTTTATTACAATAAGGCTATTCATTTAAAGTCAGAGAATAATTGTTGTTCTGTTTACATGAATAAAATCTTCGATGGTCATACACCCAATGAAAATAGTTTATTGGATCTCGATCGTAGTGATACACATATTCATAATATTGATGTCAAAAGATGCAAAGTTGATAATGATAGTGCAACTTATTTGTGGCACTGCCGTTTAGGTCATATTGGTATAAAGCGCATGAAGAAACTCCATGCTGATGGGTTTTTGGAATCACTTGATTATGAATCATTTGATGCTTGCGAACCGTGCCTTTTTGGGCAAGATGACTAAAACTCCGTTCTTTGGAACAATGGAACGAGATACTGACTTGTTGGAAATAATACATACTGATGTATGCAAACCAATGAGTATTAAGGCTCATGGCGAGTATCATTATTTTTTGACCTTCACAGATGATTTGAGCAGATATGGGTATATCTACTTGATGAAACATAAGTCTGAAATAGTTGAAAGGTTCAAAGGATCTTAGAGTGAAGTGGAAAATCATCGTAACAAGAAAATAAAGTTTCTGCGATCTAATCGTGGAGATGAATATTTGAGTTACGAGTTTGGCCTTCAGTTAAAATAATGTGGAATAGTTTCACAAACTCATGCCACCTGGAACACCACAGCGTAACGGTGTGTCCGAACATCGTAACTGCACTTTATTGGATATTGTGTGACCTATGATGTATCTTATCGGTTTACCACTATCGTTTTGGGGTTATGCATTAGAGAACGTTGCATTCACTTTAAATAGGGCGCCATCGAAATCCGTTGAGACAACGGCTTATGAACTATGGTTTGGCAAGAAACCAAAGTTGTCGTTTGTTAAAGTTTGGGGCTGCGATGCTTATGTGAAAAAGTTTCAACCTGATAAGCTCGAACCTAAATCGTAGAAGTGCATCTTCATAGAATACCCAATGGAAACTGTTGGGTACACCTTCTATCACTGATCCGAAAGCAAGATATTCATTGCTAAGATGGATCCTTTCTAGAGAAGGAGTTTTCTCTCGAAAGAAATGAGTGGGAGGAAAGTAGAACTTGATGAGGTAATTGTACCTTCTCCCTTATTGGAAAGTAGTTCATCACAGAAATCAGTTCCAGTGATTCCTACACCAATTAGTGAGGAAGCTAAGGATGATGATCATGAAACTTCAGATCAAGTTACTACCGAACCTCGTAGGTCTTCCAGAATAAGATCCGCACTAAATTGGTACAGTAATCCTGTTCTAGAAGTCATGTTACTAGACCATGATGAGCCTACGAACTATGAGGAAGCGATGATGAGCCCAGATTCCACGAAATGGCTTGAGGCCATAAAATCTGAGATAGGGTCCATGTATGAGAACAAAGTATGGACTTTGGTTGACTTGCTCGATGATCAGCAAGCCATGTTAAATAAATGGATCTTCAAGAGGAAGACGGATACCGATAGTAGTGTTACTATCTACCAAGCTTGACTTGTTGCGAAAGGTTTTCGACAAGTTCAAGGTGTTGAATATGATGAGATTTTCTCTCTCGTAACGATGCTTAAGTCTGTCTGAATCATGTTAGCAATTGCCACATTTTATGAAATCTGGCAAATGGATATCAAAACTGTGTTCCTGAATGGATTTCTGGAAGAAGAGTTGTATATGATGCAACCAGAAGGTTTTGTCGACCCAAAAGGTGCTAACAAAATATGCAAGCTCCAGCGATCCATCAATGGACTCGTGCAAGCATCTCGGAGTTGGAATATATGCTTTGATGAGTTGATCAAAGCATATGGTTTTATGTGAATGGGAGCACTACAGCCTTTCTGATAAGTATATGTGAATGACATATTGTTGATTACAAATAATGTAGAATTTTCTGGAAAGCATAAAGGAGTGTTTGAAAGGAGTTTTTCAAAGAAACACCTTAGTAAAGCTACTTACATATTGAGCATCAAGATCTATTGAGATAGATCAAGACGCTTGATAAGATTTTCAATGAGTACATACCTTGATAATTTTTTTGAAATAGTTCAAAATGGAACAGTCAAAGAAAGAGTTCTTGCCTGTGATACAAAGGTGTGATGTTGAGTAAGACTCAAAACCAGGCCATGGCAGAAAATAGAAAGAGAATGAAAAAGTCATTCCCTATGCCTCAGTCATAGGCTCTATAAAGTATGCTATGTTGTGTACCAAACCTATTGTATACCTTGCTCTGAGTTTGGCAAAGGAATACAATTTTGATCTAAGAGTAGATCACTGGACAACAGTCAAGAATATCCTTAGTGAGGACTAAGGAGATGTTTCTCAATTATGGAGGTGATAAAAGAGTTCGTTGTAAAAGTTACATCGGTGCAAACTTTTACACTGATCCATATGACTCTGGATACATATTGAAAGTAGGAGCAATTAGCTAGAGTAGTTCCATGCAGAGCATTGAAGACATAGAATATTTGCAAAATACATACGGCTCTGTATGTGACAGACCCGTTGACTAAATTTCTCTCACAAAACATCATCATACCTTTGTACTCTTTGGGTGTTAATCACATAGTGATGTGAGTTGGATTATTGACTCTAGTAAATCCCTGGGGTGTTGGTCACATGACGATGTGAACTATGGGTGTTAACCACATACAGATGTGGATATTGGTGTTAAATCACATGGTGATGTGAACTAGATTATTGACTCTAGTGCAAGTGGGAGACTGAAGGAAATATGCCCTAGAGGCAATAAAAAAGTTATTATTTATTTCCTTATTTCATGATAAATGTTTATTATTCATGCTAGAATTGTATTAACCGGAAACATAATACATGTGTGAATACATAGACAAACATAGTGTCACTAGTATGCCTCTACTTGACTAGCTCGTTAATCAAAGATGGTTAAGTTTCCTAACTATAGACATGAGTTGTCATTTGATTAACGGGGTCACATCGTTAGGAGAATGATGTGATTGACTTGACCCATTCCGTTGGCTTAGCACTTGATCGTTTAGTATGTTGCTATTGCTTTCTTCATGACTTATACATGTTCCTATAACTATGAGATTATGCAACTCCCGTTTACCGGAGGAACACTTTGTGTGCTACCAAACGTCACAACGTAACTGGGTGATTATAAAAGAGCTCTACAGGTGTCTCCGAAGGTACATGTTGGGTTGGCGTATTTCGAGATTAGGATTTGTCATGTCGGAGAGGTATCTCTGGGCCCTCTCGGTAATACACATCACTTAAGCCTTGCAAGCATTGTAACTAATGAGTTAGTTGCGGGATGTTGTATTACGGAACGAGTAAAGAGACTTGCCGGTAACGACATTGAACTAGGTATTGAGATACCGACGATCGAATCTCGGGCAAGTAACATACCGATGACAAAGGGAACAACGTATGTTGTTATGCGGTCTGACCGATAAAGATCTTCGTAGAATATGTGGGAGACAATATGAGCATCCAGGTTCCGCTATTGGTTATTGACCGGAAACATGTTTCGGTCATGTCTACATTGTTCTCGAACCCGTAGGGTCCTCACGCATAAGGTTTCGATGACAGTTATATTATGAGTTTATGAGTTTTGATGTACCGAAGGAGTTCGGAGTCCCGGATGAGATCAGGGACATGACGAGGAGTGTCGAAATGGTCGAGACATAAAGATCGATATAGTGGACGACTATATTCAGAGTTCGGAAAGGTTCCGAGTGATTCGGGTATTCTTTGGAGTACCGGAGGGTTACGGGAATTCGCCGGGGAGTATATGGGCCTTATTGGGCTTTAGGGGAAAGAGAGAGGAGAGGCTGGGCGCCCCCCCCCAAAGCCTAGTCCGAATTGGACTAGGGGGAGGGGCTGCGCCCCCTCCTTCCTTCTCTTCTCTTCCCCCTTTCCTTGACTCCTACTCCTACTACTTGGAAGGGGGGGGAATCCTACTCCCGGTTGGAGTAGGACTCCTCCTTGGCGCGCCTCCTCCTGGCCGGCCGCCCCCTCCCCCTTGATCCTTTATATACGGGGGCAGGGGGCACCTCTAGAGACAACAACAATTGATCCCTTGGATCTCTTAGCCGTGTGCGGTGCCCCCCTCCACCATAGTCCACCTCGATAATATTGTAGCGGTGCTTAGGCGAAGCCCTGCGACGGTAGAACATCAAGATCGTCACCACGCCGTCGTGCTGACGGAACTCTCCCTCGACACTCGGCTGGATCGGAGTTCGAGGGACGTCATCGAGCTGAACGTGTGCTAGAACTCGGAGGTCCCGTAGTTTCGGTGCTTGATCGGTCGGGCCGTGAAGACGTATGACTACATCAACCGCGTTGTGCTAACGCTTCTGCTTTTGGTCTATAAGGGTACATGGACAACACTCTCCCCTCTCGTTGCTATGCATCACCATGATCTTGCGTGTGCGTAGGAATTTTTTTGAAATTACTACGTTACCCAACAAGAAGGGCATGGCGGACCTTATCCAGCCCTTCCTGATTGAACACCGTCGACTACTCGAGAGTTGGCTCCAGGGCCGGCGGAGGCCCGGCCGGAGCGCACGGCTTCCCATTCTTCCTCCTCGGGTGGGGGGCCATAATGAGCTCCGAAAAGGGGGCAAGGCATCAGTGCCAGATCTATGCATGGAGCGACAAGATTGGGAAAGGAAGAAACGAGGGTCGAGCGCGACAATCTGCGAAGAGCGAGCTATCCTGACAACGGGTGACCACTAGGCCTAGCGGATACCAAGGCGGCATGGGGAAGCGGAGAAGTGCATGTCCCGTCAATCGCCGCGTGTAATCAAGTCCACATGCGGTTAGGGCCCACGGCATTCCGCACTTGCCCCTTGGCTTCACCTGGAAGCCAAGTCCGAGCGCGCGTTGGGCCCCGGGACTACTGTCGGCATTCTGGATATGGGGGTATCCAGCCCTGCCTGGCTATGGCCCACCACGTGGCTCCATCAATGGCCTGGTACAGCCCAGCTTCAACATCAACAGCTCAAGACCCTCATGAGGTGCCAAGCCTTGTGAGGCGGATGACGCCAAGACCCCCGAGGGGATCGGCCTCCTCAGGCTGGCTCCCGAGGGGCGGAGAGTTCTATGCAAGGTTTACCTCATGAGGCTCAGCTGGCATGAGCCATGACGACCAAGGCTAGGAGGGCGCCAGGCGGGCGTACAGTGCAGATTTCCTCTTTGGTGCACGGGAGGCAAGCCAGAGGCGCGAAGTCCAAAGGAATCAGCCAAAGGTTTCCATTCTGGTGCAACAAGACCAAACCACCAGGACCGCAGGACGGAGGTCATCACCAAGCCCACCGCAGCATCATGACTAGAAGCTTTTTGCAGGCGAAGACTACTTTTGTCAGGATAAGATGTACCGCTTGTCCCCTTTCAAATCTGGTCGTTGTGGGATCCCTTCCCACCAACATTTGGGAAGAAGACCAGGGCCACTATAAATAAGACTTAGCCACCACCATAGAGGGGGCGGATCGAATCCAGTTCACATCCCCTCAGCTCTTGCGATCTCAAGAACACCTCACCTCCGGAGGCCAGTTCATCCGCTGTACTAGTTCATCCTCTGCCCTCCGAGGCAATCAACCAAACGGTGGAGTAGGGTATTACACCGCAAGGTGGCCCGAACCAGGATAAACTGTTGTGTCCCTTTGTCTCCTCAAGCTCGACGCGCTAGGCTTAGGAGAGTTGCGAGTAGGCAGGCTGGGTAGGTTGAGATCTCCGCACGCACCCCAGAGTTCGAACCTCTCAAGGGTTTGTAGAACCCGTAATCCGACAAATCCCAATGGACCAAAGTCTCTATGTTTCAGTGTCATCCCTGGATCGGTAATGCTGACACACACAGTACTTGAGGAATTATAACAGAGTTCAATCACACACTTATTACATCGAGTCCTCATAAAGAGTATGATTACACAAAAATATCATGGCTGAAGGGCATATAAACTAAATAACTACGGAAGCTTCGAAGGTAAATTAGTCCATCAAGTTCAACAGCATAGCTGAGTGCAAGTCAACGACCTATCGCACCTTATTCGTCGTCTGAGTAGTCTGCAACATTAGACATTGCAGCCGGGTAGGTGAGCACATTGAATATGCTGGCAGAGTTACACTGTAAAGCAATGAATGCAAGAACTATATCTACATGCAATATTGTTGGGGAACGTAGCAGAAATTCAAAAAATTTCCTACGTAACACCAAGATATATCTATGGAGAGACCAGCAACAAGTAGAAAGGAGAGTGCATCTACATACCCTTGTAGATCGCTAAGCGGAAGCGTTCAAGTGAACGGGGTTGATGGAGTCGTACTCGTCGTGATTCAAATCACCGATGATCAAGTGCCGAACGGACGGCACCTCCGCGTTCAACACACGTACAGCCCGGTGACGTCTCCCACGCCTTGATCCAGCAAGGAGAGAGGGAGAGGTTGAGGAAGACTCCATCCAGCAGCAGCACAACGGCGTGGTGGTGGTGGAGGAGCGTGGCAATCCTGCAGGGCTTCGCCAAGCACCTACGGGAGAGGAGAAGAACTTGGGAGAGAGGGAGGGGCTGCACCAAAGGCATAAGGTATGTTTGGGAGGCCCTCCTACCCCACTATATATAGGGATCCCAAGGGGGGGTGCGCCAGCCCCTAGGAGATCCAATCTCCAAGGGGGCGGCGGCCAGGGGAGGAGTCCTCCCCCCCAAGGCACCTAGGAGGTGCCTTCCCCTGCTGGGACTCTTCCTTTAGGGTTTCCCCAGGCGCATGGGCCTCTTGGGGCTGGCGCCCTTGGCCCATGTAGGCCAAGGCGCACCCCCTACAGCCCATGTGGCCCCCCGGGGCAGGTGGCCCCACCCGGTGGGCCCCCGGGACCCTTTCGGTGGTCCCGGTACAATACGGATGACCCCGAAACTTGTCCCGATGGCCGAAACAGGACTTCCTATATATAAATCTTTACCTCCGGACCATTCCGGAACTCCTCGTGACGTCCGGGATCTCATCCGGGACTCCGAACAACATTCGGTAACCACATACAAGCTTCCTTTATAACCCTAGCGTCATCGAACCTTAAGTGTGTAGACCCTACGGGTTCGGGAGACATGCAGACATGACCGAGACGTTCTCTAGTCAATAACCAACAGCGGGATCTGGATACCCATGTTGGCTCCCACATGTTCCACGATGATCTCATCGGATGAACCACGATGTCAAGGACTCAATCGATCCCGTATTCAATTCCCTTTGTCTATCGGTATGTTACTTGCCCGAGACTCGATCGTCGGTATCCAATACCTTGTTCAATCTCGTTACCGGCAAGTCACTTTACTCGTTCCGTAACACATCATCCGGTGATCAACTCCTTGGTCACATTGCGCATATGATGATGTCCTACCGAGTGGGCCCAGAGATACCTCTCCGTTTACACGGAGTGACAAATCCCAGTCTCGATCCGCATAAAACAATAGATACTTTCGGAGATACCTGTAGTGCACCTTTATAGTCACCCAGTTACGTTGTGACGTTTGATACACCCAAAGCACTCCTACGGTATCCAGGAGTTACACGATCTCATGGTCAAAGGAAGAGATACTTGACATTGGCAAAGCTCTAGCAAACGAACTACACGATCTTTTGTGCTAGTCTTAGGATTGGGTCTTGTCCATCACATCATTCTCCTAATGATGTGATCCCGTTATCAACGACATCCAATGTCCATAGCCAGGAAACCATGACTATCTGTTGATCACAACGAGCTAGTCAACTAGAGGCTCACTAGGGACATATTGTGGTCTATGTATTCACACGTGTATTACGATTTCCGGATAATACAGTTAAAGCATGAATAAAAGACTATTATCATGAACAAAGAAATATAATAATAACTTATTTATTATTGCCTCTAGGGCATATTTCCAACAGTCTCCCACTTGCACTAGAGTCAATAATCTAGTTCACATCGCCATGTGATTAACACTCACAGGTCACATCGCCATGTGACTAATACCCAAGAGTTTACTAGAGTCAGTAGTCTAGTTCACATCACTATGTGATTAACACTCAATGAGTTTTATGTCTGATCATGTTGCTTGTGAGAGAGGTTTTAGTCAACGGGTCTGAACCTTTCAGATCCGTGTGTGCTTTACAAATCTCTATGTCATCTCCTAGATGCAGCTACCACGCTCTATTTGGAGCTGTTCCAAATAACTGTTCTACTTGGAGCTATTCTAAATTGTTGCTCCATTATATGTATCCAGTATCTCTTCTTAGAGTTATCTGGATAGGTGTTAAGCTTGCATCGACGTAACCTTTACGACGAACTCTTTTACCACCTCCATAATCGAGAAAATTCCTTAGTCCACTAGTTACTAAGGATAACTTTGACCGATGTCCTATGATCCATTCTTGGATCACTCTTGTACCCCTTGACTGACTCATGGCAAGGCACACTTCAGGTGCGGTACACAGCATAGCATACTGAAGAGCCTACGTCTCAAGCATAGGGGACGACCTTCGTCTTTTCTCTCTATTCTGCCGTGGTCGAGCTTTAAGTCTTAACTTCGTACCTTACAACTCAGGCAAGAACTCCTTCTTTGACTGGTCCATCTCGAACACCTTCAAGATCATGTCAAGGTATGTGCTCATTTGAAAGTATTATTAAGCATTTTGATCTATCCTTATAGATCTTGATGCTCAATGTTCAAGTAGCTTAATCCAGGCTTTCCAGTGAAAAACACTTTCAAAATAACCCTATATGCTTTCTAGAAATTCTACATCATCTCTGATCATCAATATGTCAACAACATATACTTATCAGAAATTCTATAGTGCTCCCACTCACTTCTTTGGAAATACAAGTTTCTCATAAACTTTGTATAAACCCAAAATCTTTGATCATCTCATCAAAGCGTACATTCCAACTCCGAGATGCTTACTCCAGTCCATTGAAGGATCGCTGGAGCTAGCATACCTTTTAGCATCCTTAGGATTGACAAAAACTTTCTGATTGTATTACATACAACCTTTCCTTACAAAAACTGGTAAGGAAACTCGTTTTGATATCCATCTGCCAGATTTCATAAATACAGCTAATGCTAACATGAATCCGACGGACTTTAAGCATCGCTACGGATGAGAAAACCTCATCGTAGTCAACTCCTTGAACTTGTGAAAAAACTTTTCGCCACAAGTCGAGCTTCATGGACGGTGACATTACCATCCACGTCCGTCTTCTTCTTAAAGATCCATTTATCTTAATGGCTTGCCGATCATCGGGCAAGTCCACCAAAGTCCATGCTTTGTTCTGATACATGGATACTATCTCGGATTTCATGGTTTCTAACCATTCGTCGGAATATGGGCTCACCATCGCTTCTCCATAGCTCGTAGGTTCATTGTTGTCTAGCAACATGACCTTCAAGACAGGATTACGTACCACTCTGAAGTAGTACGCATCCTTGTCACCCTACAAGGTACGGTAGTGACTTGATCCGAAACTTCATGATCACTATCATAAGCTTCTACTTCAATTGGTGTAGGTGCCACAGGAACAACTTCCTGTGCCCTGCTACACACTTGTTGAAGTGATGGTTCAATAACCTCATCAAGTCTCCACCATCCTCCCACTCAACTCTTTCGAGAGAAATCTTTCCTCGAGAAAGGACCCGATTCAAGAAACAATCCATATTGTTTTCGGATCTGAATTAGGAGGTATACCCAACTGTTTTGGGTTTCCTATGAAGATGCATTTTATCCGCTTTGGGTTCGAGCTTATCAACCTGAAACTTTTTCATATAAGCGTCGCAGCCCCAAACTTTTAAGAAACGACAACTTAGGTTTCTCTAAACCATAATTCATACGGTGTCATCTCAACGGAATTACGTGGTGCCCTATTTAAAGTGAATGTGGTTGTCTCTAATGCCTAACCCATGAACAATAGTGGTAATTCGATAAGAGACATCATGGTACGCACCATATCCAATAGGGTGCAATTATGATGTTCGGACACACCATCACACTATGGTGTTCCAGGCGGTATTAATTATGAAACAATTTCCACAATGTCTTAATTGTGTGCCAAAACTCGTAACTCAGATATTCATCTCTATGATCATATCATAGACATTTTATCCTCTTGTCACAATGATCTTCTACTTCACTCTGAAATTACTTGAACCATTCAATAATTCAGACTTGTGTTTCATTAAGTAAATATTCTCAACATCTACTCGAATCATCTGTGAAGTAAGATCATAACGATATTCACTGCATGCCTTAGCACTCATTGGACTACACACATCAAAATGTGTTACTTCCAACAAGTTGCCATCTTGTTCCATCTTACTGAAACCGAGGCTTTTCAGTCATCTTGCCCATGTGGTATGATTTGCATATCTCAAGTGATTCAAAATCAAGTGAGTTCAAACGGTCCATTTGCATGGAGTTTCTTCATGCATATATACCAATAGACATGGTTCGCATGTCTCAAACTTTTCAAAAATGAGTGAGTCCAAAGATCCATCAACATGGAGCTTCTTCATGCGTTTTATACCATTATGACTTACATGGCAGTGCCACAAGTAAGTGGTACTATCATTACTATCTTATATCTTTTGGCATGAAAATGTGTATCCCTACGATCAAGATTCAATAAACCATTCATTTTAGGTGCAAGACCATTGAAGGTATTATTCAAATAAATAGAGTAACCATTATTCTCTTTAAATGAATAACCGTATTGCGATAGACATAATCCAATCATGTCTATGCTCAACGCAAACACCAAATCTCGATGGTAGAGGGAGCGTGCGATGGTTGATCATATCAACATTGGAAACACTTCCAACACATATCGTCAGCTCACCTTTAGCTAGTCTCCATTTTATTCCGTAGCTTTTATTTCGAGTTACTAACACTTAGCAACCGAACCGGTATCTAATACCCTGGTGCTACTAGGAGTACTAGTAAAGTACACATCAACACAATGTATATCCAATATACTTTTATCGACCTTGCCAGCCTTCTCATCTACCAAGTATCTAGGGTAATCCTGCTCCAGTGGTTGTTCCCCTTATTACAGAAGCACTTAGTCTTGGGTTTGGGTTCAACCTTGGGTTTCTTCACTAGAGCAGCAGCTGATTTGCCGTTTCATGAAGTATCCCTTCTTGCCCTTGCCCTTCTTGAAACTAGTGGTTTCACCAACCATCAACAATTGATGCTCCTTCTTGATTTCTACTTTCGCGGTGTCAAACATCGCGAGTACCTCAAGGATCACCATACCTATCCCTGATATGTTATAGTTCATCACGAAGCTCTAGCAGCTTGGTGGCAATGACTTTGGAGAAACATCACTATCTCATTTGGAAGATCAACTCCCACTCGATTCAAGTGATTGTTGCACTCAGACAATCTGAGCACAAGCTCAACGATTGAGCTTTTCTCCCTTAGTTTGCAGGCTAAGAAAATCGTCGGAGGTCTTATACCTCTTGACATGGGCACGAGCGTGAAATCCCAATTTCAGCCCTCGAAACATCTCATATGTTCTGCGACGTTTCGAAAAACGTCTTTGGTGCCTCTACTTAAACCATTTAACTGAACTATCACGTAGTTATCAAAACGTGTATGTTCGATGTTCGAAACATCCACAAACGACGTTTGGGTTTTAGCACACTAAGCGGTGCATTAAGGACATAAGCTATCTACTGTCTGCATAATTGCTACTTTCAACTTTCAACTATATTTTCTCTAGGAACATATCTAAAACAGTAGAACTATAGCGTGAGCTACGACATAATTTGCAAAAGGTCTTTTGACTATGTTCAGGATAATTAAGTTCATATTATGAACTCCCACTTAGATAGACATCCCTCTAGTCATCTAAGTGATTACATGATCCGAGTCAAATAAGCCGTGTCCGATCATCACGTGAGACGGACTAGTCATCATCGGTGAACATCTTCATGTTGATCGTATCTACTATACGACTCATGCTCGACCTTTCGGTCTCCGTGTTCCGAGGCCATGTCTGCACATGCTAGGCTCGTCAAGTTAACCCTAAGTGTTTTTGCTGTGTAAAACTGTCTTACACCCGTTGTATGTGAACGTAAGAATCCATCACACCCGATCATCACGTGGTGCTTAGAAGCGACGAACTGTAGCAACGGCGCACAGTTAGGGGAGAACACTTCTTGAAAATTTTGTAAGGGATCATCTTATTTACTACCGTCGTCCTAAGTAAACAAGATGCATAAACATGATAAACATCACATGCAATCAAATAGTGACATGATATGGCCAATATCATTTTGCTCCTTTTGATCTTCATCTTCGGGGCTCCATGATCATCATCGTCACCGGCATGACACCATGATCTCCATCATCATGATCTCCATCATCGTGTCTTCATGAAGTTGTCACGCCAACGACTACTTCTACTTCTATGGCTAACGCCTTTAGCAATAAAGTAAAGTAAGTTACATGGTGTTCTTCAATGACACACAGGTCATACAAAAAATAAAGACAACTCCTATGGCTCCTGCCGGTTGTCATACTCATCGACATGCAAGTCGTGAATCCTATTACAAGAACATGATCAATCTCATACATCACATATCATTCATCACATTCTTCTTGGCCATATCACATCACATAGCATACCCTGCAAAAACAAGTTAGACGTCCTCTAATTGTTGTTGCATGTTTTACGTGGCTGCTATGGGTTTCTAGCAAGAACGTTTCTTACCTACGCAAGACCACAACGTGATATGCCAATTGCTATTTACACTTCATAAGGACCCTTTTCATCGAATCCGTTCCGACTAAAGTGGGAGAGACTGGCACCCGCTAGCCACCTTATGCACCAAGTGCATGTCAATCGGTGGAACCTGTCTCACGTAAGAGTACGTGTAAGATCGGTCCGGGCCGCTTCATCCCACAATACCGTCGAAACAAGATTGGACTAGTAACGGTAAGCATATTGAACAACATCAACGCCCACAACTACTTTGTGTTCTACTCGTGCAAAGAATCTACGCAATAGACCTAGCTCATGATGCCACTGTTGGGGAACGTAGCAGAAATTCAAAAATTTTCCTACGTAACACCAAGATCTATCTATGGAGAGACCAGCAAAGAGTAGAAAGGAGAGTGCATCTACATACCCTTGTAGATCGCTAAGCGGAAGCGTTCAAGTGAACGGGGTTGATGGAGTCGTACTCGTCGTGATTCAAATCACTGATGATCAAGTGCCAAACGGACGGCACCTCCGCGTTCAACACACGTACAGCCCGGTGACGTCTCCCACGCCTTGATCCAGCAAGGAGAGAGGGAGAGGTTGAGGAAGACTCCATCCAGCAGCAGCACAACGGCGTGGTGGTGGTGGAGGAGCGTGGCAATCCTGCAGGGCTTCGCCAAGCACCTACGGGAGAGGAGAAGAACTTGGGAGAGAGGGAGGGGCTGCACCAAAGGCATAAGGTATGTTTGGGAGGCCCTCCTACCCCACTATATATAGGGATCCCAAGGGGGGGTGCGCCAGCCCCTAGGAGATCCAATCTCCAAGGGGGCGGCGGCCAGGGGAGGAGTCCTCCCTCCCCAAGGCACCTAGGAGGTGCCTTCCCCTGCTGGGACTCTTCCTTTAGGGTTTCCCCAGGCGCATGGGCCTCTTGGGGCTGGTGCCCTTGGCCCATGTAGGCCAAGGCGCACCCCCTACAGCCCATGTGGCCCCCCGGGGCAGGTGGCCCCACCCGGTGGGCCCCCGGGACCCTTTCGGTGGTCCCGGTACAATACCGATGACCCCGAAACTTGTCCCGATGGCCGAAACAGGACTTCCTATATATAAATCTTTACCTCCGGACCATTCCGGAACTCCTCGTGATGTCCGGGATCTCATCCGGGACTCCGAACAACATTCGGTAACCACATACAAGCTTCCTTTATAACCCTAGCGTCATCGAACCTTAAGTGTGTAGACCCTACGGGTTCGGGAGACATGCAGACATGACCGAGACGTTCTCTAGTCAATAACCAACAGCGGGATCTGGATACCCATGTTGGCTCCCACATGTTCCACAATGATCTCATCGGATGAACCACGATGTCAAGGACTCAATCGATCCCGTATTCAATTCCCTTTGTCTATCCGTATGTTACTTGCCCGAGACTCGATCGTCGGTATCCAATACCTTGTTCAATCTCGTTACCGGCAAGTCACTTTACTCGTTCCGTAACACATCATCCCGTGATCAACTCCTTGGTCACATTGCGCATATGATGATGTCCTACCGAGTGGGCCCAGAGATACCTCTCCGTTTACACGGAGTGACAAATCCCAGTCTCGATCCGCATAAAACAATAGATACTTTCGGAGATACCTGTAGTGCACCTTTATAGTCACCCAGTTACGTTGTGACGTTTGATACACCCAAAGCACTCCTACGGTATCCAGGAGTTACACGATCTCATGGTCAAAGGAAGAGATACTTGACATTGGCAAAGCTCTAGCAAACGAACTACACGATCTTTTGTGCTAGTCTTAGGATTGGGTCTTCTCCATCACATCATTCTCCTAATGATGTGATCCCGTTATCAACGACATCCAATGTCCATAGCCAGGAAACCATGACTATCTGTTGATCACAACGATCTAGTCAACTAGAGGCTCACTAGGGACATATTGTGGTCTATGTATTCACACGTGTATTACGATTTCCGGATAATACAATTAAAGCATGAATAAAAGACTATTATCATGAACAAAGAAATATAAAAATAACTTATTTATTATTGCCTCTAGGGCATATTTCCAACAAATATTTGGCTGGTGGAGGCTCTAAGTTTATGGTTTTGCATAAAGCTAATTTTTTTCCTACAAAAAAAAATAAATTTATTTAAACTACTCCCAGGTTGTTCCAAATATTTGAGAAGGTTCCCCCAACTCTAATCCCAATTAAATAATATCATCATTAAACCCAATTCAGTTAATTAAAGAGTGATGAGGGCAACAATAATATCCAATTCCAGATATTAAAGATGTCCATAACCGGGGACACGGCTAACCATGATTAGTTCATACACTCTGTAGAGGTTGCGCACTTTTCCCCACAAGGCTCGACTGCATCCATGATCGAATGATCGAGACATAGTCTTTCTGAAGCACTAACTCTCTACTCTAGGCAGACCGGTGCACCTCCTTTCCCTCTACATCTGCGAGTCCACCTCTTCGAGAGCTCATACAACTTACTCAACTATGCCAGAGCCCATAATGGCTAGTGGCTGCACACAGAAGTTTCTAGTCATGAAATATCATATGATCCCTTTGAGCATGGGTGGCGAACCGAGGAAAAATCACACTGGTATCCAAGGATTTCCCTTAATGGACAACACTAGGTTCCCCAGGTGCCCCAACCAATCCACCCAGATGTGTATTAAAGTTGCCACCTTAATGTTATCCAAGATAAATAACTGTCAAAACTTCCATGTGAATCACTATCCAGTCCCCGTCTACGAGCATGGCTAAGCAATAATAAAGCATAGCGTATATACGGGGGTGATCAAAAGGTATTAGGTTCCTACCTTAAGTACTACAACCAAACCACATGTTCCCAATCCTACTCATGCAAATATTTGAGGGATAATACTAATGCATAGTGAAAACTGGGTATAGAAGAGTATGATCAAAGTGTAACTTGCCTTGCTGACGATCTGCAAACTCTAGAGATTCGTAGTAACAAGCTTCGCACTCCGGGTAATCTAGCATAGACAAACAGTAGCATACATAGGCAATCACTCAAACAAAACAACAAGAAAACAAGAAAAGATCCAAATCAAACACGAAACAAGCAAACGGCTAAACTAAACAGAAACAAAACCTAAAAGCATTATTATCATGTGGTATCATGTGGATTAGATATTAACAGCAGGTACATGTGATTAGCTATGATTTGCAAAAAGAAACAACTCAAACAGAGAAAGAAAACTCGATATTCGAACAAAACAAGATCGTTTACTAATCTGAACTAACGTCAAATTTTACAGTGTCAAAATCATGTTCAAGTTGGTTAACTGGAAAGAGCAGAATGTTATGAAGATTTAGGCGCTAGTTTCATCTAATTTGGACAAATGAGCAAAAAGTTATACTAATTTTAAGATTAGGGGCTAAATCGCGATAAAACTATTCGCAGATGGGTCCCTGGTCGAAAATAAAACTAAAAAGAAAAATCTACCGCGCGAACATTCGTTAACAGAATGAAACGAGGGAAAACCGTTTGAAGAAACGAACGAACGTACGAACATTCATTAATTAGGTAAACCTAAAAAAACTGATCTAATCTACTGAACCGACTAAACCAAAAAAACCTAATTAAAACCAAACGGTTTTTACAATTTGACCGGCAGGAGACCGGCGATGGCGCGGGCGTCAGCGAGGGGCTGCGGCGGCGATAGTGAGCGACGGTGATGGAGCAGCGGTAGTAGCAGCAGCGTGGGGGCAGCGGCGTGCGGCGGAGGCGAGCTGCGGCGGCGGCGGCGCTCGGGGTCGATGGCTGCGGGAGGCGGGGCGGCCTGGGGAGAGGAGGGCGGTGGCGGTGGGGCACTTAAAGGCCTCTGGGGGCTCCCGACTTGGAGCCCAAGTCGGACCGACGGCGGCGGTGGGGCACTTAAAGGCCTCGGGGGGCTCCCGACTTGGAGCCCAAGTCGAACCGACAGCGGTGGCACGGACTCCGAGGAGTCCAGCGCGGCTATGACGACGGCGTAGGTAAAGGCGGCGCAACCTCCTGGGCCGGCTGGGCTTCGGCCCAGTTCGCCCGAAAAGTTTTTTTTAAATAGTTTCGCAAGAGAGAAAAAACTCCTAAATAAATATAAAAAAATTCTAAAAATTCCAGAAACAATTTTCACCGTCCAAACCTAATATTTAGGACAAGATGAACATTTTTCTGGACTAAAATGCATTTTTTCTAATTCAAATAAAATAGCAAATAAAATGTTTGGGAAGCCTGATTAATCAAATATATCTCTAGTGGCTTAGGATATCCGTCAACTTTTCGAGGCTCATGTTGACCTGCTGATTATACCCTTTTCTATGGCAGAAATGCATTCAACGGTCTTTCAACTGGAAGAAATAAAAGCTCGGGTCCTGATGGATTTATTGTTGGTTTCAATCAGGATTTTTGGGATTTGGTGAAGTGGGATCTCAAGGCGTTTCTTGATGATTTCCATAGTTGGGTTCTGGACATATTAAAACTTTGTTACGGCATTATTGCTTTGATACCTAAGACTTTGAATGCTAAAAAATCCAAAAGTTCAAACTTATTTAATTGTTAAATGTTACTTCCTTCATTCCATAATTCATTACTTCAAATTTTAACTAAAACCATGAAAATATATATTATTAAAGTCCTTATGAATAGATTGCGCAAAGTGGTTGCTCCCATTATTTCTAGAAATCAATCTGCCTCTTTAATACATCTCTGGTATGTAGTCATCGAACGGGTTTGAGAACTACATATGTGCCTCTTTAAGCGTGCGGACCCTATGGGTTCGAGAACTATGTAGACATGACCGAGACACATCTCCAGTCAATAACCAATAGTGGATCCTAGATGCCCATATTGGCTCCTACATATTCTATGAAGATCTTAATTGGTCAAACCATTATGACAACATACGCAATTCCCTTTGTCCATAGGTATGTTACTTGCCCGAGATTTGATCATCGGTATCTCCATACCTAGTTCAATCTCGTTACCGGCAAGTATCTTTACTCGTTCTGTAATACATCACCTCGTGACTAACTCCTTAGTCATTTGCTTGCAAGCTTATGATGTGTATTACCGACAGGGCCGAGAGATACCTCTCCGATACTTGAAGTGACAAATCCTAATCTCAATCTATGCCAACTCAACAAACACCTTCGGAGAAACCTGTAGAGCATATTTATGATCACCCAGTTATGTTGTGACGTTTGATAGCAAAAAAGGTATTCCTCCGGTATCCGGGAGTTGCATAATCTCATAGTCGAAGGAATGTGTATTTGACATGAAGAAAGCAATAGCAATAAAACTGAACGATCATTATGCTAAGCTAACACATGGGTCTAGTCCATCACATCATTCTCCTAACTATATGATCCCGTTATCAAATGATAACACATGTCTATGGTTAGGAAACCTTAACCATCTTTGATCAACGAGCTAGTCTAGTAGAGGCTTACTAGGGACACGATATTTGTTTATGTATTCACACATGTATTTAGGTTTCCGATCAATCTAATTCTAGCATGAATAATAAGCCTTTATCATGAACAAGGAAATATAAAATAACAACTTTATTATTGACTATAGGGCATATTTCCTTCAGTCTCCCACTTGCACTAGAGTCAATAATCTAGTTCACATCACCATGCGATTTAACACCAACAGTTCACATTGCCATGTGAACAACACCCAAAGGGTTTACTAGAGTCAATAATCTAGTTCACATCGCCATGTGATTAACACCCAAAGAGTACTAAGGAGTGATCAGGTTTTGCTTGTGAGAGAAGTTCAGTCAACGGATGTCGGTGTCAAAACCGGTGGATCTCGGGTAGGGGGTCCCGAACTGTGCGTCTAAGGCTAATGGTAACAGGAGGCGGGGGACACGATGTTTACCCAGGTTCAGGCCCTCTCGATGGAGGTAATACCCTACTTCCTGCTTGATTGATCTTGATGATATGAGTATTACAAGAGTTGAGCTACCACGAGATCGTAGAGGCTAAACCCTAGAAGGTAGCCTATGATTATGATTGTTCTTGTGCTACGGACTAAACCCTCTGGTTTATATAGATACCGGAGGGGGCTAGGGTTACACAGAGTTTGTTTCAGAGAAGGGAATCTACATATCCGAATCGCCAGGCTTGCCTTCCACGCAAAGGAGAGTCCCACCCGGACACGGGATGAAGTCTTCTATCTTGTATCTTCATAGTCCAACAGTCCGGCTAAAGTATATAGTCCAGCTATTCGAGGACCCCTTAATCCAGTACTCCCTCAGTAGCCCCTGAACCAGGCCTCAATGACGATGAGTCCGGTGTGGAGATTGTCTTCGGCATTGCAAGGCGGGTTCCTTCTCCGAATACTCCAAAGTAGATCTTTGAACACAAGACTCGTGTCCGGCTCTGCAAAACCAATTCCACATACCACCATAGAGAGAATAATATTCCACGAGTCTAATCTGCTGACAACTTCTTCATAGCATATCATCACGCTGTGGCCTAGTCATTATTCGAACCGTCTTCCCCACCTGCTACTACACGTTTCGCGAGGCGGTTTTATTGGCACGTCTTGTCGAGGCAGATATCGTGTCCCCTTATTATGGGATTCTCATCAATACAGGCGTGAGTAACCCAACCGTGTCATCAGCATGGCGCTTGGGGAATAAGCGAGTTTTTGGGCATGTGGGGAGGCACATGATTTCCGCTGCCTTTATAAAGGGATAAGGATTCCCCTTTTTCACCCACGCCTTCTCCTTCCTCTGCTCATCCTTTCTCGAGCTCCAACGCCCACCTTTCGCCTTCTCCGCAAAAACATTCTGAACATGTCCAGCGCGGGAGGCAAGTGGATGGCCTCCTCCGTCAAAAAGGAAGACATCAGGAAGCTCCGGGAGGTCGGGTACTTGGCCAAAGACATAGCTCATTGGCTCCCTGCCAAGGGGCAGATCATCCCCAACCCAGAGCCCCAGGAAAGGGTAGTGTTTCTCTCCCACTTCGTCCGCGGGTCGGGATTCCCCCTCCACCCATTCGTCTGCGGACTGATGTTCTACTACATGCTAGACTTCCATGATTTAGCCCCCAACTTCATCCTCAACATCTCGGCATTTATTGTCACGTGAGAGGCTTTTCTCCGTATCCCACCTCACTTCGCCCTATGGTTGAAGACCTTCAACGTGAAGCCAATGGTAGTGAGCGGCCAACAAGCGGAGTGCGGAGGCTCCATGGTGGGCAAGATGCCCAATGTCACTCGGCTCGAAGGCTCCTTCGTGCAGACTGTGAAGGGGTGGCAATCGGGGTGGTTCTATGTCATCGAGCCTTGCGGCACCAACTGGGCGGCGACTCCCGAATTCCGATCCGACGTCCCCATGTGGCTCCCCTCCTGGCAAGAGAAGGGCTTGGCCTGGGGCTCAGCGGAAGAACTGACTGGGCTCCAGTCATGTATCCAGAACATGATAAGCAAGGAAATCAAGCTTGTCAACTTGATCCAGGTTATGCTCTTCCGTCGGATTCTTCCATGCCAGGACCGGGCTTGTAATTTGTGGGAGTTCGATCCGGCAGAGCACCAGACGCTACTGGAGCTCTTCGACAGACGCACAAATACATCTAGCAAGTGTTCTTTAAGGCCTGCGAGGTACTGCCGCTCACGACCAAAAATTGCGGGCTCAGGGCAAAAAGCCGGGCTAATCCTGTAAGTTTTCATGTTTGCAAGATATATCCTTTACTGGCTCATCTGCGGGAGGAACCTAAGCCTCCATACCAATCTTTCAGGCTTGGGTAACAATAGCGGAGCAGATTAACTGTCCGGCTCCGCTACCAGAAGATCCAAAAACACCTCTCCTGACGAGGATGCTGTTTCCGGTGCCCTATGAGGTGCTGGAGAAGAAAGCCAAGAAGGCGGCCATGGGGACCAGAGCGGGTCTCCGGCGCAAGGGTGGTTCTGACATGACGTCCGAAGACACCGACACGCACTCCTCCACTGAGGACGGCGACGAGGAGGAGGAAATACCCCCCCTAAAGGGGGGAGGAAGAAGAGGAAGGCCTCCGCGCATGGGGAGGCCGAGGCGTCCAAGAAAGGAAAAACCTCCCTTTCGGACTACTCCACCGCAGCCACCAACAGCAGCGAGGAGTGGGTGCCCAGGGTCAAGCCCCTGGCCAAATTGTAAGTATCCGGGCATAGTAGTATTTCCGGCCTTTTCACTTTATCGCTTTTTAATATGCCAGACATGCATCTGCAGTCAGGCCAAGTCCAACATCGAGATAGCCTCCTCTTCGGAGGGATCGCTGGACCCGTCGCCTCCTCCCCCAAGGTTGCAGACAACAATGAGGTGTTGTCTTGATGGATACCAGGCCAAGGGGAGATCGTTCCGGTGGCGCCGGAGGGTGAAACCCTGGTTGCCGAACACATGGGGGGAAAGACCCCCATGGAAACCAATGACGGGGGCTGCAGCTAGTTTGGCCCCCAGCCGAATACGGCTCGGAAGACCCAAGTGGCTCCGGATTCAAGCAGTCAGCCTCTCCCAAACAAGGGGGGTGAGCTGCTTGTACCTGTGACCTCTGTCCTTTCAGAGACACTGGATAGCTTGCTAGAAGCGCTTCGTGGCGCTTCCATTAATGAAGAACACCGTACTCTTATGAGCATGGTGATCGAGAAGATCCAGTCCGCTAAGAGCAGACTAACACAAGCCTGCGCTAGCCTTCTAACAGGCTTTGAGGTAAGTAATAAAATTGTGAGAGAATATCACAGTGTAGACAGTATCCCCTGATGCTTTGTTTGGTGTTCGGAAAGAAAAAGCCGAACAGAGGATTAAATAATATTCGCAGGAGTCTAACATAATATGTCTATGTGAATAATCAGATGTCGCTGCTGGCCGCTGTCGCTCGTACCGCGGAGGTCTCTAGACTAAAGCAGAACCTGGAGCGGACCGAGGGAGAGCTCGGTCTCGTGAAGAGGCAGCTGGAGGAAAGCCAAGGTATGTAATACCCTGCATGTATACTTATGAAGGATAAATGGTTCCTGCTGGTTAAAGCGTTATGAACTTTATTAGGGGCCACGACCGAGGTGGCGGCTGTTAAGAAGGCGATAGCCGAGGCGGAAGATAGAGCGGACAAGGAACACGTCGCATGCGAAAAGCAGGAGGCTCGGGTCAGCATGGTCCAACAAGAGCTCCAAGATGCCGTCAAGAAGTATGAGTCTTTGGAGCGTGACTCTAAGACTCAAGAATCCAAGCTTGCCAAGGCCCTCCAGAGCGTGCAAGACGCCAAAGCTGAAGCCCAGAGGGCTCTCTAGGAGGTCCAGGCGGCCAAGAAGATTGCGGCGGGTAAGGCTTTTTTTATGCAAAGCAAGCATGTGAAGGAGACATTCTTTTTACTTACCCGAATTTGGAGTTCTCCAGGAGCGTTTGCGGATCTACCGTGCAGCATATCAGATGCTATAGAGTTTTATCGAGCCGAAGAAGGGAGCTCAATGGAGAAGCTGTTCTGGTCTTAATACCTTGGACCAGAACATCCGATGCCCTTGAGCGACCAGCTGAAGCAGTTGGTCGAGCTGCACAAGGCGTCCGAACTAGCCATGAAGGACCTCATAGTCCGGTTATGGCCTGTCGAGCCCATGCCTAGTAGCTACTTCGGACTTGTGAAGCGGCTTGTGAGTGCCTTCCCATGACTTGAAGTCATAAAGCGGTCGGTTTGCATTGAAGGTGCACGGATGGCCTTTGCCCGTGCAAAGATGCATTGGGTGAAGATGGATGCCACAACACTGATGACCGAGGGGCCACCGAAGGGCAAGGAGCACCATCGACCCGAACTATACTACGACAGTGTCCTAGAGGGATCCCGCCTTGTGGCGGAGCAATGTGCAAATGATGTAATCTTTGAATGAATACATTCATTTTATCCTATCCTGTAATATAAAACAAGTTCGTTATGCAATATATTGCTTGTTTATTTAAAATTTTACCTCTTGTGCGGCCGTTTATGAGATCTGAGAGTTGGCCAGTCGTCGGCTTCTGGCCCCACGTAGCTAGTACATGGGTGTTCAGGATAAATCTAAACACTCTTTATCCAAGTCTTTGGTCCTTTAAGGAGGTGTTTAGCGCAACGAACAAGGCAATCGGACTATATAGCTTTATCACCCTCACTTAGCCATAGGAGTTCTATAATTTTAAATTTTGGCGTAGCCCCTGGTATTCGGAAGGCCGAACTTGGGGTGCTATATATACACGCCTAAATCGGACTAGAAGCGATTCCTCGCATAAAGCGGAAAAAATCTTTAAGGATTTGCAACCTCTCGAATAGCGACCAGCTCTCGCCGCATCATGACAGTCAGTTTTCGGATTTCTCTACTGAGGTGCTCGTCCGGGAGAACTGGGACACAATCGGAGTAGTTCTCCCTGTGCCACCTTAGCCGATATAGCGGAACGTAAGGTAGCAAAACATGGGAGCCGGGCAAACCCAACATTTGACCAAAGACATGATTCGGAGTTGATGCATATAATGCTATAAGTTCGGGGTGCCGAACTATACTATAAAGTGTTCGGACCTTCTTGCCGTGTTATGGGGTACACTAAAGCCCCTGGCAAATTAAAGCATACCAGATTGTACGAATGCAGTAAATACAAAGACAAGGAAAAAGTTAAGTGAAGAGCGAATGCTGCCAATTATTTTCCATTGTAATTTGATTAATACGTCAAGGCACATATGTACAAGCAGTGTGAGAAGCAAATAAGGCTATTTGACATGCCATTACCAAGAGCGGGCTGTGTGCGGGTATGTAAAACAGGAATAACAATCATTAGCAGAGACCACCTGGGAATTCCCTTATACGTCAAAGCCCCTTGCCTTTCTTGGTGTATCCTTCTGCGATGGGTCCGATGATCAGGTTATCAGAAAAGCCTCAAGAAGAGAAAACCTAAAAGGAGGAGAAAAAGTGAAGGTATGCGGATCCAGGAGCGGTTGAGCCGCGGTGTGGACCGCAGTCTAACTGTGCCTCCGTCTATGCCCATGGTATTTTAGGTGCGTAGTTATGTACGGGCGACACGAATTTCACCGCTTGATTGGGACTAGGAAGGAGGCTGAATTGCTAGGTGAGCTCTGGACGAGCCGGACGGTCCTGCTGCAGAGTAGTTCGGACTCTCTTGACGGTGTCCAAGGGCTTTATTGCCTAATTGAGGGTCTGCCTAAGAAGGTTGCTCTGTACTTCTGCTGCAAGGGCCGTGGTGTGCTCCTCCGTACAGAGGGAACACTCGGTATTCCCGTTGACTGTTATAACACCGCGGGGTCCAGGCATCTTGAGCTTGAGGTAAGCATAAGGCGGCACCGCATTGAATCGAGCGAATCCGGTTCGTCCAAGCAGTGCATGATAGCCACTGCGGAAGGGGACGATGTCGAAGATTAACTCTTCGCTTCGGAAATTATCCGAGGATCCGAAGACCACTTCTAGTGTGATTGAGCCTGTACAACAGGCCTCTACACCTGGTATGACACCTTTAAAGGTGGTTTTGGTGGGCTTGATCCTTGAGGGATCGATACCCATTTTGCGCACTGTATCCTGATAGAGTAGGTTCAGGCTGCTGCCACCGTCCATAAGGACTCGTGTAAGGTGGAACCCATCGAAGATAGGCTCGAGCACCAGTGCGGCTGAACCGCCATGCCGGATGCTGGTCGGATGGTCCCTTCAATCAAAGGTGATCGAACAAGTGGACCATGGGTTGTATTTTTGGGCGACTGGCTCCATCGCGTAGACGTCCCTTAGAGCGCTCTTCCGCTCCCTTATAGGGATATGGGTAGCGTATATCATGTTCACCGTTTTGACTTGGGAAGGGAATTTCTTTTGTCCCCATGTGTTCGATGGCCGGGGCTCCTCATCGTCATTGCTGTGCGACCCCTTTTCCTTGTTTTCGGCATTTAACTTGCCGGCCTGTTTAAAGACCCAGCATTCTCTATTGGTATGATTGGCTGGTTTATCTGGGGTGCCGTGGATTTGGCATGGACGATCGAGTATGCGGTCCAAGCTGGATGGGCCTGGATTGTTTCTCTTAAATGGCTTCTTCCGCTGACCGGAATTGGAGCCAATGAAACCGGCGTTGACCGCCATGTTTTTGGCACTATTGCCATTATTTTGACGTTTGTGTTTGTTGCGTCGGGACTTGCCGTTGTTATCTCTGGCTTCAGAAGTTCCAGGTTTACTTGAGGTGCTATGGCTATGAACTAGCCAGCTTTCCTCGCTCGCACAAAAGCGGGACATAAGTGTCGTCAGGGCTGCCATGGACTTCGGCTTCTCTTGTCCGAGGTGTCGGCTGAGCCATTCGTCATGGATGTTATGCTTAAAGGCCGCTAAGGCTTCGGTGTCTGGACAGTTGACAATCTGGTTCTTTTTAGTTAAGAACCGAGTCAAGAATTTCCTGGCTGACTCTCCTGGCTGTTGGGTTATATGACTTAAGTCATCGGCATCCAGAGGTCAGACATAGGTACCCTGGAAGTTTTCAAGGAATGCGTCTTCCAGGTTCTCCCAACTGCCAATGGAGTTTTCGGGAAGACTGTTCAACCAGTGCCGAGATGGTCCCTTGAGTTGCGGGAGATATTTGATGGCATGGAGATCGTCACCGCGGGCCATATGAATGTGGAGAAGAAAGTCTTCGATCCATACCGCGGGATCTGTTGTCCCATCATACGATTTGATATTTACGGGTTTAAACCCTTCTGGGAATTCATGTCCCATTACTTCATCAGTGAAGCATAGGGGGTGTGCGGTGCCTCTATGTCGGGCTACGTCGCGACACAGTTCGGATGAAGCTGGTCTGTGGTATTCGGCCCGGGCAGGTTTGTTTTTATTATACCTATCATGGTAACCGTCGTCGTGTATCGGGGTGCACCCCCGTGATCCATAGATCGATCTGTTCTGGCCTGTGTTGTTCTCCAAATCGTACCGCAGGACATGCGTGTATCCCCGAGCTGTTGTGTTTCTATTTGTTCGGTGAGGTAATGCGGGCCGAGCTTCTGTTTTGTCTCAGCTATGCGGCGGATGGTCAGCTAGTAGTGCTGGTTCCAAGGCCTCGTCATCGAATTGAGGTAACAACTTGCGCTTCGGATAACTTTTGTTTGGGCGTTCGAGTCCATATTCCTCGGCTGCCAGGACCTCGGTCCATCTATCAGTCAGTAGATCTTGATCAGCTTGAAGCTGCCGCTGCTTCTTCTTCAGGCTCTTCATAGTGGCTATAAGCCGGCGCTTGAAGCGCTCCTGCTCGGCGGGATCCTCAGGCATGGTAAATTCGTCGTAGCCGAGGCTCACCTCATCCTCGGAGAAAGGCATGTAATTATTGTTTTCCGAGTCTCCATTCATGGCCTGTTCATCAGGGCATATGACGAGGTCGCTGTGCAGCGCCCTGTGGGCGGTGGTTCCTGGTCTTCTCCTCCATCATCATCCATACTGTCGATGTCTTCGGAGTCGAAGTCAAGCATGTCAGTCAAGTCGTCAAAAGTGGCTATCAAATGGGTGGTGGGTGGGCAACAAAGTTCTTCGTCGTCCGCTTCCCACTCAAGCCGGACATAGTTCGGCCAAGAATCTCCTAACAAGGAGAGAGATTTTAACGAGTTAACACGTCGCCCAGGGGTGAGTGTTGGAAGATATCCACGGATTTAAATTCCAAGATCGGCGTCCAATCAGATTAAACGGGCGCAAATACACGCAGTTCGGAGCCTACGTCTGGAGATGAGTCCGAGGGTCCAATGACATAGACCTTGTTAGAGGTTAGATCTGTGTTTAGCTCAAGCGCCGTAGAGTATGCGGCTTCTATGGCGGGGTCTGTCCTTCCGTCCTCGGATGGCACGATCTGGACCAGATCTAAGGCCAGGGCAGTTGCAGGCGCTGTCTCCTGAGCATGATCCAATGACAGATTCATGTCATGTTCATCATGGCTACAGGGCGCGGCTGTCATGGGCTCGAATCCGTCAAAGATCAAGTCTTTGCGGATGTCGACGGTGTAGTTCAAGCTTCCAAATCTGACCTGATGGCCAGGGGCGTAGCTCTCGATCTGCTCCAGATGGCCAAGCGAGTTGGCCCGCAGTGCGAAGCCACCGAATACGAAGATCTGTCCGGGGAGAAAGATCTCGCCCTGGATCGAGTTGTTGATGATCGAAGAAGCCATCAAGCCTTATGATGACGACGCAGTGGAACTCTCAATGAAAGCACCAATGTCGGTGTCAAAACCGGCGGATCTCGGGTAGGGGGTCCCGAACTGTGCGTCTAAGGCTAATGGTAATAGGAGGCGGGGGACACGATGTTTACCCAGGTTCGGGCCCTCTCTATGGAGGTAATACCCTACTTCCTGCTTGATTAATCTTGATGATATGAGTATTACAAGAGTTGATCTACCACGAGATCGTAGAGGCTAAACCCTAGAAGCTAGCCTATGATTATGATTGTTCTTGTGCTATGGACTAAACCCTCCGGTTTATATAGACACCAGAGGGGGCTAGGGTTACACAGAGTCAGTTTCAGAGAAGGGAATCTACATATCCGAATCGCCAAGCTTGCCTTCCACGCAAAGGAGAGTCCCACCCGGACACAGGACGAAGTCTTCTATCTTGTATCTTCATAGTCCAACAGTCCGGCTAAAGTATATAGTCCGGCTGTCCGAGGACCCCTTAATCCAGGACTCCCTCAACGGGTCTGTCACATTCAGATCCATATGTATTTTGCAAATTTCTATGTCTACAATGCTCTGCATGGAGCTACTGTAGCTAATTTCTCCCACTTTCAATACATATCCAGATTGAGACTCAGAGTCATCTGAATCGATGTCAAAGCTTGCATCGACGTAACCCTTTATGATGAACTTACCTCCATAACCAAGAAATATCTCCTTAGTCCTCTTAGGTAACTAAGGATAATTTTGACCGCTGTCCAGTGATCTACTCCTGGATCACTATTGTACCCCCTTGCGAAACTCATGGCAAGGTACACAATAGGTATGGTACACAGCATGGCATACTTTATAGAATCTATGGCTGATGCATAGGGAATGACTTTCATTCTCTCTCTCTGTCTTCTGCCGTGGTCGGGTTTTGAGTCTTACTCAACTTCACACTTTGCAACACAGGCAAGAACCCTTTCTCTGACTGATCCATTTTGAACTTCTTCTAAATCTTGTCAAGGTGTGTGCTTTGTGAAGGTCCTATTAAGCGTCTCGATCTATCCCTATAGATCCTGATGCCTAATATATAAGCAGCTTCACCGTGGTATTTCATTGAAAAAATCTTATTCAAGTATCCTTTTATGCTATCCAGAAATTCTATATCATTTCCAATCAACAATATGTCATCCACATACAATATCAGAAATGCTACAGAGCTCCCACTCACTTTCTTGTAAATACATGCTTCATCGTAAGTCTGTATAAAACCATATGCTTTGATCACCTCACCAAAGCATATATTCCAACTCTGAGATGCTTGCACCAGTTTATAGATGGGTCACTGGATCTTGCATACTTTGTCAGCACCATTAGGATCGACAAAACCTTCTGGTTGCATCATATACAACTCTTCTTTAATATCCGTTAAGGAATGTAGCTTTTGACATCCATTTGCCAGATTTCATAATTATAAAATGCGGCAATTGCTAATATGATTCGGACGGACTTAAACATCGCTACGAGTGAGAAAGTCTCATCGTAGTCATCCCCTTGAACTTGTCAAAAATACTTTTGTGACAAGTTGAGCATTGTAGATAGTGATATTACCATCAGCGTCAGTCTTCCTCTTGAAAATCCATTTATTTTTAATGGCTTGCCGATCATTGGGAAAATCCACCAAAGTCCACATTTTGTTCTCATACATGGATCCTATATCAGATTTGATGGCCTCAAGCCATTTATCAGAATTTGGGCTCATCATAGCTTCTTCATAGTTCATAGGTTCCCCATGGTCTAATAACATGACTTCCAGGACCGGATTACCGTACTACTCTAGTGCGTAACATGCTCTGTTCGACCTACGAAGTCCAGTAGAACTTGATTTGAAGTTTCATGATCATCATCATTAGCTTCATCTATAGTTGGTGTAGGCATCACGTGAACGGATTTCTCTGATGTGCTACTCTCCAATTCGAGAGAAGGTACAGTTACCTCATCAAGTTCTACTTTCCTCCCACTCACTTCTTTCAAGAGAAACTTCTTCTCTAGAAAGGACCCATTCTTAGCAACAAAGATCATGCCTTCGGATCTGTGGAAGAAGGTGTACCCAATAGTTTCTTTAGGGTATCTTATGAAGGTGCACTTCTTATATTTCGGTTCGAGCTTATCTGGCTGAAGCCTTTTGACATAAGCATCGCATCCCCAAACTTTAAGAAACGACAACTTAGGTTTGTTGCCAAACCGTAGTTCATACGGTGTCGTCTCAATGGATTTTGATGGTGCCCTATGTAACGTTAATGTAGTTGTCTCTAATGCATAACCCCAAAACAATAGTGGTAAATTGGTAAGAGACATCATAGATTGCACCATATCTAATAAAGAACGATTACGACATTTAGACACACCATTACGCTGTGGTGTTCCAGGCGGCGTGAGTTGTGAAACTATTCCACATTGTTTTAATTGAAGGCCAAACTCGTAACTCAAATATTCACCTCTACGATCAGATCGTAGAAACTTTATTTTCTTGTTACGATGATTCTCCACTTCATTCTGAAGTTCTTTGAACTTTTCAAATGTTTCAGACTTGCGTTTCATCAAGTAGATATACCCATACCTACTCATATCATCTGTGAAGGTCAGAAAATAACAATACATGTCGCGTGCTTCGACACTCACTGGACCGCATACATTGCGACACCCTGGTTTTTGCTGATTTTGCCCACCTACTTTTCATTTGCCTTTCTCTTGGAAATTTGGGTTTTTGACTTAATTCATTTGGACTTGCACTTTGGCATTGTTTTCATGTTCACCCAAGTGACCTCTCTCATCCCTCTCAACCTTTATTGATCTGCCACACATCCTCAAAAATTCTATGGAATATTTTTCTTAAAAGAAAATATCCATTTTCCTCTTGAAAATGGACTATTTCCACTTCTCTTCCAAAGCAACCCCTCTGTTACTTTCTCAAAAAAATCTGAGAAAGTTCTCACAACACCTCTAGGCAATGTATCATCACCCTATGCAAAAATATCATATGGTCATGTGACCAAATTTTGCTAGGGAAAATCATTTGCATTCTGCCATAATAATGCACTTTGTGCAACAAGTGTATTATTCCTTCATCCAATGAAGCTGATTTTACTTGAGCTTCATTACCATCCTAAGAAAACCTTAACCCCGGGAGCTTAGCCCTAAACCCCTTCTAGAAGCCATCCAAACACAGTGCACAAGTTTCTGTCCAGAAACTTGATGAGGAGCTCTTGTTCAATACGGTCGTCCTGTCTGCGTTTCATCACCTCTCTTCGACTAAACACTACACGGACAACACGCTAGACAAGGTCTGGCAACCCCTGGGCACTGTTTTGGCATAGATCGCGTGGTGACCGCATGTGGACACGCGCGCTGGCATGTGTTGGGCGCGCTCTGCGCTGCGGCCGACCCCCTGTTCAGCATGTGCTTGTTCTAGCACTCGCCGCCAACTGCCGCACCGTGCCACCTGCCTAGACATATCCCCCTTGACCTCTCCCTGCCGCTCACTGACGCCAAAGCAGCCGTAGCGAGCACCGACACGTCGGGCCAAGCGCACAGTGCGCCCGTGCCCCTGTCTTCTTCTCCCCAGCACCATGTGCTCATCTTCGAGCTTCCACAGTGGTCATGTGATCCCTGAGCCCTGCTCCCCCTTCCTCTAGCACTCCTCGTTGTCGTGCGCTGCTTCTAGAGTCCTCCGGTGGAGGCGAGACTCTGTTCCCCTCCACCTATAAATACCAACCCTCTCCAGCCTGTCTGAAAACTTCAAACCCCTCGCCCAACCTCCACAAAGCAGTAGAGAAGCTACATCCCGGCCGGGCATGCCTCTGGCTGCCATCCCCGACCTGAGCTCGTCAGCGATCCCCTCTGTTGCTCCTCTCTACTCCAGTGCTCCTCGAGCTCAGTCCTCTCCTCCGGCGACTCCCTGGTGATCCTATGGTGCCATCTGACCCCATTGGAGCTCCTGGTACAGCCCTGCCTTGTCGTCTTCCTCGACTTCGGCAAGCTCTGCCCTCTGCAGCCGCTAGAGAAGCCCGTGCCGACCCCATCCGACTACCTCTTGCCATCCCACGGGTACAGGCAGGTGCGCAAGAGTCTACGCTACACATCCATCCCTCTTGATCTGGCCGCCGAGCTCTCCTCATTGGACAAAACGCCGGTGAAGCGCCGCCATCCTATGTTTCTTCTCCCCCTCTCTCCAGACCTGACGTGTGGGACCCGCTGTCAGCCTCATCACTCATGCCCGAAGCGGTATGAGTGGAGGCGTATTCCTGGAATACGCCATCGATGTCACCCCCTCCCCAGTTTTTCTTTTTATTCAAATTTAATTCAAACTTTGACCAGTAACTTTGACTGGCTCTAACTTTTTTTGAGAGAAAGCCTGTAAGGGAACCCCCTACAGTATAATTGGTGCAACAAACCCAAATTGCAAGTACCATGCCTTGAACCTGGGTGGGTGGGAAGGCATCAGCCCCTTCCCACCACTAGGTTATGCCTTAGTCTACGACTGGCTCTAACTTTTAAACCATAAGTCCAAATGAATTGATTCTTTTTGCATTGTGTTTGTCTTGGAAATATCTAGTAGCACACAAAACTTGAGATTTTTCTCTGCTATCTAGAATTTCTGGTGAATTTTGGAAGTGTTCTTGATATTTTCTTTTTGTGATTATATTTGTTTTCAGAGGAGGAATCTTGCCTTGAAGGAAACCAGGAGGAGTGTGAACCTCCTCTGCGCTAAGGTAAGCCACCACAAGCATTTGCATGGTGTCATCTCAATATTTATGACTTTCCAACTTGAATATGAGTTATTTCGTGCATTTAATCATTTATATGAATAATGTTTATGCTAGTTTACTTTGCATGATAGAAGTGCTTAGTTTACAGTAGTGTTTTGAATGCATGAACTAGTATGAGGTAGTAGAAGTATTTTTGATAGTATGTTTATGGCATGATTATGATTCAGGTAAGATCGGTATCATTTTCATATTGGAGTTACTAATTTTAATATGATAATGGCATAACTAAAAAAATGATAAGATAGAAAACCAGTGAAGTTGAAATCAGTGAGTTAAAGTGATGAGTGGTGCAAGTAGCATGATTCTATGATGTTGATCCGTTTACTTTCGTGCTATGTGGATATAGTGCATGTCATGTAGTTGCATGTTCATGGCATAATGTGACTCGAAGTTACTTTCATTTCAAGTTAAACCTGATAATAACTCAACTTGAATATAATGTTGATCGGGTCATGGTGCCACTGAATCGAGCTTCCTAGTGCAACCAAATTTTCCTTTATGGGAAGGCCTTTATTTGATCCATTGTCATGCCTCTGGTTGGTGCCTCCAACGAGGGAAGGTTATGAGCGTGCGGTACCCTGGCCTGGTAAGCAGACATAACCTTGTGTGCTCATTGTTGTTGTTATGGTACCTTGTCCCTGTTTGGGACCGTTGATTTGTTTTTCCACGACGGTGGCCGTGGGATGTGTTTGGCAGACATCGGGGCCACCCATGACTTAGCCCAAGAGGGGAGTTGGTCGGAGTGGCCGAGAGAGTTTCATGGCAATGGGAGGGTTCTGTCGGAATGCCATTGGCCCACACGTATGGAAGTGTGAGGCCATGGGTTCCGTGGTGAGGGTATAGTGTACTAATCTCTGTAGAGTGTTGATTAATCTATCGATAGCCGCGTTCGCGGTTACGGACACAACTCGTAAGTAGGTCGCACCATGGGTCAACATAAATAAGCTAATCTTGCACTATAAAGATACACAGTGGCACTGGTTATGTGATCAGATCGTTGCACCATGAGATGGTCATTGTTGTGGAACCCAAAGAGTTGGTTCCGTTTGTGATCCGGGAGTGATCACCATATTGATGAGATTGGTATTGTTTTAATCTAGGAGTGATCACCATTTTGCTGGTATTGGTTACGAGGTAACCCATTTGGCAAGTGAGTCCGAGGGACTCAGTGCACGAGCATATTCACTACATGAGTAGTATCTGGTTGCTTTGCATGAGTAGTATGTTGTTGCTTTGCATGAGTAGTATGTCGATGCATTGCATTTTGCCTGCTTAATTGTCATAATATTGTTTGTCCTTATGCTTATGTTTGTTGTGAGCTTGCAAGTACATTCAATGTAATGATCTGTCATGTCATGCCAGATTTTAGGAAAGTCATACCGGATCAGAGTGCTTCCTGTGTCTAGATCGTGTCCACATCGGTGTCCCTGTGCTATGGAGTTCCACTTGGTCGTTGTTTTGCTGCCGCATAGTTGTTGTGTTCGAGACCCCTTCATGTTCATTAAATAATGTACATACTATTTAGCCACACTATGTGTGCTGCTTGGCCTCGCTACTTGACGTAATATCGAACCTATGTTTCCGCTAACATCAATAAAGCGGTTGTTTTCTGTACCAAGTTGTTGTTGTGTGCGCTAGTTGTTTTCTGTAAACCGGTTGCTCTGAGCCAAGGTGCCACAATGCTTGGTATCAGAGATGCGCTAACTGTAGGACGCGCTAGACCGCCGACGCGCTAGTAAACGGTAGTTAGACTTGAGTGGCCTTAGTTTGCATCTGGTTGTTGCATTGCATGCATTTGATTTGTTGTTATTCTTAACTGACTAATGATTGTGAGTGTAGATGGCTCCAGTTCCGTACCCGTACCAGTCTGAGCCAGTACCCTACACCTCGCCGCATCTGCTTCAGAATATATGTCGTCGACTCTACCCCAGCGGTGCTGATCCAGTGTATCAGGTGTATCAAGAGCATCTGGCGGGCTTAGTGTACGAGTATTACGCGGAGGTCACTATGCATCACAGTTCCCCTACTGGCGCTTACACTTGTTCCTCTAAGGGTGGTTTTGCTTCCACGCCTTCTCAGGCCATCCAGCTTGCCGCATTCGAGGCTCTTGTAGACTTGCACTACAACGAGGATCGCATGCAGACCCATCCAGGTTTCTTCTTCTACCCTTCTCTACACGAGAACGGGTGTATCCGCTTCCCTTTCGTTAACCTATCATGTGATCGTTCATCCAGCCACCTTTCTCGCTATATCACCGTCAGTTACCTCCTGATCGTCGAGTTGGCCTGAGAGTTGACCTGCACCCGTACCGCTCTCGCTGCCACTAGAAATAGATTCACCCCACCTACGTAGGATTTACTTTGTATGTTCCCCCAGCCTCTGTTCCTCCTATTACCCTGGTTAACCCTTCGAGTTCCTCGACCACCTCAATAGTGATCCCTCGTGAGTCTCCTGCCGAGTGGGCTTTGCTTCTCGCTACCCTCGCATCTCCAATGCTTCGTCCTAGACCTACCCCTGAGGGAGAGTCCTCTAGGCAGCATCGTCGTGTCACCTTTAACCGAGAGGTTTCCATTAACACCATCAGTTCAGGATCCGATTCCGGGTCAGGAGATGACCCTGCAGGTTCAGCAGCGCAGTAGATCGTCAGAGTAGCCGAGGTTGTTAGTACGAGTGTAGTCGTATTGGTCGTGATGCTTCCTTATGTATGAGTACATGTCATTATGTTTTCATGCCTATATGAGTCTATGTATAATTATGTTGGAACTCTTTTTATTCCCCTGGTTTTTATCGCTCTCTTTCAGTTTTGTCGCTTGCTTTTTCCTCATCTTGGATATTGATCATCTCGGTTGCTTCATATTGGAAAAAACAAACAAATAGGATGACGAGGGGAGGCTGTAGCAGTCACGCTGGTGAGGATGTACCTGTCTGTCATTCAGCAAGACAGGCAGGGCATTCCCCTGAACCGTATCCACAACCACCGCATCCACTTGCTCATCCACCAACCGTTGAACAGATAATGCATATGTTCGAAGAAAGAAGAAGCAACGATCTACTTGAAGTGTTGAAAAGTGTGCAGGCAATGGTGAGAAATAATGGCAACATCAATGGCAACCACTCCAAGCTCTCAGATTTTCAAAAGACTAACCCACCCAGTTTCACTCAAGTTGTTGACCCTATGGAAGCCGACGACTGGCTGAGAACCATTGAAAATAAGTTGGATATTGCTCGCACAGAAGAAGGTGATAAGGTTCCATTTGCAACCCACTATCTGGAAGGATTCGTGGCTATTTGGTGGGACAATACTAAAGCCATGTGGCCAGCAGATGAAGAAATTACATGTGATAAGTTCAAGGAAGAATTCTGCACGTACCACATCCTAGCCGGTATCCTGAAAGTTAAACAACGTGAGTTCCTAGCTCTCACACAAGGCAACTTATCCGTCACTGAGTACTTGAACAAGTTCAACCATTTGGCTCGCTATTCCCTATATTATGTGGCCATGAAGAGAGAAAGATTGACTGATTCCTTGGAGGACTAAATCAACACCTCAGATGCACTATCAGTATGCTTGACTTTCCGGATTTCCAGACTCTAGTAAACAAAGCCCTGATTGCATAAAGGAAGCACAAGCTTGTTCATGACAATAAGCCCGCCTATAATGATCATAAACGCAAGTTTGAGCCCACGAAGGATGGATAACCAGTGGAGAAGACCCGTACTTGGCAGCAGACTCAGGTTGAGTACAAGAAGCCCAGTTGGCAGCAGAATGTTAACAAGACCTCTACCCAAGTCAAGAATGTTTTTACCAGCCCGGTGCGCGAAGATTGTCAGCATAACAACTCATGTTTCAATTGTGTGCTAAGACGGAGAGGTAGTAGATGAGTTCCGGCAGCACGACGACATGGTGACGGTGATGGTGATGTGATCTCCATAGGGCTTCACCTAAGCACTACGAAAATTTGACCGGGGGAGTAAACGGTGGACGGGGCCGCCGCACACGGCTAAGAAAGTGTTGTGTCCTTGTGTGTCACCCCCTCCCAACATATATATAGGTGTGAGGGGAGAGGAGGCAGCCTAGGGAAAACAGGGTGAGCCCCACGGGCTGGCTACCAGCCCTAAGGCTCCTGCCCTCCTGCGCCCCCTTTCCATGTATGAAGAAGGGGAAGGAAGGGGGTGTCCTACTCCACACTTTCCTTTCCCTCCCCTTTTTCATTCTCCTCCTCATAGGGCCGGCCTCTATTGAGTTGCACTAGACCCTTGTGTGCTGGTGTGTTCCCTCTCTTGTCCCATCAGACCCATAGCTTTGCCGGGGGTGCCCGAAACTCCTTTCCGGTGACCCGATAAGTACCTGGTACCCTCTGAAACACTTCCGATGTCCGAATACCATCATCCTATATATAAATCTTTACCTCTCAACCATTTCGAGACTCCTCGTCATGTCCGTGATGTCATCCGGGACTCCTAACAACATTCGGTCACCAAATCACATAACTCATGTAATACTATATCGTCATCGAACGTTAAGCGTGCGGACCCTATGGGTTCGAGAACTATGTAGAGATGACCGGGACACATCTCTAGTCAATAATCAGTAGCGTAACCTGGATGTCCATATTGGCTCCTACATATTCTACGAAGATCTTTATCGATCGAACCATTATGACAACATACGCAATTCCCTTTGTCCATCATTATGTTACTTGCCCGAGATTCGACCGTTGGTATCTTCATACCTAGTTCAATCTCGTTACCGGCAAGTCTCTTTACTCATTCCGTAATACATCACCTCGTTACTAACTCCTTAGTCATTTTATTGCAAGCATATGATGTGTATTACCGAGAGGGCCCAGAGATACCTCTCTGATACTTGAAGTGACAAATCCTAATCTCGATCTATGCCAACTCAACAAACACCTTCGGAGATACCTTTAGAGCATATTTATGATCACCCAGTTACCTTGTGATGTTTGATAGCACACAAGGTATTCCTCCGGTATCCGGGAGTTGCATAATCTCATAGTCGACGAAATATGTATTTGACATGAAGAAAGCAATAGCAATAAAATTGAATGATCATTATGCTAAGCTAACGGATGGGTCTTGTCCATCACATCATTCTCCTAATGATGTGATCTCGTTATCAAATGATAAGACATGTCTATGGTTAGGATACCTTAACCATCTTTGATCAACGAGCTAGTCTAGTAGAGGCTTACTAGGGACATGGTATTTGTTTATGTATTCACACATTTATTTAGGTTTCCGATCAATACAATTCTAGCATGAATAATAAACCTTTATCATGAATAAGGAAATATAAAATGACAACTTTATTATTGCCTCTAGGGCATATTTCCTTCAGGGTGGACATGTTGGAGTCAAAGTCAAGATGAGACTGCTTCCTATTTAAAAACCTATAAGGGACTAAGGTGAGGAGATGTTATTTCTCCTTTGCTCTTTGATCTGGCAACTGATGTTGTGACCATTATCATGGACAGGGCTAAAGTTAAGGGGGGTGGTTAAGGGTGTTTTGTGTGAATGTACTGATTAGAGGATGAAGATGTTACAATATGTTGATGGCCCAATTTTATTTTTCAATATGATGAACAATGTGCTAAAAATATAAAATAAATCTTATGTGCCTTTGAGAAGTACCAATCTTAAAAAATAAATTTCATAGGAGTGAATTAGTTTTGTTCGGCGATGTTGTTGAAGATATGGTATTTACCAGATAATTTTTACTTGTAATTTGGGTGTACTTCCATAAAAATATCATGGGATCCCTGTCTCTGAGATTTGAATTAGGAATTGATGATGCAAAAAGCGACCGGATCCCTTGGTAGGGTACCGAGTGTAACCAGAAGTACCATAGGGGATTTCACACGAGGATTTTACCCATGTTCATGCCTTCATGTTGAGGTAATACTCTACATATTTGTTTGTTTTGTATTGATGTGGGAGCACTGAGGGAGTCCTGGATTAGGGGGTGTCCGGATAGCCGAACTATCATCATCGGCCGGACTCCAAGACTATGAAGATGCAAGATTGAAGACTTCGTCCCATGTCCGGATGGGACTTTCCTTGGCGTCGAAGGCAAGCTTGGCGATATGGATATGTAGATCTCCTACCATTGTAACCGACTCTATGTAACCCTAGCCCTCTCCTGTGTCTATATAAACCGGATGGCTTTAGTCCATAGGACGAACAACAATCGTACCATAGGCTAGCTTCTAGGGTTTAGCCTCCTTGATCTCGTGGTAGATCTACTCTTGTAACACACATCATCAATATTAATCAAGCAGGACATAGGGTTTTACCTCCATCAAGAGGGCCCGAACCTGGGTAAAACGTCGTGTCCCTTGTCTCCTGTTACCATCCGCCTAGACGCATAGTTCGGGACCCCCTACCCGAGATCCGCCGGTTTTGACACCGACATTGGTGCTTTCATTGAGAGTTCCTCTGTGCCGTCACAATCAGGAAGGATGCCTTTTCCCGTCTTTAAAGACGCCATCCTCGTCAAGGGAGCTTTGGCCGCCGGCCAAACTATTCGGCTAGGTGGTTTTCTTATGACCGCCTGTTCGGCCACCGCTCCGACGATGACCTCTCAGGTCATCAAAAGTGATCTTCACGTCAGCTCGGAATTTGCCGAGCAGCTAGATCCGATGGAGCTCTCCTCCGTAAACGAGCTCTTGGATCGCATCGCCGCCCTGGGAGTCGCTACAGACTACGATCAGATTGGGCTTAAAACCGATCTGAGAGAGATTAACTCTCCCCAGGCTACCCACCACGTTGTTGTGGTAGAGGAACAATGCGGCGACTCTTCTATGTTAAAAACCAGCTATGTCTGGATTCCCGATCCCTCCATGCCGGATTCCCGCGGAGGGACGGACGTCAATCAAATACTAAACCTAAAGTCAGGCATCGGACCAGATTCGTTGGAAAGCATCCAACAAACCAAGCTTCCAAATCCGGAAACTTCTTGGCCTTTGAGCCTCAGATCGGGCGGGGTTCCGAACTTAATTCCACCCGCCCACCCAAACATAAGCGATCTATCTCAAATACGGCAAGAGCCCGATGAAACAGTACATCATTACTGGGCCAGATTCCTCCTGGTTATGAACAGGATAAAGGACTACCGTGAAGAAAGCGCGATTTCAATTTTCTGCAACAATTGCACGGACAAGGGAATCATAAATGCCATAAGTCATCGCGAAGTTACACGCTTCGCTGACCTAGCGACCATTGTACAAAAATACTGTGCAATGGAGAGTGCCTGGAAAACAGAAACCAGGTTTTGGGACAATTCGGCCCTGAATACAACCACAGTCCGAAATAAACGGGTGCGTCATACTCAAGCACCTGGATTAAAAACCAAAAAGCAAAAAACCCCTAAAGGGCATGGAACCGTACTGGAGGGATGGCTCAACGGACCCTGCAAAATCCACAGTACGGAGGGCGCCACACCAACACATAGCCTTCGAGCATGTTGGATACTTCGGCAGGTGGCCAAAAGTGGCGAAGGCTTTTTAGCCCCGGGCAACCAGCCCAGCAGTACCAGTACGGTATTAACAGTCTTCGAGACTTTCGCATCAAATAACATGCGGAAGTGAACAATCCGCAGCCTCGCCGAAGTCTACCAAGTAGCAACAACAAATCCATGGAGCGACGCGGCTATCACCTTCAATGCCAGCGATGAACCTAAATTCCGAATAGCTCGAGCACCAGCCGCATTGGTCCTCAGTCCGATAGTGGACGGCTTTCGTCTTACCAAGGTACTCATGGATGGCGGCAGCGGATTAAACCTCATCTACGAGGAAACCCTTCAAAAAATGGAAATTGACTGGAGTCGCATTGAGCGAAGCAGCACAACCTTCAGGGGAATAATCCCTAGTCGAGAAGTACGCTGCACAGGAAAAATCACACTAGACGTAGTGTTCGGCTTGCCGGACAACTACAAGTCTGAAGAGGTCACGTTCCAAGTGGCCCCATTCGGTAGCGGATATCACGCCTTGTTAGGGCGAGAAGCATTCACAATCTTCCAAGCTATACCCCATTACGGGTACATGAAGCTCAAAATGCCCGGGCCCAATGGAATAATCACTCTCGTCAGTGATCCAGATATAGCACTCCACGCTGAAAATAAGACAGCCGCACTGGCCCTAGAGGCATTATCCGAAGCCCTAGCGGCAGAAGAACTCACTGCGCTGCACTCCACGGTGGATAGGGACAATGTGATACTCGATAAGAGGTCTAAGTCCACCTCTTTTAAACCAGCAGAGGAAATAGTCAAATTCCAGGTCCATCCAACGGACCCCACAAAGACGGCCTCCATTGGGGCACAATTAAATCCTGATGTAGAAGCCGCACTACGAGAATTCCTTCGGGAAAATTGGGACATTTTTGCCTGGCACCCTTCAGACATGCCAGGAATCCCACATAGGCTGGCAGAGCATAGCCTAAACATCCTAAAAGGATTTAAGCCAGTCAAACAGGCTCTTCGGCGATTCATCAGAGATATAAAACATCCGGACTGGCTAGCCAACCTGGTAATGGTACCCAAAAAGGACAAATCCTGGCGCCTTTGTGTCGATTTCAAAGACCTTAACAAGGCCTGTCCAAAGGACCCTTTCCCTCTCCCTCGCATCGACCAAATCATCGATGCTACCGCAGGGCACGATTCATTGTGCTTCCTCAATGCATACTCCGGAAACCATCAAATCAAGATGGCGGAAAAAGACCAGGCCGCAACGGCATTCATTACTCCATACGGACCATTCTGCTTCAACACAATGCCCTTCGGACTCAAAAACGCCGGTGCAACATATCAGCGCATGATTCAGACATGTCTGGCTACCCAGATAGGCAAGACGGTAGAGGCATACGTAGACGATGTGGTCGTCAAGACCAAACACGTCGAAACTCTAATAGACGACTTGAGGGTGACATTCGACAACCTCGGAGCATATGACATTAAGCTCAACCCGGAAAAATGTGTGTTCGGCGTACCAGCCAGAAAGCTCTTGGGCTTCATTGTATCCGGTAGAGGAATTGAAGCAAACCCAGCCAAGATCCGAGCTCTGCCACAATTGATATCCCAAAAGACCTCAAGAAAATACAAAAACTAACTGGATGCGTGGCGGCTCTAAGCCGCTTCATCTCCCGTTTGGGAGAAAAGGCACTGCCCCTCTATCGCCTCCTCCGGCGCACCGAACACTTTGAATGGACGAACGCTACCGCGGCCGGACTCGAAGAAATCAAGACCGTATTGGCAACAAATCCGGTCCTGGCCGCGCCCAACCTGGGAGAACCTATGTTATTATACATTGCGGCAACACATCAAGTTGTCAGCGCCGCACTCGTTGTCGAACGAGAAACAGAAGGGCACAAATTCCCTCTTCAAAAACTAGTGTACTACGTATCCACTGTCTTAACTCCATGCAAGTCCCGTTACCCACATTATCAAAAGATAGCGTATGCGGTGTTCATGGCATCCCAGAAGCTGCGACACTACTTTCAAGAGTGTTCCATAAAGGTGGCCTCCGAAGTACCTCTCAACGATATTATAAACAATCGCGACGTGATGGGCAGGATTGCAAAGTGGGCCATTGAGCTCTTACCATTTGACATAACCTACAAACCACGGCGAGCTATAAAATCGCAAGTTTTGGCTGACTTCAACGCCGAATGGACCGAAGCCGAACTCCCTAAAGAGTACGGTGCATACTCCAATTGGATCATGCATTTCGACGGTTCCAAAATGTTGGCTGGCTTGGGGGCTGGCATCGTCTTGACGTCCCCAACCGGAGACACAGTCCAATGCGTGCTTCAAATAATGTACACGGACTCCAACAATGCAGCCGAATACGAGGCCCTTCTACATGGCCTCCGGATGGCAATCTCCATGGGTATTCAACGCTGGAGACTTTGACGCCAAGGATCCGAAAATGGCAACCTACCGTAACGCCGTCCTAAAAATGTCAGCCCGGTTCGAAGGACTCGAATTCCACCATGTAGCCCGGGATAATAACCAGGCATCAGACGTGTTGGCACGCATCGGCGCAAAACGCGACGCCGTCCCTCCAAACATCTTCCTGGAGCGGCTTTTTAAGCCATCCGTATTATGGGAAGAGGAGTCCGGAAATAACAATCTGGAACCAACTGCATCGCCTAACACAGAACATTCTGACACAATCGGTGGCTCAGCCAATGAAATAACAGATTCAACCCACGAAATACTGGCAGTAATTGCCCCGTGGATGGAACCATTCCTAGCCTAGTTAATCAGGCAGGAACTTCCCGAAGACCAAAATGAGGCCCGCTGCATAGTTCGGCGATCTAAAGCCTACAAGGTCCATGAGGGAGAACTTTATAAGAAAAGCACAACCGGAGTCCTTCAAAGGTGTATCTTTGAAGAGGAAGGGCAAAATCTCCTGGCTGAAATTCACGCCGGATTCGGCGGGCACCACGTCGCCGCCCGGGCCCTTGTAGGCAAGGCCTTCCGTACAAGATTTTATTGGCCGACCGCCCGGGCAGATGCTCAGGACTTAGTCCAACGATGCGTCGGTTGCCAGCTCTTTGCTAATCAAAGCCACATGCCACCCACCGCCCTCAAAACTATACCCATCACTTGGTCGTTCGCGGTCTGGGGGCTTGACATGGTTGGACCCCTTAAAGGGGGAACCCACAAGCACAAATGCTTATTGGTCATGGTGGACAAATTCACCAAATGGATAGAGGCCAAGCCGGTTAAAACGGCAGAATCCGGACCTGTGATAGACTTCATATCCGGGTTAGTACACCGTTTTAGCGTCCCCCACAGCATCATCACTGATAATGGCACGAATTTCACGGCCGACGAGGTTAAACTCTGGTGCAAAAACATGGGCATCAAGCTCGACTACGCTTCAGTCTACCACCCTCAAACTAACGGTCAAGTGGAACGGGCAAATGGTCTAACCATGAGCGGCATCAAACCCAGATTAGTGCGGTCCCTCACGAAATCTAACACGCACTGGGTAGAGGAGCTCGACTCTGTACTCTGGGGGCTGCGGACCACACCAAACCGCACTACCTGATTCACACCATTTTTATGGTATATGGCGCTGAGCCAGTTTTGCCCTGCGATATAATTCATGACTCACCTCGCGTGCGCATGTACGAGGAAAGGGAAGCCGAGTTGGATCGGCAGGACAGTTTGGACGCTTTGGAGGAGGAGCGCGATGTGGCAAAATCCCGTTCCGCATTCTATCAACAGCAGGCTCGAAGATATCAAAGCAGAGAAGTACGGGCCAAAACTTACAATGTTGGCGAGCTAGTTCTACGCCTGCCGGACAAGAAAAAGGACAAACTTAAGCCCAAATGGGAAGGTCCCTTCATCATCGACCAAGTCCTTACCGGCAGTGCATACCGTCTATGCAATGCATCTGAGAACCGACTCGAGCCAAACCCATGGAACGCAGCCCATCTCCGAAGATTTTACGCCTAGCGCCGGACTCAGGGTTCGTCTCCTTCCTCCGTCCACCTTTCATTTTTTGCTGTCTTTGTTTTCCCTCCTTTTTCCTCCCTCTTTCAGTACAAACCCCTTGAGGGCTAATCTGCGCTTTGTTCGCACTCACTCGATGTGCTACTCGCACTCGTTATACCTGGGGGCTTCTTTAACAGAAGCTTATTTCTACGGGCTTCATGCCCAACACATGTGTCATACTTCCGCATGTACCTTTTGATCACCATCATATGCATCGACATGACTTAATTTTGGCCAAGCCGGGTTGCCTGGCTCCTGTGCTTACCCCTACGTTCCCGATTGTTCGGCCAGGAGGTAAAGGGAGCACCTCTGTGATTGTTACTGCCGGGTCAGCCAGATGTGTACCTCAGACTGGGTGAAGCCAAAGGCTAGCGTTCTTAAGGGAATTTCGTCCGGTGACCTGAAAGATGATTTATTACTTACTTATTTATCTGCCCCCAGATGCTTTTTCTGCTATTTTCGCAGTCCGGACATGCACTTTAGAGCATGCCTCCCAGGGAAAGGAACCCTTAACGGAACTATTCTCCCTGGAAGATGTTTCTTACTACCCATGTAATATAACATAGCTAGTTGGGCACTTGTCTGATAAAGCAATTATGACCCCTACGCCTTGTCTCCATGCACGCCCCGGTTCTTTTATAACCGTAAGGGTGTTCGAACACACTCCGGACTGTTGGGTCCCGAGGTTGAAGCGAAAAGGTCCGCAAAGACATCTACAATCCGGCTAGAAGGCATTCTATATGTCATTTTTAAATTACATCGTCAAGCTGACTGATTGTACTCCTCTTCAATCCCATCTAACAGGCTATCTAATTTACAGTCCTGTTGGGAATATTTCGCGGCCAACTCTACTTGGCCGTACATCAAGCTCACAGGGATCTCCTTCCCATCCGGCCCCACAGGTCCGACCTCGGCCATGTGGTTTGGGTCAGCCTTCGGGTACCGCGTCTTCACCATGGCCCAGGCCTCCCTGGCGCCTTGACGGCAGGCCGATATCTTCCACAGACGGAGACGTCGCTGTACTCCCTGAAGCTTCTCAGCAAGCCCTCCAAGGCCCTCAGGTAGGGAGACGGAAGGCCATAAGGCCTGAACGACGCCGCTCATCGCCTGCCGAACACGTTCGTGTAGTCGCAGCAGCTCGAGAAGAGGATCTCCCGTGGAACCAGGCATCTCCTCAGTCGGACGACCCGTGAGCACACCTACAGACAAATTTCTGTCAATCGACTTCCTCGCTGAACTCTTCTTTTCAAAAGAGTTTGCTCAAGCATTTACTATCAATGCCGCGACGAAGCCGCTGATTCTCCTTTACGGAGTTAGACAGCTGGACCCGAACATCTTTTAGTTCTTCGCCCAGCTGGGTGTTGACATCTTGGAGTTTGTTCCTCTCCTGCTGCACCCTCATAAGCACCCTCTCGCCGGCCTTCAACTGGTGCAGCAGCTGTTGCTTGTCCGGATCTAGTCCGGCACCCTCTGCAATATTATTGTCAGACTATACACACACGCCGCACTTCATAAACTACTTCTCTTTTCAAAATATGAATTACCAGAGGGGGTCTCCGTGGCTCCCCCGGCAGCGGCTAGTGCGGCCTCAAGTTGGGCCTTGCATTCTTGAAGCTCCTGGGACAGGTGGGTATTCTTCTCGGTAAGATCCTGCATTACAAATGATCCTTAAATCAGTTAGTTTAACGATTCTAAGTCTCGGGGGCTACTGGCATATATAACTATTAAAGTTCCTTACCCGTATGTCCTTTACATACTGCTCCGTGGCTCTAGTTAAACCATCTTGAGCAGCACGGAGGTGCGCGTCTCCCGCATTAAAGGCATTTAACGCCTCAGGGGAGAAACACGCGTCATGAAGAACTGTCCGATGGCGCCTGTGATTCATGGCGCTCTCCACCTCAGACCTGGTGGCGGACAACCTGTCGGCATCCTCCATTGGAGGAGCATCCGGCTCGCGCCTTGCGCTCGCCTCCCCCTCCGGACCAGGCATTGGAGCCTGGCTAGCGGAGGCTTAGTGGGCACCCTCTCCGGACTCAGTCCGGCGAGCGCTCTTTCTCCTGGAAGAATCATGAGCGTTAATATGCCTCCCAGGAGTCTTTCCCTTAAAAGACAATGGTGCACCATACCTTTGCGGCGACGTTTCGATTCGCGCCGCACTCCTCTTCCGCCTGCTAGGCCGCACTGACCTTGTTTGGTCAGTCGCCGCGGGCTCGGCTTCCCGCCGTAAAGGCACCTCCTGCCAAGCACCATTGGTACACGGTGGTCAGAAATAAGCATTAAAAAAGTAACGCTGTCAGGACTTCGGTTGTACTCACCTGGGAAGCCGGACATAAACCAGGGTAGTCAGCCGTAATGGTGACTAAAGCATTGTCTATGCTGAGCTGGTGGAACACCCCGTCAATCAATTCCACCTTTATGTCCGGATCCTCTTCGGAGGCCAGATCAAGGGATCTTCCTGGATCCTCGGGTTGTGGAATTGGGCTTTTCATGCCCTCCACATCCCTGCGCAGTTCCTGCGTCGAAATCATAAGGTAAGACACTTATCTTTGAAAGTGCGGATCAGATATATAAACGTCCGCTTACCCAGCTTCGAGGGTTATTCATGGAGAATCCATTCAATGGACTCGTGCGGAGAAAGTCCTCATCCTCCCCCTTGTACAAGCCGGACAGGATCTTCACCAGATCGGCGGTCGATCCCGGTCCCGTCCGGCCATGACGGGTGGCGTCATTCTCCCCATTAAAATCCCACATGGGGTGGCCCCTATATAGGAGCGGCTGCACCCCTCGCATAATGCATGTGGCCATGACTCCTGTCATGGTTAATCCGGAATGGGCTAGTAGCCGTATCCGGCCCATCAGATAGTGGACGCTCCTATCATCTTCCCGTTGAGGGCTCCGCGGGCGCCAACTCAGGCATTTCTTCAGAGGAGCGTTGCTAAACTCCGGGAGGCCGATCCGAACTGGATCCGGCAGTGGGGCGTCTTCCATATAGAACCACTCCGAAGGCCAGTCTTCGGACGCCTTCTTCGGGGTTCCGGATAGATATCCGGTCCCGGCGATGCGCCATATTTCGGCTCCGCCCACTTGATATATCGACCCCTTGTGATGTGCAAAATGGAGGCAGGCGTGAGGTGGTGAAGTTGGAGTCCATAAAACTCCAGGAGCCCCTGGAGAAACGGATGTATAGGAAATCCGAGTCCCCTTATTAAGTAGGGGACGAAGCATACCCGCTCTCCTTTAGAGGGATTGGGGACGCTCTCCGCTTGCTTCCCACCCTTGTAGGTGGCCAGTCCGGCTCGAACCGGAACCATAAAGGCCGGGGGAAGGTATGCCTCTGCTTGGAGCGTCACTAACTTGCTATGCGGGACTGAGCATCTCCTCCAATCTCCTGGCTGAGGACTGGGAGCGCGAGAAGAGGAGCCGCGTCGACTGTCCATGTTGGAATGGATTTTTTGTCAGATGCGCCTCGATGAGTACTTGCGGAAGAAGGATGGTGTGATTTGGATCTGGATCCTCGCCTCTCTTATAGGCAGCTTATTCGCACAGCTAGGGGGTAAAACGTAAGAATACCCTGGCTTTTCGCATTTGTACGACACGTGGAAGAAGGCCATTATTGGACGTAGAAGCCAAGGAGCGCAACATTTATGAAGCAACCGAACACTATCCGGCAAACACGTGAAACATGAAGGAGAACCCGCCTTGCAAACGCCGAAGACAACATACGCGTCGAACTCGTCGTCATTGAAGCCTGGTTCGGGGGCTACTGAGGGAGTCCTAGATTAGGGGGTGTCCGGATAGCCGAGCTATCATCATCGGCCGGACTCCAAGACTATGAAGATACAAGATTGAAGACTTCGTCCCGTGTCCGGATGGGACTTTCCTTGGCGTGGAAGGCAAGCTTGGCGATACGGATATGTAGATCTCCTACCATTGTAACCGACTCTGTGTAACCCTAGCCCTCTCTGGTGTCTATATAAACTGGATGGCTTAAGTCCGTAGGACGAACAACAATCATACCATAGGCTAGCTTCTAGGGTTTAGCCTCCTTGATCTCGTGGTAGATCTACTCTTGTAACACACATCATCAATATTAATCAAGCAGGACGTAGGGTTTTACCTCCATCAAGAGGGCCCGAACCTAGGTAAAACATCTTGTCCCTTGTCTCCTGTTACCATCCGCCTAGACGCACAGTTCGGGACCGCCTACCCGAGATCCGCCGCTTTTGACACCGACAAGCACTGTCGGTGTCAAAACCGGTGGATCTCGGGTAGGGGGTCCCGATCTGTGCGTCAAGGCTGATGGTAACAGGAAGCAAGGGACACAATGTTTACCCAGGTTTGGGCCCTCTCGATGGAGGTAAAACCCTACTTCCTACTTGATTAATATTGAAGATATGGGTAGTACAAGAGTAGATCTACCACGAGATCGTAGAGGCTAAACCCTAAGAGCTAGCCTATGATGGTATGATTCTAATTGTGATCGTCCTTCTAAGGACCAACCTCTCCGGTTTATATAAACATCGGAGAGGGCTAGGGTTTACATGGAGTCAGTTACAAGGAAGGAAATATAATATCTGGATCGCCAATCTTGTCTTCCACGCAAAGGAGAGTCCCATCTGGACACGGGCCGAAGTCTTGAGTCTTGTGTCTTCATGCTTCAATAGTTCGGACGATGTTTATAGTCCGGCTGTCCGGATACCCCCTAATCCAGGACTCCCTCAGTAGCCCCTGAACCAGGCTTCAATGACGATGAGTCCGGCACGTAGTCTTGTCTTCGGCATTGCAAGGCGGGTTCCATCTCCGAATACTCCAATCTACCTATTACGACGTACAATGTCCGGCTTCTTATCAATGTTGTACTCCTCGGCTTCAATGCCTCAATAATGACCATTTCCACGTGTCGAGCGAATGCGAGGAGTCGAGGTATTTTTGCATTTTCCACCCCCGATCCTTCGGGCTAGCCGTCTATTTGAAGAGACGGGGATTCCCAGATCCAAACCTCACTTCTTCCCCTCGAGCAAGCATCCAACAGAGCGCCCCGGAAAAAACCATTCCAACATGGTCGGTCGTCGCAGCTCTTCTGCTCGCTCCCCTTGCCCCAAGCTAGGGGACTGGGAAGAGTGTTCAGTTCCTCATGGCCGTTTGATAGAGTTACAAACCCAAGGGTTTCTCCCACCAGCGTTCATGGTCCCCGTCTGAGCTGGAATTCCACCTATAATGGCGGGGAACAAGCAGAGAGATCTCCTAATCCGTCTCCAGAGGAGAGAATATGCCTCATTCCGCATCTGTTAAGGGGCGTCGGGTTTCCTATCCACCCTTTCCTTCGCGGGCTCCTGGAGTTCTACGGCCTCTAGTTACACAACTTTACCCCAGCTTCCGTACTACATATAGCAGGGTACGTCGCCCTTTGTGAGCTATTTCTAGGCCGCGAGGCTAACTTCGGGTTATGGAAGAAGCTGTTCTGCCTTGTCCCCCGCAACCAGGGAGAGTTCCTATGTCAAGTGGGCGGGGCCGAAGTATGGCGTATCGCCGAGACCAGATACCTATCCGACACTCCCAAAAAGGCACCAGAGAACTGGCCTTCGGAGTGGTTCTACATTGATGATGTTCCCCTTCCAGATCCAGTCCGGACAGGTCTCCCCAAGTTCAGTAACGCCCCGCCGAGGGCACGTCTAAGCTGGCGCCCCGAGGCCCCCAAGAGGAGGACACCAGGGAGATAAACTTCCTGATGAGCAGGATAAAGTTGCTGGCCAAATCAGGACTGACGATAGTCGAGGTTATGGCAATATGCATAATGCGGGGAGTGCAACCGCTTCAATATCGGGGCAATCCCATGTGGCATTTCAACGGGGAAGACGATGCCACCCGCTGTGGCCGTAAGGGTCCGGACTCCGCCACTGCTCTGGAAAGGATAATGTCCGATTTATACAAAGGAGAAGAGGAAGACTTCCTTCACATCAAACCGCGAGACGGATTCTCCATGTACAATCCCCCAAACTGGGTCTCTTCATTCATTTTCCCGCTTCACTTATTGTGGCGTTCTTCACTAAGATTACCTACCTCGATATTTCCGAGCAGGAACTGAGGAGGGCCGTAGAAGGAATCTCCAGCCCTTCCCCACAGCCAGAGGACCCCGAAAGGGCCCTGGATCCAGGACTCGAAGAAGATCCGGATACTGAGGGAGTCCTGGATTAGGGGGTATCTGGACAGCTGGACTATATAAATTGTCCGGACTATTGAAGCGTGAAGATATAAGACTCAAGACTTCGGCCTGTGTCCGCATGGGACTCTCCTTTGCGTGAAAGACAAGCTTGGCGATCCGGATATTATATTTCCTTCTTTGTAACCGACTCCATGTAAACCCTAGCCCTCTCCGGTGTCTATATAAACCGGAGAGGATGGTCCTTAGAAGGACGATCACAATTACAATCATACCATCATAGGCTAGCTTCTAGGGTTTAGCCTCTACGATCTCGTGGTAGATCTACTCTTGTACTACTCATATCTTCAATATTAATCAAGAAGGAAGGAGGGTTTTACCTCCATTGAGAGGGCCCGAACCTGGGTAAACATTGTGTCCCTTGCTTCCTGTTACCATCAGCCTAAGACGCACAGATCGGGACCCCCTACCCAAGATCCGCCGGTTTTGACACCGACATTGGTGCTTTCATTAAGAGTCCCTCTGTGTCGTTGCTTTGAGGCTTGATGGCGTCTTCAATCGCCAACAACACCGTCCAGGGCGAGACTTTTCTCCCCGGTCAGTTCTTTGTGTTCAGCGGCTTCGCACTGCGGGCCAATTCGCTTGGTCGTCTGGAGCAGATCGACAGCTATGCCCCTGGCCACCAGATCAGGTTCGGAAACTTGAACTACACGGCGGGCATTCGCGGAGACTTGATCTTCGACGGGTTCGGGCCTGTGCCAGGAGCGCCGGACAGTCACAACGAGCACGGCCTAGACCTGCTGTCGGACAATGCCCGGGACGTCATCCCTGCAGTTGCCCAGGATCTACATCCGGAACAGGTTGCGTTGCCCAAGGATGAAGGGGTGGACCCCGCCCCGCAGGCCGCATACTCATCGGCGGTGGAGTCGAACAAAGGTCTCACCTCTATGGAGGCCTGTAACCCCAGGCCCCGGACTCGTATCTGGTTGTTGGTTCCGGTCTGCACACCCTCGAGCCAGCCAATCCAGGTTGGTCTCCGGTAATGGAGTTTACCGCTGCGGACATCTTTCAACACTCGCCCTTTGGTGACAAGCTGAACTCATTAAAGTCTCTCTCTTTGTCAGGAGGCTCTTAGCCGAACTATGTCCGGCTTGAGTGGGAAGCAGGCGACGAAGGAATTCGCTGCCCACCCACCACCCTGTTCATTGCCATGGTCGATGATTTAACCGATGTGCTTGACTTTGACTCCGAAGACATCGACGGTATGGACGACGATGCAGGAGACACATAGGAGCCACCGCCCACAGGGCGGTGGATAGCCACCTCTTCATATGATATATACATGGTGGACACTCTGAAACAAACAAACGGCAATGAGGCAATGGAGGATAACCCTCCAAGAAGAAATCAAAACATGGGTGTCGCCAACGCCGCTCCAAGCCCCGCCAAGGCAATACTGGCACCAGAGATGAAAACAATCCGGACGGTGTCGAAGATGAATACAACCCCGATCAGCCCGCCTTCGAGCAGGCCGAACAGGAAGATGAGCAGGACAGCCTAGATGAACAGGCAACGGACGGGTATCCGGAGGAGGACAACTACATGCCCCCCTCCGAAGACGAGATTAGCCTTGGCGACGATGAGTTCAGCGTGCCTGAGGACCCCGCGGAGCAGGAGCGCTTCAAGCGCCGGCTTATTGCCACTGCGAGGAGCCTAAAGAAGAAGCAACAGCAGCTTCAAGCTGACCAAGATCTGCTCACAGACAGATGGATGGAACTCCTGGCAGCCGAGGAATATCGACTCGAGCACCACATGGCTGACCGGCCGCCTCGAGGTCGGGATAAAACGGCATATCAGCCCGAATAACAGCCCGTACCCCCACGCCAGTTTACTACAGCCCGGGGCAATACTCAGGACCTGCGTGGTAGATTGGATAGCACCGCAGGACAACCAAGGTCGATGTACAGATCATGGGGGCGCACCGCAGCACATGACGATGACCGTCATACCGGATACACTAACAGTAAATCTGGCCAGCCCGAACACAACCAGCCTGATTTGGCCGGACTGCGTCCTGACATAGCCCGGCACAGAGGCGCCGCACACCCCCTTTGCTTCACTGATGAAGTGATGGATCACGAATTCCCAGAAGGGTTCAAACCCGTAAACATCGAATCATACGATGGCATAACAGACCCCGCGGTATGGATTGAAGACTTCCTTCTCCACATTCACATGGCCCGTGGAGATGATCTACATGCCATCAAGTATCTTCCCCTTAAGCTCAAAGGACCCGCCCGGCACTGGCTTAACAACCTGCCCGCAAATTCCATTGACAGTTGGGAAAACTTGGAAGACGCATTCCTTGACAAATTCCAAGGCACATATGTGCGACCTACGGACGTCAATGACCTGATCCACATCACTCAACAACCCGGAGAATCAGCCAGGAAATTCTAGACTCGGTTCCTAACTAAAAAGAACCAAATAGTTGACTGTCCGGATGCCGAAGCCCTGGCGGCCTTCAAGCATAATATCCACGACGAGTGGCTCGCCTGACACCTCTGCCAGGAGAAACCCAAGTCCATGGTAGCTCTCACGACACTAATGACCCGCTTTTGTGCGGGCGAGGACACCTGGTTGGCTCGTAGCAGCACTACGCCACATTCTGGCACGTCAGATGTCCGTGACAATAATGGCAAGCTACGACGCAACAGACACAAGCGGTGGAACAACAGCGACAACACCGAAGACACGACATTCGATGCCGGATTCAGCGGATCCAAATCCGGTCAGCGAAAGAAGTCATTCAAAAGAAACAATCAGGGACCATCCAGTCTAGATCGTATACTAGAGCGCCCGTGCCAAATTGATGGCACCCCGGACAAGCCAGCCAACCACACCAATAGAGACTGATGGGTATTTAAACAGCCCGGCAAAATAAACGCTGAAAGCAAGGACAAGGGGCTGCACAGCGACGATGACGATGAACCCCAGCATCCGAACACGGGGGGATAGAAGAAATCCCCCCAGGTGAAAATGGTCAACATGATCTACGCCACTCACATCCCCAAGCGGGAAAGGAAGCGAGCACTACGGGACGTCTACGTGATGGAGCCAGTCGTCCCCAAATTGAATCCGTGGTCAGCTTGCCCGATAACCTTTGATCGTAGGGATCACCCTACTAGCATCCGTCACGGCGGCTCAGCCGCATTGATCCTAGACCAATCATAGACGGATTTCACCTCACAAGAGTCCTTATGGACGGAGGCAGCAGCGTGAACCTGCTTTATCATGACACAGTGCGCAAAATGGGCATCGACCCTTCAAGGATTAAGCCTACCAAAACCACCTTTAAAGGTGTAATTCCTGGAGTAGAGGCCCGTTGTACGGGCTCTATAACATTGGAACTAGTCTTCGGATCTCCGGATAACTTCCGAAGCGAGGAGTTAATCTTTGATATCGTCCCTTTCCGCAGTTGTTACCACGCACTGCTCAGAGAACCGCATTTGCTAGATTCAATGCGGTACCACACTATGCATACCTCAAGCTCAAGATGTCAGGCCCGCGCGGGGTCATAACAGTCAACGGAAACATGGACCGCCCTCTCTATACAAAAGAGCACACTATAGCCCCTGCGGCAGAAGTACAATGCGGCCTCCTCCGGCAAACCACCAATCCGGCGATGACAACCTCAAGCACCATCAAGCGAGTTCAGAGCACCCCGCAACAGGATCACCAGGCACGCCAAGAGCGCGACTAGCAGTCCGGCCTCTGCTCAAATCCCATCATGGCAGCATTGGTGCCATGCATACACAATTACGCACTCAAAATACCATGGGCACAGGCGGGGGCGAAGCAGTGGCTCAGTCAACGGCACGGTACCACCGCCTCATACCTTCATAATCTTTCCTTTAACCTTTTAGGACATTGCTTTAGTGCAGCCTCTTCAGAAGAGCCGGATCGACAGACTTCCATAGGAGAGAAACCCAAGGAGGCAACAGGCTTTGCGCACAGAAGGAAATACCCAGGTGGAATCTATTTACGATCGTTATACCTGCTTTATCTATCTGTACGTAGCCTGCCCCCAGATAGGGTATGTAAAATAATCCTATTTATCTCTGCTTAATGCATTCATTGTAAACATACGCTTAAACGTATTATTCATCAATGGGAGATCATATATAGCGTCAGCTTATTATTCTTATTTGAGCATTTTTTCTTACAAATGTCCATTTGATATTGCATTCGTACACTTTGGTACATTGAGTTTGCCAGGGGCTTCTTATGGCACCCCATAATACGGCAAGACAAGTCCGAACACTTTCAACAGTGTGGCACCCCGAACTTATAGCATTATATGCATTAGCTCTGAATCATGTCTTGGCTCTAAAGTTGGGATAGCCCGGCTCCCTTGTTTTGGTGCCTTACATTCCGTTATATCGGCTAAGATAGCGCAGGGAGAACTACTGCGATTGTGTCCCGGTTCTTCCGGACGACCACCTCAGTAGAGAAAGCCGAAAACTGACCGGCATGATGTGGCGAGAGCTGGTCGCTCTTCGAGAGGTCTTAAAATCCTTAAAGATTTTTCCGCTTTAGGCGATAATTCGGCTTCGTCCGATCTAGGCGTGTATAGTGCCCCAATTCGGCCTTCCGGATTCTAGGGGCTTCGCCAAAATTTAAAATTGTAGACTTCTATGGCTAAGTGAAGGTTATAAAGTCGTATAGTCCGATTGCCTTGTTCGCTGCGCCGGACACCTCCTTAAGGGACCAAACATTTGGATAAAGAGTGTCCGGGTTTTCCACGAACACCCCAGTACTAGTTACGTGGGGGCGGAAGCCGATGACTGGCCTACTTTCAGTATATTATAAACAGCCACACAGAAGGTAATATTTTAAATAACAAAAGCGCTACATAGCGCAAGTAACTTCGTCCTTAAATTACAAACATGACAGAAGTGAATTCATTCTAAAATTATGTCCTTGGTACATTCATCGGCCACGAGATGAGCGCCCTTCATAACGCCATCATAATACTTCTTCGGATAGCGATGCGGCTTGCCCTCCGGGGGCCCATCCTTCACCAGCTTCTCTGCATCCAGCTTACCCCAATGCACCTTTGCACGGGCAAAGGCCCGGCGGGCACCCTCAATGCAAACGGATCGCTTGATGACTTCCCGTCGCGAACAGGCATTCACCATCCTCTTGATCAGGCCGAAGTAGCTGGTGGGCAGGGGCTCACCAGGCCACATCCGGACTATGAAATCCTTCATAGCCACTTCGGCCGCCCTGTGGAGTTCGACCAACTGCTTTAGTTGGTCACTCAGAGACGTTGGATGTTCGGCCCCAGCATACTGGGACCAGAACAGTTTCTCCATTGAGCTCCCCTCCTGAGCACGGTAGAACTCCGCGGCATCTGATATGCTGCATGGCAGATCTGCGAATGCACCTGGAGAGCTCCGGACTCGGGTAAGTAAAAGAAATGCCTCCTCCACATGTTTGCTTTGCATATTGAATTTCTTACCCGCCGATATATTTTTGGCCTCCTGGATTTCCTGTTGTGCCTTCTCGGCTTCGACCTTGGCGTCTTTTACACTTGAAAGGGCATTCATAAGCTCGTCCTCTTTTGCCTTAAGCTCATACTCCACGGCCTCGAACTTCTTGACGAGATCCTGGAGCTCTTGTTGTACCTCTCCCACTCTGGCTTCTTGCTTTTTGCGCTCCTTGCATTCCAAGGCTGCCTTGTGTTCGGCCTCGGACAATGCTTTCTTGAGAGACGCCACTTCGGTGGTGGTCTCTGTTACCAAATCACGATGCCTCGTCGTTAGAATAACCAATCTTATCTATACTTTACTATATGAGAAAGGGGAATCATTCACCTTTTCTCTCTTCGAGCTGCCTCCTTGTGAGGTCGAGCTCCCCTGCGCCTACTCCAAGTCCTGCTTTAGGCCGGCGATTTCGGCCGTACGGACAGCAGCGGCCAGCAGCACACCCTATTATTTACATTCAAACTTACTATTAGACTCCTGCGGATTATAATTGACCCTTCGTTTGGTTTTTCCTTCCAAACACCAAACAGAGTATCAGGGGCTACTACCTATCGGGTGGTAATTTCACACATTTTTATTACTTACCTCAAAGCCTGTCAGGAGGCTGGTGCAGGCTTCGGTAAGTCCGCTCTTGGCGGACGAAACCTTCTGAATCACCGCGCTCATAAGAGTACGATGCTCTTCATATATGGAAGCACCGCGGAGCGCTTCCAGCAGACAATCCGGCACCTCGGGCGCAACGGAAGTCCTCGATACATATGGCCCTCCCTCCCTAACGAGGGGCTGCCTGCCTGAGTCCGGAACCATAGAAGGCTTCGGAACAGTGTTCGGTCGAGAGTCCGGCTTACCGCAGCTCTCATTAACATGATCCATGGGGATCTTGAACCCCGCATGTACGACGTCTGGAATGCCGCCCTGGGGAGCCTCCAGAGCCACCTCCCCCCCGCTCTGGGAGCCTTTGGGACAACACCTCCGTGTCGTGTGCAGGTTGAGGCGTAGTGGCCGTCGGGAGCGAGTTCATTGCCGAATCGATCAAGGATCCATCCGAAGACGATGCTTTGGGATGGGCCCTGGCCGGACTACATACAAGTTTGGCGTTATAACAAAACTATGAAGAAAAATTATGATAGAGTGCGGATACTTACGATCGCACCAGGGGCTTCTTCCTGGGCAGCCACCCCTCCTCACTATCGGCGGCGGTGGCAGAGTAGTCTGGAAGGGACGCCTTTCCCTTCTTGGACGTCCCAGCCTCCCCCTCCGGGGAGGCCTTCCTCTTTTTCTCCCCCCCCCAATACGGGGAGGTGGAGTTTCTTCTTGTTTCCCCCCGCCTTCGTGGGAGGAATCTGCCTCGTCGTCATCGGACGATGAGGGTGTGACGGCCTTGCGCCGGGGGCCTCTCTTGGTCCCCTGGTCCGCCCTCTCAGGCCCCTCGTCCTTTCCGGATGGGGAGGCCTCCTCTTCTTCTTCTTCCCCTTCGGGGGAGGAGTGTGCCTCATCGTCTTCAGACGAGGCTTGCGCAACCTTACGCCAAAGACCCTTTCGGATCCCCGGGGCCTTCTTATCGGCCTTCTTCTCCGGCCCCTTGTAGGGCACCGGGACCAGCATCTTCGTCAGGAGATCATTAGCTGGGCTTTCCGGCAGCGGAGCCGGACAGTCAATCTGCTCCGCTGTCTCCACATAATCCTGAATAAATATACGCAATTACTTAAGGCTGCCCCATGAATATATTGGGAAAAACCGAATCCGGTGGCAGCGTAAGAACTCACCTGACTAGGAGGCCGCACGGCATGGAGCCCACGGTCCTCGTATATGGGAGGAGGTACTTCGGAGGCCTTGAACAACGCCTTCCACGCGTTTTTGTGCTTCACGCCGTAGAGCCTCTAAAGCGTCTCATGTTCGGCCGGGACGAACTCCCACAGATTGAATGCCCTCCTTTGGCACGGCAGAATCCAGCGAATGAGCATGACCTGGATCACGTTGACAAGCTTGATGTTCTTGTCCTTCATGCCCTTAATGCAGTTGATGAGTCCGGTCAGCTCTGTAAATTCGCCCCAGGACAGGCCCTTCTATTCCCAGGAGGTGAGCCGCATGGGGGTTCGGATCGGAACTCGGGGGCCGCCACCCAGTTGGCGTCGCGCGGCTCAGTGATGTAGAACCACCCCGATTGCCACCCCTTCACAGTTTCCGCAAAGGAGCCGTCAAGCCAGGTGACGTTAGGCATCTTGCCCACCATGGCTCCTCCGCAATCCGCTTGCTGGCCGCTCACTATTTTCGGCTTCACACAGGAGATTTGCAGCCACAAGCCGAAATGAGGCTTGATGCAGAGGAAAGCCTGGCATACGACGATGAACACCGAGATGTTGAGGACAAAGTTTGGGGCTAGATCATGGAAATCTAGCCCATAGTAGAACATGAGCCTGCGGACAAAGGGGTGGAGTGGAAACCCCAGTCCACGGACGAAGTGGGCAAGAAACACGACCCTCTCGTGGGGTCCCGGAGTTGGAGTGACCTGCCCGTCGTCCGGTAGCCGGTGCGCTATGTCTGCGGCCAAGTATCCGGTCGCCCGAAGATTCGGGATGTGCTTCTCCTTCATGGTGAAAGCCACCCACTTGCCTCCTGCTCCGGACATGTTTAGCTGTGCGGAGAAGACTTGGGCTAGGGCGTTGGAGCTCGAGGGGGCAAGAGTGGGCAAAGGAGGAAGAAGGCATGGGTAAAAATGGGGAACTCTTATCCCATTATAGAGGCTGCGAAAGTGGTGCGCCTCCCCACTAGCCCGTTGAGAATCGATTACTTCCCAAGCACCAAGATTGATGGCACGGTGGGATTACCCATACCCGTATTGATGAGAATCCCGTGATAAGGGGACACGATCTCTGCTTTGACAAGACGTGTCAAGGAAACTGCCTCGCAATACGCGCTCTGGCTGGTTGTGAAAAAACGGTTCGAATAATGACCTGACCGTAATAGCATATCACATCGTCTAAAAAGTTGTCAGCTGAAGTATCATTCTCTCTATGGTGGTATCTGAAGATCATTTTGCAGATCCGGACACGGTCTACGTGTTCGATAATAACCTTGGAGTATTCGGAAGGAGGAACCCTCCTTGCAATGCCGAAGATAAGACTGCGCGCCGGACTCATTGCCATTGAAGCCTGGTTCAGGGGCTACTGAGGGAGTCCTGGATTAGGGGGTATCCGGACAGCCGGACTATATACATCGTCCGGACTATCGAAGCGTGAAGATACAAGACTCAAGACTTCGTCCCGTGTCCGGATGGGACTCTCCTTTGCGTGGAAGACAAGCATGGCGATCCGGATATTATATTTCCTTCTTTGTAACCAACTCCATGTAAACCCTAGCCCTCTCCGGTGTCTATATAAACCAGAGAGGATGGTCCTTAGAAGGCCGATCACAATTACAATCATACCATCATAGGCTAGCTCCTAGGGTTTAGCCTCTACGATCTCGTGGTAGATCTACTCTTGTACTACTCATATCTTCAATATTAATCAAGCAGGAAGTAGGATTTTACCTCCATCGAGAGGGCCCGAACCTGGGTAAACATTGTGTCCCTTGCTTCCTGTTACCATCAGCCTAAGACGCACAGATTGGGACCCCCTACCCGAGATCCGCCGGTTTTGACACCGACAGATACGACCGTGGAGCTTGTCAACGGGATATTTTATTGGGCGAGCCGTGACGACGCCTCAGTGGCTATTACTGCCCATTATCCCGGACTGCAACCTACGTCGTGTGTAAACCAAGCCGAAGACTCTATCCTCCGAAGAGGACTCCTTCCTCATGTCATGCCTTACCCCTGAAGTGTCGTGTTTTTGCAGAGACGGCGGCCGGAGGGCAGGGCCGAGCCCCTAGGGACCCGTCGGCCACCGGCGTCCGGATTGGGTAGGCTGAAGAGGAGGGCGGTTAGGGCCGAAACGCCACTACAGAGGTAAGGCAAAAACCTGTCATGTAATTATTGTATTTGAAGTATAACAGCACCCTTTACATCCTGGCAGGAAGAGGAGTATCTGGACTATATCCAGGGATGCTGCCAATCATGCCTCCACCAGTCGGATTTCAGAACCGGCTTCGAGAGAGGAGGCGGACGTGGGGACAATGCCGCATAGTCCTCCGACAGAGGATGCGGATATGCTCTCGGCCACGAACTCCAAAGTAGAGAGCGCCATGAATCACCGGCGCCGGAGGGCCGTGCTTCGGAACAACATCTTCTCCGAAGAGGCATTTAATGCCTTCAATTCGGGGGACGCATACATCCGAGCAGCTCAAGGCGGGCTTGCCCGAGCGACGGACCAGTATACCAAAGATATACGGGTAAGAAATTTTGATAAGTATGTATAACAGTAGCCCCTAAGACTTGAAATGGTTGGAACAACTGTTTTAAGGATCAATTTATGCACAGATCCTTGTAGATAAGAATGGACAATTGGCTCGGGAGCTAGAGGAATGCAAGGCCCAGCTGAGGGACACGATTGCAAAGTTAGAGGAAACCCAAAAGGCCTCATCTGGTAATGTTTGTCTCAATTGTACAAAGATGCACCAGGTATTAAATGATTCGTATAACAAGTCTAACAGAGAATTCTGTAGACAATTCCAGGGTGAATCCAGAGGGCGTAACGGATGATGACTCGCATCTCCAAAGGTAGCTAAAGGCTGGCAAGCGCATTCTTACGCAAGTTAGGCAGGAGAAGAACAATCTTCAAGATGCCAATGTCCAGTTGGACGTGGAATTGAAGGACGTCCGCGCCCAGCTGGCGGACTCCGTGAAGGAGAACAAAAGGCTTCGATGCGGAATTTATGGTAAGTATCCAGACGAACTAGATTATAGTTCGGCGAGGAAGTATATTGAAAGACCTTTCACAGTTGCATGAGCGAGCTCGACAGGTGATGCACGACGTTGCTCAAGCCTTGTGGCCAGCAAGTTCCCTGTCGAATGGCATGGGGGAGCTTGTCGATATGCTTCAAGGAGCACGGCGGCGTTCCGTCAAGGTGCAAGAGAAGCCTGGGCTATGGTGAAGATGTGCTACACCAAGCTGGACCTGAACCATATAGCTGAAGTAGGACAGGCGGGGCCCGATGGGCAAGAAATTCTCGTAAGTCTGGTATATGACCAGGTAGCGTTAGCCGCCAAGTATTCTCAACAGGATTGTAAGCTAGATAGCATGTTGGATGGTATATAGGAGGAATATAGTCCGTCCAAGTGACTGTGTAGTTCAATGGACATAAGTAGCCCCTAGCCGGATTAAAATCATTTGTCATGGCGGACCTTTTCGCTTCAGCCCCCGGATACTATAGTCCGGGGTGTATCCGAATACCCACTCAGTTATACCAAACCGGGGTATGCGTGGAAACCAGACGTAGGGGTCACAAGTGCTTGAACAGACAAGTACCCAACTAGTTATGTTATATTACATCGATAGTAAGAAACATCTTCCAGGGAGAATAGTTCCGTTAGGCGTTCCTTTCCCTGGGTACGCATGCGACAATGCACATGTCCGGACTGCGAACGATGGCGCAGGAGACAAGACTTCTGGGGATTTACGTTGTAATAAACGCATACATCTTTTGTTCACCTACCGAATATTCTCTTAAGGAAACTAGCTTTCGGCTTCATCCAGCCTGAGGTACACATCTGGCTCAACCGGCAGTAACAATCGCAGAGGTTCTCCCCTTATGCCATAGCCGAATTAACAGGAACATAGGGCATAAACACAAGAGCCAGGCAACCCAGCTTGGCCACACCTTAAGTCATATCGATGCATATAATGGTGAAGAAAAGGCACACATGGAAAAAGAAACGCATATGTGATGGGAAAAAAGACTTTAGAGTAATTTATGTTCAGCTTCCATATAGGAAGCCCCCAGGTATTGCTTACACACATAGTGCGGCCGGAGTGATCCGGGAGTCCGTACTGTATTAAATACTTTGTGTGAAGAAAAAAGGTCGAGAAAGGAAAAGGGGTTGAGCATAAGGAAAAAGGAGGAGGTAAGGAGACAAACACTAAGTTCGGAGCTAGGCATAGAATCTCCGGAGTCTGGCCGCATTCCATGGATTCGGCTCGAGTCTGTTATCGGGCGCATTACGTAAGCGGTACGCTCCTCCGGTGAGAACTTTGTCAATGACGAAGGGACCTTCCCACTTGGGTTTGAGCTTGTCCTTCTTCTTCTCCAGTAAGCATAGAACGAGCTCCCCAATATTATAAGTTTGGCCCGCACTTCTCTACTTTGGTATCGTCGATCCTGTTGCTGATAGAACGCGGAGCGGGCCTTCGCGACGTCACGCTCCTCCTCTAGGGCGTCCAAGTTATCCTGCCAATCTAACTCGGCTTCCTTCTCTTCGTACATGCGTACGCTTGGCAAATCATGTATTATGTCGCAGGGTAGTACTGCTTCCGTGCCGTACACCATCAAAAATGGCGTATATCCGGTATTGCGATTCGGCATGGTCCGCAGCCCCCAGAGTACGGAGTCAAGGATCGCACTAGTCTGGGTTTGATGCCGCTCATGATGAGACCGTTTTCCCGTTCGACCTGGCCGTTTGTTTGAGGATGGTAGACGGAAGCGTAGTCGAGCTTAATGCCCATTTTGCCGCACCAAGCTTTCACTTCATCGGCTGTGAAATTTGAGCCATTATCGGTGATGATGTTGTGGGGGACACCGTATCGGTGTACGACCCCGGATATAAAGTCTATTACTGGTCCGGATTCAGTCGTTTTGACTAGTTTGGCTTCTATCCATTTGGTGAACTTGTCTCCCATGGCCAATAAGTATTTTTTCTTGTGGCTTCCCCTTTAAGGGGTCCAACCATATCCAGCCCCCAGACCGCGAAGGGCCAAGTTATGGGGATTGTTTGGAGAGCAGTAGGGGGCATATGACTCTGATTGGCAAAGAGCTGGCAACCGACGCAGTGTAGGACAAGGTCCTGTGCGTCTGCTCGGGCCGTCGGCTAATAGAAACCTGTATGGAAGGCCTTGCTGACTAGTGCCCGAGCCACGGCGTGGTGTCTGCCTAGTCCGACATGGATTTCAGCCAAGAGCTGCTGCTCTTCCTCTTCGGAGATGCACCTTTGGAGCACTCCGGTCGCACTTTTCTTATAGAGTTCCCCTTCATGGACTTTGTAAGCTTTAGAACACCAGACGATGCAGCGTGCTTCATTTTGGTCTTAGGGGAGCTCCTGCCTATTTAGGTTGGCCAAGTAAGGCTCACTCCACTGGGCGATGACAGCCATGATTTCGTGGGACAAAGATGTAATTTCGGTGGTAGAGACTCCGATTATGTCTGACGGTTCAGAATCTGGGGGTGAGTTCGGGTCCGTGCTAGTATTGTCGGACTCCCCTTCCCATACTACGGATGGTTTGAACAACCTTTCCAGGAATATGTTAGGTGGGACAGGGTCGCTTTTAGCGCTGATGCGGGCGAGGACGTCATCCGCTTGATTGTTTTCTCAAGCCACATGGTGGAATTCGAGCCCCTCGAACTGAGCTGGCATTTTGAGAACGGCATTACGGTAGGCCGCCATTTTTGGATCCTTGGCATCAAAGTCTCCGTTAATTTGTGATATTGCGAGGTTCGAATCCCCGCGCACTTCCAGGCGTTGGATGCCCATAGAGACTGCCATCCGAAGACCGTGCAACAGAGCCTGATATTCGGCTCCATTGTTGGAGTCCGTGTATAATATTTGGAGGACGTACTGGACCGTGTCTCCGATGGGAGACGTCAGGACTACACCTGCTCCCAATCCGGCCAGCATTTTAGAGCTGTCGAAGTGCATGATCCAGTTGGAGTACGCGTCGTACTCTTTAGGGAGTTCGGCCTATGTCCATTCGGCGACAAAGTCTGCTAGTACTTGCGACTTGATGGCCCGCCGTGGTTTGTATGTTATGTCAAACAGAAGGAGCTCGATGGCCCATTTAGCAATCAGGCCCGTAGCGTCGCGGTTATTTATTATGTCATTCAGTGGTACTTTGGAGGCCACCGTAATCGAACACTCTTGAAAGTAGTGTTGCAGCTTACAGGATGCCATGAAGACTGCGTATGCTATTTTTGGTAGTGTGGGTATCGGGATTTGCATGGGGTGAGGACCGTGGATATGTAATAAACCGGCTTTTGGAGCGGGAATTTGTATCCGTCAACATCTCGTTCAACGACGAGCACTGCGCTTACAACTTGATGTGTTGCAGCTATGTACAGTAGCATAGGCTCGCCGATGTTTGGCGCTGTTAGGACTAGATTACTAGCCAGTAAGGTCTTTATTTCATCGAGTCCAGCCGCGGCTGCATCTGTCCACATGAAGTGTTCGGTGCGCCGAACAAGGCGGTAAAGAGGTAATGCCTTTTCGCCTAACCTGGAGATAAAGCGGCTCAAAGAAGCCATGCATCCAGCTAGTTTCTGGATGTATTTGAGGTCTGTTGGTATATCCAACTGCGACGAAGCTCGGATTTTTGCTGGATTTTCTTCAATTCCTGTATTGGAAACGATGAAGCCCAACAGTTTTCCAGAGGGGACGCCGAAAACGCATTTTTCCGGGTTCAGCTTGATGTCGTCTGTTCGGAGGTTGTCGAACGTAAGCCTCAAGTCATCTATTAGGGTTCCGACGTGTCTTGTTTTTATGACTACGCCGTCCACATATGCCTCCACTGTTTTGCCGATTTGCTTTTCTAGGCATGTTTGAATCATGCATTGATAGGTTGTGCCGGCATTCTTAAGCCCGAAAGGCATAGTGTTGAAGCAGAAGGGGCCATATGGCGTTAGGAAAGCTGTTGCAGCTTGGTCAGACTCTGCCATCTTTATTTGATGGTATCCAGAGTATGCGTCGAGAAAACACAGCGAGTCGTGTCCAGTTGTGGCATCAATGATTTAATCGATGCGAGGGAGGGGAAAGGGATCCTTGGGGCAAGCCTTGTTGAGGTCTTTGAAATCGACGCATAGGCGCCAGGATTTCTCCTTCTTTGGTACCATTACCAAATTTTCCAGCCAATCCGGATGTTTGATATCTCTGATGAATCCGGCCTCAAGTAGCTTGGCTAGCTCTTCCCCCATTGCTTGTCGTTTAGGCTCTGAAAATCGCCTTAGGGTCTGTTTGACAGGTTTGTATCCCTTTAGTATGTTAAGGCTATGTTCGGCCAATTCGCGCGGGATGTCCGGCATGTCCGATGGGTGCCAGGCGAAAATGTCCCAATTCTCGCGTAAGAAGTCTCGTAGTGCGGCGTCCATTGCAGGGCTCAACTGTGTCCTGATGGAAGCTGTCTTCGTGGGGTCCGTTGGATGGACTTGGAATTTTACTATCTCCTCCACGGGTTTAAATGAGGTGGACTTGGGTCGCTTGTCGAGTATCACGTTGTCCCTGTCCACGGTGGCCCGCAACGTTGTTAATTCTTCGGCTGCTAGGGCTTCGGATAATGCTTCCAGGGCTAGTGCAGCGGTTTTGTTTTCGGCGCGAATTGCGACGTCCGGATCACTGGCTAGAGTGATGATTCCATTGGGCCCTGGCATTTTAAGTTTCATGTACCCGTAATGGGGTATAGCTTGAAAGCTTGCAAACGCGTCCCACCCTAGAAGGGTATGGTATCCGCTGCTAAAAGGAGCCACCTGGAATGTGATTGCTTTGGACCTGTAATTCTCTGGGGTGCCGAATACCACATCGAGTGTGATTTTTCCTGCACACTGCGCTTCCCGACTAGGGATAATTCCCCTGAAGATTGTGCCGCTTTGCTCAATGCGGCTTTTGTCAATTTCCATCTTGTTGAGTGTTTCTTCATAGATCAAGTTTAATCCGCTTCCGCCATCCATGAGTACTTTAGTGAGCCGAAAGCCGTCCATGATTGGGCTAAGGACCAGAGCGGCTGGTGTCCGAACAGTCTGGAATCAAGGTTCATCACTTGCATTGAAAGTTATAGCCGTGTCGTTCCAGGGGTTTATTTTTGCCACATGGCAGATTTCAGCGGAGCTTTGATGAGCTCACTTGCGCCTGTTGTTTGAGGCGAAAGTCTCGAAGACCGTTAGTACCGTATTGTGCTCCTTGGTGGGATGTTGTTCTGCTTTATGGCCCGCAAGAAGATCCTCGCCCCTTTTTGCAACCTGCTGGAGTATCCAACATGCCCTAAGGTTGTGGGTTGGTGTTGTATCCGGAGAGCTATGGAGTTTACATGGCCCATTGAGCCATTCTTCCAATACGGTTCCCCGCCCTGGGGTGCGCTTCGGTTTCTTGGGGACTAGATCGGCCGACTTACGAGAGTTCGCCCGTTTAGTTCGGACAAAGGTTCTGGTGAGGGTCGTACTATCCCAAAATTATGTTTGGGTTTTCCAGGCGCTTTCCATCGCACAGTACTTCTGTACTATGGTTGCCAAGTCCGCAGAGTGCACTATGTCACGGCAACTTATAGCATTGAGGATTCCTTTGTCCGTATAGTTTTTGCAGAAAAGTAAGACTGCATCCTCCTCGCGACAGTCCTTAACCTTATTTAACACAAGGAGGAATCTGGCCCAGTAGCGATGTACTGTCTCATGGGGCTCTTGTCTGATGCGGGAAAGACGGCTTAATCACAGACGGGTGCCCATGGATGAGTCCGGATTCTGATCCGGCCTAGCGCCTAAGGGCAGGGGAGCCACCGAGTTCGACGGCTCGGGATCCGGGATGCTGCCCAATTTTTCCGGCCGAATACCAGATCCTAAGTCCGGGATCTAGGCCATATGTTCCCTCGAGCGGGAGTTCGGCTCAGGGAGCTCAGTGATCCGGACACGATTCATCCTCAAAATAGAGGGACAATTGGTATGTGGTTCCTCCACTACCGCTATCTCATGGGTGGCCGGCGGGGATCTAATGTCCCTTTGGTCGGCTTTAAGCCGAATCCGGTCATAGTTTGTAGCGACTCCTAGAGCGGCGATGCGATCCAAGAGCTCATTAAGGGAGGAGAGCTCCATCAGATCTATCTGTTCGGCGAGTTCCAAACTGACACGAAGGTTATGCTTGATGACCCGAGAGGCCATCGTCGGCGCGGCCGCCAATGCGGCAGCCATGATGAAGCCGCCAAGTTGGAGAGTTTGGCCTACAGCCAGAGCTCCCCCCGCGGTAATGTCGTCCTTGACAACGAGACGAGCCATCGAGCCTTGCAGTGACGACACAGAGGAACTTTCAATGAAAGCACCAATGTCGGTGTCAAAACTGGCGGATCTTGGGTAGGGGTCCCGATCTGTGCGTCTAGGCTAATGGTAACAGGAAGCAAGGGACACAATGTTTACCCAGGTTCGGGCCCTCTCGATGGAGGTAAAACCCTACTTCCTGCTTAATTAATATTGAAGATATGGGTAGTACAAGAGTAGATCTACCACGAGATCGTAGAGGCTAAACCCTAAGAGCTAGCCTATGATGGTATGATCGTAATTGTGATCGTCCTTCTAGGGACCAACCTCTCCGGTTTATATAGACACCGGAGAGGGCTAGAGTTTACATGGAGTCGGTTACAAGGAAGGAAATATAATATACGGATCGCCAAGCTTGTCTTCCACGCAAAGGAGAGTCCCATCCAGACACGGGCCGAAGTCTTGAGTCTTGTGTCTTCATGCTTCAATAGTCCGAACGATGTTTATAGTCCGGCTGTCCGGATACCCCCTAATCCAGGACTCCCTCAAGCACCTCATGCAAGGGGTTACAAAAGGATGGTGAATATGGCTAAGGAGTAGATGGATCTGAGATACCGCTAGCCCCGCCTTTATAAAAGTGATAAGAGCTAGGGTTTTGAGGGCACCTCGCCCGCCCTGACCTTGTATTTATTCTTTTGTAGTTGCGATGAGTATAATTTTCTTGTGCATGTCGTGCTCGATCCGCTAGGTGCGGCGGGTCTGCCAGGCAGATGCAAGGATGGCGACCTCGTGCTTCTGCTCCGATGACCGCGGCTCTTCCACATAGTGCAAGAGCTTGCCGTCATGGTGGATGTGGTGCAAGGGAGGATGATGTGGAGTGGATGTGTTGTGGTGTGGAGTTTAGCCCAGTGTGGTCACCTTTAAATAGCATATTACGGTGAGAACAAGCATCCGGGTGCGTCAATGCGCGGAGATGGAGTTGGTTCCTCGGCCGACGAGCCTGCTTAATGGCGACATACGGACGAATGAGCATCGAATGGACATGGTAGATATTCAGCATGTCTCGTACAGTAAACATCTCTTCGAAATTGAACATGCATGGACACATGGGACATGGTGCGGGCGATGCTCTCGATCAGCGTGCCGCTCCAATGTTGGGGCCAGTAAGAGATCGCGTCAGTGCAGAGCAGCCCTACAGCGGCCTCAATGCAAACATCTGGCACTGGGCCGGGAAGCATGTGGGCAAGGAAGGAGGGTTTAATGTGGGCTAGGTTAGTCAATCGTGGGTGTGGAAGCGGTCCCGCCGCCCGCATAGCCCCCTCCCCTCACTTTGTGGAAAAAAGCAGGTCCAGGCCGGCCTACGAATCGATTTAAGACTGTGTTGGATGGCAAAACATGTCTGAACCACGTGGTTCGAATGGCTCCAGATGGTTTGAGAGTCAGCATTGTAGAAGCCCTAAGGCCAACTCCAACGCACGACCCCATCTGGTCCGCCTATCTACATTTTGGCCCAAATGGATAGACGCCATGACCCAACATGCGGCCGCATCCACAAATTTTGTCCATTTCGCGTCCAGCCCACCCCATTTCCAGAGCAAACTAGCTCCTGGTTTGCTTCTAGACGGATAGCGAACGGACGGGCACACGCTTGCTTCTCATCCGCCGCAGGGACACACGATGGTCGTACACCTACCTCCACCGCCCAAATTAACTGCCAACATGCAACAGGCCCCGGCTGTCAGCAACCTAGCTGCCTAGTCATCGTCCTTCTTAATGGGGAAGTCATGGACCGGCCAGTCCACAACTTCCACTTTCGAGCCTGGCTGCCTCCTCGAGCCCCGACACGAGCGAGCAAACCCTAGCCGCCCAAGCATTGCTCTCACCCACTCCTTGCTGGCAGCCATGGGATGACATTTGATCAGCAAGGGGAAGCACGGCATGATGCCGGGCCATCCTCCAGTCTTTGTCGCTCCACTAGCTCTGCGCCACTAGCTCTGGCCACCCGCTGATACGTCTCCAACGTATCTATAATTTTTTATTGTTCCATGCTATTATATCTCCATCTTGGATGTTTTATATGCTATTTTATATTATTTTTGGGACTAACCTATTAACCTAGAGCCCAGTGCCAGTTTCTGTTTTTTCCTTGTTTGAGTTTTACAGAAAAAGAATAACAAATGGAGTCCAATTGACGTGCCAATTTTTGATGATTTTTATGGACCAAAAGAAACCCCCGGAGTAAAAGAGTTGGGTCAGAAGAGTCCCGGGCTGCCCACAAGGGTGGGGGGCGCGCCCACCCCCCTGGGCACGCGCCCCTATCTCGTGGACGGCTCGGAGACCCCCCTGATGTGAGACCCACGCCAAAAATTCCTATAAATACATAAGCCTCCAGAAAATAACCTAGATGGGAGTTTCGCCGCCGCAAGCCTCTGTATCCACCAAAAACCAATCAGGACCCTGTTCCGGCACCTTGCCGGAGGGGGGATCCCTCATCGGTGGCCATCTTCATCATCCCGGCGCTCTCCATGACGAGGAGGGAGTAGTTCACCCTTAGGGCTGAGGGTATGTACCAGTAGCTATGTGCTTGATCTCTCTCTCTCTCTCTCTCGTGTTCTTTATTTGGCACGATCTTAATGTATCACGAGCTTTGCTATTATGGTTGGATCTTATGATGTTTCTCCCCCTCTACTCTCGTGTAATGGATTGAGTTTTCCCTTTGAAGTTATCTTATCAGATTGAGTCTTTAAGGATTTGAGAACACTTGATGTATGTATTGCATGTGCTTATCTATGGTGACAATGGGATATTCACGTTATCTACTTGATGTACGTTTTGGTGATCAACTCGCGGGTTCAGTGACCTTGTGAACTTATGCATAGGGGTTGACACACGTTTTCGTCTTAACTCTTCGGTACAAAGTTTGGGGCACTCTTTGAAGTACTTTGTGTTGCTTGAATAAATGAATCCGAGATTGTGTGATGCATATCATATAATCATACCCACGGATACTTGAGGTGACATTGGAGTATCTAGGTGACATTAGGGTTTTGGTTGATTTGTGTCTTAAGGTGTTATTCTAGTATGAACTCTGTGATAGATCGAATGGAAAGAATAGCTTCGTGTTATTTTACTACAGACTCTTGAATAGATCGATCAGAAAGGATAACTTTGAGGTGGTTTCGTACCCTACAATAATCTCTTCGTTTGTTCTCTGCTATTAGTGACTTTGGAGTGACTGTTTGTTGCATGTTGAGGGATTGTTATATGATCCAATTGTGTTCTTATTGTTGAGAGAACTTGCACTAGTGAAAGTATGAACCTTAGGCCTTGTTTCCTAGCATTGCAATACCATTTGTGCTCACTTTTATCATTAGGTACCTTGCTGTTTTTATATTTTTCAGATTACAAAAACGTATATCTACCATCCATATTGCACTTGTATCACCATCTCTTCGCCGAACTAGTACACCGATACAATTTACCATTGTAGTGGGTGTGTTGGGGACACAAGAGACTCTTTGTTATTTGGTTGTAGGGTTGCTTGAGAGAGACCATCTTCATCCTACGCCTCCCACGGATTGATAAACCTTAGGTCATCCACTTGAGGGAAATTTGCTACTCTCCTACAAACCTCTGCACTTGGAGGCCCAACAACGTCTACAAGAAGAAGGTTGCATAGTAGACATCAAGCCCTTTTCTGGCGCCGTTGCCGGGGAGGTGAGTGCTTGAAGGTATATCTTTGGATCTTGCAATTGAATCGTTTAGTGTCTTGTTTTATCACTAGTTTAGTCTATAAAAGAAAACTACAAAAAAATGGAATTGAGGGTTCCTCATATGCTTCATCTTTTTAATGTCTTTCGTTAAAATGATGGGAAGGAAAATTGTGCTCAAGTACTAGAAGAAGAATTACATAGAATGCTTGGAATAAAATATGTGAATGATGAGCATGATTGCAATGTTGTTAGTATGAATTCTTTGAATACCCATGATGCTAATGATATGCAAATCCACAAGCTTGGGGATGCTATGTTTGATGAAGATGATATGTTTAGTCCCCCAAGTTTGATGAGCAAATATATTATGATGAAAGCATGCCTCCTATTTATGATGATTATTATGATGACACGTATGCTATAAATAATAAACATAACCATGAAACTTGTCATCATGATTTTAATTTTCAATTGGATTATGCTTCACATGATAGTTATTTTGTTGAGTTTGCTACGACTACTATTGATGAGAATAAATTTGCTTATGTGGAGAGTAGTAAAATTTCAATGCAAGTAGATCATGAAAAGAATGCTTTATGTGCTGGTTATATGGTTAAATTCATTCATGATGCTACTGAAAATTATTATGAGAGAGGATCATATGCTTCTACATATTGCAATAATATCAAGTTTCCTCTCTATGTGTTGAAAATCTTGAAGATTTGCTTGTTTTGCCTTCCTATGCTAGTTGATTATTGTTCCCATAAGTTGTTTGCTCACAAAATCCCTATGCATAGGATGTGGGTTAGACTTAAATGTGTTAGTCATATTCTTCATGATGCTCTCTTTATGTTTCAATTCTTATCTTTTATGTGAGCATCATTTAAATCATCATGCCTAGCTAGGGGCGTTAAACGATAGCGCTTGTTGGGAGGCAACCCAATTTTATTTTTGTTCTTTGATTTTGCTCCTGTTTAGTAATAAATAATTCATCTAGCCTCTGTTTAGATGTGGTTTTATGTTTTAATTAGTGTTTGTGCCAAGTAGAACCTTTGGGAAGACTTGGGTGAAATCTATGCGATCTTGCTGTAAAAAAACAGAAACTTTTGTGTTCACGAGATTAGCTGACAATTTTTACTGGAGAGTGCTTTTAGGTTGATTATTTTTTCAGATGAATATTAGCTAAATTATCCAGGTCCACCAATTTATTTCAGAACTTTTGGAGTTATAGACGTATTCCAATGATACAGATTACTACAGACTGTTCTGTTTTTGACAGATTCCGTTTTCTATGTGTTGTTTGATTATTTTGATAAATTTATGAGTAGTATCGGAGGGTATGAACCATAGAGAAGTTAGAATACAGTAGATATTACACCAATATGTATTTAGAATGAGTTCACAAGAGTACCTAAGTGGTGATTTATTTTCTTATACTAACGGAGCTTACGAGTTTTCTATTGAGTTTTGTGTTGTGAAGTTTTCAAGTTTTGGGTAAAAATTCGATGAACTATGGAATAAGGAGTGGCAAGAACCTAATCTTGGAATACTATAAGAAGTTTGATTCCTTATGATTGTTTTGAGATATTAAGATGGTGATATTAGAGTCATGCTAGTTGAGTAGTTGTGAATTTGAGAGATACTTGTGTTAAAGTTTGTGATTCCCGTAGCATGCACATATGGTGAACCGTTATGTGATGAAGTCGGAGCATGATTTATTTATTGATTGTGTTCCTTATAAGTGGTGGTCGGGGATGAGCGATGGTCTTTTCCTACCAATCTATCCCCCTAGGAGCATGTGCGTAGTACTTCGTTTCGATAACTAATATATTTTTGCAATAAGTATGTGAGTTCTTTATGACTAATGTTGAGTCCATGGATTGTACACACTCTCACCCTTCCACCATTGCTGGCCTCTCTTGAGCCAAGAAACTTTCGCCGGTACCATACACCCACCATATACCTTCCTCAAAACAGCCACCATACCTACCTACTACGTTATTTCCATAGCCATTCCGAGATATATTGACATGAAACTTTCCACCGTTCCGTTTATTATGACATGTTTCATCATTGTCATATTGCTTTGCATGATCATGTAGTTGACATCGTATTTGTGGTGAAGCCACCATTCATAATTTTTTCATACATGCCACTCTTGAATCATTGCACATCCTGGTACACCACCGGAGGCACTCATATCGAGTCATATTTTGTTCTAAGTATCGAGTTGTAATTCTTGAGTTGTAAGTAAATAAAAGTGTGATGATCTTCATTATTAGAGCATTGTCCCAGTGAGGAAAGGATGATGGGAACTATGATTCCCCCACAAGTCGGGATGAGACTCTGGACGAAAAAAAAGAGAAAACAAGAGGCCATAAAAAAGAGAAAAGATCCAAATAAAAAATAAAAAAATGAGAGAAAAGGAGAGAAGGGGCAATGCTACTATCCTTTTACCACACTTGTGCTTCAAAGTAGCACCATGATCTTCATGATAGAGAGTCTCCTATGTTGTCACTTTCATATACTAGTGGGAATTTTTCATTATAGAATTTGGCTTATATATTCCAATCATGAACTTCCTCAAATGCCCTAGGTCTTCATGAGCAAGCAAGTTTGATGCACACCCACTTAGTTTCTTTTTGAGATTTCATACACTTAAAACTCTAGTGCATCCATTGCATGGCAATCCGTACTCGCTCACATTGATATCTATTGATGGGCATCTCCATAGCCCGTTGATACGCCTAGTTGATGTGGGAGTATCTTCTCCTTTTTTTGTCTTCTCCACAACCACCCTTCTATTCCACCTATAGTGCTATATCCATGGCTCACGCTCATGTATTGCGTGAAGAGTGAAAAAGTTTGAGAACATCAAAAGTATGAAACAATTGCTTGGCTTGTCATCGGGGTTGTGCATGATTAAATACTTTGTGTGATGAAGATGGAGCATAACCAGACTATATGATTTTGTAGGGATAGCTTTCTTTGGCCATGTTATTTTGAGAAGACATGAATGCTTTGTTAGTATGCTTGAAGTATTATTATTTTTATGTCAATATTAAACTTTTGTCTTGAATCATATGGATCTGAATATTCTTGACACAATAGAGAAGATTACATTGATAAATATGTTAGGTAGCATTCCACATCAAAAATTCCATTTTTATCATTTACCTACTCGAGGACGAGCAGGAATTAAGCTTGGGGATGCTTGATACGTTTCCAACGTATCTATAATTTTCCATGCTATTATATTATCCATCTTGGATGTTTTATATGCTATTTTATATGATTTTTAGGACTAACCTATTAACCTAGAGCCTAGTGCCAGTTTCTATTTTTTCCTTGTTTGGGTTTTACACAAAAGGAATACCAAACGGAGTCCAATTGACGTGCCAATTTTTGATGATTTTTTATGGACCAAAAGAAACCCCCAGAGTAAAACAATTGGACTAGAAGAGTCTCGGGCTGCCCACGAGGGTGGGGGCGCGCCCACCCCCTAGGCGCGCCCCCCTATCTCGTGGACGGCTCGGAGACCCCCTGGCGTGAGACCCACACCAAAAATTCCTATAAATACAGAAACCTCCAGAAAATAACCTAGATCGGGAGTGCCGCCGCCGCAAGCCTCTATAACCACCAAAAACCAATCGGGACCCTGATCCGGCACCCTACCGGAGGGGGGATCCCTCACCGGTGGCTATCTTCATCATCTCGGCACTCTCCATGACGAGGAGGGACTAGTTCACCCTCGGGGCTGAGGGTATGTACCAGTAACTATGTGTTTGATCTCTCTCTCTCTCTCATGTTCTTGATTTGGCATGATCTTGATGTATCACGAGGTTTGCTATTTGATACGTCTCCATCGTATCTACTTTTCCAAACACTTTTGCCCTTGTTTTGGACTTAACTTGCATGATTTGAATAGAACTAACCCAGACTTATGTTGTTTTCAGCAGAACTACCATGGTGTTATTTTTGTGCAGAAATAAAAGTTCTCGGAATGACCTAAAACTCCACGAAAGTTGTTTTTGGATTTATTAAAAAATACTGGCAAAAGAATCAAGACCGGGGGGCCCACACCCTGTCCAAGAGGGTGGGGGAGCCCCCCCCTAGGGCATACCCCCTACCTTGTGGGCTCCCTGGTGCTCCACCAACCTCAACTCCAACTCCATATATTCACGTTCGGGGAGAAAAAAATCAGAGAGAAGGATTCATCGCATTTTACGATACGGAGCCGCCGCAAGGCCCTAAACTCTCTCGGGAGGGCTGATCTGGAGTCCGTTCGGGGCTCCAAAGAGGGGAATCCATCGCCGTCGTCATCATCAACCATCCTGCATCACCAATTTCATGATGCTCACCACCGTGCGTGAATAATTCCATTGTAGGCTTGCTGGATGGTGATGGGTTGGATGAGATTTACCATGTAATCAGGTTAGTTTTGTTAGGGTTTGATCCCTAGTAGCCATTATGTTCTGAGATTGATGTTGCTATGACTTTGCTATGCTTAATGCTTGCACTAGGGCCCGAGTGCCATGATTTCAGGTCTGAACCTATTATATTTTCATGAATATATGTGAGTTCTTGATCCTATCTTGCATGTCTATAGTCACCTATTATGTATTATGATCCGTTAACCTTGACGTGAAAATAATTGTGATACTTACTGGTGATGACCGTAGTTTGAGGAGTTCATGTATTCACTAAGTGCTAATGCTTTGGTCCTGTACTCTATTAAAAGGAGGCCTTAATATCCCTTAGTTTCCATTAGGACCCCGCTGCCACGGGAGAGTAGGACAAAAGATGCCATGCAAGTTCTTTTCCATAAGCATGTATCACTATATTCGGAATACATGCGTACATTACATTGATGAACTGGAGCTAGTTCTGTGTCATCCTATGTTATAACTATTACATGGGGAATCACATCTGACATAACTATATCATGTGGCGAATAAAAATATAGCTCCAAGTAAAGTTACCAATGAACGAAGACGAAAGAGGGGATGCCTTCCGGGGGCATCCCCAAGCTTAGGCTTTTCGCTATTCTTGAATATCTTGGGGTGCCATGGGCATCCCCAAGCTTAGGCTCTTGCCACTCCTTATTCCATAGTCCATCAAATCTTTACCCAAAACTTGAAAACTTCACAACACAAAACTCAACAGGAAATCTCATAAGCTCCATAGTGCAAGAAAGAAAAAACACCACATAAGGTACTGTAATGAACTCATTCTTTATTTATATTGGTGTTAAACCTACTATATTACAAGTTCTCTATGGTTCATACCCTTACATACTAGCCATAGATGCATCAAAATAAGCAAACAACACACGAAAGGCAGAATCTGTCAAAAACACAACAGTCTGTAGCAATCTATAACTTTCGGTTACTTCTGGAACTCCACAAATCCTACAAAAATAGGACTTCCTAGGAAATTTGTCTATTGATCTACAGAAAAAAGAATCAACGCAAAAGCACGTTTCTGTGATTTATCAAAATTATTTTCGTGAGCGCAAAGTTTCTGTTTTTCAGCAGAATCAAATTAACTCATACCGTAGGTTATCCTATAGGTTCTACTTGGCACAAACACTAAATAAAACATGAAAACACATCTAAACAGAAAGTAGATGCAAAATTTATTAATAAACAGGAACAAAAACAAAAAACACAAAGAAAATTGGGTTGCCTCCCAACTAGCGCTATTGTTTAACGCCCCTAGCTAGGCATAAAAGCGAAGATAGATCTAAGTAGTGTCATCTTTGACACTTGGAAAGAAAAGAGCAAATTTCCTTTCCTTGGCGTTCATTCTTCTATTTTGGGAAAGCACATTGCCATTAATGGAGGAAGTAAGATTAAGCACATTACGGAAATTTGCATCTAAGCTAGCCTTCATCTCTTTGATAATTTCGTTTTGATAAAAGCATAAGAGGGTGGTAGATTCAACCTTATCATTAATGGGGTGCCAAAATATAGTTTTCATTCTTTCATAGGTATCTATAGCATCCCCTTCAAGAAAACCCCCTTCAAAAATAGAATCTAGAACTTGCTTGAAAGAAGCGGGTAAGCCAACATAGAAACCTTTTAAGTAAACCTCAATTTGATATTGTGGCACATGACTAGCCTGAATTCTTAATAACCTATCCCAAGCATCTTTTAAAGACTCGTCAAGTAAATAGTGAAAGATTCCATAGTCCTCTTCATCAAAATTATTTAAATTCTCATTAATAACCCCGGTAGGTCTTTCCAAAGCTTTGTTATTAAGGAGTTTAGAGAGAACAGAGGGACTATCCAAGGTACTAGAACTTGGAAGCACACCCTTAGCTCTTCTTGACTCAGCCATGGCAACAAAATAACTAAATGACACACGAGCACACAAAAGGCAAGCAAAAGAGAGAGTAAGAAGAAGGCAAGCAGAAAAGAGAGGAGATTGGGAAAGAGAGGGCGAATAAAACGGCAAGGGTAAAGTGGGGGAGAGGAAAACGAGAGGCAAATGGCAAATAATGTAAATGCGAGGGAGATGAGTTTGTGATGGGTACTTGGTATGTCTTGACTTGAGCGAAGACCTCCCCGACCACGGCGCCAGAAATCCTTCTTGCTACGTCTTGAGCTTGCGTTGGTTTTCCTTGAAGAGGAAAAGGTGATGGAGCACAGTAGTGTAAGTATTTCCCTCAGTTTTTGAGAACCAAGGTATCAATCCAGTAGGAGGCTCCTCACAAGTCCCACAAACCTACACAAACAAACAAAGAACTCGCAACCAATGCGATAAAAGGGGTTGTCAATCCCTTCACGGCCACTTGCAAAAGTGAGATCTGATAGAGATAATATGATAAGATAAATATATTTTTGGTATTTTATGATATAGATTGGAAAAGTAAAGATGCAAATAAAAGTAGATTGAAAGCTTATATGATAAAAGATAGACCCGGGGGCCATAGGTTTCACTAGAGGCTTCTCTCAAGATAGCATAAGTATTACGATGGGTGAACAAATTACTGTCGAGCAATTGATAGCAAAGCGAATAATTATGAGATTATCTAGGTATGATCATGTATATAGGCATCATGTCTGTGACAAGTAGACCGACTCCTGCCTGCCTCTACTACTATTACTCCACACATCGACCGCTATCCAGCATGCATCTAGAGTATTAACTTCATAAGAACAGAGTAATGCTTTAAGAAAGATGACATGATGTAGAGGGATAAACTCATGCAATATGATATAAACCCCATCTTTTTATCCTGGATGGCAACAATACAATATGTGCCTTGCTGCCCCTGCTGTCACTGGGAAAGGACACCGCAAGATTGAACCCAAAGCTAAGCACTTCTCCCATGGCAAGAAATATTAATCTAGTAGGCCAAACCAAACCGATAATTTGAAGAGACTTGCAAAGATAACTCAATCATACATAAAAGAATTCAGAGGAGATTCAAATATTTCTCATAGATAAACTTGATCATAAACCCACAATTCATCGGATCTCGACAAACACACCAAAAAAAGAGTTACATCAAATAGATCTCCACAAGAGAGGGGGAGAACATGGTATTGAGATCCAAAAAGAGAGAAGAAGCCATCTAGCTAATAACTATGGACCCGAAGATCTGTGGTAAACTACTCACAACTCATCGGAAGGGCTATGGTGTTGATGTAGAAGCCCTCCATGGTGGATTCCCCCTCCGGCAGAACGCTGGTGACGCCTCCAAGATGGGATCTCGCGGATACAGAAGGTTACGGTGCTGGAAATAGGTTTTCGGTGGCTCTCTTGATGGTTTTGGGGTACATGGGTATATATAGGAGGAAGAAGTATGTCGGTGGGTGCCCGAGGGGCCCACAAGACAGGGGCGTGCCCTATAGGGAGGGTGCCCTCCACCCTCGTGGCCGCCTCGGGAGCTTCTTGACTTGCACTCCAAGTCCTCTGGATTACGTTTGTTCCAAAAATCACGCTCCCGAAGGTTTCATTCCATTTGGACTCCGTTTGATATTCCTTTTCTTCGAAGCACTGAAATAGGCAAAAAAAACAGCAATACGGGCTGGGCGTCCTATTAGTAGTTTAGTCCCAAAACTGATATAAAAGTGTAAAGTAAAGCCCATAAACATCCAAAACAGGTAATATAATAGCATGGAACAATCAAAAATTATAGATACGTTGGAGACGTATCAATGACTGACCTAGAGAACGCCTTACAAGCGGCAAAGGAAACCCGATCTGAGATCAGAGCGGCTCGGGAGGAGCCTCGGCAAGCCGGCGAGATCGCGACTGGGAAGCCCTTTTTATGACGAACTAAATTCGGCGATCCGAAGTATGCCCCTCTTGATCAAGCGTGGAGTTCTCCGGACGCATACTTGGACTTATCGAAGAGTGCTGCTGATGCAATGCAGTTTTTCCAACACCAAGAAGGCCATGCAGCGGAAAGACTATTCTGGTCGCAGTTTAGCATGCGAAGGCGTCTGCTGCTGTTGAATGAGCAGATGTTCGAATGGGAAGAGCTCCACAGGATATCCGGACTTGCCATTAAGGTTGTCGTGGACTGGTTCTGGCATGGGGAACCAAGTCTGGATAGTTATTTTGGTTTGGTACAACGACTTGTTCGTGTGGTGACGCATATCGACGCTGGTAAGCGGTCGGCGTGCATAGAAGGTGCGCGGATGGCCCTTGCCCGTGTGAAGACGTACTGGGCGAACATGGAGGCCACCAATATTGCGACTATGGGTCCACCCGAGGACCAGGACTCGCCCGAGCACTATTTTGACGAAGTCTTAGAGGGTGCCCGCTTGATAGAGGGTTAGTGCTGGAAAAAATATCATGTTCGAGTAACATGTATGCGAATTGTAAAAACAATGCTTATGATAATAAAGGCTTTATTTATACTTTTCCCCGTAAAGTATTATAGTGCCGCCTGTGCGGCCGTTTATGTATATATGTATATAACCTGAAAGTTTGCAGTCGTCAGCTTCAGCCCCCTCGCGTATAACACGGGGGTGTTTGGAAAAGCACTTAATCACACTTTAATCCAACGTCTTGATCCGTTAAGGAGGTGATAGTGCGGCGAACTAGGCAATCAGACTATATAGCTTTAACACTTTAACTTAGCCATAGGAGTTTGACGGTGGGGCTACTATATAGCCCCTGGTATGTCCGCGTTTAACCGACGGTGTGTTTACATACGTGACCAAGAAACCGGTCCTTCGTTAATGCAGAGGAATCGCGAAGATTCCGCTGAGTCATCGAGTGGTTGACCAGCTCTCGCCTTATCATGACAGTCAGTTTTCGGCTTTCTCTACTGAGATGCTCATCAGGTTGAACCAGGGCACAATCGCAGTAGTTCTCCCTATACCACCTTAGCCGATATAGCGGAAACGTAAGGTAGCAAACATGGGAGCCGAGCAAACCCAACATTTGACCAAAGACATGATTCGGAGCTGATGCATATAAGGCCAAACTCGCGACGCCAAACACTCCCCAAGGTATTCGGACTTTACAACATATACCGGGCTGAATACAGCCCCTGGTAATGAACCCTAAATTTCAAGGTACGTGCGGCAATCCGATGTGATGAGAGAGGGCCTGTGGTGAGAGCATAGATCTCAAAACACACTGGTTGCTGCTTCTATAACGTCTATTTTAATACTGCGAATCGTAAGCTCGCAAATAACGCCGGTACCCCTCTTGGTCATTTTAAGTGCAAGGAGAGTATGAAACAACAAGAGATAGTAAAAAAGGTTTACACAGGGTCTTAATCTAAAAAGAAACCTTTGAACGGGGCCCTGCTGCACGTCTGCGCCTTTGTCTTCGTTGTGCCGTATCCTTGAAGGATATAACATGGTGGCCATCTGTAAGAAAGAAAAAACCAGGTGAAAGAATCTGGTGTGACCGTGAGTAAAGTTGGTTTGTTTTAATGAATCGTGAAATGTAATTTCCTGAGTCCGAATAGTGTCAAGCCGAACTATGGACTTCTTACATGCAGGAAGCCCCAGCGCCACACAGGGAATTTTGAGTGTATATTTATATATACAGGGAGACATGTACTGTCTTCTTATGGGTTGTTCTTATGGGGGCATAGCCGTTAATCAAGCTCGGGTTTATGTGAGCTGCTACACGTAGGTGTGCACCGGACACGCTTAGTTGTGTCCGCGGTCTTGAAGACCGATGGGTTGCTCGGCTTAAAAAGGCTGCTTCGTGATTCGGCTGCCAGAGCCGCCACGTATTCTTTTATACGAAGAGAACGCTCCGTGTTTCCGCTGGCCGTGATAACGCCACGTGGACCGGGCATCTTGAGTTTGAGGTAAGCATAATGCGGGACTGCATTGAAACGAGCGAAGGCCGTTCTTCCGAGTAGTGCATGATAACCACTTCGAAACAGAGCGATGTCGAAGATTAGCTCTTCGCTTCGAAAGTTATTGGGAGAACCGAATACGACGTCTAGTGCTAGAGAGCCCGTGCAGTGGGCCTCTACGCCTGGTATTACTCCTTTAAAGATAGTGCTACTTTGGTTGATTCTTGATGGGTCTATCCCCATCTTGCGGACAGTGTCCTGATATATCAGATTGAGACTACTGCCGCTGTCCATAAGGACTCAGGTGAGGTGGTATCCGTCGATTATTGGGTCGAGCACTAGGGCTGCCGAACCCCCGTGACGGATACTAGCCGGATGATCCCTGTGATCAAAGGTGATCGGGTAGGCCGACCATGGGTTAAACTTGGGGGCGACAGGCTCTACGGCATATACGTCTCGAAGTGCGCGTTTGCGCTCCCTCTTGGGGATATGAGTGACATAAACCATGTTCACTGTTTTGACCTCCGGTGGAAAGTTTTATGTCCCCCTGTGTTCGGCTGGCGAGATTCGTCCTCGTCTTCGCTTTGTGGTCCCTTCCCCTTGTGTTCGGCGTTGAGCTTGCCGGCCTGCTTGAAGACCCAACATTCTCTGTTGGTGTGGTTAGTTGGTTTACCGGGGGTGCCATGAATCTGGCAGGACCTGTCTAGAATTTTATCTAGGCTGGATGGACCATCTCTGCTACCTTTAAATGACTTTTTCCGTTGACCGGGTTTAGAGACCATGAATCCGGCGTTTCCGCTGTATTGTCTGGGCTATCTTCATTGTTTCGATGTTTGTTTTTATTGCGTCATAGTTTTCCATTGCCATCCCTAATTTCGGATGTGCCAGGATCACTAGTGCTGCTACGGGCTAGCCAGCTGTCCTCGCCCACGCAAAAGCGGGTCATTAGAGTAGTTAGGGCTGCCATTGTCCTTGGCTTTTCCTGGCCGAGGTGTCTGACCAGCCATTCGTCCCGGACAATAGTGTTTGAAAGCTGCTAAGGCTTCGGCGTCCGGACAGTCGACGATTTGGTTCTTCTTGGTGAGAAATCTATTCCAAAGCTTACGGGCTGACTCTCCGGGTTGTTGGGTTATGTGACTTAGATCGTCTGCATCCGGAGGTCGAACATAGGTCCCTTGAAAATTTTCCCTAAAAACATCCTCAAGCTCCTCCCAACTTCCGATGGAATTTTCGGGGAGGCTTTTCAGCCAGTGCCGAGCTGGTCCTTTGAGCTTGAGGGGTAGGTATTTGATGGCATGGAGATCATCTTCGCGAGCCATGTGGATGTGAAGAATAAAGTCTTCTATCCAGACCGCAGGGTCTGTCGTTCCGTCGTACGCCTTGATATTTGTGGTTTAAACCCTGCTGGAAATTCATGATCTAGCACCTCATCAGTGAAGCACAGGGGGTGTGCAGCGCCCCTGTATTTGGCTATGACGTGGCGTGAGTCCGACGGTTGTAGTGTTTGGTGTTGGTTCCGAACTGGTAAGCGACCGGCATATTTGGTTTGATGGTCGTGATTCTGTGTAGGAGCACGTTCTCTAGATCCATAGATGGACCTTGTTATGCCAGCCCTTTTGTCCAGGTCCTCATGTAAATCGTGTTGTTGGTCATGGGTTGCTACCTCCCTTCCGTTATGGGGAGGGGGTGCGGATTTGTATGTGGCATTATTAGCCGCTCTGTCTCTACCACAAGGAGGTCGGCCATATAGTTATTCGGCAGTATGGGCGCTATAGCCTCATCGTCGAACTCAGGCAGCAGTTTACGCTTGGGATAGCTCTTTGTTTGGCGATTACCGCCGTATTTTTCCTCAGTGTCGAGCACTTCGTTCCATCTATCATTGAGCTTATCATGTGCAGCTTTAAGCCGTTTCTTCTGCTTCTTCAAGCTCCTCGTAGTGGCGATAAGTCTCTGCTGGAGGCTTTCTTGTCCCACTTGTTTTTCGGGATGATGAATGCATCGTCGCCCAGACTGATCTTCTCTTCGGAGACTGGTTGGTAACTTGTGTCTTCGGCATTGCTGTGATCAGACAGCGGCCCCGAACTGTGTTTGCCGTCTCCCTGCTCGTCCTGCTTTATGGCTGGGTCTGCGGGGTCTTCACTGTCTTCGGCGTTGTCGGGGGTGTTATTTTCTCTTGTGCCGGTATCGCTATTTTTACCATGGCGTGGTTTAGAGCGGCGCCACCGACGTCGGCGCTTCGGCTGCTTCTCAGGAGGCTTATCCTCGACTGGGTCCTTTTTGTCATCGCCATTGTTATCTTTGGGTGTATCCACCATGTATATATCATATGAGGAGGTGGCTTTCCAGCGCCCTATGGGCGGTGGTTCCTGTTCTTCTCCTGCATCGTCGTCCATACCATCGATGTCTTCGGAGTCGAAATCAAGCATGTCGGTTAAGTCATCGACAGTGGCTATCAAGTGGGTGGTGGGGTGGGTAACGAAGTTCTTCGTCGTCCGCTTCCCACTCAAGCCAGACATAGTTCGGCCAAGAAACTCCTGACAAGGAGAGGGATTTTAATGAGTTTAACACGTCGCCCAAGGGCGAGTGTTGAAAGATGTCCGCGGAGCTGAACTCCAAGATCGACGCCCAGTTAGATTCGATGGGCGCGGATACACGCGGTTCAGAGCCTGGGGCAGGAGACGAGTCTGAGGTTCCGATGACGCAGGCCTCATTAGAGGTCAAATCTGTGTTCGGCTCTAGCGTCGTTGAATCTGTGGCTTCCGTGGCGGGATCCATCCTCCCGTCCTCGGATAGCGCGATCTGCACTGGTTCTAGGGCCAGGACAGTTGCAGGCGCTGTCTCCTGAGCATCACTCGATGACAGATTTAAGTCATTTTCATCGTGGCTACAGGGTGCGGCTGTGATGGGCTCGAATCCGTCGAAGACCAAGTCTCTGCGGATGTCGGCGGTGTAGTTCAAGCTTCCAAACCTGACCTGGTAGCCAGGGGCGTAGCTGTCGATCTGCTCCAGATGGCCAAGCGAGTTGGCCCGCAGTGCGAAGACGCCGAATACGAAGATCTGTCCGGGGAGAAAGATCTCACCCTGGACCGAGTTGTTATAGATGATTGAATAAGCCATCAAGACTTATGATGACGCGCAGTGGAACTCTCAATGAAAGCACCAATGTCGGTGTCAAAACCGGCAGATCTCGGGTAGGGGGTCCCGAACTGTGTGTCTAAGGCTAATGGTAACAGGACGCGAGGGATACGATGTTTAGCCAAGTTCGGGCCCTCTCTATGGAGGTAATACCCTACTTCCTGCTTGATTGATCTTGATGATATGAGTATTACAAGAGTTGATCTACCACGAGATCGTAGAGGCTAACCCTAGAATCTAGTGTATGATTATGATTGTTGTTTTATGGACTAAACCCTTTGGTTTATACAGACACTAGAAGGGGCTAGGGTTACACAGAGTCGGTTACAGAGAAGGGAAATCTACATATCCGAATCGCCAAGCTTGCCTTCCACGCAAAGGAGAGTCCACCCAGACACGGGACGAAGTCTTCTATCTTGTATCTTCATAGCCCAACAGTCCGGCCAATGTATATAGTCCGGCTGTCCGAGAACCCCTTAATCCAGGACTCCCTCACCCGCGGCAGCCGCATCCTGCGCGTGCTATGAGCCTGCCCCAAACGCGCGGGCGTACACGTGTGCGCGGCCTCATGCCGACGTCATCTCCCTCCCCGTCACCGTCACCACCACCTCCCATGACCGAGGAGGAGGAGGAGGTCGAGCTCATGAGGCGGGTCATGGAGGACTCCATGAACACCCACGACAAACGCCAATGCGAGGGCCTCGAAACCCAGTTGGCCCTCTCTGCGGCTGGCGACGTCGCCATCATGGAGCTGGACAAGGCCGTCAAGGAGGAGTTGCGGGAGGAGGTGGTGGAGGAGCTACCCATTGCCGCATGGAATCTACGCTTGGTGGGCCAGAGGTGGAGCCGGTTGTCCACGACGATCGAGATGGCTGACGCGGTAGATGTTGGGCCATGGTCACCCATGCCGCCACGGTCACCAGAGCAGGAGAAGTCGCCAGGGGAGGAGGTGCTGCAGGCGCCTCCGGCCTGGCAGGGGCCACCGGCCCACCTCTGGTAGCCACCATCGTACATCGACCTCACCATGGACAACGACGAGGACGGCGGCGCATGAAGACGACGGCGACATCCAAGACGACCACCGCGGTGGCGGCTATCCATCTTTCGTTTTTTTAGTTTAAGTTATGTTTGAATGTGCGCCCGAAACTAGTTTGAACAGTTTAAAATTCATATTAATGCTTAATTGTGTTTTATGTGTGTTTTTTAAAATGTGCGGCTGGTCACTCTTTTTTTAGATGTTTTTATGTGATGCAGACAAGTTATGATGCGGCCGCGTGTTGAGACACCGACCCGCGGACGGGCCGTTTTGCCGCCCTAAACGGACGAATCCGGACAAAACGGAATTCCGTTTGGTGGATGGTTGGAGTTGGCCTAACAACGAAATGCTACAGCCGTCGATCGATCTCATGGACTGTAGCAACGATGAGCACCGTGTTCCTTCCTGTCAGTTGATTAGACCTTCGCCTTCTATATGTATCCCAGTTCCCGCGATCAGCGGCAGCACAAGCCGTTAGGGGATCAACACATGAAGTCTGATTCGTAAGCACACAATGATTTGATCCGTAAGCACATAACGATTTGATTCATATTGATTTGATTCGTGCCACCCATCTTTGTTAGTAGTACATGCTGATGTGGAGAGAGAGAGAGATAGAGAGAGAGAGATGGGATCACGTAATGGTAGGGGGAGATGTCAATTCTGTTAAGGATTAATTATAATCCTAATAATCCATGCTTAACAACCGCCTTAGATAAGTAACCGTCATTAGTTACCGCCTTTATGGCGTCCTTTGTAAAGGTCGCGTCCGTTCAACGCGTCCCCTCACTTTGTATATATAGCCTTGTTTGTCATCAATAAAGAGACATTGTTCATTCCCATCATTCGCTCCTCTCTCCCTCTCTCTTTTTCCTATTAACACGTTATCAGCCCTTTGCCCTAACCCGAGCAAGCGATTAGGCCACTAAACAAACCGGCAGCGCCGGCGGCGCCCGCACACTATCAATCCGTCACCGGCGATGTCCTTGATGGCCGAGAGACGGCCGAACGAGTGCGAGCCCAGACCTCTTTGACGCATCGCGTTGTCCCCGGCGGAGCGATTTCACTAACGGCTCGCCTGCGAGCAACGCGGAACTAGCGACAGTCCAAGCCCACCGGCGCGTGGTGCGTGCACGCTTCACCCTGCAGAACGGCACGGCGGCGCAAGTCTCCAGCCGGCGCATGGTCGCGTGGCCTCGACCTCCCGCATCAGCCCGAGGCGTTCACGGCCCAGGCGCGGCGAATCTCTCGATCTGGGAAGAAACCAGATGCAAATGAGATGAAAGCACAAAATCCAGAGAGAAAGGTAAGAACGGGGAGGGGATCAGAAGGAAACATACAAGATCCCTGTAACACATCTCATACAAAACGACAATCATCCAAAGACCAACTCTGTATCTTGATTGATACATCAAGCAGGTGATTCAATTCCAATTTCGTTCCTGCACGAAGTAAGCACTAACCTCCAGGGCGTCGTTTGCATGCCGTCCAAGGCAAACTTCGGCGGCGACCCATGGCCCGGACAACGCTGCCTCGGCCAGGCTCCTAGCTGAGCGGCGGCAACCTTCGGCCCGGCTGCTCCCAGCGCTGCACCCGGAGGTGGCCGCGGCGGCTAATGGCCGGAGACCAGCATGGCAATGCCCTCAGGCGCGCGGCAGCGCGGTCCACAGCCCAGGCAGAGGCGACACCCTCTGTGCCCGACGCACCCCGGCGGCGCCTCCCATCGGCCTGAATCCTCGGCGCACAGCGACGAGCCCGCCACATGGCCATCATCCGAGGCTCTCGACCTCAGGGCGGCTCCCACGGAGCGACCAACCACGACGCGGCTATCCAGCCCTTCGGCGTGAGCGCACCATGAGCGGCAGTGGAGGCGACGTCCTCCGGCACGGCGCAGAAACCGACGGCCGGCAGCGCCCTCTGGCGTGCGACGTTGTACGAGCAAGCCCTCCGGCTACGGCCGGCGGCGACATGAACCGCAGCATCGGTGCCTCTGTGCAGAACTAAACAAATCGATGGCGATAGGGAACCTTATCCCTTCGGCCATTTGAGTCTAAGCCCTTCTAGTTTCTTTTATTGGCAAATGCGTCATCAGACTTAATATTACTTGAACACAAGCCATCAGGTTTATTGTTTTAGATTTTGGTTAATACCAGCATATAATATTGGTTGAGTTCTAAGGCATTGAGCCTATGTTTTTGGATGGGCCGACCATTACATCTGCAATGAACCCTAAAGATACTAGTACTTTTTTTACAATAAGTGCAACAACTACGTTTTGCATTTGATTTTCTTCTTCTTGCAAATCATGATGTAAATTCAAAACAATGATTGTGAAGTGTCATACTTAATATGACTACATCATATTTTATTTGCGAATCACAAGGTATGATGGCATCTACTGCGTAATTTGCAGATTATCCATCACTACTGTGAGGTCTACATCTTTTTATTTTAACAAGATGACTACCTTCGAAGTGCTCTTCCAAATATTAATATTATATGTGACTACCTCAAGATATTATAAGGTAATACTGGCATCTACTGCAAATTTTGCAGACTATCCATTATTACAGCAAGGTCTACATCATGTCACTTTGACAGATGATTACCTTCAAAGTGATTTTACACATTTTGCATAACATAAGGTAATAGAATTACGAACATCTACTGACAAAAGTCAGACTATGTTATCTATTACTGCGAGGTCTACACCGCATCCGGTGATTATCTTCAAAGTGTTATCCTATATAAATTGAGGTCAACACATATGAGTGTATAGCTAGCATCAGCTATCATAAAATTTGCTCCTTTGAAGCCATTATTGTTGTTCACTAAAATTATTTACTCTCCTAGTAAAGAAATAATAATAATGATCTTACATGATTAAAATGGCATTTTCTTCTAGTATCAATTATTTAAGCATCATTTTGCTTGAATAAGTCGTGGAAAATTACACAAATATTACTATTTGTGATGATATTGTCGTCCATACATAAAGGTAGAGACCATAATTTATAGCAAATATCGAGTGTCTCAAACACTATTACAAGATCCACATCACATTTTGGGTTGATATTTTATAGTGACTAACCCCATGTTTGAAAAATGTCATGGCTATTCTCTTGATAGCTAAATATGTACATATTCATTTTATGTCGCAAACTTCACTTAGTTCTCAAACTAAGTACATTATGGATGAGTATTTATTCACTTCGAATATTTTCCTTTAAGAGAAACATGCTGCCATGAGCACATCATGAATGATCGCCCATTTGTTTTTCAAGACCTCAAGTCTATTGCATCTCACAATTCTATCACATAATCAACTTCAAGTTGAGATCTCGTGATCAAATATTTTTATATGCAGATCCGGTTGAAAATTCCTTATACACTTTATCTCCTCTTAAGATGGTACTACCATTTTTATGATGAAGAAACATGGAATTTCTTAAAATCATCAGATTCACCCAACGGGTGCTATACCATTATTTGAAATTCTTGCTAGTACCGAGAATACTATGCAAGTTAGTGGTAACAACACAAAACCATGAGGAATTCGAAGTAAAGTGGATGCTAATAGACAACCAAAGATAGAATCATCTCTTAATAGGAATTGGCCGTTTTCAAATGATCAAAAGACAACTCTCCAGTTTGTCAAATGTGTGGTTATATAAATATTGTACCTATGATTACCAGACCATCAAACATATGGTCGAACCACACCACAAATTTATTAAAAGGCCAATAAGTTTAATGGGATAAATTTGAAAATTTGCAAATAACAACCAAATTCTAGTAAAGGATTGTTCTCAGAATCTTCATCAGAAGGAGGACCAAAATCTAGTGCAGAAAATGGAGGATGAACTCATTTGCACTCAAGCATATCGGGGACCTCAGGTAATCTCCTAATTATCCCACCATATTATTAGCCTATACTTGTACTACAACATGTAGTAAAATGTCCAATATCATATCCCTTGGATACAATATTCGATAAATTTGAATGTATGCTTCAATTCATACTCAATATTGTTGCGCACACAATGATTTTCTAAGTATTAATAAATTAAATATTAGGCTTGATAGCCTTAGCCATCCTGGTTTGGGGGTGATTAGAAAATTGTTGACAATTCTGTTGGTCACAACTTAACAAGTTGTAAAATATTCCCCATATCATCAGATTATATGTGCACCACATGTGCCATAGGGGAAATCTGTTTTAAGGAACTCTCACCTTAAAAATTCTAAGCAAGCCACTTATTCTTCCTTGAACGCATTCAAAAGATATATGTGGATTGCTTAACCATTATCTGGGGTAATTTAGATAACTTATGGTACTCATATACACATTCATAAATTGTTTAAGTGTGTTTCTAATCACACACAACCATGATCTTACCCGATAAATTGCTTAACTTATCAAAGTAGGAGCAAAATTCTCCTGAACAAAGGATAAACCCATTCGAATGGACAATGTCGTTGAACTCATTTCACGAGACTTTTATGATTGCATTCAGTACTCTATGTACATACCCATAATGGTTTTGTTAAATTTATTATCAAAGATATTTAAATGAATTACATGACCACTTTTAAAGAATTGTAAATTTACCAGCCTCTTGCTGGACACATACGACCTTACACACCGTAAGTATGATCTAAATCATACCAACTGCATATCATACTACTTAACCCCCTTGTAGTAACTACGTGGAAATCAACAAAGTATTTCCTATCTGCAATAATTCGGTTACATATCGATATCACCACTCCAGCGTACATCAATGGGCAGTTATAGAAAATTAGGGATCTATTTGAGGAATAACATTTTATCCGTCAATCAAAATTATTCATAGCCCGTATGCTGATTGCATCAGCAATAAGGATATTTTCCGGCATTAGGGGGAGATAAGTACCACAAAGAATGCCGGGAAATAAATTATAAATGTTATTGACATTCAATCCTTATATCCACGTACTCAAAGAATCTGAACTATAAGTTTAGAGAATCATATATTTGCAACACATTGCAAATTTGCCACATACATTTACTGATGAGAAGGTGTCACTAAATCCAATATTCCTGCAGTAAAGTGTCAGAAAGAGTGGAGGTACCTGATAAACCACTCTTCTCCCCAAATGAGAGCAAGAGGGGGAGAAAGTCTGACAACATGAGATATAACTTCTCATATGCTTCCGCGGAAACAGAAGAAATCAATTCCTCAACCAGTAAATGTAATTCAACATCAAGTTGAAAGACACCTCACTGGATGCTCATCATCCAAAGCCCGGCATAAATGTGCACAAATGTTTTGGTGCCGGGACATCGAAACACCTTGCCTCCATTTGTTGTAGGAAATCACAAGGAGTTAAAAAGGAATAAATATATTATCCACAAACTTCAATGATTCCATCAGAATCATATAAACTAAAGACTACATTTGTCGACATATATTTCTTCTCAAATTGCTAAACCTTTTGGGCCCCGAACCAAAATCCATGGTAGAGTGCCTCCTGCACTCATATTGGTTCACATAAAAGGAAGTAAGTAATGAAGAATAGCACTCGCTCTACAAATGAGTAGTATTTACCGCAGTAATACCTACTCCTCATAAGTATCTTCCATATGGAAAACTAAAAACTTCTCATTCATAGACAAAGTCAATGAGGTGGTGAGAAAGCGAGGCTTGTAGCAAAAGGGTTCACGCAGAGACCCGACATCGATTATGATGTAACATATCCTCTTGGTATGAGTGGAATTATGTTTCGATACTAAATATCATTGGCAATAAAAATAATAACAATATCCATGCAGTTGATGGATGAAGTGGCTACATACTCATATGAGTCTCTCATTTCGGAAATCTCTATTCAAGTCCCTGAAGGGCTTATACTTCTGAATCCAAAAGAAAATCGCAACAATTTTTGTGTAAAACTTCATAAGTCACTCTATGACTTGAAATAATCGGAAATTTATAATGAATTCTCTCAAGGGCTTACAATTCCAAATCCAAAATAAATCACAACATATTTGTGTAAAATTTCAGAAGTCACTCTATGGCTCGAAATAGTCGGAAATCATATGGTACTACCGACTAAATGAGTTCCTTCTTCAAAAGGATTACTCGAATAATGATGATTATTTACATGTTTAATAAAGGAATCCCAAATTTGATTTCCTTTCATCACCTCAGTGTATATTGATGACCTCATCATTAATGTCTATACAAGACCTAAACATACACATAATCATCTCAAGACGGGAAATTTGGATTCAACCAAATTTAGCTTAAGCTTACAACTTGAGCATTCTCTCAAGAATACATATCAGTCTACATATATCCAAGACATATACGAGAAGTTCAATGTGGATATATCAAACCAATAAAAGACATGTAATATGGTCATAGTACCCCTGATAGGGTACAAATCCATTCATACCTAGGGGTGATAATGAAGTGATATCAGGACCTGAAGTTCTATCTGACTAATGTCAAAGCACTCATATAATTGCAAAACTACGTCAGGCCTGACACTAAATTTGCTATCTTTGTTCAGAGTGCAACCCACAACAAAAGGTATATGGACGATATAAGAAATATTAGCTTATATCTCAAGCTCACAATAAAGCTTGGATATTTCCATCAGGAAATACAAGATATGACCATGATATGATATAATGATATTTGCTCTTTCTTTGATCCCAACAATGCCATATCAATGACTGAATTTGCGGGAATAGCCTTCATATGGAAGTCATCTGAATGAGCATTAATGGCTATTTCTAGTTATCATTTTGACATAATTGCTTTATTTAAAGGCACTGCAAAATATGCATGATTTGGCAAGAATGATTAACCACACTCAAAATCATGTGGCTGAGATTCATCAGAATCACATAACTTGTTCTTATCAAGATTCTAGCACTTGTGTTACTCGATATGTATAGGTTATATGAAGAGCAGTATCATATTGCACATTGCTCAAAATTCACTTATCCTCACGAATTATAGAAAGTGAGGAAACAATTTACAAACAAAATATTGGAAAATCCAACGGATTATTCATAATGTCATGATAATGCCATTGGAATTGGTCAGACACATCCTTTAGATTTGCAAAGTTCAGCGGGAGTAATCTCCCAAACTATAACCTATTAACAATGATCAGATTGCATATATTGTACTCTTTTTCCCTTGATGAGTTTTTCTCTAATGGTTTCTCATAAAAGGTTTTTAATGAGACAATATAAACACAAGTGTCTATATATGCCATATCATTTTCTCCTTATATTTTTCCTACCGGGTTTTAAAGGAGTTTTCAATGGCATATTAGATCGCACTCTTTTCCCTTATGAGTTTTCTCTCAATGTTTCTCATAATGGTTTTTAACGAGGCAATATCTTCTCAAAGATCATATATCATACTTTCTATTTTCCCTACCGGATTTTTTAAAGGAAGTACTCAAGATATATTAATTGTTCTCTAAACTTATCGATGATTTTTCTCCTTCTTCAAAGGTTTTTCCCATATGAGTTATCAAGAGACAATAATTATTATATGTTGCATCATTTTCTCCTTATTTTTCCCATTGGGTTTAAAGGAGTTTCAGCAACGTATCTACACTATTTTCCTCATATTTTTCCCACAGGGTTTTTGGAGGAGTATTTCTCAATATGAAGATGATGAACAATCTCAAGGCAAACATACTAAAGGAGTCTTTATCAAGATGGCGCATATAACCGAAGACAAGCATGGATTAAGGGGAGTGTTAAGAATTAATTATAATCCTAATAATCCATGCTTAACAACCGCCTTAGATAAGTAACCGTCATTAGTTACCGCCTTTATGGCGTCCTTTGTAAAGGTCGCGTCCGTTCAACGCGTCCTCTCACTTTGTATATATAGCCTTGTTTGTCATCAATAAAGAGACACTGTTCATTCCCATCATTCGCTCCTCTCTCCCTCTCTCTTTTTCCTATTAACAAATTCAATGGATCCTCCCTCCTGCTAATTTTGCTTTTGTTAAGTAAGCAACTTAGGTTCGTGGCATGTGCAGCGAGTGACCTTCAGCCGGAGAGATGGAGCGGAAAGACAAAATGAAAATTACTTGCTCGAATATAAGAGCGTTTAGATCACTATAGGAATATACGGTGAGACTGTTACCCTAAATAAAATATACTCCAATTTATGCGGAAGAAAAGTGGAAATAACCGGTTGCGAACTATTGTCAAGTGACCCAGTGAGTGATGCTGACAGTGCACCAGCTCCAGGAGCATTGTCTCCATCCGCCTTGTCCTTTTTGCACGTTGTAGCCTAGCTTAGCTTACCTTAGCTTAGCTAAGAGACTACTACTATTAGTGTGTGGGAAGAAAGATGCTGCTCATTTTTTAACAAAAGCGTAGTAGGAGATGGGAATCTGCTGTCGCATTCATCTTCCTCCGCGAGGAGAGGAGGAAAAAAAAGTCTCATCCGCCGCATTCGTCTTCACTGAGGTCGCTCTCGCTGTTCAGCTCAACGTGGAATCAGAAAAAAAAAGTCAGCTTGTTCTCCTGTTAGTCGTAGAATTATGCAGACGATTACATCATGTGTTTTTTCCTTCCCATGATAGGCCTTCTCTTTTCTTTCTCTTTTTATATTGTCCAATCATTCTACACAACGGGGTCTCTAGATAACAAGTTCCTGATAGTTCGGTGCACACAGAATTCTTCCCAGGAACTTCTGAAGACTACATCGAGAGTGTATGGAAGCAGCAGACGAGGAGAGGCCACTGCTGAACCATCGCTGCCTGCGTCCACAGCTACAGGTGATGGATATTCCTCTGCCCAACCAGCATCCCTGCTGTCTATTGCATGGTACTCAAAACAATCGAGCGAGCTTTCTCTTGGTATTCGAGATGGACGTTATACGCAGAGAAAATAGGATCGGAGGGAGTACTACTAAATGTGGAATCTCCATATGGAACTCAGTAATCAAATTTTATTATGTTGTTCAGGACGAATGTTCAAGATACACGAGCGATGGAACAGTTGATAGCGACAGACAGCCTGCTCCCAAGCAGAGCACCGGCAACTAGAGAGCATGCTTCTTCATTCTAGGTACTGCACAATGCTTAGTAAGAACATCTGCTTTGATGCTCCACATTTTCCGTACAGAAGTAGTAACATGTTGAGCCTTGGACCTAAATCAGGCGCCGAATTCAGCGAATGCTTGTGCTTCGCCGCCATCGCCAAGAACTTGGTCACCTACCTCACGACGGTGCTCCACGAGAGCAACGTCGACGCCGCGAGGAATGTGTCCACCTGGGTCGGCAGCTGCTTCCTCACGCCGGTTGTCGGAGCCTTCTTGGCCGACTCTTACTGGGGAAGATACTCGACAGTTGCAGTTTTCCTCTCCGTGTACATCTTTGTAAGCGAGACAACCAGAATGCTGTCAGATCGGCTTAATCTGCAACGTTTCTGAATTTACTGTACAACGCTGTGCAACATTTCTGAAACTTTTTCATTGACAATGTGCCAGGGGATGTTCATCATGACATCATCGGCGGCGCTTCCGTGGCTCCTGCCTCGTTCTTCCGACGAGGGCGGTGGTGTCCATCGTACCGCCGTCTACCTGAGGCTCTACCTTGTCGCCCTTTGCACTGGCGGAATCAAGCCCTGCGCCACGGCCCTTGGCGCCGATCAGTTCGACGGCGCGGACCCGGCGGAGCGCGTGGGCAAGGGCTCCTTCTTCAACTGGTACTACTTCTCGATCAACATTGGCTCGCTGCTGTCGGCGACGTTGCTCGTCTGGGTGCAGGACAACATCGGGTGGACCGTCGGGTACGCAATCCCGACGGTGCTCATAGGATTCGGCCTCGCCGTGTTCGTCTCCGGTGGGAAGATTTACAGGTACAGGCCACTGGGAGTGGGAGGGAGCCCACTGACAAGGGTCTCCCAGGTGGTCGTCGTAGCAGCAAGGAATTGCCGTCTCGAGCTGCCCGATGACACCTCGGCCCTGCACGAAAATGGCAATGCTCAGCACACCGGGCAGTTCAGGTTCTTTGACAAGGCTGCGATCGTGCTGGCGTCGTCAGAGAAGAAGGGCCCGTGGCGGCTCTGCACGGTGTCGCAGGTGGAGGAGCTGAAGATGCTGCTGCGGATGTCACCCGTTTGGGCGTCGATGCTCGTCTTCTTCGCGGTCACCTCTCAGATGTCAACCACGCTGATCGAGCAGGGTATGGCCATGGACAATCGTGTTGGCGCTTTTGTCGTGCCGCCGGCGTCGCTCTCCACCTTTGACATTATCAGCGTTCTCATCTGGGTTCCCCTCTACGACGCCGTGCTGGTGCCGCTCGCACGGCGCGTCACCGGCGAGCACAGGGGATTCACGCAGCTGCAGCGCATTGGCGTCAGCCTTGTTAAATTATGATCTAAATTCTAGAACCGTGTTAGACTAGACGTAGTACAAACGGTGTGGGTCTTTGCGTTGACGTCGACGCATGCGAGTACAACTCGTTTACTTGTCCTTCAAGGACTCTCATGTATCGCCCTCTTATATACCCCGTGTAGTCGTACTTCAGACGGTCTGTCGTCTCGTGCTTGTAATACTCCTCCTCATAGTGATTGCGCCTTAGTGCGTCCGTGGTTTTCTCCCGCAAGGGTTTCCACGTTAAATTCCTATGTCTCTTTGTCTCGTTTATTTCTCGGTATTATCTAACAAGTGGTATATAGAGCTGAGGTTCAGATACGAGATCAGAGATCGAGAGATAAGGGTTGCGTGCACCGCCGCCGACGCGACCAGGCGATCCGACGAATCCGAACACGGATCAATATCTGCTACTATCTTCATCTCGGTGAATAAGTCATTCGCGTAATTCTAGGTTGACGATTTAACTATCTAAATATATATTATATATGACAAAAAATATATATTTAGAAATTACATCCTTGTAGAAATCTAGTGATGTATTTTTCATAATATATAACACATATTTAATTGCTCAAATCAATGACCTAGAACTACGTGAATGACTTATTCACCTAGACGGAGATAGTACTACTGCCGCCCTACGAAGCCGAGACCGACAGTTTGGAGGCGATCGATATATCCGCTGTCCTCGCGCACGTTATCGCTGGCTCCCGAGGAGCAAACCGATCCACCGAGTCACTGCTAGTACTACTTGGAGACAAAAACCATCCGATTAGTACTTTGACTAGTACTAGTTCACGTGATCGTACTGTAGCTGCTACTACTCCATACGTGGACGCCAAGGCTGATCTACAGATCAGATTTTTGTTCTCTGTTCAATCGCTACGTCCACTTTCCAGCGACTGCCAGGTGCTATTATCCTATTTTCTTTGCCCTGCAAATTAAATTCTATCAAGAATTTTTTTCTACCAGCTTGTACTACTTTGTGTACACAGATTTACCTACTCATGGCTTCCATGAAGTACGATCTTCCGCTGCTGAACCGTGACACAAGGTTTACCCTATGGCAAGTTAAGATGCGGGCATTGTTGGCACAGGCCGACTATGATGTAGCACTGGATAGTTTTGGGAAGAACCGAATTCAGGACTGGACTGATGAGGAGAAAAGAATTGATTGTAAGGCTTTGTCACAAATTCAACTCCATTTGCATAATAATATTTTGCAGGAAGTTTTGAGCGAGAAAACTGCCGCCGCTCTATGGTTAAAGCTGGAAGGGATTTGCATGACTAAAGATCTCACCAGCAAGATGCATCTGAAGCAAAAATTATTCCTGCACAGGTTACCCGAGGGAGGTAATGTTTTGAATCATATTTCAGAATTTAAAGAGATCATATCTGATCTAGCTGCAATGGAGGTTAAGTATGAAGAGGAAGATACCGCTTTAATGCTACTTTGTTCATTGCCAAGTTCCTATACCAATTTTAGAGACACCATATTATATAGTCGTGATACTCTCACGCTTAATGAAGTTTATGAAGCTTTGAACTCTAAGGAGAAGATGAAATTAATGGTGCGTCATGATGGTTCGAGTTCATCCCAAGCCGAGGGATTATCTGTTCATGGCAGGACAAAGGAGAAGAACTCCAATAATGGAAACAGAGGCAAAAGTAAAAACGGCTACAGGGGCCGGTCGCAATCCAGAGACAAGAAGTATTGCAGATATTGCAAGAGAGACGGGCATGACATCTCTGAGTGTTTCAAGTTGCAGAACAAGGAAAAGAGGAAAGGTAACAAACCAGGTGAAAATTCTGCTAATGTTGCTCGTGATGATAGTTCCGATGATGCTCTTGTCGTTATTGCTGGATGTGCTGAGACCAATGATGAGTGGGTACTTGACACTGCATGCACTTTTCATATGTGTCCACATAGAGATTGGTTTAATACTTTTGATTTCACTACTTCTGCTGGTTCCGTTTTGGGTTTTGACAATTCACCATGCAAGATTGAAGGCATAGGTTCTATTCGAATCAAGATGTTTGATGGCATAATCAGAACTTTGACAGATGTTCGGTATATTCCGAAGATGAAGAGAAATCTTATTTCTATGAGTGCCCTCGATGCAAAGGGGTACAAGTATTCAGGTGGAGATAGTGTTTTGAAAGTCACCAAAGGTTCCCTTGTTGTGATGAAAGGTGACTTAAGTTTGACCAATGGTCTTTATTACCTTCGAGGTAACGCTACTCCAGTTGTTTCAAAGAATTCTGATTGTGATGCTGCTAACCTTTGGCATATGCGTCTTGGACATATGAGTGAATTTGGTTTAGCAGAGTTAAATAAGAGAGGTCTTCTTGATGGATATGAACCTAGTAAATTGAAATTTTGTGAGCATTGTATCTTCGGCAAGCACAAGAGGGTGAAATTCAATGCTTCGACTCATACAACTGAAGGTATTCTTGATTATGTGCATTCTGATTTATGGGGACCATCTTGCAAGAAGTCACTAGGTGGTGCTAGTTACATGCTGACTATTATTGATGATTATTCGAGAAAAGTTTGGCCTTATTTCTTGAAGCATAAATATGAAGCATTCTCAGCTTTTAAGGAGTGGAAGATTATGGTTGAAAGACAAACTGAAAGGAAGGTAAAAATACTTCGCACTGATAATGGTATGGAATTCTATTCTAAGCAATTTAAGAATTATTGCAAGTCTGAAGGCATTGTCAGACATTACACCATTCCTTATACTCCTCAACAAAACGGTGTTGTTGAGCGTATGAACAGGACCATTATTTCCAGAGCCCGTTGCATGTTGTCCAATGCAGGTTTGCATAGGCGTTTTTGGGCTGAGGCTGCTTCCACTGCTTGTTATCTCATTAACCATTCACCATCTATTGCTCTTAATAAGAAAACTCCAATTGAGGTATGGTCTGGTTCACCTGCTGATTATTCACAGTTGAGAGTTTTTGGTTGCACTGCTTATGCTCATGTTGATAATGGAAAGTTGGAGCCTAGGGCTGTTAAGTGCATCTTTCTTGGTTATAAGTCTGGTGTTAAAGGTTTTAAATTGTGGAATCCTGAAACCCAGAAGGTTGTTATTAGCAGAAATGTTATCTTTAATGAATCTGCTATGTTACATGATGTTTCATCTACTAATGTTCCCGTTGAGAGTGAACAGCAGCCTATTGTTCAGGAGCCTACTGTTCAGGTGGAGCATGTTATTGATTCAGGTGATACATCTGGTAATGAAATTGTTGATGCACATGATGAACCCGTCGTTAATGATGATCATGTCACTCCTTCTCCAAATCAGCCTATTGTTCCACCCAGTTGGAATCTTGCACGTGACAGAGTTAGACGGGGTATTAATAAACCTGACAGGTTAATTGAAGAGTGCAATATTGTTTCTTTTGCTTTATCTGTTGCAGAAGAAATTGAAGGTAATTCTGAGCCTTCTTCATATTCCGAGGCTATTATTTATGGTGATAGTAATAAGTGGATGACCGCTATGCATGATGAGATGGAATCACTTGAAAAGAATGGCACTTGGGATTTAGTAAAATTGCCTAGAGAGAAGAAACCTATTCGTTGCAAGTGGATTTTCAAGAGGAAAGAAAGTGTTTCTCCTAATGATGAGACAAGATATAAAGCAAGGTTAGTTGCTAAAGGTTACAGTCAGATTCCAGGTATTGACTATAACGAAGTCTTTTCTCCTGTTGTGAAGCATAGCTCTATTCGCACTTTACTCAGTATTGTTGCCATGCATGATCTTGAGCTTGAACAATTGGATGTTAAAACTGCATTCTTACATGGAGAATTAGAAGAGGATATTTATATGGAACAACCTGAAGGTTTTGTTATTCCTGGAAAAGAAAAGCTTGTCTGTAAGTTAAAGAAATCTCTTTATGGATTGAAGCAATCCCCTAGACAGTGGTACAAGAGATTTGACACCTTTATGCTCTCTCAAGGTTTCAAAAGGTCTAATTATGATAGTTGTGTTTATTTGAAAACTGTCAACGGTTCAACTATTTATTTGCTCCTTTATGTTGATGATATGCTTATTGCTGCAAAGAGTATGTCAGAGATTAATGAACTAAAGAAGCAATTGAGTAATGAATTTGAGATGAAGGATTTGGGTGCAGCAAAGAAAATACTTGGCATGGAAATATCCAGAGATAGACCGTCTGGAAAAGTATATCTAAGTCAGAGAGGATATATTGATAAAGTTCTTCATCGTTTTAATATGCATAATGCCAAGCCGGTGAGTACACCGTTAGCTGCACACTTTAAATTGTCATCAGCTTTATGTCCTAAGTCAGATGCAGATATTGAGTACATGTCTAGAGTTCCCTATTCGAGTGCAGTTGGTTCACTTATGTATGCCATGGTTTGTTCTCGTCCGGATTTATCATATGCGTTGAGTGTTGTCAGTAGATACATGGCTAATCCTGGAAAAGAGCATTGGAGAGCAGTTCAGTGGATTTTCAGATACCTGCATGGTACTTCTAATTCTTATTTACAGTTTGGGAAAACTAGAGATGGACTTGTTGGTTTTGTTGATTCTAATTTTGCTGGTGATTTGGATAAGAGAAGATCACTCACAGGTTATGTTTTCACCATTGGTGGTTGTGCTGTGAGTTGGAGAGCAACTTTGCAGTCTATTGTGGCTTGTTCAACTACTGATGCCGAGTATATGGCTATTTCTGAGGCATGCAAAGAAGCTATCTGGTTGAGAGGTTTATACACTGAGATTTGTTGAGATTCATCTTGCCCTACCGTATTTAGTGACAGTCAAAGTGCCATACATCTTACAAAGAATCCAATGTATCATGAGAGGACAAAGCACATTGATGTCAGATTTCACTATATTCGAGATGTTGTTGCTGAAGGTGATTTGAAGGTATGCAAGATAAGTACTCATGATAATCCTGCTGATATGATGACAAAGCCAGTTCCTACCAATAAGTTTGAGCTTTGCTCAGGCTTAGTTGGTATTTCTCACTAGTCCTATGGACTTTGACGCACAAGGTGTTTATGCTCATTTGGATGGAGTTATTCACTTTCTTCGACTACTGGAGGGAATTTGGATCAAGGTGGAGATTGTTAAATTATGATCTAAATTCTAGTACTGTGTTGGACTAGACGTAGTACAAACGGTGTGGGCCTTTGCGTTGACGTCGACGCGTACGAGTACAACTCGTTTACTTGTCCTCCAAGGACTCTCATGTATTGCCCTCTTATATACCCCGTGTAGTCGCACTTCAGACGGTCTGTCATCTCGTGCTTGTAATACTCCTCCTCATAGTGATTGCGCCTTTGTGCGTCCGTGGTTTTCTCCCACAAGGGTTTCCACGTTAAATCCCTGTGTCTCTTTGTCTCGTTTATTTCTCGGTATTATCTAACAGGCCTCGCACTATCCATTGCCGCCATGGCGTACACCGCGTTGATCGAGACTAGGCGTCTGGCATCGGCGCCGGAGACCTCGATAAGCATCATGTGGCTGGCGCCAATGTACTTCATGCTGGGCGCGGCCGAGGTGTTCACCAGCATCGGCATGCTCGAGTTCTTCTACGACCAGTCCCCAGGATCCATGAAGAGCTTGGGCACGGCGCTCGTGCATCTTGCCGTCGCTGGCGGGAGCTACCTCAACTCCGCCCTGCTCGGTGCCGTCGCGTTGGCCACGGGGTGGATCCCGGACAACCTCGACGAAGGCCACCTGGACAACTTCTTCTGGTTCATGGCGGCTCTCAGCACGCTCAACATGTTGCAGTTCGTTTACTATTCCATCAGATACAAAAGCTAAAGGCCACCAAAATAATTATTTGAAGGGGAAAAGGTGTGGCTGAATTGCTTACGTGTACCCACCCACCCCAAGAACTTTTCCTTTTTATTTGAGTTAATTAATATCACCATAATACATGAAATTGTGAAGCGTTAACAGATACATACATAAACTAGAAAAAACCATACAAGTGGTCACTTAACTTTTGACGAGTTAACAATTTGGTCCAAAATTGTGTAAAACAGTCTACCTCGGATGCAAGGTCATTAAGAGGCACGCGGCCTGCGTGTTTTTTTATAATAAAAACCTATTGAAAAGAATATATTTTCAGAAAGTCCTCATCTAAGTGTAAGAGGGAGCATGTTAAAACTGCCCGGGAAGAGAATTGTTAGGTACCAGCGGTTCTTGCATAACGAGCGTAATCTATGGAGCCCCTGTCGAGGCGATTGCGAGGCGATCCTCAGCCCCGAGGGGAGAGACCTCGCCGGCAGGGAGATCTGAGATCTACGATAGGAAAAGAGAGGTGAGAGTCGGGAATCAAGATCCATAGAAGGATGAGGATCCGCTGGGCCTGCTGGAAGCATGGCTCCGATCGAGGAAGGCGATCGCCCAAATCGCAAAGAAAAGGAAGGATGCAAAGAGCAATCCGGGATCCGATAAGGAGGAGCGGCGGCACCCAAATGATCTTGTGGTGGAGAGGATCAGATCCAAATTATGCGACATGAAGGAAGATCTCAAGCATGGCCTGGGGAGGAATGAGATCAAACCTAGGATGCATGTTTCAACCTGCTCGGGCAAGAAGGAGCCGCCTGATAAGGATTGTAAGATCACAGTGGTTGGCAATAAGGGAAGAGATCAGGGAGAAGGGCAAATTGATATCATGATGGGCGAGGTTTTTCGGGATCCGGATCATCAGAGCAGGAGCATAAAGGTCTCGGTTCCTGGGAGCAGAGGCACACCACACAACATTTCTTCACCTGCTAGTACTCGTTGCCTCCCAATGGCGAACCAGGAGTCCCGCAAGAAGAAAGCCCCCATGGATGCTGAGCATGGTGCTTCCCGCCCCATGGGGGGAAAGAGCTTCACTGGGCTGCTGACCAGGGGCGAGTCTTCTCGCCAGGGAGAGAGGGCAAGCTTGAAGCGACTAGGGGCCGGGGGCGACATCGTTGCCCCGAGGTTTCCTGTCCATCACACTCCCAGGGCCGACGCGGTGGTGGAACTGGACCTGACCAAGGAACGGGCAGCCATGAGGACCAGGTGGATTGTTGTGGGGCTCTTCTTCTCGCCCTTGCCCTACAACAGTGAAGGCCTCTTCGGCGAGCTCAAAAGCAAATGGGGCCTTCAGGAAAGGCTCGACTACAAACCCCTCAAGAACAACTGTTTCCTCTTGGAGTTCGAGAGGGCGGGTGATCGCCGCTTCATCCTCAACAATGGCCCCTGGACCGATCAGGGCGATGCATTCCTGATGGTGGCGGTGGACGGCGGGGCACGCCCGGGCGACGTGGAGGTTGCCCACATGCCCATCTGGGTGCACATCCATGATGTGCCCCCAATCATGCTGGACGAGGGCGTCGCCTGGAAGCTCGGTGCACTACTTGGAGAGGTGCTGGAGGTGGACACAAACAACAGTGGCAAGATTTGGGGCGATTTCATCCGAGTCCGTATAAACCATGATGTAGATGAGCCCCTCTGTAGCAGGATCAAGTCCCATGATAAACCAAAAAATGAGCTATTCTTTTTAGAGGTCAAGTATGAGAGAGTGCCACGCTTTTGTGGCTTCTGTGGCTATGTAGGGCATGGTCAACGCGACTGTAAGTTGCTAGAGGACCTCCAAGAGATGAGGTTCACGGCAACAATGTGTGCCTCCCCTTACAAGAAAAGTAGCAGTAGAGGTGACTATGTCACCCCAGTAGCGTCTAGTGCTCGTCGCTATCTTAGTTACGGGAAGGAGCTGCAGCAGGTGAAGACACTGAGCCCAGCAAAGCCGGACCAAGAGAGAATCCCTAATGAGATCCTGGCTAATCCCCTCGTGCAGGCAGCAATTGCCGCTGTCAGTGCACTAAGGTGTCTGATGGGTGCGACAAGGCTACGGTGCAGAAGACATCTACCACAACTCCCTCCACAAAGAAAGTCATGGCCGCTGAGGCGGGTGTGCTGCTATCCCTGGGTTCGTCCCCTTTGATCCAGGGGGTAGATCCGGGAGCGGGTCGGTCGGTCGCTCTAGGTGGCATGGGCCAAGCTTCGCCGAGGAAGAAAGAGGCCAGTGTCGACATGGTTGTTCTTGACCTTGGGCTGTAGGCTTCAGTTGTTGAGGCGACAAAGGCGAATGACCAGGCTACAGATGGGGCTAGCAGTGGATCGAAGATCGCCTCTGAGGCTGCTGAGGACGATAGTTTCCCGCTGTACCCCACAGGTTTTGGCCCGATCCCGATGTTCACTATGCAGGAGAAAGCTTGGACTGTGGAAGGGCTCTTCAACCGCATGGTGATTAGAGAGAGTGATACGTCTCCAACGTATCTATAATTTTTTATTGTTCCATGCTATTATATTACCTGTTTTGGATGTTTATGGGCTTTATTCTACACATTTATATCATTTTTGGGACTAACCTACTAACCGGAGGCCCAGCCCGTATTGTTGTTTTTTTGCCTATTTTAGTATTTCGAAGAAAAGGAATATCAAACAGAGTCCAAACAGAATGAAACCTTTGGGAGCGTTAATTTTGGAACAAATCTGATCCGGAGAGCCTGGAGTGCGAGTCAAGAAAGCTCCGAGGGCCCCATGAGATAGGAGGGCGCCCCCCTGTAGGGCGCGCCCCTGCCTTGTGGGCCCCTCGGGCGTCCACCGACGTACTTCTTCCTCCTATATATATCCACGGACCCCGAAAACATCTAGGAGCACCACGAAACACAATTTCCACCGCCGTAACCTTCTATATCCTCAAGATCCCATCTTGGAGCCTTCGCCGGCACTCTGCCGGAGGGGGAATCGATCACGGAGGGCTTCTACATCAACACCATAGCCTCTCCGATGAGTTGTCAGTAGTTTACCACAGACCTACGGGTCCATAGTTATTAGCTAGATGGCTTCTTCTCTCTTTTTGGATCTCAATACAATGTTCTCCCCCTCTCTTGTGGAGATCTATTCGATGTAATCTCTTTTTGTGGTGTGTTTGTTGAGATCCGATAAATTGTGGGTTTATGTTCAAGTTTATCTATGAATAATATTGGAATCTTCTCTGAATTCTTTTATGTATGATTGAGTTATCTTTGCAAGTCTCTTCGAATTATCAGTTTGGTTTGGCCTACTAGATTGATCTTTCTTGCCATGGGAGAAGTGTTTTAGCTTTGGGTTCAATCTTGCGGTGATCTTACCCAGTGACAGAAAGGGTTGCAAGACACGTATTGTATTGTTGCCATCGAGGATAACAAGATGGGGTTTATATCATATTGCATATGTTTATCCCTCTACATCATGTCATCTTGCTTAAGGCGTTACTCTGTTTTTATGAACTTAATACTCTAGATGCAGGCAGGAGTCGGTCGATGTGTGGAGTAATAGTAGTAGATGCAGGCAGGAGTTGGTCTACTTGTTACGGACATGATGCCTATATACATGATCATGCCTAGATAACGTCATAATTATTCGCTTTTCTATCAATTGCTCGACAGTAATTTGTTAACCCACCGTAATACTTATGCTCTCGAGAGAAGCCTCTAGTGAAACCTATGGCCCCCGGGTCTATCTTTTATCATATTTGCTTTCAATCTACTTTTATTTGCATCTTTACTTTTCTGCGTCTATATTATAAAATACCAAAAATATTATTATCTCTCTATCAGATCTCACTTTCGTAAGTGACCGTGAAGGGATTGACAACCCCTTTATTGCGTTGGTTGCGAGTTCTCAGTTTGTTTGTGTAGGTGTGTGGGACTTTTGAGGAGCCTCCTACTGGATTGATACCTTGGTTCTCAACACTGAGGGAAATACTTACGCTACACTTTGCTGCATCACCCTCTCCTCTTCGGGGAAAACCAACGCTAGCTCAAGACGTAGCAGAGAGCAGGGCAAGCAAGAACATGATCGGGCAGAAGGGCTCGGTTCTGGGGAAAAAGGAGGCCGCGAGAAGGATATGGCTGTTGCATCTTAGGCAACTGGGCAAGAGGGAGGACCTGACAAAATCAAGAAGGTTTGTGTTGCTGGTTTTGTGCAGGAGGGCAAGGGGGACAGCAAGGAAGCAACCGGGCCAGGGGCTCCCGGTGAACTGGTGGGTGCCGAGGAGGGCGCCTGCCAGGAGCCATGACGATCTTGAGCTGGAACTGTCGAGGCCTCGGGCAACCTCGAACAGTTCAAGAACTCGTGTGCCTTGTGCACACGTACAAGCCCAAGCTCGTCTTCCTGGCTGAAACTCGCCAGAATAATAAGTACGTCTCAAATCTAAAGTGGAGGCTAGGCCTCCGTCATTGTATCATGCAACCCGGTACCGGAAAAGGTGTCGGCATTTCCCTCTTTTACGATGAGAGTGTGGAAATAAAAAATATTGGCATGGGGACGAGGTATATTGATGTGTTGGTTCGCTTGAACCCTAATGGCTTACAATGGAGAGGTACTTTTGTGTATGGTGAACCTAAAGCCCATGAGCGTCATCTTATGTGGGCACTCCTGAGACGTATAAGAGACACATGCACGCTCCCTTGGATCATGATGGGCGACTTCAACGAGATTTTGTGGTAGTCAGAGCACTTTTATTCCACCAAAAGATCTGAGAGGAATATGGAAATTTTTTGCAAGGCTTTATCGGACTGCAACCTCTTTGATTTAGGCTTCAAAGGACCAGGGTGGACCTATAATAATAAGCAACAAGGCAACAGTAATGTTCGAGCGAGATTGGACAGATGTGTAGCAGCTCTAGAGTGGTCGGATCATTTCAAGAGTGCTTCAGTGGAACATATATGCTCGTCAAGGTCCGATCATCTCCCAATTCTGCTTTGGTTTGGTACTAGGAAGGAGTGGAGACCAGTTGATCAGAAACGCGAAGGCACTTTCAGATATGAATAGATGTGGGAGAGGGTTGAATCACCCCAGCAGACTGTTACTGAAACTTGGCGCAACAATGGACCGACGGTGAATCTTCAGGTCCTGGGTGATAAGATCAAGAGTATGCAGAGGGGATTGCAAGATTGGGCCAAACGGGACTTTGGTTCAGTAGTTGGAAAAGCTGCGGGTATTAGGAAAAAGCTTAGTAGAATCTGGAGCCTTCCACCTACAGCTGCTCTAACGCAAGAGGCAGCGAATTTATCAAAGGAGTTAGATGACCTGCTGTTGAGGGAGGAAATAATGTGGAGACAGAGGTGAAGGGCAACCTACCTGCGTGAGGGTGATAGAAACAACAAGTGGTTTCAGTGTAAAGCCACTTGGCGGCAAAGGAAAAATGCTATCCAGAAACTGAAGGACAAAAATGGGAACTGGGTCGAGGACACTCAAGGGCTACATGAAATAACAAGCTCGTTCTTCAAGGGCTTATATGAGAGAGAGGAAGACATAGACCCTTCGGATATTCTGGAGCTAGTGTTTGAGCGAGTAAATGAGGATATGGACAGATCCCTAACTAAAACATTCTCAAATGAGGAAATTGGCAACACACTTTTCCAAATTGGCCCCCTAAAAGCCCCCGGCCCAGATGGCTTTCCGGCTTGTTTCTTTCAAAGAAACTGGAGTGATCTCAAGGAGGATGTTGTGAGAAGCGTGCAGAACTACTTTGTGGATGGCGTCATGCCGGATGGCATAAATGACACAGTTATCGTTCTTATACCAAAAGGAAAGATCCCCGGTCTTTAAAGGATTATAGACCTATCAGTCTATGTAATGTCATCTATAAGGTGATATCTAAGTGCTTAGTGAACCGTCTCTGTCCTATCCTCGATGAGATTATTTCGGAAACACAAAGTGCATTTATCCCAGGCAGAATGATTACGGACAATGCAATCATTGCATTTGAATGTTTCCACAAGATTCAACATTGCAAAAAGAGTCTGGACAGCTACTGTGCATATAAGTTGTATCTGGCGAAAGCTTACGACAGAGTGGACTAGGGTTTCTTGGAGGGAGTCCTTTCAAAATTTGGCTTTTGTAGCAAATGAACCAATTGGGTGATGCCATGCATAAAGTCAGTGATATATTCGGTGAAGTGTAATGGGGAGCTGCTAGAGCCTTTTATTCCGTCACGAGGACTACGACAAGGGGATCCACTAAGCCCTTACCTCTTTCTCTTTGTTGCGAATGGGCTGGTGCATTTGTTGAAAAAGGAACTGGCGGAAAACAACCTTAACTCAATAAAGATTGCAAGGAATAGCCCAGGCATTTCAAACCTCTTTTTCGCAGATGATAGTCTGATTTTCTTCAAAGTAGTGCTTGAACAAGCTGAAACGATCAAAAGGGTGCTTGACACTTTCCAAAGGTGCACGGGACAGCTTCTAAGCTCTAGCAAGTGCTCCCTCCTTTTCAGTGAAGTTTGCCCTACGGATATAAGAGAGAAACTAAAAGTCACCCTTGGTGTGGTCTCGGTAGCTTTTGAGAGCAAATACCTAGGTCTGCCGACCCCCGAGGGTAGAATGAAAGATGAAAAGTTCCAACCTATCATGGAAAGATTCGTGAAGAGGTGCAATGAATGGTCTGAGAAGTACATGTCCTTTGCAACAAAGGAGGTCCACGTCAAATCTGTTATACAAGCCCTTCCAACCTTCACCATGAGTGTCTTCATGCTGTCCATGTTGGGGAACGTTGCATAAAATAAAATTTTCCTACGTTCACCAAGATCCATCTATGAGTTCATCTAGCAACGAGAGAGAGAGAGAGATGCATCACATACCCTTGTAGATCGCGTGCGGAAGCGTTCAAGAGAACGGGGTTGAGGTAGTCGTTCTCCTTGTGATCCTATCACCGGAGATCCTAGCGCCGAATGGACGGCACCTCCGCATTCAACACATGTACGGTCAGCGTGACGTCTCCTCCGTCTTGATCCAGCAAGGGGGAAGGAGAGGTTGATGAAGATCCAGCAGCACGACGGCGTGGTGGTGGATGCAGCAGGGCTCCGGCAGGGCTTCGCCAAGCAACTACGGGAGGAGGAAGAGGTGTAGCAGGGGGAGGGAGGCGCCAAGACTCAGGGTGCGTCTGCCCTCCATCCCCCCTCCTTTATATAGGCCCCTTGGGGAGGGCGCCTGCCCTGGAGATGGGAATCTCCCAAGGGGGCGGCGGCCACGGGGGTGGAGTGCCCCCCAAGGCAAGTGGTGCGCCCCCCCACCCTAGGGTTTCCAACCCTAGCCGCAGGGGGGGGCCCAAGGGGGGCGCACCAGCCCACTAGGGGCTGGTTCCCCTCCCACTTCAGCCCACGGGGCCCTCCGGGATAGGTGGCCCCACCCGGTGGACCCCCGGGACCCTTCCGGTGGTCCCGGTACAATACCGGGTGACCCCGAAACTTTCCCGATGGCCGAAACAACACTTCCTATATATAATTCTTTACCTCCGGACCATTCCGGAACTCCTCGTGACGTCCGGGATCTCATCCGGGACTCCGAACAACATTCGGTTTGCTGCATACTCATATACATACAACCCTAGCGCCACCGAACCTTAAGTGTGTAGACCCTACGGGTTCGGGAGACATGCAGACATGACCGAGACGGCTCTCCGGTCAATAACCAACAGCGGGATCTGGATACCCATGTTGGCTCCCACATACTCCTCGATGATCTCATCGGATGAACCACGATGTCGAGGATTCAAGCAACCCCGTATACTATTCCCTTTGTCAGACGGTATGTTACTTGCCCGAGATTCGATCGTCGGTATCCCAATACCTCGTTCAATCTCGTTGCCGGCAAGTCACTTTACTCGTACCGTAATGCATGATCCCGTGACCAGACACTTGGTCACTTTGAGCTCATTATGATGATGCACTACCGAGTGGGCCCAGTGATACCTCTCCGTTATACGGAGTGACAAATCCCAGTCTCGATCCGTGTCAACCCAACAGACACTTTCGGAGATACCTGTAGTGCACCTTTATAGTCACCCAGTTACGTTGTGACGTTTGGTACACCCAAAGCACTCCTACGGTATCCGGGAGTTACACGATCTCATGGTCTAAGGAAGAGATACTTGACATTGGAAAAGCTCTAGCAAAACGAACTACACGATCTTGTGCTATGCTTAGGATTGGGTCTTGTCCATCACATCATTCTCCTAATGATGTGATCCCGTTATCAACGACATCCAATGTCCATAGTCAGGAAACCATGACTATCTGTTGATCAACGAGCTAGTCAACTAGAGGCTCACTAGGGACATGTTGTGGTCTAAGTATTCACACGTGTATTACGATTTCCGGATAATACAATTATAGCATGAATAAAAGACAATTATCATGAACAAGAAATATAATAATAATCCTTTTATTATTGCCTCTAGGGCATATTTCCAACAGTCTCCCACTTGCACTAGAGTCAATAATCTAGTTACATTGTGATGAATCGAACACCCATAGAGTTCTGGTGTTGATCATGTTTTGCTCGCGGAAGAGGTTTAGTCAACGGATCTGCGACATTCAGATCCGTATGTACTTTGCAAATATCTATGTCTCCATCTTGAACATTTTCACGGATGGAGTTGAAACGACGCTTGATGTGCCTGGTCTTCTTGTGAAACCTGGGCTCCTTGGCAAGGGCAATAGCTCCAGTGTTGTCACAGAAGAGAGTGATTGGCCCCGACGCATTGGGTATGACTCCTAGGTCGGTGATGAACTCCTTCATCCATATTGCTTCATGCGCTGCCTCCGAGGCTGCCATGTACTCCGCTTCACATGTAGATCCCGCCACGACGCTCTGCTTGCAACTGCACCAGCTTACTGCTCCACGATTCAACATATACACGTATCCGGTTTGTGACTTAGAGTCATCCAGATCTGTGTCGAAGCTAGCGTCGACGTAACCCTTTACGACGAGCTCTTCGTCACCTCCATAAACGAGAAACATGTCCTTTGTCCTTTTCAGGTACTTTAGGATATTCTTGACCGCTGTCCAGTGTTCCTTGCCGGGATTACTTTGGTACCTTCCTACCAAACTTACGGCAAGGTTTACATCTGGTCTGGTACACAGCATGGCATACATAATAGATCCTATGGCTGAGGCATAGGGGATGACACTCATCTCTTCTTTATCTTTTGCCGTGGTCGGGCATTGAGCCGAGCTCAATCTCACACCTTGCAATACAGGCAAGAACCCTTTCTTGGACTGATCCATTTTGAACTTCTTCAAAATCTTATCAAGGTATGTGCTTTGTGAAAGACCTATGAGGCGTCTCGATCTATCCCTATAGATCTTGATGCCTAATATGTAAGCAGCTTCTCCAAGGTCCTTCATTGAAAAACACTTATTCAAGTAGGCCTTAATGCTGTCCAAGAATTCTATATCATTTCCCATCAAAAGTATGTCATCTACATATAATATGAGAAATGCTACAGAGCTCCCACTCACTTTCTTGTAAACGCAGGCTTCTCCATAAGTCTGCATAAACCCAAACGCTTTGATCATCTCATCAAAGCGAATGTTCCAACTCCGAGATGCTTGCACCAGCCCATAAATGGATCGCTGGAGCTTGCATACTTTGTTAGCATTCTTAGGATCGACAAAACCTTCCGGCTGCATCATATACAGCTCTTCCTTAAGATAACCGTTAAGGAATGCCGTTTTGACGTCCATCTGCCATATCTCATAATCATAGTATGCGGCAATTGCTAACATGATTCGGACGGACTTAAGCTTCGCTACGGGAGAGAAAGTCTCATCGTAGTCAACCCCTTGAACTTGTCGATAACCCTTAGCAACAAGTCGAGCTTTATAGATGGTGACATTACCATCCGCGTCCGTCTTCTTCTTAAAGATCCATTTGTTTTCTATCGCTCGCCGATCATCGGGCAAGTCAGTCAAAGTCCATACTTTGTTTTCATACATGGATTCTATCTCGGACTGCATGGCTTCTAGCCATTTGTTGGAATCTGGGCCCGCCATCGCTTCTTCATAGTTCGAAGGTTCACCGTTGTCTAACAACATGATTTCCAGGACAGGGTTGCCATACCACTCTGGTGTGGAACGTGTCCTCGTGGACCTACGAAGTTCAGTAGCAACTTGATCCGAAGTACCTTGATCATCATCATTAATTTCCTCTCCAGTCGGTGTAGGCACCACAGGAACATTTTCCTGAGCTGCACTACTTTCCGGTTCAAGAGGTAGTACTTCATCGAGTTCTACTTTCCTCCCACTTACTCCTTTCGAGAGAAACTCTTTTTCCAGAAAGGATCCGTTCTTGGCAACAAAGATCTTGCCTTCGGATCTAAGGTAGAAGGTATACCCAATGGTTTCCTTAGGGTATCCTATGAAGACGCATTTTTCCGACTTGGGTTCGAGCTTTTCAGGTTGAAGTTTCTTGACATAAGCATCGCATCCCCAAACTTTTAGAAACGACAGCTTAGGTTTCTTCCCAAACCATAATTCATACGGTGTCGTCTCAACGGATTTAGACGGTGCCCTATTTAAAGTGAATGTAGCTGTCTCTAGAGCGTATCCCCAAAATGATAGCGGTAAATCGGTAAGAGACATCATAGATCGCACCATATCCAATAGAGTGCGATTACGACGTTCGGACACACCGTTACGCTGAGGTGTTCCAGGCGGCGTGAGTTGTGAAACGATTCCACATTTTCTTAAGTGTGTACCAAATTCGTGACTTAAATATTCTCCTCCACGATCTGATCGTAAGAATTTTATCTTTCGGTCACGTTGATTCTCTACCTCATTCTGAAATTCCTTGAACTTTTCAAAGGTCTCAGACTTGTGTTTCATCAAGTAGACATACCCATATCTACTTAAGTCATCAGTGAGAGTGAGAACATAACGATATCCTCCGCGAGCCTCAACGCTCATTGGACCACACACATCAGTATGTATGATTTCCAATAAGTTGGTTGCTCGCTCCATTGTTCCGGAGAACGGAGTCTTGGTCATTTTGCCCATGAGGCATGGTTCGCATGTGTCAAATGATTCATAATCGAGAGACTCTAAAAGTCCATCAGCATGGAGCTTCTTCATGCGCTTGACACCAATGTGACCAAGGCGGCAGTGCCACAAGTATGTGGGACTATCGTTATCAACTTTACATCTTTTGGTATTCACACTATGAATATGTGTAACATTACGTTCGAGATTCATTAAGAATAAACCATTGACCATCGGGGCATGACCATAAAACATATCTCTCATATAAATAGAACAACCATTATTCTCGGATTTAAATGAGTAGCCATCTCGTATTAAACGAGATCCAGATACAATGTTCATGCTCAAACTTGGCACTAAATAACAATTATTGAGGTTTAAAACTAATCCCGTAGGTAAATGTAGAGGTAGCGTGCCGACGGCGATCACATCGACCTTGGAACCATTCCCGACGCGCATCGTCACCTCGTCCTTCGCCAGTCTCCGCTTATTCCGCAGCTCCTGCTGTGAGTTACAAATATGAGCAACGGCACCGGTATCAAATACCCAGGAGTTACTACGAGTACTGGTAAGGTACACATCAATTACATGTATATCACATATACCTTTAGTGTTGCCGGCCTTCTTGTCCGCTAAGTATTTGGGGCAGTTCCGCTTCCAGTGACCCTTCCCTTTGCAATAAAAGCACTCAGTCTCAGGCTTGGGTCCATTCTTTGACTTCTTCCCGGCAACTGGCTTACCGGGCGCGGCAACATCTTTGCCGTCCTTCTTGAAGTTCTTCTTACCCTTGCCCTTCTTGAACTTAGTGGTCTTATTGACCATCAACACTTGATGTTCTTTCTTGATTTCAACCTCTGCTGACTTCAGCATTGAAAATACTTCAGGAATGGTCTTCACCATCCCCTGCATATTGTAGTTCATCACAAAGCTCTTGTAGCTCGGTGGGAGCGACTGAAGGATTCTGTCAATGACCGCCTCGTCCGGGAGGTTAATGTCCAGCTGGGACAGGCGGTTGTGCAACCCAGACATTTTGAGTATGTGCTCACTGACAGAACTGTTTTCCTCCATCTTACAACTATAGAACTTGTCGGAGACTTCATATCTCTCGACCCGGGCATGAGCTTGAAAAACCATTTTCAGCTCCTCGAACATCTCATATGCTCCGTGTTGCTCAAAACGCTTTTGGAGCCCCGGTTCTAAGCTGTAAAGCATGCCGCACTGAACGAGGGAGTAATCATCAGCACGTGACTGCCAAGCGTTCATAACGTCTTGGTTCTCTGGGATGGGTGCTTCACCTAGCGGTCCTTCTAGGACATATGCTTTCTTGGCTGCTATGAGGATGATCCTCAGGTTTTCTCTAGGAACGCGTTGAAGTTCATGTTGACATGAGCGTTGGCCATTTGATCTACAAGACATATTTTGCAAAGATTTTAGACTAAGTTCATGATAATTAAGTTCATCTAATCAAATTATTTAATGAACTCCCACTCAGATTTGACATCCCTCTAGTCATCTAAGTGTTACACGATCCGAGTCGACTAGGCCGTGTCCGATCATCACGTGAGACGGACTAGTCATCATCGGTGAACATCTCCATGTTGATCGTATCTTCCATACGACTCATGTTCGACCTTTCGGTCTCTTGTGTTCCGAGGCCATGTCTGTACATGCTAGGCTCGTCAAGTTAACCCTAAGTGTTTTGCATGTGTAAAACTGTCTTACACCCGTTGTATGTGAACGTAAGGATCTATCACACCCGATCATCACGTGGTGCTTCGAAACGACGAACTTTAGCAACGGTGCACAGTTAGGGGGAACACTTTCTTGAAATTATTATAAGGGATCATCTTATTTACTACCGCCGTTCTAAGTAAACAAGATGCATAAAACATAATAAACATCACATGCAATTATATAAAGTAGTGACATGATATGGCCAATATCATATAGCTCCTTCGATCTCCATCTTCGGGGCTCCATGATCATCTTCGTCACCGGCATGACACCATGATCTCCATCATCATGATCTCCATCATCGTGCCTCCATGAAGTTGCTCGCCAACTATTACTTCTACTACTATAGCTAACGGTTTAGCAATAAAGTAAAGTAATTACATGGCGTTAAATCATTGACACGCAGGTCATACAATAATTAAGACAACTCCTATGGCTCCTGCCGGTTGTCATACTCATCGACATGCAAGTCGTGATTCCTATTACAAGAACATGATCTCATACATCACAATATATCATTCATCATTCATCACAACTTCTGGCCATATCACATCACATGACAATTGCTGCAAAAACAAGTTAGACGTCCTCTAATTGTTGTTGCATCTTTTACGTGGCTGCAATTGGGTTCTAGCAAGAACGTTTTCTTACCTACGAATAACCACAACGTGATTTTGTCAACTTCTATTTACCCTTCATAAGGACCCTTTTCATCGAATCCGCTCCAACTAAAGTAGGAGAGACAGACACCCGCTAGCCACCTTATGCAACTAGTGCATGTCAGTCGGTGGAACCTGTCTCACGTAAGCGTACGTGTAAGGTCGGTCCGGGCCGCTTCATCCCACAATACCGCTGAAGCAAGAAAAGACTAGTAGTGGCAAGCAAGTTGACAAGATCTACGCCCACAACAGATTTGTGTTCTACTCGTGCAATAGAGAACTACGCATAGACCTAGCTCATGATGCCACTGTTGGGGAACGTTGCATAAAATAAAAATTTCCTACGTTCACCAAGATCCATCTATGAGTTCATCTAGCAACGAGAGAGAGATGCATCTACATACCCTTGTAGATCGCGTGCGGAAGCGTTCAAGAGAACGGGGTTGAGGTAGTCGTTCTCGTCGTGATCCTATCACCGGAGATCCTAGCGCCGAACGGACGGCACCTCCGCGTTCAACACACGTACGGTCAGCGTGACGTCTCCTCCGTCTTGATCCAGCAAGGGGGAAGGAGAGGTTGACGAAGATCCAGCAGCACGACGGCGTGGTGGTGGATGCAGCAGGACTCCGGCAGGGCTTCGCCAAGCAACTGCGGGAGGAGGAAGCGGTGTAGCAGGGGGAGGGAGGCGCCAAGACTCAGGGTGCGGCTGCCCTCCCTCCCCCTCCTTTATATAGGCCCCCTGGGGGGGCGCCGGCCCTGGAGATGGGAATCTCCCAAGGGGGCGGCGGCCAGGGGGGTGGAGTGCCCCCCAAGGCAAGTGGTGCGCCCCCACCCTAGGGTTTCCAACCCTAGGCGCAGGGGGGCCCAAGGGGGGGAGGCGCACCAGCCCACTAGGGGCTGGTTCCCCTCCCACTTCAGCCCACGGGGCCCTCCGGGATAGGTGGCCCACCCGGTGGACCCCGGGACCCTTCCGGTGGTCCCGGTACAATACCGGGTGACCCCGAAACTTTCCCGATGGCCGAAACAGCACTTCCTATATATAATTCTTTACCTCCGGACCATTCCGGAACTCCTCGTGACGTCCGGGATCTCATCCGGGACTCCGAACAACATTCGGTTTGCTGCATACTCATATTCATACAACCCTAGCGTCACCGAACCTTAAGTGTGTAGACCCTACGGGTTCGGGAGACATGCAGACATGACCGAGACGGCTCTCCGGTCAATAACCAACAGCGGGATCTGGATACCCATGTTGGCTCCCACATACTCCTCGATGATCTCATCGGATGAACCACGATGTCGAGGATTCAAGCAACCCCGTATACTATTCCCTTTGTCAGACGGTATGTTACTTGCCCGAGATTCGATCGTCGGTATCCCAATACCTCGTTCAATCTCGTTGCCGGCAAGTCACTTTACTCGTACCGTAATGCATGATCCCGTGACCAGACACTTGGTCACTTTGAGCTCATTATGATGATGCACTACCGAGTGGGCCCAGTGATACCTCTCCGTATACGGAGTGACAAATCCCAGTCTCGATCCGTGTCAACCCAACAGACACTTTCGGAGATACCTGTAGTGCACCTTTATAGTCACCCAGTTACGTTGTGACGTTTGGTACACCCAAAGCACTCCTACGGTATCCGGGAGTTACACGATCTCATGGTCTAAGGAAGAGATACTTGACATTGGAAAAGCTCTAGCAAAACGAACTACACGATCTTGTGCTATGCTTAGGATTGGGTCTTGTCCATCACATCATTCTCCTAATGATGTGATCCCGTTATCAATGACATCCAATGTCCGTATTCAGGAAACCATGACTATCTGTTGATCAACGAGCTAGTCAACTAGAGGCTCACTAGGGACATGTTGTGGTCTAAGTATTCACACGTGTATTACGATTTCCGGATAATACAATTAAAGCATGAATAAAAGACAATTATCATGAACATATAAATATAATAATAATCCTTTTATTATTGCCTCTAGGGCATATTTCCAACAGTCCAAGGGTTTCTGTGAAAAATATGAGAAAATGATCTGAAAGTTCTGGTGGGGTGAGGAAGAGGGGCAGAGGAAGGTGCACTGGATGTCCTGGGATCGGATGACAAGAACAAAGAGAGCGGGAGGTATAGGCCTTAGAGATATGCACTTATTTAACCAAGCGCTTCTCGCAAAACAGGGATGGAGGCTTATTCAAAACCTAAACAGCTTATGTGCGAGAGTGCTGAAATCTAAGTACTATTCTAATGGTAACCTCCTGGACACGGTGTTCGCAAAGGATGCCTCTCAGGTATGGAGAGCTATTGGATTTGGTCTTGAACTACTAAAAAAGGGGCTGATCTGGCGTGTTGGGGATGGCAAAAGCATCCATATCCAAAGAGACCAATGGATCCCAAGGCGTGATGGTCTTGTGACAGCTGCTTTCATAAGAAGATGCCGTATCAGATGGGTTAACCAGCTCATGATGCCAGACAAAAAAGAGTGGAAGGAAGCTCTCATTAGGCAAATATTTCATCCTTTCGATGTTGATGAGATCTGCAAACTGGGTATCCCCTCTTCGGATGTGGGTGGCTGTATTGCGTGGCATTATGAGAAAAATGGTGTCTTCTCTGTCAGGAGTGCATACAAGCTTGCCGCCTTGCCCTCTACTCAGTTAACGTAAATCCCTTCCAACTCCACTAGGAACCCTAACGATCGGAATATTTGGGATCTCATTTGGAAGGCAAAGTACCCAGGAAGGTTCACATCTTTGCATCGAGGATTGCTACCAACACCCTGGCTACAAAGAAGAACAAATGGAAGCGTACCCTTGATATGGATGCCACTTGCAATATCTGTGGTAATGGAGTTGAAGATGAACACCATGCGGTTGTTATGTGCACCAAGAGTAAAGCTCTGCATGCTGCAATGAGAGAAGTTTGGTGTCTCCCAAGGGAGGACAAACTTTGGTATACAGGGGATGATTGGCTTCAACTGGCATTGGGGACGGAAAACGAGGAGATGCGCGCCAAACTTCTGCTCTTACTTTGGCGATGCTGGCATCTAAGAGAGGATTGCCTTCGGAATAACGGGAGAGAAACTATCACAAACTCTGTGATGTTTCTGAAGAAGTACGAGGAGGACTTGAGAAACGCTGCAATACCTGAGTATGGAGCGGAGGGTGTCAGCATCTCTAGACAGGGGAGTAGGAAAAGTGCGAATGGTCTCGCGCCCCTGGATGAAAAATGGACGCCGCCAGCTTGTGGTGTGGCCAAAATTAACACAGACGCTGCTTACCTAGCGGAAACTGGAGAAAGTGCGGCGGGTGTGGTGGCTCGCGATCACAGAGGTTTTGTCTTCCTCTCGGCCTGCAAGAAACTACCAGTTTGCAGTAGCGTAGAGGAGGCAGAGGCCTGCGCGGCTCTCATGGGCCTCCAGACTATGGCTAAGTACTATAATGGTGAGGTGATGCTTGAGTTGGACAACCAAAACATTATGACAGAGTTGGCCTCTAGGCACACTTCCAGATCCACCTGCTACGGGCTCATCATGGACATTAAACATGCTATGGCGGGGTTTGCTGCGTGTAGTGTGCGGTGTGTGAACCGGAAGAAGAATGCATTGGCGCACGACTTAGCTGCACTGAACAGGAGCAAAGGTGATCAACTGGTGATCGCGGATGTCCCTCCGAGTCTTTGATCTCTGATGCTTGATGACTGTATTGCTCTTTCTGAGTAGTTTTTTACTACTCTGATCTCAAAAAAAGTCCTCATCTAAAAGACAAAATGAAATCCTGTAATAATAACCCTGTGTTACCATGAAGTCTTCCCAAAACCCTTGGTCTGCTCGTTTCTCATTCCAACTCGAGCAGAACCAAGCAGGGTGACGATGCATTTGAGTTCATCAGCGGAAATTGCGGCGGCATGGAGCTGATCCTCCTGGAGCCTGGCACCTACCCTCCAGTGTATAGTATGTCCCATATCTGGCTGCTTCACTGGAGGCGTCTTTTACTCGCACATGATCAAGTCATGTTCTCCATGATTTTTGTGGGAGTATAAGTTTTTGCTGGGAAGGGTCTGCTTGTACCCGCATTACATCTCCTTGACGATGATTTTGGCTAAGTCAGTTAGATGTTTTATGTTTTCCGTTGTATAATAATTTGTCCACAATTCTCTGGCTAATTAGCTCACATTAAATTGTAATGTAGGAAGGAGATTATGCCAGCGATGTGAGACATCCTGGCAAGGAGTCGTCTACGTGGGTTGAGGCACAGGCGCATGGCGAGACGCTAGGTCCAGCTGGACACCTGCCTCCTACATCCTCCTTTGATCCACTTTGCAATTAGGCATATAAAAATTTTCAATGCAAGTTTGAATCGCAATTACAAAAAATTTACTGTGCAAAATTGGAGCACAAAATAGGGCACACATTGAAGTAGAAGATAGGGCACAAGTTGAAGCACAAACCGCTACATTAACCAAGGAGACAAGTTATCAGTACTACAATAATAATTCCATCATAGTTCATCAGCATATATCAATGAGACAAGTTTTCAACATCACACAATGTTGGTGACCACCCATTGCTTAGGCCTCAATGTTCCTCAAGCCGCTGCCAGTCAGATCGCCTCTGGCCACGGGCATAACGTATGTCACCGCCGCCAGTGGAATCAGCTCTACCTCGCGCGGACGATATCCCAATGCCACGCCCGCCTCCCTCCTTTGTGATGCCAATGTGCACGGCTGCCGGGAGCCCTCTATGGTGGGAGTGTAGGCGCGGGCTTGGGGTTAGGGATTTGGACTCAGGATGGAGATTTGGGGAATGGGGAACCAAGGAACTTATAGTGCACTTACGTAATAACGTCGGGGGGTTTTGTGAGAAAAAATAGCACGGGGTAGGTGCCACTTGATGACATGGTGGTGTCCGACCTAGTAGCCGTGGGACTATTTTGTACCAAACTGTTACCCCGTCAAGAGTTAAGCAAAAAAAAAGTGACCACTTTTATGGGTTTTCCAAGTTTAATGCATTTGTTAACACCATGCAAGTTCTTGTATTAAGGTGATATTAACTCTTTTTATTTCCCTACAAGAAATATCAAGCTTTGCACGTGAACAGTACATTTGAATTACAATATGAAAAAAATGGATTTTTTGTATGCAACATAAATACTACTTAAAATTATATTACTTTTATTGATCTTATTTAATATATTTATGTTACACCCAAAAAAACTAAAATATTTCTTGTACATTGTAGTACTAATGTTTCACTGGCCTATAAAGTTCAAGTTCATATATTATTCCGTTTGGGGGAAAATAACACTATGAAGCGAAGATAGTGAGCTAGCACAGATCTTCATGCAAAGTTGGACGACGCAGATAAGGGGGTGCACCCAAACATCAGTACTGAGTTCACACTCAGTTGTAAAAGCTTGAGCAGTATATCGCGAGTTGTAAAAGCACGAGTAATATATTAGTGTAAGAAAAATAGCTTGCACTGAGTTCCAAGAAAATGAAGTCTGCTCCAATGCTTAACACATGCATGCCTCCCCTGTTGTTGTCCACATGTAAAAACCACTACTCCGTTTGTCCTGTGTGTCAAAAACGCTTTTATATTATGGGATAGAGGGAGTATATAATCTTCTATGATATCTTGCCACAAAATGGAGAGGAGTGGGGAAAGAAAGCGAGTCATGCCATATAGGATATGGGGAATGTTGGGGTGAGTATAGCAGTGAAGAGTAAAGACTTGCAAGAGTAGAAGTAAGAGTAGAGTAAGAGAAATGAAAACACGAAGTGGGTCGGTGTAGGTTTTTTTTGATCGGATAGTTGGTACTATCCTACTCCATGTTGATGGAGGCTTCGAACCAGAAAGGTTTTTAGATCACAAAGCTCCAGGTTGCGAGTTCCACAAAGGACAATCACCCACTAAAAGTTCACGAAGGAGCAACTAACCTATGCCATCACTAAGTAGATGAACTCCTATAGAGAGTGAGACTTATATGATGTCTCACATTTAGGTGAGATCTTGATATCAACCAAAAAAATTCATATTTAGACATTTCAAAAAATCTCAAACTATTTGACAACATCCATGTGGGGTATGTCTACAACTCCGGAAAAAAAATCAACTCAAAACTCTATATTTAGAGATTCAAAAAAGATAAACTCAAACGTGACTAGTGACGGCTTTGGGCGAATAGTACTTTGACACTATTTTACATCTAATTTACCTTTTTTGTTTCCTAAAAGTTTTTGAGGTTGTACATCAAACATTCATGTGTGTCTACAATTTTTTTGAGAATGTTTGAACATGTATATTTAAAAAAAGCAATCTCATAGATCTCACCTAATGTGAGATCTCACACAAGTCTCCCTAAAAGGATCGAGAAGAGGTGTCTAGAGGGGGGGTGATTAGACCCTCAACAAACAAAGTTGGCAGTTTTTAGGTTTTTCAAGTTAAGTTGGTAGGTTAACGAAATTTCAAACATACACAATACAATTCAAGCAAGCATGAAAAGAGTATATGAGCAGCGGAAAGTAAAGCATGCAACTTGCAAGAAAGTAAAGGGATGGGATTGGAGTGTGCAAACGCAATGGGAGACACAGAGATTTTTGGCGTGGTTGTGATAGGTGGTGCTATCGTACATCCACGTTGATGGGGACTTCAACCCACGAAGGGTAACGGTTGCGCGAGTCCACGGAGGGCTCCGCCCACGATGGGTCCATGAAGAAACAACACTACTAGGGAAAAGCCTATACACAGAATCTTACCAGCAGCGCGCTTTAAAATCAGGCGCTGCTGCTACGTAGCAGTAGCGCTCGCTTTCAAAACTCGCTGCTGGTACAAGTTTATCAATAGCGCGCACACCCTAGGACGTCCTACTGCTAAAATTCCCACGACGCCGCCGCGAGGCCAATTATAGCAGCAGCGCGTTAATACAAAGGGCGCTACTGCTACGGATCGTAGCAGCAGCGTATTTACGCAATAATCGCTACTACTAAGGTTACTACAAAAATTTAGTCCCACCTTGCTCCGTGAAGAGAGTTTGTACCACCTTAAATATGTTACTTCTAAAACTTTCACAAGCACTTGGTCTTCATTGAACTCTATGTGTAGGATCTGTGGCCGAAATAGGAATCCTCGCTTGTTCCTAAACCAACAATCGAGGATTCCTATTGACAAATCAGATTGTACACAAAAAGACAATTGATGATCAATGTATTTTTTATGTCTATGTCTAACATAGCAGTAGCGCGTTCTCGGCCAAAGGCGCTACTGATAGGTCGTTTAGCAGTAGCGCATTTTGCTATATAGCGCGCTACTGCTAAGCCATTCCATCTCCCCCCTCCTCACCTATCCGATCTAGATCACACTCACACACACACTCGATCTCCCCCTCGACGCCCCTCCTCCGATCTGCGCCGCCGTCACCTCATCCTCCTCGCTGGACTCGGTACCGGCCTCCTCCTCCGTCCTCCCTCGACTCGCCGCTGGCCGACCCCTCCTTGCTCCGCCTTCCTCCTCCATTCTCCCTCCACTCGTCGCCGGCCAGCCCCTCCTCACTCCGCCTTCCTCCTCCATTCTCCCTCCACTCGCCGCCGGCCAGCCCCTCCTCGCTCCGCCTTCCTCCTCCGTCCTACTCTCTTCTCCCTCCTTGATTCGCCCCTCCTTCTCCCTCCCCCCTGCTACATTTTGATTTAGTAGGCTAGTTCATATGCAACATTCTGATTTAGTTGATATGAATCAGTTGATTTAGTAAGCTAGTTGATTTAGTTGATACAGAACATTTTGATTTAGTTGATTTAGTAGGCTGGTTGATTTAGTTGATTTAGTAGGCTAGTTGATTTAGTTGATTTAGTAGGCTAGTTGATTTAGTTGATTTAGTAGGCTAGTTGATTTAGTTGATTTAGTAGGCTAGTTGATTTAGTTGATTTAGAACATTTTGATTTAGTTGATTTAGTATGCTACTGGATTTAGTATGCTAGTTGATTTAGTTGATTTACGATGCTTTGCTCATATTGCTTTAGGAAAATATCACATGCTACTATTTTTCTTTCCTGTGAAGTGAATCATTAATCCTTTGCTCATATTACTTTAGGAAAATGGCGCCACCACCACCACCACTATGTCGACTGTGCAAGTCAAGGTGCGCCAGCAGCCTTGCAACTGGCAGGTTGTTTGGCATCTACTTCCAGCCGAGTTTTTGTCATGCGGCGGTAAGAAATTAGATGAAATGTAACAACTATTTTATTTTTAGTGTTGGCATCACTGCATTGTGACATTTTTCTTTTCTTACACAGACTGTCCCATGCAATGTGAGGTTAACATTCAACAAGCTGACAGGAGACACTGTGACATTTGAGGCTCCTGGGGGGCCGTACACTATGGAGGTCGAGAAAGGACGCAATATGTCGCAGATTGGAGGAGATGGATGGGCCCGTTTCCTCGCCCGCATGCGTCTTACTGGTGGTGAGTTGATCAGCTTCTCCTTCAGAGTAGAAAGACCCAAGCTGGCTATCATTTATCTCAACCTGGTGGAAGATGATGAAGATGACGAAGATGATGAAGATGACGAAGATGATGCAGATGAAGAAAAAGATGAAGATAATGAGGACCCACTCGATGAAGATGATGAGAACCCACTTCATGAAGCCATCGTAGCTCAAAGAATGAGGCTGAGCGAGGAGGAGGTGTGCAACCTATGGGACATAATTCCACCACATGCTGACTTTGTCGGGGTGCCATTCATGACCCACCTGACAAGTACCATGGTCGATCGACATGATATGGTATGTTATACTTACAAATGCAAATTATCCGATGATATGCTTAGTGTAGAGTCCAATGATATGTTGTGTGGAATCTAGTCATTGATATGCTTTATTGTAGAGTCTGATCACATGCTTATTAGTGTAGAATCCAAGGAACGACTAATAGTGTAGATAATCCATATATACTTATTAGTAGAATTCATGATTAATTAGTACAAATGCATAGTGAAATTGCTAGTTATCGACTAGAGGGGGGGTGAATAGGCGATTTTTAGGAAAGTCTTCAAAACATGGAAGTTTTGAAGACAAACGATAGAAACAGCCTAATTGATATGCAGCGGAAGATAAACTACAACAAGCAAGCCATAATCAACTATGCAATAGCATTAACGTTTGAAGATTAATAGCAGCTAGGTAGTAGGATCAGGATGGAAGATAGTATGAAGCCAATCAACAATAGTAGTCAAGCAATGAAGTCAATCGGATAAAACAGTAAGCAATGACTTCATGAAGACAAACTCAAAGTAAAGGAGGGAAGAGATAGAACCAGTTGCTTGTTGAGGACACAGGATTTGTTGGACCAGTTCCAGTTGCTGTGACAACTGTACGTCTGGTTAGGGAGGCTGAGATTTAACTCAGAAGACCGTGTCTTCACCTTATTCCCCTTGAGCTAAGGTCACTTAGTCCTCGCCCAATCACTCTAGTAAGTCTTCAAGGGAGACTTCCAAACCTTCACAGACTTCTTCACTCGGCAATCCACAATGACTCTTGGATGCTCAGAACGCGACGCCTAACTGGCTGGAGGATACACAGTCCTCAAGTGTAATAAGTCTTCAGGTCACACAGACAGAATGACTTCAGTGATGCCTAACACTCTTTGGCTCTGGGTGTTTGGGCTTTGTCCTCGCAAGGATTTCTCTCTCTCAAATTCTTCGAGGTGGGTTGCTCTCAAACGATAAAAGCCGTATACAAACTCTGAGCAGCCACCAATTTATGGTGTAGGGGGTGGGCTATTTATAGCCACCAGGCAACCCGACCTGATTTGTCCAAAATGACCCTGGGTCACTAAGGAACTGACACGTGTTCCAACGGTCAGATTTCAAACACACACGGCAACTTTACTTGGGCTACAAGAAAAGCTGACTCATCCAACTCTGGATAAGATTTGCTCTCATTGTCTTCGCTCGAAGACATAGGATTTGGGTTGAGTATCACTTTAGTCACTCTGACTTAGTTCACTTGGACCCCACTTAACAGTACGGTGGTTCCTATGACTCAACAAAGAAGAAAGGAAATGACGAAACCACACAGTCTTCGCGCTCCATTGTCTTCACGTAATGTCTTCTCATGTCATAGTCTTCAATATGAATATATTCTCATACCACCATTGTCTTCAATGTCTTCATACATTTTTAGGGGTCATCTCCGGTAGGTAAACGAATCAATGAGGGACACTACCTGCGTTATCCTGCAATTCTCACAAACGCATTAGTCCCTCAACCAACTTTGTCGTCAATACTCCAAAACCAACTAGGGGTGGCACTAGATGCACTTACAATCTCCCCCTTTTTGGTGATTGATGACAAACTGGTTGAAGTTTTCAACGGGGATAAAGTATGTGAAATTGTAAGGATAGGAATTGTCTTCATAAGTAGCAAGGGCTCCCCCTGAAGATGTGCATATTAATAACTTGCTTTTGGATTGCAAATGCACATGGCAGGTTGTACTTATGGAGATCCACTTCAACTTATGAAGATAATTCATCATGCATGAAATGATATAACAAGTAGAATGACATGCATAATGAAAAATGGACGTCTGCAGGATGATCTAAGTGCGGAAGTTATCATCGCATCAGAGTAAAGCAAACACGTAGCAGAAGTAGCAGACGACCATCAAGTTTAGGTGTTACAACTCAAAGAACCAAATGTATCAAAATGCAAGAGTTGTAAGCACGCAGCAAAATATAATGCAACCGCCCATATGAACCCGCTTGAAGACTATCAACTCATACGCTTCTCCCCCTTTTGTCAGTAATGACCAAAAAGGTTTGAAGACATAGAGCATCTACTCGTCTTCTTGATGAGTAGGTGAAGCAGCAGGGTTGTTGTCTTTGGGTGGCGGTGCAGAGGAACTTGGTGCAGTGTCGATGTGCGCAGTAGTTGGAGGTGGTGAAGTAGCGTCATCTTCATCATCGATCACTCTGGCATTAACTGTTGCCGCGGAGGAGGAATATTCAGAGTCTTCAAGAGATGGAGTTCTTCATAAGACAGCATTCCATGGAGGAGTGGAGTCAAACTGAAATCTTTCATTGAAGCCATCGTCTTGAAGATCTGCTTCAGCACTAAGCAGGGTCAAACTCTTCCATGATCTCCGGCAAGTTTCATGAGCAACAAAGGCATTCTTGGTGGCAAGGTTGCGAATGCGATTGAGATCCACCAAGATGCTTTACATCTGTCTCTTGAGCCAAAAGTGATGTTTATCCTGTTTCTGATGAAGGGCCACAAGAAGTTCTCGGTCATTGAGAACGCGAGAACACTTGCGAGGCCTTTGGGCAATGGTGCTTTCAGTGGCTTCAGTGGGCGCTCTGTGGGGCAGACGAGTGTTACCAGCAAATGGATAGATTCGTGTTGCTGCTTGAACACCTTCAATAGGCTGAGTGAAGCTTTGGTGCTCGGCATTCTGAAGACAAAGAGGCTTCTTGGCAGGGTCAGGATATATAGCTTCAACTGACATATCAACCTCAGGTAGAAAAATCACATGATTGCGAGCAGAAGGTTGATAGTTGACAGTAGAGTGTCGCTTTATGAGGCGCATGACCCATGGAGCATAAAACTTCAGACCAAAGAGATCAGAACCAGAGGCAGCCAGTTGTCTTATGAAGAAATCTTGTGCATTGAAACTGATACCATTGTAAATGTAGAAGACCAAAGTCTTCATAGCTCCTTCAAGCTTTGCCGCTGATGAATGTCCTTTGATAGGCCATAGAGTCCGCCTGATGATATGATATATGGTGCGTGGCAGATACTCAAGGTCTTCAACAAAGAACTCTGTTGGATATTCAGCATCATGGGGCAAAGGCTTCATCATGCTCAGCATCTGACTCATATTGGGTTCAGTCCTATGAAAGATGCTTTCCAGGCATTGCGATGATGTTGACATCCAGGTTCATACAGTTCTCTAGGAGTGGCAAGCCCTGTAAGCTCGATGATGTCCAGAGCTTTGGCTTCATGATGAACATTTTCAGTCATCCACTCGAGAACCCATGTCTTGATGTCTCTGTTGTAGCCGCGAATATGCAGAGTGGCATAGAATTGAAGCAATAGCTCTTCATTCCAATGTTCTTTGTCTGTCAAAAAGTGGAGCAGACCAGCATCATGAAAGCAATCAAGTGCTTCTTCTAAGCATGGCAGTCCAGCAATGGCTTCAGTGTCAAGGCGCATATGAGGGAAAATGTTCCCTTGATCATATAACACGCATGAGTAATAGCTTCTCTGTTGATAGCTCCAGAACCAATCTGATGCAATTCTTGGCTTCGTGTAGGGGTTCTTCGAGCTGTCAAAGAATGTGTTGTGGCTCTTGAAGCCATTAGCATTGAAGGACCCGGGGGAGTTGGCAGTACCTGGAAACCTTGGCAACGTGGGCTTTGGCTTCTGCACTTGAGGCCTATGCTCAATATGATAGTCAAATTGCGGTCCTGAGGCAGAGGGTGGAGGCACCAGAACGGGCCATCGGACAGTAGTGAGCTGACCATGACTATATGCTTGCTCAATTGTGTGAGGCCTTGGAGGCGGAACAGGAGCAGAGGCAACATCGGAGGCAGGCTGCACGACAGGTGCTTCGGGAGCAGTTGTCATGTTGACTTCAGGTGCAGCATCCTCATTAGCTTCAGGTGCAGCATCCTCATGGACTTCAGGTGCAACATCCTCATTGACTTCAGGTTCAGTAGCCACATTTGCTTCAGGCACAGTTAGTGTAGGCTCCACATTAGCATCAGCCATGACTACGTCACTGGCTGTATTGACGTTGGTGGTGGCAGCCTCAACATTTTCAGCCTCCACTTGAGGAGCTGGAGGGTCAAACACAGACATGTTCAGATCATGAACTATTTCTTCTTGAATGGGGGAGTAGAGACACGTTCTTCTTGACGCTCTTCATCGGCTGATGCAGCCGGATTGTCTTCAACAGCATGTGCTTCAGACTCGGAGACATTCACAGTTGGAGCAGGTTCAGAAAGTACTTGCCGTGCAACAGGTGAACGTTGCACTTCTCCTTCTGGAACGCTCGACAGAGGGACTCCAGGCCTTTGTCCTCTGCGAAGCCTGTGAAGAGCTGGCTTCACTGTAGGAGATGGAGTTGGCTGAGCCTGAAAGTCTTCATCCTCTTCTTGCACGTTGGGGGTAGCTTGTTGTTGTTGTAGGGGAGTACTGGGGAAGTCTTGTTCTTGTGGGTGATCAGCCCATGAATCATCCTGTGCAATTGGCGTCAGAGGACGACCAACGCTGATGAGTTCGTTGTTCGTACGAACAGGCGATGATACCACATTGTATTCGATCTAAGGAAGAACTTCATCATCTTCAACATTGACATGATGACCAATGTCTTCAGCAGCGGTGGGTTCAGCTGCTGGAATATCTTCAGCTTCAGGAGCCTCTGTGGAAGCAGGCTCATGCACAGTCATGTGAAGTTCTTGGGATGCAGATGCAGGATGAATCACTGAGAGGGGTTCAACAAAAAGGGGCTCTGTGGGAGCAGCCCGATTCTTCTTGGTCTTGCGCTTCTTCTTGGAGGGAGCAGCATCAGAGGCTTCGGTATTCTTCATCTTTCTAGCTTCTGCCTCTGCAGCCCTCGTTTTCTTCTGTTCAGAAGCGGTTGTGGTGACCTTTGGCTTCGAGCCAGTCATGCTACTTGGGAAGATAATACGTGGAGCTTCTTGGCTTGAAGGCGCAGGCTGATCAGCAGGAAACTTCTTCTTTTTCTTTGCAGCCATTCTGGGGTCAATGCCGGGACGGCCAAGTGACTTGCGCTTCTCAGCCTCATTGTAGGCAAGCACACACTTATCAGCCAAACTCTTCATGCGCTCACGAGAGCCTTGAGCTTCTTGGCGCTTCTTCTGAAAAGCTTCTTTAAGCTCATGCAGCATGACCTTAAAGTTTCTGACGTCTTGAACACTTAGCTTGGCCACATGCTTCTTGAATTGAGCCTTCTCATAATCAATCTTGTGCTTGAGCTCAATGATTCTCTGAGCGAGAGCCAGCTCAGAAGCAATGGCGCCACTGAAAGAGACGCTGAGGCCAATTGGAAGCTATAAATCTTCAAAGCTGACATTTGGGGTGTCGAACCACTCATCAATGAAATTGTGGATGATGGCCATATCAAAGAGAGGCAAGTTGTTGAAGATTTCTGCTTCTTCCTTGCTCTTTATCAGCTGCTCAAGAGCATCAGCCGCAAGATCTTCATCACTTGATAGATCAATGGGTTCTTCACGCAGAATAGCAGCAGGAGTCAGAGCTTGATCAGCATGCCTGACAAGTTGCTTTTTCTTCTCCGTCCTCTTGGAGATACGGGATTGATCTTCAGACTGCACACTGGCTTCAGGAGGTGCAGTGGCCAATGGCTTCACACGAGAAGCTTTTGGTGGTACGGGTTTAGAAGCCTTTAGCTTCTTTTGCTTCTGTGGTTTCGAAGGAGGAGCTGGGGCTTCATCAGAATCAGCCTCATTGTCAGAATGATCCACTTTGGCACCTTGTACCAAGATGTAGGAGATGAGGCCATCAAGGTTTGCAAAGGGGCCAATTCTATTTTCTTCAGCTTCACGAGTCCCATCCTCACGGGGAGCAGAGGGACCAGGATTGAAGTCCAACCCCCATGACTTCTTGTTTTCCTTTGCCGAAGCCACGGCAAACTGGAAGTTGCGCTTGAAGAGATTGTCGTCGCGACACCAGAGTAATGATGATGGGTCGGCTTCTTCAGGATGTGGTTGACGGACCATGCAAGGATAGAATTCTTGCTCAATGGCTTCAGCTCTGTTCTTGGGTTGAAGGCCTCGATAGATAATATCGCCCCAAGGACTCTTGGTAGCATTTTTCTCAGCATATTCCTTGGTGACGAACTTGTACTTGAACCATTCTTCAGCCCAATAGCGTCGAATCCATTGGATTCGTGTCTTGCGCTGATGATAAGTCTCTTCAGGGTCTGTCTTGTACAGTTCTGCTAGGTCATCAGGCAGATCTTTGGATGTTCCTCCTCTGCGCTGTCTGCCACCCTTCCTTGCTGATTTTTCTGCAGCCATGAACTTCAAGCTGAATGGCTTCAATACATTCAGAGGCTTCAACGATTTACGCTTGCTGGTCAAGCAGGAACTGGCTTCAGGAGAATTGATATGATGCTGTCAGTATTCTGCAAACGAATGCAGACTATGAGAACCAAGGGATTCTCCCACGGACATGTACCTGTGACAGCATTAGAGATGCGAGGGAAGGGGAAGAGGTCATATGCATTCTCAGAAGATTTTGAAGATAAATCAGTTTGAAGACATTGACCTCATGATGCGAGGACATTCACTTATATGTGGTGAGTTGGTTCCAGATTTGTACCATTCCGTGAATAAGTACAAGTGAGGAATCAAACTAGATAGGAAATCTAAGTGAATAGACTAGGCATTATGAGATGCAGATAGAATAGATCTAACATTTAGTAGGCAGAAACCACTTTCGGTAAGTAGGATGAATCTATGAAGATCAAAAAGGTGGTAAAAATAGAGTTATAATTACCGCGCGAAGAACTGCTAGATGGGAAGAATGAGAGACCGAGCAGTTCAGCCCACCGTGCCCTAACTTGGCGACGGAGGACACCTACGGCGACGGCGGAGAGAAAGATGTCCGCGGCCGGCGTGAGGACGGCGTCGGAGAAGTCGCGGCAGCTAAGCGCTTCGTCGCCGGTGTCGTCGAGAGCTAGCGGTGGCGCTAGGGTTTTGACGGAGGTGGAGAGGTGGAAGAAAGATTTCTTTACCGCAGGGGACACGTATTTATAAGTAGTTGTGCGGAACAGCGCAATTACTCAGGTGCCCCTGACTGTTCACATCCGTGGGACATGTGGCAAGCATGCAGCATACATAGAGTTGTCCCACGTTCCCACGCCCGCCAGGCATGTCGGAGAGTTGTGTCGGCTTCTCCGGATATAGACAATAAAGATGAATCATTTAAATAGAACTTAATTTTTGTCTCTGTGTCTTCTGCTGACAAGGATGCAGAGAAGACATTCGACAGTTTCATTAGAATGCATATGATTTGGACAGATGGAGTTTGAGATAGTAAGCATAGAGAGATTAGGGTCCGATCACATTCACTTAGTTCAAAAGATTCAACAGTGAAGACATAGCTATAAGTGAATGCTGTAGAGGACAGAACGCTAGTATATATATATACATATATATATATATATATATATATATATATATATATATATATGCAATCAAATCACTATAGCGCAGAAAAATCACGAAGATAAATTGAAACTGAAGACAAACCAAATGCAAAATCTTTGCAAAATAACGCCATGAGTGAAACACTTCAAACAGAGAAATTTGGTGGTGGCGTTACCCACCTTATAGGAAGTATTAGACCCAGACACGGCGCACAACTATCGTGGCGCTCCGAAGTCAAATTCCATGTTAATGTATTCACACTCAGAGTGTAAATCTTCATTGATTGAAGATATACATTACTTTGTGTGTTGCAAATCTAAGTCATCAACATGCATAAGTGTTAGGATGTGTGCCTGATCACAGGAGATTCGAGGATTCCAAGATATTTAGCTCACACCGTAACTTGCAAAATCTTTTCTCGTCCAAGGGCTTTGTGAAGATATCTGCCAGTTGCTCTTTAGTGTTGACGTGCAGGATATCTATATCTTTCTTCATAACATGATCTCTGAGAAAGTGATGACGTATTTCAATGTGCTTTGTCTTCGATTGCTGGACTGGATTGTTGGCAATCTTGATGGCACTTTCGTTATCGCAGAAGAGAGGGACTTGCTTCAGATCGATACCATAGTCCTTGAGAGTTTGCTTCATCCATAGAAGCTGAGCACAACAAGATCCAGCAGCAATGTATTCAGATTCAGTAGTTGAGAGTGACACACAGTTCTGCTTCTTTGAAGACCAACAGACAAGTGATCGACCGAGAAAATGACATGTGCCTGATGTAGACTTGCGATCCACTTTGTCACCAGCATAATTAGCATCCAAAAATCCAACCAGATCAAACCTTGAGCCCTTTGGATACCATAATCCTAGTGTTGGGGTGTAAGCCAAATATCGAAGAATTCGCTTCACAGCTAAGTGATGTGATTCCTTTGGTGCCGCTTGGAATCGAGCACACATGCAAACACTAAGCATAATATCTGGCCTAGATGCACATAAATAAAGCAAAGAACCAATCATGGAGCGGTATACCTTTTGATCGAACTCTTTACCATTGTCGTCGGGACCAAGATGGTGCTTGGCTGGCATTGGCGTCGTGTAGCCTTTGCAGTCTTCCATTCCAAACTTCTTCAGACAATCTTTGAGGTATTTTTCTTGAGATATGAAGATGCCATTTCGTTGCTGACGAATTTGAAGACCAAGGAAGAACTTCAGCTCTCCCATCATGGACATTTGATATTGCTCTTGCATCATGTACCCAAACTCATCACTGTACTTCTGGTTGGTGCAGCCGAAGATTATGTCATCCACATATATTTGGCACACAAACAGTTCACCATCATATGTCTTCGTGAAGAGTGTGGGATCGAGAGATCCAGGTTTGAAGCCTTTGCTCTTCAGGAAGTCTTTGATTGTATCATACCAGGCACGAGGAGCTTGTTTGAGGCCATACAGTGCTTTGTTCAGTTTGTACACCATATCAGGATGTTTTGGATCTTCAAAGCCAGGTGGTTGTGCAACATATACTTCTTCTTCAATCTTGCCATTTAGAAATGCACTCTTTACATCCATTTGATATAGCAAGATGTTGTGATGATTAGCATAGGCTAGCAGTATGCGAATAGCTTCAAGCCTAGCAACAGGAGAAAATGTTTCATCGAAGTCAATTCCTTCAACTTCAGTATATCCTTGAGCCACAAGACGAGCTTTGTTTCTGACGACTTGACCATGCTCATCTTGCTTGTTTCGATATATCCACTTTGTTCCAATAATGTTATGCTTGCGAGGGTCAGGTCGCTTCACAAGTTCCCAAACATTATTTAGCTTGAACTGTTGAAGTTCTTCTTGCATGGCTTGAATCCATTCAGGTTCCATAAAAGCTTCAGCAACTTTCTTGGGTTCTGATATTGACACAAATGAAAAATGCCCACAGAAATTTGCTAGCTGTGTTGCTCTTGAGCGAGTGAGCGGACCAGGTGCATTGATGCTGTCAATAATCTTCTCTATTTGAACTTCATTTGCAACACGAGGATGAACAGGACGAAGATTCTGCTCTGGCTGATCATTGTCATCATTGGGAGGATTGTCTTCGGTCTGAGCATTGTCTTCAGGTTGATTTGGTGCAGAGATGATAAGTTCCTCTTCAGGCTGTGCTTCAGAGGGCATGATCTCACCAGTTCCCATCAACTTGACAGATTCACAGGAGGGAGCTTCATCCAGTGTACTTGGCAGAATTTCTCTTTGTGAACCATTGGTTTCATCAAATCGCACATCCACTGTTTCAACAATATTGTAGTGGAAGAGGTTGAAGACTCTGTAAGAGTGCGAATCCTTTCCATAGCCAAGCATGAAGCCTTCGTGAGCTTTGGGTTCAAATTTTGACTTGTGATGGGGATCCTTGATCCAACATCTAGCACCAAAGACTCTGAAGTAGCTAACATTTGGCTTCTTGCCAGTGAGGAGCTCATAGGATGTTTTGCCCAGAAGCTTATGGATGTAGACACGGTTGATGATGTGACAAGCTGTATCAATGGCTTCAGGCCAGAACTTTCTTGGTGTCTTGTACTCGTCAAGCATTGTTCGAGCCATCTCGATGAGGGTTCTGTTCTTGCGCTCTACAATGCCATTTTGCTGAGGTGTGTATGGAGCAGAAAACTCATGAGTGATTCCCATTGTATCCAAATAAATATAAAGCCCGGTGTTCTTGAATTCAGTGCCGTTATCACTTCTGATATGCTTGATCTTGACACCATAGTTGTTCATTGCTCGATTGGCGAATCGTCTGAAGACATCTTGTACTTAAGTCTTGTAGAGAATTATGTGCACCCATGTGTATCTTGAGTAGTCATCAACAATGACGAAGCCATAGAGACACGCCGTTGTTGTGAGGGTGGAGTAGTGGGTAGGTCCAAATAAGTCCATGTGAAGCAACTCGAAGGGTTGAGATGTTGTCATGATTGTCTTCGAGGGATGCTTGGCCCTTGTCATCTTTCCAGCTTCGCAGGCACCACATAGATGATCTTTCTTGAACTTGACACCTTCAATGCCTATGACATGCTTCTTTTTGACGAGAGTATGCAAGTTCCTCATGCCAGCGTGCCCCAGCCTTCGACGCCAGAGCCAGCATTCTGAAGCTTTAGCAAGAAGACATACGGCAAGTTTTGGACCTGCTGAGAAATCTACCATGTATAGATCACCTTTCCTATACCCTTCAAAGACTAGAGATTTGTTAGATTCCATTAGTACAAGGCAACGATATTTTCCAAATATCACAATCATATTTAAGTCACAAAGCATTGAGACAGACATTAAGTTGAATCCAAGCGATTCAACAAGCATCACTTTATCCATGTGTTGATCCCTTGAGATTGCAACTCTACCTAGACCCAATACTCTGCCTTTACCAGTGTCAGCAAATGTGATTTTACTCTTGTCGGATGGACGTAAGGTTGAGTCCATGAGAAGACTTTGATCATCAGTCATATGATTAGTGCATCCACTGTCAATAATCCATTCTGAAGCTTTTGGTGACATGCCCTACAGTGCAGTTAGGAGGATAGGCTTCACAAGGTATGTTGTGAAGCATAAGCATTTTACTCACACATGGATTATCACAGTTTAGATCAAGATTAGCACACAGTATGACAGATAAGAGATTCATATGTGGAATTTATAGTAAGTCATTTTATCATGCGTCCCTTTATGTTTTAGGTCCCCAGCAATTGTATCGGACGCCATTGATTGCTGGCTGGAGACCACATTCTGCAAAAGAGAGTTAGTTCTTCTTCACCACCCACATTTTCAGGGGTGGCTTATAAGCAATGAGTCTAAGTGCAGCATCTGAGAATTTCGGCTTTGAAGCCCTAGCAAATAGCCTTGAAGGAGATGAATGATACTCATGTGAATAAGCAGAGAAGTTCTTAGTTCTATGAACATATCGATTTGAAGACACACGCTCATATTCATGAGTCTGAGTATGATTTCCCTGCAAAACATTGGCGTTAGGGTGACTCAAGTGAGTCCTGTGTTCGCTAGTAGCCGTTGGACCATATGATGCCTTTGGTCTGGGGTTTGTCTTCTTCACTGGTGGTGTCATGATGACATTCACTGGAAGATTCTCAAGGCAGCTTTTGGGTACCCAGATCTTCTTCATAGGAGGTCCATTCCTGCAGTTAGTACCAATATACCTGGGAAACACTTCACCATTCTGATTTTTGAACAGTTTATAGTTTGCATCAAAGGATTCATCAATAATAATAGGATTAGCACAGGTAAATCCAGATAAAGTGGATGGATCCACTGAAGGTTCCTTTGCAGCAACCCATGTGGTTTTGGATACTGCTCAGGCTTCCAGTAGGAACCATCAGCATTCATTTTCCTCTCGAACCCAACACCCTCTTTCCTAGGGTTTCGGTTCAGAATCTGCTTTTTGAGGACATCGCAGAGAGACTGATGTCCCTTCAAACTTTTGTACAGCCCTGTTTCAAGCAATGTCTTCAACCTAGCATTTTCATCAGCAATACTAGTGGTATCCTCCGTAGAGGGGTTAGTAACCAGATCAGTAGTTGAAGACAATGAAACAGTAGCAGCAGTGGAACATTCAGCAACAGATGTAGCGTTATCACGCTCAATGCATTTTAAACATGGTGGTTCGAATTCATCCTGAGTAACGCTGATGTGTTGAGCAAGGAATGAATCTCGCTCCTTCTGAAGATCTTCATAATCCACTCTTATCTTTTCAAGGTCTAGCTTTCATTGAAGACATTCAGAAGAAAGCTTCTCATGATCAGACAAGAGAGCATTATGTTGATCTTGAAGAGCGTCAAACTTAGCATGAAGTCTCTAAAGACTATCAGCCAAAGCTTTTGACTGATCCATTTCTTCACCCAACATATCATCAGTCTTACTAAGCATGTCTTGAACCTTTTCCAAGATTCTTTGTTGTTTAGTGGCAAGGGAAGCAAGTTTGACATAGTTGGGGCCAAACTCATCACCTGATTCATCATCACTAGTTTCAGAAAGATAGCATTCAGTTACCTTAGCACCCCCTGCCATGAGGCATGGTGAAGATGAAGACGGTTCAGGTGGAAAGGTCATCTCTTTAAGGGACTCCTTGTAGTCATCAAGCCAAGGATCATGACGATTAAGATGACTATCATAGACCTCAGCAAGTCGGTCCCAGATTAGCTTCGCGTGATTGAGGTGCATGACGTTCCTGAACTGATTTCGGGACAGGCAGGAGCAGATGACATCCTTCGCAGTGAGGTTTAGTAGAGTGTACTTACGAATGTCATCAGCCTCCGCCATCTTGCATAGATCGGTGAGACCAATCTCGGTGACGGTCCACAGTTTGCTGTCCATAGCCATGAGTCGCTTCTTCATCATGGCTTTCCACCGGGGATACTCATGACCGTCAAAGGTGGGGCAAGATACATTCCTCAATCCTGCAGTCGACATAGCTAAACACCAGGTGGTTAAACCGAATCACACAGGTCCCAGGATCGAAACCTGGCTCTGATACCAATTGAAAGTGCTAGTTATCGACTAGAGGGGGGGTGAATAGGCGATTTTTAGGAAAGTCTTCAAAACATGGAAGTTTAGAAGACAAACGTTGTTGGACCAGTTCCAGTTGCTGTGACAACTGTACGTCTAGTTAGGGAGGCTGAGATTTAACTCAGAAGACCGTGTCTTCACCTTATTCCCCTTGAGCTAAGGCCACTTAGTCCTCGCCCAATCACTCTAGTAAGTCTTCAAGGGAGACTTCCAAACCTTCACAGACTTCGTTCACTCGGCAATCCACAATGACTCTTGGATGCTCAGAACGCGACGCCTAACCGGCTGGAGGATACACAGTCCTCAAGTGTAATAAGTCTTTAGGTCACACAGACAAAAAGACTTCAGTGATGCCTAACACTCTTTGGCTCTGGGTGTTTGGGCTTTGTCCTCGCAAGGATTTCTCTCTCTCAAATTCTTCGAGGTGGGTTGCTCTCAAACGACAAAAGCCGTATACAAACTCTAAGCAGCCACCAATTTATGGTGTAGGGGGTGGGCTATTTATAGCCACCAGGCAACCCGACCTGATTTGTCCAAAATGACCCTGGGTCACTAAGGAACTGACACGTGTTCCAACGGTCAGATTTCAAACACACACGGCAACTTTACTTGGGCTACAAGCAAAGCTGACTCATCCAACTCTGGATAAGATTTGCTCTCATTGTCTTCGCTCGAAGACATAGGATTTGGGTTGAGCATCACTTCAGTCACTCTGACTTAGTTCACTTGGACCCCACTTAACAGTACGGTGGTTCCTATGACTCGACAAAGAATAGGAAACGACGAAACCACACAGTCTTCGCGCTCCATTATCTTCACGTAATGTCTTCTCATGTCATAGTCTTCAATATGAATATCTTCTCATACCACCATTGTCTTCAATGTCTTCATACATTTTTAGGGGTCATCTCCCGTAGGTAAACGAATCAATGAGGGACACTACCTGCGTTATCCTGCAATTCTCACAAACGCATTAGTCCCTCAACCAACTTTGTCGTCAATACTCCAAAACCAACTAGGGGTGGCACTAGATGCACTTACACATAGTACTGTGTCTTTTGATAGTGTAGAAATCTAGACTTAATAGAAATATATTTGCAATAGTATGTGTGAGGCTATTTATTAATTGATATGTTTTTCTTATTCAGAAATTGCCAAAGAACCTATCTGTGAGTTGTGGTATCGAGCCTGATGAAGAAGGCTCAGCTGGACTACGCCTTACCGCAAGGGGCTCCGTCACCACCTGTACTTACCGCATGGACACAGACGGTCGCACACACTTAAACTCGGTTGGGTGGAAGAGATTCCTCGTTGGCAAGAATCTTCGTGTTGGACAGGCCATCCTAATTACTATCAGGAACACCCACCGCCCAGGCTTGAGGATGATGATCATCATCGATATCATCTAGAACTACATATGTGTGTCTGGCTATATCATCTAGAACTACATATGATGATTGTCGTCGATATCATGTAGAACTACATATGATGATCATCGTCGATATCATCTAGAACTAAATATGATGATCGTCGTCGATGTCACCTTGTACTGCTTGAGGATGCATGTTGAGTATATATGAAATTGTTATCTAGTACTCCCTCGGTTCCAAATTACTCATCGTGGTTTTAGTTCCAATTTGAACTAAAACCACGACGAGTAATTTGGAACCGAGGGAGTACTACCTAGTACCTATAATGCTTTATGAAATTGATATCTAGTAGTACCTAGTATCTGGAAATTGTAGTTTATTGAAGCTGGAGTGGGGAAATGGTGAAAGATATAATAGTAGCGCGGGCTCAGGAAATCGCTTCAGCTAACTAATAGCAGTGCGTTCGGAAAACGCGCTGCTGATATACTCAATAGTAGTAGCGCGGGCGCAGACAGCGCTACTACTAACAGTTAGCTGTAGCGCCTTATTGGTAGCGCGGGTGCCCGCGCTGCTGATAGCCTCAAAACCCGCGCTACTACTAGGGTTTTCCCTAGTAGTGCAACCTTGTCTATCCCATCATGACCATCGCCCACGAAGGACTTGCCTCACTCGGGTAGATCTTCATGAAGTAGGTGATCTCCTTGCCTTTACAAACTCCTTGGTTCAACTCCACAATCTTGACGGAGGCTCCCCAGTAACACCTAACCAATCTAGGAGACACCACTCTCCAAAAGGTAATAGATTGTGTGTTGATGATCAACTCCTTGCTCTTGTGATTCAAATGATAGTCTCCCCAACACTCAACTCTCTGTCACAGATTTGGCTATGGTGGAAATATGATTTGAGTGGAAAGCAACTTGGGGAAGGCTAGAGATCAAGATTCTTGTGTTAGTATTGGAATATCTTAGTCTCAACACATGAGTAGGTGGTTCTCTCTCAAATGACTAGTGGAAGTGTAGGTATGTTCTGATGGCTCTCCTCACGAATGAAGAATGTGCGGAGGGGTATATATAGCCTCCACACAAAATCTAACCATTACACACAGATTCCCAAACTCGATGGAACCGAATCAGAAAACTCGATCAGACCGATTCAGGTCAAAATATGAACATTAGAGTTTTAGGTGGGACCGATTTGGTAAACTCAGTGGGAACGATGTGCAGGGGTTAGGGTAAAACCTCAACTCGGTTTGACCGATTACTCAAATTCGGTGAGACCGATTTTAGTAATAAGCAAATAGAGGATTAGTCAAGCAAACTCGGTGGGACCGACTGAACAAATTCAGTGAGACCGAAATTGTTGCAACTGGTAACAAGAAGTTTGCAAGCCCATCTCGGTGAGACCGAGATCCCATTGGTGAGACTGAAGTGACTAGGGTTTGGAAGTGGCTGTATTAGATGAAACTCGGTGGCACCAGATAGACAAAGTCGGTGGGGCCGAGTTTGACATTCAGGTTTAGGACATATGTGGATGTGAGAAAGTGGCTGAGGGTTTTGGAGCATATCACTAAGAACTTTGAGCAAGCAAGCCATTAAGCAACACCTCATCCCCTTTTAATAGTATTGGCTTTCCTATGGACTCAATGTGATCTTGGATCACTAAAATGGAAAATGTAGAGTCTTGAGCTTTTGCCAATATTTGTCCTTAGCATCTTGAAGGGGTTCCACATCCTCTTGTCCATGTCCATGCCACTCCAATGTTGAACTTATCTGAAATACACTAGGTAGAAGTATTAGTCCAACAAGATATATGTTGTCATGAATTACCAAAATTACCTAGGGAGCACTTGTGCTTTCAATCTCCCCCTTTTTGGTAATTGATGGCAACATACATCAAAGCTTTAGATAAATATATAAGGAAATAGCAAATAAAGCTTTGGATAGACATGCAACTTGCATTAGCTCCCCCTACGTGTATGCAATCATGTGATGATAGATCATAAGAGTATCAGAATGCATAAACATGTCAGGGCAAGCAATGAGTTACATGTGTCTTGGCTATATGCATCAGAGTAAATGATATAGATGCTGGAAATATACCTTCATGTTTATGAATCTCTCTTGCAAAAAAAATGTACCACAGCAAGAGATCTTCATGCACATGAGTGTGATGCATATACTTACCTTGTGGTCCTGAGCTAGCTTTGAAGAAGATGTACCTAGGTAAACAAGGTTAATTAGATAACACAAGAACATCTACTAGACAGAGCAAGAACTAAAGAACACAAGAATACAAGGACTGGGATGACATGTAGAGTGTGAGTACTAGGTACTCTATTTGGATATTGACATGTCCCCAAGAATAAAGATGTGCAATGAATTTCACAGATTTTCTTCCCTCAGATATCTTTCTCCCCCTGAATCTGACATGGGATAATGGGAGAAGCTAGGGTAGCAGAAAATCAGAGCAAACAAGAAAATAACCAGAGCAAGATAAAGTCATAACATATACTATCATGTCTTTCCCCTCTTGAAGACATGAGACAACTTTCCTCTTAAGAATAAGAGCATCAGGAGAAGCTTTTATGAGTGCATTCTCTCTTATGTGATAGCTTTGATGTGCTCCCTCTCGCCCTTTGACATCAATTTCCAAGAAGGGAATTCTGGAGCATGAGTCGAGTAGGTTTGGTCCTGGAGTCACATTACAAATCCACAAGTAATATAGGATGCTGGTAGAGGACAGGTTTCAAAGAGTGGAGTTGGGACAAATATGCAGAATGCAAGTGACACAGATTTTGTCTCAGGACTGAAATCGGTATCACCGAGTGGTTGCAATCGGTGGCACCGAGTTGATTCATTTCAGCCGAAGAAATCAATCCAGTGAGACCGAGTTCAACCCAGAGAGTAAATTCTTGTCATCTCAGCTCACTAGGAAAATAAGATCTCACAAGGATATGAAGGGAGTTAACTGAAGGATTTCCAATGAATTAGATGCAGGGAAATGCAAAAAATTACAGAGAAAAGAAAAGACACCTAGACGGAGTTTTTTTGAAAGGGGAACTAGCATGCATGAGATAAATGCAAGATAACAAAGAAACAACAGAGAACTTCATCTAGAATTGGTCGGCGACAAAGTCACCTATGTTAGAGTATATTGACTTGAGTCAAGTGAAGACACTTGATCATAGGCCATACTCATCGTTTAAGCTCAAAATGGGGTTGCCATTTTTTGTTTAAGCATTTTTATGTACTCTCATCTTGTTGAGTTGCTTTGACCCATGTCTTGGCGTTAAGCTTCTCTAAGATGGAATGACATACCTTGGGTGGTGGTGATGAACTTGGTCATGTAGTTGAACTTGTGTAGGGTGCTCAAGTTGATGTAGATCATCAAGAGTCGGGAGCACCACTTGTAGTTGAAGTTCATCTTCCTACATGGGTTAGTCTTGCAAGAAAGAGCACTTGTGTATCCAAAGTGACAATCATGAAATTTGAATACCAATTGAAAATTGATATATGGAATTTGTCAAAGGATATATTGAATGGATTCGTGCTTCCTTGTCTTCATCCACCATTGTAGAGACTTGGAGATGTAGAGATTACTTAAAGTGTGATTGAGTTGCAATCTCATAGAGTTGGGCTTATCCAAGTACCTACAAGGATTAGATAGCATACAAGAGTACAAGAGTATCCAAGACATATGATCATCATCATAAGAGAATCGTCAGGGATTAGTCATAGTAAGGCTCATGCCTTGCATGCATCCACTTGGAGTTTCTACTCCAAATTTGAGGCATCAATGATGTTCAATTCACCTCTCAACCTGCAAAACACTTTCTCATCAAGTGGTTTAGTGAATATATCCACCAATTGCTTGTCGGTATGAACATGCTTAAGTTTGATATCTCCCTTAGCAACATGATCTTGAATGAAATGATGACGAACTTCAATATGTTTATTTCGAGAATGTTGCACGGGATTATGAGAAATCTTAATAGCACTCTCATTGTCGCAAAGAAATGGAACATGTTTCACATATATCCCATAATCTTTAAGAGTTTGGGTCATCCAAAGTAATTGAGCACAACATGAACCAGCGGCAATGTATTCCGCTTCGGCGGTGGATAAGGATACCGATTTTGTTTCTTGGAGGACCAAGACACAAGAGATCTACCAAGAAATTGACAAGTACCCGAAGTGGACTTTCTATCAACCTTGTCACCGGCATAGTCCGAGTCGGAGTAGCCAACAAGATCAAAAGAAGACCTCTTAGGATACCAAATGCCAAAATTTGGTGTATGTATTAAGTATCTCACTATCCTTTTCACAGCCCTAAGATGACACTCTTTGGGGGCTGCTCGATATCGTGCACACATGCACACACTTAGCATGATATCGGGATGGGAGGCACAAAGATATAACAATGAACCAATAAGAGCAGTAAACCTTTTGGTCAACCGGTTCGCCATCCTTTGTCAAGTCAAGATGTCCACTAGTAGGCATGGGGGTATTCATACCTTTGCATTCTTGCATGTTGAACTTCTTGAATAAGTCCTTGGTATACTTAGTTTGAGAGATAAAGGTTCCCTCCTTAGTTCGCTTGATTTGCAAATCAAGAAAGAACTTGAGTTCACTCATCATAGACATCTCAAACTTCTCCGACATAAGCTTCCCAAACTTCTCACTAAAATGAGGGTTAGTTGATCCAAAAATGATATCATCAACATAAATTTGGCACACAAATAATTCTTTATTAACCCTTTTGGTAAGGAGTGTAGAATCAATTTTACCAATTTCAAACCCTTTATCAAGAAGAAACTTAGTCAAGCATTTATACCAAGCTCTAGGAGCTTGCTTAAGACCATAAAGAGCTTTGTGAAGTTTGTAAACATGATTGGGTTTCTTAGGATTAAAAAAGCTGGGAGGTTGTTTAACATAAACTTCCTCCTCAATTTCACCATTAAGAAAAGCACTTTTGATGTCCATTTGATATAAGGTAATGTCATGATGATTGGCATAAGCAAGTAAGATGTGAATGGACTCAATTCTAGCAACGGGGGCATAAGTCTCACCATAGTCCATACCTTCAACTTGAGTGTAGCCTTGAGCAACAAGACGAGCCTTGTTGTGTACAACTTGTCCATCTTTATCTTGCTTGTTCCGAAATACCCATTTAGTTCCAATGACATTGTGCTTCTCATCGGGCTTCTCAACCAATGTCCACACTTGGCTCCTGTCAAAGTTGTATAGCTCTTTGTGCACGACATTTATCCAATCCGGATCTTCTAATGCATCTTCAACCTTCATAGGTTCAATGCTAGAAACGAATGAGTAATGTTCACAAAAGTTAGCCAAATGAGTTTTAGAGTGAGTAATTCTCCCAGTTTGAATGTCATCAAAGATTTGTTCGACGGGATGATCTCTTGAGACTCTTGCTCAAACTCGTGATAGCTTTTGTTTGGGTCGGGGTAGAACATCCTCTTCATTGTCATGTTCTTCTTCTTATCTTTCTTCGTTGTTGTTGGCATGGTTGTTCTCCCGTGGAGGTGGAGAAGGGGGTCGTCGAGGTTCATCTTGGGATGTGTTGGTTTCGTCAAATCCCGCCCGTCACCTGTTTACAGTGTAAAGGGATACCGTTACATGCGTTTGGTGAGACACCTCTGTAATCATGTCCCTCTGTAATCAGTTTCGGGCTAGCTATTAATTGATACCCCCCACCCCCACTGGTAAGGTTTCCTTACCGCTCCCGACTCAGCTCCTCCCCCACGACTCACTCCTCCCCTAGATCTCGCCGCGCCGCCGCCTCCCTTCGAGCCCCGCGCTGCCGCACCGCCGCCTCCCCTCAAGTCCAGTGATGCCGCGTCGCCACCTCCCCTAGACTCCCTTCGGTCCTCTCCTCCTAGTCCAACCGCCGGGATCGACCTTGTCACATCAGTCGCCGGGGACGACCTCGCTAGCCGCCTCAAACGCTGATGAGGGTGGACCATTGAAGCCGCCTACGAGGAGCAACAAGGCCAATCTGCCCATCTCCGGATCGATCTCTTCCTCCTCCATCAACCTCCTACTGAAGATCTCAAGGTTAGGGTTACTAATCCAGCTGTTCTTGATCTTCAAGTACAAAAATATGTGTTCTTGATCTTTTATAGGTTGATGTCTAGCACATATTTCCATCCCGTAGCTTCACCCATCACCATCACTCCATCAGAGAGCTATGTTTTTTCCATCCCGTAGCTTCACCCATCACCATCAAAGAGTTGGTTTTCTGTGTAGCCAATTTCCCATCATCTATCATGTATTGAGTGCGCCACTAGAACCGGAAGCCCACTGACTTGAGACTATTCAAACCAGAATGTTATTAATCTCTAGTCTACGATTTTTTTGTCTATATGCGCCGATTTGCTTTTATTAGTGGATGACTAATGGAGTATAATTGGTGCTCTGTCCTTTCTATTTTTGTGATGTGTTCTTGATCTCTCTAGTTAGGTAACTAGGCAAATAGATGAATTAGGTTGGGTGATCACGAAAAGGAAGGAAGGTGTCTTGTTCGATGCATGTTCCTGTTGTCAATTGGACCATCTTCTTTAGCTTTCTGATGTGAAGGCATATCCTGATACTTGGAACTTTGCATGACCAGTAGATCGACGGTGATATCCACATGCATATCAGCTAGATATTGGTTGACTGTTCCTCTAGTTTTCTGATATGCAATTTTCCTATCCATATGCAGCAGTTGTATTTGTATATGACTTAATTAGGCTTCTGATGTGCAAGTTTTTTTGAATCCATTGTACCTTTACATGACAAATGCATGTGCAAGTTTTTTCGTCATCCTAAAATCTATCCAGTTTCTTGTTTTGTACTATCACCAATTTTTAAGAAAGAAAGTCATACCAACCTTAAATAGGTATATTTTCCTTATGCAGTTATGGCTCGTCTTCCTTTAAGTGCGAGGGGTGGAAGGAGAAATGCAATATTTTTGAATCTGACCACTTCCATTATGCTTGTATACTATTATGTGTGGTTCATGTTTGCATTAGCTTATAGGAGAAAATGTTGGCAAATAGGAAGGAGAATTAAAATTAGAGAGTTAAGGGGAGAGAACTTGTATCGACTCATTGGTGAGAGCGACGCTATGTGCATAAGTCAACTTCTTATGGATAGGAGAACATTTCATATATTATGTGAGATGGTGAGAGATGTTGGTGGTCTAAAGGGTACAAGGAACACACCATTAGAGGAGATAGTGGCATCATTCTTGTATGTGTTATCACACCATCTCAAAAATAGGACAGTAGGAAAATTCTTCTATCGAAGCCCTAAGCCAATTAGTAGAAACTTCAACGCTTGTCTTCTAGCTGTCTTGAAGCTGCACCATGTGCTACTTAAGAAGCCTGAACCTATACCCGAGGATTGTACCGATGATAAGTGGAAGTATTTCAAGGTAAATAGCTACTAATAAAAAATATTATTAGATGATCTCAATAGTGGTAAAAGATGCTAATATTTGCACATTGCTCTTTATGTTGTAGAATTGCCTTGGAGCATTAGATGGCACACACATAGGCGTAACAGTCCCAGCTAATTTGAAAGGAAGGTATCGATCAAGCTTGGGTGATATAGATACAAATGTGTTAGGTGTATGTGCACCTGACATGCAATTCATCTACATATTACCCGGTTGGGAAGGTTCTGCACGTGATGGTCGGGTTCTTAGGGATGCCATCTCACGGCCAAATGGGTTGCGTGTCCCCGAAGGCCAATATTATCTTGTAGATGCTGGCTACACAAACGCAAAAGGATTTTTAGCTCCATATCGAGGTCAAAGGTATCACTTGGGTGGTTGGACACCACAAAATCCACCTCGTAGCGCAGAAGAATATCTCAACATGCGCCACGCTAGAGCCCGAAATATAGTAGAAAGGTGCTTTGGAAGGCTGAAGGGCCGGTGGGGGATTTTGAGGTCTCCTTCCTTTTTTCCCATGAAGACTCATCATGGCATGCGCACTCTTGCATAATCTTATATTGCAAAAGATGTTTGTCGACCCACTTGATATCAACGAGCCAATAATACAAGAAACATTAGAAGACATGGAGGAAGAATTGGAACAACCAGAATTCATCACTTCTATCTCAACTTCGAATGAGTGGACAATTTTTCGGAATGAACTTGCTCAGGGCATGTATAATAGACATAGGGGTGCTTGGGCGCATTGAGGTATAAGTTATTTCTATTTGTTCCCTTCTATATATATTTCCATCTCATTTACATTTGTTTCCTTTCAATTATATTTGCGAACTACAATTGCATCTCGTTTGCATTTGTTCTCTTTCATATATATTTGCCATCTCATTTGTACCCATTCTTGCTTGTGCAGATATGGACCGTGTGGATAGCTTGAGCACGACTCGTGGAAGAGGCAAGAATAAAAGGAATTGGTCTTCCGATGAGGACGATGAGCTTATTAAAGCTTTGTATGTGTTATCTTTGGACCCGAGGTGGAAAGCTGATGGTGCCTTCAAGGGTGGATACCTGGGGATATTGGAAAAGCATCTTGCTGAAAAGTGTCCAGGCCGTGGTATCACTGCATCTCCGCACATTGAATCAAGATTGAGGCACTTCAGGAAGAAATTTGGTGCCGTTGAAGTAATGCTATCCAAAAGTGGTTTCACATGGGATGGAAGTCTAAAGATGATTCAGTGCGAGAAGGCACAATATGAAGCTCATTGTCAGGTAGATCACTTGAACCACTAAAACTGAATTCCTTAGTAATGCTTTGTGCTGAATTTCCTTGCTATTGTACCTTGGTTACCTGTTATTGTAGTGTTTTATCTTCAGTATTTTTTGTATTTGGATCATCCCTTGCTGTTAGTGCTACTATTCCTAAGATATTCAAGGAGAAAGTAGTACTGTTTCTATCCCTTGTTATTGTCCTTGCTATCGAAAACCAACTTTCTTCTTTTGTAAAAAACATGTAGATTCACAAGGAGGCTAAGGGATTGTATGGTGTTTCATTTCCATACTTTGAACAATTGGCTTCTATCTATGGCAAAGACATTGCAACAGGAGAAAGTGCGGAAGGCTTTGGAGAGGAAGTGGGAAACTTGGAGAAGGAAATTGCTATGGAGGAAGAAGAAAATGAGGAAGAGGACATGATCTCAATAGGAACAGCTCGACGGTCCATTGACACTTGCTCTATTGATACAACTAGTTCGAAGAGGCAGAAAAAGGAGCCAAGGCCAAAGAAGGCGACAGGACCAAGCGATCCATTTGCAGCCATGCTTCAAGATGTTAATAACCAGCTGAACAACGTGACACAACATGTGGGTGCAACGACAACATCATTTACAACAGCAATGGCGCGAGAAGTAGCACAAGAAGACCCTCAACAGAAATCAAGAGAAAATGCAATTAGTGAATTGTCTAGGCTTGCATTTACTAGGAGCGAGATCGTTGAAGCTACAACTATATTCTCTAAAGCTCCAGAGCACATGAACATGATGCTTGTGCTTCCAGGCATTCTGAGGAGGGACTTCGTCCTGAATATGATGTCCGGTATCTCTTTTACACATGAACCTATTGTGTATATCATTTCCCGAATTTGTTTTTTGTTTTCTGTTAGCTACTGTAAATTGTCATTGCTAATGTTAATGGAACCCAGGAATGCGTTCTGGGTGTAAAAGAACATGATTGTATGCCTTGTTGTTACAGTACTAATGTTTGCAAATTTAAGTATCATTGATATATCGTCTAGTAACATTTGCCCATGTTCACCCTGAAAACATCTAATTATTGGCTACTGATTGGCAGATGAGAGGAAGAAAGGTTGATGGGAAAGGAATATGTTCTTTTCCAACAGCGGCGACATGATTGGTGTGTAAAAAGCCCCCTCCTTTTCCTTATTGTTAACTTTGTAAAAGTGTTGAATGCATGGTAGAGATCCCCTCTTGTATATGCCTACCATTTGCAATCTCTACTTCACTAGTTGCTTGTTGAAAGCGCCACCTCTTTTGAATCGGTTCATTTGAATAAGCTCATCTAATGCAATGAACAAAAGAAAGTAGTCTTCCTAATACTGGTATATACAAGAGTGACTCCTGAAAGCCTTGTATGAGTTTGTACTGGAATATTCAGAATTAAGTTGTTCAATTAACAAAAGAGTCTTCCTAGTTTATTCTACCAGCAAATGTGAGCTATGTGTAGGCTTGGTCAAGTAATTTTGCAATTCAACAAGAAAATAATTTCTAGTTAAACTTGTTATTACCAGTTGTCGCTTGTGTTTCTTTATTTCTCATTTTAACTCTTGCTTATTGGCAGATGATGAGAACATAAGCAAGTTTGAGTAGAAGAGAAGATAAACGTTGTGGCAGATGAAGATCGATGGAAAAGCTACTTTGCAAGATTCCGAATCGTCCCGAGCTACCTTTCTATTTGTCGTATAAAAACAATTTTAGGGACTAATTATGAAGTTTATTCTGAAGTGTAGTAGAATTCCGAGTTTGTATCCAGAGGTTAATATGCATTTCAAAAATGTGTAATGTTGATAAAGTGGTGCCAAATTCTGGTTAAAAGATATCTTTGCTTTGGATGCATGCAAAAAAATCTAACTTATTTGTTTGTTTGATGAATTTGAAGCTATGTTGGAGAAGCACTAGCAAGTTGCATGTGAAGCTGTGCTGATGTATTCATATTACTCTGCTTCTTGTGCTCTGTACGTGGAATGCTCAAGAGCGCTTGCTGATGTGTTTGTATTATTGTGCCAAGACAAACATTGTTAAGGGGTCTGTTGCCTTTACATAGCTGAACCAAACAAAATGTGGTTTTTCCAGTCCGGAGTTGTTACACTATGTAATCTGTTTCCCTTTACGTTACCACTCATGTAAACAAACACCTCCTTGTTGTACATCCTCGTTCTCATCGTCTTGATGTGTCCCACTCGTGGATGCCTCCAAGTCAACTCGTGTTCACCTTGGCGTGAGGTTGAGGCTTCCACTTGGACAGACGAGGTACACTCCTTCACCTCCATTGGGCGAATCTTGCTGATAGACAAGTCTTGGATATCTTCCAAAGGATCTTTGTCACCTACATCAATTGGCAATTACTCTACTTGTGAGCCGTTAGATTCATCTAACTTCACATCTATCGTCTCTTCAACCTTTCGGGTGAAATTGTTGTAGACACGGTAAGTGTGAGAGTTTGAGCCATAACCGAGTAGGAAACCTTCATGAGACATAGGAGCAAATTTCGAACGACGATGCTTGTCAAGAATGTAACACTTTGAGCCGAATACCCGAAAGTATCCAACTTGGGGTTTGTTACCGGTGAGGAGCTCGTATGCCGGCTTGCCGAGTAGCTTGTGAAGATATAGACGATTCATTGCATGACAAGCTATCTCAACCGCTTCTGCCCAAAAGTGTTTTGGCGTCTCGTACTCATCGAGCATCGTTCTCGCCATTTCGATGAGCGTTCGGTTCTTCCTCTCAACAACTCCGTTTTGTTGAGGTGTGTACGTTGCCGAGAACTCATGTGAGATCCCTTCTTCGTCAAGAAAGGTGTCCACATTGGCGTTCTTGAAATCTGTTCCGTTGTCGCTGCGAACCTTCTTGATCTTCACTTCAAATTGATTTTGGGCCTTCCTAGCGAAGTTTTTGAAGATCTTTTGAACCTGCGATTTATCATCAAGAAAGAACACCCACGTAAATCTTGAAAAATCATCAACGATGACTAGTCCAAACGAGTTACCACCAAGACTTTTGTAAGCGTTGGGACCAAAAAATCCATGTGAAGTAGCTCGAGCGGTCTTCTCATGGTCATGATATTTTTCATAGGGTGGCTTCCTCCAACCTATTTTCTTGCTTGGCAAGCGCTGCAAAGTCTATCATTATCAAATATGACATCTTTAACACCAAGGATATGATCACCTTTAATAATCTTGTCAAGGTTTCACATGCCGACATGACCTAACCGTCTATGCCACAACCAGCCTTTGGAAGATTTAGCAATTAAACAAGTTCTAGGTTGAGCCTTTTTAGTGAAATCAACAATGTATAGATCACCTCTACGTATGCCGGTAAAGACCATTTTATGATTATCTCTTCAAAACACTTGGCAATCTACTTCAGTAAATAGGACATTGAAACCAAAGTCAGCTAGTCTAGATACAGAAAGTAGATTATAGCCAAGAGATTCAACAAGCATAACATTTTGTATGGAGTTGTCATGTGAGATGGCCACCTTACCGAGGCCAACCACCTTACCCTTTGAGTTATCACCGAAAGTGACTTTCGAGGGCCGTCGTTTTCAGCAAGCTCACGAAACAAATCTTTATCTCCGGTCATGTGATCGATACATCTACTATCAAGGACCCATTCCTTTCCTCCAACCATGTAGCCGCGACAATTAGCCATAAGACCAAAGTGTCTCATAGACTCTTCAAGATCAAAGTCATTATCATCATCCTCATCATAGTATCCATGTTCAACATCATCTTGCAAATGATCATTTCCTAGAGAGAGTGATTCATTAGATATATGATTTTGACCATGTTCATCTCTATGAATTCTAATAGCTTCGGAAATAATATTGCTAATGATTCCAACATCTCCTTTAGCACGCATAAGATTGGTAGCCTCGAATAAACAATCTCCAAACTTAGAATCATTGGGATTCATCCTATTCAAGGCAATAGACTTGTGAAGAATCTCATCTAAATTTTTCAAGGAATAGTCTGGAAATCGTTCCTCAAGGAATCTCCATATAGTATAAGAACAATCAAGAGTTGGCAAGTGACCAATCAAATTTCTAGGCAAGCCTCTAGTGATAAGATTGATAGTTCTAAGACTGCGAGTCATGTCAAAAGACTCATCATGGGTAGGATGCAAGGGATCAACAAGGGGTTCACAAGGAGTAGTAATGTACTTGTTCAAGTGATATTCATGAAAAATTCCAAGCATCTCATTTTTTCCACTCACTAAAGAACTCTCCATCAAGCATAGACACTCTACGTCTAAGACTCCCCAACGTAGACTCATCCATCTTCCTCCAATGGTGATCAAACCAAATCAATGGAGACCAATGCTATGATACCAATTGAAAGGATCGAGAAGAGGTGTCTAGAGGGGTGGGGGTGGGGTGATTAGACCCTCAACAAACAAAGTTGGCAGTTTTTAGGTTTTTCAAGTTGAGGTGGTAGATTAATGCAATTTCAAGCATACACAATACAATTCAAGCAAGCATGCAAAGAGTATATGAGCAACGGAAAGTAAAGCATGCAACTTGCAAGAAAATAAAGGGATGAGATTGGAGTGTGCAAACGTAATTGGAGACACGGAGATTTTTGGCGTGGTTCCGATAGGTGGTGCTATCGTACATCCACTTTGATGGAGATTTCAACCCACGAAGGGTAACGGTTGCGCAAGTCCACGGAGGGATCCACCCACGAAGGGTACACGAAGAAGCAACCTTGTCTATCCCATCATGGCCATCGCCCACGAAGGACTTGCCTCACTAGGGTAGATCTTCACGAAGTAGGCGATCTCCTTGCCTTTACAAACTCCTTGGTTCAACTCCAAAATCTTGACGGAGGCGCCCAAGTAGCACCTAACCAATCTAGGTGACACCACTCTCCAGAAGGTAATAGATGGTGTGTTGATGATGAAATCCTTGCTCTTGTGCTTCAAATGATAGTCTCCCCAACATTCAACTCTCTCACGCAGATTTGGCTATGGTGGAAAGATGATTTGAGTGGAAAGCAACTTGGGGAAGGATAGAGATCAAGATTCTTGTGGTAGATTGGAATATCTAGATCTCAACGCATGAGTAGGTGGTTCTCTCTCAGAAAATGAGTAGTGGAAGTGGAGGTATGTTCTGATGGCTCTCCTCACGAATGAAGAATGGGTGGAGGGGTTGATAACCCGCAAGTATACGGGATAGTTGTAGCCTCTTTCGATAACTAAGAGTGTCGAACCCAACGAGGAGCTAAAGGTAGAAAAAATAGTATCTCAAGTCATATCAGCCACTAATACGACTCTACGCACGCTTGACGTTCGCTTTACCTAGAACAAGTATGAAACTACAGGTACTTTGTAGGTGTGATAGGATAGGTTTGCAAGATAATAAAGAACATGTAAATAAAAAATAGGGGCTGTTTAAATAAAGATGCAATAAAGTAAATATAGCGAGTGTGGAAAAGTGGTGGTAGGAGTTGTGAAATTGTCCCTAAGCAATTGACTACTTTACTAGACCGATAGCAAGTTTTATGTGGGAGAGGCCACTGCTAGCATGTCATCCCTGACTTGGAATTCTATGCACTTATGATTGGAACTATTAGCAAGCATCCGCAACTACTAACGTTCATTAAGGTAAAACCCAACCATAGCATTAAGATATATTGGTCCCCCTTCAATCTCGTATGCATCAATTCCTATGCTAGGTTGAAGCTTCTGTCACTCTAGCCCTCCAATACATAGTTCTATCAACATACAACTAACCCTATGCTGTCATCCACGCGCGCGCTCATATGATGGGCACCAAAGGACACCAACATAACCACAAGCAAATTAAATTAATCATAGCAATTCATCAACCACCAATAGGACAACGAAAATCTACTCACACATCATAGGATGGCAACACATCATTGGATAATAATATGAAGCATAGAGCACCATGTTCAAGTAGAGGGTACAGCGGGTTGCGGGAGAGTGGACCGCTGTAGATAAAGGGGGGAAGGTGATGGAGATGTTGGTGAAGATGACAGAGGTGTTGGTGAAGATCGCGGTCATGATGATGGCCCCTGGCAGCGCTCCGGCGCCACCGAAAGCAAGGGGGAGAGAGGCCCTCTTCTTCTTCTTCTTCCTTGAACTCCTCCCTAGATGGGGGAAGAGTTTTCCCTCTGGTCCTTGTCTCCCATGGCTTGGGAGGGGCGAGAGCCCCTCCGAGATTGGATCTATCTCTCTGTTTTCGCGTTCTCAGATTCTGCCCCTTCACCGTTTCTTTTATATCCGGAGATCTGTAACTCCGATTGGGGTGAATCTTTCGCCCAGATTTTTCTCGTAAAATTAGCTTTCTTGCGGCAAAAGAAGGGCATCAACCACCTTACAGGTGGCCCAGGAGAGTGCCAGGCGCGCCCAGGGGGGTGGGCACACCCCCTATCTCCTGGCCACCTCGGGCACCGTTTCCCGTTGATTCTTCCTCCGGAAAGTCCCAAATATTACAAAATAATTCTCTATCCGTTTTTATCCCGTTTGGATTCTGTTTGATATTGGGTTTCTGTGAAACATAAAACATGCAACAAACAGGAACTGGCACTGGGCACTGGATCAATATGTTAGTCCCAAAAATAGTATAAAAAGTTGCCAAAAGTATATGAAAGTTGAATAATATTGGCATGGAACAATAAAAAATTATAGATACGACGGAGACATATCAGCATCCCCAAGCTTAATTCCTGCTGGTCCTAGAGTAGGTAAATGATAAAAAGATAATTTTTGATGTGGAATGCTACCTAGCATAATCTTGACCATAAGTTTAATCATGGCATGAATATTAAGACACGAGTAATTCAAGGCAATAGTCTATCATTTGACATAAAAACAATAATAGTTCAAGCATACCAACCAAGCAATTATGTCTTATCGAAATAACCTAGCCAAAGAAAGCTCATCCCTACAAAATCATATAGTCTGGGTATGCTCCATCTTGATCACACAAAGCATTCAAATCATGCACAACCCCGATGACGAGCCCAGCAATTGGTTCATACTTTTTAATGCGCTTCAGCTTTTTCAACTCTTACACAATACATGAGCGCAAGCTATGGACATAGCACTATGGTGGTATATGGTGATGGTTGTGAGGACAAAAAGGGAGAAGATAGTCTCACATCAACTAGGCGTATCAACGGGCTATGGAGATGCCCATCAATAGATATCAATGTGAGTGAGTAGGGATTGCCATGCAATGGATGCACTAGAGCTATAAATATATGAAAAGCTCAACAAAAGAAACTAAGTGGGTGTGCATCCAACTTGCTTGCTCACGAAGACCTAGGGCATTTTGAGGAAGCCCATCATTGGAATATACAAGACAAGTTCTATAATGAAAAATTCCCACTAGTATATGAAAGTGAAAGCATAAGAGACTCTCTCTATGAAGAACATGGTGCTACTCTGAAGCACAAGTGTGGTAAAAGGATAGTAACATTTCCCCTTCTCTCTTTTTCTCTCATTTTTTATTTTTCTTTTATTTTTTCTTTCTTTTATTTTTTCTTTCTTTTATTTTTTCTTTATTTTATTTTTTCTTTTTTTTCTTTTTTCTTTTATTTTTTTGGTGGGCTTCTTTGGCCTCTTTTTTATTTGGGCTTCTTTAGCCTCTTTTATTTTTCATAAAGTTCGGAGTCTCATCCCGACTTGTGGGGGAATCATTGTCTCCATCATCCTTTCCTCATTGGGGCAATGCTCTAATAATGATGATCATCACACTTTTATTTACTTACAACTCAATATTACAACTCTATATCTTGAACAAAGATATGACTCTATATGAATGCTTCCGGTGGTGTACCGGGATGTGCAATGATCTAGCATAGCAATGACATAAAAACGGACAAGCCATGAAAACATCATGCTAGCTATCTTACGATCGTGCAAAGCAATATGACAATGATGGAACGTGTCATAATAACAGAACGGTGGAAAGTTGCATGGCAATATATCTCGGAATGGCTATGGAAATGCCATAATAGGTAGGTATGGTGGCTGTTTTGAGGAAGGTAAATAATGGGTTCATGATATTGACGAAAGTTGCGCGGCACAATAGAGGCTAGCAAAGTGGAAGGGTGAGTGTGCGTATATCCATGGACTCACATTAGTCATAAAGAACTCATATACTTATTGCAAAAGTCTACTTAGCCCTCTAAGCAAATTACTACTACGCATGACCCTAGAGGGATAGATTGGTAGGAAAAAAATACCATCGCTCGTCCCCGACTGCCACTCATAAGGAAGACAATCAAAAAACACCTCATGCTCCAACTTCATCACATAACGGTTCACCATACGTGCATGCTACGGGACTTGCAAACCTCAACACAAGTATTTCTCAATTTCACAATTACTCAACTAGCACGACTCTAATATCACCACCTTTATATCGCAAAACTATTGCAAGGAATCAAACATATCATATTCAGTGATCCACAAGTTTTATGTAGGATTTTATGACTAACCATGTGAATGACCAATTCCTGTCATCTCTCTAAATAGATATAAGTGAAGCAAGAGAGTTTAGTTCTTTCTATAAAAGATATGCCCACGCTCTAACAAATATAAGTGAAGCAAAAGAGCATTCTACAAATGGTGGTTTTCTATGTGAAGAGAAACAGACAATCCAGGCTTCAAATGATATAAGTGAAGCACATGAAGCATTCTATAAAGCCATACTCAAAAGATATAAGTGAGGTGCAATGAGCATTCTATAAATCAACCAAGTACTATCTCATACCAGCATGGTGCATAAAAGAAAAATGAAAACTAAATGCAAAAGACGCTCCAGGACTTGCACATAATGCATGAACGAAACGAATCCGAAAACATACCGATACTTGTTGAAGAAAGAGGGGATGCCTTCCGGGGCATCCCCAAGCTTAGACGCTTGAGTCTCCTTGAATATTTACTTGGGGTGCCTCGGGCATCCCCAAGCTTGATCTCTTGCCTCTCTTCCTTTTCCTCATATCGAGACATCCTCGATTAGACACTTCATCCACGCAAAACTTCAACAGAAAACTCGGTAAGATTCGTTAGTATAATAAAGCAAATCACTACTCTAAGTACTGTTGCAAACCAATTCATATTTTTTTTTTTCATTGTATCTACTGTAATATAATATAACTTTTCCATGGCTTAATCCACTGATATAAATTGATAGATTCATCAAAACAAGCAAACTATGCATCAAAAACAGAATCTGTCAAAAACAGAACAGTCTGTAGAAATCTGAACATTCACCATACTTCTGGTACACCAAACATTCTACCAAAATTAGGAAAAATAATTTTTTTTTACAGAAAGACAGTGCAAAAGGAATCAGAACCGTTTGACGTTCCAGTTAAAAATGTAAAATCGAGCACTACAGCCAAAGTTTCTGTCCTGCACCGTACAAACCAACAAGCATTGTAAACATCCTAAAGGCAAACCTTGACACATTATTTTTATAATACAATGGAATTGTACAAGGGGATAATTATTTTTGATGAAAAGTTTCTGTAATTAATATTCACAAAGTTTCCGTGAGCATGAACAAAGTTCAAGGAGCTCTCCCACTTCAACAATGCTTGTCTCTCTCACTTTCACTTTCCTTTTTGAAAAGTTTTTAGGTTTCCCTCTTTATTTTATTATTTTTTAACTATATAAAAGCACTCAACAGAAATAAATGACTCTCTAAAACTTCCGGGTTGTCTCCCTGGCAGCGCTTTCTTTAAAGTCATTAAGCTAGGCATGTAGTGCTCAAGTAATGGATCCACCCGGATCCCAAGGTATATCAAAGCCAATTTTAATTAACAATGATTTGTAATTTAGTAGTGAGCACAAAATAACATATATCATGCAACAACGAAGTCTAACTCTCTTCCTATGCATAGGCATGTCATAAAAGAACAATTCATGCATACCAAGTAAAGGCCAATGCATAGTATAAACAGTTTCTTGCAATTCTATCGTATTGGAAACATAGAGAGGTGGAGATATAGTTCCTCTCTCATAATAATTGCAAGTAGGAGCAGCAAGCACATGCATATTATATCTATCAAAATCATCATGTGTAGTAAAACGCAACCCATCAATATAATCCTTAGTAAGCACAAACTTCTCCGATATAGTGTAGTTGGGAGAATTCAAAAAGATAATAGGACTATCATGCATGGGTGCAATAGCAACAATTTCATGTTTAACATAAGGAACTATAGCAAGTTCATCTCCATAAGCATAATTCATATTGGCATCTTGGCCACAATCATAGCAAGCATCATCAAAAAGGGATATTCCAAACGAATTAAAGGGACATAACAATCATCATAGCAATCATCCTTCGGTAAGCATGAAGGGGAATTAAACAATGTATGAGTTGAAGAGTTACTCTCATTAGAAGGTGGGCACGGGTGATCAATCCGCTCTTCCTTCTTTTGTTCTTTGCTCTCCTCATCATCTTTTTCATCCAATGAGCTCACAGTGTCATCAATTTCTTCTTCCATAGACTCCTGCAAAATATTAGTCGCTTCTTGGACAGCGGAGGAGTCCTCAATATATGGTTTAACATAGGTATTAGAAGCATAATTATCATAAAATATTGAAATATGGCAAAAAAATTAGATTTGTAAAGAGTAGCATCATACTTTTCAATCAAAGAAGCAATCTCATAAGCACCCTTAAAAGCAACAAATTCTTCAATTTGTTGAATATCATAGTAATTATAAACACCCTTAGCGTACGAAGATACAATTCCATTATCACTAAACAAGCATTGATAGGGTAGGTGTTTCTTAGGGTCTTTAGAACAACAAGTAAACTTATATATTTCACATAAATTCCAAGCATAGCATTGCAAACGCTAAATTTGATCCCATAATAGTTTCCCTTTTTCAGATATACGGTGTCGCACATAAAAAGCATTCTCATCTAAAGATTTGCGCTCAACTAAGCTAGTTGGGGTTTCAGCACGAGCACAAAGGGATCGAAGATGATCCAAGTAAAAAGCTTTAGGAGTGTGATAGATTTTGAGTGGTTCTTTAACCATTGGTGTAGTAGGTACAACTATTTTTTTGGTATTTTTCGTTTCCTACCCATAACTAAAGATAGAGAACAACTTAGAACAGCAAATAAAAATTACTTAGTGATAAAGCAAACAAGCACACACGAGATTATTCACCACACGCTATGACTCCCCGGCAACGGCGCCAGAAAAAGGTCTTGATAACCCGCAAGTATACGGGATAGTTGTAGCCTCTTTCGATAACTAAGAGTTTTGAACCCAATGAGGAGCTAAAGGTAGAACAAATACTCTCTCAAGTCCTATCGGCCACTGATACAACTCCACGCACGCTTGACGTTCGCTTTACCTAGAACAAGTATGAAACTACAGGTACTTTGTAGGTGTGATAGGATAGGTTTGCAAGATAATAAAGAACACGTAAATAAAAAGTAGGGCTTTTTAAATAAAGATGCAATAAAGCAAATATAGAGAGTGTGGAAAAAGTGGTGGTAGGAGTTGTGAAAGTGTCCCTAAGCAATTTACTACTTTACTAGACTGATAGCAAGTTTTATGTGGGAGAGGCCACTGCTAGCATGTCATCCCTGACTTGGAATTCTATGCACTTATGATTGGAACTATTAGCAAGTATACGCAACTACTAACGTTCATTAAGGTAAAACCCAACCATAGCATTAAGATATATTGGTCCCCCTTCAATCCCGTATGCATCAATTCCTATACTAGGTTGAAGCTTCTGTCACTCTAGCCCTCCAATACATAGTCCTATCAACATACAACTAACCCTATGGTGTGATCCACGCGTGTGCTCATATGATGGGCACCAAAAGACAGCAACATAACCACAAGCAAATTAAATCAATCATAGCAATTCATCAACCACCAATAGGACAATGAAAATCTACTCAGACATCATAGGATGGCAACACATCATTGGATAATAATATGAAGCATAGAGCACCATGTTCAAGTAGAGGGTATAGCGGGTTGCGGGAGAGTGGACCGCTGTAGATAGAGGGGGGAAGGTGATGGAGATGTTGGTGAAGATGACGGAGGTGTTGGTGAAGATCGCGGTGATGATGATGGCCCCTGGCAGCGCTCCGGCGCCACCGGAAGCAAGGGGGAGAGAGGCCCCCTTCTTGTTCTTCTTCTTCCTTGACCTCCTCCCTAGATGGGAGAAGAGTTTCCCCTCTGGTCCTTGGCTCCCATGGCTTGGGAGGGGCGAGAGCCCCTCCGAGATTGGATCTATCTCTCTGTTTCTGCGTTCTCAGATTCTGCCCCTTCACCGTTTCTTTTATATCCGGAGATCCGTAACTCCGATTGGGGTAAATCTTTCGCCCAGATTTTTCTCGTAAAATTAGCTTTCTTGCGGAAAAATAAGGGCATCAACCGTTTTACGGGTGGCCTAGGAGAGTGCCAGGCGCGCCCCCCTATCTCTTGGCCACCTCGGGCACCATTTCGCCTTGATTCTTCCTCCGGAAAATCCCAAATATTCCAAAATAATTCTCCATGCGTTTTTATCCCGTTTGGATTCTGTTTGATATTGGGTTTCTGCGAAACATAAAACATGCAACAAACAGGAACTGGCACTGGGCAGTGGATCAATATGTTAGTCCCAAAAATAGTATAAAAAGTTGCCAAAAGTATATGAAAGTTGAATAATATTGGCATGGAATAATAAAAAATTATAGATACGACGGAGACGTATCAGGGGTATATATTGCATCCACACAAAATCTAACCGTTACACACAGATTCCCAAACTCGGTGGGACCGAATCGGAAAACTCGGTCAGACCGATTCAGGTCAAAATATGAACGTTAGAGTTTTCGATGGGACCGACTTGGTCAACTCGGTGGGACCGATGTGCAGGGGTTAGGCTAAAACCTCAACTCGGTTTGACCGATTACTCAAATTCGATGAGACCGGTTTTAGTAATAAGCAAACATAGGATTGGTCAAGCAAACTCAGTGGGACTGACTGAACAAATTTGGTGAGACTGAAATTTCTGCAACTGGTAACAGGAAGTTTGCAAGCCCATCTCTGTGAGACCGAGATCCCATCGGTGAGATCGAAGTGACTAGGGTTTGGCAGTGGCTGTATTAGATGAAACTCAGTGGCGCCGGATAGACAAATTTGGTGGGGCCGAGTTTGACATTCAGGTTTAGGATATATGTGGATGTGAGAAAGTGTATGAGGGTTTTGGAGCATATCACTAAGCACTTTGAGCAAGCAAGTCATTAAGCAACACTTCATCCCCTTTTAATAGTATTGGCTTTCCTATGGACTCAATGTGATCTGGGATCACTAAAATGGAAAATGTAGAGTCCTGAGATTTTGCTAATATTTGTCCTTAGCATCTTGAAGGGGTTCCACATCCTCTTGTCCATGTCCATGCCACTCCAATATTGAACTTATCTGAAATACACTAGGTAGAAGTATTAGTCCAACAAAAGATATGTTGTCATGAATTATCAAAGTCACCCAGGGAGCACTTGTGCTTTCACTCCCCTCTCCTGTAGAGGAAACACTATGACGTGAATATCGACTCTCCGATCACTTGCATCTTGTTTATGAGTGGCAAGGTGGGTACGGTGCAGTGGTAATCGCTATACCAGGAAAGAAATATATCACTTAACTTTATATTAAAAATACCAATCATATTCGCTTATTAAGTTGCGACTTCTGAACAAGGTAGCTAGATTTTATAATGGCACTCACGTGGACGAAAGTAGCTACTTGATCATACTTAGCGAGACAAAAAATACATGTAGCTAGGCAGCAAGCTAATGGTCAATTAAATGTTAGTATAGTCTTATTTAAGATTGCAGTATTTGTGAGCTCGATCATATTATAAACTAGATGATGCATGACGTGTTCCTATGGAAATTTTGTATCACATGACGTTAAGAAAACAAGTGTAAAATAATATGATGGTATTGGATATTCTAAATGGTCAACTTCGAACTCACACTTGCATAATCATATGACCATCACGTTTCTTGGGTCTAGAAAGAATAAAACCATTACGGAATATATCACTTGTTTTACTGGAGCAATGTCCAACATAATGTAAATCAAGGGAAGACAATGAAAACGTGCAGGTACAGGTGCAGACTTAGGATCAATCGCCCCCAAAGTGATATGATGCAACTACTACATAAGTGGCATACTACCTTGTTGTAGCTAGCTTTTGTTATACTAAACTATAGACGATATTAGTTAGTATCAAATATATGTTCATTTAGAAACCTTAAAGTATAGCATAAATTGTTTTTATTGTCGCGGTAATCATTTATGTGACTGCATGTGTTCGTAGAGCATGAGATGGCCAAAGTTAGCATGCATCTGAGCGAGTGCTGGCATCTGCCATCACATACGCCTTGCTTGTTGTCCGTTCAAATTGTGGAACCCCATGACATTATTAGCATAATAATAAATCAGTTACTACTCATAATTGTAGCATGATGGAAAATCAAGACATCTTTGCATATTCTGTGCATATTAGGCGGCTCAAATGTGGCACGAGTCGCCCCTCATGAATGTCTACAGAAAGGTGAAGACAATCATATAGCCATGTCCATATGTGTATATTCTAATGTTGCCAAATGGGAAGAAAGAAACCAAAAAGAAATATGAAACATTGTAGTCAAATGTAGGACGCCAACTATGCTGACAAGAAAAATAGAGGAACAAACCCTAGTACATGAACACTGCAAACTTGGAAGAAGAATTTAAGGCTACACAGAGCATGAATCCTAGAGCAAATTGACTATAGTTGATCAAAATCTCCAGTAAAATCACTCTACTTTATCAAAGTAAATAAGTTTACTGCCATCCAGTATTCAGATAATAAAGATGACAACGACACCATGACATCATAAAGATGACTATAACATAACAAAGAATAACACATGTCATAAATAGCATAATGCTTAGCAACATCTAGGCTGCAGTACATAACACTACAGGCCCACGGGGCCATCAATGATAACACAATTGACATCAAATGATCATACGTGACACTAATAGAAACAAACAAAGGTTTCCAAAGCAAAAGATGTGACACATGACCACTTGGCATGAGTGGCCATATAAAAAACAATGAGCATAATTGGTTTGGTGCCAAAAATTGGCATGCCATGTTTCGCATTGTGCCAAATATTGGCTACTTAATTGGTTACCGAGTTGTCTTGTCTATCTCACATATAGTTGACAATTGTTGGCAAGTCTTGGTGTTGCCAATATTTAGCAATGCCAACATTTGACTAGCCAAGTATCGATAATCCTACATCTACTTACGCTGCTACGAAGACTTAGGTAACCTGCCTACCTATAATCTTCTTCTCCCTCCCCCCCCCCCCCCCCCCCCCGATTTTCAGGGGATGGGGCCCCTCCCACCTAATGATCCACTAATAATGCTCCACGTTGTTATTTACGTAAAGCACGTAACAAGTGTTAGGTAGGTCTAGCATTGCCCGCCAAGTATTGGCAGCAAACTAATCATGCTGAATCAGGGACGGATTCAAGGGGGGACGAGGGGGGGCGAGACCCCCCCGACGATCGTGTCGCCCCTTAACAGCGAGCAGTTGTTCGCTATTTTTTCTCGCCGTATAACTGTCCGTGGCTTGCTTCGCCCCCCCCCCCCCCCCCCCCCCCCCCCCCCTTAGCCCATCTACTGTTTTACAAGCAGCGGTTGCATGCAAAAGGCCCAGTCCCCGGAAAGTAAAAAAGGGGCGCAGCCCATCACGGAAGCAAAGGGGTCAGGACTCGCTTCGTTTCCAATTTTCTTCTGCCCTCGCCTGCCGCCGGCCGCCGGCCGCATGCTAGTCTATCGAATATCTCCGTCAAGAAGGGAAGGGGACATGCAAGCGCCGCCATGTTGATCCATCTCGTGTTCTAGCCGGCCGGCCGCTTGGATGAGTGACCAAACGATGAAAAAGGTCAGTTTATTTTTGCATTAGATTAGTTTGTGTCTTCCAAACTGTAGAAGTGTAATACTAGAACTACAGACATTAACAACTAGCTACTCCGGATGAGTGACCCCCTAGTCCAGCAGAAAAAATCGATCTTTGATACTTCTGCTTAAAAATCACTGAATTAAAAATTTGTGTGATTTTTGTTCCTATTGTGGAACAATGGACATACGTAGACTATCTAGGGGTATGTTTGGATCGGTGTTATTATTATGGAACAACGGACATATGTAGATTATCTAGGGCTATGTTTGGATTACAGCCCCGAAGTGCCTGAGCAAATATTTTTGCGTTGACGATAGTGGTATCCTCCATTTGGAAACGAGATCCAATTATTTGGCTCGCCCAAGCCCCATCACCTGTTTCCATTTGTTACATAGCCATTTCTTTGCCTAGACCATTGCAGTCCTTTCCTCCGCATAAATGTTGGCCTGCCGTTGGTTGCCATGGTGACCATAGGCACAATCCAAACAAACCCCAAATCTTCCAATGTTTACTAGGTTATTATGTGACTATCTATCTTATCATTTTGAGATGCTTCTAGTTCTTGCCCCCCCTATCTTTATTTTCTCGCTCCGTCCCTGTGCTGAATGAACAAATGATGTGACACATATATACGGTACATCCGAAATAAAGTAACCCTGGTAATATTGCACTAATCTCCTCTCATGTAGTGAAACATGAAAATATCGATCATTATCTTTTCTATCTGGACGAGCAGTAGATGAACTGCAACAGGTTGAGCACGCTCAGAGCCGCCATGAACCAGAAGAAGTAGTCCAGATGGCCTTCGTCGAGGTTGTCCGGGATCCACCCCGTGGTCGACACAACGGCGCCGAGCAGGGCGGAGTTGAGGTAGTTCCCGCCAGCGACGGCGAGCTGCGCGAGTGCCACACCCAGGCTCTTCATGGACTCCGGGGACTGGTCGTAGAAGAACTCGAGCATGCCGATGCTGGTGAACACCTCGGCCGCGCCCAACACGAAGTAGCACGGAGCCAGCCACATGATGCTCGTCGAGGTCGCCGACAGCCGCCTAGTCTCGACCGACGCGGCGTACGCCATGGCGGCCGCGGACAGAGCAAGGCCGACGCCGATCCGCTGCAGCTGCGTGAAGCCCCTGTCCTGACCGGTGACGCGCCGCGCGAGCGGCACCAGCACGGCGTCGTAGATGGGAACCCAGACGAGGACGCTAACGATGTCAAAGGTGGAGAGCGACGCCGGCGGCACGACAAAGGTGCCGACGCGGTTGTCCATGGCCATGCCCAGCTCGATCATCGTCGACGACATTTGCGCGGTGACCGCGAAGAAGACCAACGTCGACGCCCAGACGGGGGACATCCGCAACAGCATCTTCAACTCCTCCACCTGCGACACCGTGCAGAGCCGCCACGGGCCCTTCTTCTCCGGCGACGGCATCACGATGGCAGCCTTGTCAAAGAACCTGAATTGACTGGTATGCTCAGCCCTGTCATGTTCGTGCAGGGTCGAGGTATCATCGGGGAGCTCGAGACGGCAATTCCTTGCGGCTGCGACAACCACCTGGGAGACCCTCGTCAGCGGGCTACCTCCCACTCCCAGTGGCTTGTACCTGTATATCTTCCCGCCGGCAACGAATACGGCGAGGCCAAACCCGATGAGCACTGTCGGGATCGCGAGCCCGACGGTCCACCCGATGTTGTCCTGCACCCAGACGAGCAACGTCGCCGACAGCAGCGAGCCGATGTTGATGGAGAAGTAGTACCAGTTGAAGAAGGATCCCTTGGCCACCCGCTCCGCCGGGTCGGCAACGTCGAACTGGTCGGCGCCCAGGGCCGTGGCGCAGGGCTTGATGCCGCCGGTGCCGAGGGCGACAAGGTAGAGCCCCAGGTAGACGGCGGCACGATGGACACCGCTGCTCTCGTCGGAAAAACGAGGCAGGATCAACGGAAGCGCCGTTGATGATGTCATGATGAGCATCCCCTAGCACAAAGACAATTTTTTTTCAGAGACACTGCACATCCTCGATGAAGTTTTTTCAGAAATGTCAGTAAATTCAGAAACGTTGCGGATTAAACTGATCGGATGGTATTTTGGTTGTCTCACTTACAAAGATGTAAACAGAGAGGAAGATTGCAATTGTCGAGTATCGTCCCCAATAAGAATCGGCCAAGAAAGCTCCGATGACGGGCGTGATGAAGCAGCTGCCGACCCAGGTGGACACGTTCCTCGCGGCGTCGACGTTGCTCTCGTGGAGCACCGTCGTGAGGTAGGTGACCAGGTTCTTCGAGACGGCGAAGAAGCACAAGCATTCGCTGAATTCGGCACCTGAGTGATACAGGTTACTTTAGAAGAAAGGCGCAAGAAGCATATATTCTTGTAAACTGTGCGCAATACCGAGGATGAAGACGCATGCTCTCCAGTTGCCGGTGCTCTGCTTGAGGGCAGGCTGTGTGTAGATATCAACTGTTCCATCGCTTGTGTATCTTGAACACTCGTCCTGAACAACAATGCAGAGACTGAATGTGTTTACCCAATTCTCGAAATAGGCTTTCGCACCGCTTTATAAATAAATGTGATTACCCAATTTCACACTATAGGATGGCATCTAAACAGCAGGGATGATGGTTGGGCAGAGGAATATCTGTCACCTGTGGCTGTGGAGGCAGGCGACGGTTGTTCAGCAGTGTCCGCTCCTCATCTGCTACTTCCATGTGAAATTTTTCTTGCAAGTTCCAGCGAAGAATTCTGTGCTCGCCGATCTATCATGAACTCGCTATATAGAGATCCTATGGTGCAGACTGACGGGACAGCACAGGGAAAAAACCTAATCAGGATAAGCAAAAACAAAAACTGTTTGTAATTGTCTACACGTTTTTTTCTGCCGGCAACATAACCAGCGACAGGACTCGCATAACTTCTAGCACAACTTTGCGTTGGTTACCATTTGATGACTTCACAACACAATCCAGGCACTGGATGCGTTTTTCTGTGCAAGAAATACATATTACCCTTAATTGGGTTGGTGACACGAAGGGTGAACAATTGAATACAGCAGGAGAAGAAGCTGACTTTTCCTCTTCTTCTTTCCGTGTTGAGCTGGAGTAATTTGGGAAAGGTGCGCTGGCGTACGCAAGGGGGTTTCTTCTACTAATGGACTATCATAGTGTCTTCAGACTGCGATTTCCTGCTTGGACTTTCAGGTTCATACAGTAATATTATGCAACAACAGTTCTGTGCCGAACGAAGCTCGAGTTTGAGTCGTTTCCATAACAAAAACCAGTGGCGAGACAAAGGTACACAAATTTTCAAACAAATTGAGAGAGAGAGAGAGAGAGAGAGAGAGAGAGAGAGAGAGAGAGAGAGAGACCTGATGAGTGAGGCTGAGCCCTGCTCTTCCCTCTCCTCGCGGAGGAAGACGAATGCGGCAGCAGATTCCTACCTCCTGCGCGCTTTAAAGGAGGAGGAGCAACTTTCTATCTCCAACCTAAACTAATTTAAGCTAGCGTACAACCTGCAGAAAGGAACAAGCGCCCGGGAGATATAGCCGTCAGCCCATCATCACTCACCACTCACTGTACTGTGCACATACCCACCCGTCGCTTTCTAACAGTTCTCTGACCAATTATTTCATTTCCGCTTGCCGTAAAGACACCGAAAAGAGAAGGGGAAAAAAATCTGCCCGGCGTGCCAGATTGGCCTGAAACATCGAACCTCTCGTTCTGCACCGAGATGTGTGCCGTGATGAGCATTGTGGTGGGGTATTTCAGATTAGCTCAGTCGATGGACAGTTATTCTCTGTAGCCATGCATTGTGGTGAGGGTCCCTGACAACGGTGTCTCTACTGCGGCCTTAATTCTGTGCAGAATGCTAGAGACCTGAGTAGTAATGAGGTTGTCGGGCAGTGAAGTCCGTAGCCGTTAATCTGAGGACGAGGCATGTGTGCGGCTGAACCGGTACAAGCTTTCCCATGGCGAGAAAGCGTTCAAGTTAGAGCATCTCCACTCGCACCCCCAACATGCCCCAAGGCTCTTTTTTTAGGGTCGGTGTTGAAAAATCGGCCTAGTTGCGTCCCAGTGTCTTGTTTATCATCGGTTTGGGTCAAAATAACAGCCGGCAAACCTGAGTCGAATCCAAGCCCCTGGGGTCGCCTAGGGGCACCGGCCGAAGCGAAAAGGCGCGTGGGTCTGCTATGTCGGCGAGAGACGGCCCTTTTTCCCGACGAACCCCCGCTTCCTCCTCCCTTTCCCTCCATTCTCCCCTTCTGCCCCTCTTCTCCCGCCATTCTCCTCCATCTCCCCTCATCTGGCCGCCATGCCGCCAAAGAAGTATACGACCCCTCGCGCCGCTGCCGGCACCGACGCCACCCAGCCGAAGCAGAGGAAGTCGAGGGCGCCGCCGGCAAAACCACCGGGCATGTCCAACGCCGATTGGAAGGCGAAGGTTCAGTGCCGGGAGGCTGTCACCACCAATCAGCGGAACAGGCTCAACACCAAGAGGGCCCGGGACGCGGCCGCGTCGGCGGCGGCCGGGCAGGTAGAGGCGGCTCGCGCGGTGGAGCAGGCAGAGGTGTCTCGCGCGGGGATGATGAATCCACCCGGCGGCCACGGCCCGCAAGCCTGGAGCCAGCAGAGCATCGGGTCGCCATAGCCCTGGGGGTGCTCGCCCTCGCCTGGCTACGCCAACGGCGACGCGCACGGCGGGTTCAACCCCAACATCACCTTTCCGCATGGACACCCTGCCTAGCGCACGCCCTCACCCGCGTTCGCCGGCATTAGCGCGGCTCGAAGTCCATGGCGAACCATTGGGCGCTCATCCAAACGGCGTGCAACAAATGGCATGGGATCGTCGAGGAGCTCGCGGCTCGCCTGGAAAGCGGCGCCAATATCGAGGGTCAGGTATGCACCGATGCCCGTTCTCGCTCCTTCTCGCCGTGCGCGTTGCCGACGACACTTGTTCTTCGACGCAGATGGTTGGGATGTTCGCCATGGACCGCCTAGACAGCAGCACCGACCAAGAGTTCAAGTACCTCCACGTGTTCTCCCGGATCGAGAAGTGCGAGAAGTGGGGGGACGTTCGGCGCACCCTCGCCAGGGCCAAGGAGACTTACAAGCCGGACGCCCCAATGCAGGGCGCGTATGATGGGCACCCAGACGGCAACAAACGAGCCAAGACGGCAAAGGACGCCACCCCGACTACCGCGCGGCTGCAAGCGTCCATCGAGTAGTGCATCGTCGATGCCAAGAACCATGCCGCCCAGAGGGAAGAGAAATCCGAGGCGTTGTGGTCGGCGTTGATGACGAACAGTGTCGTCAAGCTCTACCTACTCCGGACCAACATTGCCGCAAAGAAGAGGAACGCAAACTTGGCATTCCTGATGGGGGCGGACATGTCGACGATGGATGAGCAGGTCAAGGCATGGTACCTGATACGTCTCCAACGTATCTATAATTTTTGATTGCTCCATGCTACTTTATCTACTGTTTTGGACTATATTGGGCTTTATTATCCACTTTTATATTTTTTTAGGACTAACCTATTAACAGTATTGGGGCCGACACCTGAGGGCGTGGCTGGGAACTAGATTGCCCCCAACGACAAAAAGCGCCGGCCAAAGGGTCAAAATAGCGTCGGCCAGTGCGCTTGGGGGACGAACGAGTGGAGATGCTCTTAGGGAAACGATACGTGCGTGTCGGCCCGACCGGCCGAAGCTTCCGTCGTTACACGCGCCACTCGATCGCGTAGCGATCCATCGCACACACGTCTCCCGATCCACGTGTCTTGTTGTTGGTTTTTCCTCCTTGGCCCACAACATAGCCTTGGCCAATCACGACCGCTCGCTGTCTTTTCCCCAGCTTTCATAAGTTGTAAAACTATGACCGTGGCGTGCGTGGCATGAAGTCTATCATGAGTAGAACATATACTATACTCGGCTCCGTCCAGCATAATCGTCAACAGTGACTCAAGTATCCGATCTATAATATGCTTATGCATGTGTGCGTTAAAAACATACCAATGAGGATTTCAGACTCACTGGAAATGACTTTTTATTTTGTTGCTCCACTAATCACCACAATCCTTGCACTTCATTTACTTTTATGTTATTTTGTTTCAAGTTACAACACTACTCAACAATCATTTATATTCGCCCTCACTCTACTTTAAGTATACAATTATTTGCAGGAACAAAAATACATAATTCTCTACAAGAGCCAAAAGTATGATTCCTGTTCTCTCTGTGGGATCGATACTCTTACTTCAAAAAAGCTACAACTAAACCCTTTGCACTTGCAGACCATCAATAACATGAAGGTTTGCACGAATTTCCTCAACCTATATGGTTCAGCTGCAAGTTTGACTGAAGTCTCTATATCTCATGTAGAGTCTTTCGTCTTAGTCATGGTAGTAAATTCTAGAATCACTTCTAGCGTTTCTTTTTTTTGACCTGATCACGAAGATTCTGCAATCTTGTCGAGTTGCACTGTCCTCCCAATCACTCTTTTGCAGAAAACATTTTATTCAAAAATTTTGCACTCTGCGACAAAACACTTTGCCTCGGCGTAGTGATAGAGGAATACCTAACCATTTGGGATAACATACAAAGTAGGAATTATTTTAACAAATTTGATGACACTCTTTTCAGTGTAAAAGCCATAGTCTCTAAAGCATCACATTAAAAAATATATTTGCAGAATAATTAATATCATCTCTGATCTCACCATGGCATACATACATTGATCACATCCACTCGTAATAATGATATGGGAAGTGCAAGCTGTAAAATTATTTTACAGCTCGCCAGGCATTTGTTAAATTTGTAACTCAAATATTCTTTTCTACAATTTTCTTGTTACAATAATTTCTTCTTCATTCTAGAAATCTTTTGAAACATTTAAAAAAATCCAGTTTTATGACTAAATTAGTAAATATAAATAACTACTTGAGTCATACTTGAAGATAGATAAATCCACTGCTTGCAACAACACTTTATTGGACTACAAACATCAATATGCATACTTCCAATTATTTTGCTACTCGTTCTTCATGACCTATGAACAGTATTTTAGTTTACTTCACTATTTGGACGAAAGTTGCAAGTGTCAGATGATTCAAAATCATATGACTCCAAAATCCTTCATTATGGAATTTCTCCATGCAGGTTTCTCCAATGTGACTAAATGCGGTGCCACATATGTGTGGTATTCTTTTAGTCTTGCGACATTTAGCGTCAGTGTTATAGATGTTCAATTCGAGCATCAATATTCATAATTACACCCTACTCACAATAGGAGTATGACCCTTTTGTTCATTACACCGGCAAAGACTCCAACATCGAAAACACAATAGAAGATACATATGAAATCCGGTTTCAATGAACTTGAGCTAGTCATGAAGATAACAACAAGCTCTAAAACTCTCATAGAGAAAAAGCCAAACAAGAAACAAAAAAGATGATGCCAAGGATGCAAAGTTTTGAGCTCTCTACGAATGATACGAACAAGCTACTCACTAGAGAGGCCCCATGATAGTATGGATATCTATCCTATAACCAAATCTCCCAACTACTATCATTAGACCAGTAAGATAGAAAACCTATCAAGGATATACCTTTGCCTTGCGCGTATTTCACTTGAGCTAGATGATGACGATCTTGACCTTCTCAATTTGGACCACCTTTCTTGATTGCGTTGGCTCGATGAAGACTAGTAAATTGCTCCCCATACTCAACTATGGGTGAGACTCTCTTAGGCACATACTCCCTTGTACATTATCACTACAATGGACGGCGAGCTTCAAGCATGTGATCTCTTCATGGTGCTTCACTTGAACTTGACAACACAACCTTGATGACGGTCACCACTTGATGTCATCCTCCATGGGTCATATGAGATCTTCCTTTTGATGTAAGCCCATGGAAACATACCAAAATCCACAAAGAGACCTCACATAGACCATGGGTTAGCACACAAAGCGTAATGGAAAATACTTACCATACCATAAGATAACTTGATCCCACTCGGTACATCTTCTACGCTTTATTTGTGAATCAACCTGAATTCACTCTTTGTACTTAGTCTTGATCAACCATGTATCATATCTTCACTTTTTATAAAGATGATGTCTTGAAGGTAAACATGAATGTTCACACAATTTTCTTCTGCAATACATGCTTGCAATAGGCTCAATTCTCACATGACCAATCTTTGGATAACTCCTTCAATAGCACCTTCGTCAACACATAATCTCCTTCTTATAACCTTGAAACCAATGAATGGTCTTAAAGCAATGCCTATGGACGAACTCTTCAAATATAACTCAAGGAAACAACTACTCCATAGGGATTGTCCTCATTTACCAAAACCAAACCTGGGGCACCATGCTCTTTCAGATGGCACGGCAGGTGGGATGGCGTTCGAACCATGCATAGAGGAGGAACATGAGGGAGGGGTGGCGAGCGGGCTAGCAGCAAGCGGTGCAGTTGGCTGGCTGTTACGAGGAGGCGTCGATGGGGGGCTGTCGGGTGCATGCATATCGAGCGCATGCATAGAGGGTCCATGCATGGTGGGTCGGGTGGGCGTATGTAGAGTCTCGGGTGGGTCAAAAAAATTGGTGTGCCGTGGTAGTGTAGGTGATGGGGGTGGTGCATAGTGGAAAGAGGACTAGTCAAAAACAACATATGACGAGAGATGATGATCGACATAGAGTGAGTGCCGCCTCGGCTTCCATAGCTCTCCGCACGAAGGTGAAGCCGCAAATCCTTGCCCTCATCGATTTTCACTAGATAAATAGGCCTAATAAAAAGGGATACACATATATTTTCTTATGAGCTTGTTGGGTGGGGTGGGGTGGGGTTGGGGGGCATTCACGCAGGTGCTTCCAAGGAGGCCTTCTCTGGCGGCAAAGAGGGGTGATGGTGGTGACGACGCGAGCCAATGCCCGGGTCGCCTCGAGCGGAGCTTCGGGGGGGGGGGGGAGCAGAGTGAGCTAGTTTTCTCAACAAGTTGCATTGGATCCAAGATGTCCAATTTCAGTTGGACTAGAGAACCTCGCAAAGTCATTTTTAACAGCAACGGTATGTACCAGTGCTAAATCCACCCTTGTATTCTTGGAGATTGGTGCACACTCTCTACATCATACTAGTATTCCTTTGTATTCTGTTGAACAACATTGTATATGAAATGTCTTGTTAGCTCTTGTCATCACTTTTTGTCAGTAAAAATATGTACGGTGCATGCATGACACAGACATACTCTCCTCCCTCTGGCGCCCATAACAAAGGTAGGATTTAAGTTTCTTTTGACATTTTCAATTGTTTTATATCTCTGAAACCAAAATTAAGTATGTGACCATTTTATATATTTGATCTCCGGGTGTGAAGACCTTTAAAACAAGATCAATCTTGGATACATTTCAAATAAGTTCAATTTTTAACATTTTAATTAACTTATTTCACTCAATATATTTTGCGTGAAACTTCTTATTTCACTATTTGAAACCGATATCTGTGAAATACAACCGTTATTTCAGTGTTTGAGAATGATATGCATGAAATCTATATTTTGTGAGTAAGTGTAATGTGTTTTCTAGAACTAGTGAAATCGGTGAAATATATCTTTTGTAAATGAGTGAAATAGTTTACTGATATTAGTGGAATTAGTGTAACTCAGAAAAAGAGTGAAAATAGTTGTTTGAAATGAGTGAAATATGTTTTTATAAATGTGTGAAATCTATTATTTTGTATAATTAAATCATATATTGAAATGAAAGAAATATATCTTTTGTACTTGAGTGTAATGTCTTTCCTAAATGGAGTGAAATGTATCTTTTAGAAATATGTTTTTGGCATTGAGTGAAATCAATTTTGAAATATGTTTTCTTAATTGAGTGAAATATATATGTTTTCTCAACTAAGTGAAATTATTTTTCTGAACTCAGTGACATTGGTTTCTTCAGCTGAGTGAAAATTGGTTTTTTGAAGATAAAGAAATAAGTTTTTTTTTCAAATATTGAAATCAGCTTTCTCAAATGAATGAAACTATTTTTAAGCGACTAAAACCTACGTTTTCTCAACTTAGTGAAATATGTTTCCTCAACTGAGTGAAATTATTTTTTCTAAAATGAGTGACATCAGTTTCTTCAGATGAGTGAAATTGGTTTTTTGAACATAAAGAAATGTTTTTTAATGATTGAAATCAGCTTTCTGAAATGACCAAAATCTGTGTTTTCTAATGTGTGAAATAGACACTTTACAACGAGTAAAATCAAAATTTTAAATGAGTGAAATCTTTTATTCGTAATGTGAAACTAATTGAAATAGTAAAAATTCAAACTAGCCAAAATGTATCCAAAACCGATCTTGTTTTAAAGGTCTTATCATTCTAAATTCAATATACAAAAAATTCACATATGAAAATTTGGTTCATAAGATATTAACCATTCAAAATATGACCAGGACATAAAATCAACTATTTTGTTTGGGGAGAGAGAAGCATGCGCCACCCTTTTGTTCTCACTCACTCTCTCTCATAGCTAAAGCTGCCACAAACTGACATGCACAAGTGTATTTCTTCCTACACTGCTCGTATTGCATAGAAAATTACTTTTACTTTATACACAAGAAGTTGGCACGAATCTCAGAGAAAGCAAGTGCACGGTGGATTCTCCACCGCTAGATCCCGGTTCCGTTAGGAAAACAATTTCGTAGAAGCTATCGTGTAAAAGTACTATTTGCCTAGCCCAGCGTTAAAATGCATATTTTGGTTTATACTCCAAGATAATTAGCCTTCAATGATTCCGAAATAAGACGAGCGCGACAAAGGGGCTGCAAGTCAGTCGAAACCCGGCGCGACGTGCAGCAAGTAAGCGAAGCAGCAGTGGCCGGTTTTTGGTTTTGCAGAAGGCAATGCAACACTAGTAATCAGAGGAACGGCTTGGCGACCGGCGATGGTAGGCTGACAATGGACGCAGCAGCAGTGGCCGGTTTTTGGTTTTGCAGAAGGCGAGGTGGCGGCAGGTGCAGCGTTCGGGGAGTGGAACTACTCCCACGGCTACGACGAGCCGGCAGCCGAGCGCTACGCCAAGGAGCCGGAGGACAGCGACGTGTGGTTCAAGTACTCGTCGCCTCCGCCCAAGCCGGCACCCAAGAAGACGAGGAGTGACGTGGCTCGGCAGAAGCAGGGGAGGCGCGCGCAGGTGTTGGAAGGCGGCTACCTGGCGCGCGCCACGTCCAGAGCCGCCTCCGCGTCCAGGGTGGTGCAGCCGGTCGAGGAGGACCTGTACCAGGTGCCTCCGCCGGAGCTCGCCTCCCGCCATTAATTATCGACCAAGACGGGTACGTACAAACTCGAAATGGTTTGGTTTTAAATTTTGTTCTCCTCAGTATGGTTCGAAGTGGAGCTGACTTCTCTTTGGTTGGGCGATGCCTTTCTGCAGAAGAGGTTAAATTTTGTTCTCCTCAGTATGGTTCGAAGTGGAGCTGACTTCTCTTTGGATGGATGATACCTTTCTGCAGAAGAGGAGCCTGTGGATAGAGTGCCTGGGCCTCAACTCGTGCGTCGCCTGAACGCCTGTGGATGGGATGCTGCATGCTCCTTCTCAACTAGGAGTAGATTGATTGATCGGCCGCTCGAATGCTTGTGTTTTGTTTCATGATCTCTTGGGCTATTTATTTCCACCGCAAAGTTGTAATCCAAGATCAGTAGCATGTCTGGTCTCGTTCCTAGGCTGGGCTGGGTCGATGTGTTGTGAGTATAGATTAAGACTGACATTCTTTGAGGTTGTTCGTGGCAATCAATCTGGGCCTTTTTGTTTACAGAAGAAATGAAACAATCGATTATAGTGCAAAATAATCGGTCCGTACGAACGTGATAGCTTAAATACGAACGACCAAACATCTTATAGACGGCCTAGCCTAGGCACGAGATAAACTTATGCTCAGAAATTAGATACATAGATCACTTCTATCACCAATTAAACAGCCGGAACTAAAGGGAAAAAGTGATCAAACGCACAGATTAAAGCAAACTGGACATAAATTCATGTTGTTCACATTCAGAAATGATAGAGACGACATGAAAGTTGACAAAAAAATTAAGATAACGGTTCATCATAAATGGCTGCCACACAGACAGTCAACTTGCAAAAGGGTCGATTACTAAAGAGACTCAGGACGCGAAATTTTTGCATCTAAACTTGGACATAAGCATATGATGGCCGAAGGTGACAATAGGGTGCTTCCTAATCTCCCATAGTCTTATTCCTGAAACATGGAACAAATATTTCAGAGTAATGAAAAGATTATGAATCTTAGACTAAACATCCAAATTGCAAAGGCTTACCCTTTGTCCCGATACACATGGGTTTGAATCCCTCAGAAAAATTCGCCACGGATCGACATGTCATCAAAGTTCCAAAGGTCCATGTTGTCGACGACATCACGAGGCACATCAAAATTCAGAAGGCTATCAATCGGCTCATCGGTGCCATCATCCATACAGAACCTCATCCAATCTTCGAAATCGATAGCATCATTCTCCATAACAGGAGGCACCGCCGAGTTGTAGGTGTTACTCTGGACAAGCGCGAATTCAGCTCCTTCAGCAATCACCACTGAGTTGTAGGTGTTACTCTGGACAAGTGCAGATTCTGCTCCTTCAGCAATAGTGAAAATGGGAGCCATGGATGATATATATGGAGTCTTGATGTAATACTCCCAGCCCAAGTCAGAGCAGCCAAAAGTGTTGCTTCCTTGCTCATAGTACATATTCATAACAGGATCTTCAACAGGGACAACGGAGTTCATTGCAGAAACAAATGGCACGTTATCAAGCTGAATAAGTGGCTGGTTTGATGCAAAGTCAGGAGATGGGTACATGAAAGCATTTGGTATAGCATGGTTGTTGACTGCTGGTGTGACGATAGGTTCCTGTCCTGCGCTTGGCTTGGGTGCTTTGGGTTCCTGAACTGTTGGTTCCTCTAGAAAGTTAACCTTGGCCTTCTTGCCATGGATCCTGCGTGCTTTGACATCATAAGCTCTTGCGGCTTCTTCAGCACTGTTGAAAGTACCGAGCCAGACACGGACACCGTTGCTAGGATCTCTGATTTCAGCAACCCATTTACCCGAGGGGCGCTGACGGATACCCTTGAATTGGTTCTTTCTCTTCCTTTTTGCTGGCCTTTCTGAAGGACCATCAAAACCAACAGTACTCATGGTGCTTAAGTCATCTGCAGTGAAAGCTCAATGTCAATGCTAAGAGGGACCAACACAAACAAACTTCTCTCACAAAAAGTAAATAATTTCATCATGGACATGAATTTTATGTAAAAATATATTGATCGTAATGAACACTGAAACATGATGTGTCAATTCGGGTGAACGCATCATCAATCAAGCATAAAACAAATAAAATAATAAAAATGACAACTTAATAAAAAAATCCAGGGTAGTGATGAACAAACCTCGTGTTATAGACCATTGGCATCATTTTGCAATTATTAATCTACAAACTGCATTATAGACAATGCAGAATCAAGGATATATTTTTAGTCGGATTCAATGATTAGCAGAATAATCCTTTGGACTAATAAATGAACCAAGTCTAGAACAATCCTCATGCACACCTACAACCATCTAACAAAGAAACAACTCAAGAGGTCAAGACCCAAGCAAAACAGAGAAATTTGACCATTTATGCGGATTTTCTACCCCTTTTCACAAAGTTATGGATCACCATCAAAGATCACGAGTATAAATCACAAGATCATCAACCTAACAACAAAAATCGCTTCTCCGAAAGAAAGGAACGGTGTCGAAAACAAGTTACCAACTGAACACAACAGAGAATGGAAAAAGCCTAACCCTTCACCCAAATCACTCCATGATAGCACATCCAATCCAAAATCTCTAAACAAACAGGAGTAACATGGCCCAAACATAGCATTCCAACAACACTCCTTAGTTCTACCACCCTCGTCCTGGTAACTATCCCCCCTCATATTTTTGGTCATATCTTGACCATGATTTTAACTAATATAATACAAGTTAATCATGGCAAAAATAATATCAAAAGTACATTCAAATAAGAATCCAGCAATATAATTTTTTTGACATGCATTAATAGTTTACTAGTTAATTATGTGGTCAGCCTTTGATTCGAAATACGAGACTAATAGAGGCAAACATGGGTGGACAATAGTTAAACTCCAAAGTTAAGGATATGTAGATTAAAAATTAGTCCAAGAGACCTGGGGTAGATACCTTGGGAGAGGGGCCTCTTGATGGTGGCAGAGGGCTTAATCTTGATGACCTCCTCGTCGTCGTCCTTCTCAGCCACCCCACTATGCCCAAGCTCCAGGTCAGAGTCCCCAGAGTCGGCCTCGAACTCCTTTAATTCGGCCTCGAAGTCCTCCTCATCGTCGTCCAGTCTGAGTCCCTTGCGCCTGCCTAGCCCCGTGAAGTGACGACCCCCATCATTGCTCTGTTGGGGCTTCTTCATCTCAGGACATAGCGTTGCCGCCCTCACCTTCCGCGTCACCGTGGGAACCTTGATGTCTGTGAGTAACCGTCCGCCGCACATGATGCCCGCTAGTACCTTGTCACAGTCGTCGCCGGGGAAGGGGCCTCACCGGAATTGGTAAATGGGCAGAGGTTTTAAAATATCAGGGCAGCAGGGGTGGTTTTGGAGGGTGCAAGGCCAGTACCCTATATAGGTGGTGGCCGCGTGAAGGCGCGAGGAGGCGCGTGGAGTGGACCACGCGTCAGCGAGGGGCCGCGTGACAGGCGGAAGGCACGAGGCAGGTTCGAAAGCGAACGTTTCTACTTGATGGAATCTTGTATTTGCTCTAGGGAATGAATAGATGGGGGTACTTTGACTTTCTTTATACGGAGGCAAGTCAATATTTATTAACTCAAGTTGTTGTACTACACACTTGTAGTACAACTGTATTACTACTGTCATACACTCTTCGTGCGGGTTTATTGGACGGGTTCAACCAACCAAACAATTAAGCGAAAATCTTGTTATAAATAATTGTGTGTAATGCTACGATCTTTGCAAATCACTCATAGCTAGTTACGCCATTTGTTAACTCAATATTATACCACACACCTGTAGTATGACTGTACTACTACTGTTTTAGTCACCCATCCTAGTTTATTGGATGGGTTCATCTAACCAAACATTTAACCAATATTTTTTCATAAATGATTGTATGTAATTTTAAGACCATGCAAATAACTCATTGCTAGCTAATTCATTTTTAGCTCAAGATTGTTGTACTACACATCTGTAGTACGAATGTACTACTACTACCGTACGTTTTTTTTCCGGGTTTATTGGACGGGTTGAACCAACCAAACATTTAACCAAAAATCTTCTCAATAAATGATTATGTCTAATTCTAAAATCTTTGCAAATCACTCATAGCTAGTTACCCCATTTATTAGCTCAAGATTATGCTACACGCTTGTAGTATGATTGTACTACTACTGTTGTACTCCCCCATCTGATCTTATTAGACGAATTTATCCAACCAAACATTTATACAATATCTTCTCATAAATGATTGTATGTAATTTTAAGATCCTTGTATAACCCATAGCTAGTTATTTTGTTTATTAGCTGAAGATTGTAGTACACACTATATTACTAATGTTGTGCACTCTCCATCCGGGTTCGTTGGCCGGGTTCATCCAACGGAACGTTTAACCAAAAATCTTCTCATAAATGATTGTGTGTAATGCTAAGATCTTTGCAAATTACTCAGAACTAGTTACACCATTTATTAGCTCAATATTGTAGTACATACGTTTACAATGACTGTACTACTACTGTTGTACTCCCCCATCCGAGCTTATTGGACGGGTTCATCCTAACAAATGTTTAAGAAAGTTTTTCATAAATAATTGTATGTATTTTAAGATCCTTGCAAATAACTCATAGCTAGTTACTTCTTTTATTAGCTTAAGATTGTACTACACACCTATAGTACGACTTTATTACTCTATCATACTCCATCTGGGTTTATTGGATGGTTCATGCAACCAAATGTTTGACCAATATCTTCTCATAAATGATTGTTTGTAACTCTAATATTCGTGTAAATCGCTCATAGCTACTTACTCCATTGTTCCCAAATAAAAAGAAAGTTTCTCCATTAAGTTACTAGCATGTACTTTGCGCACAATAATTAGCATTATTGTACGCTAGTTATATGAATTATAAGTTAGCATTGCAAAATTCTCATCACATTCTTGATCTGACCATGTATATCGAGATTTAGTATTTCTTCTAACATAACATCGACCTTCTTAATATTCAACCAATATCTCCTTAAATGACTCATGTAAGTCTATGATCCTTATACATCACACATATCTACCTACTCACGTTGAGTTACTATCATGTATGTGCAATGATTAACATTCTTATATGGTTAATTAACTTATGAATTCAGATGAACATTGCAGCTTTTTTCTAATGTATTCATGATCAAACCATGTATATAGACTTAAAAAAAATATAAAGTAACATGGCAATGTTGCTTCGCGACTTTGTGTGTCTTACTTGACACTGAGAAGAAATAAATTGAGAGTAGTTTTGCTTCTTCTCGGTGGATGTCATTGGACAATGCATGAACGAATCATCAACTCTTGGCCAAAACATAGAATTTGCATAAAAAATCTACACCCGACTTGTTTATACTAAAATAGCATAAAAGTTTTGTAAACCATGCATAGAAAAATGAGAAATTTTAATTCTACGGTATCTTAGGCGGCTTCAAACTTGTGTGTCCTACCTAAAAATGAGAAATTTTAATTCTACGGTATCTTCTACAATAGACAAGAACAAAAAGTAATCCTAATACATGGATTAAAACCAGTTCCAGCGACATGGGCCAATACCTTTGGAGAGGGACCTCCTGACAACGGTGAATGATTGATCTCGACGAGCTCCCATCATCATCATCCTCAGCCACCCCGCCATGCCCGAGATCCAGGACGGAGTCCTTGGAGTCGACCACAAACTCCTCAAACTCCACTTCATCATCCTCACCGCGAGCTCGACCCCAAACCCATCAAGCCCCTTGGAGCGCAGGCCTCCGCTGCCGCCCCATAGAGCCTTCTTCTTCTCAGGCCATAGTGTGACTTAGGTCACCCTCCGTGTGTGACTGCGGGCATCTTGAGGTCCGTGGAGATCATGCCGCCGCACATGGCAGCTACTACCTCATCGTAGTCACTGGGGAAAGAGCCTTGCCTGGATTTCTAAATAGGCAGAGTTTTTAATGAAGCGGTAAGCGGGTGTGTAGGTTGGCGGGTGGAGATGAGGACAATCGCTTATATGCACGATGGTCGCGCGATGGAGGCCCTCTGGGCAAGGGGGCATGGTAGGTACCATGCGTCAATGCGGGGCTGATCGACAGACCGAAGGCACGAGGTAGGTTCCGGAAGTGAGTGTTTCCCTTCATGGTAATCCTGCGTGTTTGCCCCTTAAAAGAAGTTGTATTTTTTAGTATTGGCCCTCGGAAATGAATGGATGGACGATTTACTTTCTTACTTTGGTACCAAGCCATTTTTTCGGTCAAGATTGTACGACATCCCTCCCCTGAATAAAAGGTTGTACGACACTCCTGTGCTACTGTACTACTATACCATACTCGTACTGTACTCACTAGCACCATCTAACCAAGACACTCAAGTAAGATCTCTAACTCATCCTTGCAAATCACTCATGGCCACTACTTCATTGAGTTTTTTAGCAACTCTACTCCATTGAGTTAGTAGCATGTTGCGCAATCATTAGAATCAGCTTATATACAACATTTATATTAACTAGACTGAGGGAGTCCTGAATTATGGGGTCCTCGGAGAGCCAGCCTATGTGACATGGGCCATACCAACGGGCCGTGAAGATACAAGAACAGAAGGCCTCCTCCCGTGTCCGGATGGGACTCTCCTTTGTGTGTACGGCAAGCTTGGTGTCCAGATGTGTAGTTTCCTTCCTCTGTAAACCGACTTTGTACACCCCTAGTCCCATCCGGTGCCTATATAAACCGGAGGGTTTAGTCCATAGAGGCAATCACGATCATATAGGCTAGACATCTAGGGTTTAGCCATTATGATCTCGAGGTAGATCAACTATTGTAACCCCTATACTCATCAAAGTCAATCAAGCAGGAAGTAGGGTATTACCTCCATTAAGAGGGCCCGAACCTGGGTAAACATCGTGTCCCCTCCCTCCTTGTTACCTTCTATCCTTAGACACACAGTTCGGGACCCCTACCCGAGATCTGCCAGTTTTGACACCGACATTGGTGCTTTCATTGAGAGTTCCTCTGTGTCGTCGACAGAAGGATTGATGGCTCGCCTTGCCATCAAAGACAGTAACACTTCCAGAGAAGCCCTAGCTTTAGGGAAAACTTTCCGACTAGGCAGCTTCATCATGGGCGCTCGCTCGGCCGTTAAGCCAGAAGCAGCCCAACTCATCGCCAAAAATCGCCTCTGCGTCGGCCCTGAATACTCCGACAAGATGGATCCGGCGGATATATCGGCCTTAAATGTACTCCTAGATCGCATCGCCGCCCTGGGGGTCGCAACTGACTATGATCGGATTGGGCTTAAAACCGATCAGAGAGAAATCAGATCGCCGCCGATCACCCATCATGTGGCAATCATGGAGGAGCAAGCTAACAATGACTTATCTCCTACGTTGAGAACAAAGTATGTTCGGGTTTCCGAGCTCGAAGAACCGGACTCCCATCTTCTGTAAGGCACTTCTTGTCCTCCGAACACAGAATCGGGAGTTGAGCCTAAAAACGAACCGGATGCTCCGGAGCCCAGGCCTATAACTTCATAAATTCTTCAGAATCCGGACTTCTCAGTGGGTCAGGGTTCGGATTTGAGCCCACCCACCCACCACAAGCAATATTCCCCCAGCGACTCCGACCCGCTGGACACATGCGACTTAATGTATGTGCGGCAGTAGCCTCAGGAAACAGTCCACCACTTCTGGGCTAGATTCCTACTTGTTAAAAACAAGATCATGGACTGCTGTGACGACGACGCGATCTCGGTGTTCTGCAACAATTGCACGGATGAGGGCCTCCTTAATGCCCTCAACCGCCATCGCGTACTGCACTTTGCCGATTTGGCACACATAATATAGAAGTACTTCCCAATGGAAAGCGCTTGGAAAACTCAGATAGCCCACTGGGACCCACATGCCTCTAGGCCATCCCCTGGACGGGCAAAGAGGATGCACCCCCGCTGAGCACCCAATCATCAATCATGGACAAGAAAATTAAACCCGTTACGGGGCATAAAATTTTCCTCGAGGAATGGCTCGACAAACCTTGCAAAATTCACATGACACCGGACAACGAACCAACGCATAGCCTTCGAGCATGTTGGATACTCCGGCAGGTGGCCAAGAGCGGTGAGGGTATCCTCACTAACAACAATCCAGATAATTACACTTTGGAGGACAACGATCCCGAAGTATTCACGGTCTTCGAGACCTTTTCTTCGAATAATCGGCGTAAGAGGGCGCTCCGCGACCTCGCTGAAGTCTGCCACGTGGCAGCAGTAAATCCTTGGAACGACACGACGATCACTTTCAACGCCGATGACGAACCTAGAGCCCGCTCTGTCCGTGCACCAGCCGCTTTGGTCCTAAACCCAATCGTAGACGGCTTCCGGCTCACTGAAGTGCTCATGGACGGCGGCAGCAGACTGAACCTCATTTACGAGGACATGCTCAATAAAATGCAAATGGACAGGAGTCGCATTGAGAAAAGTAACATAACCTTTCGAGGCATTATCCCCAGTCGAGAAGCCAAATGCTCGCGAAAAATCAAACTCGACATGGTATTCGGCACGCCGGAGAACTACAGGTCCGAGGAGTTACTCTTCCATGTGGCACCCTTCAGTTGTGGGTATCATGCTTAGCCGGGGTGAGACGCATTCACGCGCTTCCAAGCCGTACCCCATTACGTGTATCTGAAGCTCAAAATGCCCAGGCCCAATGGAATTATCACTATCGCCAGTGATCCGGACATAGCACTCCGCGCCGAAAACAAAACCGCCTCTCTGGCCCTTGAGGCATTATCCAAGGCCCTCGCAGCCGAGGAACTAACCACTCTACGTTCCACAGTAGATAGGGACGATATAATCCTCGATAAGAGACCCAAATCTACTTCTTTCAAGCCGGCAGATGAAATAGTCAAATTTCAGGTCCACCCGATGGATCCCAATAAAATAGCTTCCATTGGGGCACAGCTGGATCCGACGGTGGACGTCGCACTACGCGCATTCCTGCGCGAGAACTGGGACATTTTTGCCTGGCCCTTCGGATATTCCAGGTATCCCACGAAGACTGGCCGAGCATAGTCTCAACATACTGAAAGGGTACAAACTAGTCAAACAAACTCTGCGCTGATTCTCTGAACCCAAACGACAGGCTATGGGGGAGGAGCTAGCCAAGCTACTCGAAGCCGGGTTTATCAGAAAAATCAAACATCCAGACTGGCAAGCAAACCTGGTCATGGTACCAAAGAAGGATAAATCCTGGCGCCTGTGTGTCGACTTCAAAGACCTTAATAAGGCTTGCCCTAAGGACCCCTTCCACTACCTCGAATCGACCAGATTATTGACGCAACCGTAGGGCATGATTCCTTGTGCTTCCTCGATGCATACTTCGGATATCATCAAATTATGATGAAAGAATCCGACCAAGCCACAACGGCATTCATCACTCCGTATGGGACCTTCTACTTCAACACTATGCCTTTCGAGCTCAAGAACGTTGGTGCAACCTATCAATGCATGATTCGAACATGCCTAGAAAAACAGATCGGCAAAACTGTGGAGGCATACATAGATGACGTAGTAATCAAAACCAAATGTGTCGATTCATTGGTGGATGACTACGCCTTACATTCGACAACCTTCGAGCATATGACATACGGCTCAATCCGAAAAAATGCATTTTTGGTGTTCCAGCCGGAAAGCTGTTGGGGTCCATCGTCTCCAATAGAGGACTCGAGGCAAATTCCGCTAAAATCCGAGCCTTTTCACAGTTGGCAACACCAACAGACCTCAAACAGGTCCAAAAATTAGCTGGGTGCATGGCAGCTTTAAGCCGTTTTATCTCCAGACTAGGGGAAAAGGCACTGCCATTATATCGCCTACTACGCTGCACTGACCACTTCGTGTGGACAGACGCTGCCACAGCCGGATTGGAAGAAATAAAGGTTATGTTAGCGAGTAACCCAATCCTGGCCGCACCAAATATCGGTGAACCGATGCTTCTCTACATATCTGCAACTCACCAGGCGGCGAGCGCGGTGCTCGATGTCGAACGAGATGAGGAGGGACATAAATTCCCACTTAAAAAACCAGTATACTATGTATCAATAGTCCTTACACCATGTAAATCCCGATACCCGCATTATCAAAAGATAGCATATGCGGTATTTATGGGATCCCGCAAGCTGCGACACTAATTTCAAGAGTACTCCATCACGGTGGCTTTCGAAGTACCACTTAACGATATTATAAACAATTGGGACGCCACCGGCCGGATTGCCAAATGGGCCACTAAGCTCTTACCATTTGAAATAAATTACAAGCCACGCCGAGCTATTAAATCTCAGGTGTTGGCCGACTTCGTTGCCGAATGGACAGAGGTCGAAATCCCTAGAGAATATGACACACATTCCAACTGGGTGATGCACTTCGACGGCTCTAAGATGTTAGCCGGATTAGGGGCTGGTGTGGTCTTGACATCCCCCATAGGAGACACAATCTGTTATGTGCTCCAAACACTATACACAGACTCTAACAATGCAGCCGAATACGAGGCCTTATTGCACGGTCTGCGGATGGCCGTCTCCATGGGCATACAATGCCTTGAAGTGCGCGGGGATTCAAACCTCGCAATATCTCAGATAAATGGAGACTCCGACGCAAAAGATTCAAAGATGGCGGCTTATCATAACGCCGTACTCAAAATTTCAGCTTGGTTTGAAGGTCTCGAGTTTCATCATGTGGCTCGAGAGAGTAATCAAGCTGCGGGCATACTTGCCCGCATGGGCGCTAAGCGCGACCCCGTCCCACCTAACACCTTCGTGGAGAGGCTCTTCAAGCCATCAGTAGTGTGGCAGGACTGTAGCAGCAACATTGTTCCAGAGCCGACTATACCCTTAGATCCCGAACACAGCTCCGATATCATCGGGGGTTCAGGTACCGAGATAACACCATCAGCCCACAAAATCATGGATGTAATCACCCGATGGACCGAACCTTTCCTCGCCTACCTTACTAGGAACGAGCTCCCTGATGATCAGACGGAGGCCTGTCACATTGTTCGACGCTCGAAGGCTTACAAAGTCCATGAGGGGGAATTGTACAAGAAAAGTACCATCGGAGTACTCCAAAGGTGTATCTCCGAAGAAGAAGGACGGCAGCTCTTGGCCGAAATACACGCCGGTCTTGGTGGACTATATACGTGGGCCAGACTGTTGGGCGATGAAGATACAAGACATAAGACTTCTTCCCTTCTCCGGATGGGACTCTCCTTTGCATGGAAGGCAAGCTTGGCGATTTAGATATGTAGATTCCTTTTCTCTGTAACCGACTTTGTGTAACCCTAGCCCCCTCCGGTGTCTATATAAACCGGAGGGTTTAGTCCGTAGAGAAAACAACAATCATAATCTCATAGGCTAGGCTTCTAGGGTTTAGCCATTACGATCTCGTGGTAGATCAACTCTTGTAATACTCATATTCATCAAGATCAATCAAGCAGGAAGTAGGGTATTACCTCCATAGAGAGGGCCCGAACCTGGGTAAACATTATGTCCCCCGCCTCCTGTTAACATTAGCCTTAGACGCATAGCTCGGGACCCCCTACCCGAGATCCGCCGGTTTTGATACTGACATTAGTGCTTTCATTGAGAGTTCCGCTGCGTCGTCACCAGAAGGCTTGATGGCTCCATCAATCATCTACAACAATGCAGTCTAGGGGGAGATCTTCCTCCCTGGATAGATCTTCTATACGGCGGCTTCGCGCTGCGGGCCAACTCGCTTGGCCATCTAGAGCGGATCGATAGCTACGCCCCTGGCCATCAGGTCAGATTCGGAAGCCTGAATTTTGTGGCCGATATCCGCGGAGACTTGATCTTTGATGGATTCGAGCCCATGACGGCTGTCCCCTGCCACCACGATGAACATGACCTAAATCTGTCATCTGGACGCGCTCAGGAGATAACACTTGTAACCGCTCTGGCCCTAGATCCAGAGCGGACTGCATCGTCCGAAGACGGGGATCTTAACCCCACCACAGAAGCCGTAGAATCAGCGGCGCTCGAGCCGCACACAGACCCAACATCGAGCTAGGCTTGTGTTACCGGAACCTCGGACTCGTCTCCGGCCATAGATTCCGGACCGCGTGCATTCGCGTCCATCGTACCTGATTGAGCGCCGATCTTGGAGTTCAGCTCCACGGATATCTTCCAGCACTCACCTCTAGGCGATGTGTCAAACTCATTGAAATCCCTCTCCTTGTAAGAGGACCCTCGGCCGAACTATGTCCAGCTCGAATGGGAAGCAGGCAACAAAGAACTTCGTTTCCCACCCACCACCCACTTTATTGCCACTGTCAACGATTTAACCGACATGCTTGATTACAACTCCGACGACATCGACGGTATGGATGAAAATGCCGGAGAGGAGCAGGAACCACCGCCTATAGGGCGTTGGACAACCACCTCCTTGTACGACATATACATGGTGGATACACTCAAGGAAAACAACGACGACAATGAAAATCCAGTCGAGGATAAACCTCCTGAGATACAGCCAAAGCGCCAACGTCAGCGGCACCACTCTAAGCCACACCATAGTAAAAACAGCAACACCCTCACAGGAGAAAACAACACTCCAGACGACACCGAAGACAACGAAGACCCCGTTGAGCCAACCTCCGAACAGGAGGAACGGGAGGATGGGCGAGTCATCCCTAATGAGCAGACCATGAATGAAGACTCAGAGGATAGCGACTACGTTCCCCTCTCCGAGGACGAGGTGAGCCTCGGCGACGAAGATTTTATTGTGCCTGAGGAGCCCGCCGAACAGCAATGCTTTAAGCATCGGCTAATTTCCACTGAGGAGCCTAAAAAAGAAGCAGCAACAACTTCAAGCTGATCAAGATCTGCTCAATGAAAGATGGACTGATGTCCTGGCAGCCGAGGAATATGGCCTCGAGCGCCCAACCAAAAGCTACCCGAAGCGCAAACTGTTACCACAGTTCGATGACGAGGCGATGGAGCCCGTCCTACCAAGGCATAATGTGACTAACCGGCCACCACGTGGCCGAGACAAAGCGGCACCTCGAGCCGAACACCAGCCCGCACTACCTCACCGTAGAAACGAAAATACAACAGCTCGGGGATACACACATGACCTACAGCATGACTTGGAAAACAAAGCAGGTTAGACATGATCAATCTATGGATTGCGAGGGCGTGCCCTGATGCGCGACGATGGCAATCCGGCTGAACGTGACAAACATAACCATGTCCGAGCCGAAAACCGCAGACGAACTCCATCCGAGCTACATCACGACTTGGCCCGATATAGAGGCGCCACACACCCCCTTTGCTTCACTGACGAAGTAATGGAACATGAATTCCCAGAAGGGTTTAAACCCGTGAACATCGAATCATATGATGGCTCAACAGACCCCACGGTATGGATTGAGGATTTTCTTCTCCATATTCACATGGCCCGCGTTGATGATCTTCACGCCATCAAATACCTCCCGCTCAAACTCAATGGACCAGCCAGGTACTGGTTGAACAGTTTGCCCGAAAACTCCATTGGTAGATGGGAGGATTTGGAGGATGCCTTCCTTGACAACTTTCAAGGCACATATGTCCGACCTCCGGATGCCGACGACTTAAGTCACATAGTTCAACATCCCGGAGAGTCAGCCAGGAAATTCTGGACTAGGTTCTTAACTAAAAAGAATCAGATCATCGATTGTCCGGATGCTGAAGCCCTAACGGCCTTTAAACATAGCATCCATGATGAATGGCTCGCCCGGCACCTCGGACAAGAAAAGCTGAAGTCCATGGCGGCCCTCACGACACTCATGACCCGCTTTTGTGCGGGCGATGACAGTTGGCTAGCACATAGGAATAACAACACAGGTGAACCTAGCACTTCTGAAGCCAGAAACAGCAACGGCAAGCCCCAACGCAACAGACATAAGCATCAAAACAATGGCAATAACACCGAAGACACGGCGGTCAATGCCGGATTCAGTGGCTCTAAATCCGGTCAGCGGAAGAAGCCGTACAAAAGAAATAATCCGGGCCCGTCCAGTTTGGACCGCATACTAGATCGACCATGCCAAATCCACGACACTCCTGATAAACCAGCAAATCATATACCAACAGAGAGTGTTGGGTTTTTAAACAGGTCGGCAAGTTAAACGCCGAGAACGAGGAGAAAGGGTCGCAAAGCGAGGACGATGACGAGGAACCCTGGCCACCGAACACAGGGGGACAGAAGAAATTCCCCCCCCCCCCAAGTCAAAACGGTGAACATGATATACGCTACCCATATCCCCAAGAGGGAGAGCAAGCACGCACTTAGGGACGTCTACGCAATAGTGCCAGTCGCCCCAAGTTTAATCCATGGTCATCCTGCCCGATCACTTTTGATCGCAGGGATCATCCGACCAGTATCCGTCATGGCGGTTCAGCCACACTGGTCCTCAACCTAATCATTGATGGATTCCACCTTACGCAAGTCTTCATGGATGGTGGCAGCAGCCTGAACCTGCTCTATCAGGATACAATGCGCAAAATGGGCATCGACCCCTCAAGGATCAAGCCCACAAAAACCACCTTTAAAGGTGTCATACCAGGTGTAGAGGCCTGCTGTACGGGCTCCATCACGCTGGAAGTGGTCTTTGGATCCCCAGACAATTTCCGAAGCGAAGAATTGATCTTCGATATCGTCCCCTTCTGCAGCGGCTATCATGCACTTCTCGGACGAACTGCATTCGCTCGATTGAATGCGGTGCCGCACTACGCCTACCTCAAGCCCAAGATGCATGGACCATGCGGTGTCATAACGGTCAATGGAAACACGGAACGCTCCCTCCATACTGAGGAGCACACCCCTGCCCTTGCAGCAGAAGTACAGAGCAGCCTTTTTAGGCAGAACTTCAATTCGGCAGTAAAGCTCCCGGACACCGTCAAGAGTCTGAACTACTCTACAACAGGACAATCCAGCTCGTCCAGGGCTTGACTAGCAATTCGGCCTCCGTCCCAGTCCCGATCAAGCGGCGACACTTGTGCCGCGCGTACATAACTACACACTTAAAATACCATGGGCATGGGCGGAGGCACAGCTAGACCGCGGTCCGTAATGCGGCTTAACCGCTCCTGGACCCGCATACCTTTACCTTTTTTTTTCTTTTAGGTTTTTCTCTTTCTGAGGCTTTTTCTGATAACCTGATCATTGGACCTATCAAGGGATGGATACACCAAGAAGGCAAGAAGCTTTGACGTACAAGGGAACCCCCAGGTGGTCTCTGCTAACGATCGTTATACCTATTTTAAAAACCCGCACGCAGCTCGCCCTTGGTGATGGCATGTCAAATAGCCCTATTTGCTTATCGCATCACTTGTACAAATACGCCTTGACGTATTAATCAAATTACAATGGAAAATAATTTGCAGCTCAATGTTTACGGCGTTAGCTTATTATTTGATTTTTTTACTTTCCTTTATATTCTTATCAATTGCGCCCGTACACTCTTGTACGCCTTAATTCTCCAGTGACTTCATCATACCCCGCAATACGAAAATAAAGTACGAACACTTTTACAGTACAGTTCGGCACCCCGAACTTATAGCATTATATGCATCGGCTCCGAATCATGTCTTTGGTCAATAGTTGGGTTGCCCGGCTCCTGTGCTTACTACCTTACGTTCCGCTATATCGGCTAGGGTAGTAAAGGGAGAACTACAATGATTGTGTCCCGGTTCTTCCGGATGAGCACCTCAGTAGAGAAAGCCGAAAACTGACTGTCATGATGCGGCAAGAGCCGGTCAGCTGTTCGAAAGGTTACAAATATTTAGCGATTTTTTCCTGCATTATGCAATGAATCGGTTTTTATCCGATTAGGCATGTATAGCGCCCTAGGTTCGGACTTCCGAACACGAGGGGCTGCGCCTAAATTTTTCTTGTCAAACTCCTATGGCTAAGTGAGAGTAATAAAGCCGCATAGTCCGATTGCCTGGTTCGTTGCACTAAACACCTCCTTGAAGGACCAAAACCTTGGATAAAGAGTGTTTAGATTTATCCCGAACACCCCCGTACTACCTATGTGGGGGCAGAAGCCGACGACTGGCCAACTCTCAGATTTAACACAACGGCCGCACGAGAGGTAAAATTTTAAATAATAGATATTATATTACATAACAGATCTGTTTTATAGTACATGACAGGATAACATGAGTGTATTCATGGAATATGATATCCTTAGCACATTGCTCCGCCACAAGGCGGGATCCCTCAAGAACACTGTCAAAATATAGTTGGGGTGTGCGGTGCTCCTTGCCCACGGGCGGTCCCTCGGTCATCAGCTTCGTGGCGTCCATCTTTGCCCAATGCATCTTGGCGCGGGCAAAGGCCATTTGCACGCCTTCGATATAGACCGACCGCTTGATGGCTTCAAGCCGAGGGCAGGCGCTGACAAGCTGCTTCACAAGTCCGAAGTAGCTGCTGGGCATGGCTTCGGCAGGCCATAGCCAGATTATCAAATCCTTCATGGCTAGTTCGCCTGCCCTGTGCAGCTCGACCAGCTGTTTCAGCTAATCGCTAAAGGGCATTGGATGTTCTGGTCCAAGGTATTGCGACCAGAACAGCTTTTCTGTAGAGCTCCCCTCTTTGGCTCGATAGAATTCCGCGGCATCTGACACGCTGCATGGCAGATCCACAAACGCCCCTGGAGAACTCCAAATCCGGGTCAGTAAAAGGAACCTTTCCTTCACATATCTGCTCCACATGATAAAAGCCTTACCCGCCGCGATCTTCTTGGCCGCCTGGATTTCCTGGAGGGCGCCCTGGGCTTTGGCTCGGGCATCGTTTGCGCCTTGGCGGGCCTTGGCAAGTTCGGACTCTTGCTCCTTAAGGTCGCGCTCCAAGGACTCACACTTCTTGACGATGTCCTGGAGCTCTTGCTGGACCTCACTGACCCGGGCCTCATGCTTTTGTCGTGCGGCCCGATCTGTGGCCACTTTGTCCTTGGCCTCGGCCAGCACCTTCTTGAGGGCCTCTACTTCGGTTGTTGCCCCTAATAAATTTCATGACACTTTAGTCAGCATGAATCATTCATCCTTCCTGAATATATATAAGGTTACTGCATACCTTGACTATCCTCCAGATGCTTCTTCACACGACCGAGCTCTTCCTCGGCCCGCTCCAGATTCTGCTTCAGTCCGGAGACTTCCGTAGTACAAGAGGTCACAGCTAGCAGCGACGCCTTCTTATTCACATAGACATAGCCGATTAGACTCTTGCAAAATTTATTTTATCCTCTGTTTGGCTTTTCTTTCTGAACACTGGACAGAGTATCAGGGGCTACTGTCTGTACTATGACATTATTTTTATACAATTACATTACTTACCTCAAAGCCTGTTAGAAGGCTAGTGCAGGCTTCGGTCAGTCCACTTTTTGCAGACTGGACCCTCTCAATCACCGTACCCATAAGGGTACGGTGTTCCTCGACAATGGAAGCGCCTCGCAGCGCTTCAGCAAAGTGTCCGGCGCCTCTGGATGGACAGAGGTCACCGGCGGATTAGGCACGCCCCCTTTCTTCGAAAAGGGGTGCTCGCCTGATTCCGAAGCCGTATGGGTCTCCGGAATTATATTCGGCTGGGGGCCGAGTTGGATATGGCCCCCATCGTCAGTATCCATGGGGATATTCTCCCCCATGTGTCCGGCGGCCAAGGCTTCACCCTCCGGTGCCTCCCTGACAGCCACCAGATTCTCTCCCGGGCTGGGGATCCTTCGGGACGATGCCTCAGCGCCATCCAGGTCCCGGGGAGAGGTGGTTGATGACCCACAAGTGTAGGGGATCTATCATAGTCCTTTTGATAAGTAAGAGTGTCAAACCAACAAGGAGAACAAGGAAATGATAAGCGGTTTTCAGTAAGGTTTTCTCTGCAAGCACTGAAATTGTAGGTAATAGATAGTTTTGTGATAAGATAAATTGTAACGAGTAATAAGCAATGAATGTAAATAAAGTGCAGCAAGGTGGCCCAATCCTTTTTGTAGCAAAGGATAAGCCTGGACAATTTCTTATAATGAGAAAAGAGCTCCCAAGGACACATGGGAATTATCGTCAAGCTAGTTTTCATCATGCTCATATGATTCGCGTTCGGTACTTTGATAATTTGATATGTGGGTGGACCGATGCTTGGGTGCTGCCCTTACTTGGACAAGCATCCCACTTATGATTAACCCCTATTGCAAGCATCAGCAACTACAGAAGAAGTATTAAGGTAAACCTAACCACAACATTAAACATATGGATCCAAATTAGCCCCTAACGAAGCAACGCATAAACTAGGGTTTAAGCTTCTGTCACTCTAGCAACCCATCATCTACTTATTACTTCCCAATGCCTTCCTCTAGGCCCAAATAATGGTGAAGTGTCATGTAGTCGACGTTCACATAACACCATTAGAGGAAAAGACAGCATACATCTCATCAAAATATCGAACGAATACCAAATTCACATGACTACCAATAGCAAGACTTCACCCATGTCCTCAGGAACAAACGTAACTACTCACAAAGCATATTCATGTTCATAATCAGAGGAGTAATAATATGCATTAAGGATCTGAACATATGATCTTCCACCAAGTAAACCAATTAGCATCAACTACAAGGAGTAATCAACACTACTAGCAACCCACAGGTACCAATTTGTGGTTTGGATACAAGATTGGATACAAGAGATGAACTAGGGTTTTGAGAGGAGATGGTGCTGGTGAAGATGTTGATGGAGATTGACCCTCTCCCGATGGGAGGATCATTGGTGATGACGATGGTGATGATTTCCCCCTCTCGGAGGGAAGTGTCCCTGACAAAACAGCTCTGCCGGAGCCCTAGATTGGTTCCACCTCGTGGCGGCGGAGTTTCGTCCTGTAAGCTTTCCCACAATTGTTTCCAGGGTGAAAGCCTTCATATAGCATAAGATGGACACCGGAGGGCCACCAGGGGGCCCAGGAGATAGGGGGCGCGCCCAGTAGGGGTGGGCGCCCCCCACCCTCCTGGCCAGGGTGTGGGCCCCCTGAGGTGTTTCGTCCGCTCAATAATTCTTATTAATTCCAAAAATAAGTTTCATGGAGTTTCAGGATTTTTGGAGCAGTGCAGAATAGGTTTCCAATGTTTGCTCCTTTTCCAGCCAGAATTCCAGCTGCCGGCGTTCCCCCTCTTCATGGTAAACCTTGTAAAATAAGAGAGAATAGCCATAAGTATTGATATATAATGTGTAATAACAGCCCATAATGCAATAAATATTGACATAAAAGCATGATGCAAAATGGACGTATCAACTCCCCCAAGCTTAGACCTCGCTTGTCCTCAAGCGGAAGCCGAAATCGAAAAATATCTCCTCATGTTTAGAGATAGAGGTGTTGATAAAAATAAAATACGGACATGAGGGCATCATGATCATTCTTATAACAGCAACATATATAGATTTTATCATATGAATTCTTATGCTCAAGTAATGATCAATTCACAATGTCAAGAATGGTTCAAAAACTTCATTGGAAGCTAACAAACTATAATCTCAGTCATTGAAGCAATTGTAATTTATCGGAACATCAAAAAGAGTCAAGAATAGAGCTTTTCAGCAAGTCCACATACTCAACTATCATGTAGTCTTCTATAATTGCTAACACTCAGGCAATACTTGTGGTTATGGAGTTTCTGCCGGACACTGAGAAAGATAGGGGCTTATTGTGTTTTCTCCCAACATATTCACCTTTGGGTGATGTCAACAATAATAGTCCATGCTAACTTACACTCAATTGGATATATGTATCATGATCTTTCAAACACGAGGAGCTTGCCAAAGGATAAAATGAAAAAGGAAAAGGTGAAGATCACCTTCAATCAAGCATAAAGTAAAAACATAAAGTAAAAGATAGGCCCTTCGCAGAGGGAAGCAGAGGTTGTCATGTGCTTTTAGGGTTGGATGCGTAAAATCTTAATGCAAAAGAACGTCACTTTATATTGCCACTTGTATATGGACCTTTATTATGCAGTCCATCACTTTTATTGCTTCCATAACAAGATCGTATAAAGCTTTTTTCTCTACACTAATAAGTCATACATATTTAGATAGAAATTTTTATTGCCTGCAACATGACAACTTACTTGAATGATCTTACTCAATCCATAGGTAGGTATGGTGAACTCTCATGGCAAAACTGGGTTTAAGGATATTTGGAAGCACAAGTAGTATCTCTACTTGGTGCAAGGAGTTTGGCTAGCATGAGGGGGAAAGGCAAGCTCAACATGTTGGGAAGATCAATGACAATATACTTTAACTGAGATGTGAGAAAACATAAACCATTACGTTGTCTTCCTTGTCCAACATCATCTCTTTTAGCATGTCATACTTAATGAGTGCTCCCAATCATAAAAGATGTCCATGATAATATATTTGCATGTGAACCTCTCTTTCCTTATTACTTCCTATTAATTGCAACGATGACCAAAACTACGTTTATCAACTCTCAACATCTTTTATGCGTCATACTTCCTATGTATGAAGTCATCACTAACCATAAGATCAATATGAACTCTTTTGTTCTTTCTACTTCCCCAAGATCATAGCAAGATAGCAAAGCCCTTGACTCAACACTAATCTTTATTATAGATAGCTCACGGACTCGATTACATAGAAAGATCACAGAGCAAAACTCAAAACTACTTGATATCAAAACTTCAGTCAACTAGATCAAGATACTACTACAAGGATCGAACTAAATAAAATGGTAAAGATAGGAGTGTGATGGTGTTATGATACCAGGGCACCTCCCCAAGCTTGGCAGTTGCCAAGGGGAGTGCCCATACCCATGTAATTATGCCTCCTTCTTCACGGTTGGTGTTATGATCTTCTTGGCAATGATGCCCCTCAGGATACGATTCTCCTCCTCGAGCTTATTGACTTGTTGTTTGAGGTCCATAATTTCTTTGTGGAGCTTGCATGTAATGGCTAAAGCTCCCTTTACCCAAGGATGCTGCATAGCTTCTGGAGAACAAGTGACGCTCTTTTTCATATTTTCATAAGAAAGAAATCTAAAGTTGGAAGGAATAACCGAATTTGGAATAGCCGAGCTATGTAGCTCCCCCATCATGAATTCTGCTTGGAGACGAGAGGTGACTTCTTGATCTTCCTCCATGGCATCTATCCTTTTCAAGTCGGCCTCCATCTCATCCTCTGTTGATGGTCCAAAGTGATAAGCATCGCTATTTGCTCCTGGACCTGGTGTCGGGTGAGACACCCGACTCTCCCCGACTGACTCTTGAGAAGACATCTTGCTCTTAAACTGCAACAGGAACAAATCAAAACAAAAACAGAGGATATTTGCATGATACGATGGTCTAAACCTTCGGGAGTTTATATAATGAATTTTTACCGACCAAAATACGTAACCTGCAAGAAAACGGAGTCCAGGAGGCACACGAGGTGTCCACAAGACAGGGGGCGCGCCCAGTAAGGGTGGGCACGCCCTCCACCCTCGTGGAGGCCTCCTGTCCTTCCCGGACTACTTCTTTCTTCCTGAAATTCTTAAATATTCCAAAACTGATAAAAAATGCCATTAGAATTGTTTTGGAGTCGGTTTACTTACCGTAACACATACCTATTCCTTTTTGGAGTCTTGAAAAGTTCTGGAAAGTGTCCCTTATGTATTCCTCTGGGGTTACGGTTTCAATAATATTAGTTTCCACATTAATAATATTACCTGAGATATAATGTTGATTCTTTGACCGTTCACCACCCTCGGACTTGTGCCTTCGAAGTTGTTAATTTTTATGGCCCCAGAACAATAGACCTCCTTGATAACGTAAGGACCTTCCCATTTAGAGAGAAGTTTTCCTACAAAAAATCTTAAACGAGAGTTGAATAGTAACACATAATCACCTACGTTAAACTCATGCTTTTGTATTCTTTTGTCATGTCAGCGTTTGACTTTTTCTTTGAATAGCTTGGCATTCTCATAGGCTTGGGTTCTCCATTCATCAAGTGAGCTAATATCAAATAAACTCTTCTCACCGGCAAGTTTGAAGTCATAGTTGAGCTCTTTAATAGCCCAATATGCTTTATGTTCAAGTTCTAGAGGTAAATGACATGCTTTTCCATAAACCATCTTATATGGAGACATACCCATAGGATTTTTGTATGCAGTTCTATAAGCCCATAATGCGTCATCAAGTTTTTTGGACCAATTCTTTCTAGATCTATTGACAGTCTTTTGCAAAATTAATTTGAGCTCTCTATTGCTCAACTCTACTTGACCACTAGACTACAGATGATAAGGAGATGCGATTCTATGATTAACATCATACTTAGCAAGCATCTTACGGAAAGCCCCATGAATAAAATGTGAACCACCATTAGTTCTATCTCCAGCGTGGTGTCCCCCATAGGATTCAGAGTGACACTCGCATAGGATTTGTTCTTGTTCATGCTCAGGTACACAACATCTAATAACACCATCTACTCCTTTTTTATAAAGGTGTGGGTCATCCCAGAAGTATTGTCTTAAATCATAAAAGAACTTTTTCTTTTGCTGGTATGTGAAACTAGGTGGTATAAATTTAGCAACAATGTAATTAGCATAATCAGCATACTAAGGAGCAGTACGAGAAGCATTAATGACCGCTAATTTTTATCAGGAAAGCTATCATCAATAGGAAGTGGGTTATCAAGAACATTCTCTAACCTAGACAAGTTATCTACAACGGGGTTCTCAGCTCCCTTTCTATCAATAATATGCAAATCAAATTCTTGGAGCAAGAGAACCAATCTAATGAGTCTAAGCTTAGCATCTTTCTTTTCCATAAGATATTTAATAGCAGCATGATCAGTGTGAATAGTAACTTTGGAATCAACAATATAAGGTCTAAACTTATCACATGCAAACACAACTGCTAAGAATTCTTTTTTAGTAGTAGCATAATTTCTCTCGGTAGTATCAAGAGTATTACTAGCATACTGGATACCATTCAATTTATCATCAACTCTTTGCCCTAAAACAGCACCTATAGCATAATCACTAGCATCACACATAATTTCAGAAGGTAAATTCCAATCAGGTGGCTGAACAATAGGTGCAGTGATCAAAGCTTTCTTAAGTATTTCAAATGCTTCTACACAATCATCATCAAAGACAAAAGGAATATCTTTTTGCAATAAATTAGTCAGAGGCCTAGAGATTTTAGAAAAGTCCTTAATGAACCTCCTATAAAAACCGACATGGCCAAGGAAACTTCTTATACCTTTTATGTCCTTGGGACATGGCATCTTTTCAATAGCATCAACTTTAGCCTTATCAACTTCAATACCTCTCTCAGAAATCTTATGCCCCAAGACAATGCCTTCATTAACCATAAAGTGGCACTTTTACCAATTCAACACAAGGCTAGTGTCTTCACATCTCTGCAAAACTCGATCAAGGTTTCTCAAGCAAGCATCAAAAGAGGATCCATAGACAGAGAAATCATCCATGAATACCTCACAAATATTTTCACAAATGTCAGAGAATACAACCATCATGCATCTTTGAAAGGTAGTAGGTGCATTACATAAACCAAAAGGCATACGTCTATAAGCAAAAGTACCGAAAGGGCAAGTAAAAGTAGTTTTTGATTGATCCCCCGCTGACACAGGTATTTGAGAATAACCAGAATAACCATCTAGAAAGCAGAAATGTGTGTGTTTGGATAGTCTTTCTAGCATTTGATCAATAAAAGGTAAAGGGTAATGATCTTTCTTAGTAGATTTATTTAATTTACGGAAATCAATTACCATCCTATAACCTATAATAATTCTTTGCGGGATCAATTCATCTTTATCATTAGGAACGACAGTAATACCTCCCTTTTTGGGAACACAATGGAAATGGCTTATCCAATTACTATCAACAACAAGATAAATTATACCTGCCTCAAGGAGCTTTAGTATGTCCTTTCTTACCACTTCTTTCATTTTGGGATTCAGTCGTCATTGAGGATCTCTAACTAGTTTGGGATCTTTCTCCACATTTATTTTGTGTTGGCATAGAGTGGGACTAATGCCCTTAAGATCATCCAGAGTATATCCAATATCAGCTCAGTGCTTCTTCAGAGTTTTCAATAATCTTTCTTCTTCTTGTTCTGAAAGGTTAGCACTAATAATAACAAGATATATTTTCTTTTCATCAAGATAAGCATACTTAAGATTATCAGGTAATGGTTTGAGTTCAAACACAGGATCACCCTTGGGTGGAGGGGGATCCCCAAGAATTTCAACGGGAAGGTTGTGTTTCAGCATAGGTTCCTGTTTAAGGAACACTTCATCTATTTCTCTTCTTTCCTTCATAAACATATCATTTTCATGGTTAAGCAAGTATTGTTCTAACGGATCAGTAGGAGGCACGGCAATAGAAGCAAGAACAATAATCTCATCCTTACTAGGTGATTCTCTGTCACGAGGTTTTCTACGAAACTTAGCAAAATTAAACTCATGTTTCATATCCCCTAAGCCAATTTCAACAACATCCTTTTTGCAATCAATCTTAGCACTAACAGTGTTCAAGAAGGGTATACCAAAAATAATGGGACAAAAATCATCTTGTGGGGAACCAATAACAAGAAAATCAGTGGGATATTTGACCTTCCCACACAAGACTTCGACATCTCTAACAATCCCAACTGGTTTAATAGTGTCCCTATTAGCAAGCTTAATGGTGACATCAATATCTTCTAATTCAACGGGTGTAATGTCGTGCATAATTTCTTTATATAAGGCATAGGGTATTGCACTAGCACTAGCACCCATATTATCCTATTTTAACAGAAATAACAGGCATGCCTACAACGGGTCTATGTATCTTAGTATCGGGTCTAGCAATATTTACAGTTTCACCATAGAAATAAATAACATGCCCATCTAAATCATCATCCAAGAGATCTTTAACCATAGCAATACTAGGATCAACTTTGACTTGCTCAGGAGGTGTATAAGTCCTAGTATTACTCTTACGAACAACAGTTGAAGTTCTAGCATGATCCTTTATCCTAATAGGAAAAGGAGGTTTCTCAACATAAGTAGTAGGAACAACAGGATCACTATAACTGACAGTCTTTTCTTCAACTGCACTAGGTGCAACTACTTTTACTTCAACGGGAGGACTATATTTAAACCACTTCTCCTTAGAGAGATCCATGTGAGTAGCGAAAGATTCACAGAAAGAAGTTACTATCTCAGAGTCAAGTCCATATTTAGCGCTAAATCCACGAAAAGCATCGGTATCCATAAAAGATTTAACACAATCAAACTTAGGTGTCATACCTGACTCCTTACCATCGTCGGCACCCCAATCTTCAGAGTTGCGTTTAATTCTTTCCAATAAGTTCCATTTGAATTCAATAGTCTTCAGCATATAAGAACCAGCATAGGAAGTATCGAGCATGTTGCGATCATTGAGAGAAAGCTGAGCATAAATTTTTTGAACAATCATTTCTCTAGAGAGCTCATGATTGGGGCATGAATATAACATTGACTTAAGCCTCCCCCAAGCTTGAGCGATGCTTTCTCCTTCGCGAGGCCAGAAATTATATATGTAATTACGATCACAATGAACAAGATGCATAGGATAGAACTTCTGGTGAAATTCCAACTTCAATCGTTTATAATTCCAAGATCCCGTATCATCACATAGCCTATACCATGTCAATGCATCTCCCTTCAAAGATAAAGGGAAGACCTTCCTTTTTACAACATCATCGGGAATACCCGCAAGCTTAAATAATCCACAAACTTCATCCACAAAGATAAGGTGTAGATCGGGATGCAATGTTCCATCTCCTGCAAATGGATTAGCTAGCAATTTCTCTATCATAGCCGAAGGAATCTCAAAGTAAATATTTTCAGTAGGTTCAGTAGGTTGAGGAGCAACTCTTTGCTCTTCTGTTCAGGGCAAAGATACCCCGAACAAGCCCCTCAAAGGATTAGTTTCCATAGTAACAAGTAACAGGAAATTTTAGCACACTATATAAATGTTTCCTTACCAAGTTCCACTCACCAAAAACGCTACACTCCCCGGCAACAGCGCCAGAAAAGAGTCTTGATGACCCACAAGTGTAGGGGATCTATCGTAGTCCTTTCGATAAGTAAGAGTGTCGAACCCAACGAGGAGCAGAAGGAAATGATAAGCGGTTTTCAGTACGGTTTTCTCTGCAAGCACTGAAATTGTAGGTAACAGATAGTTTTGTGATAAGATAAATTGTAACGAGTAACAAGAAATGAAAGTAAATAAAGTGCAGCAAGGTGGCCCAATCCTTTTTGTAGCAAAGGATAAGCCTGGACAATTTCTTATAATGAGAAAAGAGCTCCCGAGGACACATGGGAATTATCGTCAAGCTAGTTTTCATCACGCTCATATGATTCGCGTTCGGTACTTTGATAATTTGATATGTGGGTGGACCGGTGCTTGGGTACTACCCTTACTTGGAAAAGCATCCCACTTATGATTAACCCCTATTGCAAGCATCCGCAACTACAAAAGAAGTATTAAGGTAAACCTAACCCCATCATTAAACATATGGATCCAAATCAGCCCCTAACGAAGCAACACATAAACTAGGGTTTAAGCTTCTGTCACTCTAGCAACCCATCATCTACTTATTACTTCCCAATGCCTTCATCTAGGCCGAAATAATGGTGAAGTGTCATGTAGTCGACGTTCACATAACACCACTAGAGGAAAAGACAACATAGATCTCATCAAAATATCGAACGAATACCAAATTCACATGACTACTAATAGCAAGACTTCACCCATGTCCTCAGGAACAAACGTAACTACTCACAAAGCATATTCATGTTCATAGTCAGAGGCGTAATAATATGCATTAAGGATCTGAACATATGATCTTCCACCAAGTAAACCAATTAGCATCGACTACAAGGAGTAATCAACACTACTAGCAACCCACAGGTACCAATTTTTGGTTTGGATACAAGATTGGATACAAGAGATGAACTAGGGTTTTGAGAGGAGATGGTGCTGGTGAAGATGTTGATGGAGATTGAACCTCTCCATATGGTAGGATCGTTGGTGATGACGATGGTGATGATTTCCCCCTCCCGGAGGGAAGTGTCCCCGGCAGAACAGCTCCGCCGGAGCCCTAGATTGGTTCCGCCAAGGTTCCGCCTCGTGGCGGCGGAGTTTCGTCCCATAAGCTTGCCCACAATTTTTTCCAGGGTAAAAGCCTTCATATAGCAGAAGATGGACACCGAAGGGCCACCAGGGGGGCCAGGAGACAGGGAGCGCGCCCAGTAGGGGTGGGCACGCCCCCCACCCTCCTGGCCAGGGTGTGGGCCCCCTGAGGTGTTTCTTCCGCTCAATAATCTTATTAATTCCAAAAATAAGTTTCGTGGAGTTTCAGGATTTTTGGAGCAACGCAGAATAGGTTTCCAATGTTTGCTCCTTTTCCAGCCAGAATTTGAGCTGCCGGCATTCCCCCTATTCATGGTAAACCTTGTAAAATAAGAGAGAATAGCCATAAGTATTGATATGTAATGTGTAATAACAGCCCATAATGCAATAAATATTGACATAAAAGCATGATGCAAAATGGACGTATTAGTGGCCGATGGAAGGGTCCCGCTGTCCATCGCCGCCGGATCCAGCGAATCCTCTGAAGATATGGACCTCTCGAGGTTGGACCGAGACGGACTGCAAATGCATAATTTAGCACATTAAAACAATGAAGTAAAGAGGCCGAATACAAGAACACGTCCGGACACTTACGATTTGTCCAGGGACTTCTCCCTGGGCTCCCACTCCTAGCAGTTGTCGGTGGCCGCTGTGGAGCTGTCCGGAAGGGAAGCTTTCCCCTTCTTGGATGCCTCGGCCTCCAGATGCGTGGAGGCCGTCCTCTTCTTTCTCCCCCCTGCAGGGGGATTGGATTTCTTCTTCCTCCTCCTCCTCTTCCGTGTTGTCTTCGGCGGCGGAGGAATGAGCCTCGGTGTCTTCAGACGTCGCGGCCGAACTGCCCTTGCGACAGAGACCACCTTGGATCCCCTTGGCCTTCTTCTTGGCCTTCTTCTCCGGCACCTGATAAGGCGCCGGAACTAGCATCTTCGTCAGAAGCGGGATTTCTGGGCCTTCGGGCAGCGGAGCCGGACAGTTAATCCGCTCCGCCATCTCTGTCCAGTCCTTAAAAACTTGATAGGTGCCACACCCTGATTTTCATGGCACAACACTTAAAGTGATGAATAATGATAAAATGTGGTATAACAAAAACTTTTGAGTGTTTTAGACTTTGCCTTGATTGGATTTTGTTTGTTTTTTGCAAGTGCTCCAAAAATCAAATAAATTCTCCAACTCTTATACTCCTTCTCCTTGATCCACAAATTCTGCACAATGATCATGCCATGTGTATAGTATAGTATAGAATTTTCTTATAAAAATAATTTGGCCAAAAATATTTTTCTAAATTTAGTTTTCCAAAACCCCCTGGATTGAGGTTGCACTACAAGTACTTGATTTGGGGTATGAAAAATATTTCAAAGAGTATATTTGAAACCTATTAGATATAGGACCCCTATAAACCACAAAAATATAATTTTAAAAGTAATTTTTCCTATTTTATTTAAAGGCTTTTTCTTTAGGCCAGAAATGGTCTACAATAGGTTAGAATTATTTTAATGTTTTAAAAATTATTTGTGAAAATTTAGGGAAACTCACTGGACATATATTGTCCATATATATGAGTTTCAACACATGGTCATGTTCAAAATATTGGTCAAATCCCTCAAAAACCCTTCCTGGATATTTCAAGCTTTTGAAATATTTACAAAGGAGATATTGTCTAAAAATTCCAAGAACATTCTAGCATGTCACATATGACATATTTGATGATCTGGCCAAGCCTCATGTCATGGAGAATAGTATAACCCCATGAAACCCTCTCAAAACCATTTCTGCCCTTTTCCAAGTTTGAACAACTTTGCATTATCAAACTTGCCCAAATACTCTCAAGCTTGGTCCACATGCTAAAATGGTATAATAAATCATCTAGACCAAGTGGCACAAGTTGGAGAACAAGTTAACTTGATCAAAGTGCCCCAAAAACCTTCCTGTCCAGAACCAAATTTGAACAACTCTACATTGGCAACTTTCTTATTTTGATCTCAACTTTTGTGGACATGTTCAGAATCTCAAATGATGACACTACACCAAGTGGTGTATCAAGGAGAATAGATTTGCATGACTAAATCTTGGGAAGTCCATTTCTGTTGATTTCTAGGGTTTACAAAAGTTGCATTGGCAATTTTGCCCAAATGGATTCAATATTGGTGGAACCTCTTAGTTTATCATACCATTTGACCCTGTCAAGACTCATGACGAGGAGTTCATTTTCTTGCCTAAATCAACAACAAACACCTTCTGCCTTTTTTTCTAAAAACACCACTTTGACCCCTTCCACTAATCTCCATGAGTTATCCTTTTTACCACAACCCCACCTAGTCCCCCTATACCTCTGGTGTTCTTCCCTGCCCGAGAGGCAATGATGAAGGGGGGTAGAGACCCAATTTTCCTCTATGGGCAGCCACTTTCCCCTCCCTTTCTCATCTTTCTCTCACTCCTGGCAAGTTCCAGGGCATCCAATGCCACTTTCCCATTATTTACTCCCCCCTGCAGCTTCCAGACACAAGTGGCCGCGCCCATTCCGCAAAAAGGCATGTCATGCCGGCCAAGGACGCGCTCTGGAGCACGTCAGCATGCTCCCGACCGTTGACGCATCGTCCCCCGACCACCTCGAGCCTCCCCCTCACGCCAGTCGAGGTCCTCGACGTCCGAAACATGACATCCATGCAGGCCCCCTCCTCTCCCCCTCTCTCTCACCCCCTGCTGCTCGTGCCCGACGCCGCCCAGCTCGGCCAATGGGTGCACGAGCTCGGGACCCTCTTGGAGCACGCCCCACTCCCCCTTTTCTTCTCCCTCGACCTGGTCCACACCCACGAACGCCCAGGACATGGCCTAGGGTGCCAATTCAGCCCCAGGCATCGCCTAGTCTACGACCGTGGTCGCCGTCCACGGTGAGCCGTGGCCTCGCCATATAAGGCCGCCCCTGACCCCCCTCTGGAGCCCCTTTGCTCTCTCCCTCTCTCCCGTGCGCCCCCTGGACCAACCTGCACCTCCTCTCGTTCCCTCCTGCTCCCTCCATGGCCGGAGTGCCGCCGTCGGTCTCCGCCCAAATTCTCGCAAACCGAAGCCTCCCCTCTCCTCCTTTGGACACCAATGGAGCCACCGCACGCCGGCGAGGCTCCTCTGCCATTTAACTCCTCCTCTAGCGCCCCGCAACCCCCAGAACCCCTCTCACCCGACGCCCCTTCCGCCCCGAGTGAAGCCCTGCTCCCCTCCGGTGACGCAGGCACCCGTGGTGGGATCACCCTGGTTCGTCTCTCTCCGCTGAGCACGCCGGTGGCCGGACCTCCGAAAACCGTGGCCGGTAGCACCGCCGGCCGCTGTCGAGTGCTTGATCTGTCTCCCGTCGCGCCCATGCGGGAGGTAGCGGACGAACATGTAGCTGGGCCCCGCCTGTCGGCCGGCCAGTGGGCAGGGGGCACTGACGGGTGGGCCATGTCTCACCCGCTTAAGTGGAGGCGGCATAGGCCGCATGCCGTCTTCACCACAGGGAGGCGCACTCCGCGAAGGCGCTATCGATGTGGCCCACCGCACGCGCGTGGCCGTGCTGTTGGGCCGGCCCAATTGCGGTTCGCTGTTAAATCCCGCCCAGTGCACGCTGCCGCCGCTGGAATTTGGCCCATTAGATATTTCCATTTACTTTTTCTTTTTCAGCAAGATTCGAACTTTTCCGGAGACCTCATTTCAAGTCCAAATCTGATGATTCAAATTTTCAGTGACTCCATAAATCAATATATATTTAATGAACCATAGTGAACATTTTTACACTGCCTAGTTTTCACCTGGATCTAACAAATAGGTCATTTATACTCCTAAACCAGCTTCAAAAATCCACAAAATATTCATTTGAACTCCAAATCCAGTGAAACCAATTTCTAAATGTTTCTAAAATCATGCCTGATTTAATGGGTACTTTTTCTCATTTTTATAAAAAGGAATTCTGTAGACAACTTGCGGATCCATTAAATCCCATGGTTCCAATATATTGAAATGTTCAGAAATATCCACTTATCCAATTCCGTTGAAATCACTTCTGTCGTTCCCCATATGACCAGAGGTATCCTAGAAAAGTCCAACTTGCATTTTTAGAGCACTTTTATTTTTGCCTTGTTGTGTTGCTTATTGTGATTGTCTTCGGCGTTAGTTGACGAAGTAGACGGAGTAATTGGAGAAGGACCAGAAGATTTCAAGACTCTAATGAACCAGGCAAGCAGCCTTTGACCATGTCTACAAAACCCTTTTTATGCATGTCATATAGCACTTTACTATTGTTGCATCGGAATCATGATGAGGTGGTAACCACTTTGGTGGGTTGCCTTCGTTACTTCCTCGTTGATACTTGCATTGTGCATGACCCTACCTTCTTTGAGGGTTATGCCGGTGGGAGTAGATAGGATGCAAAAGTAGTTGCTACGCAAAAAGGGACGGGAATATGCATGGTGATGGAGACAAAGTATTTTCAAAAGACTTTTTGAAAACCCCGTCGGGTGCCACTTACGCCCGAGGGAGATAATGAGATGGGTAACCACTTGATGACGAAGTGGTGTACCGAGGCAAGTGTGAGTGTTGTTTTCAAAAACGGATTGGTTTAAGTTGTGACCGTTATTCCAACCTTACATGCGCAACCACTCTACCCTTGTATGGGAAAGGGCATTATTGATTACCTAGGCCGATACTAGCTTGGAGCCTACATTACTAGTGATGGGAGAGTTGTTGGTGCACTCTCTCGGGACGGGGTCGTGCCAGGTAGGGCGGCCATGACTGTTTTCACAGGGCACCGGACACACAGTTGGTACCCCGTGCCAGTGGTATGTGATGAGTATGGGAGCAAGGCTCCATGATTTTAAGATGTGAAGTGTTAGGCACGGGGGTTACTACCAATCGAGTGGACTCCATGTTAGTGTCGTCTAGGGAAAGGTAGTGATAGGGTGCTTACCCCGAGTACTTGAGGTACCACGAGTCGTGGATGACACGGAAGTTCCCCGGATCTTGTGGGTAAAGTGTGCAACCTCTGTAGAGTGTAAAACTATTCGAATAGCCGTGTCCACGGTCAAGGACAGTCGGGTAACCGCTCTTCGGCTACGTCCATATGTTTCTGAAAAACAACACAATTTGGTGATATTGATGATGTGACTCGTGAGGAAGTCACGATGAGCTTGAGCATGAGTTGTTCATAACTCTTTCTCGATGTTGATGTCTATAACCTCCTTATACATGTTGTAAACGCACTCATGTCCTTGATAAATTTTGATCATACTTACATGAGAAAAACTAGCTTTCCGCAAAAATGCCAATTAAGCAGTAGAGCTTTGCATAATTCTTTTGTTATCACTCTTGGGTTGCTTGCGAGTACATTCAAACATACTCACTGGCTTGTCCCTGACTATTTACTTGGCCAGGCTTGAAAGAGCAGGTATACGAAGAAGCAATTTTGATGACGATCGTGCGAGTTAGGACGCTTCCCAGTCAGAATGCCTGTAGGGTTAAGGCAGATGGCATGGGTCCAAGTTATCGATGAAGATTTCCGCTGCGATGTTATACTGAAGACTTGACCATAACGGTCATATTTTTACGTAAGATGGTATGTATGGATGTAAGACTCTTGTTATTCAGCTTCTGTGTGTTCAGTGAGCATTGATCTCTGGGATCATTGTACACGTGCAATCGGTGATCACGACTTATGAGTCGGGGTCCCCACAGAGCTGGTATTAGAGCCATCCTGACTGTAGGAAGCCTTAGTTAGCATATTCATTGTCGGTGTCAAAACCGGCGGATCTCAGGTAGGGGGTCCCGATCTGTGCGTCTTAGGCTGATGGTAATAGGAAGCAAGGGACACAATGTTTACCCAGGTTCGGGCCCTCTCGATGGAGGTAAAAACCTACTTCCTGCTTGATTAATATTGAAGATATGAGTAGTACAAGAGTAGATCTACCACGAGATCGTAGAGGCTAAACCCTAGAAGCTAGGCTATGATGGTATGATTGTAATTGTGATCGGCCTTCTAAGGACCATCCTCTCCGGTTTATATAGACACCGGATAGGGCTAGGGTTTACATGGAGTCGGTTACAAGGAAGGAAACATAATATCCGGATTGCCAAGCTTGCTTTCCACGCAAAGGAGAGTCCCATCCGGACACGGGCTGAAGTATTGAGTCTTGTATCTTCATGCTTCAGTAGTCCGAACGATGTATATAGTCCGGCTGTCCGGATACCCCCTAATCCAGGACTCCCTTAGTAGCCCCTGAACCAGGCTTCAATGTCGGTGAGTCCGGCGCACGGTCTTGTCTTCGGCATTGCAAGGCGGGTTCCATCTCCGAATACTCCAATGTACCTATTACAACAAACAGTGTTCGGCATCTCATCAATGATTGTACTCCTCGGCTTCAGTGCCTCAATAATGACCATTTCCACGTGCTGAGAGAATGCGAGGAGTCGAGGCATTTTTGCATTTGCCACCCCCGATCCTTCGGGCTAGCTGTCTATTTGAAGAGACGGGGATTCCCAGATCCAAACCTCACTCTTCCCCCTCGAGCAAGCATCCAACAGAGCGCCCCGAAAAAACCATTCCAACATGGCCGGACATCGCAGCTCTTCTGCTCACTCCCCCTGCCCCAAGCCAGGGGATTGGGGAGAGTGTTCAGTTTCTCATAGCCATTTGATAAAGTTACAAACCCAAGGGCTTCTCCCACTGGCATTCATGGTCCCTGTCCGAGCCGGAATAGCCACCTATAACGGCGGAGAACAAGCGGAGAAATCCCCCAATCCGTCTCCAGAGGAGCGAATATGCCTCATTCCGCATCTGTTAAGGGGCGTTGGGTTTCCCGTTCATCCATTCCTTCGTGGGCTCCTGGAGTTCTATGCCATCCAGTTGCACAACTTTACCCCAACTTCCGTACTACATATAGCAGGGTACGTTTCCCTTTGTGAGCTATTTCTTGGCTGTGAGGCTCATTTCGGTTTGTGGAAGAAGCTGTTCTGCCTTGTCCCCCGCAACCAGGGAGAGTCCCTATGTCAAGTGGGTGGGGCCGAAGTATGGCGTATCGCCGAGACCGGATACCTATCCGGCACTCCCAAGAAGGCACCAGAGAACTGGGCTTCAGAGTGGTTTTATATTGACGATGCCCCCTTCCGGATCTAGTCCAGACAGGGCTCCCCAAGTTCAGTAATGCCCCGCCGAGGGCACATCTAAGCTGGCGCCCACGAGGCTCCCAAGAAGAGGATACCAGGGAAATACATTTCCTGATGAGCAGGATCAAGTTACTGGCCAAATCCGGACTGACGATAATCGAGGTCATGGCAATATGCATAATGCGGGGAGTGCATCCGCTTCAATATCAGGGCAATCCCATGTGGCATTTCAACGGGACAGACAATGCCACCCGTTGTGGCCGTAAGGGTCCAGACTACGCCACCGCTCTGGCAAGGATACTGTCCAACCTATACAAAGGAGAAGAGGAAGACTTCCTCCATATCAAACCGCGAGACAGATTTTCCATGTACAATCCCCCAAACTGGGTAAGTCGTCATTTTAGTTTCTTGCTTCACTTATTGTGGTGTTCTTTGCTAAGGTTACCTGCCTCGATATTTACGAGCTGGAACTGAGGAGGGCTGTAGAAGGAATCTCCAGCCCTTCCCCGCAGCCAGAGGACCCCAAAAGGGCCCTGGATCCAGGACTCAAAGAAGATCCGGATGCGGCCGTGGAGCTTGTCGACGGGATATTTTATCGGGCGAGCCGTGATGGCGCCCCAATGTCTATCCCTACTGATTATCCCGGACTGCTAACTTCGTCGCGTGTAAGCCAAGCCGAAGACTCGATCCTCCGAAGAGGAGTCTTTCCTGATGTCACACCTTATCCCTGAAGCGTCGTGTTGTTGCAGAGGCAACGTTCGGAGCACAGGGCCGAGCCCCTAGGGACCCATCAACCACAGGCATCCGGATTGGGCAGGCTCAAGAGGAAGGCGGTTAGGGCCGACACGCCTCTACAGAGGTAAGAAAACAACCTGTCGTATAATTATTGTCACTTGAAGTATAACAACACCCTTTACATCCTGGCAGGAAGAGGAGCATCCGGACTATATCCAGGAATCCTGCCAACCACGCCTCCACCAGTTGGGCTCCAGAATCGACTTCGAGAGAGGAGGCGGACGTAGGGCCGATGCCGCATAGTCCTCCGACAGAGGATGAGGATATGTTTTCGGCCACGAACTCCGAAGTGGAGAGCGCCATGAATCACCGGCGCCGGAGGGCCGTGCTTCGGAACAACATCTTTTCCGAAGAGGCCTTTAATGCCTTCAATTCAGCAGACGCATATGTCCGAGCTTCTCAAGGCGGGCTTGCCCAAGCGACGAACCAGTATATCAAAGATATACGGGTAGGAAATTTTGATAAGTATGTATAGCAGTAGCCCCTGAGACTTGAAACGGTTGGAACAACTATTTTAAGGATCAATTTATGCGCATGTTCTTGTAGATAAGAATGAGCAATTGTCTCGGGAGCTAGAGGAGTGCAAGACCCAACTGAGGGCCACGGTTGCCAAGCTAGAGGAATCCCAAAACGCCTCATCTGGTAACATTTATCTCGATTGTACGAAAATGTATCAGTTAGCAACTGGCTGGTATGACAAGTTTTTACAGAAAATTCTGCAGATAACCCCGAAGTAAATCCGGAGGGCGGGAGAGATGACGAGTCGCATCTCCAGAGGCAACTAAAGGCTGGCGAGCGCATTCTCATGTAGGTTCGGCAGGAGAAGAACAATCTTCAAGATGCCAATGTCCTGTTGGACGTAGAGTTAAAAGACGTCCGCGCCCAGCTGGCGGACTCCGTAAAGGAGAATAAAAGGCTTCGACGCGGCATTTATGGTGAGTGCCTAGACGAACTGTATGATAGTTCAGCGAGGAAGTGTATTGAAAGAATTTTGCTTGTAGGAATGTTAACGGGTCACCCCGAGGAGGAGATGCCCTCATCTACAGGTGATGTACTACAAGAACTTTCACAGTTGCACGAGCGAGCTCGGCGGGTGATGCACGGCGTTGCTCAGGCCTTTTGGCCATCAAGCCCCCTGTCAAATGGCATGGGGGAGCTTGTGGACATGCTTCAAGGAGCCCGGCGGCGTTTCCGGCTGTGGAAGATATCAGCATGCCGGCAAGGTGCAAGAGAAGCTTGGGCAATGGTGAAGACGCGCTACACCAGGCTGGACCCGAACCATATGGCTGAAGTCGGACCGGCGGGGCCCGATGGGCAAGAAATTCCCGTAAGTCTGGTATATGACCAGGTAGCGTTAGCCGCTAAGTATTCTCAACAGGATTGTAAGCTACATAGCATGTGGGATGGTATAGAGGAGGAATATAGTCAGTCCAAGTGACTGTGTAATTCAATGGGCATAAGCAGCCCCTAGCGGGATTAAAATCATTTGTCATGGCGGACCTTTTCGCTTCAGCCCCTGGATCCTACAATCCGGGGTCTGCCCGAATACCCGCTTAGTTATACAAAACCGGGGTATGCGTGGAAACCAGGCGTAGGGGTCATAATTGCTTGAACAGACAAGTACCCAACTAGTTATGTTATATTACATGGATAGTAAGAAACATCTTCCAGGGAGAATAGTTGCGTTAAGGGTTCCTTTCCCTGGGTAAGCATGCGACAAGGCACATGTCCGAACTGCGAACCATGGCGCAGGATACAAAACTTCTGGGGATTTATGTTATGATAAACGAATACATCTTTTGTTCACCGACCGAATATTCTCTTAAGGAAACTAGCTTTCGGCTTCACCCAGTCTGAGGTACACATCCGGCTGAACCGGCAGTAACAATCACAGAGGTGCTCCCCTTATGCCCTAGTCGAATTAACGGGAACGTAGGGCATAAACACAGGAGCTAGGCAACCCAGCTTGGCCACGTCTTAAGTCATATCGATGCATATAATGGTGAAGAAAAGGCACACATGAAAAAAAGAAACTCATGTTTGATGGGCAAAAAGCCTTGAGAGTAATTTATATTTAGCTTCCGTATAGGAAGCCCCCAGGTAGTGCTTACACACATAGTGCGGCCGAAGTAATCCGGGAGTATGCACTGTATTAAATACTTTGTGTGAAGAGAAAAAGATCAAGAAAGGAAAAGGGAGGGAGCATAATTAAAAAAGGGGGAGATAAGGAGACAAACACTGAGTTCGGCGCTAGGCGTAGAATATCCGGAGTCTGGCCGTGTTCCATGGGTTCGACTCGAGTCTGTTATCGGACGCATTACATAAGCAGTACGCTTCTCCGGTGAGAACTTTGTCAATGACGAAGGGACCTTCCCACTTGGGTTTGAGATTGTCCTTCTCCGGTAAGCGTAGAACGAGCTCGCCAATATTATAAGTTTTGGCCTGCACTTCTCTCCTTTGGTATCGTCGAGCCTGTTGCTGATAGAATGCGGAACGGGCCTTAGTGACATCGCGCTCCTCCTCCAGGGCGTCCAAGTTATCCTGCCGATCTGACTCGGCTTCCTTCTCTTCGTACATGCGTACGCGTGGCGAATCATGTATTATGTCCCAAGGTAGTATTGCTTCCGCACCGTACACCATAAAAAATGGTGTGTATCCGGTGGTGCGATTCAGCATGGTCCGCAGCCCCCAGAGCACGGAGTCGAGCTCCTCGACCCAATGAGTGTCCGACTCTGTCAAGGATCGCACTAGTCTGGGTTTGATGCCGCTCATGATGAGACCGTTTGCCCGTTTGACCTGGCCATTTGTTTGAGGATGGTACACGGAAGCATAGTCGAGCTTAATGCCCATTTTGCCGCACCAAGCTTTCACTTCATCGGCTGTGAAATTTGAGCCATTATCGGTGATGATGCTGTGGGGGACACCGTATTGGTGCACGTCCCCGGATATAAAGTCTATTACTGGTCTGGATTCGGCCGTTTTCACTGGTTTGGCTTCTATCCATTTGGTGAACTTGTCTACCATGACCAATAGGTATTTTTTCTTGTGGCTTCCCCCTTTTAGGGGTCCAACCATATCCAGCCCCCAAACCGCGAAGGGCCAAGTTATGGGGATTGTTTGGAGAGCGGTAGGGGGCATATGACTCTGATTGGCAAAGAGCTGGCAACCGACGTAGTGTTGGACAAGGTCATGTGCGCCTGCTCGGGCTGTCGGCCAATAGAAACCTGTACGGAAGGCCTTGCTGACTAGTGCTCGAGCCGCGGCGTGGTGCCCGCCCAGTCCGGCATGGATTTCAGCCAAGATCTGCCGCCCTTCCTCTTCAGAGATGCACCTTTGGAGCACTCCGGTCGCACTTTTCTTATAGAGTTCCCCTTCATGGACTTTGTAAGCTTTAGAACGGCGGATGATGCGGCGTGCTTCATTTTGGTCTTCGGGGAGCTCCTGCCTATTTAGGTAGGCCAAGAAAGGCTCAGTCCACGGGGCGATGACATCCATTATTTCATGGGCTGACGGTGTTATTTCGGTGGTAGAGCCTCCGATTATGTCTGATAGTTCAGAATCTGGGGATGTATTCAGATCCGTGCTGGTATTGCCGGACTCCCCTTCCCATACCACGGATGGCTTGAACAACCTTTCCAGGAATATGTTAGGTGGGACAGGGCCGCGTTTAGCGCCAATGCAGGCAAGTACATCTTCCGCTTGATTGTTTTCTTGAGCCACATGGTGAAATTCGAGCCCCTCGAACCGAGCTGACATTTTAAGGAAGACATTATGGTAGGCCGCCATTTTTGGATCCTTGGCATCAAAGTCTCCGTTTATTTGGGATATTGCAAGGTTTGAATCCCCGCGCACCTCTAGGCGTTGAATGCCCATAGAGACTGCCATCCGAAGACCGTGCAACAAAGCCTCATATTCGGCTGCATTGTTGGAGTCTGTGTATAATATCTAGAGGATGTATTGGACCGTATCTCCGATGGGAGACGTCAGGACTACGCCTGCTCCCAATCCGGCCAGCATTTTAGAGCCATCGAAGTGCATGATCGAGTTAGAGTATGCGCCGTACTCTTTAGGGAGTTCGACTTCCATCCATTCAGCGACAAAGTCAGCTAATACTTGCGACATGATAGCCCGCCGAGGCTTGTATATTATGTCGAACGGAAGGAGCTCAATGGCCCATTTAGTGATCCGGCCCGTGGCATCGTAGTTATTTATTATATCGTTCAGTGGTACTTCGGAGGCCACCGTAATCGAACACTCTTGAAAGTAGTGTCATAGCTTTCGGGATGCCATGAAGACCGCGTATGCTATTTTTTGATGGTGTGGGTATCAGGATTTGCATGGGGTGAGGACCATGGATAGTAATAAACCGGCTTCTGTAGCGGAAATTTGTATCCGTCAACCTCTCGTTCGACGACGAGTACTGCGCTTACAACTTGATGTGTTGCAGCTATGTACAGCAGCATAGGTTCGCCGAGCGCTGTTAGGACTGGATTATTGGCCAATAAGGTCTTTATCTCATCGAGTCCGGCCGCGGCTGCATCTGTCTACACGAAGTGTTCGGTGCGCCTAAGAAGGCGGTAAAGAGGCAATGCCTTTTCTCCTAACCTGAAGATAAAGTGTCTCAAAGCAGCCACGCATGTAGCTAGTTTCTGGATGTGTTTGAGGTCTGTTGGTATAGCCAACTGCGACAAAGCTCAGATTTCGCCGGATTAGCTTCAATTCCTCTATTGGAAACGATGAAGCCCAGCAGTTATCCAGAGGGGACGCCGAAAACGCATTTCTCTGGATTCAGCTTGATGTCATATGTCCGGAGGTTGTCAAATGTGAGCCTCAAGTCATCTATTTAGGGTTTTGACATGTCTTGTTTTTATGACTACGTTGTCCACGTATGTCTCCACTGTTTTGCCGATTAGCTTTTCCAGGCATGTTTGAATCATGCGTTGGTAGGTTGCGCCGCCATTCTTAAGCCCGAAAGGCATAGGGTTGAAGCAGAAAGGGCCATAAGGCGTTATGAAAGCTGTTGCAGCTTGGTCAGACTCTGCCATCTTTATTTGATGGTATCCAGAGTATGCATTGAGGAAACACAACGAGTCATGTCCTGCTGTGGCATCGATGATTTGATCGATGCGAGGGAGGGGAAAGGGATCCTTGGGGCAAGCCTTGTTGAGGTCTTTGAAGTCAACGCACAGGTGCCAGGATTTGTCCTTCTTTGGTACCATTACCAAGTTCGCGAGCCAATTCGGATGCTTGATATCTCTGATGAATTTTGCCTCAAGTAGCTTGGCTAGCTCTTCCCCCATGGCTTGCCGTTTGGGCTCTGAAAATCGCCTTAGGGTCTGTTTAACAGGTTTGTATCCCTTTAATATGTTAAGGCTGTGTTCGGCCAATTCGCGCGGGATGTCTGGCATGTCCGTGGCTGCCAGGCAAAAATGTCCCAATTCTCACATAAGAAGTCACGCAGTGCGGCATCCATATCAGGGCTCAACTATGTCCCGATGGAAGCTGTCTTCGTGGGGTCCGTTGGGTGGACTTGGAATTTGACTATCTCATCTGCGGGTTTAAATGAGGTGGACTTGGGTCACTTGTCGAGTATCATGTGGTCCCTATCCACGGTGGCGCGTAGTGTTGTTAATTCTTCTGCTGCTAGGGCTTCGGATAGTGCTTCCAAGGCTAGCGCTGCGGTTTTGTTTTCGGCGCGGAGTGTGACATCCGGATCACTAGCTAGAGTGATGATTCCGTTGGGTCCGGGCATTTTAAGCTTCATGTACCCATAGTGGGGTATAGCTTGAAAGCTTGCAAACGTGTCCCGCCCTAGAAGGGCGTGGTATCCGCTGCTGAAATGAGCCACTTGGAATGTGATTTCTTCAGACCTGTAATTCTCTAGGGTGCCGAATACCACATTGAGTGTGATTTTTCCCACACACCATGCTTCGCGACTAGGGATAATTCCCCTGAAGGTTGTGCCGCTTTGTTCAATGCGGCTTTTATCAATTTCCATCTTCTTGAGTGTTTCTTCGTAGATCAAGTTTAATCCGCTACCGCCGTCCATGAGTACTTTAGTGAGCCGAAAGCCGTCCACTACTGGGCTAAGGACCAGAGCGGCCGGTGCCCGGACGGTTTGGAATTGGGGTTCGTCACTGGCATTGAAAGTTATAGTCATGTCATTCCACGGATTTATTTTTGCAACATGGCAGATTTCTGCGGAGCTTCGATGAGCCCGCTTGCGCCTATTGTTTGAGGCAAAAGACGCGAAGGCTGTCAGCACTGTATTGTGTTCCTTGGCAGGATGTTGTTCTACTTTATGGCTCTCGAGGAGATCGTCGCCACTTTTTGCTACCTGCCGGAGTATCCAGCATGCCCTAAGGCTATGGGTTGGAGCTACATCTGGCGCACTGTGAACCTTACATGGCCCATTGAGCCATTCTTCCAATATGGTTCCATGCCCTGGGGCGGGTTTTGGTTTCTCGGGAATTGAATTGGTCGACCTACGAGAGTTCGGCCGTTTAGTTCGGATAAAGGTTCTGGTGAGGGCCGTACTATCCCAAAATTCTATTTGGGTTTTCCAGGCGCTTTCCATCGCACAGTACTTCTGTACTATAGTTTCTAAGTCAGCAAGGTGTGCTATGTCATGGCGACTTATAGAATTAAGGATTCCTTTGTCCGTACAGTTTTTGCAGAAAAGTGAGACTGCGTCCTCCTCGCGACAGTCCTTGGCCTTGTTCAACACAAGGAGGAATCTGGCCCAATAGCGATGTAGTGTCTCGTGGGGCTCTTGTCTGATATGGGAGAGATGGCTTAAGCACAGATGGGTGTCCGTGGGTGAGTCCGGATTCCGATCTGGACTAGCGCTTAAGGGCAGGGGAGCCACCGAGTTCGGCAGCTCGGGATCCGGAATGCTGCCCAATTTTTCCGGCCGAATACCCGATCCTAAATCCGGGATCTGGGCCATATTCTTCCTCGAGCGGGAGTTCGGCTCAGGGACCTCGGTGATCCGGACATGATTCGTCCTCAAAATAGAGGGGTAATCCGTATGTGGTTCCTCCACTACCGTTATCTCATGGGTGGCCTCTCAGGACCCCGACTCAATGCCACATCGATCTAGCATGTAACACCTCATATCACTTTGCGGCCTCACGCACGGTATTCCCCCGGGTGTCGCCTTACCTTTGCCCGGGACCGTTTGCGCCTTTTGGCACACGTATATGATAGTGTCACTAGCATCCATATGATAAGGAGCCCGGGCTGACATGGCTAGTCGTAAACCCAAAGTGGCACAGACTTACAGGGACAGGCATCCATGACCCAGCATCGAACGTGTCGGTCATCAGCGAGTGAATCCAGGCTGTAGCACTAGGGCTAGCAGGACTCCGGTGAACCGGGCTGTAGCGGGCTAACAGGACTCCGGTATTCATCGCGTGACATTTCCCCGAAGGGACAGACACAGGAACGAAGAAGGACACATGCCGGCCAGCCTAAGTGTTCCGGAGCAGTAGCAAGCTACCATGGCTCGGTGGAAACACTAGGAGACATTTCCCGGTAAGAGAGGCTACTAAGAATAAACAACTAGATAGTCAGATCCCACACATACCAAGCATTTCAATAACATACACACAATATGCTCGATATGTGCAAATACAACATGGCATCACAACATGACTCTACAACTCAAGTATTTATTCAATAGGCTCCGAGGAGCGAGATATTACAAACATGGGTCTCATGACCCAACATTCAGAGCATACAAATCAAAGCACAAGCGGAAGCTAATCATGTCTGAGTACAGACATCTACAAATGAAAAGGCTGAGAAGCCTGACTATCTACCAAATCCTGCCGAGGGCACAAGATCGTAGCTGAGGTAACAAGCTAAACGTCGAAGTCCACGCGGAACTACTAGCGAGACCGAAGTCTCTCTGCAAAAACATAAATAGGCAAACGTGAGTACAAATGTACCCAGCAAGACTTACATCAGAACTAACTACATATGCATCATTATCAACAAAGGGGATGGTGGGGTTTAACTGCAGCAAGCCAGCTTTGACTCGGTGGCTATCCTAAACTACGACTGCAAGTAACTCTTTTGAGGTGGCGCACACGAGTCCACATATTCACCATATCAATACACCACTATGGATCCGCTCCCGTCTCCCTACGAGAACGCCATCCATAGCACTCACGCTTATCTTGCGTATTTTAGGGTATCCACTTTCACTTGTCTATGAACTGATATAAGCAACCCAGAAGTCCTTTTCCGCGGACACGGCTATTCGAATAGATGATGTTAACCCTGCAGGGGTGTACTTCTTCATACATGTTTCCAGCACTTACGTCTGCACACGACATGTGCTCGGCAGACTTCAAGCGAAAGCCGATGTGGGTGTAGACCACGACCTACCTAAACACTCAAGTCTCTAGTCCAGGTTTATCGCCTATTCGGGTTCCATCCATGAGGAGATCCGGCCGGAGTTTCGCTCACAGCCCCAAACGATGTGAATAGGGTTCCGTGACACCAAACGGGCGCCCGGTTTACTCGGCCACGTGCCTACCGCATCACAGCCCACCCCTACGGTCAGCGCTGCGCACGGCCTCCAGCATACTACAAACACCAGAAACTACTTGCAACTCCTGGACAGAGGACAAGGGTGAATAAGAAGTCGAGCGGGGTCATATTTCAGGGCCCAATGCATGGTAGTAGCTGAATCATGGATCACAAACACAGAACTCAGTTCCTGAGGACGGCCTCAATGAGACAACCCACCATGTACTCCTACATGGCCTCTCACCGCTACCTTTACCAAATCGTGTTCACACGCTTAGCTCACACACAGTAGGACATGTTCACACACCTCTGATTCATCCCGGATGAATCAGACCTGACTCAACTCTAAGCAGTAGCAGGCATGACAAACAAGCATGAATGAGTAGGCACAACATGGCTCAAACAACTCCTACTCATACTAGTGGGTTTCATCTATTTACTGTGGCAATGACAGGTCATGCAAAGGATAAAGGGGTTCAGCTACCGCAGCAAGTAACAGATGAATCGTTGTTGTCCTAATGCAGTAAAAGAGAGCAGGAGCGAGAGAGTAGGATTGTATCGGAATGAACAAGGGGGTTTTGCTTGCCTGGCACTTCTGAAGATAACATTGAGTCTTCATCAGTGTCAACGATCACATCATCGGTATCACGTCTATCGAGAGGGGACAAATACCGGCAACCCAGAAGAAACACGATCAATGCAATGCACAATATGATGCATGCTATGACATGGCAATATGAATGTGTTTTGAGCTAATGCACCTAGCTATGATTTAAATGAAGTTGGTTTGAATATATGATTCAAACTCCAACTCCATATATGATTATTTAAATGCCCTTTATTTGTTTTGTCCAAAACAGAGGACAAACATTGCTCAAACATGCATGAAAATGGTACAGATGGATTCCTTGATTTTTTCTGATAATTTTTCATATATAAATTATTTAATTTGGAGTTACGGTTGAATTTCTATGATTTTTAGAAGTTTATACAATTTTCTGAAATTTATAAATGATTTCCTGATTTATTTTAATTCCAGAAATACTTACTGCGTCAGCATTGCGTCACTATGACGTCAGCAGGTCAAGAGACGCTGCTGGTGGTCAAACCTGACCAGTGGGGTCCACTGGTCAGTGACTGGGGCTGGTTAGTGCCGCTGACGTGTGGGCCCGGTCAACGGCCACGTCAGCACGGTCAAAACTGACGCGTGGGGCCACTGTAATTAGATTAAGCTAAACAGAAAATAAACTAGTATTAATTAAAGCGTGGGGCCTAGGTGTCAGTGACACGGTGCGGTGTTTAGTGGCTAATTAAGCCAGCCACGTCAGCAAGTGACGCCGGCGACCACGGCGACGGCAAGACCTCGCCGGAGTTGCTCGGGACGGCGCTACAGCCCGCGGCTGGTCGCGCTGAGGGCACCAAGAGGGAGCCCGTGCTCCCGCGCATCTAGGGGCGCACGCAGCTGGGCACAGGGAGGCCGGGGTTCGCCGGAAACGAGCTCCTGGCGGCGGCCGGAGTTCGGGCATCGGGCGTTTCGATGCTGCTGCTCACAAATGAGGGAGCTGAGGCGCTGGAGGGGCTCTACGGGTCGCGGCAAGCCACAACGGGTGGGCACGCCTGTGACCAAATGGTCAGCGAGGGTTTCCGCCGGCGCCGATCCCATGCGGCTGGCTGCTGCTGGTTAGCAAGGGGCGGCGGCTACGGCAATCAAACGGGAGGCGGGATTAGGGGAAGATGGACCGGGGGCTCACAGCGGATCCATTCGAGGCAGAGGACGAGGCCGGGACGGTCCGGAGCCGACGGAATCGGGCGACGGCGACCCCCCGGCCGGGTCCGAGGAGGGGAAAAACGTCGGGGCGGCGCTTCGGGGGCTTCTGGAGGGGCGTGGCTCGGTGAGGTGGGTCGAGGACGGGGTGGTGGAGCTTGTGGGCTAGTCGGGGAGGCGAGGGAGGCTCGGTGGCCGTGGTGGCAGTGGACGGCGGCGACGAGCTCCGCTCGGGCTGCGCACGAGAGAGAGACAGGGGAAGGGAGGGAGAGCAGCGAGTGAGCGGTCGGGGCGGCGTGGCGTCGTCCAGGGCGTTCCAGGGCGACGAGGAGGTAGCCAGGCAGGCAGGGAGGAGCTGGCGCGGCTCGCCTGCGCGCCGGGCACGCAGCTGCTTCGGGGCGAGGGGAGGAAGACGACGGAGGGGCTGCAGTGGTGGGCTGGGCCGGTTCTGCTGGGCCACCAGGTGAGTGGGCCTCAGGTAAGCGTCAGGTAAGTTCCTTCTCTTTCTCTCTTTTATTTCTATTTAATTCTGTTTTCTATTTTCTGTAGTTTGTTTTGATTTAGTTTTAGACACTAACTCATTTTTATTGCTTCTGATAATTATGGTAGGGACTAGTAGGATTATTCCAAAGCCCTTCATCAAAGATCAGAATTATTGGACATATATTAATTACTTAAGAAATATATATCCAATGCAAATAGTTATTTATTTAATTCAAAGGCCCAAAATAATTAACTCTGAGATACCAAAAATATTGTTTTGAGTTTTACCTCTTTGCAATATTTTCAGAGACTAAGAGGAACATTTTCTTGGACTTCTTTGAGAAGATTTTAATGTTGATCATTTTTAGAAGGTTTCTGAGGCTTGAAAATCCCTCAATTCAAATTTCATTTGAATTAAAACATGATGCTCACATGAGGTCTAGCCTAGTGCATAACAGGACCAGGGATGTGACAACTCACCCCCACTAAACAGGAATCTCGTCCCGAGATTCAAGCGTAGGGTAAGGTGAAGGGGGAACGCAAACTAGCACAATCTTCACAATCCAGGTTGCACTTCATAGGAACGTTGTTTCGATCACCATCTTTGTGTCGACGTCTTGTTCTGAGAACTCCAGTTATTATGACAATGAGAGGAGAAGGAGACTCTAGAAGGATCGATCTTCTTGAAGGTCGAACAACTCAGGATTAACTCACAGAATGAGACATAGCAACATCTCTCGAGCTGAGAGACGAAGCACACCTCTAAAGGAATGGAGTGGAACAAATGACGGAGGTTTACCAGGTAGACTACAATTCCACACTTACGAGGGTGGTAAACGGTTGTCAGCGTAGCGAGGAGTTGAGTTGCCATGATACCACAACGAGGCACCTTAGGGATGGTGATTCGTAGATATATATCCCCCTTAAGTGGCAAAAAGAATTACCTTTGATTTAAAGATCATTGAAACTCTTTATACCAGCCTAAGGCAATTCTTGAGTGATTGTTTGGAGGGGGTCGGTAGAATGGCATACTCGGACTTGGATGATGTGGATTACCTTGTTGAAGACAATGTAATGGATGAATTTGCTTACCACCGGAAATGGAAGAGACCCATGGTAGAATGGCACGTTGGCGGTGCAAGCTGGGAACAAAATGCAAATGCTGGGAATGATTCTGGTAACTGGGGAAGAACCCAACAATAGAGAGTGAATTCACTGTTTGAAAAGGTCATAGCATAGCCGAGGAAACTGAGAGCATCCCAGTTAGTGTCGATGATAACACCTAGCGCTTGCGCGTGCTCTCAAGAACTTGAGCATTTCCATAATCATCAAGATTTTACCAATATCCGTGTCAAGGATCCTGGCAACACAACTTGCTACCATGATGAATGATGATGGATGATGCAGATGCAAAGGAAGATAACACTTTCTCAGATTTCACCTTAGCGAGACCAAGGGGACAAAATCTGGATGATTGACCAAGAGACATTTAGCACTCCGCTTCTAATGCTCTCCTTGATGTGCTAGAGTATCCCATTCATTGAAATGGTTTGGTAACTAGAACATCAGGTAGAAGGTCGGACTTTCGGGAACTCAAGGATCCATAAGAAGCAACTAGGGAGTAAAACCCTACGAAATCCTTATGGGGAGGTGGCCAACTTCTTCAATCAAGATACTGCAATAATAGGTCTTCTGGTGGGGTGTGTTGACCACGACATCCACTTTACCGGTTATCGCGAGACCAATATTATAGTTCTTGGAAAATGTTCCAACCATCACATCTGCCTGAGATTCAGATCTGGTTGGTGTCAGAATATCCCAGACTCATCAAGTCTAGAAAGAAAAATTAAAGTTTACAACACAAATCGACGAGACGGCGTTGTGAGATTCTCGGGGAATGAACTACGGTAGTAAGCTCCAAGACATGAGCTGGTTCTGCTACAAACATGCGAGCAGGCTGTCCCAGACAAACATGATCCCATGGTAGTCTTACAATAAGACACTACCGAGTTCAGGTGTGGAACCATAATCGAGGATATTGAAGTCCTTGCATAAGGCATGCTCTTAAGAAGGAACTTCCTTTCCTTGAACAAATCAATCAGTGGCTTGGTGTGCTAGGGAATACATATGGAATGAAGATGATCAGTCTATCAGACCATAGAATACTTCGCACATGCATGATTGACTTGGGATGATTCCGGAGGAGCAAAAACAAACTTCCTCGAATTCATGGCGGCAACTTACATCAAATGCACGTGAATCAAAGGAAGTCACTTCTTTCATCCAACATATACTTCATGAACGGGGCATGAAGAAAATGCTTACACAAGTTTCTAACACTAGCTTAATGTTCAACAAAATCATGGAGGAGATAAGGATGTTGTCAATGGACTCAACAACAATTCATCCAGCTTCCCATGGAGATGGAATTCCATAACTATGTGATCAAGGTGATAGTATTGGTCAGACCAAAGATGTAATGGTGTATGCTTGAGGGATCAACCACGAGTAAGACAACATTACGAGCATCATTGGTACTGATTTGATTTGACGATAGCCCACACTCAAATCAAAGGATTGATAAGACAATAGGTCCAGCAACTGATCACAGGGGCCAATCGATGAAGATATCATCTTTCTTCAACACACACTACACAAGAATATCCCTTTGGAACGAACTAAGTCAGGCAAGCTTTTATCTTCCAACTCTCCAAGTTGTTGTCTAGCTTAACCAACTAGCTCAGGGATATCCAACACAGATTCTTGGAGAAAGGGTGGTTCACAAGAAACCAACTTGCTCACGAGCTCAACATAATGGTCAGGTGACAACCTGGTGATACTTTCGAGAAGATATTCGGAAAATCACGATGCACCGATATGTTATTAAGCTCGAGAACGACCTTGCTTTTCAGTGCAAGACGATATGATCAACAGAGCAAGGTATTGACACAATCCCAACTCATTGATCAGAGGGTGCACTAGGAATAAAGACTAGGTAGCATGATCAATCTTAGAATGATGATTCAAAAACCAACACGCTAAGAATGAAATTATTGTCCATTAACTACCAAGCAACAAGGTTGCTAGGAGTATTGAATTCACACATCACGATTCACTTGTCGGCATTCCGGTTGCGACAACACGGAACCGAGGGATGAATAATGATGGCGAGAAGTATCACTACATCAAGAATTCACAAGAGCCGGTGCAATTCTCATGGAAATCCTGACATAAAGACGGTAATACTTCAGGGTAGAACAGAACAAAAGCTGGATTAGCAATTTGTTCTGTGGAGCACAACTTCTTTGACCCAATCTTGGATATGGAAGAGGTACTGGAGTTTGTTTCTCCTAGTCATTCTGGAATAGAATAGCTTGACGGACCACAAGAGTAATAGGCATCGATGAATGAACGCACGCATACTCTTGACTATCAATTGATAGACGAAGGTCAGTAGACAACTAAAGAGGGACAACTCAAAGGAACATATAACTTTCTGAGTTGTGGATGCATAGATTAGTATGTCGAACCAAGTTCAATATGTTTCTTCCGGATAATCCATGCGAAAAGGTAGAACTGGCAGAGTCACAATTATGAATGGAGAACCCATCGAGAGCACTCCTGTTATGATCTTTTGATCCAACAAACTACTGCCATAAGTGGTTCATAGTATTTGGAAGAAGGAAAATACCACGGACCTCGAGGACTATCACAAGGTTACTAATATCCTAAGGAGCTAGCAAACACTATCAACATGAAGTAAGTAGAGTGAATCTCGGGTTCAAGAACCCAGGAATAGAATACCTACTACTAAGTGGCATCACGAGATGCTTTCGAGAATAAAGGCTAGAATCATCACACCGGGACACAAATCATGGCTAGATTACTAGATGATCCCCTAGGACACCTAGGGTCATAATGATAATTCCAACATATATGTCGAGGTAAAAGAATACCTCAACTCAGCAATTAGTGTGATTAACTTGGCCCAAAGGAACATCAAAACCAGAGGAAAAGGATTTGCAAATGCATCAGACTATTTAGAAACCTGGAATGACTCGGACAGCATAACGACTGTAAATGCTCAGAAAAGATTTGAGACATTCACAAAATGGTGGCATAACCACTCAGAAGCACAATACCAAGGTTTCGAGATCAACAGTTAACATACAGAAGTCGTAGGAGCTGAACTCAAGCTTAGATCCAACAATCTTATAAGTCTACGGGTTAGTAACACGTCATCCTGATAGATAGATGAGAAGGCCTAGTTCTTAATCCCCGTAGAAGAGAAGAGGTTGACTCAGATCAGAAGGCCATGAGGTATAAGGAGTAAAAAGAGCCTTACGTTCCATCCCACAATCAATTCCATTATATAACTAAAGAATTTCTAGACTCAACTTTGACCAGTTTGGCTTGGTAATCCTACAGGCAGTCAAGCTCTGATACCAACGCTGTCAGGACCCCGACTCAATGCCACATCGATCTAGCATGTAACACCTCATATCACTTTGCGGCCTCACGCACGGTATTCCCCCGGGTGTCGCCTTACCTTTGCCCGGGACCGTTTGCGCCTTTTGGCACACGTATATGATAGTGTCGCTAGCATCCATATGATAAGGAGCCCGGGCTGACATGGCTAGTCGTAAACCCAAAGTGGCACAGACTTACAGGGATAGGCATCCATGATCTAGCATCGAACGTGTCGGTCATCAGCGAGTGAATCCAGGCTGTAGCACTAGGCTAGCAGGACTCCGGTGAACCGGGCTGTAGCGGGCTAACAGGACTCTGGTATTCATCGCGTGACATTTCCCCGAAGGGACAGACACAGGAACGAAGAAGGACACATGCCGGCCAACCTAAGTGTTCCAGAGTAGTAGCCAGCTACCATGGCTCAGTGGAAACACTAGGAGACATTTCTCGGTAAGAGAGGCTACTAAGAATAAACAACTAGATAGTCAGATCCCACACATACCAAGCATTTCAATAACATACACACAATATGCTCGATATGTGCAAATACAACATGGCATCACAACATGACTCTACAACTCAAGTATTTATTCAATAGGCTCCGAGGAGCGAGATATTACAAACATGAGTCTCATGAGCCAACATTCAGAGCATACAAATCAAAGCACAAGCGGAAGCTAATATGTCTGAGTACAGACATCTACAAATGAAAAGGCTGAGAAGCCTGACTATCTACCAAATCCTGCCGAGGCACAAGATCGTAGCTGAGGTAACAAGCTAAACGTCGAAGTCCACGCGGAATTACCAGCGAGACCGAAGTCTCTCTGCAAAAACATAAATAGGCAAACGTGAGTACAAATGTACCCAGCAAGACTTACATTAGAACTATCTACATATGCATCATTATCAACAAAGGGATGGTGGGGGTTTAACTGCAGCAAGCCAGCTTTGACTCGGTGGCTATCCTAAACTACGACTGCAAGTAACTCTTTTGAGGTGGCGCACACGAGTCCACATATTCACCATATCAATACACCACTATGGATCCGCTCCCGTCTCCCTACGAGAACGCCATCCATAGCACTCACACTTATCTTGCGTATTTTAGGGTATCCACTTTCACTTGTCTATGAACTGATATAAGTAACCCAGAAGTCCTTTACTGCGGATACGGCTATTCGAATAGATGATGTTAACCCTGCAGGGGTGTACTTCTTCATACATGTTTCCACCACTTAGCGTCTGCACACGACATGTGCTCGGCAGACTTCAAGCGAAAGCCGACGTGGGTGTAGACCACGACCTACCTAAACACTCAAGTCTCTAGTCCAGGTTTATCGCCTATTCGGGTTCCATCCATGAGGAGATCCGGCCGGAGTTTCGCTCACAGCCCCAAACGATGCGAACAGGGTTCCGTGACACCAAACGGGCGCCCGGTTTACCCGGCCACGTGCCTACCGCATCACAGCCCACCCCTACGGTCAGCGCTGCGCACGGCCTCCAGCATACTACAAACACCAGAAACTACTTGCAACTCCTGGACAGAGGACAAGGGTGAATAAGAAGTCGAGGGGGTCATATTTCAGGGCCCAATGCATGGTAGTAGCTCAATCATGGACCACAAACATAGAACTCAGTTCCTAGGGACGGCCTCAATGAGACAACCCACCATGTACTCCTACATGGCCTCTCACCGCTACCTTTGCCAAATCGTGTTCACACGCTTAGCTCACACACCGTAGGACATGTTCACACACCTCTGATTCATCCCGGATGAATCAGACCTGACACAACTCTAAGCAGTAGCAGGCATGACAAACAAGCATGAAAGAGTAGGCACAACAGGGCTCAAACAACTCCTACTCATGCTAGTGGGTTTCATCTATTTACTGTGGCAATGACAGGTCATGCAAAGGATAAAGGGGTTCAGCTACCGCAGCAAGTAACAGATGAATCGGTGTTGTCCTAATGCATTAAAAGGGAGCAGGAGCGAGAGAGTAGGATTGTATCGGAATGAACAAGGGGTTTTTGCTTGCCTGGCACTTCTGAAGATAACATTGAGTCTTCATCAGTGTCAACGATCACATCATCGGTATCACGTCTATCGAGAGGGGACAAATACCGGCAACATAGAAGAAACACGATCAATGCAATGCACAATATGATGCATGCTATGACATGGCAATATGAATGTGTTTTGAGCTAATGCACCTAGCTATGAATTAAATGAAGTTGGTTTGAATATATGATTCAAACTCCAACTCCATATATGATTATTTAAATGCCCTTTATTTGTTTTGTCCAAACCAGAGGACAAACATTGATCAAACATGCATGAAAATGGTACAGATGGATTCCTTGAATTTTTCTGATAATTTTTCATATATAAATTATTTAATTTGGAGTTACGGTTGAATTTCTATGATTTTTAGAAGTTTATACAATTTTCTGAAATTTATAAATGATTTCCTGATTTATTTTAATTCCAGAAATACTTACTGCGTCAGCATTGCGTCACTATGACGTCAGCAGGTCAACAGACGCTGCTGGTGGTCAAACCTGACCAGTGGGGTCCACTGGTCAGTGACTGGGGCTGGTTAGTGCCGCTGACGTGTGGGCCCGGTCAACGGCCACGTCAGCACGGTCAAAACTGACGCGTGGGGCCACTGTAATTAGATTAAGCTAAACAGAAAATAAACTAGGATTAATTAAAGCGTGGGGCCTAGGTGTCAGTGACACGGTGCGGTGTTTAGTGGCTAATTAAGCCAGCCACGTCAGCAAGTGACGCCGGCGACCACGGCGACGGCGAGACCTCGCCGGAGTTGCTCGGGACGGCGCTACAGCCCGCGGCTGGTCGCGCTGAGGGCACTAAGAGGGAGCCCGTGCTCCCGCGCATCTAGGGGCGCACGCAGCTGGGCACAGGGAGGCCGGGGTTCGCCGGAAACGAGCTCCTGGCGGCGGCCGGAGTTCGGGCATCGGGCGTTTCGACGCTGCTGCTCACAAACGAGGGAGCTGAGGCGCTGGAGGGGCTCTACGAGTCGCGGCAAGCACAACGGGTGCACGCCCGTGACCAAATGGTCACCGGGGTTTCGCCGGCGACGATCCCATGCGGCGGCGGCTACTGTTAGCAAGGGGGCGGCGGCTACGGCAATCAAACGGAGGCGGGATTAGGGGGAAGATGACCGGGGGCTCACAACGGATCCATTCGAGGCGGAGACGAGGCCGGGGACGGTCCGGAGCCGACGAATCGGGCGACGGCGACCGGCGGGTCCGAGGAGGGGAAAAACGTCGGGGCGGCGCTTCGGGGGCTTCTGGAGGGGCGTGGCTCGGTGAGGTGGGTCGAGGACGGGGTGGCGGAGCTTGTGGGCTAGTCGGGGAGGCGAGGGAGGCTCGGTGGCCGTGGTGGCAGTGGACGGCGGCGACGAGCTCCGCTCGGGCTGCGCGAGAGAGAGAGCCAGGGGAAGGGAGGGAGAGCAGCGAGTGAGCGGTCGGGGCTGCGTGGCGTCGTCCGGGGCGTTCCAGGGCGACGAGGAGGTAGCCAGGCAGGCAGGGAGGAGCTGGCGCGGCTCGCCTGCGCGCCGGGCACGCAGCTGCTTCGGGGCGAGGGGAGGAAGACGACGGAGGGGCTGCAGTGGTGGGCTGGGCTGGTTCTGCTGGGCCACCAGGTGAGTGGGCCTCAGGTAAGCGTCAGGTAAGTTCCTTCTCTTTCTCTCTTTTATTTCTATTTAATTCTGTTTTCTATTTTCTGTAGTTTGTTTTGATTTAGTTTTAGACACTAACTCATTTTTATTGCTTCTGATAATTATGGTAGGGACTAGTAGGATTATTCCAAAGCCCTTCATCAAAGATCAGAATTATTGGACATATATTAGTTACTTAAGAAATATATATCCAATGCAAATAGTTATTTATTTAATTCAAAGGCCCAAAATAATTAACTCTGAGATACCAAAAATATTGTTTTGAGTTTTACCTCTTTGCAATATTTTCAGAGACTAAGAGGAACATTTTCTTGGACTTCTTTGAGAAGATTTTAATGTTGATCATTTTTAGAAGGTTTCTGAGGCTTGAAAATCCCTCAATTCAAATTTCATTTGAATTAAAACATGATGCTCACATGAGGTCTAGCCTAGTGCATAACAGGACCAGGGATGTGACATGGCCGGCGGGAATCTAATGTCCCTCTGGTCGGGTTTAAGCCCAATCCGGTCATACTCCGTAGCGGTTCCCAAAGGAGCGATGCGATCCAAGAGCTCATTAAAGGAGGAGAGCTCTATCGGATCCATCTGTTCGGCAAGCTCCGAATTGATGCGAAGGTTATGAGTGATGATCCGAGAGGCCATCGTCGGCGCGATAACCGATGGGGAGACCATAATGAAGCCGCCAAGTCAGAGAGTTTGGCCTACAGCCAGTGCTCCCCCAGAGGTGACGTTGTCCTTGACAACGAGACGAGCCATCGAGCCTTGCAGCGACGACACAGAGGAACTCTCAATGAAAGCACCAATGTCGGTGTCAAAACCGGCGGGATCTCGGGTAGGGGGTCCCGATCTATGCATCTTAGGCTGATGGTAACAGGATGCAAGGGACACAATGTTTACCCAGGTTCAGGCCCTCTCGATGGAGGTAAAACCCTACTTCCTGCTTGATTAATATTGAAGATATGAGTAGTACAAGAGTAGATCTACCACGAGATCGTAGAGGCTAAACCCTAGAAGCTAGCCTATGATGGTATGATTGTAATTGTGATCGGCCTTCTAAGGACCATCCTCTCCCATTTATATAGACATCGGAGAGGGCTAGGGATTACATGGAGTCAGTTACAAGGAATGAAACATAATATCCGGATCGCCAAGCTTGCTTTCCACGCAAAGGAGAGTCCCATCCGGACACGGGCCGAAGTCTTGAGTCTTGTATCTTCACGCTTCAGTAGTCCGGACGATGTCTATAGTCCGGTTGTCCGGATACCCCCTAATCCAGGACTCTCTCAGTCGTTAGTTAGGGTAAAACTATTTCCAAAAACTATCACTAATTTTCAAAAACTATCTATACTTCTCTTCCGATTCTCGTTTTTTTGAGAGCTAAGAAATACTTTCCTTATTAGTCTCTTCACGGAAAATTTTTAAATGGGCGCTAGAATCCTTATGCGCCTGACCACGGGATTCCTTGTAATCCTCGTGGATAATCTAGAAGGAATACATCTTGCCAGACATTCACCCACATCTTTGGAACACAAGGTTGGCGACACCACAACAAGACGATACCAACAGAAGGTACATCCTCGAGGAATGAGGACATGAAGACCCAAAAGATGGTGACACCTTTGAAATTACCCCGGGATTATGCAACCTTGGCCTATGATGACCAGGGCATAGGATATGCAAGATCATGATATACATTGCTAGTAGAGAAACCCTGTCCTTACTATTGTTGTGTCGGCAACCACCGGTGGATGAGAACCTCGCCATTTGGTCCGCCTCACTATAGTGAGCAGGAAAAACAGTTCTCAGCATCCCCCGCTCTTGGTGACGATACCGACAACAGTGTGTCCGGCAGATTGGACCTCTACTATGCCTTATTAGTGTCATTACATAAAGAATTGCCTACCTGGTACCCTCGACGTCTTAGCAGGCAAAAGGGATCGTCATGATTAAGAAGACAAGAGAAGACCAAGTCAATGCCAGCTACGAGGAGCCACCTTCACCCCATCACTTCAACAGGCGAGAAGTTGTTGCAGACAATTCAGGCTCAACCTAGATCGTTTCATCAAACAAGAGACGTAACAACACCTGAGAAAAACTCAGGAGACTGCACGAGGCACAAGGCACGACTACTGAATCCGAGAACCCATAGGGTAGGATGAGTCATGTACCCCCCTATGCGAGTCGAGTCCGTATGATTGTTCGAATAGAACCATGATTATGTGTTGCTTCTTTTGGTATCAGTCGCCTTTTGCCCTAGGCAACAAGTACATGACTATATCACCTTCCTTATCTTAATGCTTGTGTTTGGCCCTTTCGGCACTTGTTGTTTGCACTTGCACTATAGAACCCCCTTTAAGCATCCCCCTCCTCTATGCTACTTTTCCCTCTCATCTCTCTCTCCTCAGCTGAAGACCGACAAGACAAGGTACACCAAGGATTCTACTTTGACAACCAACTAGCGCTGAAGACTTTTTCTACAGCCTCCTCGACCAAGTGCAACCCTGTAGAGATATGTTTACTCCTCAAGATTAGAAGCACATCCCTGTACCCTTCGAGGCTCCATGAGATACCCCAGCTCGAATCCTTAACCATGTGCTTAACCCGCAGAATTGCAAGAGAACTAGTTAAGCCTCCATAATCTTGCACAACATTGGGTTCATTATGGAACTAGTGGACGAAGTGAGCAAGCACATTAGCATCCTAACATAGCACAAGAACTGACGATGTCATAGGGAAGACCAATTTGAGGATATATATATAGAGAACAGATGACTGGATGAGTTTATATCAGAGACCTTGAGGAATTATCTGAGACTCTTCGGTGGATTATAAGGCTTTCATGCTGGTAGATGAACTTGGTGGGATCAGTTAATAGAGTAGCATAACTTTCATTGCCCGTAAGTAAAATAGGATTTAGTAGGACAATTATGATCGCCAGATGAAATTCTTGGGAGTATAAGGCTTTGACTTAGCCAGGGGATATTGATAGAAGATGGTTGGCAATACGATAATGACTTGGAAGAGTGGTAGGAATTCTCGCGGGACATGAGATTTGGATTAAATAGGTTATCCTAGTGGATTATGTATACAGAGTAATTTTACATGGTCCGGAGTAAATTGGATTTAGACTAATGACCTCGAACATGATACCATGTTTCTAAGTGGACAATGAACTAGGGGATTGGATCAATTGTCATAGTATATTTAGAGATCTATATAAGCCTGACCTTGGAGTTTACTTGACTATGATAAATGGAAATTGGTGGACTTACTATAGTAGAGATAGCCTTTTCAAGTATTTGGGGATTATATGGACTTTAGGAGATCATGTGGAACACCATAAACTTTGGTTGGTAGAATTAATGGATTGTGTAGTGATTGATTAATGTTAATGGGCTATTGTGGTTGACTCATAGGAAGGAAACAAGATCTTGGAGTGGCATACGACGTGTTTCCTCAGGATAGAGATGCACTATATTGGACCTTGGAAGGATAGGCTGAGCACTTGGATTGTCATGATTAATTCAAGCTTGGAAGCTTGTATATTCTGCCCATGGATTTTTACATAGGGATAGCCATACACATGAGTTTGGGGATAGTTGATGTGTATGATGTTTGTTACCTCCTCTCGAGAGTTAGGAGGACATGAATAACCTGAGTGACGATTGGAGGTTACCTATATGAGATGATGCTTTTGGTGATATAAAGTGATTTGTTTGGAAGACTAGATAGAACAATTGGCATCTCAGAAATTGTGCTTATGGATAAGATGATAAACGTTCACCCACACACTATAATCCTTGAAACCCCTAAGACCCACCAAGCCACAACGTGGTTGGATCATGACCCTAGGACTTGACTCTAGGTCAAGAAGACCTTGGCCAATACTCAACCGTGACCACCACCAATGCCTCAGCCTACCTTATGTACCCCATGAACGGAGACTTCACGGAGAACTTGGATTGGTGACCTACTTGTCTACCCAAAGACCAAAGAAGAACCGTTCAACTGGTTAGGGAACATCCGAAGACCGCCAAGTCAAGGAGGAAGAACTATACCAACCCCATCGTCAAGAAGTGAACTTCCTCGTCGAAGACCGTGCGTATCTGCAAACCACTCCTATTGAAGAAACCAAGCATTTCCATGTAAAGGGGAAGCTCACACCAAGATTTATCGCCCTCTCCAAGATCATTGCAAGACGAGAAATAGACGGCTCCCAGCTATAGTTACCACCTGAGTTACCCACGGTGCACAACATCTTCCATGCGTCACAACTCCGGAAGTGTTTCCAACTTCCTAACTAGCCCGATCACTAGAAAGGACATCGATCACCGGGCCATCGACCCCCAGCCCAACCTGACCTACGCAAGAAACCCATTAGCAACCTGGACCAAGTAGAACGTTATACACGAAGCCACACCATCAAGTACTTCAAGGTTCAATGGAGCACCACTCAGAAGCAGAAGCAGTATGAGGACGTGTAGACTACCCCAAATCCAAGTTTCCATACCCCTTTCCGCGCCTAGTTGGGAATCTCAGGGACGAGATTCTTGTAAGGAGGGTAGGTCTGTCACACCCTGATTTTCATGGCACAACACTTAAAAGTGATGAATAATGATAAAATGTGGTTTGACAAAAACTTTTGAGTGTTTTAGACTTTGCCTTGATTGGATTTTGTTTGTTGTTTGCAAGTGCTCTAAAAATCAAATAAATCCTCCAACTCTTATACTCCTTCTCCTTGATCCAAAACTTCTGCAAAATGATCATGCCATGTGTATAGTACAGTATAGAATTTTCTTATAAAAATAATTTGGCCAAAAAGTATTTTTCTAAATTTAGTTTTCCAAAACCCCCTGGATTGAGGTTGCACTACAAGTACTTGATTTGGGGTATGAAAAATATTTCAAATAGTATATTTGAAACCTATTAGATATAGGACTCCAATAAACCACAAAAATATAATTTTAAAAGTAATTTTCCTATTTTATTTAAAGGCTTTTTCTTTAGGCCAGAAATGGTCATTAATAGGTTAAAATTATTTTAATGTTTTTAAAAAGTATTTGTGAAAATTTAGGGAAACTTAGTGGACATATATTGTCCATATATATATGAGTTTCAACACATGGTCATGTTCAAAATATTGGTCAAATCCCTCAAAAACCCTTCTTCGATATTTCAAGCTTTTGAAATATTTACAAAGCAAATATTGTCTAAAAATTCCAAGAAAATTCTAGAATGTCACATATGACATATTTGATGGCCAAGCCTCATGTCATGGAGAATAGTATAACCTCATGAAACCCTCTCAAAACCATTTCTGCCCTTTTCCAAGTTTGAACAACTTTGCATTAGCAAACTTGCCCAAATACTCTCAAGCTTGGTCCACATGCTAAAATGGTCTAATAATTCATCTAGACCAAGTGGCACAAGTTGGAGAACAAGTTAACTTGATCAAAGTGCACCAAAAACCTTTTTGTCCAGAACCAAATTTGAACAACTCTACATTGGCAACTTTCTCCTTTTGATCTCAACTTTTGTGGACATGTTCAGAATCTCAAATGATGACACTACACCAAGTGGTGCATCAAGGTGAATAGATTTGCATGACTAAATCTTGGGAAGTCCATTTCTGTTGATTTCTAGGGTTTACAAATGTTGCATTGGCAATTTTGCCCAAATGGACTCAATATTGGTGAAACCTCTTATTTTATCATACCATTTGACCCTGTCAAGACTCATGACAAGAGGAGTTCATTTTCTTGCCTAAATCAACAACAAACACCTTCTGCCTTTTTTTTCTAAAAACACGACTTTGACCCCTTCCACTAATCTCCATGAGTTATCCTTTTTACCACAACCCCACCTAGTCCCCCTATACCTCTGGTGTTCTTCCCTGCCCGAGAGGCAATGATAAAGGGGGGTAGAGACCCATTTTTCCTCTCTGGGCAGCCACTTTCCCCTCCCTTTCTCATCTTTCTCTCACTCCTCGAAAGTTCCAGGGCATCCAATGCCATTTTCCCATTGTTTACACCCCCCTGCAGCTTCCAGACACAAGTGTCCGCGCCATTCCGCAAAAAGGCCTGTCATGCCGGCCAAAGACGCGCTATGGAGCATGTCAGCATGCTCCCGACCATTGATGCATCGTCCCCCGACCACCTCGAGCCTCCCCCTCGCGCCAGTCGAGGTCCTCGATGTCCGAAACACGACATCCGTGCAGGCCTCCTCCTCTCCCCCTCTCTCTCACCCCCTGTTGCCCGTGCCCGACGCCGCCCGGCTCGGCCAATGGGTGCACGAGCTCGGGACCCTCTTGGAGCACGCCCCACTCCCCATTTTCTTCTCCCCCGACCTGGTCCACACCCATGACCGCCCAGGACATGGCTTAGGGTGCAAATTCAGCCCCAGGCATCGCCTAGTCTACGGCCGTGGTTGCCGTCCACGGTGAGCCGTGGCCTCGCCATATAAGGCCGCCCCTGACCCCCCTTTGGAGCTCCTTTGCTCTCTCTCTCTCTCCCGTTCGCCCCCTGGACCAACCTGCACCTCCTCTCGTGCTCTCCTGCTCCCTCCATGGCCGGAGTGCCGCCGTTGGTCTCCGCCCAAATTCCCGCAAACCAAAGCCTCCCCTCTCCTCCTTTGGACACCAATGGAGCCACCGCACACCGGCGAGGCTCCTCCGCCATTTAACTCCTCCTCTAGCACCCCGCAACCACCAGAACCACTCTCACCCGATGCCCCCTTCCGCTGCGGGCGAAGCCCTGCTCCCCTCCGGTGATGCAGGCACCCGTGGTGGGGTCTCCCTGGTTCGTTTCTCTTTGCTGAGCATGCCGGTGGCCGGACCTCCGAAAACGGTGGCCGGTAGCACCGCCGGCCACTGTCGAGCGCTTGATCTGTCTCCCGTCGCGCCCGCACCGTCGGCCAGTGGGTAGGGGCCACTGACGGGCGGGCCATGTCTCTCCCACTTAAGTGGAGGCGGCATAGGCCGCATGCCATCTTCGCCACAGGGAGGCGAACTCCGTGAAGGTGCTATTGACGTGGCCCCCAGCATGCGCGTGGCCGTGCAGTTGGGCTGGCCCAGTTGCGCCTCGCTGTTAAATCCCGCCCAGTGCACGCTGCCGCCGCTGGAATTTGGCCCATTAGGTATTTCCATTTACTTTTTCTTTTTCAGCAAGATTCAAACTTTTCCGGAGACCTCATTTCGAGTCCAAATCTGATGATTCAAATTTTCAGTGACTCCATAAATCAATATCTATTTAATGAGCTATGGTGAACATTTTTACACTGCCTAGTTTTCACCTGGATCTGACAAATAGGTCATTTATACTCCTAAACCAGCTTCAAAAATCCATAAAATATTCATTTGAACTCCAAATCCAGTGAAACCAATTTCTAAATGTTTCTAAAATCATGCCTGATTTAATGGGTACTTTTACTCATTTTTATAAAAAGGAATTCTCTAGACAACTTGCGGATCCATTAAATCCCTTGGTTCCAATATATTGAAATGTTCAGAAATATCCACTTATCCAATTCTATTGAAATCACTTTGGTAATTCCCCATATGACCAGAGGTATCCTAGAAAAGTCCAACTTGCATTTTAGAGCAATTTTATTTTTGCCTTGTTGTGTTGCTTATTGTGATTGTCTTCGCTGTTAGTTGACGAAGTAGACGGAGTACTTGGAGAAGGACCAGAAGATTTCAAGACTCTGATGAACCAGGCAAGTAGCCTTTGACCATGTCTACGAAACCCTTTTTATGCATGTCATATAGCACTTTACTATTGTTGCATCGGAATCATGATGAGGTGGTAACCACTTTGGTGGGTTGCCTTCGTTACTTCCTCGTTGATACTTGCATTGTGCATGACCCTACCTTCTTATGAGGGTTATGCCGGTGGGAGTAGATAGGATACTAAAGTAGTTGCTACGCAAAAAGGGATGGGGATATGCATGGTGATGGAGACAAAGTATTTTCAAAAGAATTTTCAAAAACCCTGTCGGGTGCCACTTATGCTCGAGGGAGATAATGAGATGGGTAACCACTTGATGACAAAGTGGTGTACCGAGGAAAGTGTGAGTGTTGTTTTCAAAAACGGATTGGTTTAAGTTGCGACCGTTATTCCAACCTTACATGCGCAACCACTCTACCCTTGTATGGGAAAGGGCATTATTGATTACCTAGGACGATACTAGCTTGGAGCCTGCATTACTAGTGACGGAAGAGTTGTTGGTGCACTCTCTCGGGACGGGGTCGTGCTAGGTAGGGCGGCCATGACTGTTTTCACAGGGCGCCGGACACACCGTTGGTACCCCATGCCAGTGGTATGTGATGAGTATGGGAGCAAGGCTCCACGATTTTAAGATGTGAAATGTTGGGCACGGGGGTTACTACCAATCAAGTGGACTCCATGTTAGTGTCGTCTAGGGAAAGGTAGTGATCGGGTGCTTACCCCGGGTACTTGAGGTACCGCGGGTCGTGGATGACACGGAAGTTCCCCGAATCTTGTGGGTAAAGTGTGCAACCTCTGCAGAGTGTAAAGCTTTTTGAATAGCCGTGTCCACGGTCAAGGACAGTTGGGTAACCGCTCTTGGCTACATCCATATGTTTCTGAAAAACAACACAGTTTGGTGATATTGATGATGTGACTCGTGAGGAAGTCACGATGAGCTTGAGCATGAGTTGTTCATAACTCTTTCTCGATGTTGATGTCTATAACCTCCTGATACTTGTTGCAAACGCACTCATGTCCTTGATAAATGTTGATCATACTTACATGTGAAAAACTAGCTTTCTGCAAAAATGCCAATTAAGCAGTAGAGCTTTGCATAATTCTTTTGTTATCACTCTTGGGTTGCTTGCGAGTACATTCAAACGTACTCACTGGCTTGTCCCTGACTATTTACTTGGCCAGGAATGAAAGAGCAGGTATACGAAGAAGCGATTTTGGTGACAATCGTGCGAGCTAGGGTGGCATGGGTCCAAGTTATCAATGAAGATTTCCGCTGCGATGTTATACTCAAGACTTGACCATAATGGTCATATTTTTATGTAAGATGGTATGTATGGATGTAAGACTCTTGTTATTCAGCTTCTGTGTGTTCAATAAGCATTGATCTCTGGGATCACTGTACACGTGCAATCGGTGATCACGACTTATGAGTTGGGGTCCCCAAAATAGGGAGGCTTAGATGCCTTCCTCGGGTGTGCCAGTAAAGGGCGTAACTTGAAAACATAAAAGAACTTACGGATTAGCAGGGTGAGTTAAGTCATGCCCACGATCCTCGTTCATGGGCGGTGGTGTCTCGTTGGCCTTGAAGAGAACCTTCCAACTGTCTTCGTGCGTCGTGCCGAAGAGCTCCATGGTGTCTGGTGCTTGGCCAGATCGAACTCCCATAGATGGCAAGTCCGGCTTTGGCATAGAAGGAGCAAGCATCGCCTAGATCACATTGACGAGCTTGATTTTCTTGCTTACCATGTTCTAGACACGCGCCTGGAGCGCCGTCAGCTCGTTCGAGGAAGACCAGGTCAGGCCTTTCTCTTGCGAGGAGGTGAGCCGCATCGGGACTCCTGACCGGAATGCGGGAGCCGCCGCCCAGTTGGTGCTGAGCGGCTCGGTGATGTAAAACCACCCCGACTGCCATCCTTTGACAGTCTCCACGAAGGAGCCTTCGGGCCAGGTAACATAGCGCATCTTGCCCACCATGGTGCCTCCGCACTCTGCTTGTTGGCCGCTCACCACCTTCGGCTTCACATTGAAGGTTTTCAGCCATAGCCCGAAGTGAGGTGGGATGCGGAGTAAGGCCTCACACACGACAATAAATGCCGATATGTTGAGGATGGAATTGGGGGCCAGATCATGGAAGTCCAGCCCATAGTAGAACATGAGTCCGTGGACGAACGGGTGGAGAGGGAATCCCAGCCCACGGACGAAGTGTGTGAGGAACACCACCCTCTCCTGGGGCTCCGGGGTGGGGACGATCTGTGCCGGAAGATGGTGAGCGATTTCCGGGGCCAAGTACCCGCCCCCCCGGAGCTTCTTGATGTCCTTCTCCTTAACGGAGGAGGCCATCCACTTGCCTCCTGCTTCGGATCTAGACATGATTGGAGTGCTTTTTTGGGAAGAGAAGGCGAGAGCTTGGGCGCTGGAGCTCGAGAATGGATGGGCAGAGGAAGGAGAAGGCATGGGTGAAAAAAGGTGAATCCTTATCCCTTTACAAAGGCAGTAAAAGTCATGTGCCTCCCTACTCGCCTTAAAATTCGCCTATTCCCCAAGCGCCGTGCAGATGACACGGTTGGGTTACCCATGCCCGTATTGATGAGAATCCCGTGATAAGGGGACACGATCTCTGCTTTGACAAGACGTGCCAATAAAACCACACCTCGAAATACGGAGCGGCAGGCTAAAAAAGGTTCAAATAATGACTGGGCAGTGGTGTGATGTCACGCTACGAGAAGTTGTCAGCGGATTGGGCTCGTGGAATATTATGCTCTCTACGGTGGTGTGTGGAATTTGTTTTGCAGAGCCGGACACGATTCTGGTGTTCAAAATCTACTTTGAAGTATTTGGAGGAGGAACCCTCCTTGCAATGCCGAAGACAATCTGCTTGCCAGACTCATCGTCATTGAAGTCTGGTTCAGGGGCTACTGAGGGAGTCCTAGATTAAGGGGTCCTCGGACAGCCGGACTATATACGTGGGCCGGACTGTTGGGCTATGAAGATTCAAGACAGAAGACTTCTTCCCGTGTCCGGATGGGACTCTCCTTTGCGTCGAAAGCTTGGCGATTCAGATATGTAGATTCCTTTTCTCTGTAACCAACTTTGTGTAACCCTAGCCCCCTCTGATGTCTATATAAACCAGAGGGTTTAGTCTGTAGAGACAACAACAATCATAATCTCATAGGCTAGGCTTCTAGGGTTTAGCCATTAAGATCTCGTGGTAGATCAACTCTTGTAATACTCATATTCATCAAGATTAATCAAGCAGGAAGTAGGGTATTACCTCCATAGAGAGGGCCCGAACCTGGGTAAACATTATGTCCCCCGCCTCCTGTTAACATTAGCCTTAGACGCACAGCTCGGGACCCCCTACGCGAGATCCACCGGTTTTGACACCGACGACCATCACGCCGCAGCTCAGGCCCTTGTAAGTAAGGCCTTCCATACAGGTTTCTTTTGGCCCATGGCCCAAGAAGATGCACAATACCTCGTACAGCGATGTGTTGGATGCCAGCTTTTCGTAAATCAAAGCCATATGTCGCCCACTGCCTTACGAAAAATCCCCATTACGTGGCCCCTCGCGGTCTGGGGGCTTGACATGGTCGGACCCGTTAAAGGGGGAAGCCATAAGAAGAAATATCTACTGTTCATGGTCGACAAGTTCACTACGTGGATAGAAGCCAAACCAGTCAAAACGGCCGAAGCCGGACCAGTTATAGACTTCATATCCGGTGTAGTACACCATTATGGTGTCCCGCACAGTATTATTACTGACAACAGTTCTAACTTTAAGGCTGATGAGGTGAAAACCTGGTGCCCTAATTTGGACATCAAGCTCGATTATGCCTCTATATATCACCCTCAGACAAACGGTCAGGTCAAACGGTCTAACGGCTTGATAATGAGCGGCATTAAACCCAGACTAGTGCGATCCCTGCATGAATCAGACAAGCACTGTGTTGAGGAACTTGATTCCGTACTTTGGGGGCTGCGCACCACGCCCAATCGCACGACCGGATACACACCCTTTTTCATGGTGTACAGTGCCGAGGCAGTATTGCGTTGCGACATTATTCATGACTCACCTCGAGTGCGCATGTATGAAGAGAGAGAGGCCGAGCTCGATCGACATGATGATCTGGATGGCTTGGAGGAGGAGCGCGATGTCGCGAAGGCCTGTTCCGCATTTTACGTACCAACAGCAGGCTCGGCGATATCAAAGTAGGGAAGTACGGGCAAAGACTTACAATGTCGGTGAACTCGTCCTGCGCCTACCAGAGAAGAAAAAGGACAAGCTCAAGCCCAAATGGGAGGGTCCCTTCATCATAGATGAAGTTCTCACTGGAGGTGCCTACCGCCTTTGCAACGCTTCGGATAATCGTTTGGAACCAAACCCATGGAACGCGGCTCGACTTCGAAGATTCTATGCATAACTTTTTTCGCCTTTTCTTCTCTCCTTCTCACCCCATTTTCTGTATTTTTCGTTTTTTGTGCGATTTCTACTAGTGTTCGGATAAACCGCACACTTGAGGGATATACATCATTAAATGTACACACCCCGTGGATCCATACAACAACAACAACAACAACAACAACAACAACAATAACAACAACAACAACAACAACAACAACAACAACAAAAACAACGGGCACACACGGCTTATGTCCGCCTACCTGATCAGGGTAGCGCGCCCCCACAACCTTCCCTCTTTTGAGGCACCAGCGATAGGCATGTCAATAGACCCAGTTAGGACCCCCCCATAAGGCAAGTGTGGTTGCACTGGTCAGCTCGATTTGGTGGCACCATGACTCGGCCAACAGTTGTTCAAGTTCATTATTATCCAGTTAAACTTGAATGCAATATGCAAAGCCATATTAACATAACATGATGCAACTACAATGCATGAGCATGATATCAACATAAGCATGGATGTGCAACATCACTACTTAACATATCAACAACAATAAGTCATTCCTCCAAATGAGCATGGTATACTGACTAGCATGAAAATCAGAATCGTAACACTACTCATAGTATGACCACTAGCATCGGAACCAAATACCATGCAAGAACACAACCAAGCTACTACCAAGTAAGCATATAGCTAGCTAGAAGTAAAGTAACATGCATTTCAATGATACTCGGTAACCGAGGATAGTCATGCACCGACCGAAACCAACATGTACTACTAACATATGGACATAATACTAGCAAGAACACATGATAACTAGATGTACCGAAACATAGCACAAAGGTGAACATGAAACTATAAGCAGTATCGAAACAACGGTAACAGTTGCAAACAAACATGCACTTTTTAAATGTTTAAGTAGAAAACCATGGCTACTTCATGCATATCATGCAAGCGGGTGTTGTGGCTTGCCTGAGGACGAAGAAGGCTCCGGGAAAAAGTGTGGTGAAGCCGCGGAAAGATTCGCTAGAAAAGATTCTCTCTCAGAGGGGGCTGATTAGGGGCAAGGGTAATAGGGTCATTTACAGTATGTCAAACCATAGTGAAAATGACATGAACAGAACGGGCTCGACGAGACGAAGAAGTGAGCGTTGATTTGACCTCGATCGGAGTCTCAAGCAAAAAGATACGGCCGTTTGTTCGTTAGGCAGAAAACCAAATAAAAACTATTGTTTTTTGACAAATACGTTCACAAAATAAAGGATTCAGCACCGGGCTGAAAAAGAGAAAACACATTTTGAGAAATATGTTTTTGCGAGGAGAAAGCGTAAACTTGACTGAAGAAGTTGAAGAGTACACTTACTGAATAGGAAAGCGTATTACGGGAAATACACTTCCACTTGCCACATCAGCAGGTGGGCCAGGTTAGCTCCTGAGAGCCTTACAAGCTGGCCCCGCTCCAGGCCTTCTCTCTCTTACCGCCTCCATCTTCTTCCTCCCGACGGGTGCGATAGAGGGGCGGGGCTGGGCGCGGCCGGCGCTGGCCCCGATGCCACCGGCTGTCTTCGGTGACACTCCGGCCATCAGGACGCTCAGGAAGGCGCCGAGCTTCATGTGGGCTGCCGCATGGACTCCGGGGAGCGCTCGGCCAATCAGGATGCCACCGCAGCGGACGGCGGCTTCGGCTACAGTGTTCTGGACCACCAGAGTGGGAGGAAAAAGGGGCAGAGAGGCTTCACCAGAGTCTGCTGGGTTGAATGGTGGTGATAGGAGGGAGGGAGGGAGGAGCTCGATATTAAGAGGATTTAGCCGTAGGCCGATGATGGCCGTGGCGGCGAGCAGGGCTTCTTCGGCTCGGGGAAGAAGCTAGTCGGTGGTAAGGGAGATAGGTGGAGGAGATGAGGTGCTTGGGTGGGGCTCGGGGAGGGCCATTTATAGGCGGGGGCGAGGGGGTGACCGCAGACGCGTGGCCACGTCTCGGGCATGGCCGCATACGCGTGTGCGGGTGAACACGGTCGACGGAAGGCGACGCAGGGATCAGAGGGCAGGCTCACAGGGTAGAGGAAGCCAACGGGTACGTGGAGGAAGCGGCTGACGCGCGAACAGAGATGGTCGGCTATAGTGCTATCGTGGGCATGCAGCGACGAGCGCTAACGAGGAGGTTTCTGGAGGGGGAGAAGGGTCCAAGGGGACAACAAGGATGCGGGGAACATGCTAGACATGCCCGTCATCACTGGAATGATGATTACGAGCTGGGCCCGAGCAAAACAACGCTCTGGACACGCTCAGTGCATGCCAAAACGGTGGTCACCACCCAAACTGGCATGTACGGGAGGCAAACAACTCGCAAATGATGTCTAGGGTGTTGCCCTTCTAGTGTAGGTTGCAACTAAGGTGGTGAAACAATCAAAGGCACAATGGTTAGGTGGTAATGATCCTCTAAAGTTTGTTGTTGCAAACTGGATCAAGTCACTATGATCAACTTAGAGATGCTAAGGGCCAAATGAGTTGTCTGGGAGGTTTATCTAGGGAAGGACTATAATCCTGGGAGTTTTGAGGGGAAATAGATCACAAAACAACATGGTTGCTTTGTAACCTCATATATGGTCCAAAAATGAGATTATGATGATGCACTCACATAGAAGCAACCTGTGCTGAAATTTGGCAAGGAAGGTTTATATGCCCATATGAAGGTTCTATAAAAATTTCATACCAGATGGACTTGCCAAAATGGTACTTGCTTCACAAACATCTGCTCTGTCTAGAAACATGCAATAATTTTGGAGATAAAATGGCTTAAGTAAATGGCCCCAAATTTGGTGGAGATATGGTATATGGATAGGAGCATGATCTGGTATTTTTTCTGAATTAATGAAGCAATATAAGTTATACTTGCTTCATAACCTGAAATTATTTCCAGAAACAAATATTTGATCCTGTGCTCACATACATGAAGGGATGGAGTTGAAAATGGGAGGGGGGTTATGATATGAGCATGTGAAGGAGTGTGCAAAATTTCAAATCATTTGAATAACCCTAGCTAGTAATTCCTTCACAAGGGCTTCCCTAAAACATGAACTTGGAAACATTACTGATGAAGATTCACTAGGAAAATGAAGTTATAATTTGGCACAAGGCAATGATATGGATAGGAAAAAAGGTGTCCAAAAAGTTTGGAGTCAATTGAGCAAATATAAATTGCACTTTCTTTACAATGTGCCATTTAAGGCAGAATAGGAAAATAATTATTTGAGGATTATTTTTGAACATGACAATGAAAAGCTTTGCCATATTTGATGAAGATATGACCCAAACAATTTATGATAATTATTTGGGAATTTTAGGAATGATGGAGATATAGGTTGCTTCACAACCTAGGGCAAATAGGGTTATTCCTTTAATAGAAAAAGGAATATTCCCTAGCAAAAAGTATATTGAGGTTTGTCCAAGATGGAAATGGCGAGGTCTTGGGATGGATTTGGGGATGGCAAGCCACTCTGGAAGGAAAGAAGAGGTCATCTTCTTAAGCTTCTAGACCACATAGCCACGGAAAATGAAAACTCAAGAAAAATACTCAAAAAATCAAAAGAAAAAAAGAAAAGGCCAAAAATCAGGATGTGATAAACCTTACCCCCATAAAGAAATCTCGTCCTCGAGATTTGTTTGCTCAGGGAACAAATATGAATATACTGTCTTAAGGAAACCGTTCCAACTCGAGTATCCTTTTTTCTTTATTGATTGTTCCCACTGAATTTCATATGATTGTCTGTCTGGCTCTGGGGGTGATCTCTACCATATTCACATGCTGACAGATGTTACCTTACTGGTTCATGCTTATACTGGCTCCAATTATTTTCATATTTGCTGACTCAGCTGAGTGTGCTAGATTATCATGACTAAAATATATGCCCGTCTCACAAATCCGAGAATGGTTTCCGATGGATGTGTCATCCAACACAGACAACCTTTTATGAGGTTGTAAACATATTTTCCTGGAGGTCACCCAGGCTTTTACTCCTTACACTGGGTTTCTCAATTAATTGTGAGTCCTTTGGGTTCAAAACAATGATATGAATCATAACCGTTCTCCCGACGGATTCTGACTTCTCGCAGGAGTTTCTGAATCATCTTGATTGGCTCCACTATCTTGAGTATCAGATCTGTACCAAATATTTGATTTTCGCCTGCCATGGCTAGCATAAGGGGTATGACCTTATATGATAGTTTCTGTAGATTTGGCTGACGATGGTTCGACAGAAGAATTTTGTTAATGACAGTCTATCCTCTGATGACTCACATGAGGGAGGGCACTTGCTTCAAGACTTTTATTCACATTCTGATTGCTCATTCTGTCGGTATGTACATGGGGATAGTAGGTTGTGTGATTCTTTTCCATAGTTGCTGGAGTCAAACTGTTGAATTGTCCTTTGGTCTGACTTCACAAACCCAGATATTCGGTACTGACAAACCTGAGCATATACTGTTAACTGAGCGGGTTTTTCCTTGATATGAGGTCCTTACCAAAATTGAGTAGACCCTTAGGTGAATATTCCTGGTGATCGTTACTGATTCGGACTGTCCGGGGTATCTGCACCATGTGGGGCATGCAACAATTATCATACCTATATTGCCGGTCTTGCTCCTTCAATATAGTTTTCTTGTCTGGATTCTTTGGTGAAAGAGCTTGGTCATATTGCTTCTACAAGTAACCCTAGGTACTGTCGGGTGCGATATTTCGGCAATCGTTACTTATCCTCTTTCATGTATCATGTGTTAGGGACTATCCCAGGTTCACACGTACTTGCATCTAGCTCATTTTTGCTGTAAAGCATACCAACTGGTGCCATGAGTTAATGATATCACTTTGCCTAGTATGAGGAAACTGGCCTTGCTGAGTACTGTCAAAATTTGCTGTCCCATGTTGTCTTTCTCCAAAACTTGTCGGTTCTTGCATCACCACTGAGGTATATAACCGACTTTCTTATTCTTGCATGACTCGTGAGATTTCCGAATTCTCACCTTGACTTCACCATCGTACCACTGACTTTCAAGAACGTGGTAGCATGAGATTTGATTCCCGAGGCAGACTTGTATTCTGACTGATTCTTGCTTCTAACACAACTGTTGCCGATCTGGTTCTTGGGATGCACTGCCATATACTGCCAATTCACATTGTAATATCTTGTACCAATAACGTATTGAAGGGAAATTGGATGGCTTGCGCTCGAGGCTTTCATTAGTATCTTGCTGAGGAAGACTAGTTACCGTACCTCAGAGGCTTCCCCCCTTAAAGACTTGTTGGGGAAGGACTCGGTACCTTATGCCAGAAACTGTTGCAGTTGTGTACCGAAGAAGACAGAGTACCTTGCACGGGAAGTCATCCATGTATCATACCGAGGAAGATAGAGGAATCCTGCCTTGGAAGCTTCTCTAGTAGCTTGCGAGGGAAGACTAGGTTGCCTACAACAGAAGCTTGTCATTGTGATACGCGGACCGTTTACCACAAATATATACCACGTTAATATTTCTGCCGTTGATTACTTGTATGAAGCGAGGTTTGCTGGACTATCCTCCTTTCTGAGTATTGAATACATGGCACACTCTTGCTTTCTTCCAAGTATAGCATGTTTCAAAATCATCCTCATAGATGAATCAAACCTTGCATAAGAGCCATACCTTTGACTGATAATATACTGTTGATCTTGAACATAATTTATCTTCTTGCTGATTTGATCATTTCTGCTATGAAGAGTGCCCACTGAGGCAAACTTGATTATCCGTATTGTTGTCAGGAGTGCACGATAATGGAAACTTGATACTGACAGTCCATCCAGGACTTCTTTCGCATTCAGACGAGATATTCCCAATTTCACTGCAGTCGGCTGATAACTTCATTCCGTTTAGCTGAGTTTCCAAACATTTGAACTCCTTGCTGAATCTTCGGGCCTGGTGTCGGTTGACGAGCAACTTTAATAAGGGGAAAATACGTAACATCGAAGGCCCAAAGAAAGAAGCAAAAGAAACCACAAAAACAAAAGCACACAAACATACAAATAATATAAATAATCAAGCAACATCACGTACTACTGCTACTCACAACAATAATATGCATGCATACCTAAGCACACAAATCTCGCAGGATATGCTGTGGCGGGGTGCATGAAAGTGAATCGATGTGATGTGTGGAAGGAGTTGGCGTAATCTATGCTACACCAAGTGCTGGCGGGACACCGGTTGCATCTGGACGGACATAGAGGCGAGGACGGACTTGGTGATCATGGGGTGGAACATGGAGGTTACAACCACATCATCATAAAGCGTACGATGGGAACCGTACATGTCCAAAGAATGGATTAACAGGGTAGGATGGAGGTGGAAAAGCAAAGCTTGATGGCATTGCCCTTTTTCTGATAACAAAGATCAGGAAGGGTTGCCAAAGGGACGAGATGGAGGGCACGATTCGGGATAGATACAAGTCTATCACCAAAACGATATGGGTGGGTGGCGAAAAGATATCGACGCGATACTTGGGCATAACTCCTGCAAATGGTGTCTGGAACACTTGGTACCAGGGCATCACTTTGCTGGGACAGAGATGATGCCGAACACCGAAGGACAAGCATGCTAAGAAGGAGGGTGCGGGTAATGGATAGATACCGATACCACCTACAGTCACCAGATCAACTATTAGTGACCAGATAATAATCTATATGCATGCTATGCAACAAACAAATGCAGCAATCAAATGCAGTAGACTAACAAGACATTATACTACCGCATTCTAACGATTGTGTTAGCACTACAAAAAAAAATACACTTCCGTGATGATACGTGTTTGTCATAATAGGTCACGTTTTATGTCATGCATGTACATCCATGACGATTTTATGACAGAATCAAGATAGTCATACCCAGGGACGGAGCCAGGATTTGAACATAGGGGGGGCCAAAGAGATAACTTGCACACACTTTAGTATATATATCGTCTCATATAAAATCACATTGTATATTTTGTAATAGCAAAAATATACTAATTGATGTATGAGAAAATAACACATATCTTGCAACTGTCAGTGTAAATTCAGCTATAGAATTACCTATATAATCATACGATTGGCAACTTGATTTCTGATTTTTAGTGCAAAGTGTTCAAACTTCAAGGAAATGATTTGAAAAGTGCAATGTGTTCTATTCTTTCTATTTTTCACCAAGTAAACACATGTAACTACATATGCTACTAACTAAAGCATTAGGGATTGCCGTATCAGACCATATTAATAATATGTTAATGTAAAAAAAGTTACTACATTTATACCTCAAGAAACGATCCATTGCTGCCATCAAAGATGTCGCGCTTATGGCAAGCCGGCAACAGAGATCAACAACGGCCATCACAGTATCATCGTTTGCTCGAGTTTGGATGCAGAGGAGATAGAACGATAAAAAATAATAGTGTTTCCTGGTGGTGGCTGATGGCAACAATAGGGCGGCGGTGGCGATATTAGGAATTTGAGACCAGATCGTGTGAGATAATTGACACTTTCTACGGTTTGAAAGACAACCTAATCTAATTCTAAAAAATAAAGACTAACCTTTTTCCCCGTTTGGTTGCTCATCTGTGCGCCCGGCCGGCAGGATTGCGTTGTTGGATCGACAATGACGCTTTATTGTCATCTTCCCTTCTCGACTGAGAGATTTGGTAGAAGATCTAGCAGATGGCCGGCGGCAGGTTCATCGCAGGAGCAGTTTCATTTTTTTAGCAGGTTGGAACCAAGCAATTAGGTTTAGATTAGAGGAGACATGAACGGCTGATCCATGCGTACTGCTTCCTAGCGTGACTCTTCCATGGTGGGCTACTTTTCTTTTTCTCTCTTCCTGGAATTTGGGCCTTTGGCCTGCAATCACATGTGACAACAGTACATGGGCTTTGGCATAGGGGGGCGAAGCACGTCACGGGCAGTTGCCTAGCGAGAAAAATTAGCAACAGACTAATTGCTATTAAGGTAACACGCGATTGTTAGGGGGGGGGTCTCGCCCCCCCTTGTCCCCCCTGAATCCGTCCCTGGTCATACCTGTGTTGTCGTAGAAGTGTTCCATGACATTACCAAAATTATCATCATGGAAGTGTCCACTTCCATGACGATAAATCACGCGTCATAGAAGTGCTTTCGTCAAGGGTGACCGACATGTGGCTTCCACTATAATGGAACCCCTGTTAAGCTATCGAGTCTGGTTTTGGATTTGATAACCCGTTAACAGCCCCGACCAATGGGGATTTTCCCACATGTAAAATGATCTTTGGCTGGAGGAAACACGTGTCGGCTCACCGTTGGGACAGATGTCATCCACTCATTGGACCTAAGGCCTATGATACGTCGACACGTGGCACGGCCCAACAGAGGCCCATTCCTGTGAAAAGGACGGCCCGTTTGACTTGGTCAAAAGGTGGCGGGCTAGCCCACAGAAAGCCTGTTAACGGTCTGTTCGCATATAGCCCATTTACTGTTGGAAATATGCCCTAGAGGCAATAATAAATTAGTTATTATTATTATATTTCCTTGTTCATGATAATCGTTTATTATCCATGCTATAATTGTATTGATAGGAAACTCAGATACATGTGTGGGTACATAGACAACACCATGTCCCTAGTAAGCCTCTAGTTGACTAGCTCGTTGACCAATAGATGGTTACGTTTTCCTGACCATGGACATTGGATGCCGTTGATAAAGGGATCACATCATTAGGAGAATGATGTGATGGACAAGACCCAATCCTAAGCCTAGCACAAAGATCGTAGTTCGTATGCTATAGCTTTTCTAATGTCAAGTATCTTTTCCTTAGACCATGAGATTGTGCAACTCCCGTATACCGTAGGAATGCTTTGGGTGTACCAAACGTCACAACGTAACTGGGTGGCTATAAAGGTGCACTACAGGTATCTCCGAAAGTGTCTGTTGGGTTGGCTTGAATCGAGACTGGGATTTGCCACTCCGTGTAAACGGAGAGGTATCTCTGGGCCCACTCAGTAGGACATCATCATAATGTGCACAATGTGACCAAGGGGTTGATCACGGGATGATGTGTTACGGAACGAGTAAAGAGACTTGCCGGTAACGAGATTGAACAAGGTATCGGTATACCGACGATCGAATCTCGGGCAAGTACAATACCGTTAGACAAAGGGAATTGTATACGGGATCGATTGAGTCCTTGACATCGTGGTTCATCCGATGAGATCATCGTGGAACATGTGGGAGCCAACATGGGTATCCAGATCCCGCTGTTGGTTATTGACCGGAGAACGTCTCGGTCATGTCTGCATGGTTCCCGAACCCGTAGGGTCTACACACTTAAGGTTCGATGACGCTAGGGTTATAAAGGAAGTTTGTATGTGGTTACCGAATGTTGTTCGGAGTCCCGGATGAGATCCCGGACGTCACGAGGAGTTCCGGAATGGTCCGGAGGTAAATATTTATATATGGAAAGTTGTTGTTCGGGTTCCGGGAAAAGTTCGGGTTTTTCCGGTATTGTACCGGGAAGCTTCCAGAAGGTTCCGGAGGATTCCGGAGGTCCGGAAATTGTTCCACCACGTCCAATACAGCAGCATGGGCTGTAGGTGGGCGCCCTAGCCTTAATGGGCCAGGGGCACCAGCCCTCCCAAGGCCCATGCGCATGGGAGGGGGAAAACCCTAAGGGGGAGGGCCTCCACTTGACTTGGGAGGCCCTCCTCCCCCCCTTGGCCGCCGCCCCCTCCTCAGATTAGATCTGAGGGGGCCGGCCCCCCTCTCCCTTGCCCCTATATATATGTGGGGGTGGGAGGGCAGCCGCACCACAAGTTCTGGCGCAGCCCTCCCCCTCTCCCAAGTTCTCCTCCTCTTCCGCGGTGCTTGGCGAAGCCCTGCAGGATTGCCACGCTCCTCCATCACCACCACGCCATTGTGCTGCTGCTGGATGGAGTCTTCCTCAACCTCTCCCTCTCCCCTTGCTGGATTAAGGCATGGGAGACGTCACCGTGCTGTAAGTGTGTTGAACGCGGAGGTGCCGTCCGTTCGGCACTAGGATCTCCGGTGATTTGGATCACGAGGAGTACGACTCCTTCAACCCCGTTCTCTTGAACGCTTCCGCTTAGCGATCTACAAGGGTATGTAGATGCACTCTCCTTCCCCTCGTTGCTGGTTTCTCCATAGATAGATCTTGGTGACACGTAGGAAAATTTTGAATTTCTGCTACGTTCCCCAACAGTGGCATCATGAGCTAGGTCTATTGCGTAGATTCTTTGCACGAGTAGAACACAAAGTAGTTGTGGGCGTTGATTTTGTTCAATATGCTTACCATTACTAGTCCAATCTTGTTTCGACGGTATTGTGGGATGAAGCGGCCCGGACCGACCTTACACGTACACTTACGTGAGACAGGTTCCACCGACTAACATGCACTTGGTGCATAAGGTGGCTAGCGGGTGCCAGTCTCTCCCACTTTAGTCGGAACGGATTCGATGAAAAGGGTCCTTATGAAGGGTAAATAGCAATTGGCATATCAAGTTGTGGTTTTGCGTAGGTAAGAAATGTTCTTGCTGGAAACCCATAGCAGCCACGTAAAACATGCAAACAACAATTAGAGGACGTCTAACTTGTTTTTGCAGGGTATGCTATGTGATGTGATATGGCCAAGAAGAATGTGATGAATGATATGTGATGTATGAGATTGATCATGTTCTTGTAATAGGAATCACGACTTGCATGTCGATGAGTATGACAACCGGCAGGAGCCATAGGAGTTGTCTTTATTTATTGTATGACCTGTGTGTCATTGAACAACGCCATGTAATTACTTTACTTTATTGCTAACCGGTAGCCATAGTAGTAGAAGTAATAAGTTGGTGAGACAACTTCATGGAGACACGATGATGGAGATCATGATGAGGGAGATCATGGTGTCATGCCGGTGACGATGATGATCATGGAGCCCCGAAGATGGAGATCAAAAGGAGCAATATGATATTGGCCATATCATGTCACTATTTGATTGCATGTGATGTTTATCATGTTTATACATCTTATTTGCTTAGAATGACAGTAGTAAATAAGATGATCCCTCATTAAAATTTCAAGAAAGTGTTCCCCCTAACTGTGCACCGTTGCGAAAGTTCGTCGTTTCGAAGCACCACGTGATGATCGGGTGTGATAGATTCTTACGTTCACGTACAACGGGTGTAAGCCAGATTTACACACGCGGAACACTTAGGTTAACTTGACGAGCCTAGCATGTACAGACATGGCCTCGGAACACAAGAGACCGAAAGGTCGAGCATGAGTCGTATAGTAGATACGATCAACATGAAGATGTTCACCGATGATGACTAGTCCGTCTCACGTGATGATCGAACACAGACTAGTTGACTCGGATCATGTAATCATTTAGATGACTAGAGGGATGTCTATCTGAGTGGGAGTTAATAAGATGAACTTAATTATCCTGAACATAGTCAAAAGATCTTTGTAAATTATGTCACCAGCTCGCGCTTTAGTTCCACTATTTAAATACGTTCCTAGAGAAAATATAGTTGAAAGTTGACAGTAGCGATTATGCGGGCAATAGAAAGCTTATGTCCTTAATGCACCACTCAGTGTGTTGAACCCCAAACGTCGTCTGTGGATGTTGCGAACATCGGACATACACGTTTTGATAACTACGTGATAGTTCAGTTAAACGGTTTAGAGTTGAGGCACCAAAGACATTTTCGAAACATCGCGGAACATATGAGATGTTTCGAGGACTGAAATTGGGATTTCAGGCTCGTGCCCACATCAATAGGTATGAGACCTCCGACGATTTTCTTAGCCTGCAAACTAAGGGAGAAAAGCTCAATCATTGAGCTTGTGCTCAGATTGTCTGAGTACAACAATCACTTGAGTGGGAGTTGATCTTCCAGATGAGATAGTGATGTTTCTCCAACGTCATTGCCACCAAGCTGCTAGAGGTTCGTGATGAACTATAACATATCAGGGATAGATATGATGATCCTTGAGATATTCGTGATGTTTGACACCGCGAAAGTAGAAATCAAGAAGGAGCATCAATTGTTGATGGTTGGTGAAACCACTAGTTTCAAGAAGGGCAAGGGCAAGAAGGGATACTTCATGAAACGGCAAATCAGTTGCTGCTCTAGTGAAGAAACCCAAGGTTGAACCCAAACCCGAGACTAAGTGCTTCTTTGATAAGGGGAACAGTCACTAGAACGGAATTACCCTAGATACTTGGTAGATGATAAGGCTGGAAAGGTCGATAGAAGTATATTGGATATACATTATGTTAATGTGTATTTTATTAGTACTCCTAGTAGCACCAGGGTATTAAGATACCGGTTCGGTTGCTAAGTGTTAGTAACTCGAAATAAAAGGTATGGAATAAACGGAGACTAGCTAAAGGTGAGCTGACGATATGTCTTGGAAGTGTTTCCAAGTTTGATGTGATCAAACATCGCACGCTCCCTCTACCATGAAGATTAGTATTAAACCGTAATAATTGTCATTTGGTGTTTGCGTTGAGCATAGACATGATTGGATTATGTCTATCGCAATACGGTTATTCATTTAAGGAGAATAATGGTTACTCTATTTATTTGAATAATACCTTCAATGGTCTTGCACCTAAAGGAATGGTTTATTGAATCTCGATCGTAGTGATACACATTTTCATGCCAAAAGATATAAGATAGTAATGATAGTACCACTTACTTGTGGCACTGCCATGTAAGTCATATTGGTATAAAACGCATGAACAAGCTCCATGTTGATGGATCTTTGGACTCACTCGTTTTTGAAAAGTTTGAGACATGCGAACCATGTCTATTGGTGTATACGCATGAAGAAACTCCATGCAAATGGATCGTTTGGACTCACTTGATTTTGAATCACTTGAGATATGCATGGGCAAGATGACTGAAAAGCCTCGTTTTCAGTAAGATGGAACAAGATAGCAACTTGTTGGAAGTAACACATTTTGATGTGTGCAGTCCAATGAGTGATGAGGCATGCAGTGAATATCATTATGTTCTTACTTCACAGATGATTCAAGTAGATGTTGAGTATATTTACTTGATGAAACACAAGTCTGAATTATTGAATGGTTCAAGTAATTTCAGAGTGAAGTTGAAGATCATTGTGACAAGAGGATAAAATGTCTATGATATTATTATAGAGATGAGTATCTGAGTTACAAGCTTTGGCACGCAATTAAGGCATTGTGGAAATGGTTTCACAATTAATACCACCTGGAACACCATAGTGTGATGGTGTGTCCGAACATCATAGTTGCACCCTATTGGATATGGTGCGTACCATGATGTCTCTTGTCGAATTACCACTATCGTTCATGGGTTAGGCATTAGAGTCAACCACATTCACTTTAAATAGGGCACCACGTAATTCCGTTGAGACGACACCGTTTGAACTATGGTTTGGAGAAACCTAAGTTGTCGTTTCTTAAAAGTTTGGGGTTGCGACGCTTATGTGAAAAAGTTTCAGGTTGATAAGCTCAAACCCAAAGCGGATAAAATGCATCTTCATAGGACACCCAAAATAGTTGGGTATACCTCCTAATTCAGATCCAAAAGCAATAGGGATTGTTTCTTGAATCGGGTCCTTTCTCGAGGAAAGGTTTGACTCGAGAATTGAGTGGGAGGATGGTAGAGACTTGATGAGGTTATTGAACCATCACTTCAACTAGTGTGTAGCAGGGCATAGGAAGTTGTTCCTGTGGCACCTACACCAATTGAAGTGGAAGCTTATGATAGTGATCATGAAGCTTCGGATCAAGTCTCTACCGTACCTCGTAGGGTGACAAGGATGCGTACTACTTCAGAGTGGTACATTAATCCTGTCTTGAAGGTCATGTTGCTAGACAACAATGAACCTACGAGCTATGGAGAAGCAATGGTGGGCCCATATTCCAACAAATGGTTAGAAGCCATGAAATCCGAGATAGGATCCATGTATCAGAACAAAGCATGGACTTTTGTGGACTTGCCCGATGATCGGCAAGCCATTGAGATAAATGGATCTTTAAGAAGAAGACGGACGTGGACGGTAATGTCACCGTCTATGAAGCTCGACTTGTGGTGAAGAGTTTTTTCACAAGTTCAAGGAGTTGACTACGATGAGATTTTCTCATCCGTAGTGATGCTTAAGTCCGTCGGATTCATGTTAGCATTAGCTGCATTTATGAAATCTGGCAGATGGATGTCAAAATGAGTTTCCTTACCAGTCTTCGTATGGAAAGGTTGTATGTGATACAATCAGAAAGTTTTTGTCGATCCTAAGGATGCTAAAAGGTATGCTGGCTCCAGCAATCCTTCTAAGGACTGGAGTAAGCATCTCGGAGTTGGAATCTGCGCTTTGATGAGATGATCAAAGATTTTAGGTCTATACAAAGTTTATGAGAAACTTGTATTTCCAAAGAAGTGAGTGGGAGCACTATAGAATTTCTGATAAGTATATGTTGTAAACATATTGTTGATCAGAAATGATGTAGAATTTCTAGAAAGCATATAAGGTTATTTGAAAAGTGGTTTTCAATGGAAAACCTAGATTAGGCTACTTGAAGAATACGCGTCAAGATCTATAAGATAGATCAAAATGCTTAATAATACTTTCAAATGAGCACATACCTTGACGTGATCTTGAAGGTGTTCAAGATGGATCAGTCAAAGAAAGAGTTCTTGCCTGAGTTGTAAGGTACGAAGTTAAGACTTAAAGCTCAACCATGGCAGAAAAGAGAGAAAGGACGAAGGTCGTCCCCTATGCTTTGGATGTAGGCTCTACAGTATGCTATGCTAAGTACCGCACCTCATGTGTGCCTTGCCACATGTCTGGCAAGAGGGTACAAAGGTGATAAAGGAGTGGATCACCAGATGGCGGTCAAAATTACCCTTAGAGGAATAAGGATATGTTTCTCAGTTATGGAGGTGATAAAGAGTTTGACGTAAAGAGTTGCGTCGATGCAAGCTTAAAACCTATCCGTATAGCTCTGAGTAGATAAGCCGGATACGTATAGTGGAACAACCATTTGGAATAGCTCCAAGTGGAGCGTAGAAGCAGCATTTAGAATATGACCTAGAGATTTGCGAAGTACATACGGATCTGAATGTTGCAAACCCGTTGACTAAAACCTCTCTCACAAGCAAAACATGATCAAAGCCAAGAACTCATTGAGTCTTAATCACATGATGATGTGAACTAGTTTAGCGACACTAGTAAACTCTTTGGATGTTGGTCACATGGCGATGTGACCTGTCAGTGTTAATCACATGGCGATGTGAACTAGATTATTGACTCTAGTGCAAGTGGGAGACTGTTGGAAATATGCCCTAGAGGCAATAATAAATTAGTTATTATTATTATATTTCCTTGTTCATGATAATCGTTTATTATCCATGCTATAATTGTATTGATAGGAAACTCAGATACATGTGTGGGTACATAGACAATACCATGTCCCTAGTAAGCCTCTAGTTGACTAGCTCATTGATCAATAGATGGTTACGGTTTCCTGACCATGGACATTGGATGTTGTTGATAACGGGATCACATCATTAGGAGAATGATGTGATGGACAAGACCCAATCCTAAGCCTAGCACAAAGATCGTAGTTCCTATGCTATAGCTTTTCTAATGTCAAGTATCTTTTCCTTAGACCATGAGATTGTGCAACTCCCGGATACCGTAGGAATGCTTTGGGTGTACCAAACGTCACAACGTAACTGGGTGGCTATAAAGGTGCACTACAGGTATCTCCGAAAGTGTCTGTTGGGTTGGCATGAATCGAGACTGGGATTTGTCACTCTGTGTAAACGGAGAGGTATCTCTGGGCCCACTCGGTAGGACATCATCATAATGTGCACAATGTGATCAAGGGGTTGATCACGGGATGATGTGTTACAGAACGAGTAAAGAGACTTGCCGGTAACGAGATTGAACAAGGTATCGGTATACCGACGATCGAATCTCGGGCAAGTACAATACCGTTAGACAAAGGGAATTGTATACGGGATCGATTGAGTCCTTGACATCGTGGTTCATCCGATGAGATCATCGTGGAACATGTGGGAGCCAACATGGGTATCCAGATCCCGCTGTTGGTTATTGACCGGAGAACGTCTCGGTCATGTCTGCATGGTTCCCGAACCCGTAGGGTCTACACACTTAAGGTTCGATGACGCTAGGGTTATAAAGGAAGTTTGTATGTGGTTACTGAATGTTGTTCGGAGTCCCAGATGAGATCTCGGATGTCACGAGGAGTTCCGGAATGGTCCGGAGGTAAAGATTTATATATGGAAAGTTGTTGTTCGGGTTTCGGGAAAAGTTCGGGTTTTTCCGGTATTGTACCGGGAAGCTTCCAGAAGGTTCCGGAGGATTCCGGAGAGGTCCGGAGGTTCGGAAATTGTTCCACCACGTCCAATACAGCAGCATGGGATGTAGGGGGGGTGCCCTAGCCTTAATGGGCCAGGGGCACCAGCCCCCCCAAGGCCCATGCGCATGGGAGGGGGAAAACCCTAAGGGGGAGGGCCTCCACTTGACTTGGGAGGCACTCCTCCCCCCCTTGGCCGCCGCCCCCTCCTCAGATTAGATCTGAGGGGGCCGGCCCCCCTCGCCCTTGCCACTATATATATGTGGGGGTGGGAGGGCATCCGCACCACAAGTTCGGGCGCAGCCCTCCCCCTCTCCCAAGTTCTCCTCCTCTCCCGCGGTGCTTGGCGAAGCCCTGCAGGATTGCCACACTCCTCCATCAACACCACGCCATTGTGCTGCTGCTGGATGGAGTATTCCTCAACCTCTCCCTCTCCCCTTGCTGGATCAAGGCATGGGAGACGTCACCGGGCTGTATGTGTGTTGAACGCGGAGGTGCCGTCCGTTCGGCACTAGGATCTCCGGTGATTTGGATCACGACGAGTACGACTCCTTCAACCCCATTCTCTTGAATGCTTCCGCTTAGCGATCTACAAGGGTATGTAGATGCACTATCCTTCCCCTCGTTGTTGGTTTCTCCATAGATAGATCTTGGTGACATGTAGGAAAATTTTGAATTTCTGCTACGTTCTCCAACATTTACAGTCCGCTAACCCAGGGCTCGTTCCGACCTATCCGAATTAGGCCCAATAGCATCATCTGGGCCGTCCAATATGATTCCAGCCCGTTTTAACTTTTGGCCCATGTATGGCCCATGATGTCTTTCGTCCCATATGAGGCCCTTTGTAACTCTTGGCCTATTAACGGACCGTGGTGAAGCTGGCCCATAATGAACAGTGTATCACTTGGCACGTGGTGAAACTGGCCCATAAAAAACAGTGTATCACCTTATACCCATTAACGACCCATTATTCCGTTGGGCCGTTTCTAGCCCATGTTATCTTTCGGCCTTCTCAGGGCCCATTTATTCTTGGACTCATTTCCAGCAGTCGTTTACTTACGGCCCGTTATTGTCATTTTCTGCTTGTGGGCCAAATTCAGCCCGTGGTTACAGTCGACCCGTTTGTTGCCCGTTAATACGTTGGGCCGTTTTCATAGCGTCATCAAATATGACCGATTAACGACGACCCGTTATGGTCGGCCCATGAACGAATGATTCCAACTCTAGCCCGTTTAGGGCCATAATGCGGTCTATTATTGGCCCATGTTTGGCCAGCCGATCATACGGCCCATAGAAGGCCCATTGATGATACGGCCGTAGAAGGCCCATTGTGTCTACGGCCCGTAGAAGGCCCATTGTTTCTACGCCCCGTAGAAGGCCCATTGTTTCTATGCCCCGTAGAAGGCCTATTGTTTCTACGGCCCTTAGAAGGCCCATTGTTTCTACGGCCTGTAGGAGGCCCATGGTAACTACAGTAAATGTGGACCATGGTTATTGTGGCCTAGTCTTAAAAAATAGGTTATTGCAGCCACTAGCAAACCGCGGAAAAAGAACTACACTGACTACAAGCAAACAAATAATAAGGCAATAAGGAAATAAATAAGCAAGCAACTTACGCTTGGCTATCACGACTATTACACCTATTACATCCACTTGGCATCAAAGTTCGCCACCAGTGCAAATATAGGGAACAAAGTAGCATATCATATACACTTGTTGTCAAAGTTGGGGACCAGTGCAAATTAACGCTGCAGCAAAACAAGTCCAGAACTGAAACCACTTTAGAAGAGCTCAAGAAATAATATCCTGGGTACCCATAATGCTAGCAAGATGCTTAGCAAGCTTATTAACTTTCTCTTGTTTGGCGCTTAAATCCTCCAGCACTTGCTGTTGCACCAAAAAGTATGCATCTGAATTCTGCAGGGACTTCTTTAGTCCTTCGGCTTCCTGTCGCATAACATCTGATCGATGTCTTTCAACATGAAGTTGAGACTCAAGAAGCCGAACTAATTCAGGCATCGAGTTTGAAGAGCTGGTGCCAGCAGTAGTAGCCAGTAACTCGAACACTACATCAAGACAGGACTTTGGGGTTGTCTCAGTGTCTTCAATATATTTTTTATCAGCTTTCTTGGAGACCAACATGGATGTCTCACTATCTTGAACCTTATCTACATTACTTCCTTTACCATTGCATAACGGGGTACTCTTCTCCAATATTTTATCCGCGTTCTAAAAGAGAAACAAACAAACACATCACAGGTTTACAATGTAGTATATGAAACTCATTTTGGTAAACCAGTTCAGTAGTAAGGTGGATAGGATAACAACATGAAACAAACATATATCTATGTAGTATGATCACTATATGGTCTATATCATTCTAGTTTATGTTGCTAAATCAAGATAGATATAGTTCGAATCACATCTATTTAAGACAAAGCAGCAAAGACAGAATATAAGTGTGGGAAACTACACAACAATAACAACACTTGTAATGTGCATGGTATGAGAACATAACTGTTTATTCAATTCAAACTCAAATCAACATAGATCAAGTTACAACAGCAAACACGTTAAATAAACATGTTTAAAACATACCTGTTGCGCCATTGGAGTTTCAATTGCATCCTTCAAATTTGAAATTAGTTGGTATGAGTAAAACAGTGATACAAGAGCATGGTAGTATGAACCATAGCTACAGAACCTGACATGAGAACAATTCTTCTTCTGCTTTAAGCGTTTACTTGGGGTTCGGAGTGGTGGTCGTTGTGCCTTGGGCACTGCAGTTGCCTTACTAACTGCTCGTGTTTGGGTGCTCTGTGGTGGAGAAGGTGATGTGTCAACTGGAACTCGGTTACTATCTGCTGGGGTTGGGGTTAGAAGGGGTGTAGCTGGTTCTCTGTCCAACTGGGTAGGGATACAATCTGCGTGAGTCTGAGTTATGTGTGGTGGGACTAGTTCTTGGGCAAGTACAACCATGGTTCTATCTGCATCAACAGGTAGCACGATCTTTTCTGAAGACTGTGTTTTTACTCCCACAGATACTGTCATCACCCCTCCAATTGAAATGGCTGATAAACAAGAAAAGTAATTGAATGTATAAACGTTGTAAGATAGACAGGTGCAATGGATAGTAGGGAAGAAAACATGACATGAAATAATTCACATTTATGTTGTCTAACCAAACAGAATAGCAGGACATAATTTCACATATATGATGGCTAATTAAACAGGATAGCATGACACAATTTCACATGTATGATGGCTAACTAAACAAGATAGAATGACATACTTCAAAATATGATGACTATGTAAACAGGATGACATGATATAACTAAACGATGTGTCTATTAAAGTGGTTTGCATGCCATAAATCACAAACATGCCGTCGATGGAAACATGATGGCATGATATAATTCATGGATAAAATGACATAATTCAAAATATGATGACTATGTAAACAGGATGAGATGATATAACTATACTATGTCTTTAGAAAATGGGTTGGCAATGCCATAATTCAGATACATGCTGTCTATGTAAACATTATGGCATGATATAATTCAAATATATGGTTTATATACTAAGCAAGTGAGCAGAGGGAGATCGCATATATGATGTGTCAACTAAGGAGATGGCATTCAATATTGTGTATATGATGTAAAAACTAAGCATTGAAATACAACATATGCATGATATGAGTAATATAACCCTGCCAAGTTTGAGGATACACCCCAGGGGGATAATAGGACTGGTCATCTGCCTCTGAATCCTCCTCTAAAGATTTATCTATAACCTGCAAGATATCTGCTTTAGCAGGTAGCATTGTTTGCTCTGAAGACCTTGTTTTCACTCCAGATTTCTCCATCAGCAGTTCAAATGACTGATGCACAGGAAGAGCAATTGAATATACAAAATTGTCGACGAATACAATGAGAAATACAAAAAAAGGACGGCATGATATAATTCACATATATGACGCTTTGCTAAACAGCATGACATTGCATAATTCACATATATAACTAGCAAAGTGGCCCGCTCGATGCGCGGGCTAGAACTTTAGATAGTTTAATAATGTGAACATATTACTTGATTTGTAGAAAGAAAATTTGTGAGCAAATGTGATGACCTTACAAATATATAAGTCTTTCATTTTCATCATTTTTCCTTGGGTATGTTTTGTTTTCTAATTAACATGTGAATATAGTTGTTATCTATTTATCAATTACCCTCTTCTTATCCATGTTGTACTACATATACTAATTTTTATGATGAATCGATTTGCGTAGGCATCTTAATGTATGCAGCTTCATTTCTATATAAGTAAACATCATATGTGAGGATTTATCTTAATTATGCTATTTCCATTAGTTTCCTGTTTCTAATTCTGAATCAAGTCCTCGAGAGAGCCTAGTAAACCATATAAATATACATGTTATTTATTTATCAATTAACTTCTTTATAACTAACATAAATCCCATAATAGATATAAATAGTTGTTCTCATCTTGAATCCTGGAACCTAACATGGTGGCTGTAACAATACTGCGAATCCAACTAACAAAAGATTCGGGACCCCTTCTCTATCAGTTTGGTTATTACAGACTGTATACTTTCCTGCCATTAAAGACATAATAAATTTTAATGTCTAAGCGCATAGCTGCAGCAACTATAGAATGTTATACAGGTCTAGGAGTGAAATTAACTCAAAGATATACATATAAACATGGGTTTTATTTGATGAACAATCATTGATTTGGCACCTTGGTTTTCAGTAGGCTAGTGTCCAAAAGCTTATCAAACATGCATATCACCGGCTACAAAATTTCATGATCATAATGGCATAATTTTTTGCACACTCTAGCACTATTGTAACACCAGCGGACACATACTTACCAAATGCCGAATCAATATAGTGACACAGTGGAACATGGTTTCTAATCTTATTCTGCCCCATCTCCCACTGCTGCCTCCATCTGCACATACTCCACATATCACATAACTCCTTCTTCGGCTGCAGTTGTACGTGTGGTGTGTTGTTACCGCACAGTAGGACTGATTTGGCTAGGACCTGAAGCCGAGTTACATGTACCTCTGTGCGCAAGGTAGGTTAATTGATCATTCATGAAGATTCAAGAAACAAAACCTTGGGATTTTTGGTAGCAGAAGTCGGCGGCGACCGTCATCAGTCAGTTTGCTCCAGGAGTCCTGGTCCACGTGTGGTTCAATTAGGAAACATAAGGACTATATAAATTTTGGAGTGAAGCTCTACTCATGTGGAAATTAGATTAGATTTTTTTTGCTTTTTTTGCAAAGTGCACCGCACACAGATTACATTGAGATTTCTTCATTGAACTACATTTAGTCACTCAGCTACAAGCAAGTAGAGAAGCACTTCTCATGTGGAAATTAAGTAGTATTTTAGATAAATTTGTAGCTGGTCACGAGAGTAATTATTTTTGTTTTCTAGTAATCATATTTTGGCATAATGTCTCCATTTAATGTTTTCTGTTTGTGTCATTTTTATGTAGGAATGACATAGCATATGCATGATTTTGCAAAAATGCCAAATGGAGACCGAGCTCCATGGAGGCCTTAATTTGAAGTGTTCAAAATTCAAACTTTTTTGTTTCAAAAAATTCTGAAAAGAATTACGCATATACCTGGATACATAATGAACATGTGTGCAAATTTTCAAGTTGGAACATATTAAAATGAGAGCTACACAAAAAACAAAAATCTGAGGCTTTTAGCATATGTATTGTTCATCCTTAAAGTATGTGATTTTGTTCTTTTTTTTTGCAGCTCAAAATTCAAGGTATTTCATCCTGAAAATTTTCACACATACACATTACATTCTTGCAAACATGTGTATTTATTTTTAGAATTTTTTGAAACTAAAAAGTTAATATTTTGAACGTTTCAAAATAAAGGCCTCCATGGAGCTCGGTCTCCAAAATGCTTTGCTCATGATTTTGGGATCTTTTGTCGAAAGAGACCACCTGTCGAACGGAATTGCCAAAGAAGACCCCTTTCAGATGAGATAGACAAAAAAGACCCCCTCGGCCGTGGCGGCAGGCGCGCCAAGCGACATGTGGCACCTGCCGCCACGGTGCACGGCGGCAGCCCTTGCCGCCACGGCGTCAGGCGACAACCTACGAATAACGGAAATCGGCTGGCGCGACGAAACGGCGTGGCGTGGTGGGCCCCTGCCGCCTAAGGCGCTGGCGGCAGGCCTGTAGCAGCTGCGGCTCGCCGCCTCGCCGGCTGGCGGCAGGCCTGTGCACTGAGCATCGATGCAATAAAGAAAAGAAGCGACGCGACGCAGCACTAGCAAGTGCAAATCCCTTGCAAAAAAGTATACAAACCCCGTCAAAAAAACTAACAAATGGAAGTGTGCAACGATACGTAGTACCAAAGGACATGTCAGTTTACCCAGGTGAGCATTGGTGTGGCGTTCATTGCGCAAAAACTACTAATACAAACCATCGCAACCAGCAGGCGGGCAGCGAGCGCACAGGCCTGCCGCCAGCCGGCGGGGCGGCAGGGCCCAGCTGCTACAGTCCTGCCGCCAGCGACTGAGGCGGCCGGGGTCCACAGCGCCACGCCGTTCCGTCGCGCCAGCGATTCCCCTTATCTGCAGGCTGCCGCCTGGCGCCGTGGCGGCAGTTGCCACGTGTCGCCTGGCGCGCCTGCCGCCACGGCCGAGGGGGTTCATTTTGTCTATTTCATTTGAAGGGGGTCTTTTTTGGCAATTCTATTCGACAGGTGGTCTCTTTCGACAAAAAAACATGATTTTGGTACTACATAGCGACCAATATTAGTTTACTGCTGGCTTCAAATACTTGCCTGGATGACCCGTCCATGAAAAATCACCAGGAACCAACCTATCATGTATTGTCATCAGAAAATTAAAAAAAGTCGCATTGTACATTATGACGTTTACAGTATCAAACCGCTTATATTATTCATGGAAGTGAACTTGTAAAGTATAAGAATGTTGATTGTAAATCCAGTACATCTTTACGCCCATATGCTTAGGAGAGGAGTACTTTACAAAGTATGTGAAATCAATCTACCTACACATTACAAACGCTAGTGGGAGCTGTAGTAATACACGAATCTAAGATATGATCATAGATCACACAGAAATGGTAAACTTAAGGAACCTTCTTGTAACTCTACACTACTGGAATTTTCGTGTACGTCGGGTGCCAGACTTTTTGCCGAGAGCCAACTCACGGACACTCGGCAAAATAACAGACGCTGAGAGCTCCTCTCGGGAAAAGGCGCATTTCGGCAAGCACAGTACGTTGGAGAGAAAATTCATGTTAGGAAAAAATCTCCTCGGTATGGTAGATCTCAGGATAAAGATCTAAATCAGAATCTAACCTCTTATATTTGCAATCCTATAGCACACGAAAAGCATGAATGAAAATATTGCTTTTGATGCAACGATAACAATTTGAAGAAATAAGATCAGTGGATGGTGGTCTTACAAAACGAATGTGAGGCATTCCAATGCACCAGTTGCATCAATGTATATATTTTTTTGTTCCAAATTACTTAACTGCGCCTAGACACAACCACTAAAAAAATATAACACTTCATATATACAGAAAAAACTCGCTTTGGAACCCAATCAAGGTTTAGTATCCCCATTATCACAGTTTATCATTCCCGCCAATTAACCATATATACTGTGAGTAACACTATAGTTTCCATATGGTGTTGCAGTACGTATATATTTATACATTCCATATTTTGCCAGAGCCAGCACCTTAATTCTGGTACGACCTAAGAATCTAAATGTGGCGGAGCAATAAAACACCATATGGTCCACAAGCAAACATGGCTATTGTGCTAATAAAGGTCGACAAGAAAAGAAATACTAACATACCAAGCAACAATGATGGGGGGTTGAGAAAGACCTCTTTCTTCTAAAACTACTGCTAATTCCACTCATATGATGATATTTGGAAAGCCTACTAAAACATTGTGACAAAAATTAATATAAAAGAAATTATTGTGAAGAGTACTTTGTGATATCTATGTCATAGTTATTTCATCAGTCAATACTCCAAGACAACAACAGTCTTGTATATCTCATGTTTTAATTATGCAACAGTAAGGCACACCCCCATATCTGTCCGAAAAAAAGGAACCTCAGGTTAGCATCTCATGAGGAACAATTAAATTAGTCCTGCTACATGCCAACATGTTCAGAGTAACCACGGAGAACACAAACTAATGGGAAATATAAATTACTCGAGGATTATCACAAAGTAGAAAAAATGTTGATTAGACTAATAAGCTGGCACGCAAGGATACCTAAGAGATTTTCTGGACTATGGCGGCGGCCGCCGGCAACCTTGACGCAGGCTGAAAAAGATCATAGTCGTGCTGCTGCTTGCAATTCAGAAATAATCAGCTGGAAAATAAATCATCAGAAATTTTCAAAGGAAACTGGGTGAGAGTCATATAATCTACCGAAGGAAAAATAAAATGAATAAAACTTTATTTGCTTGGTAAGAAAAGACAACTTAGAAAATAAATTATAATCTTGCATACACAGTAGGAAGTGGAGAAAAATAAACATACAAAGTGGTACAGTTCAAAGGAAATTCAGAGCAAGCACAAAACGTCAAAGTGTGTGCTTTGTTACTCAATTTACTTTACCATGATACAAAATCGCAAGATCTGCGTATCGATATAAATCATCAAATTGTATAGATCAGGAGATCAATATCACCATATGGGAGATATTATAGGCAGACATACAAACTTTCTTAAACAAACTAAATGAAATTAGCTACGAACATATCACAATCTTGGTACTATTGTTTTGTCAAGACTAAACCGACTAATGAGAAAGTGGTGCCAACTGCCAAGTGACTTACGGCAGAAATAATATTTTAAAGATGGAAGCTTGTCTGTTGTACGCAAAGAAAGTAACTTCTCTCGGATCAGACCAGGTGAATCTACTCCCTCCGTTCCTAAATATTTGTCTTTTTAGAGATTCAAATGGCCTATCACATACGGATGTATATAGACATATTTTAGAGTGTAGATTCACTCATTTTGCTCCGCATGTAGTCACTTGTTAAAATCTCTAGAAAGACAAGTATTTAGGAACGGAGGGAGTATCAGTTATCAGCTTAGTAGTATGGTTGAACATGCACATATCAAAATCAGATCAAAAGTAATACCTGCCCAATCTTCTTTTTTTTAGAGAAAAACCTGCCCAATCTTCTGGGCTCTGACCATGTGAGCGGTTGTTTCCTCCAAGATTTTAGGTCGCCTTTTTTTCTTTCCCTCCTCCTTAGTACAGTTGAGTAGTTGAAACAGGGATTCTAGATGATATGTATCAGGAATAGCTGAATATTGGAAATTAGAACTGTGAATTCAAGCAATTAATCAGCCTAACCCTGTAGCTATAAGAGCAATTCCTTGTTGTCTTCTCCATATGTGTACACCACGCCCCCACCTGCACTTAAACTGCATCAATAACCTTGAGATCAATTATTAGTTGATTTGCTATTGAAAGGATGATTCCGACTGCAGCCTGGTCAGAACTTTATGCCGAAGAGATTCATTGGTTGGAAGAAGGGGATAAGAGAGAGGATGAATAGTATCGTGACCTTCTCTTATTTAGGAACTGCAACGCCACGTACCTCCATAGGAATCGGCGAGTGGAAGCGCTGAGGCGGAAGTGGACGGTGGAGGCAGGAGGACATGGTAGAGGGGCGTGACAAAGATGAGGAAGACGCCATGAGGATGCATCAGATGAATTGGTAGAGCTTTGTGCATCTAGGGCAATATCAAGATGGGGCTCTAAGGATGCTGCAAGATGCAACCGTAAGAGGTAGAGAAAATACGAAATTCTTTTTTTGTTGTTGATCTTTTTAGGGAATTTATGATTGAAAGGGTGTTTCACGTGTTGGCACTATTTTTTAAGTAACGTGTTGGCACTATTGATGATTAAATTTAAAGGTTATTTCACGTAATGGCATAGGTGGGTAACTTTCTACAATATTTCAGATATTATGTAGATCAAATGGTGGTGATTATCTAATCCATAAAATTAACGGTCAAAAGTTTCTAATTATTGTGCAATTTTCCAGCTTAATTATCTTTTTTCTCCCCTTAAAGTACTTTATATATATAAATAGATGCCTTGCAACATGATAGCATTGCATAATTCACATATATAATGTCTTGCAACAAGATGACATTGCATAATTCACATATATGGTAATTAGACACGAAACAGGTGGCATTCACACAAAGCATGTCTAAACTAAGGAAATGACATAGCAATGCAAGATACCATACACACGATATGAGCAACATAACCCTGCCAAGTTAGAGCATGCACCTCGGGGGGAAATAGGACTGGTCATCTATCTCTGAATCCTCCTCTGAGGAGCTATCCGTAACCAGCAAGACATGCGCTTCGTCAGATAGCATTGTCTGCTCTGAAGACCTTGTTTCCACTCCAGATTTTTCGATGACCGTGTCGAATGGCTAATACACAGGAAGAGTAATTGAATGTACTAAAATTATTGACAATTTTAACACGTAATAAAAAAATGATGGCATGATACAATTCACATATAAGATGACTGGCTAACCAGGATGTCATTGCAAAATTCACATATATGATGCCTGGATAAACAAGATGGCATTGCATGATTCACATATACAATAAAGAAACTAAACAGATGGCATTGACACAAAGCATGTCTAAACTAAGCAGATGACATCTTTGATGTATACAGTAAGCAATGCAAGGCACCATATGCATGATATTACCAACATCAGCATGCTAAGTTAGAGCGAAGACCTCAGGGGGTAAATAGGAGTGGTCTTCTTCTTCTGAATCCTCCTTAGAACAGTTATCTTCCTCTTGATTACAATCTGAAATGGGTAGAGGGAGGCTGCCTTTGCGCCCACCACGGAGCGACATCTGCATGAAATTTTATTTCCATGCAAGGCTCGTCTCTTTTGCTCTACATGTTCAGTTCCATTGTGTATAATAACTGACATGCATAGGAATAAAACATAGTGATATTATGTAAGGAGTGCATGCACGTATCCAGAGTGATGGTAGCAAACTGTGGATAGACCCAAAACCAATGATAGCAGGCAGATAATAGCTTTAGTTAAAAAATACAGATAATGGTTCCTTTAATGTTTGTTTGCATCTAACATGAAACTCATAGTAGACACCCGAGATTAACCAGATAGTAGACATATAGTATTGATTGGTGCCCCAATATGTACCCCACAACCATTTAAAAACTCAAGTTTCAGCATTAGTTTGGACCTGACTTGGAGTCTAATAGGTGAACATGATGATAAAGTAGCATGTCATCATATTAAGCGATGCATAACGTAAGCAGACATGGAAGAGTGTGACCTCTCTTGCGGATCCGTGTAGTCCTCAAGATCATCTGCTTAGTTGATGATGATAATGCAGTTGTCGTGGCTGCCGGCGGCGGGGAAGAAGATCCGAGGCGGCGAAAGACAGTCTGAAGAGTGGATCCCTGCTGTGGTGAACCCTTCCATTGTTGAAGCAGCTGAGATGGGGTGGAACACAGCGCCGCAGGAGCAGGACAAACCACACAGGGTTTTCTTTGAAACATATGTGTAACAGAAGTAATTGTGTAAGAGCTTGTTTGAATTTGAGGATTCTAACAATGCAGGGATAGGAAATAGACAGGAATAGGATAAGAATGCACATGCAAAACAGAGAATTTAAAAACACATGATTTCTGCCAATTTGGGTGTTTGATTCACAAGAATTGGAAGATCACAGGATGCAAAGAAGCATGGTGAGATTAAGTCAAACCACAAGAAAATATACGGTTATAATGATATTATGCTACTATCTCTTAGTCTTGTGCTTCATGAACATGAATTTGAAAAGGAGGACAAGTGGAAATTAAAATTCCTACGGTTTTTCTTTCAAGGAGACACTAAAGGAACAAATCCTACAGTTTTCCTTTGCTCCATTCCTTTGAACCAAATTCATGAATAGTAGTACCATATGAAACTTTCTAATTCCTATGTTTTTCATTCCCTTTTCCTTTCAAGCACTGGTGATTCTAGTAGGCACGCTTGAGCAAGGAAAAGCCTAGATTAAAAAAATGTTTTTGTGTTACTTCTATTACTTTGGACCCAAGCCACTGCCCTACTAGCTCAACTCCGAGGCCCATCGACAAATGCACAACTCAAACGCGCAGAGATAAATAATGATAGCATTCAAGAGAGTCCATCAAGGATAGCTAAGTTGCCCGCTACCTCATTGCTTGTCATATAGTAGGATAAAATAATCGTATTTCACGTTACTACATGTGCTCAGTGGACAATATATATAACATGTAGAGTAAAAAAGAGATGCAACAAGTGTACAACCTATTTGGCGAAGCCATGTCTATCTCAGCGTGATTGGGTTGGCCGGTGAGGATGCTCCGGCTGACTTGGCTGTCGGAGGAGGTGAAGAAGATCTTAGGCGTCTGGAGATGGAGCCCGAGGTAATGCTCCGCTGTGATGGAGCGTTTCGTCGTTGGAGCAACTCCGTGAGTTGTATGACGCCAAGGCTGAAGCAGGATAAGAGAGACAACGTTAACCTGAGTGAAATTCTAATAGCATATCCAATAGATGACGTAAAATACATAACCACAAAGTGCTAGATGTAAAATAAATCAGCCGCTCATCTCTGAACTTAACTGTCAAAACTGAATTTAACAGTCGAAACTGAACTTAACTATCGAAACTAAATTTTGCTGTCGAAACTAAATTTTACTGTCGAAACTGAACGCACTAGAGGTGAGGCTACACATCAGTCGGCTGACTTTTTCATCTCTGGTCAGTCGATTTTGCAGCCGTTGGATACGGAATCAAGGGCCTGCAGTTCATCTTCAACCTCCACCCCCATGAGCCACCATCCACCACTGGCCAAACAGCCACCCCCTGCCGCCCGCGGCTGGCGGTGTGCCTCCCCTCCCGCCCCGAAAACACTCCCCACCACCGGTCCGACGCCGCCCCGACCATCCCTCTAGGCCCCCTCGTGCCGAGCTTTTTCACCGGCGATCCCCACGCCACCGCCCCACCACCGCCGGCGACCACCACCCCCACCCTAAACCCTAAGATAAATAGTGGGGTACCTCTCCGGCGAGCCCTCCTCCTTGATGCGGCTGGTTCTTCCTTAACTCCGACGAGCCCCCTCACCCCCAGAAAATCAACTGACCCAAAAGTCAATTCAGTCGACTGAAGTGTAGCTAAATCGGAGCAGCATCGCAAGCAAGAGCAAGAGTGAGAGCAGCAGAACGAGCAAGAGCAATAGCAAACCGGGCAAGGGACCGAGAGCAAGAGCAGAGCAGCAATGCGAGCAAGAGCTAAAGCAGCAGCAGCTCCTACTGATGTGGACGTTGCCGCCGAGGGAGCGACGCCATGGAGGAAGTGGCCGGTGACGCCATCGTGGATGGAGCCGCGCCGTGTCGGCTCGGAACCGAGCGCCGGCAGCACTATGAGATCGAATCAAGAAGAAAATGCGGCGATTAGTGTACAACCTCTTTGGTGGCGCCGATTAGGCCGCAGCTTCATCCGAGGAAATGGTGATGATGCTGCTCTTCCGGTGGTGCAGGTGAAGACGGTGGTGTGGGAATGGAGGTGGCATGAAAGACAAGGGGAACATCGGGGCAGCTCCTTGGAGGTGGAGGATGGGGTGGCTGAACCGTAGGGACGATGAGATCGACGACGGATCCTCATCCGGTACGGTGGATGAGGGACGTCAAGGTGTTGCTGTGGACGACGTCGTCGGGGAATAGGCTCCGGCTGTGTGGCGGACGGAGGAGAGTGTTGGGCTTCGCGGGTTTTCACGGCCTCGATGTACGAATGGGTGGGCGAATGGGATGGGAGTGGGGAACCATGGCTTAGGGACGCGCTTGTCCGAAATGTGGGGTAAGTTCCGAAAGTACCCCCACCAATTAGAGGCGGTTCTTTCGGTTCAGGGGTATCACGGGCCCTTCGCGTGTCGGGATTTCACAGGAGGTGGGAGTTTTCGCACGCGTTGTAATTTTGGAATTGCAATGCGCGGGTTTAGATGGAGGGAGTTGTCGGAGCATAACGAGACAAAGATATATCTTAAATATTTCGGGGTAACAAGGCGCAGGTTGAAGAGGCGGGAGTTTCACAACACCATAGATAGAGACGCTAGCTTGAAATTTCGGCATAACAAGGCGCAACTTGAAATTTCGGGAGAACAAGCTTAACGTATACCCAAAAAAAGACAATTCACACCTCATCACTAGAGAGAGTCATGTTCCGTTTTACTATATTACTAGAAATGCATTCAAATACAACAAAAAAACTAAAAAAACCAGGACAACAAACATAACGTGTACAATACCAAAACAATTTGCACTTCCCTCAACAATAAAAAAACAATGTGTCTTGTCTAGCATATGGACTAAATTTGAGTACATTTTCCCTGTTTCAATGGGATTGTACTCGGGTTAGTTATACAACCATCTAAATATTATCTTCACAACACATGACATGAATATAGGAGAAGTAAATTCCTATATAAATACGAACTACATGTAGATACGATCTCAAATTCAAATATATGTATCCATTTTGTGTTGAATTCAAATCATAGTACATGTATGCTCTAGCTAGATTTTCAGAATCTAAACCATGTATGATATACTACGTACATTGTGTTTAACATGCACAACACACACACAAACACCATTTAGACTAGTAAGGTACACGTGCATTGCACGCATGAGATTTGGCAACCAAATTATGAATAAATACCACTTTATAGCATGTAAGCTTTGAGTCATATATGCATGATGTAGATGTTCGTTTAATTCTTATAGTTCATTTCATTCAAAATCATCTAGTTTTAATAAGAAAGCTAATCTATTTTAAGATTCATGGAATTGTGCGTTGTAAGTCATAAAGTAAAAACAAATAATGCCAAATCCAGTAGAAAAAACATTTGGGCAATTCTGATACGAAAGATTCTAGAACAAAGAAGAAGTGCTTGTGTTTTTAGGTTTGTGCATTATGCTTAAGTTCAACCATGGAGTCTTCTAGATTGTACATGTAACGCCCCGGATGCAACTTTCCATATTCGTAACTCCGACTCTTGCCATTTCCGGCTATGTGATTTATTATTTCCTCCGTGGTTGGGTTTTTGTCTGTTGTTTTGCATTTTGTTCTTGTTATGCATCTCATCTCATAGCATCATGCGCATTGCATCGACATCGTTTTCATAAAACTTGCATCCGTCCGGGTTTCTCGTCTTCTCTCCGTTGTCCGTTCTGAGCCCGACCACACTTGCACGCGCCCGCGGCACCTCCGAAATATTATTTTATAAGTGGCTTAAAAATGTTCTCGGAATGGGTTGCAACTTGTCATGCGGTCTTATTATAGTGTAGACAGAGCACCTGCCAAGTTTCATCGCATTCGGAGTTCGTTTGACTGCCCAACCGTTAAATATATAACCGCGATATAGTCAGTATAATCGTCGGACATTTCGGTCTCCGAAATCATGTCGGGCTGCATTTCTCCTCTCTCTCCTATCAGCCCAAGCCCACTAGCCCACCTTTCTAACCCCCTCCGCTCCGGACCGTTGGATCGAGATCCAATGTCCGAAAACGGAGCAGAAACCCCCCTAACCCTAGCCCCTAGCCTATTTAAACACCTCCCCATGCCATTTTCGGTCTTCTCCCATCCTCCTCCTTGTTTTCTGCGCCCCCCCAATCATCAGCGCCGCTGCCCACCTCCATTTCCACACCTTCCCCAGCCGCCGGCCGCCACTTGTCGCCACCAGATTGGCCGCGCCGCCAGCCAGCCGCCCTCCAGCCAGTGGCAAGGCGCCACGTCGCCCCTGCCTCCCTCCTCCTCCCCGCAGGGCCCGCCGGAGCCCATCGCAGGCCCGCCCCGGGCCAGATTCGGGCCGGGACGAGCCGCGCGAAGCAGCCGTCAGCCCGCTCCCTCGCTCCCGTGCTCCGCCCCCAGGAGTTCCAGCGCCTCCCCGCCGCCGACTGCCCATCGCCGGTGCCCCGCCGCCGGTAAGCCTCGCCGCCGCCCTGCCAGATCGCGCCGCCCCCGTCCGGCCTCCTCCTCTCTCTCTCTCTGACCCCAACTCTCTCTCTTTCTCGCACAGGGTAGCCGGCCCCATCGCCGGAGTTAACCGTCGCCGTCGCCGAGTTCGTCGCCGACCTCCTCGCCCTGATCTTCGCCGGATTCGGGATCCCCGACCCCGGATCTCTCCATTCCGTCCACCCCCCCTCGTGCCCCGGCCTCCTCCTCGCTGGCTCCGGCGAGCTCCAGCCGGATCGAGCCGCCGCCGCCGCCTGTGTTCTCTGCTTCCAGGACGAGGCGCTCGCTCGGTCCAGCCACGCGTTGACCGCGCTGGCCAGCTTCGTGGGCTGCAGCCGCAGCAAGGCCCAGCCAGGCGTTCCCAGCCGGCCTGCTGGCCTCCAGATCAGGTCCGGCTCGCCTCGCGTCCCTGCAGGCCTCCCTCACCACCGAACCGGGCCTTGGCCCAGGGTGAGCAGACCCCTCCCCCTCTCCTGTGCACTTTGGGCCAGACAGATTCGGCCCGCATGTGTTGTTTTTTTTCCTGACTGCGAATTTGCTATTTATCCAGTGAATTAACGAATTTGCAGAAAACCCCTCATACATCATACATTTAATATCTCACAAACCGTGCATCGGATTAAAATGGTTTAAACATGTAAAATGCTTAGAATTTTGTGTAGATTAATAATATGCCATTTTCATCCCATGTTAAAATGTTTAACTTGCTGTTTATTTAAATTTGCTAATATGCCATGCTAAAATGCTTTAATTCATAACTAAATAACCGTAGCTCCGTTTTAAATAAACTTTATATGTAAATGGGGTGGAAAAATGCCTAGTTTAACATGGTCCACTTTATTTTCCTGTTTAACAACAATAAAATTGTGTTTAGGGCAGAACAGTACCAAAACTAAAATATGGACATGAGGATTTTCCGGACTTGTTGTTTATTATTCCGGCCTCATTTAAACTTGTCTAGATAGGTAGTTTTTCATGTGCTTCACCCCTTGCCATGTTTAATAACATTTAATATTGTTGGGTACAAAACGAGAGAGAACTAAATACTTGCATGTGGTGTTTCTCCAATATGCAACTTGTTGCATATTGAGCTCCACTTAATTTGTAGTATTGTTTGTACACTTTACCATGCCATGCCTCGTTAAACTGGACATGCATCATACTTGATTGTGCATCATGCCATGGTTATGTGATGGTTGTTTACTATGTTGCTTGCTTCTTTCCGGTGTTGCTTCTTAGTTCCAGCAACGTTGCGTTCGTGAGGATTCGTTCGACTACTCCCGTTCGTCTACTTCATGGACTCGTTCTTCTTCCTAGCGGGATTTCAGGCAAGATGTCCGCTACCCTGGATCTCACTACTATCATTGCTATGCTAGTTGCTTCGTTCTATCGCTTTGCTGCGCTACCTATCTTTTGCTCATCAAGCCTCCCAAATTGCCATGAACCTCTAACCTTTGACACCTTTCCTATGCAAACCGTTGTTTGGCTATGTTACCACTTTCACTCAGCCCCTCTTATAGCGTTGCTAGTTGCAGGTGAAGTTGAAGATTTCTCCATGGTGGACAGGATTTTGGTTGGGATATCACAATATCTCTTATATTATTAATGCATCTATATACTTGGTAAAGGGTGGAAGACTTGGCCTTTTTCCTAGTGTTTTGTTCCACTCTTGCCGCCCTAGTTTCAGTCATACCGGTGTTATGTTCCCGGATTTTGCATTCCTTACGCGGTCGGGTGAATTATGGGACCCCCTTGACAGTTTGCTTTGAATAAAACTCCTCCAGCAAGGCCCAACCTTGGTTTTACCATTTGCCTCACCTAGCCCTTTTTCCCTTTGGAGTCGCGCATCCCGAGGGTCATCTTTATTTTACCCCCCCCCCGGGCCAGTGCTTGTCTAAGTGTCGGTCCAAACCGAGCGATGTCCGGCGCCCCCTGGGCAACCAGGGTCTATGCCAACCCGACGTCTGGCTCATCCGGTGTGCCCTGAGAACGAGATATGTGCTGCCCCTATCAGGATTTGTCGGCACATCGGGAGGCTTTGCTGGTCTTGTTTTACCATTGTCGAAATGTCTTGTAAACCGGGATTCCGAGTCTGATCGGGTCTTCCTAGGAGAAGGTCTATTCCTTTGTTGATCGCGAGAGCTTATCATGGGCTAAGTTGGGACACCCCTGTAGGGTATAATCTTTCGAAAGCCGTGCCTGCGGTTATAGGCAGATGGGAATTTGTTAATGTCCGGTTGTAGATAACTTGACACCAGATTCAAATTAAAATGCATCAACCGCGTGTGTAGCCGTGATGGTCTCTTCTCGGCGAAGTCCGGGAAGTGAACACAGTTTCTGGGTTATGTTTGATGTAAGTAGGAGTTCAGGATCACTTCTTGGTCACTACTAGTTGACGACCGTTCCGCTTGCTCTCTTCTCGCTCTTATTTGCGTATGTTAGCCACCATATCATGCTTAGCCGCTGCTGCAGCCTCACCACTTCGCCCCTTCCTTTCCCTTTAAGCTTTTCTAGTGTTGATACCCATGGTAATGGGATTGCTGAGTCCTCGTGGCTCACAGATTACTACAACAATAGTTGCAGGTACAGGTTCATGCGATGATCATGACGTGGGAGCGATGCTTGCTTGCGTTGAGTTCTTCTTCTGCTTCTTCTTCGATCAGGGGATAGGTTCCAGGTCGGCAGCCTAGGCTAGCAGGGTGGATGTCGTTTGAGTTTCTGTTTGTGATTCATCCGTAGTCGGATGATGCTCTGATGTATTGTGATGTTGTATTCATGTGGCATTGTATGCCTTATGTATGTATCCCCATCTATTATGTAATGTTGATGTAATGATATCCACCTTGCAAAAGCGTTTCAATATGCGGGTCTATCCTTGGTGGGACCTTCAAGTTCCTTTTGGATAGGGTCGCATATTGGGCGTGACAGTACATGTGGCAAAATCTGGTGGAATCTAGATGATATCCAACGGCCAGTAGTGCTCAAATTTGCCATCTCTGCACCATCGAATTGGCCTCATCCAACGACCATCTTTCAAAGTCAAAGTTATCCGCACACTATATAAAAAATATAAAATATAATATATATAGGGGCATAGATATAGATATGTGATGTGAAAGCCACCCATCATCTCCAATTAGAATAGTGTGTCCATGCATGGATGCAATGTGGCCAAACAATGTCTGGCATTGGTATCTCAAATTCAAATTAGTCTGACCTTGTCCAATGTGTATACATTACAACATGCCCATTTCCAAACCACACCGCGTAGATCTCTGTTATATTCATGCATGCATGGGTTTCAAACATCATGATCTCTTATTCAAATATTTGAATTCAACTTTACATTTATTATGACCTCACCCAGTCTTTTACACCTACATAGTCGTATTCTCTTTATAATTGTACCACTAACTTTCTCTCATGCATGCATGCACACACACTACCAGTCGGCATTATCCATCGCACACATGCAATCTTTTTCTTCAGGTCGGTCTCCCATGCAAGGACACACACACACACCTCCCCTTCTCCATCATATCGGGCATTCTTTATCTCTCACGTGCATGCGCAACAATCGACATTCCTCTATGTGTGTGTGTGTGTGTGTATATAGCTAGGTCTTTCATAGTTCTCCATACAAACCGATCAATCTATATATCTAGTGAGGTCTCACCCTCTTTCCCACGTCCACATCGATGAATCTATACCTCTCTATTTAGGATTACATATATAGCTAACACACCCACATTAATTATATATCCAACGTTCCCCTCTCATCATCCATGCCTTCCACTTCATCTCTCAGATGCGCGCACAATGGTGAAGACAGGGGCAGCAAGGGTCCTGGCCCCCCTAACATCACTATATATCGAGGCTAATATGAATGTGATCATTTGACAATTGCTGGTAAAATGGTCTAAGTTGATGAATTGGCCCTCCTCGTAAAGGATTAGCAATGCTTGGCACCCTAGCTCATTTATTTTTCATGGCTCCGCCACTGCGCGCAACAGCGCACGTTCTCGCCCCCTCTCTCTAAATATCGATCTCGCACTTGTGCACTCCTTCATAGTCTCCCTCCACTTTGCCCCTCGCACCATCTTCTAGACCCCCACCGAATTTTGTCACATTTACAATCTAGCAGACTCCATGGTTGAACTTAAGCATAATACACAAACCTCAAAACAATAGTGGTTCTCCTTTGTTCTAGAATCTTCCGTATCATAACTGCCCAAACATTTTTTCTAGTTGAATTGTCATTATTTGTTTTTTACTTTATGCTTTACAACGCACAATTCCATGAATTATAAAATAGATTAAGGGATTCTTTGATTCAAAGGATTCTCAAAGGAATTTTGGAGGATTCTAATCCTTAGGAATTTTTCCTATCTTGGTTGTTTGATTCATAGGATTGTAAAGCATAGGAATTTTTCCATAGGATTCATTTTCACTAGATTTCATTGGAACATCCCATCCACTCAAACCTCTTTGAAAGAATTCTGTGTTTTTTCTATGCACAATCAAACACTCGTACAATCCTGTAGGATTTCAAGACGACATTCCAATCTAATCCCATGTTTTTCCTATTCCCGCATTTTGGAAATCCTATGAACCAAAGAGGCCCTAGCTTTTTTATAAAAACTAATTGATTTTGAATGAGATGAACTATAAGAATTAAATGAAGGTCCACATAAGGAATATATGACTCAGAGCTTACATGCTATAGTGTGGTATTTATTCATAATTTGGTTGCCAAATCTGATGCGTGCAATGCACGTGTACCTTACTAGTACTTCGAGTATGTGCAAAACACGTAAATTAGAATTCCAATGGCACACTACACAGTGTCTCTCTTACAGTTCATGAAGCCACGTGGAACATGTGGAGGCGTTGTCGCGACCTCCTTGTGTGGATTGATCACAGTGACATGCTGCCATTTCCAGAAGTATGTACTCGTCCTCTTTGAGCCACACGGGCGGTACATGCACGAAGCGAAGATGTGCACGCACGCCACGCACACACTCATTCCCTAGCACGCACATGCGGGTACACGTGCGGACGCAATTTTGTACCAAGATCCACCCCATGTGATACTTTGATGCGTGTAAAGTCCTTCACTTCATTGATGGTCAATTAGCACAGCACATGCAAATTGAGTGGACGTGAGGGTGGAAGAAAGACATTACTACTCAACTGCGCGCATGCGAGTAGTTAAATCATGGGTTGCTAGTAGTACTTCCATTGGTCTCCTTCGTATTTTGTGCCAATTTTTGACAGTAACATAATATTTACGCATTTGAGCAGTGTAGTCCACTTGAAATTTATGTTCCACTAAACTCATCGGGAGCCGTTTCGGGCCTTGAAACCAAAACCATCAATTAATCTTTACCTAGTTCCCATCACATTCAAAAGTACTAGTGCTACAAGTAAGTGCAAGCCTGCTCACACCTACTAGTACGTACCAAACCTGAACGTGTTCCCACTATGCAGGTATTAGTACTAGTGCTAGTACTTAGGTTATAAAAAGGGGAACTACCTAACAAAAAATTACTCTACCTTTCCTCCTCATAAGTCCTTCTTCTTCGTCCATTCTTGCCATGGCCGGTGAGCAGAGCTCTAGGTCGAGAAATACTCATAACAAGGGAGCGGCAACCAAGGCTGTGGAAAAAAAGAGAGGGCTCGCCGCCATGCAGAGACCTCAAAAGATCTCTCATAGGTAGGCGATGGCTCCTAGAGCGCCCTAGCCGCGGAGGCGAACATGCCGAGTTGGCGGCATTGGAGTCATTATCCCTCGATGGCATACCCGATCAGCTTAATAAGCACCTCAATAAGCAGAAGGAGTTCATCCACGCCTTGGTGGAGCTGATAAAGGAGAGCCTCGACGACGTGCCCACTGAGCTCAATAAGTAGGGGGAATTGACCGCCGGCTTGGTGATGCTGCTGAAGAAGAGCATTGCCTCAGAGAAGAAGGCGACCAGCGAAGTCCTGCAACTTCAGGAGGACAAGGCGAACCTCTGCCACGAGCTCGACCTGCTGAAGGAGAAGAACGCTGGCTATAAGAAGCTTCATGAGAATAGTAGTTCCTCGATGAAGATGCTGCAGGCCCTCGTCATGGAACAAAAGGAGGAGTTGGCGAAGCTCCGCATCAAGCACCCGGCTGCTATCAAGGTACGTAATGCGGCCGTGGAACATATGATGAAGGCTCGCGTCGAGAAATCCCGCGTCATGGACAGAATGAAGAAGATGGCGGAGGAGACGCGCAAGGAGATGGAGGTCGTGGAGGCGATGAAGAAGCAGTTACGAGTCCGTGGCGAATTAGATCATTTGGGGTTATAATCTTCCTTCTTCTTTTGCTCTTGTGTTTCTTCTTTTGCTTTGAGTGTTTCGCCGCACGTGTCACGTTCTCTGCGAGGCATGAATAGAACAATGCTAACAATGAGATGACTAGCAAATTAGATCATTTTTTATCGCCATATGGCACTGGGCTACCGTGTTTCGTGCTCCTCCGTCGTAGTACTACTCCAGTGGAAAACTTGAGTATACCGCACGGTTCTTTGCTCCTCCTCAGGTCGTCGGCACATTTATATGAGCAGTCAAATCACAAGGCCCCACCTTCCAGCATTAATGAGCCGTCAAATCACAAAGGCCCTCGCCTCTCGTGAAACCGACCAAGCTAGACTGCCCCGCCCTCTAGCCTTTTAAAAAAAGTATACTTTTGTACAGTAGTAGTATCGATGGATTGCACCATGGAGCAAAACTAACAAGATGAAATTAAAGAAAAATGTGGTACATATAGAGAGCGCTCGTCGCCAAATTATGCATATAGTACTATTAAGAAAGCCAGTACGTGCTTAAATGGGGTGCTAAATTCTATTAAAGAAATTAGCATACCTATTTAATTCTTGGGTTCTTATTATTTATGCCACTAGTTGTGTATCACTACTCGGTTTTGCCATTAGAAGTTACAACTACTCAAAAGTGCCATCAATCCGTGAGATGCCTGCTCAAAAATGCAATTAGATATCTCAAAAATGCCATCGTTAAGTTAGATGTTTGCTCCAAAATGCCATTAGACATTGTTATTTTCACGTCAAACACGTTGACCATGTTACATGCAAAAAATAAGCTGATTCTCTCAATGATAAGTGTGGCCCCGCTTGTCAGGAGTAACCAAGCGAATAATTTTACAAGAAAATAAGAACGTTGTTGGGATCAAGTAGGCCCCACACTTTATTTTACTGTAGTGAGATAGAGGGAGAGCTAGTATGTTGGTCCATCGGTATTAATGTCATTATAACATGGCAAAAGAGATTTGGGTCACAATAATGGTGTCCAGCACAACACACCCCTCAAATAAAACTAAGCACCCTGAAATTCTTTGACAAAACTAAGTGCCTTGAAATTCTTTGACAACTAAACTCCTAGCTATATGCTGTTGGCCATATATATTGTACATATATAATGTGAAGAAATGAGTGGTAGTACTATACCAACTAAAAGATGAAATGTAAGAAATACTAGTATGTACGTATTGAAGAGTTAAAGTAACAAGAAGAAACATAACATAGTTCCGTTAGGGGTTCAGCACAACACACCCCTCAAATAAAACTACGCACACCTGAAATTAAACTAAGCAACTAATCCGGTAGACACTGCATTAGAACCACCATGAGCAACGACACTGCCACCTTACTTGGAGTCATCGTCCACGTCCTCGACTTCGTCCTTGTCCCTCTTCCTCTTGGCCGATACTTCTTTTCTTGAACCGCACACTTGGCTCTTGCTCTTCATCCAACCCTTGTAGATACTGAGATAAAGGTAGCCATCCATTGCAGCATAGTGGATGTGGTCTATATCTAGTACATTCCACTCCCATGCATGACGATGAAACATGTGCGGAGGTTTCTTCAGTTTACCATACGAAGGATGAACCATGGCCCCTGCCAGGGTCAGCATTGAAGGCTGATCACGGGAGGGCAACAGCCCATTCTTCTGGAGGTCGAAGGGGTTTCCTACAATGAGGCCCATCCGACCCAGGACTGTTCTATCGTTCGTAAAGTCTACAGTAATGAATTTCACTAGGCCGCCCTTGAGGAAGTTCTTAAATTCGTCGCACTCAACGTCGGCATGGCATATGTGGTAGACCAAGCATAAGTCATGCACGCATACCTGGATCACGGCAGGCATCATCTTCTCTTCCTACTTTAGATTCTTCTCTTTGTCCAGGGTTGTGGTGTACTCAACATCTAGCCCAGTGACCCACTCATCATTTGAGTTTTCGAACATTCGTCTGAAGAGAGCAAGGCATCCTTTCACCATCGCGGAAGAACGGGTGTAGATGATGTCAAACTCATCACCGGTGATGGTTCTAACCTTGTACTAACCGCTGATCATGGGGATTTGGGACGCCATGGATTTGGGAGGAGGGTTAGGATTAGTGGAACTATTGTAATGTGAAAGGACGGGACGACTAGGAGCGAACTGCCGTAATGTTAAAGGATGTCCGGGGACGAGTAGGAGCGAACTGCCAGCGGTTTTTTGATTGTAAAAATGCTGAGTGGGGCGTGCGAACGGCAGGGTAGTGGCTTTCCTGGTGGATAAATGGATTCATGCAGAGTACTATGGGGGCCCAATTAGATGTCATGTCTACTCGACGCCCAATTAAATGGCTTTCGATGTCATGTCAAGCGTCGGGAAAATTATAGGTGATACGAAGCTTTCCATTCTCCCATGGTACGGGCTTCCGAGAGCCCTTGGATCTGAGATCGAATGGTTGCATGGCATGATTCTTGACCTATGGGTGAATATCCTATCCCGGAGGGTTATTCTGCAAATTTTCAGCAACTTAGCATGCGACCGTTCGATCTCAGATCCAAGGGCTACCAGCAACCCGTATCATGGTCGTGCCTACCATGACCGTCGCCTCGCTCGCGCGGTCGCGCCCTTGGAGATTTAACACGGTGCGTTAGGCTATCTAATGTTGGCATGTCATACATAGTCATCACTTAGTCACTCATACTACAACAAGGTTAGCTATAAGGTTGGCTATAAGAGTATTTTTTACTTTTCTCTGTCTCTTTCTTCGTAGTATTTATTGCATTTGCCAAGGAGTGACCTCTTCCAATGAAATGGTGCTTAGATGAGGTGCTAAGGGCATTAAATGCCTTAGCAATCAAGTCCCCAATGCATAGGTGCTTAGTTTTTTGTTGCTAAGTTTGCTTCATTTAATTAGCTATAGAGTCAAAATTGTCTTTTCACCTAGGTACACGCGCTTAGCACCATTTCTTCCTTGGGTCACCAAACTAGTCTCTCTCTTCTTAATTAACTTGCCACATCAGAGTTTATGCCTATGTGGCAGGCTTAGCACTTGTAGGAGCAAGTAAGTACTATAGTGGGCTATAAGCCCGCTTTACATGTCAGTTTTGCATATGTGGAGGAAAGAGGCAAGGAAAAGTGGAGGAGTGGGCTCTCATGCAAGAGTCAGCCTCTACATGGTGGAGCATTGGGAGAGGCACATGTATGGAGGTGGTCAGGAATCAGGAGACTCACGTCGGTCGTAGCGCCACAGTTAAAATGATAATGGCAAGTCAAATCACGGGGCCCACCTGTCCAACAGTAACTCGCTGTCAAATCACACAACCCTATGTTTGCAGCAGCCTACTCCCTCATCTTCTTGCGTCTCTGTCGAACCAACTAGGCGGAACTGCCCCGCCTACCATGCAGGAAAAGCCCCGCCCTCGACTTTTAAATAGTACATTATACTAATTTTGTATCCATGGATTGTGCCATGGAGCAAAGCCTCAAGAAAACAGCGGTACACATGTACAAAGTATACAACACACCCGTCGCGTTCGCGTTGCACCCTAGACAGTCGGTCCATCTAGCACGCTGCTCTCCGAATGGAATGCGTGTCATATTGCGTTTGCACACACATGTGGGACCGCAATTGAGAACCGACCATAGGCACACTCCTCAGCCCCGCAAGTCGGGTGAGTTAATAGGAGAGACGAGCGATAGTACTAGAGAAGTGTTCTACATATGTTGGTGCCTGGACGATCCCTGCAAGACACAGAAGATCAGTTCGTCCATGCATGTGACCAGACTTCAGCAGACACGCTTGGATTGGCTATCGTCTACATATCATGCAGGATGTGTTGTACAGGGTTGTAGTTCTGGTGAGAAATCTAAAAAAAAGGTTTCTTGTCATCTCACAAAATTAGGTGTCATGTGCTTCGGATCACTGCGAGGGTTAAACAGCGACAACTGAGTTGGGCTAGTCATTGGGGACATGCACGAAGACTACTCGGCTGCCATCTAGGTCAAGTCGGCTATGTTAATTAGGACATCTATCAACGGACCCTTTTTCTACGAGTTTATCTTTAATTTGAGCTTTGATCCTCGTCTAGTTTGTCTGTCAGGATTCATGTTGTCTCCTTTGGGCAGTGAGGTTATGATTTCTTGCCATGTGGCATTTTTTGTGTTATATGTTATAATCCGGTGCTTTAGATCAAAATGATGACAACTGCGCCTCCCGAGCACGTGCATGAAGACTTCTCGATAGTCATTGATGAGGTCAAGACGGCTCCAGTAGACAAAAGAAAACTAGTACTCCACTATATAGGTAGGAGCCTCCGTGCTTGCTTGCTAGTGTTGATCTCTTCACACTGTCTCGTCCTCTGCAGATATAAGCACGACAGCGGTGGCCACACTCTCTCTCTGCTCACTGCTGGTCACAGATGCAGCCAGAATCCTCTCCACCGGGGAAGGTGAGAAGGTGCAATGTTCATGCGGTCGCCTCGGCGACGGCTCTTACCCATTGCCGGCGCATCCCGATCAGCGTGCCTTATCGTTCTCTCCCAAGCACCGCTGGTGAGGGAGGGCCTCCGACCCCTTCTTCCTCGCTGTCGCAGTGTGGGCAGATCCGGCCTCCCGCCGTCCACCTAGCGACATCCCGGCGACCCTCGGGTATAACTTCCTTCGAAACTGGCCTTGCTCTACTTCCCGAGCTCCTGACGTCGCTGCATTTGTATCTTTTACTATTTCTCAGGGCCCCTCATAGATAGGATCGATTGACTGTTTGAAAACCACCGAATTTTTTACTGTTAAGAGGTAAAACTAGTTCATGCACTCAAATCTAGTACCACTTGGTTCAAACAAGGAAGAAAGGGGGTGGGGGTGGGGGAAGATTTGTTACCTGAATCTAGGACTTGGTGGAAAGAGGAAATAATGGTGGCGAAAAATAGCAGAGACTAGCTATCCAACTGGTCTCTAGGTCTAATAGGGAAATAAAGGGAAACACAGTACAAACTCAATATAAACCCGATCTATTAGTTGATAAAGGAAAGAAAGTGGGGACTGGGGGACAAGTCAATAGAGTAAGTCCAACACTAGATTTGCTAGCCTCACACATCATAAGGTGGATATACCGAACAAAAATGGGACCAACCGAGATATCATGTTCTGATGTTTGTTGCCCCGAGGCACTCTTATGTAATACCACTGTTAAAATGTAGCAATCGCACTGCTAAAAGTAAGGACACGTTAAACCAATGTTGTTTTCAATGTAATGCCTCCAGTAATATGAATCAATGGCACTTTTTTCATGTCCTGCTAAATTTCCCATTAAGACAAGTTGCTTCTTTTCGTTAGAAATGCAACTGTCCTAGTCCGCCTACTCTCCCGTGCCCAAATACCGACTCTGTAGCAGCTGTTAATGTAATGTTGCTGGTAAAATGAAGCAATGGCACCATTAAAGTAATGCCATATTTAACGGTTGTCATAGTTAATCCTAATGCCCACACTAATATCGAGCAATGCTGCTACTTTAGAAATTGCTACTGTCCTTGTAGGATTGCCATTCAGATAAGGAACATGCTTCTTTTCATTTGATGCATGTTTCATCACTTGTTAGTCACCCTCCTTTCCACCTTTTTTGTGCAAACAGAGATATACATTTCACGCTTGATCTTAGTTGAACTCCACAAATGATATCCAAATTATAGTTGAGCATTCGAGGAGCTTCCCAACCAACTTTGATGTTGCTCAATTTTATTGCAACTAATGAAGAAGAAGCTCTGTGGGTTTCGTTTTTTGATAGAAATGGAACCGGGGTTGGAGCCCTTTTCTTAAAAAAAGAAGAAGAAGCTGCTAGCTCATGGGACATTGCTTCATTTTAGGTGTATTGCACCAAAAGGTCCCATAAATTGAATCATCCATGTTGGTGATCGGTGTCATCCCTTCTACAATGGTGTTGACTGCAGATGCGGTTTCCATCATGAGGTATGTTCCTTTATGGTCTGACCGTTTGCCAAAGATCCTGCATGTTCATCATGCTCTTGTGCTACTATTTTGGCACTGCCATGATAAAGCAGTAATGTTATTATTTTTCACCTTTTAGTGGCACTATTAATTTGAGGCAATGTTTTAGCACCGCTAGTGCCACTGTTTTTTTATATATCGAAAGAGGGGGTTTCCTTCGATTTCATTAAAGAAACCCAACCATAGAGAACCATTATCCGACAACATCTTAGTGTAAATGGGCAGTTATGCAACTACTACTAGAACGAACTAAGTACTAGCAGCAGACAAGTTCATCACATAAGCTAGGCAGGTACGGGGACGTAGCACCAGCTCGACCAAGTTTGGATTACAACCCAAATGCTACCACAGAAACATCAGGGGGGAAGATAGGGACTGAAATAGCTAGCTTCAGCATCCCAGTCTCAGCACCCCCGGCCTCCATCCTTGCGACGCACGGTACACCTCATTTGCCACCTGCTCGACCCTAGTGTCACTGATAAAATGAAGTAATAATATAGTTGAAATAGAGCGAGTGTCCTCTCTATCATTTCATTTCCAATGTAGATAAAAAAAGTGCTTATCTTTGTTAGTGTATGTTTCATCAACTAGTCTCATTGTTAATGTTTAAGCATTTCTGCAAACTGGGGTGCTTAATTTTAGTTGATATGCACAAAAATAGAGATTTGAATGTCTCAAGGGCCCTCCATGTACTACCGCTGTACACTGATGTACATCACTAGCATAAGGTGTACCGGGGAGACTTGGGACGATTTTCAGTATGAGGCATACCGTATGAGGCATCGCAGGGTCCATCTCGCCCTCGCAGCATGGCATACTATGATACTATCGCAATACTTCCTTCTATTTATTAGTGTATGTTTCATCAACTAGTTCCACTATAATGTAATCACGCTTTTTCATTATCTCTGCAAACAAGGTTATTCAGCTGCATTTTGGTGGAACTGCACAAATGTACAGATGGAACCGGCATATATGCAGAGTGCGAGGTGCGCCAAGTAAAAATTACCGACAACAACCATGCTCCATGCACACATTGGCATCCACCACCACCAGTGGGATGTGTGGCGCTCTCTGTGGATGGATCTTTCTTGGCAGCAAATCATCTAACCAAATACTAGTAGCTTATATTGGCAGTATTCTAGGGAGTACTCTTTTCTGAAAGAAGCACCAATCTATTTTTCTTTATTTGTACACAGTCTCACAACTTTGATCCAAAGGTCCAGAGCTATTTTTGGGTGATTGGCGTAGTACTTGGATACTGATTGTAAGCATGATTTCCATTAGTTGTCACACTGATTGTAAGCATGAGCATATGGAAGATTAGGTTAGTGCGAAGCTTACCTTAAACCCTACCGCCGTCGTTGAAATGAGGCGAGCATCGAGGGAACTGTGGATAACGGCGGGGAAGCGACGTCGCGCCATCCGGCCTCCTCTTGTGGTGGGAGAATGAATATTCCTGTGGCTCCGGCTGGCTCTGCACCCTCACGAACGGCACATCGTACTCAATCGATTTGTTATCCTCTATGTGCTCGACCTTTGACCTGTACGCTCACCACCTCAGCCTGACTTTCGCCTTGGGTGAATCTGTCTGCTCCATCGCCCAGAGGAGATACTCGATGAACTTGAAGGACTGCGGCATGACTGCCGCCAAGGAGTACATCGCCGCCATCTCACTCTTTCGCATACGTTGCCACATGGCCCTCACCTTCCTTGAAATCTCCCACCAATTGTCAAACTGTAGGATCGAAAGTATGTCTAGAGGGGGGGGGGTGATTAGACTACTTGACCAAATAAAAATCTAGCCTTTTCCAAATTTTAGTTCTTGGCAGATTTTAGCAACTTAGCACAAGTCAAGCAATCTTAACACAATTCAAGCAAGCATGCAAAGAGTATATGAGCAGCATAAAGTAAAGCATGCAACTTGCAAGAATGTAAAGGGAAGGGTTTGGAGAGTGCAAACGCAATAGGAGACACGGATGTTTTTGTCGTGGTTCCGATAGGTGGTGCTATTGTACATCCACGTTGATGGAGACTTCAACCCACAAAACGTAACGTTTGCACGAGCCCATGGAGGGCTCCACCCACGAAGGGTCCACGAAGAAGCAACCTTGTCTATCCCACCATGGCCGTCGCCCATGAAGGACTTGCCTCACTCGGGTAGATCTTCACGAAGTAGGCAATCTCCTTGCCCTTACAAACTCCTTGGCTCAACTGCACAATGTTGACAGAGGCTCCCAAGTGACACCTAACCAATCTAGGAGACACCACTCTCCAAAAGGTAATATATGGTGTGTTGATGATGAACTCCTTGCTCTTGTGCTTCAAATGATAGTCTCCCCAACACTCAACTCTCTCTCATAGGATTGGATTTGGTGGAAAGATGATTTGAGTGGAAAGCAACTTGGGGAAGGCTAGAGATCAAGATTTATGTGGTTGGAATGGAATATCTTGACCTCAACACAAGTGTAGGTGGTTCTCTCTCAGAAAATGTATGTTGGAAGTGTAGGCATGTTCTGATGACTCTCTCCACGAATGAAGAGTTGGTGGAGGGGTATATATAGCCTCCACACAAAATCTAACCATTACACATGATTTACCAAACTCGATGGGACTGAATCGTGAAACTCGGTCAGACCGATTTAGTTCATAATGTGACTGTTAGGCATTTCGGTGGGACTGACATGTCAACTCGGTGGGACCGATATCGTTAGGGTTAGGGCATAATGTAATCTCGGTGAGACCGATTACACAAACTCGGTGAGACCGATTTTGCTAATAGACAAATAGAGAGTTGGTCAGGCAAACTCGGTGGGACCGATTCAGTCATCTCGGTTGGACCGAAATGTTACAAAAGGGAAATAGAGAGTTTGCATTGCAGTCTCGGTGGGACTGATCGCTCATCTCGGTTTGACCGAAACGTTACGAAGGGAATTAGAGAGATTACAATCCCATCTTGGTGAGACCGATATCCCTATCGGTGAGACCGAACAGACCAGGGTTTCTGGAAGTGGTTATGTCAACTAAACTTGGTGGTGCCGGATAGAAAGAATCGGTGGGACCGAGTTTGACTTTTTGTTTGGGACATATGTGGATGTGAGAAAGTAGTTGAGGGTTTTTGGAGCATATCACTAAGCACTTTGAGCAAGAAACTCATTAAGCAACACCTCACCCCCTCTTGATAGTATTGTCTTTTCCTATGGACTCAATGTGATCCTGGATCACTAAAATGAAAAATGTAGAGTCTTGTGCTTTGAGCTTGAGCCAATCCTTTTGTACTTAGCATTTTGAGGGGTCCACGTTTCTCATCCATGCCATGCCCAACATTGAGCTTTCCTGAAATATTTATCTTGAAATAGCATTAGCTCACTGAGCTATATGTTGTTAGGAATTACCAAAACCACCCAGGGATAGTTGCACTTTCACAAACCAAGTAAGGATCTCCTTCAACCTGGCTAACTTTGCCTGGTCACTGCCGGCGATCTGCCTAATTCGCTGCTGCAGCCTCTCCATAGATGTCCTTCTGAGTGGTCCGGTGCTAGCTTTGGAAGATGGGAGGAGAGATGGTGGTCTTGCAATAGAGAAGAGGGAGAGGCGAGTCAGTGGTTTTGGAATGGAGATGGTGGAGAGGAGAGGAGGTGGTTTTGCAATGGAGAAGAGGGAGAGGCGATACGGTGGTTTTGGAATAGAGATGATGGAGAGGAGGTGGTTTTGCAATAGAGAAGAGGGAGAGGAGTGTGCGACATCGATTTAGGATTGGACGAGAGGGCCGGCGCGCTGTGACTGGATCAAAATCAAAATCAATTTACCCTTCAATTAAGAAAGCGACCCCACATTAACTAGTCTCCATTTTATTTTGGGTCATAGTGGACCATGATTTTCGCAAATAAAATATATGTTATATGCTGAATTTGAAAGTAGATTCAGATACGAACCAAACGATACAATTTTTGGTAACATGCATTCACATTTTGCTTGTCAAATACAGTACGTGGTCAAACTTTGACCCAAAATACGCAAAACAAAAAAATACTACCAAGACCAGCGCTGCTCTTCCACTCTTCTCCTCTTAAACCACTGCCGCTCCTCTCCTGTTCCAATCTAAATCCAGCGCCGCTCCTCTCCTCTTTTGTCGGATATCGGGTTCTGGCAAAAACCTTAAGGTTCGAACACTGGGGTGCACACGAAGATCTCTCCCTACCGAAACACGCCCTCAGCCTCGCCGCGATTTCTAAGCTAGCACGATGAACAACACAAGAGGCATGAGGTTTATACTGGTTCGGGCCACCGTTGTGGTGTAATACCCTAATCCAGTGTGTGGTGTGGTGGAATGCCTCTTGGGCTGATGATTAACAATACAGAGGAAGAACAACCTCGCGAGGAGAGGTGTTCTTGTGGTGGTGTGCGGATGATCTTCACCTGCCCTTCTACTGGGGTCGCTAGCCCTATATATAGAGGCCCTGGCCTCTTCCCAAATATTGAGCGGGAAGGGATCCAACAATAGCCATTTTTAAGGGGACAACTAGTACAAGCTATCCTGAGTAAAGGTGGTCTTCGACTGCCAAAGGTGCTGGTGATAACGTCGTCTTGAGCTCCACGGTGACCTCCGTCCCGCCGTCCTGCTGGTCTTGGTCTTGTTGCACCGATATGGAAACCTTTGCCTGATGCCATGGTACTCCGCGCCTGCGCTTGCCTCCCTTGCACCAAAGAGGAAAGGAGGACAATGCGCAGGCTGGCGCCCGCATGGCGCCCGCCTGGTCTCGATCATCATGTCTTCCATCGTGGGCACCTCACGAGGCACCCCTTTCCTTGATCTCTCCGCTTCCTCGCGAGCCTGCCTGGCGAGGCCGCCCCTGAGGAGGCCTTGTGTCGTCCGCCCTGCGAGGCTTGGCCCCTCACGAGGCTCTTGAGCTTTGGTTGATGAAGACGGACCGTATTGGGCCACTGGTTGGGCGAGGCTGCAGGCCGCAGGCAGGCAAGTCTGGGGACCCCCGTTCCCAGAACGCCGATAGTAGCCCCCGGGTCCAAGGCATGCTCGGACTTGGCTTAGCAGCGAAGCCAAAGGGCAAGTGTAGAGCGCCGCAGGCCCCAAAAGCCCGCGGCCTTGGTCGTCGCGTGGCGATTGATTGGACGTGGGCGCCTCCGTTTGCCCACACTGCCTCGACAACGGCCCGATTTGATGAGTCCCTGCTGCATGCAAAAAGAGTGATCATTACCTGTGATTGTGGTGGTCGATGATACGTCCATTTTGCATCATGCTTTTATATCAATATTTATTGCATTATGGGCTGTTATTACACATTATACCTCATTACTTATGGCTATTCTCTCTTATTTTACAAGGTTTATCATGAAGAGGGGGAATGCCGGCAGCTGGAATTCTGGCTAGAAAAGGAGCAAACGTTGGAAACCTATTCTGCACAACCCCAAAAGTCCTGAAACTCCACGAAACAACTTTTTGGAATTATTAAGAATTTCTGAGCGAAAGAAATACACCAGGGGGCCCACACCCTATCCAGGAGACAGGGAGGCGCCCCCCTATAGGGCGCGCCCCCTATCTCCTGGGCCCCCTGGTGGGCCTCCGGTGTCGATCTTATGCTATATCATTGCTTGTACCCTGGAAAAAATTGTGGGAAAGCATACAGGACGAAACTCCGCCGCCACTAGGCGGAACCTTGGCGGAACCAATCTAGGGCTCTCGCGGAGCTGTTCTGCCGGGGACACTTCCCTCCGGGAGGGGGAAATCATCACCAACGTCATCACTAATGATCCTCTCATCGGGAGAGGGTCAATCTCCATCAATATATTCACTAGCACCATCCCGTCTCAAAACCCTAGTTCATCTCTTGTATCCAATCTTGTATCAAAACCACAAATTGGTACCTGTGGGTTGCTAGTAGTGTTGATTACTCCTTGTAGTTGATATTAATTGGTTTACTTGGTGGAAGATCATATGTTCAGATCCTTTATGCATATTATTACTCCTCTGATTATGAACATGAATATGCTTTGTGAGTAGTTACGTTTGTTCCTGAGGACATGGGTGAAGTCTTGCTATTAGTAGTCATGTGAATTTGGTATTCGTTCGATATTTTGATGAGATGTATGTTGTCTTTTCCTCTAGTGGTGTTATGTGAACGTCGACTACATGGCACTTCACCATTATTTGCGCCTAGAGGAAGGCATGATGAAGTAATAAGTAGATGATGGGTTGCTAGAGTGACAGAAGCTTAAACCCTAGTTTATGCGTTGCTTCGTTAGGGGCTGATATGGATCTATATGTTTAATGCTGTGGTTAGGTTTACCTTAATACTTCTTTTGTAGTTGCGGACACTTGCAATAGGGGTTAATCATAAGTGTGATGCTTGTCCAAGTAAGGGCAGTACTCAAGTACTGGTCCACCCACATATCAAATTATCAAAGTACCGAACGCGAATCATATGAACGTGATGAAAACTAGCTCGATGATAATTCCCATGTGTCCTCGGGAGCTCCTTTCTCATTATTAGAAATTGTCCAGGCTTATCCTTTGCTACATAAAGGACTGGGCCACCTTGCTGCACTTTACTTATTTTATTTACTTATTACTCGTTACTATTTATCTTATCACAAAACTATCTATCACCTACAATTTCAGTGCTTGCAAAGAAAACCTTACTGAAAACCGCTTATCATTTCCTTCTGCTCCTCGTTGGGTTGGACACTCTTACTTATCGAAAATACTACGATTCGTCCCCTACACTTGTGGGTCATCAAGACTCTTTTCTATTGCCGTTGCCGGGGAGTGTAGCGCTTTTGGTGAGTGGAACTTGGTAAGGAAACATTTATATAGTGTGCTGAAATTTTCTGTTACTTGTCACTATGGAAACTAATCCTTTGAGGGGCTTGTTTGGGGTATCTTCACCCCAACCAGAAGAGCAAAGAGTTGCTCCTCAACCTACTGAACTTTATGAAAATATTTATTTTGAGATCCCTTCGGGTATGATAGAGAAACTGCTAGCTAATCCATTTGCAGGAGATGGAACATTGCATCCCGATTTACACCTTATCTTTGTGGATGAAGTTTGTGGATTATTTATGCTTGCAGGTATTCCCGATGATGTTGTCAAAAGGAAGGTCTTCCCTTTATCTTTGAAGGGAGATGCATTGACATGGTATAGGCTATGTGATGATACAAGATTGTGGAATTATAAGTGATTGAAGTTGGAATTTCACCAGAAGTTCTATCCCATGCATCTTGTTCATCGTGATCGTAACTACATATATAATTTCTGGCCCCGCGAAGGAGAAAGCATCGCTCAAGCTTGGGGGAGGCTTAAGTCAATGTTATGTTCATGCCCCAATCATGAGCTCTGTCGGGAAATGATTATTCAGAACTTTTATGCTCGGCTTTCTCTTGATAATCACAACCTGCTCGATACTTCCTATGCTGGTTCTTATATGCTGAAGACTATTGATTCAAATGGGATTTATTGGAAAGAATTAAACGCAACTCTGAAGATTGGGGTTCCGCCGATGGTAAGGAGTCAGGTATGACACCTAAGTTCGATTGTGTTAAATCTTTTATGGATACCGATGCTTTTCGTGGATTTAGCGCTAAGTATGGACTTGACTCTAAGATAGTAGCTACTTTCTGTGAATCTTTTGCTACTCACATTGATCTCCCTAAAGAGAAGTGGTTTAAATATAGTCCTCCTGTTGAAGTAAAAGTAGTTGCACCTATTACAGTCGAAGAAAACACTATTACCTATAGTGATCCTATTGTTCCTACTGCTTATCACTACAAAAAAAAAGACACATCCGTGACATTTTGGGCCGAACGAAATTTTTTTCTGTCATACATATGACACTTCTATGACGATAATTGTGACAAAACCTGGTATCATCATAGATGTGGTGGGCTCCTACTACTATGACAAAAAATCATGACAGAAAATGGGCTTTTCGTCCTGGGCGGGCCGGAGACGCAGCTGCATGACATTCTTTGGGCCGTCCATGACGGAAAAAACCGTGGTAGAAGCGAGGGGGAGGAAAATTTCGGGGAGTTGCCGGTTACGGTGGGAGGTTGGGGGCCGAGCGATGCACGTTTCTCTCGTACACGTATGCGCGTGTGTGCGAGGTGTTGGCTCTAACTGAACCCGAGCGAGGCGTTGGGCTCTAACTGAACCCGAGCGATTGCACTGCAGGCTACGCGTTACTGAACCCGAGCGATCGATCGATGGCTGTTAACTGAACCCGATGGAGCGATTCCTTCGCTACTACTGCTAACCGAAGCTGATCAATTGGATGAATAGTGAGTGTTGCGGGGGGGTGGGGGTTGGATGAACAGTGAGCGGTAGCGTTGCCTCTGGATGAATAGGACCCCGTGGTGTGGAGGGCTGGATGAACAGTAGACGGTGGAGGGGTGGCCGTGGAGGGGTGGTTGAACAGGACCCCGTGGTGTGGAGGGCTGGATGGACATTAGACGGTGGAGGGGTGGTTGAACAGTAGCCGGTGGAGTAGCGCGCGGTGGAGGTTGGATGAACATGAGCCCGTGGAGGCTGGAGGAGGTCGACGGTAGCCCGTGGAGGCTGGAGGAGGTCGACGGTGGAGATGGACAATATCCCGTGGAGTCCCGTTTTGCGGTACGCCACACCCCTCCCGATGAACAAGACCCCCGTTTCGACCGTAGGAGGTCCATTTCCTCCGTTTTGCGGTATGCCACACCCCTCCCGATGAACAAGACCCTCGTTTCGACCGTAGGAGGTATGTTTCGTCCGTTTTGTGGTACGCCACACCCCTCCCGATCAACAGGACCCCCGTTTCGACCGTAGGAGGTCTGTTTCCTCCGTTTTGCGGTACGCCACACCCCTCTCAATAAATAGGACCCCCGTTTCGACCGTAGGAGGTCCGTTTCCTCCGTTTTGCGGTATGCCACACCCCTCCCGATCAACAGGACCCCGTTCCGAACATAGGAGGTCCGTTTCCTCCGTTCTGTGGTACGCCAGGCCTCGTTTCTATCACCTGTTCCGTCCAAGCCCTCCCAATGAACACGACCACGCATTCCATTCCAACCCAGCCGGTTGGCTCCCACGCGTTTCGTTGCCTCTCGATGAACACGAGCATTCCGTTGCGTCCCCATGAACACGACGCATTCCGTTGCCTCCCCATGAACACAACGACGATGCTGTTTCTCCGTTCCGACCCAGCCATGTACACGAGCCCTCGCCGTACGTATGCGTGAGTAGGCGTTCGAGAACCCGCCCGTATGTACACATATGTGGCCGTATTTTCTTTCTTGTACCCTGGCCGCTGTACGTACGTGTACATGCTACATGCGCGCCTCTACTACGACACGTGCACGCGTCTACATCCACCAGTATATATGTACGTACACGTTCGCGACCAGAATGACAACGCTACGTATGCTTCGACCAGGTGGGTCCCGACTGTCAGGCACTTCCTTGCCTGCGAAGATGTAGCTGGTGCGTCCCAGCAGTCAGGGGGGTGAATCAATTTTTTTTGCCCGGACGCACTTCCTTGCGTGCGAAGATGTAGCTGGTGGGTCCCAGCAGTCAGGGGGGCGAATCGTTTTTTTTTTGCCCGGACGCACTTCCTTGCATGCGAAGGTGTAGCTGGTGGGTCCCAGCAGTCAGGGGGGAAACGTTTTTTTTCGTGAAATACGATGGCCCGTCCGATGGGTCCCTGCTGTCAGGTGGAGGAATAATTAGTTTGCGCGTAATAAGGAGGCACTTCCTTGTTGCGGCCGTGGACCCAGCTGTCAGCCTCTCCACGTATAGTCCACGTCCAAAGCCGTTCCTTGACCACGTTGACCACGCCGCACCGAGAGCATGGACGATGGTGAGGCCTAGGAAGGGGACGACGCGGAGCCGGGGAAGACGCGGCAGTGTATGCCCACGCGTAGAGGAGTACGAGGATTCACTGGTTCGCTGTTGTTTCCAATGCGGAGGGGAGTACGACTGTACGAGGGTTTACTGGTTCGTCTGCCGTCGCCGGAGAATAACAGCAGGTGTGGGTGATTAGAGGAATGGCTAGGCCAGCGATGGGAGTACGGTGGGGCGGTGAGGCCTGCACGGCAGCACAGCCGGCCGCGGGGAGGAGGGAGTAGGCAGTCCCGTCGGCGGTTGTTTGAGCGGCTGGAGCAGGAAGAGCAGAGATTGAAGAAGCACGACGGCCGTTGGATGGACATCCAACCATCACTGCTTGTGCGTCAACCTTTTTTTAGGAAAGCCTCAAATCTGTGGAAAACAACATACAACCCATCTGCCATTATTTCTAATAATTTACAACCCATTTGCTAATTCTTAAGGTTTTTTTGGAGCCCATATTCTTTTTGTTAGCATTACAGCCCATATTGTGGCCACGGTTAAAAAATTATACGAAATTTTGTATATTTTGGTGTAGTCCGAACTGTTTTTAATCCCAAAATTTCGACTCCCATTCAAACTGATTTTAAAAATAAATGTATATCAATATAAAATCCAACAAATTCTCCATAAAAATTAATGTAATTTAAAATCTTGAAATGAAAAAAATATATTTGAAACTAATTGTCGGTTTGATGTGTTTTAAAAATGTACAACCCATTTCTCATTACTGATGGGCCATTTTCTCGGCCAGCCGAATGAAAGCTCTCCTCGTCTTGAAAGATTTACAGCCCAACAGGCCTGACAAAGAGACTTACTTGGCAAATCACAAAAAAACTGGGTTGTGGCCGTGGACCCAGCTGTCAGCCTCTCCACGTACAGTACTCTTCTGATGGAAGTCGTTCCTTGACCACGCCACGTAGAGAGCACCATGGCGGTGGATGATGACGAGGCCTAGGAAGGGGACGACGAGGAGCCGGGGAAGACGCGGCAGTGGAAGCCCGCGCGGAGAGGAGTACGAGGGTTCACTGGTTCGGCTGCAGTGTGAGGCTGCTGTCGCCGCAGGGCCTAGCCAGCGGTGGGAATACTAGGGGGCGGTGAGGCCTCCGCGGTAGCACAGCCGGCCACGGGAGGTAGGAGCATGCAGCACGACCGGCGCTGCTTTGGGCGGCTGGAGCAAGAAGACCAGAGGTTGAAGAAGCAATACGACCGTTGGATGGACATCGTACGGTCACTGGAGTTAGAATCGTTCATATTGACTAAGTAGGCCCACAAGACAGCCTCCCACCAAGGTATTCATTTTTTGTGCGTAATAAGGAGGCACTTCCGGTGGGTCCGAGCTGACAACGGGGAGAACATTTTTTTCGCGAAATACGGTGGCCCATCCGGTGGGTCCCAGCAGTCAGGGGGAAACGATTTTTTTCGCAAAATACTGGTGGCCCGTCTGGTGACTCCCCGCTGTCAGGTGGAGGAATAATTATTTTTCGCATAATAAGGAGGCACTTCCGTGCGACTGCTGTGGACCCAGCTGTCAGCCTCTCCACGTACAGTACTCTTCCGATGGAAGTCGATCGTTGACCACATTGACCATGCCGTGCCAAGAGCACCACGACGGTGGACGACGACGAGGCCTAGGAAGGGGACGACGCGGAGCCGAGCCACGGGAGGCAGGAGCAGGCGGTACTACGGCCGGCCACGGGAGGCAGGAGCAGACGGCACGACCGGCGCTGCTTTGGGCGGCTGGAGCAAGAAGACCAGAGGTTGAAGAAGCACTATGGCCGTTGGATGGACATCATACGGTCACTGGAGTATTGACTAAGTTGACAAAGCCCTCCGTCCCTGTCAACTTAGTAGGCCCACAAGTCAGCCCAACAATATGGTCGGTCCCAGCTAGCAGGGGGTATTCATTTCTTTGGGCGTAATAAGGAGGCACTTCCTTGCGTGCGAAGATATAGCTGGTGGGTCCGACCTGTCAGCGGGGGGAACGTTTTTTTCGCAAAATACAGAGGCCCTTCCTGTGGGTCCTAGCTGTCAGGTGGAGGAGTCATTATTTTGCATGTAATAAGGAGGCATTTGCTTGCGTGCGGCCGTGGACCCAGCTGTCAGCCTCTCCACTTACAGTCCACTTCCGATGGATGTCGTTCATTGACCACGTTGACCAGGCCGTGCCGAGAGCACCAGGGCGGTGGACGACGGCAAGGCCTAGGAAGGGAACGACACGGAGCCAGGGAATACTCGGCAGCTGTTTCTCACGAGGAGGAGTACGAGGGTTTACTGGTTCGTCTGCCGTTGCCGGAGAATAACATCATGTGTGGGTGAGTAGAGGGATGGCTAGGCCAGCGATGGGAGTACGGTGGGGCCGTGAGGCCTGCGCGGCAGCATAGCCGGCCGCGGGAGGAGGGAGCAGGTAGTCCCGCCGGGGCTTGTTTGAGCGGCTGGAGCATGAAGAGCAGAGATTGAAGAAGCACGACAGCCGCTGGATGGACATCCAACAGTCACTGCTCTCGCGTGTTGACTAAGTTTTTTTTGAGAATCATGTGTTGACTAAGTTGACAGGGCGTTGCGTGTGCGTCAACCTTTTTTTATGAAAGCATACGCGTCAACCTGTAGTAGGCACACAAGTCAGCCTCAAATCTGTGGAAAACAGCATACAACCCATCTGCCATTATTTCTAATAATGTACAGCCCATTTGCTAATTCTTAAGATTTTTTGGAGCCCATCTTCTTTTTGTTAGCATTACACCCCATATTGTGGCCACGATTAAAAATTATACGAAATTTTGCATATTTCGGTGCGGTCAACTATTTTTAATCCAGAAATATCGATTCACATTCAAACTATTTTGAAAAATAATTTATATAAATATAAAATCCAAATAATTGTCCATGCATAAAAATCAATGGATTTTAAGATCTTGTAATGAAAAAAATTGAAACTAATTCCCAATTTGATGTGTTTTAAAAATGTACAGGCCATTTCTGGGAAAACCGAATGAAACTCTCATCGTCTTGAAAGATTTGCAGCCCAGCAGGGCCAATAAAGCAAGTAGGCCTTGTTTGGGTATTTCTTTAAAAAAAATAGAACTGGGCTAGCCATTTTCAGCAAGAAAAAAACACAACTGGGCTCATGATGTGGTAAACATAAATAAAACCCTGGCTAGACGGGCCACAGCCCCCGCACAACCCCGTTATTACCCTGGTCCATCGCTAAAACTAGTATAAATAACAACTGCTTGTTCCTCAAAAAAAATTACGCGACTTGCTGGATCCCTGGTGTCAGCCGCTCGTAGTGTAATTCTCTCGTTTATTGACAACATTGACAATGGCAAGAGCCCCAGATGTCCAACCATTAGGACCAGGAGGAACCATATTTTTGGGCTTGTATTATAAAGGCACTTGCTTGCATACTAGCACGACGCTGATGGGTCCCCACTGTCATCCTCTCCACGTACAGTCATCTCCTTGTTCCTCTCGGTTGTTGACGACGTTGACAACGCAAGAGGGCGGCGCACCGCGCACGGCAAGCGAACCAAGGCCTCAGGGCAGAGGACGATGGTGAAGCCTCGGACGGAACAAACAGGAGCCGTTGAAGATGCGCCGGTCCAGTCGCAGGCGGAGGGGAGTACGAGGGTTGACTGGTTCGGGCACGGGTGCGTGTTGGGGATGACGTCGCCAGAGAATAACAGGACGTGTGGGGGAATAGAGAGAGGGACTAGCCAACGTTGGAGGGTATGTACGGTAGGGCGGCGGAGGCGCAGCCAGCCATGGGAGGCGGGAGCAGGCGGGGCCGACGAGGTGGTTTGGTTTGGGCGGCTGGAGGAAGAAGAAGACAAGAGATAGAAGATACATGACAGATGTTGGATGTCAATCCAACGGCTGGTAGGCAGAATCGTTTGTTGACTAGCTAGTGAGTCGACACCACCTTGGATAGGCTATTTCCTCGCGGGTCCCAAATGTCAGAATCCAAATCTGCCACGGTCATGCAGCCTTTCCTATGAAAATTTACAGCCCATTTGATGTGCTAGTTCGAAATAAGTTTGTGGGTGCTGGTGGGGGCTAATCACTTGGCTTATGTAATGCACAGTGAGCTCAAGCAGCCGGCGTTGATGTTATTTCCCTTGGTTGTGATTTGTTACAATATTTCACTCTAAATTAAACGAATGGAAGGCCATTTTCCTTGTTTCAAAGAAAATATGACACTCACAGCCGAGTTGAAAAGGGCAGGAACATCTAACTCCAGCTTACAAACTGTACAAAAGCACGAGGGTTGATTGTTCATCAGGTTTACAAAAAAACCCAGATTGAAAAGGGCAACAACATCTAACTCCAGCACTGTTTTCGGCAGTCACAGCCAAATGGATCGGTGGATCGGTCAGGTCCATAGAATGAACATCCTGGGTCGTAAAATTTACTGGATTATGACCACAATATGTTGTAAATAGAAGCCCGGCACGTTCAGAAGCTCTTTTGCCCACTTGAAACTCCTTTTGTTGCTCTTCGACATACCCATCCGTCAAAACCATGCTGCTGATAAACTTAAGCCTGATGGACAATAGTAACCTCGCATTCAGCAGGAAGAATGTGACAAATCTTGTGTTTGCACGGTTGGCTACATATCATTCTAGCGTTATTGTCTTTAATCGAATCTCATGAGAAGTGAGAAAATCCCGATGCTTACAAATCCACCGATTGGTTATAACTTTCTTACCCCGTCCTGTTACCTAAATAGACGTGAAGATTGAAAACAGTTAAGGTCTGAAAGAAGAGTGTCGAAAGAGCAACAGCTGAACGGTTAATTCTAGTACACTATATGCGGGCTTCCAATGTGCGTGAAATTATCACCTTTATATACAACTTCTCCAGACATGGAAAGCATTGCAGCAAGCCAATAATCTTGTTCAGATCAAAACTATTCATTTGGATATATAAGATCTTGACAGAATCCAGCACCATTGATAGGCCATCCATGGAGAAACTCTTCATTGAGCATAGAACATAATATTAGTAAAAAATGTGTACTCCAAGATGATATATAAATTATGCGCAGAAATTTAAAATGCAGCTTATGGTTACAAGTGTAGATGATAATATAAAGTACCTGAAGAACTGTGGAGCCAAACACCATATTGAAATGAGCACAGAGATCATGTATTACACCCAAGGTCTCCAGTTTAGGCGCAGAGAGGACGGTTATTTGCAACGGTGAATAACTAGAATCAAGGATCAACCTTTGAAGTGAAGGGGCATCTTGGATGATGAGCTGCCTTTCGTCAAAAGAAATTCCAATTCTTACAAGGTTAGGCGACTTTATTTGGAGACAACCGATTCTAACTGTGAAAACAAGCACCAAGCACTCCAGCGCAGGGCAACTAGAGTGGATGATGCTGTGCAATGAGGCCTCCGATATACGAACCCGCACAAGTGAAAGTTTCTTGAGAAATGGGAGTCGAAGGTTTAGTACCAGATTGTCTGGTAGGTAGCACAGCGCAAAGGTGGCGGTGTGGAGAGAGGACGAAAACCGCGAGATGGACATCGGTGCTGAGGGCACAAGTTCATGGCGTTCGGTATGTGGTATGTGATTTCCAGGGGAATAGTAGAACTCAAGCAGCTGTAGTTCTGTGAATTCAGGGGATTTCAGCCAGGCGTCCACCGTGCAGGGCATGGTATGCTTGCTCAGGTAGCATGACGGGATGCAGAGGCTTTGAACGGAGCCCTGGTGGGAGGAGATGATGGCTCTGGGGATTTCAAAATCATTGAAGAGAGATAGCTGATGACAGTCGAGATTAAGGGGCATGGCACGCAATAGAGGGCGCCATCGAATTGAGAGGACTTGGGTGCGGCAGCAATCCTTGGTGGGGAGAAGCGAGATGATCTCCCCAAGGACGGCGTCCGGGAGATCGCTGATGCAGTCCACCCGAGATTCTACGGGTTCCTGGGATCCGGTGGGGGCAGGGTCGCCGCTTCTCCCCGCGCTACTGGGTGCGGGATCTACAACAGGCGTCGCCGCTGGCGGGAGCCTCTTCTTCTTGGTGCTGGGGTCAACCGACTCCATTTTCCTCGAGGGCGTCGCGTCGCGCTCACGGATTTGAGCAGAGTAACGAATGACGAGCCTAGTTGTAGTGCGAGCGAAGAAGAAGCGGAGCTGGGAGTTTTCTGTAGGAGTGAGGAAGAAGGGGAGCTGGGGTTTTCTGTAGGAGTGAGGTGAGGAATTTGGGGGTACGAGTGGAGCGAAGCTGACGTGAGGTGGGTGGGAGCGAGGAGGAAGAAGAGCACCCAGGTTTTTTGGGGGGGGGGTGTGCTGGGTGTGGGTAGCGCCTTTTGAATTTGAATTTTTACTATTTACTAGTGTGGATGGCTGTTTTGTCTTGGGCCCAGAGAAACAATTACTACTAGTACAGTGGAGACACTCTACAGCTACCCAGAAAAACAATTACTACTAGTACAGTGGAGACACTCTACCGCTTCTGGCTCCTCCTAGGTCATTGAAACGTCTCCCTCTACTGAATGCCGTTATACTTTTGTTCACCGACATGCGGGCCATGCAGCGTGCGGGCCAAATGCCATCCACCAAATTAGAAGGCAGTATGCAGGCGGAGAGTCACCCCGGTCGTAGCGCGGCAGTAACGAGCCGTCGTATCACAAAACCCCACCTCCCCGCAGTCTAAGTTTGACGGACAAAGCAACCATCATTTCACTCTTCGCTGAATCCCCTTCTCCCTCACCGTCTTCAAGAAAGGCAACACTCGCATCTGCCACTGTTCTTCTCTCCCAACGAAGGGAAGGTAAGCGGATCCGTGATGTTGGTATATTTTCGTTCAGAAAAAAAAGAACTTTTGCAAAGCAGTAACCGATCCTCACTCTCTTTTTTGTTTCATTGTCATTGCGATTGTGTTTTCCTTTCAGTGGTCTCCTAGTATTCGTCAGTTTCATGATGGACCAAGGAGAACCAGGCAAAGATCTGCCGATATTGGAGCAGACGCGGGAGGCTGATCCCCACGAGACAGAGAGCTCCAAGAAGATGGAGGCAACCACCGAGCCGACCCCAGATACGCTCACGGCCACTACTGAGATGGTCAATGCCCCGTTTGAGGTTACAGCCCCCATGGCACTGCAGGAGCAGTTTTCCCCCTTCGAGGATGTGTCCCCCCCCCCCCCGCTGAGCTGCCCAAGGTGATTTCCTTCTTTGCCGATCTCGATTGTGGTTTTCATCTAAGTATGTGGTGATTTTTTTAGAAAAGGAAGTATGTGGTGATTAATAATGCAAAATTTTATTAGCTTCGATGCCATGCTATACATAGTGGTTTAAATAACTTGTGTTTCTTATACTGAAAAGTAATTCAGAATTTGTTTCTGTTTCAATTAGAGCCCTGATGCAGACAAGGATTGTGTGGTTGTGCATGTCACTCGCTATGAGGCGGACGACCTGAATATACGCACTAGGAAAACAGAGTTCTTAGGCTGTTGGATCCTGGAAGCCATTTGCGGTTATACCAATGAAGAGTTGTATTCCAGCCTCACTATTGTCAGGCGTGTTGTCCAGGGTGTACTGAAGCACAAGAAGTTCAAAGCTACTCCTTCGTTTGTGAGGCATACTGTTCTTGTCAAGCTTACGCAGGAAGATGACGTGGCATGCCTCCACAAACAAGTTTATCAGTGGCAAGGCCACAAGGTTGTCTTCATGAAGGTTCACAGGATTGAGATGTTGCGGGACGTCCTCGATGATGTTCATGGCAAGGTCCGTCTTGTGTCCAACCCAAATTAGATCGAGGCATGAAATAGTTGCCCCAGCTAGTGTTTAACAGTAGTTTGGATTGTGTCTAATTATCGGAACCTTGCATGTTATCGACCCCTCTGGGGCTAGTACTCTGTTTGAATCCGTCTATGGGAACTGCTGCTACCTTTGTGTGCCCGTGAATCATGTGAGAACCATCGTAATTGTTGCCGAAACAGATGCGTCCTCACTAGTTTTTTCATGAATATGGCATGGTAAGACATAAGTTGTCACGGTTTATCATACGAGCAGTGTGTGTTTTGATGAAATAGAGCACTTGTTCGAGAACCGTGCGCCGATGTATACATAAGTACTTGTGAACACTGTTGGTGCTACCCCACTTGTAAGCAGTTTTGCAAAACACGGCACATTGGCTCAGCTCGCTTCAACACTAGGCTATCGACCAGCTAACAATCAACAATTTGTTGTCTGACATATAAGCAACTATGTATCTTGTTACAGTGGTTCATGCAGTTAATTGAGGCCACAATGTAATAAATTCCAAAACGTTCAACGCTAGTCCAGCGCTCATGTGGAACACTCACATTAAACTCGTCTTCATAAAAATCTTGAAAAGCATAAGTTAAGCAAGTTTTATACATCTCAATGATTCATAGAACATAACAAACATATACTAGTTCAGAGCAAAAGACAAAGTTGTGAGAAGGTTTACAAATCAGGAAAAACAAGCAAGGCTTCTCTGAGCAAAGGGCCTCCCGGCAGGCTTAAATTTCCTGGAGTTCACTCTGGTTTTTTCTTGTTGCCACCATCCAGGGTTAGGTTCTCTCATTCCAGAATAACCAATTATAATTGTGGTCTCAGCTGGAATGCTGAACTGAACCATGCAGTGTACTGACCAGTTGAAATTCTTGTGCATTCCACTAAATTTAAGCACCGTTATTTGCAGAAATAAGCAGACCACAATGCCTCTTGTCCGCGCACCTGTCCAAAAAACCGCCGTGCAGCCGTGCCAGCTAGTCCTCGATCCATGGAAGAACTGGCAGAAAGTGCATTCCGGGCTAGGATGCAGTTGTTTTTGCTCATCCCTGCACTGCAATCAGGAAGTAAAACATACGAATCAGCTTCTTTTAGACTGCGTTGGTCATTCTACCTTAGTTACTACCAATGTAGGGAATACCTTGAAGACTGGGAGGTTAGACGACGACAACGAGGGATAGCCATCTCATTTTGCACAGTTGTACTAAAACTGAGGTGTGTGCTTTTGATTGCGCGGATAGAAACGATACAGAGACAGACATCCCGAAACGATATGGAGACAGACATCCCTGTTTGCGCAAATACGAAATACGGTTATTTAAACAGTGACAGATATTACTACTTTCCCCCGTTTTCTCTTAGAACCAAGTCCTAGATTCATGCTACAGCTTTCCCACTTTCTTCCCTGTTTGAACCAACGCTTTGAGTTGACTGTATGAACTAGCTTTACTTCTAATAATAGTAGAAGTCTAGGTGGCTTTGGAACAGCGGACGGAACTAGAAAAGGATCCACACGAAGGGGGAAGAGCTGGGGCAATAGAGCAAGGCAGGTTTCGAAGGAATATATACCTGAGGGTCGTCGGCATGTGGCAAAGACGGCGTCGGGAGGCCGCATCTTGGCCACAATACCGCAGGGAGGAAGAAGGGGTCGGAGGCCCTCCCGAGCCGGCGCTCTCTCGGAGAGAACGGCACGGCCGCCGATCGGGACGCGCGGGCAGCCGTTGGTCTCCTCCCTCGCAGCCGACGACAGCGTGAACGATGCACCTACACCCCCTGCCCCGGTCAAGGTTGTCCGGTCGGATTTGTGACCAGCCGTGAGCTGAGAGAGAGAGTCTGGCCACCTATGTCTTGCTTAGATCTGGAGAGCATGAGAGAGTGAACGAGAGGAACCCTAGTAAAGCAAGCGCTAAGGCTCCTACTTTTATATATAGTGGAGTGATTTTTTTGTACCGGCGTAAAAAATGCGCTCCTACATGTACCCGCGAGTGGGTGTGAGAGAACTAGTGCGTGCGTGCACCGCTTCTCTTCGTGAGAGTACAATATATACTATGCCCAAAGAACGTTCGCTGCAAGAGTAATAATATAAGTGTGTGACATGTGAGCTAAAATAAAATGTGTGTGCCATCTTTTGTTTCTTATAAGTTCTGAGGGTAGGGTGTGAAGAGCACATATGTGCGTGACGTCTACCTGCAGATAGACGATGGGTGTCACGTGTGAGTCTGCGAGAGGACTCGGGAGAGTTGTGACTTGTGAGGGTGCGTGTGCGTGAGAGAGAGGGGGGCTCGTATCAATGCAATGCATGTGTCCGTAAATCAATATCCGACAAACGTTCGCCATAAGCCTTTTCCTGACGAACGCCGTAAGAACCATTAGATCGGCATTTGACAGTGTCAGTTTTGCCATGTCATTTAACAGAACAACCACTCCTCCTACACACAAATCTTCCACGTGAGTGTTAGCAACTACCGTATGCTCCCTCTGTTCCGAAATGCAATGCATATAGCTTTATTGAAAATTAGAATCTCACAAACTTTTACCGAGTTTTCATGTACCAAATTGCACATGTAGAATACCCTGTATATATCATTTCATTCATCTTCGAGAGGTAACTATAAAGATGGGCGAGGATTCTACAAATAAAGACCATCATATCACCCGCAGCAATTTCAACCATCCTTTAGTGTCGAGGAATATCATAGGAACTCTATATGATATGATTTTTATAGGATTTCTTTCCTTTAGAGCCAATTGGTTCATAGGAATAGATTCATATACTCTACATTTCAAAGGAAATAAACATGATATCATTTCTATAGCTTTAGAGCCACTTGGTTCATATGAATGGATTCCTTACTCCCTTAATTTCAAAGGAAAATAAACATTAGCATATTTAAATAGAAAAGTTCCTATGATATGAACCAAATTACATCTCTTTACTAATCCCTCCTCATAGGAATTGAGATACATGTCATCTCTAGATTCAATAGAAAAGATCCTATGATGTGAACCAAATGACATCTCTTTTCCAATCCCTACTCATAGGAATTGAGATCCTCCATGTCATCTCTTTCCCTACTACTTCCATGTACACATCTTCTATTCCTAAATAGATAGTACAACCCACTAGTAGCTTTTTTCCAAAACATGCAACTATGGCACAAGAACTATATAGTGTGCCAATAACTTTGAAAGATGGTCGCTGGATGAAGCTAACCCGACAGTGCAGAGATGGGCAAATCCGAGCACTACTGGCTGTTGGATATCATCAACATTCCACCAGATATGCCACATGTACAATTTAGAAGACTCCATGGTTGAACTTAAGCATAATGCACAAACCTCAAAACACAAGCACTTCTCCTTTGTTCTAGAATCTTCTGTGTCATAATTGATTCTTTTTCTAAATGAATGGCCATTATTTGTTTTTTACTTTATGATTTACAATGCACAACCCCATGAATCTTAACATTTTTATAAAACTAATTGATTTTGAATGAGATGAACTATAAGAACTAAACGAACATCTACATCATGCATATATGACTCAAAGCTTTACATGCTATAGTGTGTATTTATTCATAATTTGGTTTCGAAATCTCATGCGTTCAATACATGTGTACCTTACTAGTTTTGAGTAGAGTAGAAAATTTCACGCGGCCCCGGGTATATCAAAATGTAGGGCCCATGCATCATTGCCTTTCGGTCGAACCTACGTCCACAATTTTCTTTATGTGCTCTATCTCCACTGGTCCCCGAACCCAAAATGCTGCCTCGTTCCCGTAAAACCAAGCGGCCCACACATATTTAAGGCGTCGACTCGAACCCGTTTACTACGACGTCGCCCCGCATGCTGTAGTACTCCTACAAACCCTACTGCCGCTCTCATCATCGGTTTTCTTCAAGAGGACGAGGGAGAAGCCGATTTGTGGTGGAGGCGCTTTCAAAAAAAAAGGATCTGTAGTGGAGACCCCTACCTAGGGTTCCCTAGGTAGCTGTCGCACACATCATTGTTTTCTCTTTTCTTTATGCTCTTGCGCGCTAGAGTGAAATGATGGTTGCTTCGTCCGTCCAGCTTAATGCGAGAAAGGTGGGGCTTTGTGATTTGACCCCTCATCGCTCATTTTCTACTACTGCGGCGCTACGACCGGGGTGCCTCCAATTCCAACCGTTGCTCCGAACTGTAATTTGGTGCATCGCACGTGGAACAAGACGTGGATGAGCCACATGTGTGCCAAGGGGGTCTTCTTAAGTGTGTCGCCATTTCGTGTGCGGACTGACCCTGCTTGAGTTGCCATGCCAACACGACAGGAGCAGCCTACCACTTGGATTTGATCCCTGGTGAATCCCGACTATATTGATCTAAAAAGATACGTGCTGAACTACCCTCTCTGTCTCGTTTTTTTACCTGTAGGCGTCTCGGTTTATAGGGCCTACACGTAGTTCTAGGTCATCCATTTGACTAACTAAATATGAGTTACTATGTCACAAAAAGTATATCATTGCATTCTTATTGGTTGATATGTGAAGAAACAAGAAACGAGGTAGAAGTTAATGCACATATTTTGGGATTATTTTGTTTTCGTAAGATGACTTACTCACCTAGACGGAGGGAGTAGTTGTATTTAAAAGTCGAGGGCGGGGCTTTTCCTGCGCGGTAGGCGGGGCAGTTCCGCCTAGTCGGTTCAACAGAGACACGAGAAGATGAGGGTGTAGGCTGCTGCAAATGTAGGGCTGTGTGATTTGACAGCGAGTTACTGTTGGACAGGTGGGGCCCCATGATTTGACTTGCCATTATCATTTTAACTGCGGCGCTACGACCGGTGTGAGTCTCCCGATTCCTGACCACCTTCACATAGGGCCTCTCCCAATGCTCCACCATGTAGTAGTAGAGGCTGGCTCTTGCATGAGAGCCCACTTCTCCACTTTTTCCTTGCCTCTCTTTCCTCCACATATGCAAAAATGCCATGTAAAGTGCACTATTGTACTTACTTGCTCCTACAGGTGCTTAAGCTTGCCACATAGGCATAAAGTCTGATGTGGCAAGTTAATCAAGAAGAGAGAGTCTAGTTTGGTGACCCAAGGAAGAAATGGTGCTAAGCGCATGTACCTAGGTGAAAAGACAATTTTGAGTCTATAGCTAATTAAATGAAGCAAACTTAGCAACACCATTTCATTGGAAGAGGTCACTCCTTGGCAAATGCAATAAATACTAGTACTCCCTGTGTCCCATTATATAAGAACGTTTTTCACACTACACTAGTGTCAAAAACGTTCTTATATTATGGGACAGAGGGAGTACGAAGAAAGAGTTAGAGAGGAGTAAAAAAACAATTTTTGCTCCATGGCGCAATCCATCGATAGTGGAGTACTACCTCAGTCCTGGTTTATTTGTCCTCATTGTAATCTGTGCCAAATTTTGACCATAAATTTAACTAACAAAATGCTTATGCATGTCACAAAAAATTATATATTTGAAAACTACGTTCGAATATGAACCCAGCGTTATAATTTTTGTTAACATGCACTAACATTTTGTCAGTTAAATCTTTGGTCAAAATTTAGCACAAACTGCATAGGGGACTAATAAACCAGGCCGGAGGTAGTACTACTGTACAAAAGTATACATTTTTTAAAAGGCTACCATACTGTTCATCATATATATATATATATATAGATATATATATATATAGCCAGTTAAATTCTCAACCTAGAACGACATGCATGCCATGTAGTAAACCGTTCCGGAGGAAGTATAGTAAAAATGAGGTGATTTTACCGAGCGATCGGCGGGGGAGCATGGCCTGTCATGCGGTCCCATGTGTCATGATGTAACAAGGCGATGCGCGTGTCCCTCTTGAGGCAGAAGCAATACTAGTACGTGGTTTGAGATGATGTCGAACCGAAGTGTGAAATAATGACTGCTTCGTTCGTCTGGGAAGGTGCGGCATTGTGATTTGACGTCTCATTGCTCATTACTACTACTGGGCCGGTACGAGTGGGGTGCGTCCCCCCTGCTGTTCTGCACTGTTATTTGGTGCTTGACACATCGACCCGGTTGCTATATGTCCCACATGTCGACGACAGGAAGTACATAATTCATGAAAGGGAGCGTCGATGGAGGAGTATACTACAGAATTCATGAAAGGGAGCTACTTAGTTTTGGAAAAATCTGTTTTTATGGAGTACGTACCCACTAGCGTTTATAGGGCTCATCTAAAAAACATTCATTTTTCCGTTTGATAAGTCTCAATTCTACTATACTAGTAGTAGTACCATTACATGTTGGATTTTGAGGTGCATTAGATCACCCGACGCAAGCAGTGTCAAGAGGAAACTAACCAATGCATGTACAAGTTCATGGAAATTTAGTGGTCATTCATGCACTCGTTCTAATTAATGCCTCGGTAAACATAACTTCTTGAGAAAACGAGCGTACTGTGCAAACTACGAAATTAATTCGACCACTCACCATCTACCTTGGTTGGAGAGATTTTGAAATTGAGCCATAAACTGGAAAGGCTCGATTACTATTTGTGGCCTTGTATAGATGCAAAATGTATTTTTTTATAGTGGCCTTGTATAAGTAAATGGAGGGAGTACTAACCAAATCACGTACGTAACTAGTAGGGACGAGGAGTAAACGGAGGGAGTAGTAAAAATTTCTCCTCGTGCTGCGAGCCAATGCGCGCGTGGGCGAGGGAGCGGGCGTAAAGGCGTACATTAGTACTAGTAAGCTTCACCTTATCCTGCGAGCCACCGCGCCCGTGGGCGGGGGAGACGGCGTACTAAGCAAGTTTCTCCTCGTTTTGCGAGTTGACGGGACACATCAAAAGTACTCCAGTGTATAGAGCCTTGCCTCTAAGGTAGGCCCCACATGGTTTGCCTCTTTTTTTAATTTAACATAACGTGTCAAGTCGCAATTTGTTTGTTCACCCGTGGTAGACGATCCTCCCTCCACCAAGTGGACAACCAGTACACATGCCAAATTACCACGTGGGCTGCCTTTTTCATACAGAAATGAGCTCCACCGTGTACCCGCGCGGGTGTGGTTGGGAAAGAGACGGGAGTACGTGCGCCGTGCATGCACCTCTTCTCTTCGTGCACGTCCCTCACCTTCATGGGTGTGTGTGAGAGAGATACAAACCTAGACATAATGCGCCATCCATCCCCATGCCTCCGCCCAGTCCGACCACCAGTCACCACCACGGCACCACGCCCCACTCCTCCTCACCTTATCTCTCACATTTCTCCCTCCATTTTTATATACAAGGGGCCGCTATCAAAATTACAATTTGCAGATATACAAGGCCACTAACACTAATCGATGCAATATTAATGCTGTTTGCCTCGTGGTACTAGCAAAGGAGGACATTAATTATCCCTTGCATGCATGCGGGGGTTTGTAAAAAAATGCATCTTGATGTTCCGTGTAATGCACGGGCATCTTGCTAGTCCATGAAAACAACACATGGCAAAATTCCATGGCGAACGAGGGATTTGAATCTGTTGGGAGGGGCTGTTTGGATCTTGCCCGGGGTAGCCAAAATATTGGCGATCCTTTTGTCCACCGGTGCCTTTGCCACCGATGAACGAGGAATGGCTCGGGTGCTCATGCTGTCATGCATCCTCCAGCGCGCATGTTGGAGACGAGCTCGCACGAGCTGTGTTTTTTGTCCCACAACGCCGCCCGAGCCGCCCGCAGACCGACCGGCGACCCGCAAATTACGCCATCCAACCGTAGCCGCACACATTATGACAGCAACTCAACCAACCGGACGAAAAATTCAAGCAAACACGTAGACAAACTGATATTTCATATAAACAACGACGGAAATCATATAAATACCGGGTTTTCACACAAACATGACGGATTTTATTACATTCAAATGAACAACGCGGTGCTAGTTCTGGACAGCACAGGTCGCCTGCCGATCGATTTGTGTTCCTCATGTCCGGCAGCACGATCACCGGACTGCCGGGAGCCCCAGAGGTATATGCTTAAGCGCAAAGGACGGCTCGCTTCCCCACTGCCCAACTGATATCATTAGCTGGTGCCGAAGATGATGGTGGCCGGCACCGGTTCGAGTTCATCACCGGCCACTACTTCGCCATGGCCGGCACCGGCTCGAGTCCATCCTAACATTCCACTCTTCCGTGGAGCCCATGCGGGGTCGACGAAGGTCCTCGGAACAAAAGGATCTGGCAAGACACCTGCTGTGTACGCCGGCGTCGCCTCCGCGGTGGCCTTCATGGGACCCAAGCGGCGGCGGCCTACCGTGTTCTACTTCTCCTCGATGATGGCGGCGGACGCGGAGGCGCTGGCCACCGACTCGTCGCTCTCCGCGCACCCGGCTTCTGTCGCTGCTTGCATGGCGTGGCCGCTGGCATGGGAGTCTCGGCCACAGAAACGGGAGACACGGTATGAGGCGGCAGCGTGGACGGCAGCAACGACGCCCGTGCGCCGCTCCTCATCGAGCTGGCCTGGAGCGGCGAGTTGTTGAACCGCATGCCGGCTTGGGGCGGCAACTGGCTCCGTCGGGCAAGGGGAGGGAGGTGGATCAGCAAGCTGCATTGCTCGTATCCGGCGGGCTACCCAGCCGGCTTGGATGCGGAATAACTACTCTTCATAAGCCATTGTAAGAGTGGACAAAATGGTGGAGGAGATAGGGAAGCGGAGGAGGTGTGCGATTCTTGGCCGGTGTTTGGCCTCGTTTAAATAGGAGATTAAATAGACGATGGACGGGAGGAGCTCGGCCGGCGTTGTGTTTAACACCGGCCCGGTCATGAACGGACGTGTGTCCAGAGTGGGTTTCTCGGCTTCCACACGGGTGGGTTTCATGGAGGCGTTTGAATGCGGCACGGAGGCGTGTTCAGCCGGGCGTGCCGCGAGTGGCGCCCTCGACTCTGACCTAGGACACCGCGCCGTTCTTCCAGTGACGTGTGGGCTCTTTGGGTGCATGGCCAGCATGTCAGTGACCCAACACAGGCAGCGCACAGCAGAGGAACCTTTGGTGGGCCAGGGCGGTCAGAAGCGGGCATTTCATAAACCGATGATTGTTCATTGAGTGTGACGTCATCTTTTTCATGTAGTTAAGCCTACTATGTTGATAGCCCATTCGATATGTTGTGATTCATAAAGATCGATGAAAACATCAATGTTCTGCTTATCACAGATAAGATTGATTAATACCCATAACAATCCATGTCCTTAACAAAGGGTGCATGCACGTATAGGTTGAGCGTGTGTCTTGCATCGTGTGCTATGTGCATGCAGGCGTGTGAGTATTGCGTGCGTGCAAGGGTGCGTTTCAGTGTTGCATGCATGGATGCATACGTGCATGTGTTCGTGAGTGCATGTGTACGTGTCAGTGTTGCACGCCAGCATGCGTACATGTGTACGTTATGTGTACGTGTCAGTGTTGCACGCCTACATGCGTGCGTGTCTCGCGTGCGTGCATGTGTACGTGTGAGGTGAGGCTACATGTCAGTCGACTGACTTTTTCATCTCTGGTCATTAGATTTTCCAGCCGTTGGATTTGGATACGAAATCAAGGGCCTCCAGTTTATCATCAAACTCCACCCCCCTGAGCCGCCAACCACCATCGGCCAAACCGACCGCCCCTGCCGCCCGTGGCCGGCCCGCCCTCCCCAAAACCACTCCCCACCGCCGGTCCACCGCCGCACCGGCCATCCCTTTAGCCCCCCCCCCCCCCGCGCTGAGCTTTTTCTCCGGGGATCCCCACCCCACCGCCCAATGAACGCTCCCCGCCCCCAACCGCCGGTGACTGCCAACCAGAGGTCTCACGACTTTGAATACCCACCGACCACTAGTTTATTACCATTTCTGTCCTTCATATATGCGCTGATGGATGGGCCCTATGGTAATGTGCGCTGTTGAATGTGGACTGTTTGACTGGTCAATTGATCGTGTTATCAACAAATTACGGAGCTGTATGGTGAGCCAGTGACCGTATGATCACCCAAAAATGTACTGCTATTTTATTAACACAATACAAACTCAAACTACTATTTCTTTCTTTCATATACGGGCTGACAGGTGGGCCCCACGGTTACGCGCCCCGATGGTGCAACACTAGTTGTGCCGTTTGACTGGTCAATTGATTGTGTCATCAACAAAATATGGAGTTGTATGGGTGAGCCAGTGACAGTATAATCATGACATGTATTTATTTAACATGGTACAGACGCAAGGGCTCATATATACGCGCAAGCACTCACCGCTATAGGCACACACACGCGAACCCTACCCCTATGAGCACCTTCGAGAGAGTGGGCCAGCATATATGATCTTGAGATTTTACGAAGTCACCATAGGTGCCTTGTAGTCGAGTGGAATGTCTCCTCCCACTGAACATACATCGCCGGAAAATACTGAAATTAACACAAGATAAATGCGAGCACCGGGACTTTTACCTTTGTGGGCTCGAGAAACCACTATCCTCTAACCTTCCAACCACATGTTGGTTAGCACGACAAAATGTATGTGGTGACCGTGATGAGCTTATTTTGAAGTCCAATGACCATATCGTGCTTTCGCTTCAAATACAATGACCGTAAGTGTCGTCAACAAAATACGGAGCACGCATCAAATGCAAAGTCCATCAATGTCATCAACAAAATATGGAGACGTATCGTGAGCTAGATACCATTGTACTATTGTATATGCTTATTTTCTTAGTGGCCGATTGCGTGTGTGGTGTGGTGGGCACATCATTTCTAGTTGTGGTGGGTCAACATGAAGACTCATGGGTTGGTTCCATCCTGCGCCACATATAGGTTGGACTGAGACGTGTTATACGGAGACCCATGTGGAGGACTCGGCGTACAACACGAAGCTACCAGAGTCGCGGAGGACTCTATCCCCACTGGTGATAAGCCGACTATATATGATTTGTAACCCTAGGCCCTTAGTATGTTATACAAGCTTGGGGGCTAGTTCGTCGATAGTATACACACACGCACAATGCCTGGTATTCACGTGTACTTTGTACACACTCCTATCACTAATATACAGTACCAGGAGTAGGCTCTTTCTTCAACTGCAAGGGTCCGATCCGAACTAGGGTAAAACTTTGCCTTGTATTACCATCCAGCCTAACAGCCAGGGATATCCTACCGAATGACATGATGAAATCATATCTGCCAACTACTATTAGAGAGGTGTGTCGGGGGGGGGGGAATGTGTCACTACTAGGAAAAGGGCTATAGATGGAATTGACACTAATGGTGCACCAGACATGTGGTGCGCCATTAGTGTTGAAACTACTAATGGCGCACCCTGCCCACGGTGCGCCATTAGTACCAAATTTTTTTTGAACTAGTGCGCCTGTCCAAACATACTAATGGCGCATCCGCTGGTGGTGCGCCATTACTAGTTGTAACTAGTAATGGCGCACCAGCCAGAAGGTGCGCCACTAATGTTATTTTTTTTATTATTGTTTTTATTCCTTTTTTTGCAAAAGTACTAATGGCGCACCACCAGGGGGTGCGCCATTAGTAACCTGGATTACTAATGGCGCATTTGTTGCTGGTGCGCCATTAGTAAGTGGGCAGCAACAAGATATTTTGGACAGCCTCTCCTCCCACACTCACTTTCTCCCCACTTCATTCTCTCCACCGCCTCCTCCTTGTCTCGGGTGCCTCCTCTTTTTCACCTCATTTCCACCATAGATTCATTCAAATTAAGTGGTTAAGTTACCTTGTTTTGCTAGGTAAGTAAGGGGGGAAGCTATATTTATGTTGTTCTCCCTACAACAATGTGCACATGCACTTTTTATGGCCTAGCTAGATCTATGTATGTTCGTGGTGTTGCATATGTTTGTGGTGTTGCATATGTGTTTGTGTTTGGAGGTGTACCGGTATTTGAAATGCGATAGTTGCCAATATTTTGCCGGAATGTTGATTCATTTCCGTTTCGGCGAGAATTTTGGCATTAAGCATTCTTTTTGGTCCTATTTTTAGGGAAAGTCATGCCAAATTTTTTCTTGGTTCTAAAATATCGTTTTGCTCTACCCCGCAGGACACCATGGTCCGCACGATGACCGAAGGCATCGTGAATAGGTTTTTGAGGTCCGCGAAGGCCGAGATGCTTCAAAAGAACGAGACGGAGATAAGATGTCCGTGTCGAAGATGCAAGCTGAATAGCCTTATTGCAGACCCGGATTCCGGGCAGGTGTGGGACCACCTGCTCTTGCGTGGTTTCATGGATGGCTATTGGTGGCAAGGTGATGAAGATGACTACGAAGTCGTCCATGGGGGCCGGGCAAGAAATGAGGAAGGGCAGCAAGACAACCACCGCGGCTCGGGGGGGCGAGAAGACGAAGAATCCCCAGGAGATGATCACGACGGTGATGCTGTACACAGTCATCATGTAGAAGATGCAGGACATGATGATGATGCCGGCGGAGCAGACGACGCTGGACCATCGATGGGCTAGGTGCAGGACCCTCATATTCAAGAGCTGCTTCTCAAGCTGACGGATAACGCAAGAGCTGCCACCCGAGAGAAAGCCAAGATGGATCAACTTGAGTTAGACGCGGTTACTCCATTGTATGAAGGATGCAGGCCCGAGGATACCCGCCTGAAAGTAACGCTCATGGTTCTGGAGATGAAGGTAAAACACAAAATGACCGACGCATGCTTCGACGAGAACATGTCATTCTGGCACGAACGTCTTCCCAAGGGGAACAAGTGCCCGACCAGTTTGGAGGAGGCGAAGAAAATCGTGTGTCCTCTGGATTTACCGCACGTGAAATACCATGTGTGCATGAACAATTGCATCATTTATCGGGACGAGCACGCGGAGTCTACCATATGTCCGGTGTGCGGTGTCACTCGATACAAGAAGAGGAAGAAAGCTCCTCGAAAAGTGGTGTGGTACTTTCCGATCACTCCTCGTCTGCAGCGGTATTTCGCGGATCCTAAGGTAGCAAAGCTCCTGCGTTGGCACGCGGATAGGGAGGAGAAGAAGAGAGAAGATGACGCAAATGATCCGGAGATAGATAAAAAAGACAAGATGCTGAGTCACCCTAAGGATGCGAGCCAGTAGCAAGCGTTGAACTTCGAATACCCAGAATTTGGGAACGATCCAAGGAACATCGTGCTGGGCGCGAGCACCGATGGAGTCAATCTGTTTGGCAGCCAGAGAAGCACACATAGCACCTGGCCTGTGTTTGTGTGGATGTACAACCTTCCCCCCTGGTTGTGCATGAAGAGGAAGTACATTCACATGAGTATGCTAATTGAAGGGCCGAAACAACCAGGGAACGACATCAATCTGTATCTGGGGCTGCTGAAAGAGGAGCTTGACACGCTGTGGAAAACGCCAGCCAATACGTGGGACGCCGCAGAGAAAGAATATTTCCCTATGAGAGCCGCACTGCTCACGACGGTGCACGACTATCTCGGTTACGGATATCTTGCGGGGCAGGTAGTCCACGGATTTTCTGGATGCGTAAGGTGCATGGATGACACAACGTATCGCCAGCTAGATAGAGATCCCGGGTCTTCGAAAACCGTGTTCATGGGACATCGAAGGTGGCTTCGCGACGATGACCCGTGGAGGAAACGCAAGGATCTGTTCGATGGTGAAACCGAACCCCGAAAACGCCCGTGTACGAGGAGCGGCGAGGAAATAGACAAGCTGTTGAAAAATTGGAAAGACTGCCCACTGCCGGGAAAGAAGCAAAAGGCGCCAGAGCCGGGAAAGAAGCGAAAGGCGCCAGAGCCGCTACTGAAGGTATGGAAAATGAGGTCTGTTTTCTGGGACTTGCCGTACTGGAAGATCCACCGTGTGCCTCACAGCCTTGATGTCATGCATATCACGAAGAACGTGTGCGAGAGTCTGCTTGGTACCCTGCTCAACATGCCAGAGAGGACCAAAGATGGGCCGAAAGCAAGGGCAGACTTGAAATCAATGGGCATCAGGCAGGAGCTTCACGCTATATATGATGATGATGATGATGATGATGATGATGATGATGAGGCGAAGCAGGACACAGAAAGTCGTCGCAAAGGCAAAAAGGCCAAGAAGACCGGAAATGACTACCCTCCCGCGTGCTTCACTCTAAGTCAGGAGGAGATCGAGCAGTTTTTCACCTGCCTCCTAGGAGTAAAACTTCCTTACGGTTACGCGGGGAAGATAAGCAGATACCTAGACCCAGCGAAGCAGAAGTTCAGCGGGATGAAGTCTCACGACTGTCACGTGCTGATGACGCAGATACTTCCAGTTGCAATCCGTGGGATCATGGACGCGCACGTCCGTGAAACGCTATTTGGCCTATGCAACTTCTTCGACGTCATCTCTCGGAAGTCGATTGGCGTGAGGCAACTCAGAAGGCTACAAGAAGAGATCGTGGTGATACTATGCGAGCTTGAGATGTACTTCCCGCCCGCATTCTTCGACGTTATGGTGCATCTGCTGGTCCATATAGTGGAGGATATCATCCAACTCGGGCCGACGTTCCTGCACAGCATGATGCCGTTCGAAAGGATGAATGGTGTCATCAAAGGATACGTTCGCAACATGTCACGTCCAGAAGGAAGCATAGCCAGGGGCTTTCTGACCGAAGAGTGCATCTCCTACTGCACGAATTATCTAGGCATCGAGAACCCCGTTGGTCTGCCCGTCAACAGGCACCTCGGCAGGCTCGCTGGATGGGGTCACCGTGAGGGTCACCGCGAAATGCATGTCGACTTCGAGGGTCGACTCGCCGACTTTGAAAGAGCAAACCTAGTCGCGCTACAACACATAGACGTGGTCGATCCTTGGGTGGTAGAGCACAAAACCTTTATTAAGAAGACGTACAATGACCGAGGCCAACAAAGGACGGACGGAGATATACTCAAAGAGCACAACTCATGTTTCACGCGTTGGTTCAAGCAGAAGCTTCTGTCGTACCCTTTACATGAGGATTCTTCCGTGGAAGAACAACTCATATTCGCCTTGTCACAGGGCGCCGAGCACAACCTGATGACCTATGAGGCGTACGATATCAACGGCTACACATTCTACACCGAGGCCAAGGACATGAAGAGCGATGGTTATCAGAACTCCGGGGTAACGATGGAATCCTACACCGGTAACGACAAGGACAGATACTACGGAAGGATCGAGGAGATCTGGGAGCTGAGCTACGCTGGAGAGAAGGTCCCGATGTTCCGTGTCAGATGGGCCAAGAACGTCATAAAAGAAGACCGGTATTTCACCACCATGGTTATACCCGAAGCCAAATCCAAGACCGCGGGCGCAAACGTCACCGCGAAAAATGAGCCATGGGTACTGGCTTCCCAAGTGGACCAATGCTTCTTCATTACCGACCCGCCAAAGCCCAGTCGTGTTGTCGTGAGGAGAGGCAAAAGGAAGATCATCGGAATGGATGGAGTAGCCAATGAGCAAGACTTCGACAAGTACGGCGACCCGAGGATCGAACATGACGACGATGATGAAGTAGCAGCATACACCACAAGAAGAAGCAGGACCACCCTACCTAAAGGACGTCCGTTCCACAGAAGAACTCCATTTGTGAAAAAGAAGGGCAAGAAGATTGTGAATAGATAGCTAGCTAAGATCGATTGTATTTAAATCGTAGCCTTCATTTCTCGATTGTATTTCATGGGTACTTTTTGAACTATCATGAATATTTTTAAATTTCATGGACACTCGATCTCGATCCCCCTCCATCTCGATCGCTATCCCACCTCGCCAGATCCGGTCCCCCTCGCCGCCGAGCACCCCCCCAGTCCACCGGCCGCCGTCGCCGACCCCCCACACCCTCGATTCCCCTACTCAACCGCCGCCGCCGACCCCCCGCACCCCGCGCACCGTCTTATAAAAAAATAAGTATTAAACAGCTTTTTAAATGCTACTGTCTTATAAAAAAATATTACTATTATTATTTAAACAAGTTTGAACATATTTAAACACAAATAAGTATCAAACAGCTTTTTAAATGCTAAAAAAATATTTGTGGAGCCTGGGAGTCGAACCCAGGACCTCTTGGTGTGAGAACTGGCTGCTGACTAGTCGAGCTAGTAGAGGGGACTTGATGTGGATCAGTTCTGGTGGTACATAACCTGTTGGCTCGAGTTGAAATAAAAAAAATACTAATGGCGCACCACGGTGAGGTGCGCCATTAGTATGGATATACTAATGGCGCACCACGGTGAGGTGCGCCATTAGTATTGTGCCCGATCCCCCCTTCCCTCTCCCCCTTCGCCCGATCCCCCCTTCCCTCTCCCCCTCGCCAGTTCCCTCTCCCTCTCGATCCACCGCCGCCGCCGCCGCTGCCCTGACCCACTGCTCGCCCTCGCCCTCGCCCTCTCCCTCCCTCGCCCTCTCCTCGCCTTCCCTCTCCCTCGCCCTCTCCCTCGCCCTAGATCCCCTTCCCCTCTCCTCTCCCAACGCCGCTGCCCCGCCGCCTCGACGCTGCCCCGCCGCCCTGACGCCGCCTCGACGCCGCCCCGACGCCGCCCCGACGCCGCCTCGACCCCGCCCCGACGCCGCTGCCCCGCCACCTCGACGCTGCCCCGCCGCCTCGACGTGACCCCGCCGCCCGGACGCCGCCCCGTCCACACCACCGTCGCCGGAGCACCACCACCACCACCCGTCGCCGGAGCATCCTTATCATCTCCGACCGCCTCCTCCACCCCGACCCACTCCTCCAAGGTAAGCTACCGCCCCGACCCCTATCCCCTTCCCTCCTCCCATCCCATCTCCATATGAGCATGATATTTTGGGGGATTTCCTTCCTCTGTTGATTCGTTCTTGGGCTTTGCTGCTCCAACAGCAAAAGGAAAGCGTACAATGTCTGATCGATTCTGGACATGCATGGTCGCTTAGTTAGCAAAGTCGACTTATTTACAATACAGAGTAGCTCACAAATCTTAATACAACCTGTGTCAACTTAATTAGCCACTGAAATACAACAAAGAGGTTTATTTATGTAAGCTAGGCTAACTTAATCAAACATACTCCTACTACGTAGCTCAACTTCAATAGCAGATTGTAGGACCTCCATGTATCAATTTCCCTGAGTATATATAAATTGATGGCAACAAAGATTTGGCTTAGACTGTTCTGCTCATTGCTTGGCTGCAAAGGGTGACTTGTTGTATTTAGAGCATGCTATTGCTTGCATATAACCAGATTTTGCATATCATTGTTTCTTCTGTTTCCAGTTTTACTGATTGGAGTATGTTTCTGGTTGAGGGGAGAACTGCACTGTAGTAGTACTGATGGAGCTGAGAAAGAGAGTGGTTCATTCTGAAACTCAACTAGCAACAGGCAAATATTGTATTCCTTGAGTAAATCCTTTTCTGAGCTAAAATATATTTTCTTGTTGATTGAAGAATATCATATTCCCTGATTAAATCCCTGGGGAGTGATAATTTTTCCTATGTTCATAGTGTGAGATTGATCCAGATTGAATGTTATGCATATCTTAAACATAGGAGTGTTAGACATAAAGCATGTCCAGCAGAACCTTTAGTGCATCTTTGCTCTTGTTCATTTAGTTTCAGTAAACAAATATTGCGAAGCATGACATGGCCTTTGTGAGCTCCTTTGTATAAAATGAAATGCAAGGTTGCTGATACTGTAACCCAGATCACACAGATCATTTTTTTTTTCAATTTATGCAACTGTAAGAGTACCAACCAGATTACACAAATCATTTTTTCTTCAGAAGTGTGTCATAATTTCCCTGTCCTAATTGTTGTTTTGATTCAGAAGTGATGATTTGCTACAACCAGTGCATGCATGCCTTTTTTCTTCTTCATTTTTAGTAAAGTGCTCTGTTCTGGGTCATGGACTTTGTGCCATGGACCAGTGCATGCATGCTGCTGCTGCTGCTGTACTACTTGTCAAGTGATGCTGCTGCTGCTATCTGCGAGTTGCTGCTGCTAGTTGTGATTTTGTCAAGTGATGCTGCTGCTACTTGTGATCTTCTAAAATGACCCCTTTCTCCTGAAACGTTGATTAATTTCCGTTTCGGTTGAGAAATGGGGCACTCCAAGGTCAAGAAAATTAGCAAAGGTCATGCCCAATTTTCTTGACCTAGAAGGTGCCCGATTCTCAACCGAAATAAAAATTAAGTTGCTTTAGTGGTTGGATTAGTTTAGTATTTTTTTCACACACTCAGACACCCTTGCTTGCCATGTGTGTGAGAGAGATAGTGAGAGGAGACAAGAAGAAGGGGGTTAGGAAGATGTTGCCTGCTCATCAAAGCTAACCATCTCCCCCTTTTCACCCCTTTTCCTTTGTCTTTTGTGGGTTGCAAGGAAGCTACTGTCTTAGCTAGCTTAGCTTGTGCACAAATCCCAGTGTTACAATCTAGAAAATTAGCCTGCAAAGATGAGGTCCCATGTTGGCTGTACCACTGCATCATGCAACAGTGCCTTCAAGATCCAAGGCAATATCACAAACATCATAGACAATTTGACCAAACTCACAACCTTGTATCTTTGCAGCAACCAACTTTCTAGACACACCCCTCAAGAACTAGGTTACCCTGAGAACGTGGACTTGGACCTTAGCAACAACACACTAACAGGTTCTATCCCAAAACACCTAGGCAATATCACAAACATCTCTCAATTGTTCCTTGACAATAACCAACTTTTTGGCGACATTCCTCGAGAATTAGGTTATTTGGTCAACTTAGAGATCTTGTTCCTTGACAATAACCAACTTTTTGACCAAACTTTGTTTCTATTTAGAGAGAAACATGGCCCACAACGATGAGGCCGGGGGTTCGGGCGGCAAGGCATTCTGGGAGCTGTCCCAGGAGATGGAGGAACAACCTCACTTGTATGAGGCCGCCGCCTTCCCCACCGATCCTGAGACCACTGATGGTGCCGCCAAGGATGACCACACAGATGCCACCACTGATGGTGCCGCCGAGGATGCCACCACTGATGATGGCGGCGCCCGCACAGATGGCAGCCAACCGAAGAGGCAACGGAAGGACCGACGCCCGATCGTGCTCCTCACCCTCAAGGAGGAAGTTACTGAAGTGCACTCCAACGGGAATCCAACGGCGCCCGAACGAATAGTCAAGGGGTACTCGCTTCAGCTCGGGTGCATTGTCCGGAGCACCGTCTCGATCAACACCGAGAACCTGAGGCATCCTGACCGAGGGAATTTGCGCCACCTCCTCTTCACGAAGATGCACGAACGATACAAGTTCCCCGCTGAATTTGCAAACACAAGCCTCAAAGGGAATAAAGTGAACAATGCTGCCCTCACGAAGATGAGCAAGGCCCTGTCTACTTGGAAAAGCAATGTGAAGAAAATGATCGAGAAAGGTGAGAGTTATCAGAAGATCAAGGAGAAAAATCCTTCGATCACCAAAGATGACTACAACGACTTCAAGATCAATTGCTCGAGCACCGCAAGCTCCCAATCAAGTGAGCGGGGGAAACAAATGCGGGAGCTGAACATAGGGGAACACACACTCGGTTCCGGCGGTTACAGAGTGGCGGAGCCTATATGGGATAAGGAGGAGGCGGACCGTGCCGAGCAAGGCCTACCGCCCCTCTTCGATAAATACAGCGGTAACAAGCAGACCAGGAACTTTGTCAGGGCCCGGTACAAGAAGGACCCGAAAACAAAGGAGCTTACCACGGATCCGAAGACCAGGCAGCTTGAGCTTGTTCTGGTAAGGAATACACCCCCGCGTAATTAGCTCCATATGGTTGCATTCTAATTAATGAAGCCAAATTTCTAAATGGTTCACATTCCTTCCGCAGGCGACTGAAAGCAGTAGCGCGGGGTCGACTAAGAGCAACCCTTGGGACACCACTCTAAATAGGGCGTTGAATGTAATGAAGAACAAGGATAAGCTCAGTAAGCCGACGTCAGCTGGTCGTGTGGCCGGCAAAGGCTTGTCAACAAAATGGGGGTCATACTATACCGCTGGTGTGCGGAAGGAGAAAAAGACCAGCTCGAAAAGCCAGGCGCGAGAGGTTCAAGAACTCAAGGCACAGGTGGCGCGGATTCCGGAGATTGTCCAAGAGCAAGTGGAACAACGACTCGGAGCGACGATCACCGCCCTTGTGCCTACCTTGATCTCGGGGTTGAGTGCGTGGATTGCGGGCGGCCAACAGGGGCCGCCCCCGATTCCTAGCTTCACGGCCAACAACTCGCATAATGCGATGGCGGGGCCATTGGTGCCTCCGGCGGAGGCGGCATTGGTGTCTCCGACGCCGGCACGGGAGCTTAATGCACCCGGGTGTACGCCGGCCGGCACCTCTTCAGCAAGCGGCCCCTCCGTCAACTGCACGCCCGCCGTTGGCGGTGCGTCGACATTAGCCGAGCTCGACGCCATCATCACGGTAACTAATTAAGCCTCTCGGCCGAGGACTTCATCTCCTTGCCTTTGATTAGGCATCCCTGACGCCCTACATGTTTTCGCAGGGCGCCGCCGACGTTCCGTGCACTCTCCTCCACTTCATGAATAACGAGTTGGTCAATGTCGCCAAGGGCAAAATTGTTCAACCGGGCAACCCCTTGTTCCACGGTACCCAGATGCCACCCAACTTGTTTAGGGTTCAACCGGTTCGGGCGCTGCCAGGCTGCGACGACTTGTTACCTCCGATTCGACCCGTCGGGGCCGACGATGAAGACGTGATGACCCTCAGCGCCTGCCTGAGCTGGCCCCTGCTTTGGCCGAAGAGCCAGATTCGTTTGGGGGCGGGGGACACCACCCCAAAGACAACACCGCCAGTCGTGCCGGCGCCAAGTCGGCCCCATGGCAAGACCGCCGTAACGGTGCCGGACATCCCTATGCCACTGGATCCAAACATGCATATGGCACAGGATCAGAACGACGACGACGACGACGACGATGATACATTTGGCAACGTCGAGCAGTACTTTGCCGAGCATGGGTATGATGGCGACTTCATGGGGCCTCCTTCTCAAGAACCAAACCCAACAAAAGACGTGTGCGATCTAGCTGGTACCGCGGAGAAGCCAAGTTGCAACAGGCGCCGTCTGGCGTTCAGCTCTCAGGAGACGCCTCCAGCTGCCGACTTCACCGAGCCTCAGATAGGCGAGGTGCGAAATATTATCAGCCCCAACACACTCAAGAAGGTGGTCTGTGAGCAGAACTCGGTCCCATTACAGGAGAAGAAGAAGGCACGCAAAAGAAAGACTAAGAAGGGTGCGAGCCAGCCGGCACCGAGTACGATCCGTGCTCAGGACGAGCCACCTTCACCGCAGGATATCTCGAGGAGGGTGCATGTGGCGGGTAGGGCGATGCTACCGACAAATATGCTCAATGCTGCAACCGGTGCTATGTGGAGTCTGCATGACAGTGTTCTTTCTTTGGAGAAGCGGCGTCTCAGGGAGAAGGATGTGGCATACCCGGTTTTCGCGGCCAAGGTGCCAGAGGGCAAGGGCTTTGTGGATAAATCCATCGGGCGTACGATCGTCCTGCTTTTGATGACATCCACGCTATGTTGAACCTTCATCCGCTGCACTACACCTTCGTTCAGCTATTTTCGCTGAGTATGGAGATGCGGATCATTCGCGACAAGACCCTGGACATCGTGATAGTCGACCCCTTCTACATGCGTGCCAAGATCTTGGGCAGCGCTGGGGACCGGCAAGTCGCGAGTTCTTACCTCGAAGGCGTCATTCTGGCAAACCAAGATAAGGATAACTTCCTCGTGCCTTACTTTCTCGAGTAAGTCCTCCCCTCAACCGGCCCGTAACATATGAATTCTTACATTTCGATCCTTTTTCTTTTAACATTCCGTGTTTTCTGCAGTGACACACGTTGCACGCTCATCCTCCTAAGCCCCAAATATTCCATGGCCACGTATTTCGACCCGGACCGTCAGTCGAACGTAGACTACACAAATGTCAAGAAGGTTCTTGATGATGTTCTCCCCGGCTACGCCAAATCTGGAGGCACCTTCACCAGGCCTATTCGTAAGTATGGCAAGCACGTGTTCTCCCACAATACGATGTTCTGCTGCGTCAAGCAGCCGCCTGGCAGTCAGAAGGGTGCCTACTACGCCATCCATCACATGCGGGCGATCGTACGGGACCATCATCAACTTCTGCTACCGAGTAAACTCAAAGATTGGGCCGCGAGCGTGTCAGCAATCCAGGACGCGGACCTCCGACAAGAATTCTTTCGCATCCAGTCGGAGTTTGCGGAAATCATCCATCAAGATGTCCTTCGTACCTCGGGGCAGTTCTACCTCAGAAATCAACCGTCCAACAGTGACATCGACACAATGCTACAAATGCAGGCTGACAACGACCGTTATTTCATGACTCCCATGATAGACGGCGGCTTCATCCACGCTCCGGTCCCTTGAGTCGAGTCGAAAGCAGTGATGCTGTGTCTAGTTCTGAAACATCGATTGGCTCATGTTGTAATTAAACTTTAATGAACTTGTAGTATGTCTCTTTGGTTTCGAGAGTCGTTCAACTTAGATGTAATCGATGCTATTAATGTCTTGCTTTTCTCTTCCGATCGTTCTGTTGCATACTTATATATTGCTTATGTATTGTCTGTGAATTGGTACTAACGTTTCGTTTGGCTAGTGCATAGCGATGCCGACGTATGTCGTGTACAAGGGTAAGGTTCCCGGAGTCTATGATGACTGGGAGGAGTGTCGGAGACAGGTTCACCGATTCAGCGGTAACAGTTACAAAGGGTACACCACTAGGGCCGAGGCCGAATCTAGATACGCCCGCTATCTAGCGGGAGAGGGGAGGGAGCGTTGGAGGAACCGGATGAAGACAAGTTTCATCGTGATGATGCTCATCGTGATGACCGCAGCTCTCTTCTATGTGATGGTAGTTTAGATGATCGATATCGACTTGTAATGTGAAGACAAACTCGCTACTCGCGGTCTCGAGACTTGTAATATAATGTTCTATCTTTGTTCGGTCTTTTCAATTCGGAGACTAATATGATGAATTGTATTCGGAGACTAATATGATGAATTGTATTCAAAGACTAATCTTCTATTGTATTTGATGAATCTGTTGTTGATGTGTGCTGTCTATATTTTGTCAAATTATACATTTTGTAACCTGTGCAAAAACAGAAAATAATAAAATAAAAAAAACCTAATATTCATACTAATGGCGCATCACATGACAGTGCGCCATTAGTATGACAGTGCATACTAATGGCGCATCACTGGGTAGTGCGCCATTAGTATGCCGTGGTTACTAATGGCGCATCCAGAGGTGGTGCGCCATTAGTATGCCAAAGCACCTGGGTATACATGGCCCCTGGGAGGCATACTAATGGCGCACCCTGGCCTATACTAATGGCGCACCCGCGGTGCGCCATTAGTATACCAGATACTAATGGCGCACCAGGTGGTGCGCCATTAGTAAAAATTACTAATGGCGTGCTATTAATGGCGCACCACAGATGCGCCATTAATAGCCATACTAGGTGCGCCATTAGTAGGGGTTTTTCTAGTAGTGTGTGTGAGAGAGGCCTAAAGATAACGTGCGTGCGGGAGACACGTAGGCACATATATGTGCGTATAGAGGGCTAGTAGAGACCGTGCATGTGTATATATGCATGTGAGAGAAATGGTATTTTCCAACTGAGATTAGTGAAAAGAGTGGTACATAGTAGTCAGAAAGAGAGAGAGAGAGAAACAGAGCGAGCATGTGCGTGAGACACCCCGACACCCTGAGAGAGATTGTGAGCATGTGTGAAAGAGAAATGCCGATGCATATAAAGTGTGTGCACTTATGCGTTAGATAGAGAGATATATAACGCGTTTGTGAGAACGGGGCAAGGCATAGTGCATCTACATGTAAAAGGCGGTTCTACGCATTAAATTAAAATATAAATGGCATTATTATATTTGGATGAGATCATGAATTTTGCAAATTTGCGTATGGACGAAAATCGGTCTATCAGACACCCATACTCTATTGAATTCTAGCATGTGCATGTGTTTATTTCATATTATCGATCCATAGTGTGAGAGCGGTTTGAAATACAGGCAATGGATGCTTTTGCAATTCATATATAAACATTAATTAGTGCACTCCATGTTGTTAGTGTGAAGCACTTTATACATTTGTGACTTGCATGGATACATTCCAAATTGCTAGCTACGAAATAAAATACATGTCGAATTCAACATAAAGGGGGTTTCAAAGATTCGAATTCATAGGAAGTGCATTCATCTATTTGAACCCGAGATAATGGCATTTATAAATTAGATGTAAAAGGGGGCATCAATCTTTGTTGTGAGTTTGAACATGCGATATATATTCATACGCATATCTAACTTTTTTTTGCAACCAAGGAGATTATACTTGGAACCATGCATGAACTGAGGTAAGTTGCATATTTTTTAATATATACTCCTGTACAATGTATATTAAAATGTACCCCCTCCATTCCAAAATAATCGTAGCTTTAGGATTTTCAAGAGTAAAGATTTGTGAAGTTTGACAAATCCTGAAAGTTCAATTCAAGAGAACCGAAAACGTTAATGCTTATGCTCCCAAATATTGAACGAAGCACCAAATAGGCCTCTGGTCACCCAAAACCGCGCGAGACTAATGTTTTGGTGGTAGGAAATTACTGTTCTGACTCTGGCCTGTGTAGCCTATCGGCCCGATGTCCAAAGGTCTAAACCGGGGTAGGTTCGTAACTTCACCAAGACGTCAGTGTCAACCGCCTCCAAGAAGCATTCATACGCCGTGGGCGCCTAAACACCCATGCGCTCGGCCGAAATCTATCCCTCCCACATTTGGGACACCTGACATGACTGTCCTACCCCCAACCCGCAATATGTCTGAAATTTTAGATGGGGGCAAAGTTTGTAACTATACCCAAATTTCAAACAAGCACGTCTCAAACCGAAACATTGTTCCCGCTTAGTTCCCCGCCTCCCTCCGTTTCCCCATTCATACTCCGTGGGAATTAAAACTCCCTCTCCACCAGCCGCAAAACCTCAGGCGTCCTCCACCCCATAGCGGCCAATCCAGCGCCGCCCTCCTCCATCACACCGGAGCCGGTACCCCGACGTCGTCGTCCAACGCAACCGAAACCGCAATGCCCTCAAGGACTTAGCAGCTGAAGCCGAGGCAGAGCTGCCTCCACGAGGCCAACACCAACGTGCGCCGTACTAGAACCACTCCGACCATGCCGTCCTGCGCCTCACTGCTGCGGCTCCATTGTCGCAACCGTCCACCGCACCGGAGCTGTTCCCGCTACGCCGTCATTCGCCGCCTCAGATCTGCTTCCCCGCCGCGGACAGATGGCCATCGCACCACACTCAACAACATGGCCATGGGTTCGTCCAGGGCTGCAACGTCCTCCACAACTTCTAGTTTCTGGCAAACAACAAGATCGTCGGAAAAACAGAAGGAGGAGACAACACTGCCAGCAGAAAGAGGTACTCCTCTTCCCTTATTCATGCAAATTTTACGTCTCCGCTCACACCATATTCATCCCACGAAAGAAACTAGTTGAGCGCTTCTTACTGCATCTTCTTCGTGATACTAAATGCACAAGGTTTCCTCCCTTTTACTATTTCACCTTTGCTAGAGGTCAGTAGCCCGCCTAGATTTCAATTCAGGGTCAGTCAAACCGCAATTAAAAGAAGCAGCACCCGCTTAGGTGCGCAGAGCACCTAGTCCGCCTGTTCCCCGGGGAAGCGGCGCATCGGTGTCTATCATAGGGGTGTGGGGCGCAGGAGCTGCTTGCGCCCGATCTGGAAGTCGGCGGGGATTGAATAGATGGCCCGGGGGGCGGTGCCAAGCACGGCGGTGCGGTGATGTCGAGGGGAGGGCGCAGGCAGGGGAGTAATACTAGGCCGGTGGTCGCTAGCGTTTCGAGGAAGATCGTCAACACTGACTGGCTGGAGGTAGATGAAGGCGATCTGCCCGTTCTTTGTACATCGGACGGTGCAGAAAAAATGGACTGACCTATTTGCTTTCAGTCGACTGTTATTTTCATAGAATCTTGTAGTAATTGAGTGTGCCATGCATGTTGTAGAGCTATCATATGTCTCCCGTCATTTATTTCTCACTGACCTGCTATCTGCTACCTTTACACTGTACTAATTGTGCACACACTTCACCCATACTCACACTATTGTTTTTTTATGCATGGGTATTTCAGACTCTGACGCAGTGTTGATGAATGCAAAAAAGAAAAGACAGAAGTCGCTCTAGTGTAATTCGAAGATAAGCACTAAGCATTTTAGCGCTCTAATGGGTGCAGTGTCAGCAGTTGGAGACAGTAAACGTAGCTCTACAGTTGATGATCTCAATTGCTACACACAACCATCCCAAGTGCTTGCTTTAACTTCGCGTTGTCAAATGTGGTTGCATGTTGCATATGGTGTCTAACTTGTATTGCTTCCAATTTGGTTAAATTGCATCTACTTACTTTACACATTATACCTTTGATAATGACCTGCCTTCCTCTTTTTGATAGATACTACATATGTCTATTAACCATGTTCGTACATCAAACTAATGCTCTTTTGTATCCCTCGTCAATCACTTATGATGAGACAGTCACCCGGGTGGGTTACTTGAGACGCCCTACTCGTTTAAAGAGTGCAGTGTCATCCTCCCCACATGATTCTCAAGAAACAGCAAGGCTAAATGAAGATAGTCAACATAGCTCTCTAGTTGATCACCGCAATTCCCCCACACCACCATCGCAGGTGCTTGCTCTTACTTGGCAGTGTGATATGTGGTTGCATGTTGCATATGGTGTCTACCTTGTAATGCTTCTAATTAGGGTAAATTGCATCTGCTTAGTTAACACATTATACCTGTGAATATGACATGCCTTCCTGTTTTTGGTACATACTACGTCTTTCTATTAACCATGTTCTTACATCAAACTACTTTTCTTGTGTATGCCTCATCAATGCTCCTAATTTGTTAAATTGCATCTCCTTAGCTTACACATTATACATGTGAATATGACACGCCTTCCTGTTTTTGGTACATACTTCATCTGCCTATCACACCATGTTCTTACATCAAACTACTGTTCTTGTGTATGCTGCGTCTATCGCTTATGATGAGACAGTCACGCGCGTGGGTTAATATGAGACGCAATACTCTTATAAAGAATGCAATTTCATCCTCTCCACATGATTCTCAATAAGCAGCAAGCCTAAATGAAGATATTGAATGTTGCTCTATACCTGAAGACAACACTTCCCCTACACCACCATCATGGGTGCTTGCTCCAACTTCGCAGTGTGATATGTGGTTGCATTTTCCAAACGGTGTCTAGCTTGTAATGCTTCTAATTAGGGTAAATTGCATCTGCTTAGTTTACACACTATACCTGTGAATATGACATGCCTTCCTATTTTTGGTACACACTACATCTATGTGTTAACCTTGTTCTTACATGAAACTACCTCTCTTCTGTATCCTGCATCAATCACTTACGATGAGTCACCTTTATTCATTGCATATTGCATATTATTTCTAGCCTATTGGCATGTATTGCTTCTAATTTGGTCAAATACATTTGTTAGGGCACCCTTTTAATTTGGTAGAGTGATATTGGTTTCATCTTTCATATGGTTTCTAGCTTGCATCGATTCTAACAAGTTCAAGCACCTTGTGCTTAGTTTACACTTTATACATCATACATGTCAATATGTCACGCCGTCCTGTTTTTCATACATATTCCATCCTCCTATCATGCGGCTGCCTTACATGAAAGTAGTGTTCGTCAGTATCATGCATCAATAAGTTCTGAAGAGCAAATTTTATTCCTTTTTCTTGTGGGTTTGACTTGACAAGACAAAATCAAGAAAGAGAAAGGAAAAGAGTAAGGAAGGCGATGATGGTGGTCCTCTGCAGCAACATAAACGGAGCATCTGTACCGATTCTCCTTGTACTGATAGTGCATTACATGGTCCAAGTCTCCGCTCCCCTACTCCACCATCCAAGGTGCTTGCTCTAACTTGGCAGTGTGATATCTGGTTGCATGTTGCATATGGTGTCTAGCTCATATTGCTCCTAATTAGTGTAAACTGCATCTTCTTAGCTTACACATGATACATGTGAATACGACACGCTTTCCTATTTTTGGTACATACTATATCTGTCTATCACACCATGTTCTTACATGAAAGTACTCTTCTTGTGTATCCTGCATTAGTCACTTATTATGGGACACCTTTAAGTTGGTAGTGTGATATTCGTTTGTGTCTTGAATATGATTTCTAGCATGTATTGCTTCTAGTTGGATGAACACCACCTATGATGAGACAATTTTAACTTGGCAGAGTGATATTGATTACACGTTCCATATGGTGTCCTGCAGTGTTTCTAATTTGTTGAAGTGCCTTCTGCTTAGTTACCACATCATAGGTGTGAATATGTCAAGCCGTCCATTTTTTCCTACATATTCCATCCTCGCATCATGTGTTTTCCTTTCATCCGAGTAGTGTTCATCAGTATCATGCATGAATGAGTTCTGAAGAGCGAATTTTATTCCTTTTTCTTATCGGTTTGACTTCACAATGCAAAATCATTACAACTGTAGGAAATTAGTCCGGGAGTGGATGATGGTGGTCCTTTGGAGCAACTCAAACAGGGGTCTCTAAAGATTCTACTCCGCCATCCTCCCAACAATATTCGCAAGACAACACAAGGTTGGACAGTCAACATAGCTGTGTAGATGATGATCACATATCCCCTACTCCACCATCACAGGTGCTTGCTCTAACTTGACACTATTATATGTGGTTGCATGTTGCGTATGATGTCTAGCTTGTATTGCTTCTAACTTGAATTGCATCTGCTTACTTTACACATAATGCCTGTGAATATGACACGTGTTCCTGTTTCTAGAACATACGTGTACATGATGAGCACATCTCCCCTACTCCACCATCACAGGTGCTTGCTCTTACTTGGAACTGTTATACATGGTTGTTATTTCCATATGATGTCTAGTTTGTATTGCTTCTGATTATGTAGAATTGCATCTGCGTAGCTTACAACTTATACCTACAACGATCACTTACCCATAAGACACATTTAACTTGGGACTATGATGTAGGTTGCATCTTGCATTGTCTTCTAGCTTGTACTTCTTCTAATTTCTTGAAATGGCACTTACGACGAGACACTTTTTACCTGATAGAGTGATATTGGTTGCATGTTCATATGGTGCCTAGCTTTCATTTCTTCTAATTTTGTTGAAATCCCTTCTGCTTACTGCTTTTTCATACATATTCGATCCTCCTATCGTACGTGTGAATATGAAACACTGTCTTTTTTTGTATATATTCCATCCTCCTATCTTGCGCTTGCCTTCCATCAAAGTAGTGTTCGTCTGTATCATGCATCAACCAGTTATGCAGAGCTAATTTTATTCATCTTCTTGTGGTTTTGACTTCATAAGGCAATATCAGAAAATAGGAAGGAAAAGAGTAAGTTAGGGGATGTTGGTGGTACTCCGCACCGACGCAAATAGAGACTCTCTAGATTTGCCACTGCTACTGCTAATGAAGTTGAAGTCCCAAGTCTACATGATGAGTTCATCTCCCGCACTCCACCATTGCAGGTGCTTGCTCTAAGTTGATAGTGTGATAATTGGTTTCATGTTGCATATGTTGTCTAGCCTGTATTTCTTCTATTTTGATTAAATTGCACCTGCTGAGTTTATACGTTATACATGTGCATATGACATGGCTTTCTGTGTCTAGAATACACTTCATCTATCTATCATACCATGTTCTTACATCAAAGTACTGCTGTTGTGTATCCCGCATCAGTAACTCATGATTGGACGCTTTTAACATGCCAGTTTGATCGTGGTTGCATCTTCCATTGATTTCTACGTTGTACTGCTTCTAATTTTTCGAATTACCACTTATGACAAGACACTTTTAACTTGGCAGAGTAATATTGGTTGCATCTTTCATATGGTGTCTAGCTTGCATTACTTCTATTTTCTTGAAAATCCTTCTCCTTAGTTTGCACATCATAGCTGTGAATATGTCATGTCGTCCTGTTTTTCTTACATATTCCATCCTCATACGGTTGTCTTACATCAAAGTATTGCTTGTTTGTATCATGCATCAATGAGTTCTGAAGAGTGATTTTATTCTTTTGTGTTGTGGGTACAGCTTGACATGGCAAAGTCAAAAAAGAGCAAGGAAAATAATATAGTAGGAAGTGTTGTTACTCGTCGGGTGAAACGGAAAAGGTTCTACCGTCGAGATTCTGCTGGTACTTATAGTGCAGTAGAAGGTCCAAGTCCACCAGCTAAATCTACAAACACAATATCACCTGCTCCACCAGCTGCAGCGTCCGCTTCAAGTGTACCAGCATCTCAACCAGTTACTCGTTCGTTTGCTCCGGAACTAGCCAGTTCCCAAGCTGCCTTCACACCTAACACTACTTCCAAAGCACTGCTGACACAATAGGACTTGGCAGATCAGATGAACCTCATTAGCATCAACACCAAGACGGTATCTGACCGAGTAAAGTTGCAGTTGCATGCTCCTTTATATGTACTCTCACAGTTTGATGTACACTAACACTTTCCATATTCGTTGTTGAAATAGCACCACGGTGCAAGCAGAAACAGACATCAGGGATAATGCTTGACAGATTAACAAAATCTAAACGTGGAAGAATGGAGATCCATTTTGAGGCAGGTTTAAAAAGGCCACGTAATGCTACAGAGTCAGCCAAGTTAGTATCAGAGGCAGCCGTTGCCGTTAGGTGTCATGCGCGTATCCTCCCAACGTGGATCCAGTACAGGAATGAGAAAGACAATACCCAGTTTAACACCTTCCTTGACCATTTATCCGTAAGTAATGTTATTCATCACAATTAGTAATATTGTCTTGCTCTGTCCCATACTTTCTAGCTTCCTCCTAATAAGACTCACATTCTTTTTTCAACAGATGAGTTTCAAGTTGGATCCGAAAGATGATGCAACTAAACAAGCATGCACTCATGTTTTTCAGTCTGCTCTGCGACAGTATTGGTACCACTATCGGTGTCAAAACCGGTGGATCTCAGGTAGGGGGTCCCGAACTGTGCGTCTAGGCGGATGGTAACAGGAGACAAGGGACACGATGTTTTTACCCAGGTTCGGGCCCTCTTGATGGTGGTAAAACCCTACTCCTGCTTGATTAATATTGATGATATGAGTAGTATAAGAGTTGATCTACCACGAGATCAGAGAGGCTAAACCCTAGAAGCTGGCCTATGGTATGATTGTTGTTCGTCTATGGACTAAAACTCTCCGGTTTATATAGACACCGGAGAGGGCTAGGGTTACACAGAGTCGGTTACAATGGGAGGAGATCTACATATTGTATCGCCAAGCTTGCCTTCCACGCCAAGGAAAGTCCTATTCGGACATAGGACGAAGTCTTCCATCTTGTATCTTCATAGTACGGGAGTCCGGCCAAAGGTCATAGTCCGGCCATCCGGACACCCCCTAATCCAGGACTCCCTCAACCACCTTAGAAAATCTCACTTTGAAGGCAAGGCTAACAATGAAATCGCCCAAACATCCCAAGTGGAATATATTACAAATGAAGACTGGACAACCCTTGTTAAACACTGGTCTGATCCAAAGTATCAGGTAGGCTATATGTGTTTGATCAGACCACATATTGAACTTGTATTTATGTGTGTGTCTTACAAGTGTATCTTCTTCTAGGCTAACTGTTTGAAGAACAAATCCAACCGTTCTAAAGTGAAATTCCAACAGACAACAGGATCTCGTAGCTATATTGCACACTGCGAGGCTCTTGTAAATAGCTGCTACTTCCTTCTTTTTTTGTGCCATATTATCCTATCTATATTGACTTGTTCCAAATACAGAGGAAAGCCCGTGCAGACCAAAAAGAACCTGAACCGAATGCAGTGCAAATCTTCAAGCATTGCCACACCAGCAAGATGAAGGGCATGAGCACACCAGCTCAAGCTGCTGTTGTAAGTCCTTACTCCTCCTGCCTTGAACTGATTGGTACTGTGATGTGTTCATTTAACTACTTGGTTTGCAGCCAGTGTCAGTTACTCTGTTCACTTTATACAGAGTTGTCTTAAAGTATCATTTCACCTTACATGGCTTAAAAGAGATGAAGGATATTCTTTTGGTCTTGATCTGTAATCTAGTTGTTATGTTCAGGTGCGCACACAATGATAAAATAGCTTGTTTGTTTTATATCTGTTTGCCCATGATATGAATGATGTCATACTATGTTCATCCTACTTTAAACCATGTCTCTTTATCCTTAGATGTCAACGAATGTGAGGAAATAGACAATATAGTAGGCATGCTACATGGACATATGTTCCGAAAGTGATTTTATTATGTAGTTGGCACTACAATACATGCTAATGTATTACAGTAGTTCACCAAAATAAGTTATGTATAAACGTTTAACCTACTTTGTTTGTTTTTGTCTCATTAGTAACTTAGATGTCAACGAATGTGAGGAAATAGACAATACAGTAGGCATGCTACATGGACATATGTTCTGAAAGTGATTTTATTATGTAGTTGGCACTACAATACATGCTAATGTATTACAGTAGTTCATCAAAATATGTTATATATAAACGTTTAACCTACTTTGTTTGTTTTTATCTCATTAGTAACTTATCTGATACACTAATCTACAAGTTCAAACTTTCAGGAAGCTATGGAACAAATGATTGAACAGCCACAACCACCTGAAGGTGACGAGGCTACTACAGGCACAATGTCACCTCTTGCTGCAGTGCGTCAGTATCTCTCCACTAACAGTGCAAAAAGCACCTTCCTGCGTAATTCTGGGTTGGTTGTCAAGGTAACCTCGTCCAAATCGCCTACTGAACAAAATCTTCCTGCTAGACAGAGTGATATATCTGTGCTCCAGACACAAGTCCAATCCCTAATGGACGTTGTTTCGGAAACAAGAATAGTGGTTGAGAAATGTCGTCAAGATATGAATGGTTTTGAAACCAGACTATCAGACATTCGCTTCATTGTTGAAGAGCAATGGCGGAAAAAAGGTGGAGATCGTGCTGCTCCATCAGATTCTACAGCCTGAAACATTAGCACTCAGGTCAAATGATCTATGCTTCTATACATCTGATGGTGCTTTTTCTGGAAGGACTGTAAACCTTATGCCAACAGGCCTTTTGTTGTATGATTGGAATTTATTTTGTTGTGATACAACATTTATGATGCTGCCACAGGCTGCAGTAATTATGACGCTATTTTTGTATAGTGTAGGTTTATCTTAGTAATGTGTTCGGCCAAAAGCTTCGTAGGAGCCCAACATGCCAACATTCGTCGGGCCCATTCCAATTGGGCTAAAAATGATTACGGGCCGAAATTGGCATGTGGCCCACTAAAAATATCTGGGCTTAAATTAGCATAAGCTTTCAAATTTTTCTGGTAGGCCTGTGCCCATAGTGGGCCTTTAACAGGCCTAAACATAATTTGGGCCCTCAGTAAAAATAGGCCGTTTACAGGTGTAAATATCTCGAGCCCATAAAAACATGGGCCTTTAATAGACCGAAAGTGAGATTGGGCCCTGATTGTGCCAAATAACCCACTGGACTTAGCAGGCCGAAATGGTGGCCCATTTACGATGCGGATATTTGACAGGCCGAAATTCGGACGGGCCGTAAATGCGGCGACCTAATACACGGGCCTTTAACAGGCCGGAACTTCAGTCGGGCTAGATTATCGTCATTTTTATATGGGCCGTTAATGGGCCCGATATGACGTTGGGCCACATATGGCCCATGGTTTACGTCCGGCGTTAACAGGCCGAAAATGACAACATGCCGAAAGTGGCCCAAATCTATAGTGGGCCTCTAACAGGCCGAATGACAGACATGGCCGAATATGACCCAAATCCTTCACGGTCGTTTATGGGCTGAAAGTTTTGATGGCCTGTAAATGGGCCCAAATGAAGTCGAACCTTTAACAGGCCGGAAATACACCGGGCCATAATTCGGCCCAATTACTTAGCGGACTGTTAACGGGCCAGAAGTGACCATGGGCCGCATTGATGACAAGTTTAGACCAGGCCGTTGACGGGCCGATTTGACAGAGAATGTTGGGCCTTTAGCTGGGCCGACCCATTATGGTCTGTAGAATCTTGTGGGCCTTTAGTTGGGCCAGCCCATTGTGGTCCGCAAAATCCTGTGGGCCTTTAGCTGGGCCGGCCCATTATGGTCCACTAAATTTTGTGGGCCTTTAGCTAGGCCGGCCCATTATGGTAAATCTTATGGGCCTTCGGTTGGGCCGGCCCATTTAAACTTTGTGGGACACTTTTGGGATGGTCCACGTGTCAACATATCATAGTCCCATCTCGACTATTGGATGAGTGACACCTGTGCCAACGCGGAGCTGACACGTGGATCCGTCAGCCAATGAGAATTTTACACGTGGAAAATCGGCATTGGTCGTGGCTGTTAACGGTTATCGGATCCAAAATCCGACCTGATAGGTTAACGGCGTTCCGTTATGGTGGATGCCACGTGTCAGTCACCCTTGACGAAAGCACTTCTGTGACGCGTGATTTATCATCATGGAAGTGGACACTTCCGTGATGATAATTTTGGTAATGTCATGGAACACTTCTACGACAGCACATGTATGACTATCTTGATTCTGTCATAAATTTGTCATGGATGTACATGCATGACAAAAAACGCGACCTACTGTGACAAACACGTATCATCACGGAAGTGTATTGTTTTTGTAGTGTATGTTGAAAAACCTCCTTTTCCTGTTAGGATAAAGGATCATGCTAAAGCTTCGACTATCGTTCGTAAGAGTAATACTAGGACTTATACACCTCCTGAGCAAATTAATGTTGAACACAGTATTACTATGGTTAAAGATCTCTTGGATGAGGATTTAGATGGGCATGTTATTTATTTCAGTGGTGAGACTGCTAATATTGCTAGGCCAGATACTAAGACACGTAGACCTGTCGTAGGCATGCCTGTTATTTCTGTTAAAATAGGAGATCATTGTTATCACGGCTTATGTGATATGGATCCTAGTGCTAGTGCAATACCTTATTCCTTATATCAAGAAATTATGCATGACATTGCACCCATTGAGTTAGAAGACATTGATGTCACTATTAAGCTTGCTAATAGGGATACCATTAAACCTTTGGGATTGTTAGAGATGTTGAAGTTTTGTGTGGGAAGGTTAAATACCCTGCTGATTTCCTTGTACTTGGTTCCCCACAAGATGATTTTTGTCCCGTTATATTTGGTAGACCCTTCTTGAGTACAGCTAGTGCTAAGATTAATTGTGAAAAGAATATTATCACTGTTGGCATATATGGTATGTCTCATGAGTTTAATTTCGCTCAGTTTAATAGACAACCTCGTGAAAGGGAACCACCTAGTAAGGATGAAATTATTGGTCTTGCTTCCATTGCTATTCCTCCAACTGATCCGTTAGAACAATACTTGCTAGACCATGAAAACGATATGTTTATGAAGGAAAGGGAGGAAATAGATGAAGTGTTCCTTAAAACGGAACCTATGCTGAAACATAACCTTCCCGTTGAAATTCTTGGGGATCCCCCTCCACCCAAGGGTGATCCCGTGTTTGAACTCAAACCTTTACCTGACAATCTTAAGTATGCTTATCTTGATGAAAAAGAAATATATCATGTTATTATTAGTGCTAACCTTTCAGAGAAAGAAGAAGAAAGATTATTGAAAACTCTGAAGAAGCAACGAGCAGCTATTGGATATACTCTAGATGATCTGAAGGGCGTTAGTCCCACGTTATGTCAACACAAAATTACATTAGAGGATGATGCCAAACCAGTTAGAGATCCTCGAAGACAATTAAATCCCAAGATGAAGGAAGTGGTAAGAAAGGAGATACTAAATCTCCTTGAGGCAGGTATTATTTATCCCGTTGCTAATAGTGAATGGGTAAGCCATATCCATTGTGTTCCTAAAAAGGGAGGTATTACCGTTGTTCTTAATGATAAAGATGAATTGATCCCACAAAGAATTATTACAGGTTATAGGATAGTAATTGATTTCCGCAAGTTAAATAAAGCTACTAAGAAAGATCATTACCCCTTACCTTTTATTGATCAAATGCTAGAAAGAATATCCAAACATACACATTTCTGCTTTCTAGATGGTTATTCTGGTTTCTCTCAGATACCTGTGTCAGCGAAGGATCAATCTAAAACTACTTTTACTTGCCCTTTTGGTTCTTTTGCTTATAGACGTATGCCTTTTGGTTTATGTAATGCACCTGCTACCTTTCAAAAATGCATGATGGCTATATTCTCTGATTTTTTTGAAAAGATTTGTGAGGTATTCATGGATGACTTCTCTGTCTATGGATCCTCTTTTGATGATTGTTTGAGCAACCTTGATCGAGTTTTGCAGAGATGCGAAGACACTAGTCTCGTCCTAAATTGGGAAAAGTGTCACTTTATGGTTAATGAAGGCATTGTCTTGGGGCATAAGATCTCCGAGAGAGGTATTGAAGTTGATAAAGTCAAAGTTGATGCTATTGAAAAGATGCCATGTCCCAAGGACATAAAAGGTATATGAAGTTTTCTTGGTCATGCCGGTTTTTATAGGAGGTTCATTAAGGACTTTTCTAAAATCTCTAGGCCTCTGACTAATTTATTGCGAAAAAGATATTCCTTTTGTCTTTGATGATGATTGTGTAGAAGCATTTGAAACACTTAAGAAAGCTTTGATCACTACACCTGTTGTTCAGCCACCTGATTGGAATTTACCTTTTAAAATTATGTGTGATGCTAGTGATTATGCTGTAGGTGTTGTTCTAGGGCAAACAGTCGATAAGAAATTGAATGCTATCTAGTATGCTAGTAAGACTCTTGATACTGCCCAGAGAAATTATGCTACTACTGACAAAGAGTTCTTAGCAGTTGTGTTTGCATCTGATAAGTTTAGACCTTATATTGTTGATTCCAAAGTTACTATCCACACTGATCATGCTGCTTTTAAATATCTTATGGAAAAGAAAGATGCTAAGCCTAGACTCATTAGATGGGTTCTCTTGCTCCAAGAATTTGATTTGCATATTATTGATAGAAAGGGAGCTGAGAACCCTGTTGAAGATAACTTATCTAGGTTAGAGAATGTTCTTGATAACCCACTGCCTATTAATGATAGGTTTCTTGATGAACAATTAGCGGTCGTCAATGCTTCTCGTACTGCTCCTTGGTATGCTGATTATGCTAATTACATTGTTGCTAAATATTTACCGCATAGTTTCACATACCAGCAAAAGAAAGAGTTCTTTTATGATTTAAGACATTACTTTTGGAATGACCCACACCTTTATAAAGAAGGAGTAGATGGTGTTATTAGACGTTGTGTGCCTGAGCATGAACAGGAATATATCCTACATAAGTGTCACCCTGAATCCTATGGAGGACACCACGCTAGAGATAGAACTGCACACAAGGTACTACAATCTGGTTTTTATTGTCCTACTGTCTTCAAAGATGCTCGTAAGTTTGTCTTATCTTGTGATGAATGCCAAAGAGTAGGTAACATTAGTAGACGTCAAGAAATGCCTATGAATTAGTCTCTTGTTATTGAACCGTTTGATGTTTGGGGCTTTGATATGGGACCTTTTCCTGCCTCTAATGGTTATACACATATTTTAGTTGTTGTTGATTACGTTACTAAGTGGGTAGAAGCTATTCCAACTAGTAGTGCTGATCATAACACTTCTATTAAAATGCTTAAAGAAGTTATTTTTCCGAGGTTTGGAGTCCCTAGATATCTTATGACTAAAGGTGGTTCACATTTTATTCATGGTGCTTTCCGTAAGATGCTTGCTAAGTATGATGTCAATCATAGAATCGCATCTCCTTATCATCCGCAGTCTAGTGGTCAAGTAGAGTTCAGCAATAGAGAGCTCAAATTAATTCTGCAAAAGACTTTGAATAGATCTAGAAAGAATTGGTCCAAAAAACTTGATGATGCATTATGGGCCTATAGAACTTCATACAAAAATCCTATGGGTATGTCTCCATATAAGATGGTTTATGGAAAAGCGTGTCATTTGCCTCTTGAACTTGAACATAAGGCATATTGGGCTATTAAAGAGCTCAACTTTGACTTCAAACTTGCTGGTGAGAAGAGGTTGTTTGATATTAGCTCCCTTGATGAATGGAGAACTCAAGCCTATGAGAATGCCAAGCTATTTAAAGAAAAAGTCAAACGCTGGCATGATAAGAGGATACAAAAGCGTGAGTTTAACGTAGGAGACTATGTATTATTATTCAACTCTCGCTTAACATTTTTTGCAGGAAAACTTCTCTCAAAATGGGAAGGTCCTTACGTTATCAAGGAGGTCTATCGTTCTGGTGCTATAAAAATCAAAAACTTCGAACGCACGAGTCCAAGGGTGGTAAACAGTCAAAGAATTAAACATTATATTTCAGGTAATCCTATCAATGTTGAAACTAATATTATTGAAACCGTAACCCCTGAGGAATACATAAGGGACACTTTCCAGAATGTTTTAGACTCTGAAAAGGTATAGGTATGTGGTACGGTAAGTGAACCGACTCCAAAACAACTCCAATGGCAATTTTTATCAGTTTTGGAATATTTAAGAACGTTAGGAAGAAAGAAGTAGTCCGAAAGGGACACGAGGCTCCCATTAGAGTGGAGGGCACCTCGTGTGCCTCCCGGACTCTGTTTTCTTGCACGTTACGTATTTTGGTCGGTAAAAATTCATTATATATACTCCCAGAGGTTTTGACCACCGTATCACGCAAATATCCTCTATTTTCGTTTCGAGCTGTTTCTGTTGCAGATCTAGAGCACCATGACTTGCACCGTCCTCCAACAACGAAGACAAGGATGCTTGGCTATTGAAGATAGAAGCTTGAAAGAAAGAACTAGAAGAGATTAACAAGGATGAAGGGATCAAGAAGGCCATTGGAGGTTTCAAGCTTTGGCAGTGAAATAGAAGACATCCCTCAAACCTTTACCTAACCTTTCACTCCAACAGAGATCGAAGCCTTTTAGATGATTGAGTTAGCCGCATACAGAACAAGTATCTTACACAGGAGAATATTTCGGTTGAAGGTCATATCGCCGGACTCCAAGGCATTATCCGCAAGCTGGAGGTGCTTTTTATGCTCGATGTCGATTATCCACCGTCACATTACCACCTCCATCACCTCCGAGGAAATAAATCACAATGGTATGGTCACTCCCCTTGGCAACTGCCAAACTTGGGGGAGGTGCCCCGGTATCGTATTACCATCACACTCCTATCTTTACTACTTTATTTAGTTCGATCATTTTAGTAGTATCTTGATCTAATAGATTGATGTTTTGATATCAAGTAGTTTGAGTTCTGCATTGTGATCTCTTTTTGTATTCGAGTCCGCGAGCTATCTATAATAAAGATTAGTGTTGAGTCAAGGGCTTTGCTTTGTTGCCATGATCTTGAGGAAGTAGAATGAATTAAAGAGTTCTTATTGATCTTATGGACAGTGATAACTTCACACATAGAAAGTATGAGGCATAAAAATTGTTGGGAGTTGATAAACATAGTTTTGGTCATCGTTGCAATTAATAGGAAGTGATAAGGAAAGAGAGGTTCACATATAAATATACTATCTTGGACATCTTTTATGATTATGAGCACTCAATAAGTATCACATGCTAAAAGAGTTGACGTTGGACAAGGAAGACAACGTAATGGTTTATGTTTCCTCACATCTTAGTTAAAGTATATTGTCATTGACCTTCCAAACATGTTGAGCTTGCCTTTCCCCCTCATGTTAGCCAAATTCCTAGTACCAAGTAGAGATACTACTTGTGCTTCCAAATACCCTTAAACCTAGTCTTGCCATGAGAGTCCACCATATCTACCTATGGATTGACTAAGATCCTTCAAGTAAGTTGTCATCGGTGCAAGCAATAAAAATTGCTCTCTAAATCTGCATGACTTATTAGTGCGGAGAAAATAAGCTTTATACGATCTTGTTATGGAAGCAATAAAAGCGACGGACTGCATAATAAAGGTCCATACACAAGTGGCAATATAAAGTGACGTTCTTTCGTACTAAGATTTTGTGTATCCAACCCTAAAAGCGCATGACAACCTCTGCTTCCCTCTGCGAAGGGCCTATCTTTACTTTATGTTCTTACTTTTTGTTTTTATTTTGAACTTGAGTCAAGGTTATCCTCACCTTTCCCTTTTTCATTTTATCCTTTGGCAAGCTCCTCGTGTTTGAAAGATCATGATACATATATCCAATTGGATGTTCGTTAGCATGGGCTGTTATTGTTGACATCACCTAAAGGTGAATACGTTGGGAGGCAACACAATAAGCCCCTATCTTTCTCAGTGTCCCGCTGAAACTCCATAACCACAAGTATTGTGTGAGTGTTAGCAATTGTAGAAGACTATATGATAGTTGAGTATGTGGACTCGCTGAAAAGCTCCATTGTTGACTCTTTCTGATGTTATGATAAATTGTGATTGCTTCAATGACTCACATTATAGTTTGTTAGTTCTCAATGAAGTTTTAGAACCATACTTGATATTGTGAATTGATTGTCACTTGAGCATAAGAAATTATATAATGAAATCTATATATGTGTTGTTATAAGAATGATCATGATGCCCTCATGTCCGTATTTTATTTTTATCGACACCTCTATCTCTAAACTTGTGGACATATTTTTCGATTTTCAGCTTCTGCTTGAGGACAAGCAAGGTCTAAGCTTGGGGGAGTTGATACATCCATTTTGCATCATGCTTTTATATCAATATTTATTGCATTATGGGTTGTTATTACACATTATACCTCATTACTTATGGGTATTCTCTCTTATTTTACAAGGGTTATCATCAGGAGGGGGAATGCCGGCAGCTGGAATTCTGGCTAGAAAAGGAGCAAACGTTGGAAACCTATTCTGCACTACTCAAAAAGTCCTTAAACTCCACGAAACTCCGCCGCCACAAGGAGGAACCTTGGCGGAACCAATCTAGGGCTCCGACAGAGCTGTTCTGCCAGGGACACTTCCCTCCGGGAGGGGGAAATCATCACCGTCGTCAGCACCAATGATCCTCCCATCGGGAGAGGTTCAATCTCCATCAACATCTTCACCAACACCATCTCCTCTCAAAACCCTAGTTCATCTCTTGTATACAATCTTGTATCCAAACACAAATTGGTACCTGTTGGGGATATTACCACTGGGCGTGAACCGGCCTACCTGGGCCGGGTTAACTTCATTAGTAGTGTAAAGGTGATTAAGCAGATGAAGGCCCAAGGCCTGTAGTCGGTTTAGAACCTATAGCCGTAAACCGGCTTGGTATGTAAACTTGTATTGTAAGTTAGGAATAGAGAGAGACCAACCGGGATACGAGTATGAACCGGTGTGGGACTCTATGGATCGACGGGCGTCACCCGTGTATATAAGGGGACGACCCGGCGGCGGTTCAAGGACAGACAACAACAACTCGAGCCTAGGCGAAGCTTGTTTGCTCCCTAGCCATCGAAACCACATCAATTCCATCACAACTAGATGTAGGCTTTTACCTTCATTGAAGGGGCCGAACTAGTATAAACCCTCGTGTCTTTGTGTCCGCTTTAACCCCTTCAAGTTAACCCGTAGCGATGGCTCCACGACTAAGTCCTTTCATGAGGACATCTGCCATGACAAATCCATGACAGTTGGCGCCCATCGTGGGGCTATCGCACGATGGTTTGATGATCTTGGAGGGCAAGCTCAAAGGACTCGAAGGCTATGCTGTGGGCCGGATGACCAAAAGTCGTCGCGGCAAGCTCTACATCGACGATGCAGGATGGGGTCCTGAAACCGGCTCGATCGAGTGCGGGTACCGGGTCCCCTTTGGTGGCATACACGTTTTTATCGGCAAGATTGGTGAGCCTGGGCCTGAGCCGGACATCCGCACCGACCTCGTCGAGACGGCTCAGCGTGCGAGATCTACCCAGGTTAAACCGGCCGTGAGGCGTGCCTTCATGGGAGTCATCCACGGAGGAGAGCATGGGAACGAGTCAGAATATGGTAGCGAGACCGTCGTCTATTCCGGCGACGAGTCCTCAACCGGCGAGACAGAATCATTGTATCAGTTGCAAGACGACCAGATTAGGGGCTGTTCCGATGGCGACAGTATTCCGGACCCCCCTGAGCAGATCAACCGGGTTGGAATATTCATGGCCGGTACACAGGCGGCGAATCACTCTTCGACCGCAGCAGCAATGCTCTCCGGATCAGCAGCGGCAGCGGCAGCAGGGGCAGGAGGCCTTGTGCGCCCGCCGGTTCAAGTTTTGTCTGACCTGTTTGATGCACTAGCTGTACTGATGGCAGAGGCCAATCCGGCGGATCAGGAGGCCCATGATGCAGAGATTGCAAAAGTGAGAGAGCAGATCGCACAAGCCAAAGCCGACTTGGCAGCAGAGAAGGACAGGATGGCCGCAGAGCGGGCCGCTTTGGACGCCCAGGCCTATAAACTTATGCTCGACCAGAACGCATCACAGGAAGTCTTGAAGCGGAAGCACAGATCACGCCTGCCGTTAGGGTTCGACCCTCGAAATCTCTTTCACACTCCGGGAGCGGGAACCAGTAATCCGCCGGGGCACCTGGAGGTAAACCGGGTCGAGGCACCAGGGCCAGGAGCGACGGTCCAACCCCGCCTGATGGAACCTCCTCGGCAGAACATTGTGATTCCTCCGCCGGTCCAGACACCTCCGGGTCATTATTCTAATCCTATGGACAATCTTGTCGCAGCTGCTGCGCGATTAGAAGCTATCCCGGTCGAAGGAGACTCTCCGCAAGCAATAGAGACGCGCCGGGTTAAGGAGCTTCTCCGGACCGCTTTGATTCAACAGGAGGCATATTCATACAGCCGCGATCGGATTCATTCAACACCCCGTCCAAGCCGGAGCTATAGTAGGTGCCTGGATGAACCGGCCATATCAAGCAATGCGCGGGGCCGTGAAGCGGCCCGTGGCAATAACCCGGCCGGTGGTGTTCACGATGCTCAGGATGTAGTGGACCGGGCCCGGGCACGAAGGGAGGCCGAGTTAGCAGCACAAAACGAGGCGGATCAGCTTACACCGGTTCGTCCAACCACCTCTGTTGGGCCAGGGGTTGCATCTAGCTTGGGAGTACCCTGTTTAGTCCCCGCTTTACGCAATGTACGCCTGCCCAAGGACTTCAAGGGCCCGCGCAAGGTACCGAATTACACCGCTGATTTATCTCCAGAAGCGTGGGTAGAGAGTTACGAGATGGCAATGGAGATGCTGGATGTGGATGAGACCGCGTGTGCAAAGTACTTCACCATGATGCTTGAAGGCACAGCCCGTACTTGGTTGAAGGGCCTGCCGCCTAATTCTATCAGTTCATGGGCCCAGTTGCGGACCCGGTTTATCCAGAATTTCAAAGATACGTGTAAGCAGCCTAAATCCATAGTAGACTTGGCGGCTTGTGTTCAGGAGGATGGAGAGTCAACAACCCATTGGGTACGCCGCGTTTCTGAAGTCTTGCACTCGTCTGACAGGATCAATGCTGACTCTGCGATCTTAACCCTGGAGGGCAATTGCCGGTTTAAGCCTCTAAAGCAAAAGTTAGGGCGTATGAAGCGGTTCTGTAATGACATGGGAACTCTCATGGCCGCTTTAGTGAAGTATGCTGATTCTGATAGTACCAAGGATCCTGAGACTGACGATGACGAAGCAGGGAAGGGAAAGAAGAATGGCAACTCTAAGGGGCATCAATACAAACCGGCGGGCCATGGAAACGGAGGCAAACGTAAGGCGGATGGCAGCCTGGACTTTGTGGCTAACACTAATGCGCAGGACAAGGGTCAGCGGCGCAGAGGTAAAGCGGCGAATCGTAATGGGGCTCCAAATCCTAACCCGGATCGTTTAAACTATTTGCTGAATCAGCCTTGCCCAAAACACGGGACGAAGGAGGCGCCGGCTAACCACCTTTGGAAGAATTGTTTCATTATGCAGGAATTTAAAAACTCTAATGCCTTCCGGTATGACCGTGGATCAGGTGGTGGCTCAGGATCCGGTTTCCATGGGCCGGGTCACGATGGAGCTTCCGGTTCAGGTTTCAATCAGGGCGGTAATAATGACCAGGATAATCAGAACGGTCAAGGGGGTTACAACCAACAGCAGCAGCAGCAGCGGTCGGGTTATCAGAGCCAGCCAAAACAGTTGAACAATGGGCAGTATCACGTTTTCACAACTAGCTCGGATAAGCGCGACCGGAAACTTCATAAGCGAGCAGTAAACTCTGTTGAACCGGCCGTACCGCGTTATTTACGCTGGTCAGAGCAGCCTATCGTGTGGAGCAGGGAGGATCACCCCCCCCCCCCCGGGTTGACAATCCGGGCCAGTTGGCATTAGTGGTAGACCCTCAGGGGGGAGGTTATAAATTCACCAAGGTACTCATGGATGGAGGGAGCAGTATTAACATCCTTTACTATGAGACATTCCGCCGCATGGGGCTAACAGACAAGGATCTCAGACCGTCTAATACGGTGTTCCATGGTGTGGTGCCTGGCAAGTCAGCATATCCTGTTGGTAAGATAGCCCTGGAGGTGGCTTTTGGGGACGAGCATGATTCCCGATCCGAGACACTAACCTTTGAGGTGGTGAAGATCCGGAGCCCGTATCACGCCTTGTTTGGGCGGCCGGCTTATGCCAAGTTCATGGCACGGCCTTGTTATATCTATTTGCAGCTCAAGATGCCGGGTCACAAAGGGACAATAACGGTTCATGGGAGCCGCAAGGTTGCTTTGGAATGTGAGGAAGGTGATGCGGCCTATGCGGAGTCAGTTTGTGCCACGGAGGAGTTCAAATATTATAAGGACAATGTTGATCCGGCGGACATGACCCCTTTGAAGAAGCCAACGACAGAGCATGATTCAGATCTGAAGTTCAAATCAGCGGCTGAGACTAAGCTTGTTGATTTCGTGCCTGGCGATTCGTCCAAGCAGTTCACTGTCAGTGCCAACTTGGACCCTAAATAGGAAAGCGCGCTCATCGAGTTCATCCGTGAGAATCGGGACATTTTTGCATGGAAGCCTTCTGACATGCCAGGTGTACCGAGGGAACTCGCTGAGCACACTCTTAATGTGGATCCTAAGTATAAACCGGTAAAGCAATTTCTCCGCCGGTTTAACGAAGAGAGGCGCAAAGCTATTGGGGAGGAGGTAGCCAGGCTCTTAGCAGCTGGTTTTATCATTGAAGTGTTCCATCCAGAGTGGCTTGCTAATCCGGTGCTGGTTCTTAAGAAAAATGGCACTTGGCGTATGTGTGTGGATTATACGGATCTTAACAAGGCTTGTCCAGCGGATCCTTTTGCCCTCCCCCGCATTGACCAGATTATTGATGCCACGGCGGGTTGTGAGCGCTTGAGTTTTTTGGATGCATATTCTGGGTATCATCAGATCAAAATGGCGGTTAAGGACCAGGAGAAGACGGCGTTTATTACTCCCTTTGGAGCCTTCTGCTATGTATCTATGCCTTTTGGGCTCAAGAGCGCCCAAGCCACTTATCAAAGGTGTGTACAGAATTGCCTGCATAAACAGATCGGCCGCAATGTGCACGCCTATGTGGATGATATTGTAGTCAAGTCAAGGCAGAAGGAGACGCTGGTTGATGATTTAAAGGAAACCTTTGACAACTTGCGGGTTTACAAGATGATGCTTAACCCTGCCAAATGTGTCTTTGGTGTTCCGGCAGGCAAGTTACTGGGCTTTCTTGTGTCCAACAGAGGAATTGAGGCTAATCCGGAGAAGATTACGGCCATCACCTCCCTGGCTAAACCGAAGTGTATCAACGATGTTCAGCGGTTGGCGGGTCGGATCGCCGCACTGAGCCGGTTTATCAGCCGCCTCGGAGAGAAGGCCATCCCTTTATACCAGATGTTGAGAAAGACAGATCAATTCATCTGGAGTCCAGCTGCTGATGAAGCGTTGGAGGACTTGAAGCGGCAATTAGCCAATCCGCCCGTTCTTGCCGCTCCGGTCGACAAGGAGCCGTTATTGTTATACGTAGCGGCCAATGCTCGTGCAGTTAGCGTGGCTATTGTGGTAGAACGCAAGGAGGCAGGCAAGGAATATCCGGTTCAGCGACCGGTTTACTATATCAGCGAGGTGCTTATTGAATCCAAGCAAAGGTATCCGCATTGGCAGAAGCTGGTATATGGAATTTTCATGGCAAGCCGGAAGCTGAAGCAATATTTCCAAGGGCACCCTATCACAGTGGTCAGTTCAGCTCCCTTGGGCGATATCATACAGAACCGGGAGGCGACTGGCCGGATTGCCAAGTGGGCTATAGAACTTGGGCCGCACGGATTGAAGTACGTACCCCGGACGGCGGTGAAGTCTCAAGCACTTGTTGATTTCATCAATGATTGGACAGAGTTGCAAGCACCAGAGGAGAAACCGGATCACACATATTGGACTATCCATTTTGATGGATCCAGGCAATTGGAAGGCTCGGGGGCTGGAGTCGTGTTAACTTCCCCACGAGGTGATAAGTTTTGTTATGTTCTCCGCTTAATGTTCCCTTGTACTAATAATGCAGCTGAGTATGAAGCCTTGCTCCATGGTCTCCGGATGGCTAAGGAGATGAATCTAAGTCGGGTTAAGTGCTTCGGTGACTCGGACCTCGTAGCTCAACAGGTGTCTGGCACTTGGGATTCTAAAGACCCACTCATGGCTGCATATCGTCGTGAGGTGGATATTGTTGCAGGTCACTTCAAGGGTTATCAGGTGGATCACGTGGATCGTCGAAAAAATGAAGCGGCGGACGCTTTAAGCCGGTTGGGCTCTCAGCGTAAACCGGTCCCGCCTAATGTCTTTCTTGATGTGTTGCACAATCCGTCAGTCAAGCTCCTAGGTGAAGCGGATTTGGCTATTCCTGATCCGGAGGCTCAATTGGTGGCAGCCCTGCATGTTATACCGGATTGGACAGTTCCCTATCTTGCGTACATGAACCGGGGAGAGTTGCCAGAGGATGAGACTCTAGCCAGGCAGATAATCCGGCGATCCAAATCTATGACAATTATCAATGGCGAATTGCATCATTGCAGTGTATCAGGGGCGTTTCAACGCTGCGTCTCTCCTGAGGAAGGTTGTGAAATTTTACGCGAAATCCATGAAGGGGATTGTGGTCACCACGCCGGTTCAAAGTCTCTGGTGGCTAAGGCGTTTCGTCACGGGTTTTACTGGTTGACGGCTCATGCTGATGCGGAGGACTTGGTTAAACGGTGTGATGGCTGTCAGAAATTTTCAAGGCGTGCTCATGTGCCGGCTCAAGAATTGAGGATGATTCCAATTACTTGGCCGTTTGCGACTTGGGGGCTGGATATGGTCGGACCTTTTAAAAGGTCCAAGGATAAGAAAACCCACCTTTTGGTGGCAGTTGACAAGTTTACCAAGTGGGTTGAAGCGGAGCCTGTCAGCAAGTGTGATGCAGCTACAGCGGTTCAGTTCATTAAAAAAGTGATTTTCCGGTTTGGCTTTCCACACAGTATCATTACTGACAATGGTACCAATTTATCCAAGGGTGCTATGAAGGGATTCTGTGAACGTGAGCACATCAGACTGGACGTATCATCAGTGGCTCACCCCCAGTCCAATGGGCAGGCAGAACGAGCTAATCAAGAGATCTTGCGAGGCATCAAACCCCGGCTTATGGTTCCACTGCAAAGAACACCGGGATGTTGGGTTGAAGAACTACCATCTGTACTATGGAGTATCAACACTACGCCCAACCGACCCACAGGATACACACCGTTTTTTATGGTCTACGGAGCAGAGGCGGTTCTCCCTAGTGATATCCGGCAGGATTCGCCTCGTGTGGCGGCTTATATTGAAGCGGACAATGAGACAGCACGACAAGATGCTTTGGACCTATTACATGAGAAGCGTGACATAGCGGCTGCCCGCTCGGTGATTTATCAACAAGATCTTCATCGCTATCACGGTCGCCGGGTCAGAACCAGAACTTTTCAAGAAGGAGATTTGGTGCTTTGGCTCATCCAAGATCAGACGGATATGCACAAGTTATCCCCACCTTGGGAGGGACCTTTCGTGGTCAGCAAGAATCTGCACAACGGGTCGTACTATCTGATTGATATTCGAGAGCATACAGACTCACGCACATCAGAGGAGGAGACCAACAGGCCATGGAATATAGCTCATCTTCGGCCTTACTACACTTGAGCCATTGGCTCTATCTATGTACATATTATGGCAGTGTATATATTATCATTGAAATAATAAAACCGGAGCCTCAGCTAAAGCGGGGTCTCTGTCCTTTCATATCATGCGTGGTTACATGGAGTGGTTCTGTTTTAAAACGGCCTCCGATTTACCCCTTGAAATTTGCTTTTCAAAGCAGTTTTGTGATATCACTTGGGGCCTTGGTCGTGTCCGAACCAACGCGACACCTTTTGATAGGCGAAAGCCACCAGATCACTTGGGGACATGGTCAAGTCTGAACCAGTCACGCCTCTTGATCGGCCTAAGGCCACAAAATCACTTGGGGGCTTGGTCGAACCCGAACCATTGCCACGCCTCTTGATCAGCATAATTGCCACGGTTTCATTTGGGGACCTGGCTGACTTGAACCATTGTCACTCCTATTGGGGGCTTGGTCCTGTCTGACCATGGTAACACCATCTGATCAGCTCAGTAAAGCATGTTTTTGCAAATGGTTTTTATCATTGCCTTTGCTGCCATATTTCTTTTATGACTATTCTTCAATTTTTTGTTGTGTTTCCTTTGAACCAACAACACTTTTTTACCGGTTCAGCTGACGGAAATCGGTTCATTGGTATTCCGGAGAAATATGCCCGGTTTAACTTTCCTGTTAACATCATGAAGTAGCAGGGGGGCTCATAATGACCCAGCACGATTTACAAGGGAATTGTTTTCTCCCCTTTGATGATCACGGTTTATAAATACTCCATTTCAAGCCTGGCTAAGCCAACTTCATGCCCAATGATGGCAGGTATTTTGTATCGCATATTTGATTATATGTTTTGAGTACATTGATATATATATATCAAGGTTATAAACCGGTTGGCGGTATAACCGCCACCGCAGTTCAAGATTTTCTGATTGCAGGAAATATAATTAAGGATTTCAAGCAAAAGCATCAGTACTTATGCACGAAGGCATATTTCGAGACAGAAGTATTGACTATCCTATTACAAGGCAACGCGGTGCCCAAATAAGATCATTGTTGTTCCGGCGGATCATAATAAAGCAGTTATGTAAACCGGCTTCCGGTTCAAGCTTGCTCATCAAACCGGTCTGATGGTTGTGGGTCGTCCCGCGCTGCTTCAGCTTCCTCATCTCTATCCATTGGCTGGAAATCAACAGTGGACCAGTCGATTCCCATTAAAGCTTGAAAGACAGCTTCTTCATGGATCAGAGAAGACGGTTCAATATCAGGAGCGTAAGTATGCTTACGGATGGGAGGAATCAGATTTTCCGCTTCAGGAGTTGGTGCAGGCACTCGTTTGTTCTGGTCATTGTACTGAGCTTGATAATGCGACAAGTCTGCCTCTTCAGCCAATTGACAAGCCAGAGGGCGTACTGCACGGTTTATCGCCCTCAAATCATCTTCATTGAACTCTGAGCCATCTTCCTTCAAGCTGGGATAGCCTTGAGCTGCTTCAACAGGATCGAAATCCGGCACCCAAGCTTTTGCCCGGATCAAGGCATTAATGGCTCCGGTTCGAGCAGCAGATTTCTTTAGTTCTTCAATCCGGGCAGGAAGCATTGACAACCTATTAAGAGTGTCTTGGATTAAGGAAGGTGCCGGATTGTTATGCGATACAGTGGTGATGATCCGTTGCGCTCCGGTATACAGTTGTTCAATTAAAGTGTAGGCAGCCTTCAATTTCTTTCGAACATCTGACCCTAAGTGACCAATGCGTGTACCTGTAACAATACAAGAAAGATCACAAACCGGATTTATTATAAGCAGGCCAGAGTTGTTCACGCAATCCAAAGGGACTTACCAAAGATAGCAGCGGTCATGGAATGTACTTGCCGCTTTACGGCGGTCAGCTCATCTACCACCGGTTTAAGAGCAGCTTCAGCGTTTTCAGCTCTTTTTATTAAATCGGCCTTCTCAGTGGCCCAATCAGTCCGCTCCTTCTCGAAGCCCTCCTTCAGCTGTTCTGTCACACTCAAAGCGCTGGTTAATTCTTCCCTTGCCTTGTCGGTTTCAGCTTGCTGGGTTTTCAAAATTTCCTGCAGATCAGTAATCCGGTCTTCTTTGATCTGCACTTCAGCCTGCATAAAGACAGTGCTTGGCTTTCAACAAACGGTACAAGAATTTGAAGTACCAACCACATAACAAGTTATATGCTTGATACTTGGGGGCTAATGCACCTTCAATTTTCATCTGTTACTAAATTGCAAGTCCCAAGCTCAATACAGGTATTCAACTTGGCACTTGGGGGCTAATGGCTATTTGCTCAATTATGTTCTGATGTTAGAATCTTTATTGGAGTCCCGGTTTAACTATACTAAGTTGAACCGGCCCTTGGGGGCTACATTGATGGAGTTCAAAGTATTGAGGACTATATTCAAGTCCCGGTTTGAAGAAGATTACAAACCAGCCCTTGGGGGCTAGGAGGATTAATACAGTGGCAGTAATTAAAGAAAGAAGAAGCATAAGGAAGTTACCTCAAATTTATCTCTCATCATCTTTACCATGCCAGCTTCACAGTCACGACTAGTGTATAACCGGTTCAAGTAACCAGAATGAAGATCTCGGGCACTCAGAGCAGCATATGTTTCCAGATCAACATCCCATTTGCCTTTGTTCATGGCAGAGAAATCCTCTTTGACAGTATGCTTAGCTAAAGCGTCAGGATTCCCTGGTTCAGAGTGACCTACGCCGGTAATTACAACATCATCATCCTTGGACTCGCCGGTTTGCGTTGGCGCGGTTGGTTTATCGGCAGGCTTTGAAGGGCTGCAGGATCTATCAATCCGGACGGAGCTGGCAGGCTGATCAGCAGGGACTGAGGTATCGATAGGCCTTTTATCAATAATGGTATCATCTTGCAAAGGAGGATCATTGGGAATATCCTCAGGAACGAATGCTTCAAGATCCGGTGTTTTATCCTGCTCAGGGGCAGTGTCTTCCTCGGCCGCTTTATTCAGGCGGGCTTTCTTGCTTGGTTTAGGTTTAGCCCTGGAAGAGAAACAGAGAGTCAGGGAACAACATAAGTTATAACATGGTATACCAGAAGCATATATTCAGTCTAGCTTACCCAAGAACCGTTTTCAGTGGTGGTAGCTGAGTGGCCGACGATTCACCAGAGGAAGAATGGGAAGTAACCTGATAATCGGAGTCGGACGGATTAAGAGGTTGACGGATGAAACCCGCTTTAGGAGGTAAATTAATAAAAAGGTCGGAGACCTCGGAGCGGCGTTTTCGAACCGGATTGTTTGGTAAACCGGCGGAGGTAACTACCTGGCCGCTGTGCCGGGTTGTGCGGAGAGCTTCATGTTGCTGAGTCTTCATAAGAAATTTGGGATCCAAGTAAGCAAGAGGATGAGAAAATTTAATTTTACGGTTTGCCTGGCGAAATTTTGGCAAAGGCAAAGGATCTGAATCGGAAGAGAGAATAGTTACCTCAGCGACATCAGCATTACTGGCTTCAGCGTCGTCCTGACAAGTATCATTATCAATAAGGCGTGTAAAAAGTAAGCCTAGTGAATCGAGTTCTACCTCAGGGTCCGAGTTACCCACATCATCATCAACAGCCGGATCAGATGAAGCAGTGGTTTTCCTCTTCTTAGCAGGCTTCTTAACAACCTTGGTTTTTAGCTGGGTTGGCCGTTCTGTCTTCTCCGGTTTGTCTTGTGGAAGCTTCTTGCTCCAAAACGGATTATCACCCTGGTTAAGCAGCAATTAATGTCAGACAGAGATAGCAATAACAGGTTCAGTAAAAAGTACAATTAAAATCTTACAGCTGGCGGTTTGTTGGTAGCACAGAAAGGGGCCAGGCCGGTTTGAGCGCAGAGGTGCTCCAGTTCGTTCAGCATTTTCTTCATAGCCTCTGTGACTTCATCATCGGAGAGCTGAATGTTGGTGTGTTGGAGTGGGTCATCAACGCTACCAGTATACTTGCACATTAAACCGGAGCGCCGGCTGAGAGGCAGTATGCTCCATGATATCCAACAGCGTGCGAGATCAACTCCTGTTAAACCGTTGGCCATGAAGGCTCGGAGCTTGGATAATTGCGGAGCGTTTTTAGTCCTCTCCTTGGCACTTAACCTTTGTGGGAAGGGGTGTGTATTGCTGAGCCATTCCGGACGAAAGCCACGCAAAGGATTTTCATCACCAGGGGAAGTATCTTTGCAGTAAAACCATGTTGCATTCCATTCCTTGGGGTGACTGTGTAGTTTAGCATGGGGATAAGTGATTTCTTTCCTTTTCTGAATTGCCATACCGCCCAATTCGGTATTGGGACCGTCAGTGAATTCTGTGCGGCGGTTTAAGTGGAAGCAGTCTCTGAACAATTCAACTGTGGGCTTCTCTTGAAGGTACACCTCACAGAGCACTTGGAAGTGACATAGGTTGGTAACAGAATTGGGGCCAATATCTTGCGGGCAAAGTTGAAAATTGGCTAGTACGTCCCGGTAAAATTTGGAGCCGGGCGGTTTGAAGCCCCGGGCTAAGTGATCCGCAAAGATCACAACCTCTCCCTCTTGAGGTGTGGGAGGACATTCATTGCCAGGAACCCTCCAGTGGATAGTCTCTTTGCTGTCTAAAGCGCCGATCGAAACGAAATCGTCCAGCTGAGTTGCTGTGACGCGAGAAGGAACCCAGTTGCACTCATATACTTGTTTGGCCATGATGAGATCTACAAGAAATAAGTGATTCCGGTTCAAGAATGCGCTGGTATGAACAATGTTAAACCGGAGGCAGTACCTTTAAACCGGATTTTTATGCAGTGGCATCATATGGCTACAGAAGTCTGGCGGTTCAACAAGGGGACTAATGATATCTACCGGTTTATTAACTATTTCTATATTAAGTTAAACCGCCTGATCTAAACATTGAAAGCAATTGAGGTTGCAGATGGCTAAGTATGCAGAAACAGGTTTCACAAGGTCTTATTGCAGCAATGGATCTGAAGCAAGTTCAGAAAAACAGAAAATATTCAGAAGATTAAAGCAGAACGGAAGTGAATCAATGGGCAGGTATGTAGATGAGATCTATGGACTTGAGCGTGAAACTACAGGCGGATACTAAGAAGCTACTGCTGGTCAGAACAAGGTTTCACAGATATGTTCAGGAATCTAGGTGCGAGTATGAACAAGTGATGAACACGGCAAGAACATGAAACCCTAGAGTGGATCTATGTTAAGAAGAACAGAAGACTTACCTGAGTTGAAGAAGACGCGGAAGGCTACCGCAGTGCTCTGGTACGTTCAGGTTGATGCAGCGGCCCAAGACGGTGCAGAGGTCAACGGCGGCGGCGGAGCTCCGAGGCTAGCGACGCGAGGAAGACGAAGAGAAAGAGACGAAGGGGGGAAAAGGAAATGACCCTTCGGTCCTATTTATAAGGCAAAGGACGTGTGTCAAGCGCGCGAATCCAGGAGCCACAAGATTCGGACATGGAGTTGCAGCCTTGGGTATCGCAGAAGGCGTTATAAATATTAAACTTCATGATGACGTCATGCCGGTTTACATCAACCAGAGATGATGACGACATGGCGGTTTACCAATTACCAGAAGATGTTGAAGACAAAGATTTTTGTGAAGGATTGACATGAACCAGTTCAAATCAATCTGGGGCCTAATGTTGGGGATATTACCACTGGGCGTGAACCGGCCTACCTGGGCTGGGTTAACTTCATTAGTAGTGTAAAGGTGATTAAGCAGATGAAGGCCCAAGGCCTGTAGTCGGTTTAGAACCTATAGTCGTAAACCGGCTTGGTATGTAAACTTGTATTGTAAGTTAGGAATAGAGAGAGACCAACCGGGATACGAGTATGAACCGGTGTGGGACTCTGTGGACCGACGGGCGTCACCCGTGTATATAAGGGGACGACCCGGCGGCGGTTCAAGGACAGACAACAACAACTCGAGCCTAGGCGAAGCTTGTTTGCTCCCTAGCCATCGAAACCACATCAATTCCATCACAACTAGACGTAGGCTTTTACCTTCATTGAAGGGGCCGAACTAGTATAAACCCTCGTGTCTTTGTGTCCGCTTTAACCCCTTCAAGTTAACCCGTAGCGATGGCTCCACGACTAAGTCCTTTCCTGAGGACATCTGCCGTGACAAATCCACGGCAGTACCTGTGGGTTGCTAGTAGTGTTGATTACTCCTCGTAGTTGATGCTAATTGGTTTACTTGGTGGAAGATCATATGTTCAGATCCTTAATGCATATTATTACTCCTCTGATTATTAACATGAATATGCTTTGTGAGTAGTTATCTTTGTTCCTGAGGACATGGGTGAAGTCTTGCTATTAGTAGTCATGTGAATTTGGTATTCGTTCGATATTTTGATGAGATGTATGTTGTATTTTCCTCTAGTGGTGTTATGTGAACGTCGACTAGATGACACTTCACCATCATTTGGGCCTAGAGGAAGGCATGGGGAAGTAATAAGTAGATGATGGGTTGCTAGAGTGACAGAAGCTTAAACCCTAGTTTATGCGTTGCTTCATTAGGGGCTGATATGGATCCATATGTTTAATGTTGTGGTTAGGTTTACCTTAATACTTCTTTTGTAGTTGCGGACGCTTGCAATAGGGGTTAATCATAAGTGGGATGCTTGTACAAGTAAGGGCAGTACCCAAGTACCGGTCCACCCACATATCAAATTATCAAAGTACCAAACGCGAATCATATGAACGTGATGAAAACTAGCTTGATGATAATTCCCATGTGTCCTCGGGAGCTAATTTCTCATTATTATAAATTGTCCAGGCTTATCCTTTGCTACATAAAGGATTGGGCCACCTTGCTGCTCTGTACTTATTTTATTTACTTATTACTCGTTACTATTTATCTTATCACAAAACTATCTATCACCTACAATTTCAGTGCTTGCAGAGAAAACCTTACTGAAAACCGTTTATCATTTCCTTCTGCTCCTCGTTGGGTTCGACACTCTTACTTATCAAAAAGACTATGATTGGTCCCCTACACTTGTGGGTCATCAGTCGACGGTTGGCCTCCTTGGGCTATAAATGGGGAGGGGCGAAAGCCCCCGCTGCCCATCTCCCCTTGCTTCGCCTGCTTCTTCTCCCTCCTCGCTCATGTTGCTTGCAGCACCCCATGGCGCCCGTGAAGAGTTTCTCGGCCGCGGAGAAGGGGAAGGCTCACCAGGAAGGGCCTGGCTCTCCTTCACCCAAGCACGGCTGCGGTCGTCCTCGCAAGCATCCCGCGACCCCTACCATGGCTTCCCATTGTCGCGGCGGTGGCCCTTCACGCGGTGGTGGCCGCCCATGTCGAGGCAGCTCAGTTGGTGGGGGAAGGCGTGCCATGGTTGTGCGGCCTCCCCGTCCATGCTTCCATTCAGAAGAGGTGCTGCCGGAGTTGGTTGTGTGGTCGGACAACCCGGCCGGCAACTGGCTACAGCTCCCTCGCTTCTTCGCCAATGAACTGCCGGCCGCTGGCCCCGGTGGGCTCTGGTTGCAGGCGGATGGCTGCTGCAGCCGGGCCTCCTGGGTCGCGGTGGAGATCTCCGTCGCTGGCAATGTAGCCCTGACCCAGGGCTGGCAGACCTGTGACGCCCCCGATTCGACCGTACACTAATGATACACGCAAATGTGTACGATCAAGATCAGGGACTCACGGGAAGATATCACAACACAACTCTAGACACAAATCAAAATAATACAAGCTTCAGATTGCAAGCCAGGGGCCTCGAGGGCTCGAATACAAGCTTGATACACAAGAGTCAGCGGAAGCAACAATATCTGAGTACAGACATAAGTTAAACAAGGATGCCTTAAGAAGGCTAGCACAAAAGCAACACGATCGAAGAGGCAAGGCCTCCTGGCTGGGACCTCCTAACTACTCCTGGTCGTCAGCGGTCTCCACGTAGTAGCATCCATCGACGGTGGCATCTGGCTCCAGGGATCAATCTTCTGGTTGCACCAACCGGAAAGAAGAAAGAAGGGGGGAAAGGGGTAGCAAAGCAACCGTGAGTACTCATCCAAAGTACTCGCAAGCATCAGATCTATACTAAGTATGCATTGGTATCAAAATGGAAGGTTTGTATTTGTGGACTGAACTGTAGAATGCCAGAATAGAGGGGAAGGCCTAGCCTAACAAAGACTAGCATCTTCAAGCAGCTCCGAGCATCTTGCAACATGTAGGAGAGTAAAGAGTAGCATTTTAATAGTTACCAAGCATGTTGTAACATCAACGCCCAGAGATCCTTCCCCGACTCCCTGCGGGAAAGCAATCTTGGAGCCACATATCCATCACAAATCTCAAGTATCCATTTCTAGTTATATAATATTAGGATATAAGTCTGAACATCCATTACAGTGGACACGATATTCGAATATATATCTTCCCTGCAGGGGTGCACCACGTTACCCAACACGCTCGATCACTCTGGCCGGACACACCTTTCTGGGGTCAATGCCCGCCCTCGAAAGATCAACACGTCGCAACCCTACCTACGCTCAGCAGAGAGGTCCCCGCCAGTCTACATCCTAAGAACTCCGGGGTCTTGGGCCCATCGCTCGCAGCACTCCGGGTCGTTGTCAGCAGGGTGGATACAAGCACCGCCTCGGATGGCTAGCATGATCCGACCGTGCCGCACTGCTGAACTAGACGTCTGACAAAGCTTCGGCTGATACTGCAACGTCGAGGCCCATATCTATTCTCGCGTGGTGGTTAGTGCGTAAAGGCCAGAGGCCAACTCAGAACAAATATCCTAACCTATTAGTGCATTGGGGGCTCGCAGAAAACGAGCAGAGACTCACGATAAGGTGACCCCATCACCCTGTCTCATGGACTTACGACAAGGGCCCAGACTACCCGGTCGTGCCACATGGAAAACTCGCGAGTGTTGTACGGGCCCGCCCAACTTTCACATCAACTCGTGGGTACCCCTCAGGGCCGACCTGACTTCAACAATGGTCTCAAGTAAAGTCAAGGTAACCGTGTGTCCAAACATCAAGGGGAAAACCCGAGGAATCACCCCCGGTGGATTCCACTCAATCTAATCATCAAGGTGAACGTAAAAGGAACCACTCTCGAGGTTCACACTTGAGGTGTTGAACGACAGAGCCATATCAGGAATGGTGAAAGAGGAAATCACCCTCGATGACCACGGCCGAATAGCTACACTACAGAATTATCATCAGGAGTGCGTTATGAGGGATCACCCTCGGCACTCGATAGTAGCTCTGCAGAGTCGAGCAACAAAAGGGGCTTGATGTGATGTGAGGTGTCAGGCTTTGGTCGTCGATCACGCTGATCGAGTCGCCGATGATGAAGCAGGGGCAACAAGGACTAGTACTAGGGATCACTGATGGATCACTAACCAACCTATACTAAGCAGTTTAGGACAAGCAGGTAGGTAACAATAGCAGGTACAAAAGCAGGCTATGCATCAGAATAGGAGCAAACAATAACAGTAGCAAAATCTAATGCAAGCATGAGAGTATAGAATGAGCGATATCGGGATGATCAAAGGTTGGGCTTGCCTGGTTGCTCAGACAAGAAGGAGGGTCGTCATCGACATAGTCGATCACAGTCGCATCAACATCGGTCTCGGGGTCTATCGGAGAGAAGAGGGGGAAGAAATAGTAAATACATAGCAAGCAAGAGCATAACGGGACAACAGACAGAGCTAGACGTGTTCTAGCGCGATGCTACACGCTACCGGCGAATGGGGGAAACTTCCGGGAATGTTTTCCCGAAGTTTGGCATTTTCGGGCACACGAAACGGAGGGGAAAGGTTGCATGTTTGCTATGCTAGGTGCGTGTGGCAGACGAACAGGCCGCGTATTCGGATTCGTCTCGTCATTCTGAGCAACTTTCATGTATAAAACTTTTTCATCCGAGTTGCCGATAATTTTAAATGAATTTTTCAAAGTTTTATTGAATTTCCAAATTACTAGATTTAATTTAATTCTAAAAACATTTGAATAATAATTGATATGGGTACACAGAAGTGTACCCAGCATTAAGCACATGTGGCCGACAGATGGGGCCAGGGGGGCTAGTTGACCAAGTCAACAAAGACTAGTCAACTAGTGAATAGTACGAGTGGGTCCACATGTCATTGACTGTTCTAACTAACTACAGAGTTAACTAACTAATATAGTTCTATAGTTTATTTAAGATTAATTAATTAAGTTAATTAACTGTTTAACTAACTAATTAATTATTTTTACTGATATATATATATATATATATATATATAACATTTTTTTAAAAATAAACAGGGGTGTGGGGCCACGCTGGCAGTGGCCCATCTGGCCACTAGAGCGGGCTATCGGGCCTGCGAGAGCGGGGCGCTCCCAGGCGCCCAGCTTGTGTGTGGGGGGGAGGCTGGCCGGTACCCCGAGCGGCGGCGGCAGCCACTGGCAGCCGGAGGCGACCGTGGACGACAAGCATGGGCCACGGTGGCGCTAGGCAGCGGGAGCGGGGAGGGGCGCGGTGGCGAGCGCGGGGACGGCAGAGGCGGGGGTTGTGGGCAGAGCAAAGCCGCCACGCCGGGCTAAGCAGAGTAGTGGGAGGAAACGGGGTGCGAGTGGCGACGGTGCGAGGCGAGGCAGCACTGGGCCACGAGGAGCACAGGTAGGGGGCGGCGACACGGGGCTGGACACGGTCACGGTCGCGGTGACCGCGACCACTGGACGAAGAACGGGCAGCGTGAACGACGGCCTATGGCAGCGAAACAAGGAGAGGGAAGAGGAGGACGGACAGCGACTCACCCCAGTTGCAGGGGAACACCGGTGAGGCTCGGAGGAGCCGCGGTTGAGGAGGAGGTCGAGGACGGCGCAGTGATGGGGATGAGGCGGCGGGGCGACGTCGCGACGAGGTGACGCCGTCGGGGACGAAGAGGTCGAGGGCGATGTCGGCGGGACGAGGCGGTCTAGCAAGGGAAGGTCCAAGCGGCGGCGGGGTTGGTTCGATCGGCTCCAGGGGTGACTGATCTGGATCGAGGGGGGAGGGGGAGGAGCGAGGGGATCGTGGGGGAGGGAAGTGAGGGCGAGTGGGGATGGAACTGGCTACGGTTCGGCTCCGGGTGGGAAAGGGGAGCAAGGGGGGCGGCTGGGCTGGCTTGATCTGCTGGGCCGGCTGGGCCTGCCCAGTGGGTAAGGCCCGGGCAGAGAGGGAGGGGTTCCCTTCTCCTTTTAAAGTTTTCCGTTTTAGTTTAGAACCACTAGCAATTGACTTTTAAATAAAACGAGACTTGTCCGTATAACCACAATCCAAATTTTAGACACATGCATAAATGATTTGGTGAGCATCTAACATAGCTTGGATTTTTTTGTAACTTAAAACGCATTTACAAATATTTCACCATGACAAATATCCAGACATTATCTACAACACCTAGAACATTTTAGTTTTGACATTTGAAAACTTTTAAAGATTGACTCGTATTTAAGTTTTAATTTGAACAAGGTTAGAAACAACGCGAGTTTACCAACAGTAATCGTGGTGACGCGGCAACATACTGTAGCTTAAATGTAACATCCCAAATTTTCAATTTGGAATGTTATACATAAGATCATCTTTGCATATCATATTTCATTGCATTTTGGCTAGATCCTAGAAATTCTACGCAACTCAGGGACACACGGAGAGAGTTGGGGATTTCGTCATTTTCATATTTGAGTTTTTCAAATTTTAAAAATAGGATCATTTGATTTTTAATTATTTTATCTTTAAATATTTCTAATATAAAAATAAGATAGAGGGAATAAAATGACTTTGCCAAAATAAAGAAATATTGTGGATTTAATAAAAAATCAAATAAGATTTTTATTTTGGAGTTTCTCGCTATTTTATTTGAATGAAAATTGCACGTTTTTCAAAATTGCATTTTAGGGCCAAGAAAATGTTCATCTCGTGCTAAATATTTTATTAAGACAGAGATTTTTTTTGGCATTTTTATAATTTTATTTTATTTTCTAGGATTTATTTAAGTTTCGGCGGAATTTTATTTAAAAAAAATCTCCGAGCGCCCGACTGGGCCGAAGGCCTAGCTGAGCCGGGCCTAGCCCGCGCCGCCGCCGCCTTCCCCCGCGGGAGGGAGTCCACCCCACCGCCGATGCCGAGTTCGGCCGGGGCATGCCTCCCGAGGCCGACCCCGACCCGGCGCCCCCTCCTCCAAGCCAGCGCCCCCCCCCCTCTTAAATACCGCCGCCGCCGACCCCCACCACCACCCGAACCACCCCGCCGCCACTCGCCGCCGCCTCCCGCCATCGCCCAGGAGCCCCGCTGCCCCACCGGACGCCGCCGGATCTCGTCGGAGCCCCGCTAAGGTAGCCGCCCGCTGTCGTCGGTTTTCTAAAGAAAACCGATTTGGTTTTTTAGAAAACCCTAGGTTTTATTTTCTTAGATCGATTTTATTTTTTTGGTTTAGTTTACTTAGCGAGCACCCGCTCGTTTGTTCGTTTTAACAAACAAGCTTCACCGTCTAGCCGCAGACAGCGAACGTCCGTTCGTTAGCCTGTTCATCCGTTTTTCTTTTTCTCAGATTTTCCGCGATTTTTTCTGATCGTGATTTTCGTTCTAGTATAACTTTTCGCTCGTTTATCGGAATCTGGTGATTCAAGCGCCTAGAGTTTCGTCTCGAAACCCTCTTTCTGTTTAACCAACTCAAAGAAGTTTTTGCTACTATAAAATTTGACTAGGTCCAGATTAGTAAATGAAGCTTGTTTCTTTCGCCGTTTGACTTTTGTTGCTTCGTTTGATTTGATTCTTTTTGTAAACCGGAGTTCTTAAGTTGAAATTTCTGGTTAGATCTCTTATTTGAGTTTTACATGTGCTTTAGATGAGTGCTCATTGTATGTTTGTTTGTCTGTGATAGAGTACCCGGAGTGTGCCGCTTGCTACTACGAGTCTCTAGGTTTCACGGATCGTCAGCAAGGCAAGTAACACTTTGATCATACCTCTTTACTACCCAGTTTTATTGCATTAGATCAATCCTCAAACAATTGCATGGTTAGAATGTGATTAATATGTGGGTTTCGGGAAGTAGATGAGGTAGTACCTATTACCTGTTTTATTATCAAACATTTGGGAATTACTTCTACGTTTGCTTATATTGTTATGCTATGCTAGTAGACGTGGATTGGGTGAGTGTATCCATGACAGATGTGAGATTGTTACTTAATGGTTTACCTAAGGTGGCAACTTAAATTCACATCTGGGTGGATTGAGGCACTTGGGAACCCAGTGTTGCGTGTATTTTTTGGAAATTCCGGGGTACCGTGTGATTATCCTATGGACCGCCACCCGGGCTCAAAGGGATCATGAGATTATTCATGCTAGAAACTTCTGTGTGCAGTCGCAAACTACTATGGGCTCTAGCATAGTTGATTAAGTAGCGTGAACTCTTGAAGAGGTAGACTAGCAGATGTAGAGGAAAGTAGGTGTAACTATCTACCCGGAGTAGAGAGTTAATGCTTCTGCAAGAATGTGTCTCGACCATCCTTTTCTCAAACGTTATGTAGTATGAGAAATCATACGGAGGCGATCGAGTCTTGCAGGGAAAAGTGCGCAAACCTCTGCAGAGTGTACAAACTAATCATGGTTAGCCGTGTCCCTGGTTATGGGCATTTTTGAGTATCTAGTACATGGATTATCATGTGAATTTCACCATGCTACTTAATTTAATCTTGGTGGGTTAATGATGTTACTTAATTGGGATTGAGTTGGAGGAACCTTCTCAATGTTTAACAACCACCATGATAGTTAAATAAAATGTATTCCTTTGTTGTATGGAAAAATTGGCTTTATGCAAAACTGTAACCATAGAGCTTTCCACCAGCCATATATGCATGTAGTGATAGCATATTTCTGTTCATTACCCTCTATGTGTTACATTGCCAGCATATTCCATGTGTTGACCCGTTTTCGGGCTGCAACGTTCATGTTGCAGACTTTTCAAACGACGAGTAAGGTGCCTTAGGTCGTGGTCTTATACTTAGTGAAGCCGATGGAGTTGATGGACTCGCTTATCTTCCAAGCCTTCCGTTGTTATCATTATTAGATGGCCTTAAGCCATATTTATTGCAACAAGTTCTCTTTTAAGACATTCGATGTAATAAGTGTGTGATTGCTACTCTGTTATAAATCCTTCACGTATTGTGCGTGTCAGCATTACCGATCCAGGGATGACACCGATGCACAGAGATCGGACTGTTTGAGGTCTAGCCGCTACAAAATGGTATCAGAGCACACACTGACTGTAGGACACGACCACTAAGCTAAAGCCCTAGATCACTCTCTCTCTTCTCATTTCCGACACCTCATCTTTTCTACTCTTTTAGGGATGGCAGATGCAAGGAACAAGTTCATGCAGCCGAATGAAGATACACCCTTTGGACACCACTTGAAGGAAGTTTCTAAGTGCCTGAACATCGGAGTACCAAGCTTCGACGGGACCTACATCGCCACTTTACCAGAAGAAGAGCATTGGATGATTCAAGTTCAAGTTCCAGGAAGGACGTTCATGCCCGTCACTGAACCCATAGAGTTTTCCTTTGATGCACCAACCTGGAGTCTAGGAAAGAGCATGGCAGCCCACATCACAATGGGATGCATTGGAGAAGTTTACCACAAAGATCTCAAGGATACTATCTACCAGATTTGTGGGCACCAAGATGAGCAATGGGAGATGATCAGCACCAGGAAGGATAGATCAATTGTAGCTTTCATCCAGGAGTTAAACCAGCACAGTCGTCGCTAGGAGAACCAGATGTGCACACGCATGATAGATCTGAAGAAGGCTATGACCAAGATCATGGAGCTATAGGAAGAACTTAAGTCTACACGCGATGGCTATGAGGAGGAAATAGCAACACTCGTGGAGAAGAATGATGATCTCAAGAAGAAGCTAAAAGTGTTTATGGGATTTCCCGCGTCTGGAGGAGAAGACGATGATTGCACTTGCCCGGAGAACTACATCATCATCAACGACACCGACTCGGACCCAGATGATAGCGATGATGACTTTGTTGATGAAGCTGGAGCAGTTATCATGGAGTCTTCTACCGATCAATTTTTCTAGTCGACCACCATAACAGTAGTAGTATTCTCCCATGTATATAGTATAGTTAGAGAACTTTTGTAATGATAGTTAGACCGTTGTATGCCCTTGTTTGAATTGATTTAAGTGATTTGATTTGCATTTGTCTCAAGTGCATATGAGTAGTTTTTTTCTCTCTAGACCTCATTCTATTCTGTTTTCTCATCTTTTCTAAAGCCTCAGATGCCTCCGAGACGTGACAATGGATTTGCTTTCCCACCGGAGCTCACTTAGTTGATCCAGCAGCAGAATGCATTGATGCAGATACTAGTCCAGAATCAGAATCAGGGGAACAACAACAACAACAACAACAACAACAACAACAACAACAACCCACCACCACCACCACCTGTCGATCACTTAGCCTGTTTCTTGAGGCTGAATCCGCCGGTGTTCTCCAGTAGCACCGAGCCGATAGTTGTAGATGATTGGCTCCGTAAGATGGGAATGGAGTTGACCACTCCAGGATGCACAGATGCGGAGAAGGTGCATTTTGCCGCACATTAGCTTGATGGACCCGCTGTATCATGGTGGGAAAATTTCACAGCCACTTATCCTATCGACACTGTCACATGGGATCAGTTGTAGCAGGCTTTTCCGTACTGCCCATGTTTCAACAGGAGCTATGGGAAGACTGAACATTATGCCGCTGAATGTGCTGAAGCGAAGAATGGAAATGGAAATGGAAGCTCTGGGAAGAGGCCTAACCCTTTCAACAAGAGACAGGTGAACCACGTTAGTGTGGAGGAGGTTGAAGCCCAGCCAGATGCAGTAATAGGTAAGTTTTTGGTTAAGTCATTTACTGCAATCGTTCTCTTTGATACTGGTGCATCGCATTCATACATATCAAGGGGATTTGTGGATAAGTATAAACTTCCCACCAAGGTTCTTAGGACACCTATGTTAGTAAGCTCACCAGGAGCGGAGTATATGGCTAGTCAAGGATGTTTTAAAGTGCCACTGACCATAGGCAGGCATGTTTTCCCTTCAGATTTGATAGTTTTGGAGTCGCAAGGTTTGGATGTGATTCTGGGTATGGATTGGCTATCGATGTATGGAGGAAACATCGATTGCGCTAGTAAGTCGATTTTGCTTAACACCCCAGAAGGAAGAAGGATCAAGTATGTATCCCGGCACGAGTCGAGAGGACTCAAGTAAATTCCTTATCAGGAGTTGTACCAGAGGAAGTCCCAGTGGTGAAGGATTTCCCTGACGTATTTCCAGAGGAGTTGCCAGGCATGCCACCGGATAGAGACATTGAGTTTTTAATTGAGATTTTGCCAGGCACAGGAAAAATATCTAAGAGACCGTATAGGATGCCCGCACAGGATTTGGAGGAAATTAATAAGCAAATTAAGGAGTTACTGGATAAAGGTTATATTCGCCCAAGTTATTCGCCTTGGGGATCGCCAGTGCTTCTAGTGGAGAAGAAGGATGGATCATTAAGGATGGTTGTTGATTATCGAGGGTTGAATGAAGTGACAATCAAGAACAAGTACCCACTACCGATGATCAACGACTTGTTTGACCAGTTGCAAGGAGCTAAGGTATTAGATCGATCTATGATCTGGATCCCACCAGTTGAAGATTCGAGAGAAGGATATACCTAAGACGGCTTTTACCACCAGGTACGGGCTGTATGAGTATACCATTATGTCATTTGGCCTGACTAACGCACCTGCCTATTTCATGAACATGATGAACAAGGTGTTTATGGAGTTTCTGGATAAGTTCGTCGTGGTGTTCATTGATGACATTTTGGTCTATTCGAAAAATGAAGAGGAGCATAAGGAGCATTTGCGTTTGGTACTTGGGAAGCTCAGAGAACATCAGTTATATGCCAAGTTCAGCAAATGTGAGTTTTGGTTGAAGGAAGTTGGATTCCTCGGACATGTTATATCCGGAGAAGGAATAGCAGTAGACCCCACTAAAGTTTTCAATGTGATAAATTGGGAAGCCCCAACGACAGTTGGAGAGATCCGGAGTTTTCTTGGACTTGCAGGATACTACCGGAGGTTCATTGAGAATTTCTCAAAAATTGCGAAGCCCATGACGGAGTTGTTGAAGAAGGATACCAAGTTCAAATGGACTGCGGAATGTGAGGCCAGTTTTCAGGAGTTGAAGAAACGTTTGGTTACATCACCCGTGTTGATTCTGCCAGATCAGCGCAAGGATTATGAGGTGTATTGCGACGCATCATGTCGAGGACTTGGAGTAGTACTGTGCAGGAGGGAAGAGTTGTTTTGTATGCCTCACGACAGCTTAAACCCCATGAGTTGAATTATGCTACTCATGATTTGGAGTTAGCAGCCGTAGTGCATGCATTGAAGACATGGAGACATTTTCTCATCGGAAACCATTGTGAGGTGTACACGGATCATAAGAGTTTGAAGTACATCTTCACACAGAAGGAGTTGAATCTCAGGCAAAGGAGATGGTTGGAGCTCATCAAGGATTATGATATGAGATTGCATTATCATCCCGGAAAGGCTAACGTAGTAGCCGATGCGTTAAGCCGCAAGAGTCATGTGAACACACTCTTGACCGGAGAGTTACCGAAGGAGTTAGCCGAGGATCTTCGCAAGCTATGTTTGGAGATAGTTCCGAGAGGCTATGTTGCAGCATTGGAGATTCATTCGACTTTTATGGATAAGATCAGAGATGCTCAGAAGAATGACAAGGAGATTGCCGAGATAAAGGAGAGGATGAGCAAAGGAAAAGCTAAAGGATTTTGTGAGGATGAGCGTGAAACCTTATGGTTTGAAGACCGCATTTATGTGCCTAATGACCCGGAGATCAGGAAGTTGATTCTGCAGGAGGCCCATGATTCGCCGTATTCGATTCATCCAGGAAATACCAAGATGTATCTAGATTTGAAGGACACTTTCTGGTGGACCGGAATGAAGAAGGATATTGCGGATTATGTAGCAGTTTGTGATGTATGTCAGAGAGTGAAGGCAGAGCATCAGAAGCTAGCAAGATTGCTACAGCCATTGCCGATACCCGAATGGAAGTGGGATAAACTAGGCATGGATTTTATCACTGGATTACCTAGGACTCGTTTAGGCTATGACTTGATTTGGGTTGTATTCGATTGATTGACGAAGGTAGCTCATTTCATCCCAGTGAAGACCACTTACACCAGTGCTAAGTTGGCGAAGATATACATGACCAGGATCGTATGTTTGCATGGACTTCCGAGGAGCATTGTATCAGATAGAGGAACCCAGTTTACCTCAAATTTCTGGAATCAGCTGCATGAACTTTGGGTACCAGGCTAGAGTTCAGTACAGCCTTTCATCCACAGACAGATCGACAAACCGAGAGAGTCAATCAGATTCTGGAGGACATGCTGAGAGCTTGTGCGCTAGATTATGGATCTAGTTGGGACGAGAATTTTCCATATGCGGAGTTTTCTTACAACAATTGTTATCAATCCAGTTTGAAGATGGCCCCTTTCGAAGCCTTGTATGGAAGGAGGTGCAGGACACCGTTGTTGTGGGACGAAGTTGGAGATCGTTAGTTGTTTGGGCCAGATTTGATTAAAGAGTCTGAACAGAAGGTGAAGTTGATTCCCGATAGGCTCAAGGCAGCCCAGTCCAGCAGAAGAGCTATGCAGATTCTAAACGAAAGGAGACAGTTTACGAAGTTGGAGACAGAGTTTATCTTCGAGTATCCCCACTTCGAGGAGTTAAGCGTTTTGGAGTTAAGGGAAAGTTAGCGCCTCGTTTTGTAGGACCATACAAAGTTCTGGAGCGTATGGGAGAAGTTGCTTACAAGTTGGAATTTCCCGAAGGATTGTCAGGAGTTCATGATGTGTTCCGCGTTTCCCAGTTGAAGAAGTGCCATGCAGAGATGGCTGACATACCGCTCAGAGATACAGTGCCGCTAGAAGCGATTCAGCTGGATAGTGATTTGACCTATGAGGAGAAACCAGTCAAGATTCTCGAGTTTGCCAGCCGAGTCACACGCAACAAGGTTATCAAGTTTTGCAAAGTTCAGTGGAGCCACCATACCAAAGATGAAGCCACCTGGGAGCGAGAGGAAGATCTACTGAAGGACCACCCTCACCTATTTTCTAGCCAACCCGAATCTCGAGCGCGAGATTCATCTTAAGGGGGGTAGGTTTGAAACATCCCAAATTTTCAATTTGGAATGTTATACATTAGATCATCTTTGCATATCATATTTTATTGCATTTTGGCTAGATCCTAGAAATTCTACGCAACTCAGGGACCCACGGAGAGAGTTGGGGATTTCGTCATTTTCATATTTGAGTTTTCTCAAATTTTGAAAATAGGATCATTTGATTTATAATTATTTTATCTTCAAATATTTCTAATATAAAAAATAAGAGAGAGGGAATAAAATGACTTTCCCAAAATAGAGAAATATTGAGGATTTAATAAAAAAATCAAATAAGATTTTTATTTCGGAGTTTATCGCTATTTTATTTGAATTAGGAAAATTGCACGTTTTTCAAAATTGCATTTTAGGGCCAAGAAAATGTTCATCTCGTTCTAAATATTTTATTTAGACAGTGAAAATTTGTTTTGGCATTTTTAGAATTTTATTTTATTTTCTAGGATTTCTTTAATTTTCAACGGAATTTTATTTTAAAAAAAAATCTCCGCGCGCCTTACTTGGCCGTAGGCCCATCGAGCCGGGCCAAGCCCGCGCCGCCGCCGCCGCCTTCCCCCGCGGGAGGGAGTCCACCCCACCACTGACGCCGAGTCCGGCCGGGGCACGCCTCCCGAGGCCGACCCCGACCCGGCGCCCCCTCCTCCAAGCCAGCGCCGCCCCCCTCCCCCCTCTTAAATACCGCCGCCGCCGACCCCCACCACCACCAGAACCAACCCACCGCCAGCGCCGCCGATCGCCGCCGCCACTCGCCGCTGCTGCCACCGCTCGCCGGCGCCACCCAGGAGCCCCGCTGCCCCACCGGACGCCGCCGGAGCCGCCGGATCTCGCTGGATCCCCGCCGAGGTAGCCGCCCGCCGTCGCCGGTTTTCTAGAGAAAACCAATTCAGTTTTTTTTAGAAAACCCTAGGTTTTATTTTTTTAGATCAGTTTTATTTTTTTCGGTTTTTACTTAGCAAGCACCCGCTCGTTCGTTCGTTCGTTTTAACGAATAAGTTTTACCGTTTAGCCGCAGATAGCGAACGTCCATTTGTTAGCCTATTCGTCCGTTTTTCTTTTTCTTAGATTTTCCGCGATTATTCTGATCGCGATTTCTAATCCGATTTTCGTTCTAGTATAACTTTTCTCTCGTTTATCGGAATGAGGTGATTCAAGCGCCTAGAGTTTCGTCTCGAAACCCTCTTTCTGTTTAACAAACTCAAACAAGTTTTTGATACTATAAAATTTGACTAGGTCCAGATTAGTACATGAAGAGGTTGTTACTTTCGCCGTTTGACTTTCGTTGCTTCGTTTGATTTGATTCTTTTTGCAAACCAGAGTTCCTATGTTGAACTTTCTGGTGAGATATCTTATTTGAGTTTTACCTGTGCTTTAGATGAGTGCTTATTGTATGCTTGCTTGTTTGCGATAGAGTACCCGCAGTGCGCCGCTTGCTACTATGAGTCTCTAGGTTTCACGGATCATCAGCAAGGCAAATAACACTTTGATCATACCTCTTTACTACCCAGTTTTATTGCATTAGATCAATCCTCAAATAATTGCATGGTTAGGATGGGATTAATATGTGGGTTTCAGGAAGTAGATGAGGTAGTACCTATTACCTGTTTTATTATCAAACCTTTGGGAGTTACTTCTACGTTTGCTTATATTGTTATGCTATGCTAGTAGACGTGGATTGGGTGAGTGTATCCATGACAGATGTGAGATTGTTACTTAATGGTTTACTTAAGGTGGCAACTTAAATTCACATCTGGGTGGATTGAGGCACCTGGGGAACCCAATGTTGCCTGTATTTTTTTGGAAATCCCGGGGTACCGTGTGATTCTCCTATGGACCACCACCCAGGCTCAAAGGGATCATGAGATTATTCATGCTAGAAACTTCTGTGTGCAGCCGCAAGCTACTTTGGGCTCTAGCATTGTTGAATAAGTATCGTGAACTCTTGAAGAGGTAGACTAGCAGATGTAGAGGAAAGTAGGTGTAACTGTCTACACGGGGTAGAGAGTTAATGCTTCTGAAATACTGTGTCTCGGTCATCCGTTTCTCAAACATTATGTAGTACGAGAAATCCAACGGAGGCGATCGAGTCGTGTGGGGAAAAGTGCACAAAGCTCTGCAGAGTGTACAAACTAATCATGGTTAGTCGTGTCCCCGGTTATGGACGTTTTTGAGTATATAGTACCTGGATTATCATGTGAATCTCACCATGTTACTTAATTTAATCTTGCTGGGTTAATGATGTTACTTAATTGGGATTGAGTTGGAGGAACCTTCTCAATGTTTAACAACCACCATGATAGTTAAATAAAATTTATTCCTTTGTTGTAGGGAAAAATTGGCTTTATGCAAAACTGTAACCATAGAGCTTTCCACCAGCCATGTATGCATGTAGTGATAGCATATTTCTGTTCATTACCCTCTATGTGTTACATTGCCAACATATTCCATGTGCTGACCCGTTTTCGGGCTGCAATGTTCATGTTGCAAATTTTTCAGATGACAAGTAAGGTGCCTTAGGTCGTGGTCTTATACTCAGTGATGCCGTTGGAGTTGATGGACTCGTTTATCTTCCAAGCCTTCCGCTGTTATCGTTATTAGATTGCCTTAAGACATATTTATTGTAATAAGTTCTGTTTTGAGACATTCGATGTAATAAATGTGTGGTTGCTACTCTATTATAAATCCTTCAAGTACTGTGCGTGTCAGCATTACCGATCCAGGGATGACACCGATGCACACAGATCAGACTGTTTGAGGTCTGGTCACTACATTAAACATCCGGGCGTCACAATTCTCCTCCACTACAAGAAATCTCGTCCCGAGATTTAAGGTGCGGAATAAGGGGGAAAGACTCGGGAAGGACGGAGTTCAACACAAGATAGGTACCTGGGGGCTATCTCAGTGAACGTGGCATAGAGGCATCTCTCGAGTTGAAATTCTAGCAAGTCATCGAGAGCAAGGTAAGGAGGTGAAATGAGGAGCTTCAACCGGGTAGGCAATCGTTCCTTGCCTGAAACAGAGGGTGTAAGCGGTTCATAGCAATGGGAATAAGTATTGCGTCTGATACCAGAACAGATCACAATGAAGGTGGCTCGTGAATTGCATACAAATCCAAGCATGAGGAACAATTTTGGAAGATAGGGATGTACAGGAGAGTCAGGTTTCGATCCTGTGGAACTGTGGGTTATGGGCCCACCATGTGGGTTGAAAGCGGGAAGGGTCATGTCATTTGCATGGTCATGACATCAAGGCAGGTCAGAGGACAACCTGTCAGTTATGTTGGCAACAATGTTGGTACCAAGGGCGAGGGACAAAGAGAACCATTTTCCTGCTTGTTAAGACAAGGCGGACCAATAGGTAAAGTTCCCTTCCATCGATGGCTACTGGAATGTCATCAACAATAGTAACAAGGTCTTACTGATAGAGTTTGTACACCGAGGTGTTTACATAAGCAGGGAATTATCACTGCTCAGATATGTTAGGTCACAAGAAGGGTTAAACAAAGCAATGGAGACCTGAATCAATTACCGGTGTTCTCGAGTGTTTAAGAACGCAGAACCCGTGGAAAATATGAATCGGCGAGAATAATAGTTGATGAAAAACTCATAAGAAGTTATGTAGTTCCGTGATATTCTCGAGATACCAGAGAGTAACACTCGAGGGTATAGCAGAACAGAGGTTGGGCAGGTGAAATGATCTACAGAAGACCAGTACTTCCACTTGTCCAAGAAATGAAATCAAAGAAGAACAATCATGGTTGGAAACACGGTTCCAAAGGACCAAATATAGATAACAGATGAACTTATCACAAGGGGATTATTATTATAACAAGAAGCTTCCATGATAAGTTCCATATCAGGTCCATGGGTATGAACACAAGGTTCAATGTCAGGGGTTGAATGCGACATATGCCAATGGATGGCTTATCATGGTGGGAGCGAGTAGAACGTCCCCGGTGCCTAGAAGTGGGATGAGGCGTAGACACGAACACCAGCAAACTTTACCCAGGTTGGGGGCTCTCCTTGGAGATAATACCCCTACTCCTGCTCTCCGGGGTCTCTGCATGATCACTATGGCACAAGTGATACAAATGTGCTCCTTGAGTTGTATGCTAGAGGAAGGAGAAGGCAAGGCTAGCTCTCTCCTGCTCTAGGGATCTGCCTAGTTCTATTAGTGTGGGAACCCTTTGCATGGGTGCCCTGGGGGTTTATATAGGCCTACCCCCTAGGGGTACAATGGTAATCCAGTCGGGTGCTGGGCCCGGCTGCCAGTGTATCCGGCCTCCGGCTTCTCCGCTGACTGCTGGGGCCCGCCGCCTGGTAGGCCCCGCCGGCTGGTCTGGTACGGAGCCGACAGGCCCCTCCCGCCGCTGGCCGGTCTGGTTGGTGGCTTCTCACTGTAGGGTAATGGCGCACTGACTTCGAGGGATGGGGACGGCCGCCTGCTGGAGGCCGGCTTCCCCAAGTCTTCTTGTTCGATGTCCGCCGCCTCCCAAGATGTCACTTCCTGATAGGGCACGCTGCCCGCGGCCGTACCAACAGGTCGTCGTGGGAACAGGGCTTCGCCTGTCCGGAATGACGTCAGGGGGGGTGAGGGAGTCCCGGATTAGGGGTTTCCGGATGGCCGGACTAAGACCTTTGGCCGGACTCCTGGACTATGAAGATACAAGATTGAAGACTCCGTCCCATGTCCGGATGGGACTTTCCTTGGCGTGGAAGGCAAGCTTGGCAATACGATACGAAGATCTCCTCCCATTGTAACCGACTTTATGTAACCCTAGCCCTCTCCGGTGTCTATATAAACCGGAGAGTTTTAGTCCATAGGACGAACAACAATCATACCATAGGCTAGCTTCTAGGGTTTAGCCACTCTGATCTCGTGGTAGATCATATCATCAATATTAATCAAGCAGGAGTAGGGTTTTACCTCCATCGAGAGGGCCCGAACCTGGTTAAAAACATCATGTCCCTTGTCTCTTGTTACCATCCGCCTAGACGCACAGTTCGGGACCCCCTACCTGAGATCCGCCGGTTTTGACACTGACATTGGTGCTTTCATTGAGAGTTCCTCTGTGTTGTCACCTTTAGGCCAAATGGCTTCTTTGCTCGTCAATTGCGATGCGGCCTGGGATGAGACTTTTCTCCCCGGACAGATCTTCGTATTCGGCGGCTTCGCACTGTGGGCCAACTCGTTTGGCCATCTGGAGCAGATCGAAAGCTATGCCCCTGGCCATCAGGTCAGGTTTGGAAGCTTGAACTACACGGCTGACATCCGCGGGGACTTGATCTTCGACGGGTTCGAGCCACAACCGGGTGCGCCGCACTGTCACGATGGGCATGACTTAACCCTGCCGCCAGACAATGCCCAGAATGTCGCTCAGGTGTCCGCTCCGACCATTAGCTCGGAGCCCACTGCGCCAGTCGGGGATGGACGGTTGGACGCCGCCCCAGAAGACACAACCTCTACAGCGATAGAGCCGGATATCAGCCTAGTCCTTCGCAGGGCCCGTGACTCCAAGGTACCGGACTCCGCTCCGGACTCCGTATATGCTGCACCTGTTTCGATCGAGCCCGATTGGGCTCCGGCCACGGAGTTCACCGCCTCGGACGTCCTTCAGCACTCCCCCTTTGGCGATATTCTAAATACACTAAAGTCTCTCTCTTTGTCGAGAGAACCCCGGCCGGACTACGGTCGGGGTGGTTGGGACGCGAACAACGAAGAAATTCGAACCCCACCCACCACCCACTTGGTAGCCACTGTCGACAATCTAACAGACATGCTCGATTTCGACTCCGAAGATATCGACGGTATGGATGCCGATAAAGGAGACGATCAGGAACCAGCACCTATAGGGCGCCGGAAAGCCACCTCATCATATGATGTATACATGGTGGACACACCTAACAGAAACGACAACGAGGATCAAAAGGATGCGGCCAGGGATCGCTCCCTCGAAAAACAATCAAAGCGGCGGCGTAAGCGCAAGGCCAAGCCCCACCTCGACAAAGACCCAACCATAGAGCAGGGTGAATCAACGAAAGACGAACATGTCGTCGAGCCTCCGTCCAAACATGGCGGACAATCAGAACAACCAATCCCCGGGAAAGATAATAGCTCGGACGACCTCACGCCGGACAAATTGCTGGAACATCAGAACCTCCACCAAAGGCTCGTTGCCACTGCACGTAGTCTGAAAAAGCAGAAGCGGAGGCAAAGTACTCAATACTGCACAAAAGTACGGCAACAGTCGTCACACAAAGAGCTATCCGAAGCGGAAACTACTACCGGAATTTGATGATGAGGCTATAAAGCCCCCACAGTCAAAAAATAAGGAATCCACAAGGTCGGATAGACGACCCTACGATCAATCTCACGCATCAAAGGACGCTGCACTCAATATGGCGCGGGACCCGTCCAAGAATTCGCATCAAAAAACTGGCCCAACCAGATCCATATATAGGCCAAGAAAGCAAGCTCCAGTGAGCGATGCAATGCAAAACATACCCAAACATCGCGGCACGCCTAAATACAGGGGCGCCGCACACCCCCTATGTATTACCGATGAGGTGCTGGGCCATGAATTTCCAGCCGGATTCAAGCCCGTGAACATAGAAGCATACGACGGGACAACAGACCCTGGAGTCTGGATCGAGGACTACATCCTCCACATACACATGGCCAGAGGAGATGACCTCCACGCCATAAAATACTTACCCCTTAAGCTCAAAGGGCCAGCCCGGCATTGGCTTAAAAGCCTTCCCGAAAACACCATGGGAAGTTGGGAAGTGCTTGAGGATGCTTTCCGGGCAAATTTTCAAGGGACCTATGTCCGGCCCCCGGATGCGGATGATCTGAGTCATATAACTCAGCAGCCCGGAGAGTCAGCCCGGAAGCTGTGGAACAGATTCCTTATCAAAAAGAATCAGATAGTCGACTGTCCGGACGCAGAGGCCCTAGCAGCTTTCAAACATAGCATCCGAGACGAATGGCTCGCCAGACACCTCGGCCAAGAAAAACCGCAAACAATGACTGCGTTAACAAGCCTCATGACCCGCTTTTGTGCAGGAGAGGATAGCTGGTTGGCAAGAAGCAGCACCAGCGACCCGAATACGTCCGAACACAAAGATGGGAACGGGAAGCCGCGCCGTAACAAAGAACCGCGCCGGATCAAGGACAACAGCCCGATGAGCACGGCAGTAAACGCCGGATTCAAAAGCTCTCGGAAAAATCAGAAAAAGCCGCCCCCAAAGACGATAGGGACGAGCTATCCAACCTCAACAAAACTTTGGACAAAATATGTCAAATCCACAGCACTCCTGGGAGACCTGCAAACCATACCCACAGAGATTGTTGGGTCTTTAAGCAGTCCGGAAAACTCAACGCCGAACACAAGGGGCTCGACACACCAAGCGAAGATGACGATGCACCCCACAAGCAGAACACCGGAGAACAAAAGAAGTTCCCACAAGAAGTCAAGACAGTAAATCTACTTCATGTGACAAAAGGGAAGAGCAGAACGGCACCTACGAAGACACGCGCCGTATGGCCAGCCCCAGAGGAGCAACCCCACTGGTTGTTACAACCAATCACCTTCGATCGTCAGGATTACTCCAGAGGAGACCAGAACGCAGGCTGGACTGCCTTGGTCGTAAATCCAATTATTAACGGACTCCAATTTACAAACGCCCTTATGGACGGCGGCAGCGACTTGAACCTGTTATATCAGGACACAGTCCGCAAACTCGGGATAAACCCAGTTATAATCCACCTTGGCAACACTTCCTTTCAAGGAGTTACGCCAGGACCGGATACCCAAAGTATGGGTTCCCTTACGTTAGTAGTCACGTTCGGATCACCCGACAACTTCCGAAAGGAAAAGCTAACATTCCACATCGCCCCATTCGTAAGTCGCTATCAAGCACTACTGGGACATGAAGCTTTCGCCCGCTTTAACGCAATACCGCATTACGCATCCCTTACACTCAAAATGCCCGGCCCAAAGGGCATCATTTCATTACAGGGGATCATAAATGGACCCCCAAAGTACGGGTAATGTGATGCCTGGACAGCCGCCCACAAATCCAGCCCTACTATCCTGGACACGGCTCGACGAGTCCGGCGTAAACATGCTTAATAGCCGCATATCCCCGTACAAGGGGCACCGTATGCTCACACCCGAAGACAATACGGCTCAACTCTTGCTCCAACTATATTTTGATTATTTCAATATAGATTTCTCACACACTTATTTTTTTACTAAGTTCCTCTCTTTCGCAGACGAACATCATGCTACGCCTGTCCAGGATACGACACAACGGAGACATGGGCGCAGACGTGCAGCAGGGACCCGTTTCAAGGATTCTTTTCAGATTAAGACCCTGCATAAACCTTTTTTACTGTCTCTTGTTGATAACATCCCCTGGTTTTCTCTATAACCGAGGAGGAGGCTGGCGTCTTGGCATGTAGCCACGCCAGAATTTTTGCACGTACCTGGACACTAGGGGCTTTTTAACCAAGGGCTCCATTTCGGCCCGTCCTCATAAAGACCGCATACCTTACGGAGTGTTCGGCGTCGCGAGTTTGGCCCTATATGCATCAGCTCCGAATCATGTCTTTGGTCAAATGTTGGATTTGCCTGGCTCCTGTGTTTTGCTGCCTTACGTTCGTTATATCGGCTAACGCGGCACCAGGTGAACTACTGCGATTGTGCCCCGGTTCGGCCAGGTGAGCACCTCAGTAGAGAAAGCCGAAAACTGACTGTCATGATATAGCGAGAGACTGGTCAACCACTCGATGACTTTCGGAATCTTTAGGATTCCTCCGCATTAACGAAGGGCCGCTTCCCGGTCAGGCACACTCGCGCCCCGAATTCGGGCGAGCGCGGTGCCCCTAGGGGCTATTCAGTAGCCCCACTGTCAAACTCCTATGGCTAAGTGAAAGTGATAAAGCATTATAGTCCGGTTGCCTAGTTCGCCGCGCCACCACCTCCTTTGTAGGACCAAGACGTTGGATTAAGTGTGAAAAGGCGCCTTTTTGCGAACACCCCCGCATTCTATGCGTGGGGGCTGAAGCCAACGACTGCCATCTTTCTGGTTATATACAAATATATACATTAAACGGCCACACAGGAGGCATCATGATTCTTGCAAGCACAAGTATAAAAAGATTTTTTCAAAAAAAAATTCGTTTTACAAATTGTATAAGCTATTCGAACACAACATCCTTCGAGCACTGCACCTCTATTATATGAGCGCCAGGAAGAACTTCCTCAAAATAGTGCATGGCAGGTACTCGGCTTTCGTTCGAATCTCGGGACGCAACAATATTGGCCTTCATATCTACCCAGTATGTTTTGACACGGGCAAGAGCCATCTGTGCGCCCTCTATGCACGCCGACCTCTTCATTGCATCAGCATGCGGCACCAAACCAAGGAACTGTTGCACCAAGCCAAAATAACTCTTCGGCTCCGGCTTCTCCGGCCACAGACGACTCGCAACATACCTCATGGCGAGTCCGGATAACCTGTTCAGCTCCGCCCAGGCAGCCAAATGGTCGGATACTGACAGTGGGCGTTCTAGATTGTGGTACTGCGACCAAAAAAGCTCTTCCAATCCATGGTCACCTCGGCTGCGGAAGTGTTCGGTCGCGTCTGCCGCACATGCTGCCAAATCCAGATAAGCGTTTTCCGCACTCCTCTGCCAGTGTAATGGAGCATACTTGGGGTCTCCGAACTTCATCCGCAGCATATAAGGCTTTCCAGCCATGATATCTCCGGCCTGACGCAGCTCCTCCTTCATCGCTCTCATATAGAGCGAGTATCCTTGGCCTTGGCAGTGATCTTTTCAAGGTCCTTCTGAGCCGCCCTATCTTCTTGTTCGAGAAATTTACAGCGGTCGGTAGCATCCCTCAATTTTACGACAATATCAGCTATTACCTTCTTGCTCTGGCAGTGAGCAACCTGTTCGGCTTTTAGCTATTTAGTCGTTTTAACGGCAGCCGCATCACTTTTCCTTGCTTGCTCCTTGGCTCGGGCAAGTTCCACCCGAAGGTTCTCCATGGCAGCAGCACCATCTACATCAAGCACATATATATAAGGCCCGAGCATCGAGCTCCTATTACCGGGTGTCTTTTGAACATACCTTGAGCCTCGTCTAGCCGCTTGTTTACAAGCGCGATGTCGGCATCTGCTACGTCAAGTTGCCGCTTTAGCTCGGCAGATTCATCAGTCCAGCTAGCCACCGAACGCCTCGCCACCTTCACGGAATAGGCGACATATTATACCTGGGGTTATGATCCTCTGTGCACCGTCACTCGTGATGACACACAGAGTCTCAGGGGCTACTATTCATAGAGGGCACATTTAATATGCGGCTCTACCAAAAGGTACACCTTTTTACGTACCTCAAAGCCTGTTAGTAAACTCCTGGCAGCCTCATGCAATCCACTTTCCGTGGATGAAATCCTTCCAATCATCGTATTCATCAACATATGGTGTTCTTCTGAGATGGACGCCCTACCAAGCAGATCCTTCAGCCCCTCCGACGGCGTGCTAGAGGGTGCCGGACTAGCCTGACAACCTTTTCCAGGGTCCGGACTTGGAAAAACCCTCCGGGACGATACCTCAGGGTCGCCAGCCTCGTGAGGTGGTACAACAAGGGGAGGCGTTTCGCTCTCTATCATCTCTGGACGAAGATCCCCTGAAGATGAGCTCTGCTGAGAAGGGTTGAGATCCGAACTGCAAGATAATGTTTCGGTTATTTTCCTCAGGAATAAAACAGGAGTGTCATTCATTATAGAACTCCTCCCTTCACTTACGTCTCGGGGGAGAGCGGGTCCCCTTTAGGGGGCAATTCGGCCGGGGCATTCTTTGGTGCCGAACCCTCTGACGAAGATTTCTTTCCCCGTTTTGAGGTTATCACCTCCGGGTCTTTAGAGGCAGTCCTTTTCTTTCCCTGGTCGGGGGAATTTTCGATTCTTCCCTTCCTAGCAGCCTCCTTCGCGGAGGCGGTAGCTCCTTGGTCCCCTCCTTCGCCTTCCGCCGAAAGCGCGACCTCCAGCATCCTGGTCAACATGGGATTCGGCACGGTCTCGGGCAGGGGGGCTGGACACCTGATAAGCTTTGCCTTCGCCATCCACTCCTGTTCAAAGGACAACTCTGCTAAAGGGTAATTTTGATAAAAATATGGATGGTGTGTCCAAATACGGGGCTACTTACTTTAGCATCCGGACGATTGCAGCTCAGACCTGCGTCCTCGGACAAATCCGGACACCTTGCTTGTGATCCGAAGAACAATTTGTACATCTCCACGGGTGTCATTCCCATGAAATGTTGTAGGACTCGTGGTCCCTCCGGATTGAACTCCCACAGGCGGAGAGGTCGAAGTTTGCAGGGCAGTGTGCGGCGAATCACCATGACTTGTGCCACTACGGTCAAATTGATATCTCTTTCTAGAAGATCTCAAATACGGCCCTGCAGCAAGGGCACGTCTTTGGGCGGCCCCCAGATAAGTCCTTCATTAACCCATGACGCCAGCCGTGGTGGGGGACCCGAGCGAAAAGTAGGTGGTGCCACTCATGTGGTGCCCCTGGGGGCTGTGATGTAAAACCAGTCCCGTTGCCATAAGCCGAGCTCCTCTTGAAAAGAGCCTTCGGGCCATGGAGCATCATCCATTTTTCTTATTATAGCTCCTCCGCACTCAGCGTGCTGCCCCTCGATCAGTTTCGGTTCCACTTTGAAGGTTTTTAGCCACAATCCGAATTGAGGAGTGATATGGAGGAAGGCCTCGCACACGACAATGAATGATGAGATCTGGAGGATGGACTCCGGAGCTAGGTCGTGGAACTCCAGCCCGTAGAAAAACATAAGCCCCCTCACGAAGGGATCGATCGGGAAGCCTAGCCCGCGAAGGAAGTGAGATGCGAACACCACGCTTTCACCGGGCTAGGGAGCGGGAATAGCTTGCCCTTGAGCAGGCAGTCTATGCGAGATTTCGTCGGGTAGATACCTGGCATCTCTCATCTTTCGCACATCTTCTTCCGTAATGGAGCAAGGAATCCACCGGCCTTGAAGGTCGGAGCCTGACATCGTCAAAAGTCCGAAGCGCCTAAAACTAGAGTTTTGGGTGTTGGAACTCGAAGCGAGGGGCGGATTTGATTGGTTTGATAAGAAGGGAGCCGGGCCTTGGTTCCTTTATAAAGGGGGTGAATACCAAGAGCCCTCCCTGCAACCGTTAGAGACTCGCTTTCAATTAGGGAGTCATACCTAAGTCACGGTTGGGTTACCCACGCCAGTATTGATGAGAATCCCGGAATAAGGGGACACAATCTCTGCTTTGACAAGACGTGCCAGGGAAACCGCCTCGCTAAACGCATTGAGGTGGGACAGTAAAACGATTCGAATGAAGGCCTGGCCGTGACGTCATGCTATGGAATACGTCAGCAGATCCGATTGATGCAAATATTATTCTCTCTACGGTGGAATGTGGAACTTATTTTGCAGAGCCGGACACTACCCTGGTGTTCAACATCTTCTATGGAATATTCGGAGGAGGAACCCGCCTTGCAATGCTGAAGACAACTTGCGCGTTGGACTCGTCGTCATTGAAGCCTGGTTCAGGGGCTACTAAGGGAGTCCCGGATTAGGGGGTGTCCGGATGGCCGGACTAAGACCTTTGGCCGGACTCCGGGACTATGAAGATACAAGATTGAAGACTCCGTCTCGTGTCCGAATGGGACTTTCCTTGGTGTGGAAGGCAAGCTTGGCGATACGATATGAAGATCTCCTCCCATTATAACCGACTCTGTGTAACCCTAGCCCTCTCCAGTGTCTATATAAACCGGAGAGTTTTAGTCCATAGGACGAACAACAATCATACCATAGGCTAGCTTCTAGGGTTTAGCCACTCCGATCTCGTGGTAGATCTACTCTTGTACTACCCATATCATCAATATTAATCAAGCAGGAGTAGGGTTTTACCTCCATCGAGAGGGCCCGAACATGGGTAAAAACATCGTGTCCCTTGTCTCCTGTTACCATCCGCCTAGACGCACAGTTCGGGACCCCCTACCCGAGATCCGCCGGTTTTGAAACCGACAGGGGGAGTGGCAACAGTGCCACTTTGTGCGGAGATCTCCTCCTGTACGGGGCACTGTGCGGAGATCCACTCCAGCCCAAGATTCTGAGCCGAGGGGCTTCATTGTAGCCATGCCCCATCTTGTCCTCTTGACGGGGGCGCAGACTCTGAGGGTGCCACGTGGCCACCTTCCTGACGCCGTCCTCTCCAAAGGCCGGCTGACTGGAGCCGGCTTCCCGTGGTGTTGTATGTAGGTGGTTGGCCGTCCTCTGGCGGCCGGCCATTGGGCTAGCCGGCTCCCGGAGGGTGGAGTTTTAGCATGGGCACTGTGGGCCGAAGCTGGCCCGAAGTTTTGATAGGTTCAGGGACTCGGGTGAGGCTACCCATGGCCCATTACTCTGATAACAGTCCCCGAAGCCGGCGAGGCATGGTGGTCGAGGGGCCGGGAAGCCTGAGCGGCTTCCCCACTCACCGAGCTCCGGGAGAATGCTTGATCCGCCTCGCGGTGGGCCGGCTGCTGGATCCGGGCCCGGCTAGGCGGGATCGTTAGCCGATTTTGAACTCCGAGGCGGGAGAACAGGTGGCGTGCCTGCTAAGCTTCCCCGGGCCGCCGCCCGTCACAAGAACGCCACGCGGTGCATGCCAGCTTGGCCAGCCTACCACCCCACGCTCCTGATGGGACGTGACAGTGGGCCGGGGCCGCCACATCTGGGCCTCGGCACGCGGGCGGATCCGCTGTGCCGAGGCGGGCGGTTGTGATACCCACGAGCGTTCAAGGCGCAATAATTTTGTGCGGTGAACGTGGGGTCGTGGGGTTGTGGGCGTAGTTAATCCCACGACCCTCGCGTCGTCCCCTCGGCTTTAGAGCCCGAGAGCTATAAGTAGGGGGAGGGAGGGGTGCGGTGGGGCACGCGCGCCCCCTCCCACAATTTCTTCCTCCTCTCGCTCTCCCCGCCATTGTCGATGTCGCTGCTCCGCGCTTGCTGTGGTGCTGCCGCCGTTTGCCGCCGCCGCGCCCCTGCTCCTCTCGCAACCCCGCCCAAAGTGGCGCGCGAGAAGGGCGGCGATTGGAACGGCTCGACGGTCATCGAAGACCACATCACCTTCCTCCGGGACACGCGCCGGATGCCCAACGCGGCATTCGTCAAGGGACGGGTGCCGCCGGAGGTGGAGATTTCACCGGCACCGAGGGGGAATGAGCGGGTCGTCTTCCGCTCAAACTTTCTCTGTGGCTTCGGCCATTCGGTGAGCGGCTTCCTCCGCTTGTTTCCCAACTTCAACCATCTCCAACCGCATCACTTGACGCCCAACACCGTGACCCTGCTCCCCGCATTCGTCACGGTGTGCGAGGGCTACATCGGCATCCTCCCCACACTCGAGTTGTGGGAGCATTCTTCTACGGGAAGCTAGGCACCTCCGCCAAGGACACGGCTGCCGAGTGCGGTGGCTTTGTCACCGTGCGCCGGACGGCAAAAAGGAACGCCTTCCCCGTCATCAAGTTGTCACAGTCGGTAAAACTGTGGCAGCAGTCTTACTTTTATGTTGAGAACGTCGACCCGGTTGTCAACTTCATCAACCTGCCGGCCTACGAGGCCGGCCCTCTTACCGGGCTTCGGCCCAACTGGGGCTACAAGCCGAAGCCGGTGTCAGAGGACGCGTAGTCCGCCATCGGCCGACTTCGAGTGATGCAGGAGTCGGAGGGCCTCGTGGCCTCCGACCTCCTTATCGCCTTCGTCGAGCGCCGGGTCCTCCCGCTCTATGGCCGCCCTCATCCGATCTTCCGGATGGGCAGGCACCATGACCCGTGCCGGCTGTGCATGAAGGAAATGCCGACTGCTGAGGTCGCATGGATGGTGAACGAGATCTCCGACCTCAAGGTGTCAGAGGGAGACTGGCGGTACGGGAAGCGGCCGTATTCCCACGACGACCCGCCGCCTGTCATAAGTCCCTTGATTTCTTCCTTTAGCTCTGTCTTTCAGTCTTGCTCTTATCGTGATGCGACTCCCTTCTGGACGCAGATTTATATGTCCGAGGCGACGACCGCCATCATGGGGTCGGGTGGTAACTACCCTCTCGGACAGGGTAGTGAGTGACATGGACGACCCCGACTTGGGGGCGGCCGCCCTAGCGGACGATGCAGCAGGCGGCGGCGACGGAACAGGCGGCTCTGAGGAGGGCGGTGGTGTGGAGACCTGGCCTAATGATGACGACGATGAAGACGAGTCGTGCCCTGCCTGGAGCACAACCAACACCTGCGCCGGCCCCTCTACTGGGCCGCCCGCCCGTGGCAGCAAACGCAAGCGGAAGCAGGGCGCTGCCCTTCTTGGCAGCGTGCCGAAGAAGCCCAAGAACCCGGCAGCAGCGACCAGGCGGAAAGAAGCCGCGGCCAAGGAGGCCAAGTACCAGAGGCAGCCGAAGGTGCCGGTTATGGTGTCAGCATAAGTATCCCTCTCACACTTCCACCTCTTCGCCGATCCGGCCTAAAACTTTTTTGTCTTGTCTTCCTATCTCAGGGCCCCGCTCGTCCTCGAGAAGTCGGGCGCTGCCTCGGTCATCAGGTTGGTGGCGACATCCTCCACCAGTCGGCGGATCGACCCGGCCGCCGACCTCCGGGAGGCGCATGAAGAAGAGGCCGACCGTTTGGCGAAGGCGGAGGCGGATAAGGCTGCAGCATCCGCAGCGAGGAAGTTGGCGCAGGCGGAGGTCGAAGCCGCGGAGAGGGAGCGACTCGCGGAGGCCGCACGCCGCCAGGAGCTGCTACTTGTGACGCCTCTGAGCACTGCGCCACCTCCGCCAGAGTTTGAGGCGACGACTGGAGGAGCCGGCGATGAGAAACCGGTTATGGAGAGGGAGGGCGGCGACGTGGCCATGTCGAACGTCATTGTGCCGCCACCGCCACCGACCAGCGCAACGAAGTCGAGAAGCCAGCCGGGCCTCCGGTGCCACCAGCCGGGAACGTGGTGGTGACGGACCTGACTCCTCAGGTCTGCACACCCGCACGCCACCGTCTTGAGAAGGCGGCCTCAGCACCGCGGCCGCTGCAGGCCGGTGCCATGAGCTCGTCGGTCCCCGACACCGAGGCTACCAGCGCCGCGCCTGTCGGCTGGATATGCGGGGGCGGGACGGCCGCCCTGAACCAGGCATCCCTCGACGTCCAGGTCAAACTCCGGGTCGAAGCCGAAGCCCTCAAGCGGTGCAACGAGGCATTCCTGGATTCGCGGGCCGCCATCCGCATAAGTTTTCTTCACTTCTCTTTATTTTTGATCTTCTTGCTTTCTTTGTGGGGGCGCGCAAGCGCACCCACTGGGTGTAGTCCCCAAGTTTCGGGCCGGCTGCTAAGCAGGCGGTCCGGAACTTTAACTTGCAAGTGTCAGATGCTGACTTCGTCTGGTATCCCTTCTGCAGGACTACCACAATCTTCGCGCGGTCGCCTACAACTCTAGGGTCTGGGAGCTGGAGACGCAGACCTCCCATCTGTCCAAAAGCCAGAGTAAGCTTGGATCTCTTTTCTTTGCGGGGGCGCGCTAGCACACCCGCGGCTGTAGTTCCCGAGGTTCGGGACGATTGCTGAGCAGTCGGGCCGAATCTTCCCAGTGACTTTATCTTTGCTAGTTACTTCTTCTCTGCAGGGGTACGATGGCCCACCCATGGGCTGTAGTCCCTGAGATTTGGGCCGACTACTGAGCAGTCGGGACAGATCTCCCCGGCAACTGCATCCCTTTTTGTTATTTGACTGAGACTCTTTCTTCCTTCCTTTTCACAGAGGCTAACACTGCCTTGCAGCATCAGCTGGGCGAAGCCAACACCGCCTGCGTGGCAAGGAGGCGGAGTGCAGCAAGTTGGCCGAGGAGCAAGACCAGCTGGTCACTCAGCTCGTCGAGCAGACGGACGCCCTCAAGACGGCCTAGCGGGAGGCGAAGGCGAAGGAGACTGACCTCCTTGCCGAGTTTGAGGTCGAGCGCTCTGTCTGGGCCGACTAGGAGGCTCAGACGACGGCCTGCTTCAGCAGCATCGAAGACTTGGTCGATGGTGAGATTTCTTTTCTTTGTTTCTTGTTTTGAGTTGCCAGCCCTTATCTAGGCCGACTGCTTGTTTCTGATTTTGGCTTTCCTTGCTTTCCGTACAAGCAGACTTTTTCCCAGGCTACTCCGTCGCCGTGAACCAGATCATCGAGGCCCAGGACGAAGAGCAGAGGGCGGAAGGCGTGCAGATTGCCGCTGACGCCCCCCCGGACCCTCAATGAGCAGCTCCTCAACATCCAGGCCCGCCTTCGGCCTGCCCATCAAACACTGCACCGCCTTCAGCGCGTTGGGGCCCAGGCGATCTCCACCCTCTAGCCAGGCTTGCTGGCTCCGCGCACCCCAAGTCGGACTGCCGACTGGCTGGATGTGGCGGCCGGCCGCCTGGAAGCCTGGAAAGGCTCTGCAGCCCGGGTAGGAGCGCGCCGAGCTCTAGAGTTCATCAAGGTGTGGGATCCTGGGCTAGATCTAGCCCAGTTAACCACGTTCCGGCTAGAGGCGCAGGAGGAGCTGGTGGTGGTGGAAGCCGATCTTATCAGCAGGGCGGCAGCAATCACCTATTATACCGACACCAGCGTGTTCATCCCGGAGGTGGTCGAAGAAGGTGCCGAAGCACCACAGGAGTGTCTTGGGCTTAACCCGGAGGATAGCGAGGATTCGGATGAAGTCATCGACTCCATTGATGAAGGGTAGGAGGGTGAGGAGGAGGAGGAGGATGAGGAAGAGGGAGAGAGCGAAGACGACATGCCGGAGGTTGGGGCGGATGGTCAGCCCCAACCTGACCGGGCCTTAAGCAATGATCCGTGCTCCAAAGAGCCAACTGCTGTTGGAGGTGGCCAGGCGGTCCTCGACCAGCCGCCTGTTCCTCCGACAGGCGCCACCGACTCTGCCATCCAGCCCTGCACCATCCAGACTGGTGCCGCCGACTCCACCGTCCAGCCGGAGCCGCTTGCCGCACCGAGCGGTACGGCCGACTCCATCGTTCAGCCGGAGCCCTCTGCCGTACCAATCGGCGTTGCCGACTCCAACATCCAGCCGGAGCCCTCTGCTGCACCAACCGGCACCGCCGACCCCAACGCCCAGTCGGAGTCTTCTGCCGCTCCTTAGGATATTTTGTCTTTTTTCTTTCCCTGTTTGCTAGAGTCTGGACAACTTGATTAAATGTTGCAATTCCACCCGCGGGGTGTATATCGAACTTTGTTGAATGTCGGCCGATAGGCCTCTATGCATGTAAATATCTTATCGGTGTTTTTGCTTTGCTTTCCCGACTTCTACCTTTTGTTGCTTTACACCCCTTGCTTTTTTCCTTTCCCGCCCTCCCTTAGTTACCCCCTTGCCAGCCAAGCAGCCGCTCTGCAGACTGGAGCTGTTTTGAGTACTTAACCTTTGCTGGAGGGCAAGTACTTGGCAGTTTGGAGATTTGGCAAATGAAACAGAAGTCGGCCGGCCGGCTGGTCGGCAGCCGGCCGAACAGGTGCGGTGCTGGCCCTAACTATATGCGCTTTTTTCTTTAGCCATTTTTCATATGGGCACTGTTTTTGCATCCTCTGCCCGCCATTCAGTCGCTCCGTGAGCTACGGCTTCTGACAGAGGAAGTTTTAGGTGCCAACATATTACTTGTCCGGCTGCAGGAGGCGGCATATAGTAGAAAGCGGCAAACCTCCGGGTCGACTGGTCGAACCCGGTTCCAGGCGGAAATAATAAAATAATGCACACTTGTAGGCATAACACTTATCATGTAGATAAAAGGAGGGTAGTCCCCGAGCTCTTATCAGGGAACCTGGAGTCTTTGTACATAATACAAAAGGTAGCATGATACATACTGTTTTCAACTGTAAAATCTCCGGAGGAGGTTTGCATTCCATGGCCTCTCCGTCTCCTTGCTTGAATCATCTCTTTTGCGTGATCTCGGCTTCTGAGCGTCGATCAGATAGTAGGAGCCATTGCCTAGCACCTTGCTGATGATGAACGGGCCTTCCCAAGGTGCCGAGAGCTTGTGCTGGCCGGCTGTTCGCTGGATCAGCCGGAGCACAAGGTCTCCCTCTTGGAAGGATCTTGGCTTCACCTTGCGGTTGTAGTATCGGCGCAGACTCTACTGATAGATGGTGGACCAGCTGAGTGCCAGCAGCCGGCCTTCCTCCAGCAAGTCGACGCCGTCTTCTCTTGCCTCCTTGGCATCTGCCTCGGTGTACATGGTGACTCACGGGGAGTCAAACTCTATGTCCGTCGGGATGACGGCTTTAGCACCGTAGACGAGGAAGAAGGGCATGAAGCCGGTCGACTTGTTCGGAATTGTGCGCAGGCTCCAAAGGACGGCCAGCAACTCATCGAGCCAGCAGCCGGCCGAACGCTCTAGAGGCTCGACCAGTCCGGGCTTGATACCAGACAAAATGAGGCCGTTTGCTCGCTCAACCTGGCCATTTGATTGCGGATGGGCAACGGACGCTAATTTCAGTTGGATGCCCTACGTTGCGCAGAAACGAGCCAAGGCTCCTTTGGCGAAGTTTGTGCAGTTGTCGGTGATGATGCCATGTGGTATGCCGTACCGAGTGGTGATGTCGGTGATGAAAGTCACGACAGTCGGCCCATTCAGTTTCTTGATTGGATTTGATTCTATCCACTTGGTGAACTTGTCCACAGCAACAAGCAGATGAGTCATGCTGCCACGGGCCATCTTGAATGGTCCCACCATATCCAAACCCCAAACAGCAAAGGGCCAGGCAATGGGGATGGTCTTGACTGCAGAAGCTGGAAAGTGTGGCTTGGAGTGGAATCTCTGACAGCCTTGACACTTCTGGACCAACTCCTTGGCCTCTTCTAGAGCAGTCGGCCAGACAAAACCATGGCGGAAAGCCTTGGCGACATGTGATCTTGAGGCCGCATGGTGACCACATTCGCGTTGGTGAATATCTCTGAGGATTGCTTGGCCTTTCTCTGACTCCATGCAGCGCTGGTACATGCCCGTGATACTGCACTGTACCAGCTCTTTGTTGATGATGGTGTAAGGTGCAGCTCGCCGTTGCACTTGTCGGGCCGAGATCTCATCAGTCGGCAGCTCTTTGTTCACCAGAAACTTGAGGATTGGCTGAGCCCAAGATGGTGCTGCTATTTCTCCGACTGCCATGACTGCAACTTGAATGAGGGCGGTTGGGATGGGAGGCGGCGGGTTGGTAGCTGCTTCCACCTGCTGAGCTGAGGAAGTCCCCGGGCCGACTGCTGCGATCCCCAGGCCAGGCTCTGGAGTACCCGAGCCGGTTGCGGCTGCAGTAGTCCCCGGGCCGCCTGCTGAAGTCACCGCGCCGGCTTCTGGAACCCTCAAGTCGGATCCGACTCCTTCGGGAGGGGCTGGCACGAAGATGGAATCTGATTCGGGGACAGCTTAATGGACGCCTTGAGGAGGCGGCGTAGGGCGACGCTGGCTGGTATCGCTTACCGGGTGGAGCCGATCTGTGCCAAGGCATCTGCTTGCTCATTGTCATTTCTTGGCACGTGGAGGAACTCACACCCGTCAAAGTATCCACTGAGTTGCTGTACGAGGAAGCGGTAGCTTGCCATGTTTGCGTCATTGGCGTCCCAGTCGCCTGACGACTGCTGGACCACCAATTCGGAGTCACCATAGCACAGGATCCGGCGAATGCCGAGTTCCTTGGCAAGCCGGAGCCCGTGTATGAGTGCCTCATACTCGGCTACGTTGTTGGAGGCGGCGAAATAGATTTGTAGCACGTATATGAGCTTGTCGCCTTTGGGAGAGGTGAGGACGACGCCGGTTCCAAGACCGGTGCACATTTTTGAACCATCAAAGTGCATCCTCCAATGGGTGGAGTCTGGTGCTGGCGGCAAGTACTGGGTCTCGGCCCAGTCGACGAGGAAGTCGGCCAACACTTGTGACTTGATGGCGCTGTGAGGCTAGTAGTAGATGGTGTAGGAGGCCAGATCGATAGCCCACTTGGCCACTCGGCCAGAAGCATCTCAGCTTCCAATGATCTCAGCAAGCGGAGCTGTGCAGACAACAGTCATTGGGTGCTCTTGAAAGTAAGGCTTCAGTTTCTTGGCGGCAAAGTGCACACCATAGCACATCTTCTGATAGTGTGGGTAGTTTTGCTTGGAGGCGGACAGTACTTCACTCAAGTAATATACCGGTCTCTGTACCGGCAATGCTCTGCCCTCCTCCTTGCGCTCCACCACCATGACTGTGCTGACAACCCGACTGGTAGCAGCGATGTAGAGGAGCATAGGCTCTTTCTCAGTCCGAGCCGCCAAGATAGGCGGGGTTGTCAACATCTTCTTGAGTTGGAGAAAAGCCTCGTCTGCCTTGTCGTTCCACTCGAAAAAAGTGGTCTTCTTCATGAGCTGGTACAGGGGAAGGGCCTTCTCACCCAGCCGACTAATGAAACGGCTAATTGATGCCAAGCAGCCGGTGAATTTCTGCACGTCCAGCAGTTGGGTGGGCTCCTTAATCTTCCCGATGGCATTGATCTTCACAGGGTTGCACTCTATGCCGCGCTCTGAGACCAGGAAGTTGAGAAGCTGACCGGCTGGTACTCCAAAGACGCATTTCTCCGGGTTGAGCTTGATCTGGAATCGGCGCAGGTTCTCAAAGGTTTCTCTGAGGTCTTCTAGCAGCGTGCCATGCTTCTCCGTCTTCACCACCACATCATCCACATAGACATGGGCATTTCTGCCGAGTTGCTTGAGGAGGCACATCTGCATGCAACGCTGAAACGTGGCGCCGGCATTCCGCAAGCCGAACGTCATGGTCAGGTAGCAGAAGGCCCGGAATGGTGTGATGAAGGCGGTCTTTAGCCTGTCAGCCGGGTTTAGCTTTATCTGATGGTATCCTGAGTATGCATCCAAGAAACTCAACAGCTCGCATCCGGCTGTGGAGTCTATCACTTGGTCAATTCTTGGTAGGGCAAAGGTATCTTTGGGGCAAGCTTTGTTGAGGCTGGTATAATCAATGCATATGCGCCACTGCTTGTTTTTCTTCAACACTAGAACTGGGTTGTCCAGCCACTCTGGAAAGAACACTTCCATGATGAATCCGGCTGCCAGAAGCCGGGCTATCTCTTCTATGACAACTCTTCTCTTCTCTTCTGACAGGCGGCGCAATGCTGCCTGATCGGCTTGGCGTCAGGTCGGACATGTAATTTGTGCTCGGCAAAATCCGTCGGAACACCTGGCATGTCTTTGGGGGACCATGCAAAGATGTCTAGATTCTCAAGGAGGAAATCGACGAGCTCGCTTTCCTATTTGCTGTCAAGGTTTGCACCTATGACAATGTGCCTCTCCGGGTGCCCCGGGTCCAAGGGTATCTTCTTTGTCTCCTTTGCCGGCTTGAACGAGCCCTCTACCTTCGACTCCTTGGGGATGAGAGACATTTCCGGCTTCTTGCCTGCCATCACCACCACCCGGTCAAGGAGCCGCTTCTCAGCTACAATCATGAGGGACTCGGCCAGCCGGCTGCTATCCGCGGTGCAGGCGTCGACTTTTTGTAGTCTCTGACTACAGTCAGGATCCCCTTGGTACTTGGCATCTTCATCTTGAGGTAAGCATAATGGGGGACTGCCATGAACTTGGCCAGAGCAGGTCGGCCAAGGAACGCGTGGTAGGGGCTCTCAAGGTCCACCACTTCAAACCAAACTGGCTCACGGTAGAAATGATTCTTGTCTTCGAAGAGAACATCAATTTGAGCCTGGCCAATTGGTGAGCAGGAAAGGCCAGGAACTATGCCATGGAATACAGTCCGACTGGGGAGGAGCTGCTTCTGCTTGATTCCCAACTTCTCCATGGTATCACGGTACAGGATATTGATGCTGCTGCCGCCATCTATCAGGACTCTGGAGAAACAAGCTGCTCGCCTCTCCATTGCAAAGGTAGCATCCAGGACCAGGGCATATGAACCGGGGGAAGGCATCACCTCCGGGTGGCCGGCCCTGCTCCAACTGATGGGCCTCTCGGACCAGTGCATGAATTCTAGAGCATTGGAGGCCACTGCTTGTACTTCTTGCTGTTGCAGCCGTGTGCTGCGTCTATCATCAGCCACACTAGTGAACACAACATATGCTCCGTGCTCCATAGGATACTCGTCTTGTACGGAACCGACTGGCCGGGCCGTCGACTGCTGGGGCGGAGGAGGCGGCGGGCCGGCAGGCGGAGGAGCTAAGAGGCCATCTCCCTTAGCAATCCTGGTGAGCCAATGACACTTCCGAGTGGTGTGGTTGGATGGCTTCGCGCCACTATGGAATTTGCAGGATGCATCGAGGGTCTGCTTGTAAGAAAAGGCAGGCAACCAATTGGGCTTGCCACCCTCTAAAGCTTGGGCGCTGGCTGCCCTTCCGGCTGCTGGTCCTCGACTATCGCCACCTGTCGGCTGGTGGAAGCCGACTGGGAGGCCTTCCGCTTGTTGTCGCTTGGATGCTGTCGCCGACTGGTCTCATCAATCAGAGTCCGAGGGGTCTGAGGTGCCACCTTCCAGACGCATCAACTAGGATCTCCGCCTTCATGGAGGAATCGGCCATAGCATGCTTGTCGGCGATGATCAGCAGCTCATCGAGCGTCGCAGGCTCGTCGCAGAGGAGTCGATGCATGAAGAGGGTGCCCTCTCGGCAACCGGCGGTGAAGTACTCGATTGCCTGCACCTCATGCACACCTTCACAGGAGTTGCGCAGCTCGGCCCAGCGCGTGAGATAGTCGCGAGTCGATTTGCTGGGCCCTTGGACGCACAAGGACAGCTGTCGGGGCTTGGGAGGCCGCTTGTACATGCTGGTGAGGTTGCAGATGAAGGCCTCGGTGAAATCAACCCAGCTGTTGATGTTGCAGGGCTTCAGGCTGTTAAGCCATGTTTGGGATGTGCCTTGAAGCATGAGCGGGACGTACTTTACGGCAAAGCGCTTGTTGCCATTTGCTATGCTGAAGGCCATGGAGTAGTCGACCAGCCAGTCCTCCAGCTTGACAGAGCTGGTGTATTTGGGCGTATCTCGCGGGAGGGTGAACCCTTTGGGGAAAGGCTCGTCTCGGATTTGCGGGCCGAAACAGGGCGGGCCCAATGTGTCTTCTTCTTCTAGCGCCAGGGATCGATTGAGATGATCGATCCGATGGCGGGCATCGTTCTCTCCGACTCCCTCTCGGCGGCCAAGGCGGTCGCTGAGTGTCGGGTGCGTGATAGGCGGCGGAGTAGGGTGCCTCGCTCCACGAGGCGGAGGAGGAGGCGGATTGCCTCGCTGCTCCACCGCTCGAGGGCGGCCGTCTTCGTCTCGCCCAATGGTGAGGCGCGTCCGGCTGCGGCTGGCAGCCGGCTCGTTGCCTCTTCTTCCGCGGGCGCCACCAGTCGGCATCTGGGACGTCGCCCCATGATCCTGGCGAGGGGGCCATTTGTCATTCCGTTGGGAAGGCACTTCAGCGCGGCAGCCGGCTTCGTGCTGCATGGCGGCAGCGTCTAGGAGCTGCTGGACTCGCTCCGTCGTGTGGCGGCGCTCATCGCCATCGTTTTTGTCCAGCTCATCCGTCACCGCCTGGGCAGCCCGGATGTTCTCATCAGGCGTGGCGTAGACAGGGCGTTCTGCCCTAAACATGCTGGCGATGGTCGCGCCACGCTGTCGGATCGTGCCGACGTGTCTAGGCCCCTCAGGAGCCGGCGTGCCACCAACGGCCCGATCCATCTCGTGCCGGTAAGCGTCCGAGAGGCGTCGCACGCTGGCCAGTAGGCCAGCGCTCTCAAGAAGCTGGACGCGACGTGCCTCCAGTATCTCAGCATCTGCACCCTCTGGGATGGGCGCCGACAGGTCTCGTAGAGCCGTGTCGAGTGGGTCTCGAGCGCGTCCGTCCGAGTGCTCGCCGCTGTGGATGATGAGCACCTCCGTGACGGTGCTCCCACCACTGTGCTCGCGAGGAGGCGGCTCGTCGTAGACCACCATGTTGGTGGGGAACGCGTCAAACAACGATGTGTCAGAGTCGACGATCATCGATCGGTGGAGCCAACCGATTCTAGGTCGATAGCAGGCTCGCTGGCAACGTGAAGCTGGTCGAGGAAGCTGACAAGGCAGCTCTCGGGGCAGCCAGTGCCCGCATCGGAGCCAGCTCGTCGGAGAGATGGATCTTGCCAACAAGGTCGGCGAGTCAGCTCGCCGCGCAGGCGATCTCCGCACCATTCAGCGCATCGAGGCTGACGCCGTCAGGCGTGCCGGGCTGGCTTCGCTCGCCAGGAAGGAACAAGGTTCCCGTCCAGAGCAGATCTCCAGGAGATGGTGCACCTCGCCCCATGATGGGCGCCAAATGTCGGGGGTTGGGTGCGACATATGCCAATGGATGGCTTATCATGGTGGGAGCGAGTAGAACGTCCCCGGTGCCTGGAAGCGGGATGAGGCGTAGACACGAACGCCGGTGAACTTTACCTAGGTTGGGGGCTCTCCTTGGAGATAATACCCCTACTCCTGCTCTGCGGGGTTTCCGCATGATCACTATGGCACAAGTGATACAAATGTGCTCCTTGAGATGTATGCTAGAGGAAGGAGAAGGCAAGGCTAGCTCTCTCCTGCTCTAGGGATCTGGCTAGTTCTATTAGTGTGGGAACCCTTTGCATGGGTGCCCTGGGGGGTTTATATAGGCCTACCCCCAGGGGTACAATGGTAATCCAGCCTGGTGCTGGGCCCGGCTGTCAGTGTCTCCGGCCTCTGGCTGCTCCGCCGACTACTGGGGCCCGCCGCCTAGTAGGCCCCGCCGGCTGGTCTGGTACGGAGCCAACAGGCCGCTCCCGCCACTGGCGGGTCTGGTTGGTGGCTGCTCACTGTAGCCGTGCCGCCAATGACGCGGGTTTGGTCAGCTGAGTGTGGCTATAGTCCCGCCGCCTGGTGGGGGATCACTGTAGCCACACCTTCTTTGTCACGCCCAATATGCGACCCTATCCAAAAGGAACTCGAAGGTCCCACCAAGGATAGACCCGCATATTGAAACGCTTTTGCAAGGTGGATATCATTACATCAACATTACATAATAGATGGGGATACATACAAGAGGCATACAATGCCACACGAATACAACATCACAATACATCAGAGCATCATCCGACTACGGATGAATCACAAACAAAAACTCAAACGACATCCACCCTGCTAGCCCAGGCTGCCGACCTGGAACCTATATGCTACAGCACCACAACAAGAAAACACAAGGCTTATCCTTCATCAAATTAAGTTGATGACAAGCAATGGATTTTGCATACTACTTATTCTTGTTGAAAAGGATTGAGAAGTGACATATCGCAAACTTGAGAAAGTCTTCATGAACCGCCGGTAGGATTGAAAAGAACGAATGGATTAAAATGATAATCAAGGAAAAGAGTCTGAAGGAACCACTGTTAGAATTCGGAAATGACTGACGGCAGAGAATGAAACGCCGGGAAGGATTAGAAGAACAAATAAGCTGGAGGGGATTTAGATGCAAAAGAACGAAGAGATCATGAGCTAATTAAAGAACACTTGACAGATACGCCGGGATAAATAGAGAACGATGACTGGAACGATGGCCTCCGATGAAAAGAAACTGGAAAACAACTCCTGAATTACTCCGGATGGGTAAGAAAAGAATATCTAACAAAAGGAATATTTCGTGAGGATAACATGAAGCTAGAACCACAAAACTTCGGGAAGACGGACAAGGTTTAGAGGAAAACTCTTCTTCGGTCTTCAACTGTCGACGAGAAACAACACCAAAATTATTGAGGTACTCCGGAAGGATGAAAAGCAAAGGGGTTGAGCCAACAATGACATGATTTGAAATCGATCTTGGAAAGGCATCTGACTGATGAAATCCATTCTTACGTCAGACTTGAAAAGAATTGAGAATAACTCCATGGGGATTAGAAGAGTCAGGTAAGATCCTGGGAAAAGACCTGTGGGTTAGGGCCCACTGAAGATAAAACACCGTTGAAAAGGATGTTGAAGAGATAGATGGTGCACCGGAACAGTTGAACTATTTGAATGAGGTGACAACCTCGAATTAATTCGAACACGGACGAATCTCCTGAGATGTCTTAAGCACTCCGGAAGGACAAACTGGCGAGAGGCAAACGAGCAAGGAAAACACTTGAGCCGAGGGAAAGAATGTGATCAACCCGAAAAAACTTGAATTGAATCCACCGGAGAAGAAAAAGAGATGGAGAATGATGAACGAGAGGAGACTTCACCGGTTGAAATAATTTACAAAAGACTGAAGAGGCTCCACACGAATGAAATAGATGGTCGAGAGAGTCAGACTCCGGGAAGAAAAAGGGGTGGGAGGGCAGGAAAACAAGGCAACTGGGACAGGGAATCGACGAATATCTTGAAGAGAAATCACCAATTGAAATCATTGAGGAAAGAAAGCAAAGGCTTCGCACGAGTAGAATGGATACTCGATTATGGACTCCGGTTCCGAGAAGAAGAAGGGTGGGCGGGTGGGAAAAGAAAACAACTGAGGATTGAACTCAAAGATGAAAAGGTTCAAGTCAACTTGACGAGAAATGCACCGGATAAAAAGAGCTGGGGAACAACTACCGGAAAGCCAACTGCGTGAACCTAAAGAAAATTTGAAAGGGAAGAGGAGTAATTCAAAACACTTACGTCAAGATTCCTTACCAGAGTGACGAAGGGGCTGAGGAGTAAAAAGAATTCCTACTCTCCGATATAACTAGACTCCGAAAACAGTTTATTCTAGACTCAACATCGGCCAAACTACACGATCAATCAAGGGGGCTCCTAGGATCGGTCGAGGCTCTGATACCAACTTGTCACGCCCAATATGCGACCCTATCCAAAAGGAACTCGAAGGTCCCACCAAGGATAGACCCGCATATTGAAACGCTTTTGCAAGGTGGATATCATTACATCAACATTACATAATAGATGGGGATACATACAAGAGGCATACAATGCCACACGAATACAACATCACAATACATCAGAGCATCATCCGACTACGGATGAATCACAAACAAAAACTCAAACGACATCCACCCTGCTAGCCCAGGCTGCCGACCTGGAACCTATCCCCTGATCGAAGAAGAAGCAGAAGAAGAACTCAACGCAAGCAAGCATCGCTCTCGCATCATGATCATCGCATAACCTGTACCTGCAACTGTTGTTGTAGTAATCTGTTAGCCACGAGGACTCAGCAATCCCATTACCATGGGTATCAAGACTAGCAAAGCTTAAAGGGGAAGGAAGGGGTAAAGTGGTGAGGTTGCAACAGCGACTAAGCATATATGGTGGCTAACATACGCAAATAAGAGCGAGAAGAGAGCAAGCAGAACGGTCGTCAACTAGCAATGATCAAGAAGTGATCCTGAACTCCTACTTACGTCAAGCATAACCCAGAAACCTTGTTCACTTCCCGGACTCCGCCGAAAAGAGACCATCACAGCTACACACACGGTTGATGCATTTTAATTTGGATCTGGTGTCAAGTTATCTACAACCGGACATTAACAAATTCCCATCTGCCTATAACCGCGGGCACGGCTTTCGAAAGATTATACCCTGCAGGGGTGTCCCAACTTAGCCCATGACAAGCTCTCGCGATCAACGAAGGAATAGACCTTCTCCCAGCAAGACCCAATCAGACTCGAAATCCCGGTTTACAAGACATTTCGACAATGGTAAAACAAGACCAGCAAAGCCTCCCGCTGTGCCAACAAATCCCGATAGGAGCTGCACATATCTCGTTCTCAGGGCACACCGGATGAGCCAGACGTCGGGTTGGCATAGACCCTGGTTGCCCAGGGGGCGCCGGACATCGCTCGGTTCGGACCAACACTTAGACAAGCACTGGCCTGGGGGGGCTAAAATAAAGATGACCCTCGGGTTGGCCGACCCAAGGGAAAGGGATAGGTGGTGGTGAGGCAAATGGTAAAACCAAGGTTGGGCCTTGCTGGAGGAGTTTTATTCAAAGCGAACTGTCAAGGGGGTCCCATAAATCACCCGACCGTGTAAGGAACGCAAAATCCGGGAACATAACACCGGTATGACGGAAACTAGGGTGGCAAGAGTGGAACAAAACACTAGGCAAAAGGCCGAGTCTTCCACCCTTTACCAAGTATATAGATGCATTAATAATATAAGAGATATTGTGATATCCCAGCCAAAATCCTGTCCACCATGGAGTAATCTTCAACTTCACCTGCAACTAGCAACGCTATAAGAGGGGCTGAGCAAAAGCGGTAACATAGCCAAGCAATGGTTTGCATAGGAAAGGTGTCAAAGGTTAGAGGTTCATGGCAATTTGGGATGGCTTGAAGAGCAACAGATAGGTAACGCAGCATAGCGATAAAACGAAGCAACTAGCATAGCAATGATAGTAGTGAGATCCAGGGTAGAGGTCATCTTGCCTGAAATCCCGCAAGGAAGAAGAACGAGTCCATGAAGAAGACGAACGGATGAAGCCGAACCAAGCGTAGATGAACGAATCCTCACGATCGCAACGAAACAGGAACTATCGCAAAGAAGCACACAACAAGGTAAACACACCACACATGAACAAGGCATGATGCACAACAAGCATGATGCATGACAAAGCTACATGAAGCTACTCATGGCAAGAGATGATGCAAACAAGAGCAACACATCAAGGCAAGTTTAAATGAGGCCGGGAACAACATATAACAATTCCGGTAAGTCCTCATATGCATATTTCTAAATTGGTCCAGATCTGAATAAACCTTATGTTCAAGTTGTTAAACAGCAAGTTTAAGATGCATAAAGATGATCTACACGAGATTCTAGTCAAGTTACATATAAAGTTCATTTAGTTCGGAGCTACGGCATAGAGGATATGGGCAAAACAAGTTAAACATGGCATTGATGCAAAATGCACTCAAACATCAAGCAAACACACCAAAACTAGGATTCAACATGATAATATGAAACTACATACAATTCTAAGCAAGTTTCATATAGAGCACACTCAAAACGGAGCAACGGTTCAACACACACACATGCAACAAGTCATAGCAATAATCTGTCCAAAACAGCAACTAAGCATATTGCAAGCATCAAAACAATATGCTACAGCACCACAACAAGAAAACACAAGGCATGGACATGATGTACAGGTAAAGCATTACAAAACATGAACACTGAGCTATCTCGAGAAATCACTAGAACATGCTCAAACACACATGGAAAGATTGCAAGTAATAACAATTTCAGACTTTGCAGAAAATAACATCACGATGCAATGTTTAGAGCTAACAAACAACATGTTACAAGAACTTATAATATCAAAACAAGACATGGAATCATTCTACTCAAAGCATAGATCAAAATCCCCTTACTGACCATAAGCCAAAAAGGATCAGAAAATATGATGGCACCCACGTAAACATAGCAAGTTATATTACAGATTCATACATGGCAGAAACATAATTATGAAGGCATGTAGATGAGCTTGTGCAACTCACTATAGAGCAATGCATGGCATGGCAAGGCAACCAACAGTAATAAGTCATATTTGTGAAGCTAAGCATGGCAATAGCAAGGTCATAGGGTGCATGGATCACTAGCAAAACACATGGGAACAAGTGAACTTAATGTTAACAGGCTGACAGCAACATTATGAAGCAACTTTGGAGTAAGATATGAACAAACTACAGCAAGCTATAAATGCATTCAGGGGTATGGATGGATAGAGGATGACATGTAGATCAAAACATGTTTATAGAACATCTCCAGATTATGCATAGAATGATTAGTAGAAGCAGGTTTACATAGCATCGCGAAATAACAGATTCAGCCTAGCAAAACATAACATCATGTACCCTACTTAACAAGCTCGATACACTCACCACAAGTCATTTCATGACAAGATAAGCATAGCATCATCACGAAGACATGTTTATGTAACCAACCAAGGCAAGAACAAGTCCATAGCATACAAGGATCAACTATAGCAAGCTTGGCCAAATTGAATAACATGTAAACAATCTGCCAGGAAACATTTTGAAGCAAAAGTAGAGCACAAAAATGACATGCTAGACTACTCCATAATTGCAACAAAGGGCATTAATGGATAGACAATAACCACATGTTCAAAACACCCTTACTGAAGTATCTCAAAATATGCATGGATCTCTCTGTAGCATCAAGTTTACATGGTATCAAAATAACAGCAGAACAGGGACTAAAATCAGCAACATCACGATGCCTAATTTGCATGCTTGTGCTAGTCACCACATTGATCACAAAAATACATGGCATGCACCACTGTAAAGAAGACATGGCATAGATCAAAACACATGTAGACATCAACCTCATAGGATGCACACATCAATCATGGCAAAAATGACTAAAGAGCTCGTTCTGATAACAGACAGCAGAAAACATCATGAAGCACTCTTACAATGATGATTCAGGCATCAATATGACCTCAAATGAATATGATGCAATGGAATGAAATGATTTACTCGTCTAGGCGAACAATTTGACATATTACACGCACGAAACGGAGCTACGGATGCAGAGTTATGATGACATGAACATGGCATAAAAATGTCAGAAATCTGGTTTTTCGGGGGGAAAGTCAACCTTCGGCACGGATATCGAGGATCGCCGGAGAGCTCGTCGGAGAAGACGGGGAAGACGCCGGGGAGGCAGATCCGGGGCTCCTCTGGCCGGATCTCGCCGGATCTGGTCCGGGTCGAGGCGGAGGGGCGACGGGGAGGTGACGGGGCGGCACGGCCACCGGCGGCGAGGTGCGGCCGCGGAGCACGCGGGCTGGGCGGCCGGTGAGACGGGGCCGGCCGGGAGGAGCGGCGCCGGGCAGCTCGGGGTCCGGGAGGCCGGGCGGAGGAGCGGAGGGGCGGCGCGGCGCTCGCCGGCGGCGAGCACGGCGCCCGGCGGCGGGGGGGCGTGGCGGCGCGGGACGGACCCCTGCGACGGCGGACGGGGCAGCGCCCGCGGCGGCGGCGGCGGACGGGGACGGTGCGGGGACAGGTGTCAGCGCGGGAGTGGCTGCGGCGGCCGGGGCGGACGTGTCCGGCGCGGGCGGACGCGTCCCGTGGCGACGGGAGGAAGAGGACTAGGGTTAGGGTAGGATTAGACCGCGAATTTCGGGGGAGGGGGCTATAAATAGATTTTTGGGAGCTAGGAGAGTCCAAATGAGGAGCGGTTTTCGGCCACGCGATCGTGATCGAACGACCGAGAGCATGGAGGGGAGTTAGATGGGTTTTGGGCCACTTTGGAAGGGGTGTTGGGCTGCACACAAAAGAGGGCTTTACGGTTACGCGGTTAACCGCTGGAGTACCAAACGACCTCCAAATGGCATGAAACTTGACAGGTGGTCTACCGGTGTTATACCAAGGCCGCTTGGCAAGACTCGGTCCATTCCAGAACCTTTAACACCCGCTCACAACGAGAGACGAAAGGGGAACGCCGGAGGACATAGGAGCACTGGATTGCAAAACGGACAACGGGGAAAAGGCTCGGATGCATGAGATGAACACGTATGCAAAATGAAATGCACATGATGACATGATAAAATGCAACACGCAAGCAAATGACATGGCAACAACGGCGAATAACTGGCAGACAACTGGCACATCGAATCCGGGGCGTTACATTCTCTCTTCAGGTTAATGGCGCAGTGACTTCGAGGGAGGGGGACGACCGCCTGCTGGAGGCCGGCTTCCCCAAGTCCGACTGGTTCAATGTCCGCCGCCTCCTAAGATGTCACTTCCTGATAGGCCCGCTGCCCGCAGGCCGTACCGACAGGTCGTCGTGCGAATAGGGCTTCGCCTGTCCGGAATGACGTCAGGGGGGGAGTGGCAACAGTGCCACATCGTGCGGAGATCTCTGCCTATATGGGGCACTGTGTCCACGCGCAGCCCAAGATTCGGGGGCGAGAGGCTTCACTGTAGCCATGCCCCATCTCATCCTCCTGACGGGGGCGCGGACTCTGAGGGTGCCAGGTGGCCGCCTTCCTGATGCCGTCCTCTCTAGAGGCCGGCTGACTGGAGCTGGCTGCTCGTGGTGTCGTCTGTAGGTGGTTGGCCATCCTCTGGGGGCCAGCCATTGGGCTAGCCGGCTCCCGGAGGGTGGAGTTTTAGCATGGGGCACTGTGGGCCGAAGCTGGCCCGAAGTTTTGATAGGTTCAGGGACTCGGGTGAGGCTACTCGTGGCCCATTACTCCGACATTCAAGGTTGACTCCCATTTCTCTAATGCATAACTTTTCATTCACTTCTCGCTTTCGGTGAAGCTATAGTGTTGATATTTTATCTGGCAAAACACCAGAAGAGTAAGACTCATGAAGACTCTCGGGTTCAAACAGATTAGGGAAGGCGTAGGTTCAACCCATAGAGGCATCTTTGGAACCTTTCCCACAAACTTCAGGAGTAAAATATCAATCCCGAGAGTAGAGCATGGTTGAGGAAGCAGAAGATACAATTTACCAAAGGCATTATGTATCCGAGGAAAAGCTCACAAGGTTACTGTATATGAAGGACGCTATCGGATAGAACCCCACAAAGGATCTGGTGGTTCATAAGGGATCTGATGTGAGCATCAGTACTCAACCAGAAGTAGAAAGAATGCAAGGATATCATATTATAGAAGCAACTGACTAATTCAGAGTTGAAATGCAAAGGAATTATGATTTCCAAAATCAAGGGATCAGAAGCAAACGCTCTAACCAAGGATGGTTAAGTTGAATAGACTTAGGGCACAATCGATGGCAATCTGATTGGTCGAGAACCAGATCATGTTCTGGAAGACGTCTGAGCCGGAAAGATAATCTATAAGGATCAACTGATGATTGCGACACAGACATATCAAATTGAAAGACTCAAGATGAAAATGACAAAGGGCGTCAATGGATACTGCTAGGCATATGGAATTAATCAAAGTGTAGGCAGGTAAGACTTTCTAGAGCAATAGGCGACAGAGGTCATCGAAAGCTCGGATTGTATTACCAAGTATCTTATGAAGCATAAGAATAACTGGGGTGAATGGATACTCGATAAGAGAGAGTAATTATCCGAAGGGGTATTCTTGCGGCAAGGACTGCAGGGCAGTAAGCATAAAGGATCCTCGGAACATCGAAGAGTATTTCAGGACATCTTAATAACAAGAGCAACCGGGGATGAAGGTAGGAACGACAACGTAGGTAGTTACGCATAAGGATTTATCGGTGATAGGGATTGCAACAGCGAAGGGCACAAGGGTCTCAAGAAAGCATCGGAGAGTATCTTCAAAATCTTCTGGTGAAGCGGGCCATCATCTGGAATGAAGGGGCTCTCTGGGAGAAGTATTTACGAGAACCTAGAGTTATAGTTTGCAGATCCATTTAACCCGAATGGAAGAGAGATCAAATTCCCAGAGTATAGACGAGGAATAAAAGATCCTAATACCACCCAATGGCGACGTGGGCCCGTAAGCCACACAGCCATGTTAGTAAAACCGTTTTTCAAAGTCCAGACTCAACTTCGGCCAAGGAGTTGGAAAGGGGGGTCCTACAGGCAGTCAGCTCTGATACCGACTTGTGACGCCCCTGATTCGACCGTACACTAATCATACACGCAAATGTGTACGATCAAGATCAGGGACTCACGAGAAGATATCACAACACAACTCTAGACACAAATAAAAATAATACAAGCTTCATATTACAAGCCAGGGTCCTTGAGGGCTCGAATACAAGCTTGATACACAAGACTCAGCAGAAGCAACAATATCTGAGTACAGACATAAGTTAAACAAGGATGCCTTAAGAAGGCTAGCACAAAAGCAACACGATCGAAGAGGCAATGCCACCTTCCTGGGACCTCCTAACTACTCCTGGTCATCGGCGGTCTCCACGTAGTAGCGTCCATCAGCGGTGGCATCTGGCTCCAGGGATCCATCATCTGGTTGCATCAACCGGAAAGAAGAAACAAGGGGGGAAAGGGGTAGCAAAGCAACCGTGAGTACTTATCGAAAGTACTTGGAAGCATCAGATCTATACTAAGTATGCATTGGTATCAAAATGGAAGGTTTGTATCTGTGGACTGAACTGCAGAATGGCAGAATAGAGGGGAAGGCCTAGCCTAACAAAGACTAGCATCTTCAAGCAGCTCCAAGCATCTTGAAGCATGTAGGAGAGTAAAGAGTAGCATTTTAATAGTTAACAAGCATGTTGTAACATCAACGCCCAGAGATCCTTCCCCGACTCCCTGCGGGAAAGCAATCTTGGAGCCACATATCCATCACATATCTCAAGTATCCATTTCTAGTTATATAAGATCAGGATATAAGTCTGAACGTCCATTACCGTGGACATAGTATTCGAATATATATCTTCCCTGCAGGGGTGCACCACGTTACCCAACACGCTCGATCACTCTGGCCGGACACACCTTTCTGGGGTCAATGCCCGCCCTCGGAAAATCAACACGTCGCAGCCCTACCTAGGCTCGACAGAGAGGTCCCCGTCGGTCTACATCCTAAGCACTCCGGGGTCTTGGGCCCATCGCCCGCAGCACTCCGGGTCATTGCAAGCAGGGTGGATACCAGCACCGCCTCGGATGGCCAACACGATCCGACCGTGCCACGCTGCTGAACTGGATGTCTGACAAAGCTTCGACTGATATTGCAACGTAGAGGCCCATATCTATTCTCGCGTGGTGGTTAGTGCGTAAAGGCCTGAGGCCAACTCAGAACAAATACCCAAACCTGTTAGTGCATTAGGAGCTCACAGAAACAAGCAGAGACTCACGATAAGGTGACCCCGTCGCCGCGTCTTGTGGACATATGGCAAGGGCCCAGACTGTCCGACCGTGCCACGTGGAAAACTCGCGGGTGCTCTACGGGCCCGCCTGACTTTCACATCAACTCGTGGGTACCCCTCAGGGCCGACCCGACTTCAACAACGGTCTCAAGTAAAGTCAAGGTAACCGTGTGTCCAAACATCAATGGGAAAACCCGAGGAATCACCCCTGGTGGATTCCACTCAATGTAACCATCAAGGTGAACGTAAGAGGGACCACCCTCGAGGTTCACACTTGAGGTGTTGAATGACAAAGCCGTATCGGGAATGGTGAAAGAGTAAATCACCCTCGATGACCACAACCGAATAGCTACACTACAGAATTATCATCAGGAGTGCATTATGAGGGATCACCCTCGGCTCTCGATAGTAGCTCCGGAGAGTCTAGCAACAAAAGGGGTGTGATGTGATGTGAGGTGTCGGGCTCTGGTCGTCGATCACACTGACCGAGTCGTCCATGATGAAGCAGGAGCAACAAGGACAAGTACTGGGGGTCACTGATGGATCACTAACCAACCTATACTAAGCAGTTTAGGATAAGCAGGTAGGTAACAATAGCAGGTACAAAAGCAGTCTATGCGTCAGAACAGGAGCAAACAATAACAGTAGCAAAATCTAATGCAAGCATGAGAGTATAGAATGGGCGATATCGGGATGATCAAAGGGGGGGCTTGCCTGGTTGCTCAGACAAGAAGGAGGGTCGTCATCGACGTAGTCGATCACAGTGGCATCAACATCGGTCTCGGGGTCTACCGGAGAGAAGAGGGGGAAGAAACAGTAAATGCATAGCAAGCAAGAACATAAAAGGACAACAGACAGATCTAGACGTGTTCTAGCGCGGTGCTCCACGCTACCGGCAAATGGGGGAAACATCCGGGAATGTTTTCCCGAAGTTTGGCATTTTCGGGCAAATGAAACAAAGGGGAAAGGTTGCATGTTTGCTATGCTAGGGGCGTGTGGTGGATGAACATGCCGCATATTCAGATTCTTCTTGTTGTACTGAGCAACTATCATGTATACAACTTTTTCATCCGAGTTACGGATTATTTTAAATTAATTTTTCAAAGTTTTATTGAATTTCCAAATTACTGGATTTAATTTAATTCGAAAAACATTTAAATAATAATTGATATGGGTACACAGAAGTGTACCCAGCATTAAGCACATGTGGCCGACAGATGGGGCCAGGGGGGCCAGTTGACCAAGTCAACAAATACTAGTCAACTAGTGAATAGTAGGAGTGGGTCCACATGTCATTGACTATTCTAACTAACTACAGATTTAAATAACTAATATAGTTCATTAGTTTATTTAAGATTAATTAATTAAGTTAATTAAGTGTTTAACTAACTAATAAATTATTTTTATTAATATATATATATATATATTAACATTTTTTTAAAAATAAACAGGGGCGTGGGGCCCCGCTCGTAGTGGCCCATCTGGCCACTGGAGCGGGCTATCGGGGCTGCGGGAGCGGGGCGCTCCCAGGCGCCCAGCTTGCGGGGGGGAGGCCAGCCGGTGCCCTGAGCGGCGCCGGCAGCGGCGGCAGCCACTGGCAGCTGGAGGCGGCCGTGGATGACATGCAGGGGCCACGGTGGTGCTAGGCAGCGGGAGCGGGCAGGGGCGCGTTGGCTAGCGCGTGGACGGCAGAGGCGGGGGTTGTGGGCACAACAAAGCTGCCACGCCAGGCTAAGCAGAGCACCTGGAGGAAATGGGGCACGAGTGGCGACGACGCGAGGCGAGGGAGCACGGGGCCGCGAGGAGCATAGATACGGGGCGGCGACACGGGGCTGGACGCAGTCACGGTTGCGGTGACCGCGGCCACTAGACGAAGACTGGGCATCGCGAACGACGGCCTATGGTGGTGAAACGAGGAGAGGGAAGAGGAGGACGGACGGCGGCTCACCCCCGTTGCAGGGGAACACTGGCGAGGCTCGGAGGAGCCGCGGTGAGGTGGAGGTTGAGGACGGCGCAGTGATGGGGACGAGGCGGCGGGGCGACGTCGGGACGAGGTGGCGCCATCGGGGACGAAGAGGTCAAGGGCGATGTCGGTGGGGCGAGGTGGTCCAGCAACGGAGGGTCCTAGCGGCGGTGGGCTTGGTTCGATCAGCGCTAGGGGCGCCTGATCTGGATCGAGGGGGGAGGGGGAGGAGCGAGGGGATCGTGGGGGAGGGAAGTGGGGGCGAGTGGGGATGGAACCGTCTAGGGTTCGACTCGGGGTGGGTAAGGGGTCCAAGGGGGGCGGCTGGGCTGGCTTGATCTGCTGGGCTGGCTGGGCCTGCCCAGTGGGTAAAGCCCGGGCAGAGAGGGAGGGGGTCCCTTCTCCTTTTAAAGTTTTCTATTTTATTTTAAAACCACTAGCAATTGACTTTTAAATAAAATGAGACTTGTCTGTATAACCACAATGCAAATTTTAGACACATGCATAAATGATTTGGTGAGCATCTAACATAGGTTGGATTTTTTTTGTAACTTAAAAAGCATTTACAAATATTTCACCATGACAAATATCCAGGCATTATCTACAACACCTAGAACATTTTAGTTTTCACATTTGAAAACTTTTAAAGATTGATTCGAATTTAAATTTGAATTTGAACAAGGTTTGAAACAACGTGAGTTTACCAATAGTAATCGTGGTGACGCGGCAACATTACTAGAGGGTTACTATAGCTTAAACATCCGGGCGTCACAAGACGTTTACCCGCGCACGTGGCCTGGGCAGGCGGTGCACCCTCACTTCAAGTATGATGGCAACGCGACCCTCTACGTGAGGGTGTTCAGAGAAGATGGTCGCCGTGTTGGGTGCTGCCCTGAAGACGATGATGGCGATGAGGTGCTCGGCCTTGGCGATAGCCGTGACAAGGGCGAGGGCGAACCCGCTCCAGGCGGCGAACGCAGCTCGTCAAGTTTTAGCGGCTCCTCCTCCGGCGATAGCTCCTCCAGCGGTGGCGACGATCAGCCACCACGCCGCCGCGCCTGCTTCGTGGGCGGTAGCGGGTCGTCCCGTCGCCGCGCTTCGGTGAAGCGCGAGGCGGAGTCTGATTGAGCTTGGGAGGTCGACGCAGATCCCTCCTCGCGAGCTATTGCAAGGCGCGCACTGCTTTTATTTTATTTTCCATCCTTTTCCTGCATCGAGAGAGAGAAGTATGGGGCCCCGTAGGGGCGTGCAACAGACTATGATCCCTTGATTATCGTACTGCATTTATTTTTCCAGCACTGTGTTATGGTGTCATTGTTATGTGTATGTGCGCAGGTACAACTTAGCTCGCCACGTTTGCAGTAGTTTCCGTCTCGCGAGGTGCCTGCTTGAGGCCTCGCTGGTCGCTTTAAGAGCTACAAAAAATCTGTTGGGAGAATCATTTCCGAAACTTAGTTGCGAGGGTTGCCGGCCACGGCCCGGTGCTTCGTGTCGTGATGCCCGAGGGGCATGGACTAGGAGGGGTGCTCCCGTTGCGAACTCGAACAAGAGAGCCTCGCGAAAATTAAGAGAGGAAAGGCTCACGAGGGCGCCTGCGCAGCCCCCTCGCGAGGTTTGCGAGAGAGAGAACGAGTCAGACAAAAGCTGGAAACAAAGAACAGGGGCAGAAGACGACGGGTAGAAGCGGCAAATAACACTAGAAGCGACTTCAATCAAAGTTCAACAAAGAAAAGCGAGCTAACTGCAGAAAGCAAATGAAAAGCTATGTCCGTCACCTAGTCTCGTCTTCGACGTCTTCTCACCAATGCAGAGCTAAGTGCTGCCACTGGGCGTGGGCGGGAGCCCCTAGGCCGAAGGGCGGCACTCCGGAGACTCCGGGGCGTGTACATCCCCAACTCATTATTACGTGAGCATGTCACGGGTGGCGAGGTTCACATGCATTGGGCTTTCTTCAGAGGCACCGGGCCTTTCTTCAGGCAGTGAGCATCACAGGCACCGGGCCTTCTTCACAGGCACTGGGCCTTTCTTCAAGGGTAGAACTTCCGGAGGTGCTGAATGTTCCAGGTGTTCAGGATGGGTACCCGCTCCTGAGTCTCCAGGCGCATGGCGCCAGGCCTAGAGACGTGGGCGACCTTGAACGGGCCCTCCCACATGGGTGAAATCTTGTGCAGCCCTTCCCAGGAAATCACCCGCCTGAGTACGAGGTCACCTACCTCAAGAGTCCTGGGGCGGATGTTGCGATAGTGATACCGCCGCAGCGCCTGCTGGTATCTCACCGCCCTAGCATAGCTTCACGGTGGCGTTCCTCCTCCAGCACGAGGTCCATCCCCTGCATGGCGTCCTGTTGCGCCTCATCAAAGGCCAGGACCCGCGCGGAGCGACGCCTGACCTCGTGAGGGCTGCTCCATAGACAAGGAAGAATGGGGTCTCGCTAGTTGGCTTGGTGGTGGTAGTGCGGATGGACCACAGCACGGACTGGAGCTCGTCGTACCATCCCCTGTCGTAGGCCTCCAGCTTCTTCTTGAAGGTCCTGGTCTTGAGGCCCCGCAGGACCTCCGCGTTGGCGCATTCGGCCTGAGCGTTGCTCCGGGGGTGCGCCACCGAAGCGTAGCAGATCTGCGTTCCAAGGTTAGCACAATACGTTTTGAAGAGATTGCTGGTGAACTACGAACCATTGTCGGTGATGATGCGGTTAGGGACCCCAAAATGGCTCATGAGGCCCTTGATGAACTTGACTGATGAGCCGGCTAGGATGGTGCGGACAGCTTCCATCTCTGCCCACTTGGTGAACTTGTCGATGGCGACGTAGAGGTAGCGATAGCCCCCAGGCGCTCGAGGGAACGGGCCCAAGATATCCTGCCCCCAGACCGCGAACGGCCACGAGAGTGGGATGGTCTGCAGGCCCTGAGCTGGCTGATGAATCTGCTTGGCGTGGAATTGGCAGGCCTCGCAGGACTTCACCAGCTCGGTCACGTTATTGAGCGCTATAGGCTAGTAGAACCCACTGCAAAATGCCTTGCTGACGAGGGTCCGTGATGATCAGTGGTGTCCGCAATCTCCACCGTGTATGTCAGCCAGCAGCCCCTTTCCTTGTTCCCTGGAGATGCAACGTAGGGAGACATCATTTGGGCGCTTCCGTAACTCACCGTCTTGGATGCAGTAGGCCGTGGCCTGCCGGACCACACGTTCCGCGTCTTCCTATTTCTCTAGCAGCGTCCCTTGCATCATGTAGTCCTTGTATTCCGTGGTCCAGCATCCCTCCTGAGGTTCCAGTGCCAAGAGCGGGCATGCTCCCGAGGTTGGGCCACAGGCCGGGGCTCCTGTGGTAGGTGGTTGGGGGAGTTCTTCCCGAGGCTGCACCGTGCTTGAAAGTGATGGTGCCACCGATGGCTTGAAGATTCGTTCCTCAAAAACGCCAGGCTCCTGAGGCAGCCGCCTGGATGCCCTCCTGGCAATGTCATCAGCCTCTTGGTTGGTGCTGCGGGGCACATGCTGCAACTCCAGCCCCCAAAACTACTTTTTCATCCCGCGCACCTCCGCAAGATACGCTTCCATGTGCTCGTCCTTCGGCTCGTACACCTTGTTGGAGAAGTAGACAGGAGCTGCGAATCGCCCTTGATGATGAGGTGCTTCACCCCTAGTGCCGCTGCAGCTTTCGAGCCTGCTATGAGGCCCTCATATTCTGCTATGTTGTTGGCGACCTTCTCGCCCTGCTGGAAACAGAGGTGCACGACGTAATAGAGCTTGTCCTAAGTGAGGGATATAAGCACTGCACCAGCCCTCGCGCCCTGCCGCGAGAATGCTCCATCGAAGTACATGACCCAGCCATCTGGTGCCTCACTTCCTGGAGAGAGAGACCAATCCTCTCCTGCTTCCAGACCTGGCGCCTCTGTCCATTCTGCCACAAAATCTGCAAGTGCGGCGCCCTTGACTACCCTGGTTGTGCTGAACTCCAACTGAAATGCTTGCAGCTCGATGTTCCAGTCGACGACCCTTCCAGCAGAGTTGGGGCTCCTGAGTACCCTTTCTAATCGGGAGGCTGAGACGACCTTGATGGGGTGACCTTGAACGTATTGTCGTAGCTTACGCGAGGCCACCAATAGCGCGAGCAAGAGCTTCTGAGGCATGGGGTATCATGCCCTTGCATCCCACAACACCGTGCTGACGAAGTACACCGGATGCTCAATGAGGGTGGGTGTGCTGACGAGGTCTGTGCCCTCCGGAGGGTGAGGCGCCTCCTAAGACGACGGAGCCCCCAGTGCCTGGTTACCTGGCGCGGCCTCTTCAGTCCTGGGGGCGTCTTCCTGCTGAGGTTGGTCTCCATCTACCGAGGCCGTGGTCCTCGCGAGGCCTTCTTGGTCTTGTGCCACCGTGGCCGGGGCCGCGGCCGGTTGTGACGCAGCCTTGACCTGGCGCTCCTCCCGAACCGCCACTAGAACTGCGCTGGCGGAGTAGGGATTGGCAGCGAGGTAGAGCACCAGGGACTTGAGAGGGCGCGATGCCACCATGACCAGAGGGCTGGTCAGATACTTCTCGAGGTCTTGAAACGCTTGGTCGGCCTCATGCGTCAACTCAAACGGGCCCTTCCTCTTCATCATCTTGAAGAACGGTAGGGCGCGCTCCCCCAGCTTGGAGATGAAGCGTTCTAACGCAGTTACATGACTGGCAAGCTTCTCCATTTCCCTGAGGGTTTGCGGTGGACTCATGTCTCCAATTGCCTTGACCTTCTCCGGGTTGGCCTCGATCCCTCTGTGGGACACAAGGAAGCCCAGCAGCTTGCCGGAAGGAATGCCAAACACGCACTTCTCTGTGTTGAGTCGCAGGTCCACCTTGCGGAGGCTCGTGAAGGTTTCCTCCAGATCCTAGATCAAGGTCTTCGGCTCCCGAGACTTCACCACAATGTCGTCGATGTAAGCCTCGACGTTTTTCCCGAGCTGCCGGCCTAAGGCAATGTGCATCAGCCGCTGGAAGGTTGCGCCCGCGTTGTGCAACCCGAATGGCATGCAGGTGTAGCAGTACACCCCACATGGTGTCAGGAAGGCTGTCTTCTCCACGTCCTCCACCGCCATCTTGATTTTGTGATAACCCGAAAACGCATCCAAGAAACACAGCAGGTCGCACTCGGCGGTGGAGTCGACAATTTGGTCGATGCGGGGGAGCGGTAACGGATCTTGAGGACAGGCCTTGTTGAGGTTGGTGAAGTCGACGCACATGCGCTCCTTTTCTCCCTTTTTGGCATGACAACAGGGTTTGCCGGCCATTCGGGGTAGCGAACCTCGCGAATAACACTTGTTGCCTCTAGCTTGCGGCTTTCTTGGATGATGAAGGCCTGCTTCTTGGTGGACTGCCGCCTAGCTTTCTGCTTCATGGGGCGTACATTGGGGCACACATTTAGGTGATGCTCAATCACCTCCTTTGGGACCCCCGTTAGCTGCTTGGGTTCCCACGCGAACACATCCTTGTTCGAGCGTAGGAACTTCACCAGCGCCTCCTCTTGGTCGAGGTCGAGGTTGGCACCTATGGTGAAGGTGGCGCCTGAGGACCCGTCCTCCTCAACTGGCACCTGCTTGGTCTCCGCCTTGTACTGAGTGAACAGTTGCTTCTTCTTGGTCGGTGCAGCACCCTTGGCCCTGGAGGTGTCTGTGCCGGCAGGCTGCGCTGTCGCGGCAGTCTTGAGGGCGAGCTTGAGCGCCAACAAAGCATCCTTGGTATCGCCACCCACGGTGAGGACGCCGCTGCTCCCGGGCATCTTCATGAGGTTGTAGGACGGATGGGTCGCGGCCATGAACTGAGCCAAGGCAGGGTATCCGAGGATGGCATTGTACGGGAGGCCGATGTGGGTGATGTCAAAGTCGACCAGCTCCGTGCGGAAGTTGTCGTGGGTGCCGAAGGTCACAGGGAGGCGGATCTGCCCCAGGGAGCTGGAGGAACCGCCTCCGACGCCCGAGAAGGGCTTGCTGGGTCGGAGTCGTTCCAGTGGTACATGGAGGAGGCTGAAGGCCTCCACCGAGAGCACGTTGAGGCCGGCGCCGCCATCGATGAGGGTTTTGGTGACGACCACCTGGCAGATGGTGGGCGTGCAGAGCATCGGGAGCGTGCCCGAGTAGGCGGTGTTGACGGGGTGATCACCCGAGTTGAAGGTCAGATCGGCCTTGGGTGCCGTCCAACCCGGGGGAGCTCCTTGCCACGCGAGGGCGGCACCGATCTGGCGAAAGAACAGCTTGGCATGGCGGTCTGAGGGTGGCTCCTGCGAGTCGCCCAGGAGAGCTGCGATGACCAGGGGCACCGGCACCGCGTAGTGGGTGAGGAAGAGGTCACGCAGCTCCTCCCAGGAGGCCACAGAAGATGTTGGCAGGTTGAGCAGCCAAATGCATGGGACGCCGGTGAGGGACATGCAAACACAGTTGGCCATGACCCTGTCTTTGCCTCCGGCCTTGAGGACGGCCTCCTCGTACGCCACCAAGAAAGCCAGCGGGTCCGCGGCACCGTCATAGCGCGGTGGCATCTCTGGCTTGAACTTGTGCGGCCACTGCACCTGCCACAGGGCGGGGGCCAAGGCTCGGAGCCCCCTGGCCCCAGCGCTGGTGCCGGGCGCTGGAACTGGAGGCGCGTTGTCCGACATGAGGGCGAAGCACGGTGTTGGTGGAGAATGGGTCGACAGAAGAAAGAGCTCCAGTGCTCCCCTACCTGGCACGCCAAATGTTGGATATCAGGTTCCAGCAAAACCCTTAAGGTTCGAACACTGGGGTGCGCACGAAGATCTCTCCCTACCGAAATACGCCCTCAGCCTCACTGTGAATTCTAAGCTAGCACGACGAACAACACAAGAGACACGAGGTTTATACTGGTTCATGCCACCAATGTGGTGTAATACCCTAATCCAGTGTGTGGTGTGGTGGATTGCCTCTTGGGCTGATGATGAATAGTACAGAGGAAGAATAGCCTCACGAGGAGAGGTGTTCTTGTGGTGGTGTGCGGATGATCTTCACTTGTCCTTCTACTGGGGTCGCTAGCCCTATATATAGAGGTCGTGGTCCTCTTCCCAAATATTGAGCAGGAAGGGATCCAACAACGGCCATTTTGTAAGGGGACAGCTAGTACAAGCTATCCTGAATAAAGGTGGTCTTCGACTGCCAAAGGTGCTGGTGATGACGCCGTCTTAGGCTCCACGATGACCTCCGTCCTGCCGTCCTGTTGGTCTTGGTCTTATTGCACCAATATGGAAACCTTTGCCTGATGCCACGGTACTCCGCGCCTGTGCTTGCCTCCTTTGCACCAAAGAAGAAACAAGGACACTGTGCAGGCTGGCGCCCGCCTGGTCTCGATCGTCATGGCTTGCATCATGGGCACCTCGCGAGGCACCCCTTGCCTTGATTTCTCCGCCTCCTCACGAGCCTTCCTGGCGAGGCCGCCCCTGAGGAGGCCTTGTGTCGTCCACCCCGCGAGGCTTGGCCCCTCGCGAGGGTCTTGAGCTTTGGTTGATGAAGGCGGGCCGTACTAGGCCACTGGTTGAGCCACGCTGCAGGCCGTAGGCCGGCAAGTCTGGCGACCCCCGTTCCCAGAACACCGACATCTTCCATTTCAAAACCACCGCCCCTCCTCTCATGTTCCAATCACAAACCAGCATCGCTCCTCTCCCATTCTAATTCAGAACCAGCGCTGCTCCTATCCTCTTCCATTCAAAAACCACCGCTGGCGAGTGAAGGTGTTGCGGAGAAGTAGACCGATGGACGATTACAACCGATACCTGAGGATCACAGAAGGCAACCCTGTGAAGCTAGCTAGGATGTCGGAGATACAGTCTTGGTTTGACAAGAAGGACCAACTAGCAGCAACAGCGACATCCATGGCCAAATATCTGCAATAGAGTGAAAAGGTGGCGATACTCCTGGAGCGAGTCGCGCGAGAGTACATAGAGTTGCTCCTCTGGGCCATGGAGCAAACAGATTCACCTAATCTGATCATGAGGGAGCGATGGCAGGAGTATCGATCCCAGATGGAGCATCCACCAGAGATTAAAGGATCGAGCATCTACAGGGTGTCGTTTGTGAGGGTGTCGTGCCAGAGCCAGCCGGTGGACTCTTCATCAACTGAACCCAACTTCCAGAGGAGAAAAGCAGTTGGCCCGAGGACGCTTCCCCACCATCCTCTCCCTCGCTGTTCACATCGTCTCACGAGGCGGCTGTCTTCCGCCGAGGAAAAGGAGGGGACTGCCCCCCCAACCCAATAGTCGGGCAGGTTGTGAATTGTCAGGAGGAGCTTAGGGTTGTCAGTATTTGCAGGTTGTGAATTGTGTTTTGTGTTGTGTATTTTGAGAGTACTTTCAGATATGAATGTCTTTTGAATTTCATATTTGCAGTATTGAGCATATGAAGTATTTCTAGAGATCTATTTATAGCACTTAAAAATGTAGTTTCATAGGAGTATAAAAGTGCAGACAATGTGATTCTCAGAGAAGAAACTGCAAGTTTTAGTTTCAGATAAGAAACTGCAAGTTCAGCTTTAGATAAGAAACTGCCACTTTCAGAGGCAGAGCATTCATATTAACACGGCGTTTTCAAACAGTGTTAACATCATGTTGGAAGTTTTATTCATGGTCGAAAATGGAACTACCAACCATTTAACATCATGCTGATCAACATTCATGCACAGCACATCTTCATATGATGCACGGTAAAAAAGATATGTTATTTTCAAAATGCCCACACAATGTCGAGTGTGCGAAAAACAGAGAAAACGAGGGATGAAATTTTGGCAAGTGTTGGACATGGTGTGCGTAGATGACAATGGGGATCCACATGTCAATAGAGGTGGAGGCAAAAAATTTGGAGATATTTTCCCTGCATCAGGTGCAATCGAACCCGGGCGGAACATCTATCGGGTAGTGTCACTTGGCCACTAGGCTAGTTCAGTACTTTCATTACTAATAAGGCACTTCCTTAGGTGGTCAGATCTCCTCCTACGCCTTTGTGCGCTTGCTGCGGCGCCGCTGTCTGCCATTGTGAACATGTTGGACAAATGAGAAGAATCTGGAGAGGACTGTATGTGGAGAGGCGGACAGTCGGGACCAACCTGGTCTATGGCCATACGCAAGCAAGTGTCTCATCAAAAAAATACTTCCTCCTAATGCTATACTGACCTTGGGGCCGACGGGTTTGTCAACATAGTTATATTTTTTAGGTGCTTCAACGTAGTTACTATAGGAGATAAATTCACAACAAAGCCAGGGAGCTAGCAGGTATCATTTATTGTTAATGGGGCAACAAGTATCATCTGGGTTTTGGGCTGCCCCGTCTAGGCTTTCTTTTTTAGCGTGCGCAGCCCATGACATGCCGGTTTGTATTTTCTTGAGAGTTGTCATCTATTGACCAGACTATGGACCTCCCATCCGAGGTTTTATTTTTCCTGATACATCGGCAGCCCAATTTATGTATTTTTTTGAAGAAAACGCGGAGGTCTGTTCTATTTTTCTATATAAGAATAGGAATGCCTGGTCCAACTTATGTTTCCCTTCTAACTATATTATATATATTTAAATTATTTTATATGTTATTATATATTATTGTTATTGTCATCATATATTTAACAGATACTTACATATGTAAGAAAACAATATCCCACATCTTATTAACATATAAAAATAATTTCTTAACAATAAAATCCTGGATTTTTTTGGCAATGAAAATCCTGGTGATTGTGTACAAAAGCTTGGTAAGATTTAAGGACCAATGTAATAATAAATCAATAATTATTTAAATATATTTATAACAAAATGCTCAACCCCTGTTTATTTTTTGATAACATTGCTGCGCCAAACCCAACATTATAATTAGAATCAACCCAGCAAAATCGTATATTTCAAGAAAGGGCAAATGGCCTGTAATTTTTTAGGAAAAAAATAAATGGGCCGCATGGACGCTACATTATTTGTTCACCCAGCCCAGCTAATGGACTGTAATTCTAAAAAAAGATCAAATTGACTGTAAATTCTACCCCGCAAAAAAAGACTGTAAATTCTGAAAAATGGGTTGAATATGTGCCAAATTTTTGGAGGCCGAAATGTGGGCCAATAGGTCGAAGCCAACGCAAGTCGTTGTCAACTTAGTAAACAAATGATTCTGACATCGTTAGTCGTTGGATTTACATCCAACAACCGGCATCCATCTTCAATCTCTCGTCTTCTTCCTCCAGCGCCGCCGGGACCACATGTTCCCACCTCCTGCTACTAGCTTCTCTGCTTAGCACGCTTCGCTGTGAAGCGCTACTCCACCGTTGGCCAGGCCATCCCTCCACCCCTCCACACCTCCTGTTCTTCTCCATCGACTGTCAAACCACACTGCACCAGAATCAGTTAACCCTTGTACACCTCTCCGTCTGCGACTCTACTCCCATGTCTTCCCATCTCTGGCTCATTGCTGTCCAAAGCCTCGCCGTCGTCCACCACCTTGGATGCGCTCGGCGCGGAGTGGTCAACATGGTCAACGAATGGCACCATCCGAAGTAGACTATGCATGGAGAGGCTGACAGCTGGGTCCACGGCCGCACGCAAGGAAATGCCTCCTTATTATGCACAAAATAATGATTCCTCCATGTGACAGCTGGGACCCACTGGAAGGGCCTCTGTATTTGGCAAAAAAAAAATGTTCCCCCCGCGGACAGGTCGAACCCACCAGCTATATCTTCGCACGCAAGGAAGTGCCTCCTTATTACGCACAAAAAAAATGAATACCCCTCCTGCTAGCTGGGACCCACCATAGTGGGAGGCTGACTTGTGGGCCAACTAAGTTGACGGGGACGGATGGTTTTGTCAACTTAGTCAATATGAACGATTCTAGCTCCGGTAACCATACAATGTCCATCCAACGGCTTTAGTGCTTCTTCAACCTCTAGTCTTCTTGCTCCAGCTGCCCAAACCAGCACCGGTCGTGCCGCGTGCTCCTGCCTCCTGTGGCCGGCTGTGATGCCGCGGAGGCCTCACCACCCCCTACAACTCCTACCGCTGGCCAGTTCATCCCTGTACTCACCCACACGCCCAATTATTCTGTGGCGACGAAAGCCTCACACCGCAGCTGAACCAGTGAACCCTCATAGTCCTCTTCGCATGGGCATCCAGTGTCGTGTCTTCCCTGGCTCTTCATCGTCCCCTTCCTAGGCCTCGCCGTCGTCCACTACCCTGGTGCTCTCGGTGCGGTGTGGTCAACGTGGTGAACGAACGACTTCCATCGGAAGAGTACTGCACGTGGACAGGCTGACAGCTGGGTCCACGACAGCCGCAAGGAATTGGCTCTTTATTACATGCAAAATAATTATTCCTCCACCTAACAGCAGGGACCCACCGGACAGGCCACTGTATTTCGTGAAAAAAAGTTTCCCCCTGACTGCTAGGACCCACCAGCTACATCTTTGCACGCAAGGAAGTGCATCCATATTATGAAAAAAATGATTCGCCCCCTGACTGTTGGGACCCACCAGCTACATCTTCGCACGCAAGGAAGTGCCTGATAGTCGGGACCCACCTGGTCGAAGCGTATGCAGCGTTGTCATTCTGGTCGCGAACGTGTACGTCCATATTGGTCGATGTAGTGGCGCGCACCACTACAAAAAAAATACACTTCTGTGATGATACGTGTTTGTCACAGTAGGTCACGTTTTTTGTCATGCATGTACATCCATAACGGTTTTATGACATAATCAAGATAGTCAAACCTGTGATGTCGTAGAAGTGTTCCATGACATTACGAAAATTAGCATCACGGAAGTGTCCACTTCCATGACGATAAATCGCGCGTCACAGAAGTGCTTTCGTCAAGGGTGACCGACACATGACATCCGCCGTAATGGAACACCATTAAGCTATCGGGTCCGGTTTTGGATCCGATAACCCGTTAACAGCCCCGACCAATGGGGATTTTCCACGTGTAAAATCATCATTAGCTGGAGCAAACATGTGTCGGCTCACCGTTGGGACAGATGTCATCCACTCATTGGACCGAAAGCGATTATGATACGGCAACACGTGGCACGGCCCAACAGAGGCCCATTCCTGTGAAAAGGCCAGCCCATTTGACTTGGTCAAAAGGTGGCGGGTCGGCCCACGGAAAGCCTATTAACGGCATGTTCGCATATAGCCCATTTACAGCCCGCTAACCTAGGGCCTGTTATGACCTCTCCGAATTAGGACCAGTAGCGTCATCTGGGCCGTCTAATATGATTCCAGCCCGTTTTAACTTCCGGCCCATGTGTGGCCCATGACTTCTTTCGGCCCATATGAGGCCCTTTGTAACTCTTGGCCGATTAACGGCCCGTGGTGAAACTAGCCCGTAATGAACAGTGTATCACTTTATACCCATTAACGGCCCGTTATTCCAATGGGTCGTTTCCAGCCCAAGTTATCTTTCGGCCTTCTCAGGGCCCATTGATTCTTGGTCTCATTTGCAGCATTCGGTTACATACGGCCCATTACTGTCATTTTCTGCTTGTGGGCCAAATTCAGCCCGTCGTTACAGTCGGCCCGTTTGTGGACCGTTAATACGTTGGGCAGTTTTCATGTTAAAAAAAAACCCGTTGGGCTGTTTTCATAGAGTTATCAAATACGGCCTATTAACGGCCCATTATGGTCCACGAATAGTACGGCCCATGATTGGTGAAATGATGATACGCCCCGTAGAAGGCCTATGGATCCTACGACACATATGAGGCCCATGGATTGTACGGCCCGTAGAAGGCCCATGGATTGTATGGCCCGTAGAAGGCCCATGGACCCTACAGCCCATAGAAGGCCCATGAATCCTAAGGCCCATATAGAAGGCCAATGGATCCTACGGCCCGTATAGAAGGCCAATGGATCCTACGGCCGGAAGAAGGCCCATGGATCATACGGCTTGCAGGAGGCCCATGGTTACAATAGTCTGTGTGTTTGCCATGATTATTTTGGCCTAGTTACCAAAAATAGGCTATTGTGGCCACTAGAAAAACACAGAAAAAGAACTACAGTGCCTACAAGGAAACAACTAAACAAGACAATAAGGAAATAAATAAGCAAGCAATTAATGCTAGCCTATTACCACTATTACACATATTACATCCATTGGGCATCAAAGTTCGCCACCAGTGCAAATATAGGGAACAAAGCAGCATATTACATACACTGGCCGTCAAAATTGGCCACCAGTGCAAATAAACGTGGCAGCAAAACAAGAGCATAACTGAAACAACTTCAGAAGAGCTCAAGAAACGTTATCCTGGGTATCCACCATGCTGGGAATAAGCTTAGCAAGCTTATTAGCTTTGTCCTGTTTGGCGCTAAAATCCTCCAACGCTTGTTGTTGCACCAGAAAGTATGCATCTGAATGCTCCAGGGACTTCCGCAGTCCTTCCACTTCTTGTCGCGGCACAACTGATCGATGTCTTTCAGCTTGTAGTTGAGACTCAAGAAACTGAACTGATTCAAATAGTGAGTTTGAATAGCTTGTGCAAGCGGTAGTGGCCAGTAACTCGAACACTAAACCAAGACAGGACTTTGGGGATGTCTCGCTATCTTCAAGATAGTCTTCCTTAGCTGTTTTATCAGCTTTGTGGGAGACCAACAAGGATGTGTCACTATCCTGGACCTTATCTGCATTACTTCCTTTAACATTGCTTAATAAGGCACTCTTCCCCAATATTTTGTCAGCATTCTAAAAGAAGAAACAAGCAGACACATAACAAGTTTAGCATGTACTAGTATATGAAACTCATTTCGGTGAACCAGTTCATTAGTAAGGTGGACAGGATTAAACTACCAAGTCTTCTATTGCCAAGTACTAGTACATAATAAAAGCATCAAACAAACATATATCTATGTCCTATGGTCACTGCATTGTCTTGCCAAATCAAAATAGAGACACGGTTCAAATCATATCAGTTCAAGACAAAGCAGCAGTGAAAGAATACAAAGCGTGGGAAACTACACGGCACAACAAGATTTCAGATGGGTACCACGGGTCTACATGTACAACAACACTATTGGCTCTGTTGTGATGCTAGTAGTCTGCATGATATGAAAGTCAACTGTATACACAATTGAAATTTAAATCAACAGAGCTATTGATAAGAGCAAACCTGTTAAAGAAACATGCGTGAACATGCCTGTTGTGCCATTGGAGTTTCGATTGGATCCTTCAATTTTAAAATAAGTTTGTATGAGTAAATACAGTGATACAAGAGCAAAGCAATCATAGTTAAAAAAGGCGCGCCTAAGCGAGCGCTTAAGCATGCCTAGGCACTAGGCGTTGGCAAAACGCATTGCGCATAACTACGCTTAATCTGTGCATAACTACGCATAAGCATGCACTTTGGTCAGTAAAGCGCAAGGCTGTGGCAAAACGCACAATTAACGCCTAGCGCTTTTTTGAACTATGATATCAATGGAATCTTAAATTAGAACAGTTGTTCTTCAGGTTTAGGCACTTGTTCTACATGAACAGAGTACAGTAAGACGCAAGAATATAATACTTAAAAATAGAAAATGAGCTCATAGACTCCACATTCTTGGTACGGGACCAGTATAGAACAAGGCGTTCCCAGTCATCGTCCAGTAAATGTGTCTCAGGAGAACGTAAGGGAATTTGATGAGTTTCTTTGCCGGTGAAGTACGTTTTCTTCAGGTAATTCTGATACTGCCACCAAGCATTCTTGAAGATAGCAGAGGTATTAGCACAGGTTATCTCATCCTGATTTTCCAAATTGGTCCTTCTCTATAGAGAAAAATGGGAAAATTTGCTGTACTATAACCATCATGGAGGTAGGATGTATGGGACGAAGGAAAGTAATTGCCATGAATAACATTACTTACACATAACTCCTAGACAAACACCTGCAACTGGCATTTTCCTTCATCTTCAATATAATATTTCCAAGATGGGAAGATACGCACATACAATTTAACAACATTAAATGCGATAGATGCTAAACTACGACTAGCTGGTTGTGCTTCCCCCACAGGAATAGGCGTATTAACTGGTGCAGTTGGGTTCGCCGTGATAGCACTGGCCCTTTGGGCACTGGAGTTGCCTTACTAACTGCTCTTGCTTGGGAGCTCTGTGGTGGAGATGGTGCCGTGTCAACAGGAACTGGGTTACAATCGGCTAGGGTTGGGGTTAGATTGGGTGAACCTGGTTCTCTGTCCATCACAATAGGGGTACAATCTACGAGAGTTTGGGTTATGTGTGGTAGGGCTGGTTCTTGTGCATGTACAATCGGGGTGCTATCTCCACCAAGAGGTAGCACTGTTTTATTTGAAGACCATGTTTTTAGTTTGCTAGATACTGGCATCACCCGCTCCAATTCAAATGGCTGATAAACAAGAAATATAGTTGAATTTACAGACATTGTATGAGAGACAGATGCAATAGATAGTGTGGAAAAAAGAGGGCATGAAATAGTTGACATGTATATTTTTTAACTAAAACGGATAGCATGACATAACTTCACATATATGATGTCTATCTAAACTGGATAGCATAGCGTAACATAATTCAAAGATCCGATGAATAACTAAATAGGATCGCATGACATAATTCACCTACGTGTTATCTAAGTAATCAGGATCGCATCATTTAATTCACATATGTGATTTATATGCTAAACATAGGGCATTCGATATGATGTCTGAACTAAGAACATGGTGTTGAATATTGTGTATATGATGTCTAAACTATACAATGCAAGACACCATATGCATGATATGAGAAGTATAACCGTGCCAAGTTAGAGCATACACCTCAGTGGGGGAATAGGACTAGTCATCTGTCTCCGAATCCATCTCTGAGGAGCTATCGGGACCCAACAAGAGATCTGCTTTGATAGGTAGCACTGTCTGCTCTGAAGGCCTTGTTTTCACTCCAGATTTTTCCATCTCCCACCCAAATGGCTGATTCACAGGAAGAGTAGTTTAATACACAAACATTGTCGACAAATGGAAATGTAATGAAGAAAAAGATGAGCAAGATATCACTCAAATATATGATGCCTGGTTAAACAGGATGGCATTGCACATTTCACATATATTATGGCTGGCTAAAAGACGTGAGACTGCATAATTCCCATATATGATATAGAAACTAAACAGGTGGCATTACAAAACATGTCTAAACTAAGCAGATGACATATATGATGTTAAAAGTAGGCACTGCAAGGCAACATATGCATGATATGACTAACATCATCACGCCAAGGTAGAGCAAACACCTTGGGGGGTAAATAGGAGTGGTCAGCAGTGTCTGAATCTTCCTCAAAACAAATATATTCCTCTGGATTACAATCTGGAGAGGGGTGGGGAGGGTTTGCCATTGAACCCACCATGGATCGATGTCTGCATGACATTGTATTGCCGCGCAAAACTCTTCTCTTTTTCTCTACATGTTCAGCATGACTGGGTACAATAGCTGACATGCATACGAAAAAATATGGTGAGATTATGTAAGGAGAGCATGCAGAAATTTAGAGTGATGGTAACAACCAGTGGATGGATCCAAAAATAATGATAGCAGGCTGATGATTTCTTTAATTTAATAGAAAGACAGATGATGATTGCTTTACTATTTGTTTCCCACCCAAGATGAACAACATAGGCATACCCTAGGCGAACCAGATATTAGACAAACATACTATTCATTGCTGCCTCGATATGTGCCCCACAACTAATTTGAACTCAAGTTTGAACATTAAATTGGACCTGACTTGGGAGTCCAAGAGCTCAACAGGACAATAAAGTAGCAGGTAAGTTTAAGCAATGCATAACATAAGTAGAAACAAAAGAGTGCGACCTCTCTTGTGGACCCGTGTACTCCTCAGGTTGATCTGCTGAGTCGATGATGGTGATGCCGTTGCGGTGGGTGCCGGCGGCAGGGAAGGAGATCTGAGGCGGCGAAAGACGGTCAGGAGTCGTGATGTCTGGTTTGGTGGATGCTTCTGTCGATGGAGCAGCTCAGGTGAGGTGGACGACATCGTGGCAGGAGTAGGACAAACCACACAAAGTTCCCTTCGACACCTACCTGTAACTGAAGTAATTCTGTAAGGGCTCATTTGGCTTGCATGATTCTAAAAACACAGGGATAGGAAAAACACCAGAATAGGATAGGAATGCACATGGTAAATAGAGCATTTGTAAACACAGGATTTCTGTCAACTTGGGTGTTTGGTTTACAGGAATTGGAAGAGCAGAGGAATGCAAAGAAACATGGCCAAAATAAAATGAAACCATATGAAAGCGTGTACAGTTAGAATGTTAGTCTGCCACTAATGCACTTGGTCTTGTTTTCATGCATAGGATTTTGAAAAGTAGGTCCAGGTGGATGCTTTGCTTCATTCCTTTCAACAAAATGCATGAATAATTGAATAGTAGAGTGCCATTGGAAAATTCCCTATTGCTATGTTTTTCAGTTGAACCAAAATAGCCCTAAAGGATTGATGTGAATGTATATTAATAAGTGATGCAACAAGTGTACAACCTCTTTGCCGTAGCCGTGTCGACCTCAGCATCATTGGGTTGGTCGCTGAAGAAGTTGAGGCATAGGTGGTTGTTGGAGGTGTGGAGGAAGATCTAAGGAATCTGTAGACGGCGTCCAGGGCACTGCTCTGTTGTGATGGATCGTTCTGTTGTTGGAGCAGCTCCGGTGAGCTGTAATACATCAAGGCTGAAGCATCACAAGACAAACATCGTCAATCTCAAGTGGGATTCTAATAGCATCTCCAATAGATGATGTAAAATAGATGTAAAATTTACATCACCAAAAACCACCTGACTACAACAGATGAGGTAAAAACTGTTGACTCTGAACTTAACTGTTGAAACTAAAATTTACTCTGGAATCTGAATGCTCCTGTCGAAACTGAACGCAATGGTAGTAGAGAGGCACTTGACATGTAGTTTAGGGAGGGCCTGCAGTTCATCTTCAACCTGCAACCCGCTGAGCCGCTAGCCACCACCGACCGAATCGCCGGCCCCAGCGCCGCCTCGCCACCCCAAAACAACTCCCCACTGCCGCCCCGACCAGCCCTCTAGGCCCCCCGCCCCCACCCTGAACCCTAAGATAGATAGTGGGGTACCTTTCCGGCGAGCCCCCATCCTCGTTGTGGGTGGTTCTTCCTTAACTCCGGCGAACCCCCCAACCCCTGAAAATTGACTAACCCAAAAGTCGATTTAGTCGACTGAAGTGTGGCTAAATCGGAGCAGAGTAGCAGCACGAGCGAGGGGGAGAGCAGTAGCAGTAGTAGCTGGGCGATCGAGCGATCGAGCAAGAGCTGGAGCAGCAGAAACAACGCGAGCGAGCAAGCGAGACCCGGAGCAGCAGCAGCAGATCCGGCTTGTATGGACGCCGCCGCCGAAGGGGCCTCGCACTGGGGGAGAGCCGCCATGGAGATGTCGCCCACGGCGCCGGCTTCAAGGTAGCCGCTCCATGGGGGTGCGGGACGGAGCACCGTCGGCGCTGGGAGGTCGAGTTAAGGAGAAGGTGTGATGCGATGAGTGTACAACCTCTTTGGTGGCGCCGAGTAGGCCTCGGCTTCGTCCGAGAAGTCGGTGAGGATGCTGCGGTTCCGGTGGAGCAGGTTAAGGCAGCGCTGTAGGGATGGAGCATCCACGATAGACGAGGCGATCATCGGAGCAGCTCCTTGGAGGTGGAGGATGGGGCGGCTGAACCGGTGGGACGATGAGATGGACGAGGATCCTCATCCAGGGAGGTGGACGAGGGACGTCGAGCTGTTGCGGTGGATGACGTCGTTGGGGAAGAGGCTCTGGCTGGGTAGTGGTGAGGTGGCGGACGTAGGAGGGTGGGGTTTCGCGGCTGGACCGAAGAGGTTATCGCGGCCTGGGATTTTGAATGGCGAAAAGGGGGCGATGGGAGGGGGTGAAGCATGACTTAGGGATGCGCTTGTCCAAAATGAAGGGTGTGTTACAAGAGTACCCCCCACCAATTTGAACTAGCGTCCCTTTCGGCTCTCGGTTAGAAGGGGGATTTAGGGTGTCGGGATTTGGCAGCTGGAGGGAGTTTTCGCGCGTGTTGTAATTTCGGGATAGCAAGGCGCGGGTTGTGGAGGCGCCAGTTTTGGGAGCACGATATCTGAATTTTCGGGATATAACAAGACGCGGGTTGAATTTTAGGGACAAGCCTAACACGTAGTAATATTGTACTTGTACATACCAAATCAATTCACACTTCCCAAAAAGAAAACAAAAAAAATAAAACTATTCACACCACACAAAGAGAGAGTCTTGCCCCGTTTTACTATACAAATGCTATTCAAAGATACTCCCTCCTTCCATCTATAAAGGGCCTAATGCGTTTTTTGATGCTAATTTTGACCAAATATCAGAGCAATAATATATGACATGCAACTTACACAAAGCACACTGATAAATTCGTCTATGAAAGGTTCTTTCAATGATATAATTTTCACATTGTGCATGTCATGTACTATTAATCTTGTCAATAGTCAAAGGCGGTCTTAAAAATCTCATTACGCCCTATATAGATGGAAGGAGGGAGTATGAATCCATGTTATGTCCGATTAAATTTTTTTGCTCGCTGTATAATGCATGTAACCTACTCATACCAACATTTTAGTGCATTCCAAATGTCTATACTACCGCTACAATTCGAACTAAATTTGAATTTGTTTCTCTATTTCAATAAGAATCTACAATCATGATTGTTGCCAACTTCAACCATCATTCGTGTATTACCTTAATAACACACCACATGATTACTATAGAGATAGATATGAACTATTTGTACTACATGGACTCGAATTCTATTTTTTGAATACACTTGATGTTGATTCCAAATAATAGTACATTTGACGTACTAACTATATATTCATAATCTAAATCATGTTCCATATGTACACTGTGTTTATCACACAAAGTATAGTGCCCCTCCCCCTACATTATGACAAGTATCTAGACCTGAGTTGCAAAAGCCACATATTAGCCCAAATTATAATCAATGTTCTACATTATGATATCTTCTTCAAGTATCTGTATCCACTTATTTATAATGAATTATGATCTTTGTTCGTCTTTTACACCTTCACGATCCTCTTCTATTTGTATCTAGCTAGCACTAACTTTCTATCGTGCATGCACACGCTCGCCCCCCCTCTCACCCACCCTTAGCGTTGCCTCCATCGTGCACCCTTTCTTGGACACACGATGGTTGATCTTCCTATGTAGTTGCGTATGCTTACCACAACCATATCTTCTCCCCTCATCATCCTTGAATACCTCCCTAACCGTCTCTCACACGCACGTGCATAGACAGACAGACATCCCCCTCCCTCTCTTATTGATATTGCACTCATACCCTCCGTTTGTCTAGCAGGCCTCTCCCACCATTTGTGAGATGCCACTCCACCACCAACCCTCCGATGCTCTACCTTTGTCTTTTTCCCAACCTTATTCCTCTGCTACACATATACTAGTCGATCAGTCTCTGCCGCCTCCCCCCACGCCCCACACCGATAGTCAAACGTTGTAGGTAGGTATCCATGCCACGGAGAAAAACTGCACCTCTGCCCTCTCAAATTCCAGTAGGCCAACCGCCCTGTATCTTTGACGTGGGAAAACACAAATTTGATGGCACTCTTTATCAATCGCGCAGCCACACACTTCATCCCCATTTTCAATTCTATCAATATCTCACGTCCATGACTTTGTTTCACACACATTGCATATGTTAAGTTTTTCTGTTTGAGATATCACCAACACAATGCCTCTATTTCGCACAAACCATCTCTCTCACACCCACCCACGTATGTACATGCACCTAAATAAGAAGTGCACGCAGGATGCACGTACTCAGGTCTCGTTCCCGGCCACACCCGCGTGGGTACACGGTGGAGTATGTTTCTGTAAGAAAAGGCAGCCCACGTGATAATTTGACGCGTGTAGCGGTTGTTTACTTGAAGGAGGGTCGGGTACCACGCCTAGACGGAACAAAGTTCGACTTGACGTGTTAGCATTAAATAAAGTTATATATTCCTCAATGGCACGTACATGATATAAAACGATTGTCGTGGGGAAAATGGAAAAATGGGTTTGTCTCTCGTCACACCATCTCACACAAGGCGGCCATGGCCTCTCTCTCAGCGTTGGTCAGTGATCCGGCCGCATCCTGTCCGCCGGAAGAAAGGGAGGATGTGCATCGTCTCTCCGTTCGACGGCGTTGAGGCAGCACATCCTGATCTGCGGTATCCGCCGTTCTCTCTGACCAAGCTCCGGCGCGGTAGGGCCTTTGCCACTTTCTCGCTGCCACGGTATGGGCAGATCCCGGCCGCCGGCGCCCTCCTAGTAACATCCCGATGACCCTCAGGTACAGCTTCCTCCGGCTTTGCTCCACTGCCCATCTTCCCACGTTGTTGCATGTGGATCTTCTTTAGTTGTTTGCTTAAATCGTATCTCGGTCGGCGTACTTTCCATCTTGCAATCTCGTCCTCAAACCATTTTTGATAAACCACCATGTGCTATCTTTCCCTTATTACATGGAACATGCTTCTTTTTTGTCGGCGTATGTGTCTTCAACTCGTGTTATCGTGCAGTAATTGTTTCCTTTCAACCTCCTTTTGCAAACAAGGCTATCCATTTTCACCTCGTTGCTATTGCGACCTTTTCGTGAACTGCAGAAATCACTTTTTTCTAAAGAGTGTTTTGTGTAGTTCCGCCAAAATGTCACACGGGCAAAGTTTTTACATTTCTGTGGGACTGTGGAAAGGGAGATTGGTTTTGCTATCCTCCTCATCCAACTCCGTGCCTAATCTTCTCCAACAAAAAGTTAGTCCTAAAGAGAGATCATAGAGGTGATCGGCTTCTATTTATGTGTGTTATGTTTCATCATCTAGTTCCACTATTATTGTAATCACACTGACTGGATATCTTTCCAAACAGGGATGGTCTGCTCAATTTTAGTGGAGATGCACAAAATGATCAGATTGCAGTGTCCTTCATACACCTCTTTTTTGGCTATAGAGCTGGGTGAAACTAGCTGCCAAGCAATGAACACTGTGCCAAGGAAATGGAGCCATGCCTACGAACAACATCGATCAATTATATTTTTTTCTTTATTAGTACACCTTCTCACAACTTTGTATTCAGTTGTGATGTGAATATTGACGCTGATCTGCGAACCATGGAGATGCATTAGCCATGGTAGTTTCATTTGTATTTGATGGAATGTTGTAATGAGATAATCTCAATGCAAGACACATGAATCCTAAGTTGAAACCTTTTTTTCCTACGGGAACCAAAGTTGAAACCTTCATAGCATCACAGTACAATTTCACTAAAATTATGCATACATATAAACAAATCCTGAAGGATTGATAGCAATCCCAGAAACAATTCAACTTCGTTTCGCCGACATGTTGGACATCCTTCATCCGGCTCCACCTGCCATGCAGCAATATTGAGTGCACAATACAACTTCAGGGAAAGATTCACCCCGGTCGTTGCACCGTAGTAGTAATGACTAGTGAGCAGTCAAATCACAGAGCCCCACCTTCACCATAGTAAGTTGCTCGGACGAAGCAACCATCATTTCTCTGTTCCTTGAATCTACTGGTACTCCCATATTCCTACAGTAATAAGTTGCTCGGGCAAATCAACCATCACTATATCCGCTCACGTGTGATGACCACAGGAGCTATCCATTCAGATTGCATGTTAAAAAAATAAAGGTCGGTAACTAATGCGGCAAACTTTCAAAAAACAATTAATGCGGCACCTCGGGCCAACGCGGCCAGGTCGCATTTTGCACGAGAAATTACACACCAAGTTTCGTTGACATGTGGTCCCGTTCCAACATATCAGTGAGACGACGGTGAGTCCTTTTCTACTAGTATTTCTGAATGCACGTGTAGGCCGGGGCGCCTCTTCGTGTACCCTGGCAAACTGGCAACCATCCACCGACTCTTCGCCTTTCCCTCTCGATTTGGAACTGTTGTCGCACGCTCTTCCTCTCCCTCCTCCATTTTCCTTCAGCCCTTCACCCTTCCTTCTTCCATTTTTCGATCATCTTCTCCATGGAGGGAACAGGCCGAAAATGACCCCTTTATTCTTACCCCGATCTGAAAGATGATGTGGTGGAGGAACTCATTGATCGGTGTGACATCATCACCTCAGCTAACATGGCAGGTTCGTTCAAGACCATTCTCAACTCAACTAATAACATCATTACAAGGAACCCAAGGGTCAAGGAGCGGTTTGATCTCCCCTATCTTCTTTGCCGTGACCCTGATGACTACTGGCGCGGGGACAACGGAGGCCTCGCCTTGTGCAAGTTGATGCCGCTTGGTAATGATACGTATGATGTTAAGATGCCATCGCTTGAGGGCAAGGACTGGGCAGGTGCAAATGGAGATTGGGTTGTTTATATTGGGTACAACTACGAGTGGGAACTTGTGAATGTGTACACTCGTCACCGGGTTCCACTTCGAAAAATCTCAGCAGACTGCCCAGAGGTTGAGCACATCGGTATTCTACGCATGTTCAAATACGATCATGGTGATTGTCTTCTATGGAAGATAGCAATTTGTCGAGTTCCCAACCGCTCTTGGAATTACAAGAACTATGGAGTTGTTGCTATCTTCGACAAGCTTGTTGCCGTCCTTTGTGGTTCGACTCGATGGATATTGCTCAAAAATCAGTTTCTATACACGGATGTGTACTGTGATGCAATTCAATACAAGAGTCTTGTGTTTGCTTCCACCGCTCATGGCACTGTTTTTGCATGGGATCCTCGTAGTTTTGGTACATTTGTCTTCCACCATAATTATAATTATTTCATCCAAATGCATGCAGGTTAGCCAATTTCCCTTTACTAATTAACCTTCTTCTTGTGTTTCCAACGTCCTATGAACATTCCACCACCTATACTTGAAAAAATTTATAACCAAGGGGGAGATGATGATGGTCATGATCACGAGCATGAGGACGAGCAGAATGTATATAGTCAGCGGCGCATGGCAACTAATTCTGATGGATCACCCCTTCTTGTCTATATATAGCGCACTGACTTTGTTACTACTAAGGGAGCACGTGTTGTCTTCCATGGTCACAATCTCTGGACCTATTCCAACACCCGTTGCATGGTATTCGGGATGGATACTAGTGTGCTAGCGCCAACACCATCTCCCTGGTATAGAATTGATAGTCTTGTTGAAAACTCGCTCTTCCTTGGACAAAACTATCCGATGATGGTGAAAGGCGATCCAACTGCTGTTGACACAACGTTACTAGTACCATTTATGAGAAGCAACTGTGTCTATACCTCGGACATTTGGGTGGTTCCCTACCCTGGTACTAATATAGTAGGCTGCTTCAGCCTGGATGATCAGTCCTGCATTGGTTTTGAGATCGACAATAGATGGCCCATCCCAGAGAATCACTTGTGGTTCAAAGCAAGCGTTTCCAACGCCGAGGATTGGTTGATTTGAAGTTCATTTCATTGCTTGTTATTTGTTGTGTGATGAAAACTTTAGTATTTATGATGTATCCTCGTTGTCGATGTGGGTTGATGACCTGTTTGTAATAAAATGATATGCCTGTGATAAACTTACTAAATTTATGAATGGCTTTCGAGTCGCTTCTATGAGTGAGTGGTGCGACGAGGCAAAAAAATATTTTCCGAATACATAATTGTACGTGCATTGCAACAGGTTATCGGATGAGGCAAGTCAACAATAGTAGTACACTATTTGTACTAGCTTCACATGCTTCGCGTGTCGGGCGGGTGTTTTTACTGTAGCCATATGTTAATGTGTCCGTTGTGGACACAACTTCGGTGCCTTAAAGGCACCTTCCTTTGGGTCACTAACGTGTGGGCCAGCCACCTGTTGGGCCCACATGTCATAGACACAAAGTTAGGTGCCTTAAGGCACCGAAGCATCATCCGTTCGCTGTACGTAAGCAGCACCTCGAATCCTCGATACTAGTACTATATAAGTAGTAGGAGTAGTAGGGTGGCATGGGCTAGAACAAGCATTCACATCCAGGAGTACGACACACGCCACCAGCACGACTTCCATCTGACACCATATTTCTTGGAGTCCGTGCTACAACAATCTCTTCAACCTCATCGTTTCTCTAACTCAGCCATCGCGCGGCCGGCGAGGTGGGGGTTTGCCGATAGTAGGTTTCCTCAACTATGGTCCCATTTATAAGGCCAACTCCAACGCTCTATCAATATATCGATATACTCTTCTTCCCAATACCAAAACTTGCATCCATTCTACTCCCTCCGTTCCACAATACATGCCTTCTATTTGTCAAAATATAGATGTATCTAGACATGTTTTAGTATATAGGTACATCCATTTTTGGACAAATGGATGTCAAGTATTTTGGAACGGAGGGAGTACACAATAAATTTTTTAAGTTACCACAACTACTCTAATCCGAGAGCACAACCGAAGATTTGGTCGGGTTCTTCCTCCTTTTGCCAACACATGGGACATCCAGCATCCAGGTCGTGTCATGCAAGAAAATAGAGTGGGAGTTGAAGCCACGTGATGTGCATCTTGGGTTAAACTGTAAATAGAATCTTACTACTCTTGAGTAACTCCAAAAGCGGCCACCGAAGATCTTTATTGGATTTTTTTTTTCATCACCAGCACGTCGAGGTGAAAGATGTGCAGGTTCAGTGGGTCCTCTTGCGTTTTCACTGACATGTGGGACCGCATGTGAGCAAACAGACGATGGGCTTCGTGCTTCCGCTGGCTGGCTGAGAAGAGAGATAGAGGAGGGTTGAGCACGGACTCCAGGAAATTTGTTCTACATAACCAGCACCTCGATATTCGCATGTGGTTGTTTCTAGAATAAAAAAAAAGGAGGTACCCCTACTTATGTTACTCCCACTACGCCTAGCCTAAGGTTAGTAGGTGACCTTGCACTTGGCTCTTCGCCTCTTCCGGAAGTTGATGTATCTACAGTAGTGCTTCTGGCAATCTGACACCAAATGAACTGCTGCACGTCCACCGCTTGTAAGCAAAAGTTTCTCCTCGTGATGCGAGCCACCACGCACGCGTTGGTGAGGGAGAAGGCGTAATCAAGCTTCTCATCGTTCTGCGAGTTGACGGGACACATCAAAGTTATTTAGTATGTACTCTCTCCAAAAAAGGGCTAACCATGTCATTGCTACCATGCCGTGCTCCGTCGTTGAGTACATGCACTGTTCATGTGCCATCGAGGAGAAAAAATATTGCGTAGGTGCCATCGAACTGCACGACTCACTTACGCACTGCTTATCTGATTATCTCCATTTTCTTGCATGACACGTGCACCTTGATGCTAGATGTCTCGCTATTGGGAAAAGGATGAACAAAGCTCACGTAAAAGAAAAGAGTTGAAGAGCATAGATTCCTGATGACCGAGAAGGAGCAAGGAACCTTGCAGTGGAGTGTCTGCAAAGAACCTTGCACGTTTTCCCATGTTATTTGCCGCCTGCCCACCTACAAACAAATAAAAGAACATGAACTTTTCGCTAATCACTAGAAACGGTACATCAGGATGCTAAGTTGAAGATGTTTTATACTCGCTCCATTCCCAAATATATGTCTTTTTAGAGATTTTAATAAGGGACTACATACGAAATAAAATGAGTGAATCTACACACTAAAATATGTCTACATGCATCCGTATGTTGTAGTCTATTTGAAATGGCTAGAAAGACTTATATTTAGGAACGGAGGGAGTATTTTATATTGAATTATCGATAACCACGCAACAAGCCACACATGTACAGGATGCATGCAGCCATGCATGTACACAAGCCAACGCACTAACTCCATCTGATCCAACTCATGCACATACGGACACAGCATGGAGCACACAACGCACATACACAACACGTGCATGCACACACGCTCAGCCACAGAATGCATGTGAATAACACATGCATGCGCACACACTCGGCTGCATGGAGGCGTGCGCCATCCGCGACGACGTCCGGTTCGTCGTGCTACGGTGAAGCTCGCATGCAATGGCGCATACACATCTCTTGCAGGACCTCTTTGTCGTTGTTGCTCAACTACTAGTCGGAGACGAAGACGACCACAGCCTCAGCCTTAGAGCTAGCACCGATGGAAAAACACGCACGCTGCACACACACTAGCACGTACGGAGTGCCCACAACATGGTGGTGGTGCATCCCTAGTCACCTCTACTCCTTTTGCGCATGTTGTCTATCAAGGCGGCTGCATGCTAATGATGATGTGGGTGAGATCTTCTAGGACTCAGATGATGACGAGGAAAATTATGAGACACTAGGTGACGTACACCGTCAAGGTCCACGGTCAAGGGGGTGCTAGTAAGTGCTTAGATGTGCTTAGAGCAAGTACAATAGAGTTGAGTAAGCGGGCTATAAGGAATAAACTAGTATATTTCTGCTTAGTTGGAGGAAAGAGAAGAGGAGAGAGAAGGTAAGCGGGCTCTTCGTGAAGATCCAGCTCTAGCACGTGCTCCTAGGCACTTTGTGAGAATGAAAGGTGGGCCACATAATAAAAAAGTAGTACACTCTTTTGATCTACTATTGTACATGTTGACTATAAGATGGGCTGTAGATGACATGGCACTGGCTTATAGCCAGCAGCTGGCTATACTATTAACCATGCTCTTAGATGAGGTGCTAAATGCATTAAATGGCTTAGTAACGCAAGTCTTCAATGCATAGGTGCTTAGTTTATTGGTGCCACATCATATTTTATGCCTACATGGCAGGGTTTATAGCTATACATGGTAGAGCACTGGGAGAGGCCAAGGCTGGTCATAGTGGGAAGTAACTTATATTGTAACATATTACTATGTTACTCTAAACATCTCTATAAACTGGAAAGCAGGGAGTAGTAACATAGACTAGTGTCATAAGCAGAGTATGGGAGCACATGATGGCCCTATTTGGATCCGAGAGTTAGAGTTAGTTTGGGTTAGTTTTGACTCAACTAACCCAAAAATATCCAAACAGGGAGGGTTAGTTTGGGTTAGATGCATCTAACCCACTCAAAAAAACTTCGGACCGATCCCAAGTTGGCTTCTCACCTTCTTGGCCCAACAAAAACCCCTCCCCCCTCCCGCGCGCGCTTCCCGCCCGGCGCCAGCTGAGCCGCCGCTCCACATTGATGGCAAGTCAGGGCGACGCGACCTCTCACTAATTCCGCTGTTGAAGCGGCGCGCCGACCGAGGGCACCGCCCGCTGCACGCCCGGCATTTCAGACTACACAGTGGAGAGTAACTTTAGAGCAAGTACTACAATCAGATGACATAAGCAGGCTATAAGGATTTAAATATAGTATTTGTGCTTAGTTGAAGGAGAGAGAACAGGAGAGAGAAGAGAAGCGGATTGTAAACGTGTAGCCGGTTGTACTCCAACATACTTGTTGAGACAAAAGGTGGGGCCATTATTAATGATATAGTATTTATACTAAAGGGACTAACGGATGCCTTAATTACTCTGTTTATTTTTTTGAGACAAACCTTGGTGGGGCTACTATTGACTTTTTTTGAGCTATTATTGACTTGGACGTGGGGTTTGGGGGCCAAAAGCCTACTATTATACTCCGACCTAACATGCTCTACCCTTGCCGCCGCTGTATCATATGGTTTCGCACCGTTCCAGATCTTAGTGCCGCCACGCAATTCTTCTCCATCCCTCCTTCTGGCGTGCACCGCGAGAAGGGACAGCAGTCCTCCGAACCCCGCCTTTCGTGATCCTGTACGGGAGAGGGGCGATCAGGTTTTTGAGGAGCACACTCCTGTGACTGCTGCCAGCGACGACTTCCTCAACGGCAGCCTTCTTCCCCGACCTAGGTAACCTCTTCATCAACGACATGAGTGACAACATCAACCACGTCGGTTCTGCTCCCGCTGTACAGTATGTGATTCTGTCCTCCTGGTTTAGTACGCATCATTACTTTGATGTTTGCAATTGTCGTCATGATCTATTTACTGCTGATTCGGATTAAATCTCATACTAAATTGCTCATATATTCAACAAACCAATCCAAAAACCTGATCACAGGCAATTTACTCCGAGTGGCGTTGCTGCGCTTTTGAAGCCGCCTACTTTTAAGGGGGTGCAATATAAAAGGTGGCGCACAAGAGTAGTATATTGGTTTCAGATCATGTACTGCTATGACGCCACTAAGGGTAAGCCTGAGGGCGTTCTTAATCCTACACAACAGGAAGCTTTTCAGAACATGGATACCCTCTTCAAAGCCGCCCTGCTGAGTGTTCTTGACGATTCCATTGTGGATTCGTATATGTTGTTTGACAGCGGCAAAGACATGTGGGCTGCGCTCGAAGCCACGTTTGGGCCCTCGGGCGCTGGCAACGAGTTGTATGTCATGGAGCAATTCTGTGACTACAAGATGACTGATGAGCGCTCTGTTGTTCAGCAGACCCATGAGATATAGTCACTCTCTAAGTAACTTGAGTACTTTAAGTGTGTGTTGCCAGACAAATTTGTTGCTGGGACCATCATTGCCAAGCTTCCACCTTCATGGAACGATTTTGCTACTTCTTTGAAAAACAAGAGACATGAGTTTTCTGTTTTGGATCTCATAAGCACTCTTGATTTTGAGGAGAAGGCGAGAGCAAAAGACACACGTGCTTGGGTCGCTGAGGGAGCTTTTTCTAGTGGCCACATGGTACACAAGAAGAACTTCCAGCCCAACCAGCCCCAAAACAACAAGAACAAATCTCAGGGGAAAGGAAAGTTTGATGCAAGGAACAAGTCATCACATTCTACCAACTTCAAGAAGAATTCTCTTAACGGGAAGGGATACAAACCTCAATTTTGGTAGAACCGCACAAAAATTATATGGCTGCATCTACCTGCTGTCAGCTAAAATCAAGGTGCTCCAGGTATTCCTACATTCGTAACTAGGTACAATGACCACCGTAAGATGAAATTAACTTATTCGTACGTTGACTTGCTGAATGCAGTGCGGAACGATCCTGTCATGTGTGGAGGAGCAAACAAGCAGTGCAGCCGAAGGTGGAAATCAACCAAGGACTTATGAAATTATATATAATCTTCCTTAGGCAGGTCAGTATCCCCTTCGTCCAAATGATCATGTTTTGTCATGCCGAGCTATTGATATGTGCTACTGTTTTGCAAGACTGCTTAAGTATAGCTACTGTTTTCCTATCTTTTCAGATTCAGGACAATGGATATGATTTCAGGGGAACTGCACAATATGGACTCATGTTGAGTCATCTCTATTGCCGCATGTGTTTGCTGCAAATGTGTGTGCATCAATTGCAAGATGAGGCAGCTAGCTAGCTGTGGAGTTGCCAACATGCTCAAAGTGCTCGCAACATTGAGAAGAAACAAGTATGCCCAGGAAATTAATGTGTGCGCAGGGAGGCCCTTTGCTCAGAGAAGCATCGACCGATTTTCTTTATTTGCACACCTTCTCACAGCTTTGTATTGGTTATAGTATGGTGAATCATTGAGATGCATAGACATGCTGAACTTTTGTTCTTCTGAATGTTAGTTTAACGTGAGTGTCTGCATCCAGTGCCACATCCTCTAATTTGGTGGATGCACACAGAGAAAATAAATCTCCTTAATTTACTCCATAACCACCTTATTAAATAGGCCTAGTAACAAACCAGGCGCATGCAGTGGCCGGCGGGCACATGCATCCTGCATGCATGGCCAGTCAGCCAAGTCCATGCGCCAGCTCCAATGCAGCAACGCAAAAGAAGAGAGCGGTTCTTGGGATAAGCGAGTAGTTAGTGCAGCGGGCCTTATAAACACGAATAGCTCGCTCTCCCGCTTCCGTCTCCCCCCCCCCAATTCCCCCCGCTCCCCAATCTTCCTCACTCGTCCAGAAAACCCCGCTCACCTTCTTCCTCACTCGTACAGAGAACGCCTGGTCCTCTTCTTCCACTCCTATAGAAATCCCCAGCCCTCCTTCTTCCCCACTCGCACTGCCACTAGGCTCGTCTCTTGCTACTCTACTCAAACCCGTGATCTTGGCGCGACGCCCACAAGGAAAATGGAGTTGGCTGGCCCCAGCGCCAAGAAGATGAGGCTCCCGCCAGCGGAGACGCCGGTTGTAGATCCCGCACCCGGTAGCGCGGGGAGAAGCGGTGAGCCCCCCCCCCCACCCGGATCTAAGGAACCGATAGAATCTCCGATGGACCGCATCAGCGATCTCCCGGACGTCATCCTTGAGGAGATCATCTCGCTTCTCCCCACCAAGGATTGATGCCGCACACAAGTCCTCTCAACTTGGTGGCGCCCTCTATGGCGCACCGCGCCCCTCAATCTCGACTGTCGTCAGATATCTGTCCTTCCTGAATTTGATCTCCTCAAAGCCATCGTCTCTTCTCACCAGCAAGGCCCCGTTCAATGCCTCTGCATCCCGGCACGCTACCTGTTGTCCATACCCGGCAAGGTGGACGCTTGGCTGACATCCCCTGAATTCAGAAAACTCCAGCAGTTTGAGTTGTACCATTACCACAAAAGTTTCATACCACGAACACACTAAGAATTCGTGCCCACACCACCATTGTCCATCTCGCGGTTTTCCTCCTCTCTCCACACTGCCACCTTCGCCCGGTGCTATCTACCAGATGATCTGGTACAAATGCTTTGACTCCCACTACTAAAAAACTTTCGCTTGTGGTGGTTTATCTGTCGGAGGCCTCACTGCACAGCATCATCCACTCCAGTTGCCCTGCCCTGGAGCGCTTGCTGATTGTTTTGGGAATAGAAATCGGTATCAGTTGTCTCCAAATAAAGTCGCCTCACCTTAAAAGCATTGGAATTTGTTTTAAAGGACAACAGCTCATCATCGAAGATGCCCCTTCACTTGAAAGGTTGCTCCTTCATAATTGTTATACACCTTCAGAAATAACTGTCGTCTCTGCGCCCAAACTGGAGACCTTGGGTGTAATTCGTGACCCGTTTAATTAGCACAAGGAGTTGGTGTTTGGCTCCTCACTTTTTCAGGTACCGTATATTATCATCTACACATTTGTAATCATATGCTGCATTTTTCATTTGTGCGCATAAGTTTTATATCATCTTGGAGTACACTTTGGGTACTAATATTATGTTATATGTTCAATGAAGAGTTCGTCCATTGATAGCCTATCAATGCTGCTGGATTCTGTCAAGATAATATATATCAGAATGTATAGTTTTGATCTGGACATAATTATTGGCTTGCTGCGATGCTTTCGATCTCTGGAGAATTTATACATAGAGGTGATGATTTCATGCACATTGAAAGCCCGTATATATTGTACTAGAATTAACTGTTCAGCTGTCGTTCTTTCGACATACTCTTTTTTCAGACCTTAACTGTTTTCAATCTTCATGTCTACTTAGGCAGAACCACATGGAGAAAAACATATAACCAATTGGTGGCATAATAAGCACAAGGATTTTCTCAGTTCTCATGACATTCGTTTGTGGACAATAATGATGGCACAATATGCATCCAACCAGGCAAACAGAAGCTTTGTCACATTCTTCCTGTTGAATGCAAGGTTACTATTGTCCATGAGGCTTAATTTTTACAACAAGAGATTTCTCACAGACGAAAATGTTGAACAGCAAAAAAAGAAGTTTCAGGTGGACAAATGGGCTTCTAGACGTGCTCGGCTTCTATTTACAACAAGTTGTAGACATCCTGAAATAAAGTTTTTTTGCACAGGATGTTGATTTTATGGATCAGACCGATCCATTTGCTTGTGACTGCAAAAAAGAGTGGCTGGGTTAGATGTTACTATCATGTTCAATCTGGGTTTTGTCTAAAAATTTGATGAACAATTAATCCTTGGGCTTTTCGTACCCTTAGTATGCTTGACTTGCATGTTGTTGCCCTCATACTCCCCTCCACCTGCCACTACACTGCCGCATCTTCCATGGCTGCTGTTCGTTCCCATCCGAGGCCTTGCTGTCATTCTCTGCCTTGGTTCGCTCGTTGTGCCCGCCGCCGTCTGGCGTTGTCAACATCGTCAACAACCAAGAGGAATTAGGAGATGACTGTACGTGGAGAGGCTGATAGTAGGGACCCACCTGGGTCATTGCATTTCGCAAGAAGGTGCCTCGTTATCACAAGCCAAAAAAATACTTCCTCCTAATTGTTTGACAACTAGGTCCCACGCCATTGTCAATGTAGTTAATAAATGAGAAAATTACACAACGAGTGGATAACACCAGGGACCCAGCAGCTCGCCCAGTTGTTTTTCAGTTTCAGAGACAGAGCTCAACTGCGCGCTGTGCGGGGGCTTTGGCCCGTCTAGCCCACGCTTACGCTTTTATTAAGCACATGACGAGCCCAGTTGATATATTTTTTCTTTCTGAAATTGGCTAGCCCAGTTCTTTATTTTTTGGAGAATACCAAAACCGAGGCCTACTTGCTTTTCTCAGCCCTACTGGGATGCAAACCTTTCAAGACGAGGAGGGATGTAAGTAGTAAGAAATGGGCTTCCCTAGAAAATGGGCTATAAGTTGTAAGAAATGGGCTGTAAATTTTTAAACCAAAGCCAACCGGCAATTGCATTAAAATATCATTTTTTCAGGATTTCTCTACTCTCTACTCTTATAAAAACCAAAGCCAACTGGCAATTACATTAAAATATCATCTTTTCTCCCACAAGATAAACTACTCATACAAATGCATCTTCATGTTCCGTGCAACGAATGGGCATCTTGCTAGTTAAGATTCTAAATTTCATTCATTTTTTTGCGGAGAAATGTTTTTTGATTTTTTTTTTGATATAATTTTTTGAAAATTATTTTTAACGTGACTCGAAATTTCGTGATTAAAAGAGTTCGGACCCCACCGAAATATGCAAAATTTCGTTGAATTTTTTAGCAGTGCCCAGAATATATGGTCTGTAATGCTAATAAAAAGAATATGGGCTTAAAATATCCTTAAGAATTAGCAAATGGGTTGTAAATTATTGAAAATAATGGCTAATGGGATGTATGCTATTTTCCACAGATTTGGAGGCTGACTTCTGGGCCTACTAGGTTGACGATGACGCTGTTCTAAATTTTTTTTGACGCGTACGCAAGGCTTTGTCAACTTAGTCAACACATAGCAGTGACTGTTGGATATCCATCCAACAGCCGTCATGCTTCTTCAATCTCTGATCTTCCTGCTCCAGCCGCCCAAACCAGCACCAGCGAGACTGCCTGCTCCCTCCTCCCATGGCTGGTTGTGCTGCCGCCAGGCCATCCCTCTAACCACCCACACATCCTATTATTTTCCAGCGACGTCAGCCTCACCCCATAGCTGACCAGCCAGCACTCATACTCCCCTCAGCGTGGGCATCTGCTGCAGTGGCTTCGCCGGCTCCGGGTGGTTCTCTTCCTGGGCCTCGCCCTCGTCCACCATGTTTGTGCTCTCGACACGGCGAGGTCAACATGGTCAACAAACAACAGCCATCGGAAGAGGATGACAGTAGGGGCCCACACAGGGAAATGCCTCCTTATTATGCGCAAAATAATGATTCCACCACCTGATAGCTGGGACCCACCGGAAGGGCCTCTGTATTTCGCGAAAAAAACGTTTCCCCCACTGTCAGCTCGGACTCACCGGAAATGCCTCCTTATTACGCACAAAAAAATGAATACTCCCCCTACTAGCTCGGACTCACCTTGGTGGGAGGCTGACTTGTGGGCCTACTAAGTTGACGGGGACGGAGGGCTTTGTCAACTTAGTCAATATGAACGATTCTAGCTCCAGTGACCGTACGATGTCCATCCAACGGCCGTAGTGCTTATTCAACCTCTGGTCTTCGTGCTCCAGCCGCCCAAAGCACCACCGGTCGTGCCGCATGCTCCTGCCTCCTGTGGCCGACTGTGATGCCGCGGAGGCCTCACCGCCCCCTACTACTCCCACCACTGGCTAGGCCATCCCTCTAGTCACCCACACCCCCTCTTATTCTGTAGCGACAGAAGCCTCACACCACAGCCGAACCAGTGAACCCTCGTACTCCTCTCCACGTGGGCATCCACTACTGTGTCTTCCGCGGCTCTGCGTCGTCCCCTTCCTAGGCCTCGCCGTCATCCACCGCCGTGGTTCTCTTGGTGCGGCGTGGTCAATGTGGTCAACGACCGACTTCCATCGGAAGAGTACTGTATGTGGAGAGGCTGACAGCTGGGTCCATGGTAGCCGCAAGGAAGTGCCTCCTTATTACGCGCAAAATAATTATTCCTCCACCTAACAGCGGGGACCCACCGGACGGGCCACCGTATTTTGCGAAAAAATGATTCGCCCCCTGACTGCTGGGACCCACCAGCTACATCTTCGCATGCAAGGACTGCGTCCGAAAAAAATGATTCGCCCCCTAACTGCTGGGACCCACCATCTACATCTTCACACGCAAGGAAGTGCCTGATAGTCGGGATCCTCCTGGTCGAAGCGTACGTAGCGTTGTCATTCTGGTCGCAAACGTGTACGTACATAATGGTGGATGTAGAGGCGCGCACGTGTCGTAGTAGGGGCGGGCACGTGTCATAGTAGAGGCGCGCACGTAGAATGTACATGTACGTACAGCGGCCAGTGTGCAAGAAAGAAAATACAGCCACGTATGTGTACATACGGGCGGGGTCTCGAATGCTTACTCGTGCATACGTATGGCCAGGGCTCGTGTACATGGCTGGGTCGGAACGGAGAAACAGCATCATCGTCGTGTTCATGGGGAGCCAACCAGCTGGGTTGGAACAGAATGCATCGTCGTGTTCATCAGGAGGACTTGGATGGAACAGGCGATGGAAATGAGGCCTGGCGTACCATAGAACAGAGGAAACGGCCTTGTGTTCGACCGTCCACGTTCGAAACGGGGTCCTGTTCATCAGGAGGGGTATGGCGTACCGCTAAACGGAGGAACCGGACCTCCTAAGGTCAAAACGGGGGTCCTGTTGATCGGGAGGGGTGTGGCATACCGCAAAACGGATGAAACGGACTTGTGTTGGAGTGCTACGGTCTAAACGTGGGTCATGTTCATCGGGAGGGGTGTGGCATACCGCAAAACGGGACTCCACGGGAAATTGTTCATCTCCACCGTTGACCTCCTCCAGCCTCCACGGGCTACCGTCGACCTCCTCCAGCCTCCACGGGCTCCTGTTCATCCAGCCTCCACCGTGCGCTACTCCACCGGCTCCTGTTCAACCACCCCTCCACGGGCACCCCTCCACCATCTACTGTTCATCCAGCCCCACGGGGTCTTGTCCATCCAGCCCCAACCGACTCGATCGATCGGGGTCCTGTTCATCCAGAGGCAACGCCACGGGGTCCTATTCATCCACCCCCACCGCTCACTGTTCATCCAACCCCCCCACACCGTAACGCTCACTGTTCATCCACAGGCAGCAAAGATCAGCTTCAGTTAGCAGCTGTAGCGAAGGAATCGCTTGATCGGGTTCAGTTAATAGCCATCGATCGCTCGAGTTCAGTAATGCGTAGACTGCAGTGCAATCGCTCAGGTTCAGTTAGAGCCCAACACCTCGCTCGGGTTCAGTTAGAGCCAACGCCTCGCACACACGCACGTATGTGTACGACAGAAACGCGCATCGCTCGGCCCCCGACCACCCACCGTAACCGGGAACTCCCTGAAATTTACCTCGCCCTCGCTTCTACCACGGTTTTTTCTGTCATGGACGGCCCAAAGAATGTCATGCAGCTGTGTCTCCGGCCCGCCCAGGATGAAAAGCCCATTTTTCGTCATGTTTTTTGTCATAGAAGTAGGAGACCACCACATCTATGATGATACCGGGTTTTGTCACAATTATCGTCATAGAAGTGTCATAAGTATGACAGAAAAAGTTTTGTTCGGCCCAAAATGTCACGTATGTGTCTTTTTTTATAGTGCACGTGCAATAGTAGTGGCGCGCACGTGTCGTAGTAGAGGCGCGCATGTAGCATGTACATGTACGTACAGCGGCCAGGGTGCAAGAAAGTAAATACGGCCATGTACGTACATATAGGCGGGGTCTTGAATGCCTACTCGTGCATACGTACGACCAGGGCTCGTGTACATGGCTGGGTCGGAACGGAGAAACTGCGTCTTCAACGTGTTCATGGGGAGCCAACGGGCTGGGTCGGAACAGAATGTGTCGTCGCGTTCATTAGGAGGGCTTGGACGGAACAGCCGATGGACACGAGGCCTGGCATACCGCAGAACGGAGGAAACGGCCTTGTGTTCAACCGGCCATGGTCGAAACGGGATCCTGTTCATTGGGAGGGGTCTGGCGTAACGCAAAACAGAGGAAATGGACTTCTGTTGGACCTCCTACAGTGGAAACAGGGACCTGTTGATCGGGAGGGGTGCGGCATACCGCAAAATGGAGGAAACAGACTTGTGTTGGAGTGCTACTATCGAAATGGGGGTCCTGTTCATCGGGAGGGGTGTGGCGTACCACAAAACGGGTTCTCCATAGGATATTGTTCATCTCCACAGTCGACCTCATCCAGCCTCCACGGGCTATTGTTCATCCACCATCGACCTCCTCCAGCCTCCACCTACGACTGTTCATCCACGGGCTCTTGTTCATCCAGCCTCCATCGCGTGCTCATCCACCGGCTACTATTCAACCAGCCCTCTCCACGGGGTCCTGTTCAACCACCCCTCCACCGGCTACTGTTCATCCAACCCTCCACCGGCTACTATTCAACCAGCCCTCCACCGGCTACTGTTCAACCTTCCCTCCACGGGGTCCTGTTCATCCAGCCCTCTACAGGGTCCTATTCATCCACGCCCAACCGTCTCGATCGATCGGGGTCCTGTTCATCCAGCGGCAACACCATGGGGTCCTGTTCATCCAACCCCCACCAGGAACTTTTCATCCACCCCCCCAAAAAACACTGTACTTCTCCAGCCCATGCGCCCAGGCTCCTCATTGTCTGCCACCCTCATCGGCCTCCATGGTGACGAACTCTTTCAAGCCCTGGTGGCCCTGCAAGTGCCGGAGGTCGCGACGAAGAATGTGCACCTCGAGGCCGCGCTCGCCGTGTAGCTCCTTGCCATGCAAGAAACCGTCGACCTGCACATCCACGTCTATGAGGAAATCGTCTACATAGGCCACTACAAGGCAAGCAAGGACAGAAGACGTTGGCCTTCTTCCAGCGGCTGGAATCTTTGGTCGCCATTATTCAGAAGCACGTCGACCTGGCCACGAAAGCCGCTGCTACTTAGGCGTCGTTCGGTGGGCCGGTGCCCTGAGTCAAGGAGGTGGACGTCGTTGATGGATGCATGTCTTCTTCTTGCCTCCTGTAAACAGCACTGCATCGCCTCGTGGCCTTAATGTTTTATTAGTATAGTACTCCCTCCGTTCCCAAATATAAGTCTTTCTAAAGATTCCAGCAAGTGACTACTACATACGGAGCAAAATGAGTGAATCTACACTCTAAACTATGTCTACATACATCTGTATGATGTATTCCATTTGAAATAGTATCTAAAAAGGCTTATATTTAGGAACGGAGGGAGTATATGGCATTTTTAATCCAGTCGTAACGTTTTCACTGTGAGGTGGGGCCGCAGTTGAGCAAACCCACCCCACCCACCAGGCGTCGGCCGAGTTTAGAATTAGAAGAGAGAAACAAGGGAGGAGAGCTAGCTGTAGCACGGACGCTCTTGTCAGATGGGACTTGTGTTGATAGAATAAGAGTACTGAGCACTCGTGCCTCTTTTTTTTGAGGGAAAAATTAGTCGTATGTCTAGTACCACTAGTTGGGTGCGTGCGACCTATAGATGTCATCACTTTAGGTCTCCTTTTTGAACCGCAGCTATGCCTCACAGTACATATTTTTTCACGCATTTATCCTCCTATATGTACTCCTAGGCTATTTCCACGTGCTCCCATTCGCCAACATGTGGGACATAGAGCATCTGGGTTGTAGTGCATGCACGACTCGGAGCATATGTCGGGGTACTTTACGTTTAAGACCTCCCGAATTACATGCAAACCCCCTGCAGATGAATAAATAAATAAATGAATCTACATGATACCGGATTATTTTCGTAGAAGCTGGAGCACGTTCATTAAATTTTGGACATAACACGTTTATAAAAAATGACCGGACCTAAACCAGTCTAAGGGCCTCTTTGATTTTTCCCGCCAAAAAAGGGCCTCTTTGTTTCGCAGGATACTGAAAACACAGGAATGGGGAAAGTATGATGGCGATGAACCGAGACGAGGAGAACTCTAACTCAGTTAGAGGTTAGAGTTAGATTCTAACCCTGAACTAACTCTAAACCAAAGAGGTGTATGGATGGCAGGGTTAGATTGACAACAAATGCTCTTTCTCAATCATTTGACTACTTTGGACCCTATTTTCTACCGGATTTGGTGTGGCCGGCTCTTATGTGGCCTCCTCCCGCTCACAATTGACATAAACGAACCATCTTCACAAATCAAGCAAACAAAACATGATAATTTTTACTTTGTCCATACAAATGAGATATGCCACTTCAACATACAAGTCGTCAATCAAGCTTCACAGAAAAAATACTCCATGGAACAAAGCATGAGCTAACTCATCACGGAAGTCATTCATGATAGGGAGGGAGCCCGGAGCCCCTCACGCACCGAGGGAGGAGCTCGCCATCGTTGCTCTGGAGGAAGGCTCTATAGAGCCCAAGCCCCGGAAACCCCTCCGACGTTGGCCCTTGCGAGTTGAGGTCGACACCGGCATGGGTAGCAGGGCCGCTTGCCGCCGACTGGGAACTTAATCTTTGGGCCTCTAGAAATAATGCAAGCCTGTAACTAAAATACCTAGAAAGGTGAACTGAATCTTTGGGCCTTTAGAAATAATGCAAGCCTAAAACTGAAATACCTAGAAAGGTGAACTTAATCTTTGGGCCTCTCGAAATAATACAAGCCTGAAACTGGAATACCTAGAAAGGCAAACTGAATCTTTGGGCCTCTAGAAAGATTTATTACCTCCTCAAGCAACATCAAACAATTCCATGCGTGCACCACAAATCTATACCAAGTTTGATCAGGATCTACTTTTCCAAATCAGAATTAGCGCTAGAGTGAGAAAGATCAATGATATGGCTGTGAAACAGAGAAGGAACGAACAAACTCACCCCTCTCGTGTCCTCCCTGGTAGATGCGCCGCTGCCGCGCACGACGGAGGGAGAAAAATGACCGATGAAGGGGGAGCGGGGCAACCTTCGAAGGTCGTAGGGAGAGTGCAGCTGGAGTAGGGCGGCGGAGGCCGAAAGGAGATGGCAGCCGGAGGAGAGAGGGCGAGCGGCGCTTGGGCGCACGGCCCTATGGGGAACAGAGAGGAGTCATGCGAGAGGGGGGCGATCTAGTGCGGCCAAGGGATATTTTTTAGTTCTCTTTTAGTGGACCTGAGGATAACTAACCCAATTAGAACCTCTCCACCGGGCTAGTTTTTTTAGCTGGGTTAGAGCAAACTAGCTCAAACTAACCCCTCTTGTTTCGATAATTTGAGGCTATTTCAACCCAAACTAGCTCTAACTCAGGGATCCAAACAAAGAGGAGTGTCACTGTACATGCTACAATGTGGACCGTAGCACATTGTTTTTATGGCCATATCACCACATTGTTTTGTACTGCTGGTTCACTGGGCTACCGTGGTTCGCACTGCTGGTTCACTGGGCTGTTGTGGTTCGCACTGCTGGTTCACTGGGTTGTCGTGGTTCGCACTCCTCCGACCTGAGTGGTAGTAGTAGTAGTAGTAGTAGTAGTAGTAGTAGTAGTAGTAGTAGTAGTAGTAGTAGTAGTAGTAGTAGTAGTATATACCGCATCATTCTTTGCTCCTTCTTACTACGCCGATATGTGGGAGAGCCAGCATCCGGGCCGATGTGTCATGCACCAGATTAGAGCGCGGAACGGAAGGGGGGCATCACCCCGGTCGGAGCGCCAGTAATTCATGACTATAGTGAGTGGTCATATCACAAGTCTTTCCAGCAGTAACACGCCGTCAAATCGCACAGCCCGACCTTTCCAGCAGTATGTTTGAGAATCCGCCACTCCCTCATCCTCCTCACCTCTCTGTCAAACCGCCTACCCGAAAACTGCCGTGCGTACTGCCCGGGAAAAGCCCCGCCCTCAACTTTTAACTACGCAAAAATAGTTCGAGCTTGTTCGTTCTATATAAATACAGTACTTACTGTATGTTTATTCACCCTAGGGGTTGTTCAATGAATGGAGGGGCGGGGAGCACAAGTGAACAATACTAGTATTACTACTAGTAAGTAGGAGTCATATAGTTGTCACCTTAAATAGAGAGTTTCTTTTCTTTAATGCCACGTACACAAATTGAAACGCTTGTTGTGGAGAGAAAAAGATAATCACTCCACTATATATGTACGCAGGGGCCTGAGCGCTTGCTTTACTAGGGTTTCTCTCTTCATTCTCTCATCCTCTCAAGATATAAACAAGACAGCGGTAGCGACATTTTGTCTCTGCTCACCGCTGGTCACAGATCCAGCTAGATCTCTTCGGTCGGTGTGTGTAGAGGACTAAAAGGTGCATCATTCACGCGGTCATCACCGCCGAGGGAGGAAACCCAAAGCTGCCGGAGGGGCCCCATCCTCTACCCATGTCGTTCTCTCCGACACAGCGCTGGCTCAGGAGGTCCTCCGACCCTTCTTCCTCCCTATCGTATTGTCTGTAGATCCGACCTACCGCCGCCGACATCCCTCCGACCCTCGGGTATAAGTTCTTCGAAAGCGGCCTTGCTCTACTGCCCTAGCTCCCCACGTGTCTGCATGTGCATCTTTTTCTACACCCATCAGCTCTTCCAAAGCCACTTAAATTTTTAGTATTATTAGAGGTAAAGCTACTTCATGCATTCGAATCTAGGGCTTTGTTCAAACAACAAAGAAAGGGGGGAAAGTTGTAGCATGAATCTAGGACTTGATTCAAAGAGGAAATAATATGGTGAAAGTAGTAGAGGCCGGATACCCAACCGGTCTCTTGGTTGAAAGGGAAATAATGGGAAAACGCATTACAAACTGGATACGGAACAGATCTATTATTGGTTGAAAAAAGGATAGAAAGTGGCGGCTGGTGGACAAGTCAACTGAGTATGTCCAGGATTAGATTTGCTGCCCTCACATAGTAAAAGGTCTCCAGGATTAGAATTGCTTCCCTCACATAGTAAAAGGTCTCACGATTAGATTTGCTGCCCTCACATAGTAAAAGGTCTCCAGGATTAGATTTACTGCCCTCACATAGTGAAAGGTCTCCAGGATTAGATTGGCTGCCCTCACATAGTACAAGGTCTCCAGGATTAGGTTTGCTGCCCTCACATAGCATGAACAAACTCGGCATAACCACTTTATGCCTCCTTGTAGGTACATTGTGCTGATGCATCCACTATCGCATGTCCTTATACCAACCTTTTGCTTGTTAATGTAAGGGCGCATGTAAAATGAAGTGATCACACTATTACCTTAGGGACATGTCTAACCAATGTTATTGTTAATCTAATGCCTCCAGTGATAAGATGTAATTAAACTGTGTTACAAATGGCACTCCTGCTATTTTTCCATGTATGATAAGTAAGTTGCTCCTTTATGCTGCTGAGTGTCCTGGTGTCCCCACGGTCCCATGCCCTTAAACCAACTCTTTAGCTGATGTTGATTTACTGTGTCTGGTAAACACGCAATGCCACCATTAAAGTAATCCCATATTTGAGGAATCTCATTGTTGATCATAATGCTTCTGGTAACATGAAGCATTGCTGACTATTAAAATTTCTACTATCCTTGCGTGATTGCCATGAACATAATTAAGATGCTTCTTTTCATTTTGTATATGTTTCATATATTCTTATTGACCAGCAACTGTTTACTTTCTATCTTTTTGTGCAGATAAGGATATCCATTTCACCTTATTGCTATTGTGACCTTTTGGTGAACTGCACAAAACACTTTCTTTTGGAATGAGTGTCTTGTGCAGTTCAACTAAAATGTCACATGGGCAACATCTCTCAATTTTGGTGGAACTGCACAAAATGGTGATTGGAGTTTACAAAATCTCTGTCAAGTTCTGCTGGTAATCTCGTGCACCATTTTATTAGCCTTTGCAAGATGAGCCGTCATTGTCACCACAATGGCACTTTATTTTAGTGGAACTGCACAAAAGGATAATAAAATTATAGTTGCACCTTACATGAGCCGGACAGCCAACCTTAATGTTCCTCAATTTTAGTGCAACTACTAAAGAAGAACCTACCATTTCACGAGAGCAAGTACTTCTTGCTAGCTGAATGATGCAATCTTTGCTTCATTTCAGGTGAACTGCAGAAAAAGGCGCATGAATTGAATCATGGAGCTGGAGGTTGACCTCATCCTAGTGGAGCTGTAGGTTGAGTTCAAGGAGGCCACTATTAAAGTGACATCATGCTCTTCTTGTTTGTGTTGTGCAAACAGGAATACTCAACTACAGATGTTGTGACGGTCAAGAGCATTCGCCAAGTTCTTCGATTGTATGACATGGCTAGCCAAGATGGATTTAATCCCGATATTCACTTTATCAAAAGGCTCTAATGGTTTGGTTCTGAATCTTGCAAGTTGGGAATCAATGAGATGTGTAGGCATCTTTGTTGTACTTATTATTTGAATCTTATTTGTTGGTTCTGAATCTTGCAAGCTGGGATTCAATGAGATGTGTAGGCATCTTTGTTGTACTTATTATTTGGATCTTATTTGTTGGTTCTGAATCTTGCAAGCTGGGAATCAATGAGATGTGTAGGCATCTTTGTTGTACTTATTATTTGGATCTTATTTTTTGGTTCTAAATCTTGCAATCTGGGAAACACGGCATGATGATGTAGAGGACAATAACCATAACAAACAGTTCAAACTTGGTAGTATTATCTTTGTGAAAGTGCGACAAATGTGCTGATCGTGCGCGTCCTGAGAATAATAATTCTAATTGTTGTGCATGTTGATCTTGTGGCATTGATAGAACGAGCCAGTGCATTGCTTGTTTTAAGTATAAATTTCTATTAAAGCTAATTAAATTTAAGTAAAGTGACCACTAACTCCTGTTATTACAGTACCAATACAGACCCGCTTGTGAACTGACATGTGGCCGGAGTAGGTTTCTTAATGGAGGCATTTGAATGCACCGAGGGTGCATCTTCTGTCGGGCGTGCAGCGGGCGAGGGAGGGGTAGTAACTGTTGTCGCCTGTACACACTCAGTTTATTGTTGAATCCAGTTCCCCAAGAGCTGAAAAAAGCACTGTTGCCGCCCCCTACACATTCGTTCACTTGAAGAGACTCCAATGGCGATTCGAGGGGTGAGCCTGCTGGATATGGACTTCAGCAAGGACTTCCCCTTTAAGTTTGTCGTTCAGTCCTATGGTTGCACCAAGTTGAATGTGATGTATACCAACGATCCGGACTTGGTGAAGCTCTGCCTCGCCGAGTTCAAGTAGTACCTACAGGACGAGAAAGCACAAGGCTGCAGGATTAGACCTTGTGCCCATCCATTCGTCTCCTGACAGGTACCAGCGGATCACCGTCGCCCAGGTATGTTTGTGGGATGAGGTTCTCACCTACCACTTCTGTAGGGCCATCAGAGGTTCTGGAGCATTCGCCCGTTTCATTGGCAGCGCCGACTGCACCTTCACTACGGTGGAGAGAAGGAAGAATGCAACGATTCGGCCATCTGGTGCAACAACCTTGTCGACATCCAGAAGCAATACAAAATCATCAGCAACGGGCAGGAGAAGGACTCCGTGGTTGACCTCGCCGAGACCATCATCGACCCCTGATCCGCCAACATGAAAGAAAACAACGATACCAAGGACCTGAACACGTGGGAGGTACCTCTTGACATGGCTAGCCAAGATGGATTTAATCCCGATATTCACTTTATCAAAAGGCTCTAATGGGTTGGTTTTGAATCTTGCAAGTTGGGAATCAATGAGATGTGTAGGCATCTTTGTTGTACTTATTATTTGAATCTTATTTGTTGGTTCTGAATCTTGCAAGCTGGGATTCAATGAGATGTGTAGGCATCTTTGTTGTACTTATTATTTGGATCTTATTTGTTGGTTCTGAATCTTGCAAGCTGGGAATCAATGAGATGTGTAGGCATCTTTGTTGTACTTATTATTTGGATCTTATTTGTTGGTTCTAAATCTTGCAAGCTGGGAAACACGACATGATGATGCAAAGGACAATAACCATAACAAACAGTTCAAAGTTGGTAGTATTATCTTTGTGAAAGTGCGACAAATGTGTTGATCGTGCGTGTCCTGAGAATAATAATTCTAATTGTTGTGCATGTTGATCCTGTGGCACTGATAGAACGAGCCAGTGCATTGCTTGTTTTAAGTATAAATTTCTATTAAAGCTAATTAAATTTAAGTAAAGTGACCACTAACTCCTGTTATTACAGTACCAATACAGACCCGCTCGTGAACCGACATGTGGCCAGAGTAGGTTTCTTAATGGAGGCATTTGAATGCGCCGAGGGTGCATCTTCTGTCGGGCGTGCAGCGGACAAGGAAGGGTAGTAACTGTTGTTGCCTGTACACACTCAGTTTACTATTGAATCCAGTTCCCCAAGAGCTGAAAAACGAACTGTTGCCGCCGCCTACACACTCGTTGACTTGAAGAGACTCCAATGGCGATCCGAGGGGTGAGCCTGCTGGATATGCACTTCAGCAAGGACTTCCCCTTTGAGTTTGCCGTTCAGTCCTATGGCTGCACCAAGTTGAATTTGATGTACACCAATGATTCGGACTTGGTGAAGCTCTGCCTCGCCGAGTTCAAGCAGTACCTACAGGACGAGAAGGCACAAGGTTGCAGGACTAGACCGTGTGCCCATCCATTCGTCTCCTGACAGGGACCAGCGGATCGCCGTCGCCCAGGTATGTTTGCAGGACGAGGTTCTCATCTACCACTTTTGTAGGGCCATCAGAGGTTCTGGAGCATTCGCCCGTTTCATCGGCAGCGCCGACTGCACCTTCGCTGCGGTGGAGAGAAGGAAGAATGCAACGATTCGGCCATCTGGTGCAACAAGCTTGTCGACATCCAGAAGCAATACAAGATCATCAGCAACGGGGAGGAGAAGGACTCCGTGGTTGACCTCACCGAGACCATCATCGACCCCTGATCCGCCAACATGAAAGAAGACAACGATACCAAGGACCTGAACACGTGGGAGGTACCTCGGAATCTAGCCTACATAACCTACGCAGCCAAGGATGCATACGCATGCTACGACATGTACAGGCAGATCTTGGACATGAGGGCGTGTCTGCTTCCCATAACCGACGAGTACACGGATAGCCGCAGCATCATGATCTAGCGTGCCAGGAAGGTCTAGATGTTGTACTTTATCTGTTTATAAGCACCTTTATCATCTGAGTGTTTCATGCATTAGCCTATGTGTTGTAATTATCTGCTTTGTCCGAAATATTTCTTTTAAGAACCCATTAACCTGATTGCTTTTTTAGTGCCTATTTGCTTATGTATGTAACTAGTTCACTTGTCCATTAAAAAAAACTAGTTCACTCGGTTGTCGTGCTTTGAATCTCCTTCCTCCCAACATATTCCCCTCCTCAGGTGGACGCAGCAGGTCTCTGAATTTTCTCCCACTTTCTTTTTCAATGTAAACTGAGTTTTCTCCCAGTACTTTTCCCTAGGACCAACTCAATTGTCCCACGTCTAGCCTAAAAAATAATAATACCCCACGTACTATTAACTCATGAAATTTAAATGATATTTTATTTCGTAAGTTGAAAGTTCTTACAAAATAATAATAATAATTGTTTATATATAACTTTGCAAGTTAACTCCTAGTGATTGCGTACATAAGCTTGCAAAGATTTTTACTCACCAATGCAGTAATAGACGTGCAATCATGTGTTTATGTTTTTATAACATTTCTCCATCTAGCCCAACATGATATTTTCACCCAGCCCAGCAAGTCTATGGATTTTCCCACTCCTCTCCATCTGCGACTCCACTACCGCGTCTTCCCCATCTCCGGGTCGTTCTAGTCTGGGGCCTCGCCGTTGTCCACCGCCTCGGTGTGCTCGGCGCGGCGTGGTCAACATACGAGAGTCATCGGAAGAGGATTGTACGTGGAGAGCATGACGGCTGGGACCCACGTGGTCCATGGTCACATGCAAGGAAAGTTCCTCCTTATTACACACTGTACGTGGGAAGGGCTTCTGTATTTTGCAAAAAAACGTTCCCCCCGCTGACAGGTCGGACCCACCAGCTATATCTTCGCGCGCAAGGAAGTGCCTCCTTATTACGCACAAAAAAATGAATACCCCCTGCTAGCTGAGACCCACCATAGTGGGTGACTGACTTGTGGGCCTACTAAGTTGACGGGGACGGAGGGCTTTCTCAACTTAGTCAATATGAACGATTCTATCTCCAGTGACCGTACGATGTCCATCCACCGGCCATAGTGCTTCTTCAACCTCTGGTCTTCTTGCTCGAGCCGCCCAAAGCAGCGCCGGTTGTGCCGCGTGCTCCTGCCTCTCGTGGCCGGCTGTGATGCCGAGGAGGCCTCACCGCCCCCTACTACTCCCACCGTTGGCCCAGGGCATCCCTCTACTCACCCACACCCCTGTTATTCTGCGGCGACGGCAGCCTCACGCCGTAGTCGAACCAGTGAACCCTTGTACACCTCTCCACATGGGCATCCACTGTCGCATCTTCCCCGGCTCTGCGTAGTCCCCTTCCTAGGCCTCGCCGTCTTCCAGCGCCTTGGAGCTCTCGGCGCGGCGTGGTCAATGTGGTCAATGACCGACTTCCATTGGAAGAGTACTGTACATGGAGAGGCTGACAGCGGGGTCCATGGCCATAGCCCAGTTTTTTTGTGATTTGCCAAGTAAATCGCTTTGTCAGGCCTGTTGGGCTGCAAATCTTTCAAGACGAGGAGGGCTTCATTCGGCTCGCCGAGAAAATGGCCTATCAGTAATGAGAAATGGGTTGTACATTTTTAAAACACATCAAACCGGCAACTACTTTCAAATTTCTTTTTTTTCATGCGTGGACAATTTGTTGGATTTTATATTGATATACATTTATTTTTAAAATCATTTTGAATGTGACTCGAAATTTCGGCATTAAAAATAGTTTGGACCGCATTGAAATATGCAAATTTTGTATAATTTTTTAACCGTGGCCACAATATGGACTGTAATGCTAACAAAAAGAATATGGCTCCGAAAAAACCTTAAGAATTAGCAAATGGGTTGTAAATTTTTAGAAATAATGGCAGATGGGTTGTATGTTGTTTTCCACAGATTTGAGGCCTTCCTAAAAAAAGGTTGATGCACAAGCAGTGACTATTGGATTTCCATCCAACGGCCGTCGTGCTTCTTCAATCTCTGCTCTTACTGCTCTAGCCGCTCAAACAAGCGCCGGCGGGACTACCTGCTCCCTCCTTCCCGCGGTCGGCTGTGCTGCCGTGCAGGCCTCACCGCCCCACCATACTCCCATCGTTGGCCTAGCCATCCCTCTAGTCACCCACACCTGCTGTTATTCTCCGGCGACGGCAGACGAACCAGTAAACCCCTGTACAGTCGTACTCCCTTCCGCGTGGGAAACAACTGTCGAGTGTTCCCTGCCTCCGAGTCGTTCCCTTCCTAGGCCTCGCCATCGTCCACCGCCCTGGTGCTCTCGACGTGGCCTAGTCAACGTGGTCAATGACTGACATGCATCTGAAGTGGACTATACGTGGAGAGGCTGACAGCTGGGTCCACGGCCGCATGCAAGGAAATGCCTCCTTATTAAGTGCAAAATAATGATTCCTCCACCTGACATCTGGGACCCACCGAAAGGGCCTCTGTATTTTGTGAAAAAAAAACCTTACCGCCGCTGACAGCTTGGAACCACCAGCTATATCTTCGCACGCAAGGAAGTGCCTCCTTATTACGCACAAAAAAATGAATACTCCCCTGCTAGCTAGGACCCAGTATAGTGGCAGGCTGACTTGTGGGCCTACTAAGTTGACGGGGACGGAGGGCTTTGTCAACTTAGTCAATATGCATGATTCTAGCTCTAGTGACTGTACGATATCCATCCAACGGTTGTAGTGCTTCTTCAACCTCTAGTCTTCTTGCTAAAGCCGCCCAAACTAGCGCCGGTCGTGCCTCGTGCTCCTGCCTCCCGTGGACGGATGCGATGCGGCGGAGGCCTCACTGCCCCCTACTACACCCACCGATGGCCAGGTCATCCCTCTACTCACCCACACCGCCTATTATTCTGCGGCGACGGCAGCCTCACACCGCAGCGAACCAGCATACTCCTGTACGCGTGGGCATCCACTGTCACGTCTTCCCCGGCTCCGCGTCGTCCCCTTCCTAGGCCTCGCCGTCGTCCACCGCCCTGGTGCTCTCGGTGCAGCGTGGTCAACATGGTCAAGGAATGACTTCCATCGGACCTGGACTGTACATGGAGAGGCTGGCAGCTGGGTCCACGGCCGCAGCAAGGAAGTGCCTACTTATTACATGCAGAATAATTATTCCTCCACCTGACAGCGGGGACCCACCGGACGGGCCACCGTATTTCACGAAAAAAAAACATTTCCCCCTGACTGCTGGGACCCACCAGCTACATCTTCGCACGCAAGGAAGTGCGTCCGGGCAAAAAAACGATTTGCCCCCTGACTGTTGGGACCCAACAGCTACATCTTCGCACACAAGGAAGTGCCTGGCAGTTGGGACCCACCTTGTCGAAGCGTACGTAGTGTTGTCATTCTGGTCGCGAACGTGTACGTACATACTGGTCGATGTAGAGGCGCCCACGTGTCGTAGTAGAGGCGCGCACGTAGCATGTACACATACGTACAGCGGCCAGGGTGCAAGAAATTAAATACGGCCACGTAAGTACATACGGGCAGGGTCTCGAATGCCTACTCGCGCGTATGTACGGCCAGGGCTCCTGTACATGGCTGGGTCGGAACGGAGAAACTGCGTCTCTGTCGTGTTCATGGGGAGGCAACAGAATGTGTCGTTTTCATCCGGAGACAATGGAACGCGTGGATGCCAACCGGCTTGGACGGAACAGGCGATGGAAACGAGGCCTGGCGTACCACAGAACGGAGGAAACGGCCTTGCGTTTGACTGGCCACGTTCGAAACGGGATCCTGTTCATCGAGAGGGGTCTGGCGTACCACAAAACGGAGGAAACGGACTTGTGTTGGACCTCCTACGGTCTAAACGGGGTCCTGTTGATCGGGAGGGGTGTGGCGTACCGCAAAACGGACGAAACGGACTTGTGTTGGAACGCTACGGTCAAAACGGGGGTCCTGTTCGTCGGGAGGGGTGTGGCGTACCGCGAATAAGGACTCCATGGGATATTGTTCATCTCCACCATCGACCTCCTCCAGCCTCCACGGGCTACTATTCGTCCACCGTCGACCTCCTCCAGCCTCCACGGGCTCCTGTTCATCCAGCCTCCACCGTGCGCTACTCCATCGGCTACTGTTCAACCACCCCTCTCCACGGGCTACTGTTCAACCACCCCTCCACGGGCTACTGTTCATCCACCCCTCCACCGTCTACTGTTCATCCAGCCCTCCACGGGGTCGTCCTGTTCATCCAGCCATCCACGGGGTCCTGTTCATCCAGCCCCAACCGGCTCGATAGATCGGGATCCTGTTCATCTAGAGGCAACGCCACGGGTTCCTATTCATCCACCCCCACCGCTCACTGTTCATCCAACCCCCCGTCCCCCCCCCCCCGCAACGCTCACTGTTCATCCAAACCCCCCTGCAATGCTCACTGTTCATCTAGAGGCTGCATCGATCCGCTTCTTCAGTTAGCAGCAGTGGCGAACTAATCGCTCGATCGCTCGGGTTCAGTAACGCGTAGCCTGCAGTGCAATCGCTCGGGTTCAGTTAGAGCCCAACGCCTCACTCGGGTTCAGTTAGAGCCAACACCTCGCACACACGCGCGTACGTGTGATACGTCTCCAACGTATCTACTTTTCCAAACACTTTTGCCCTTGTTTTGGACTCTAATTTGCATGATTTGAATGAAACTAACCCGGACTAATGCTGTTTTCAGCAGAACTGCTATGATGTTGTTTCATGTGTAGAAAACAAAAGTTCTCAAAATGTCCCAAAAATCCTCGGAGGCACTTTTTGGAAAATATAAAAAATACTAGAGAAAGAATCAAGACCAGGGGGCCCACACACTATCCACGAGGGTGGGGGGCGTGCCCTCCCCCTGGGCGCGCCCCCTGTCTCGTGGGCCCCCTGAGGCTCCGCCGACCTCAACCCGAACTCCATATATTCCGTCTCGTGGAGAAAAAAATCAGAGAGAAAGTTTCATCGCGTTTTACGATATAGAGCCGTCGCCAAGCCCTAATCCCTCTCGGGAGGGCTGATCTGGAGTCCGTTCGGGGCTCCGGAGAGGGGGATTCGTCACCATCGTCATCATCAACCATCCTCCATCACCAATTTCATGATGCTCACCGCCGTGCGTGAGTAATTCCATCGTAGGCTTGATGGACAGTGATGGGTTGGATGAGATTTACCATGCAATCAAGTTAGTTTTGTTAGGGTTTGATCCCTAGTATCCACTATGTTCTGAGATTGATGTTGCTATGACTTTGCTATGCTTAATGCTTGTCACTAGGGCCCGAGTGCCATGATTTCAGATCTGAACCTATTATGTTTTCATGAATATATGTGTGTTCTTGATCCTATCTTGCAAGTCTATAGTCACCTATTATGTGTTATGATTCGACAACCCCGAAGTGACAATAGTAGGGATACTTCTCGGTGATGACCGTAGTTTGAGGAGTTCATGTATTCACTATGTTTTAATGCTTTGGTCCGGTTCTCTATTAAAAGGAGACCTCAATATCCCTTAGTTTCCACTAGGACCCCGCTGCCACGGGAGGGTAGGACAAAAGATGCCATGCAAGTTCTTTTCCATAAGCACGTATGACTATTTACAGAATACCTGTCTAGGAGAATGTACCAAGGTGGTTCCTCGGTAAAGAAAGGGCCTAGGATTGCTACGCGTGAGCAAGATGTTGAATTACCGAGGGACGCGGATGTACGGGATTGTGAGTGGCCATACGATGATTTTATGGTCGAAGCAGGTTTTAAGGAGGAATTTGACGCATATGTGCGTAATGCTGAGCTAGAGGGCTTCTTACAAGATAAGTGTCCTCAGTACTATCAATTGACTAATTCCTTTGTGTGGAGGTTTCAATATAACCGTACGCGTAATTCTCCTAGTGTCCTATTTGATATTTATGATACATCTTATACCATGGACATAGAGGATTTTACAACTGCTTGCAAACTTCCGTAGTGGGGTAATATTAATGATCCTCACAAATCTGAATTTAGAGATTTCCTTGCTAGTATTACTGTGGGAGAATCTAGGGACATAGCACAAGCTACCATAGGAAGCATTCATTTTCCTGCTATACATTATTTTGCTCTCTTCATTGGTAGATGCATTAACGGTAAAGATGAAGCATGTCATATGTGTGTCCCTGATCGATGTGTCCTCAAGAGTGTTGTGCTAGGTTATAAAGGTTATAACTTGGGGGCAATAGTTGCACATAGGTTGCAGAATAATGGTAGATCTGGAGATTTATTTGGTGGAATTTATGCAACCTGTGTGGCTAATTATCTTGGTATAGCTCCACGAGAGGGGGATGTGATGATACCTCCTGCTTATTTAGATTATGACGCTATGGTCAATCATCATTTTCTTAGGAGGAATGAACAATACCTCCATTATAGACTAATCTATAATAGACGCAACGTCGTCCATGTTACTCTTCCTGCTCCTCTCCTTTTTGATTATCAGGCAAAAGGAAGATATGTTGTCACCAGGGAGGAAGCAGCTGAACACGAGGGGAGAGCGGAGGAAGCTCGCCAACATGCCGCAGCTCAGTTGATGGTTGCTGCTGCATCTCACTACGACCCCAGCTACAACTATGGATATCAGCCAGGCGGTCCTTGGTATTAGACCTACTTAGGCCAAAAGCCTAAGCTTGGGGGAGTACGTATTTCTCACCAACTTTACATTCATGTTCACACACTAGTCGTCGGTGCTCATACTCTTTCATTGTATTATCCATGCTAGTTTAAATTTCTTTTCCTAGTTTTCTTCTTGCGTGTTTGATAAACCTTAAGAAAAACCAAAAAAATTAGTTAGTTTAATTTCCATGCTTGTAGTGGAATTAAAATGAAAACCCAAAAATATTTCTCGTCTCTCTTTTACTTGTTGGGAGCTTTCCCGTGTAAATAGTTTTATTTTCTTTTATTTTCTTTGGGGGTCAAGAAGACCATATTGAAAATGCTTAGTGGCTCTCATATGCATGATTGTTTATTTAACTTAGAGCCCATATTATCTTGTCTTCTCTTTTGAGTTGAATGCTTGCAGATTCCAGCTTAGTCCAATGCACATGCACTATTATTATTATACACATCGTTCGGTCGTGCGAGTGAAAGGCAATAATGACGATATATGATGGACTTATTGAGATGAGAAAAGTTGGTATGAACTCGACCTCTCTTGTTTTTGTAAATATGATGAGTTCATCGTTACTGATTCAGCTTATAATGAAGTAAACATATCTGCATTGACATTTAGAGATTATAGTTGCTTGTGCCATGCTTGATTAGCTATGAGTTATAATGGTTTACCTTGCGTGCCAACATGCTATTAGAATGATTATGATGTGGTATGATGGGATGGTATCCTCCTTTGAATGAATTGAGTGACTCGACTTGGCACATGTTCACGCATGTAGTTGAAACAAATCAACATAGCCTTCATGATATTTATGTTCATGGTGGATTATATCCTACTCATGCTTGTATTCGGTGTGAGTTAATTTTAATGCATGTTTATGACTGTTGTCGCTCTCTCAGTTGGTCGCTTCCCAGTCTTTTGCTAGCCTTCACCTGTACTAAGCGGGAATACTGCTTGTGCATCCAAACTCCTTAAACCCCAAAGTTATTCCATATGATTCCACCATACCTTCCTATATGCGGTATCTACCTGCCGTTCCAAGTAAATTTGTATGTGCCAAACTCCAAACCTTCAAATGAAATTCTGTTTTGTATGCTCGAGAAGCTCATGTTACAACTAGGGCTGCCTATATCTTCCATGCTAGGTGGGTTATTCTGAAGAGGAGTGGACTCCGCTGCTCATTCACGAGAAAGGGCCAGTAACCAGGATGCCCAGTCCGATGATCAAAAACATCAAAGCAAATCAAAATAATTAAACAAAACTCCCCCAGGGCTGTTGTTAGTTGGAGGCACTCGTTGTTTCGAGCAAGCCATGGATTGATGCTTGTTGGTGGTTTGGGGAGTACAAACCTTTACCATTCTGTTTGGGAACTGCCTATAATGCATGTAGTATGGAAGATACATCCATCTCATAGTTGTTGCGTTGACAACAAAAGTATGCCGCTCAAAATGTTATTCAATCTCTATTTTAAAATTGAGCTCTTGCACCTCTACAAATCCCTGCCTCCCTCTGCGAAGGGCCTATCTATTTACTTTTATGTTGAGTCATCACCCTTCTTATTAAAAAGCACCCGCTGGAGAGCACACTGTCATTTGCATTCATTATTATTGGTTTATATTGGGTATGACTTGACTGGATCTCTTTGACCATGAATTAGAATGTTTAGTCAGTCCTTGATCTTTAAAGGTGCTCTGCATTTATGTTTTGCGGTCTCAGAAAGGGCTAGCGAGATACCATTTTGTTATATCATGTTATGATTGTTTTGAGAAAGTGTTGTCATCCGAGTTTTATTATTAGAGCTCGCTAGTTGATTATGCCATTGATATGAGCAATTGTGAGACCGAGGTGTTATTGTGAGTATGGTTAGTTCATAATATTTGCTGAAACCTAAATGATGCCTTTGCATGTTTACAACAACAAGAGCAAACAGACTTTGTAAAAAAAATTCTTTATCACTTTCAGTTTATCAACTGAATTACTTGAGGACAAGCAAAGGTTTAAGCTTGGGGGAGTTGATACGTATCCAACGTATCTACTTTTCCAAACACTTTTGCCCTTGTTTTGGACTCTAATTTGCGTGATTTGAATGAAACTAACCCAGACTGATGCTGTTTTCAGCAGAACTGCTATGATGTTGTTTCATGTGCAGAAAACAAAAGTTCTCGGAATGTCCTGAAAATCCTCGGAGGCACTTTTTGGAAAATATAAAAAATACTGGAGAAAGAATCAAGACCAGGGGGCCTACACCCTGTCCACGAGGGTGGGGGCGCGCCCTCCCCCCTGGGCGCTCCCCCCTGTCTCGTGGGCCCCTTGAGGCTCCACCGACCTCAACCCCAACTCCATATATTCCGTCTCGCTGAGAAAAAATCAGAGAGAAAGTTTCATCGCGTTTTATGATATGGAGCCGCCGCCAAGCCCTAATCTCTCTCGGGAGGGCTGATCTGGAGTCTGTTCGGGGCTCCGGAGAGGGGGATTCATTGCCATCATCATCATCAACCATCCTCCATCACCAATTTCATGATGCTCACCGTCGTGCGTGAGTAATTCCATCGTAGGCTTGATGGACGGTGATGGGTTGGATGAGATTTACCATGTAATCAAGTTAGTTTTGTTAAGGTTTGATCCCTAGTATCCACTATGTTCTGATATTGATGTTGCTATGACTTTGCTATGCTTAATGCTTGTCACTAGGGCCCGGGTGCCATGATTTCAGATCTGAACCTATTATGTTTTCATGAATATATGTGTGTTCTTGATCCTATCTTGCAAGTCTATAGTCACCTATTATGCGTTATGATCCGACAACCCCGAAGTGACAATAATCGGGATACTTCTCGGTGATGACCGTAGTTTGAGGAGTTCATGCATTCACTATGTGTTAATGCTTTGGTCTGGTTCTCTATTAAAAAGAGGCCTTAATATCCCTTAGTTTCCACTAGGACCCTGCTGCCACGGGAGGGTAGGACAAAAGATGGCATGCAAGTTCTTTTCCATAAGCACGTATGACTATTTACGGAATACCTGCCTACATTACATTGATGAACTAGAGCTAGTTCTGTGTCACCCTATGTTATAGCTATTACATGAGGAATCACATCCGACATAATTATCCATCACTGATCCATTGCCTACGAGCTTTTCACATCTTGTGCTTCGCTTATTTACTTTTCCATTGCTATTGTTACAATCACTACAAAACCCAAAAACATTACTTTTGCTACTGTTACCTTTATTATCATATTACTTTGCTACTAAATACTCGGTTGCAGATACTAAGTTATCCAGGTGTGGTTGAATTGACAACTCAACTGCTAATACTCAAGAATATTCTTTGGCTCCCCTTGTGTCAAATCAATAAATTTGGGTTGAATACTTTACCCTCGAAAGCTGTTGCGATCCCCTACACTTGTGGGTTATCAATACTAATTTCTGGCACCGTTGCCGGGGAGCATAGCTCTATTCTCTGAGTCACTTGGGATTTATATCTGTTGATCACTATGAAGAACTTGAAAGACGCTAAAACCAAGATCTATCCCTCAACTATGAGGGGAGGTAAGGAACTGCCATCTAGCTCTGCACTAGATTCTCCTTCTGTTATGAGTAAGTTTGCAACACCTAAACCCGCTACTGCTATGAATTCGGAGATGTCGCATGTTATTGATGATGCCACTTCTGCTATGCACGATACTTATGATGAAACTACTTCTATGCGTGATACTACTTTACCTTTAGGTGAATTTCTTGATGAACAACTTGCTAGGGCTAGAGAGAACGAAATTATTGACGATGCTATTATTGATGATAGTGATGATGAAGGTTCTCCGAATGATTATGAATTGCCTGTTGTTCCTGAGGGTTATGCTATGAATGAAGAAGCTGCTAGAGCTATCTTTGCTTGCAATGATAGATATGACCTTAAAAAGTTATTAGCTAAATGGAAGCAGTGGTCTCTTAATGCTAGAATGAAACCTGACCCTACTTTTGCTACTTCACCTATCTGTGTTACTTATAAGGATTATGAATTCTCGTTGATCCTGAAATTATTACTTTGGTAGAATCTGATCCTTTTTATGGCCTTGAATCTGAAACTGTTATGGCACATCTTACCAAGTTGAATGATATAGCTACCGTGTTTACTCATGATGATAAATCTCGCTATTTTTATATCCTTAAGATATTTCCGTTCTCATTAAAGGGTGATGCTAAGACTTGGTATAATTCTCTTGCTCCTGGTTGTGTGCGTAGTCCCCAGGATATGATTTATTACTTCTCTGCTAAATATTTCCCTGCCCATAAGAAACAAGCTGCCTTGCGGGAAATATATAATTTTGTGCAAATCGAAGAAGAGGGTATCCCACAAGCTTGGGGGAGGCTTCTTCGATTACTAAATGCTTTGCCTGATCATCCTCTCAAGAAAAATGAAATACTTGATATCTTTAAAATGAAGATAGGACTACTTGGATAGTTGTGCTGGTCGTGTTTTTAGGGAAAGAACAGTCGACGAAGCTGAATTACTATTGAATAATATGTTGACTAATGAAAATAATTGGACTCTTCCTGAGCCAATTCCTGAGGCAATTCCTGAACCAATTGAGCCAACTCCTGAGCCTATTCCTAAACCCACTCCGAAGAAGAGAGGTGTTTTATTTCTTAGTCCTGAAGATATGCAAGAGGCAAAGAAATCAATGAAAGAAAAAGGTATTAAAGCTGAAGATGTTAAGAATTTACCACCTATTGAAGAAATACATGGTCTTAATATACTGCCTGTTGAAGAACCACATTGTCTTGATAACCCGACACAGGTAGTAAAGGTAAATTCTCTCTATAGATATGATAAAGTTGAAATCCCCTCTACTAAATTTCATAGCCCATGCTTGGATGAAGTTGATGACTTTATGGCTAGACAATAAAGTTTTAAAGCTTATGTTGGTAGAGAGTTAAAGAATAATGCTTTCGAGATAGGACACGTAAGCGATAATATGGCTAGAGTTAAAGGTGAACTTAAACTCATTAGCAAATATGTTTCTATGGTTGCTACTCAAGCTGAGCAAGTACTTAAAGCTCAAAATGATTTGCTTGATGAATTAAATAATAAAAATGACTTTGCTGTTAGAGTGGCTACTAGAACTGGTAGAATGACTCAGGAACCTTTGTATCCTGAAGGCCACCCTAAGAGAATCGAGCAAGATTCTTAGAGAAATAATTTAGAAGAACCTATTTCTTCCAAAAAGAAGAAAAAGAAAAATGATAGGACTTTGTATGCTTCTAGTGAACCTGTTGTAGACACACCTGAGAATCCTAATAATATTTCTATTTCTGATGCTGAAACACAATCAGGTGATGAACATGAACCTAGTGATAATGTTAATGACAATGTTCATGTTGATGCTCAACCTAGCAAAAATAATGATGAAGAGATAGAACCTGATGTTGATCTTGATAACCCACAATCAAAGAATCAACGTTATGATAAGAAAGATTTTGTTGCTAGGAAGCACGGTAGAGAAAGAGAACCATGGGTTCAGAAACCCATGCCCTTTCCTCCTAAACCATCCAAGACAAAGGATGATGAGCATTTTGAGCGCTTTGCTGAAATGATTAGTCCTATCTTCTTACGTATGCGCTTAACTGATATGCTTAAAGTAAACCCTTATGCTAAATATATGAAGGATATCATTACAAACAAAAGAAAGATACCGGAAGCTGAAATTTCCACCATGCTTGCTAATTACACTTTTAAGGGTGGAATACCAAAGAAACTTGGAGATTCGGGTGTACCAACTATACCATGCTCCATTAAAAGAAATTATGTTAGAACTGCTTTATGTGATCTTGGAGCCGATGTTAGTGTTATGCCTCTCTCTTTATATCGTAGACTTGAATTGAATAAGTTGACACCTACTCAAATATCTTTGCAAATGGCTGATAAATCAACTTCTATACCTGTTTGTATTTGTGAGGATGTGCCTGTTGTGGTTGCAAATGTCACTATCTTAACGGACTTTGTTATTCTTGATATTCCCGAGGACGATAGTATGTCGAATAACCTTGGTAGACCTTTTTTGAACACTGCAGGGGTTGTTATTGATTGCAACAAAGGCAATGTCACTTTTCATGTTAATGGTAATGACCATACGGTACACTTTCCGAGGAAACAATCTCAAGTTCATAGCATCAATTCTATTGGAAAAGTTCCAACTATTATTATTGGAGGTTTTGAATTTCCTCTCCCTAAGGTCAAGAAAAAGTATGATATTCTTATTGTTGTGGATTTTCATATCCCCGTTGAGGTAACTATCCCTGTCAGGGATATACCCCACGGTATGACCCGGCCGGAAGTATGACCCGGCCGGACTTGGTGCTTCATCGTGACCCGCCGGAGGATTGGTGACTTATGGGTCTGGTGTTTCACTGGTGTGACGACTCACGAGCCTGGCGACTTAATAATGGCCCCGACGGCAGATCAGAAGATGACAAGGGCCCAAGGCCCAGTAGGCCGGCTCATCTTATTATGGGCCGGCTTAAGATGGAAGGCATGAGGAATATTTCCTTTACGAGAACGCAAGATCCGTACTTGTATCCGGCTTGTAATAGAGAATAAGTTAGTTCTAATCATATTAGGACTCTACATGTAAGCCGTCCCTTCAACTTATATAAGGAGGAGCAGGGCTCCCCAAGAGGGGACAAGCAAGAAGCAATAATCTCTAGGGCTAGACACAACTAGAGGAGAGCCGGCTTACCGGTGACTCTCTCATGAGCATAATGAGACCTAGCCACAAACAGCATGTAGGGCTATTACCGGATGATATTTCCCGGGGCCCGAAGCTATCTAAATCGTTGTCTTGTGTGTTGATCCGCCTTGCATCTCTCGATTCCGACCAACCCCTTCAAGCTACCACATAGATGCGTTGGCCTCATGATTAAGTCCTCACACTAGGACATCTGCCGTGACAAATCCATGACAGTTGGCGCCTACCGTGGGGCCCACGCACGGTGGTGATCAGTTTTTGGAGGGAACCCTTCAAGGGATTGAGAGGTTCATGATTGGCCGGATTAAGAAGACCCGACTCAGAAGAATCTACATCTGGCATATACGAGATTTGAGATCAAGAGAAATTTAGTTTTGTGTTTTATGCGGCCGACGGAAGCACCATGGGGATTCGCCGAGTCCGTGACGAGAGTTTTTTTTATGGTGACAGTTTCGATGATCAGTCAATCGCAAGTTGCACCGAGATGAGCAGGGAATCTCTGTTGCAATCGTTATGTCCAATCCATCAAGTTATGTTTGCTGCTCTGTGCCTCCACAATATAATCTGCTGATGTACCAAGTACCAAGGCAAACAGTACAGGTTTGAAAATATCGAAAAAAGAAGTAGAAGGCTTGCGGAGCGCCCGAGTGACTATGCATGCGCGTGGACTAGAGGGAGGACTACGGCAAGTTTATCATCATGTCAAGACAAAAGGAAAGGAAGTTTTTCTCTGGCTCACGCAAGGAAAAGGGAGAGACGCAGATTAGGACTCCGCCTTGATCTTTGTTCCGGGAGCGGCGGCAGAGAAAACCAGCTGAGAGTTTATGCCATCAAAACAAAAAGTTGGGACAAACCCCAGTTGTCAACTCCAATCTGAGTAGCAGTACATCAGCACAAGAAAGCTAGTCAGAGTCTGGTTCAGGGGAAAAAAGAGAAACAGAGTCAGCCCGCAGGTGACCAGACCGGACGCACATCGTTTTCAGATGTCACATCCAAACAGTAACAAGGAAAGAAGGAAAATGCCAATATCGCTGACAACCACATATTGTCAAGTGTAATTATGAAGGAAAAGGTAACATGCTACATGTGAAGACCGAGCCAAAAAAAGAAATCAGATGCTGCTCTATCAAGAAGAGCTGGATGTTTTAAAAAAAAGTATTGGGGCTCGCGCCAGCGTTATTCTACACCACCCATTGCCGCGTCGCATGACGGACGCGCGCAAGCCGCTGCCCCGCGGACCGGTCTACCTCAACACGCTGGTGTCGCGCTTGCTCTTATGAACCGCCGGATGGACGTGCACAAACCGCCGCCCATGCTTCCGGTTTACATCCATCCGCACTTGCGTCCGATTCTCCCCATCCGCACCGGCTTACAACGCCACAGCCGACTCATCTGTCCAAGCCGCCTCTGATGCTGCGGTCGTTTTACTGTCTGCCCTCCGGTCTGGCCTATTCAACGTGCCGGGCTGACTAACGGACACCGTACCATTATTCATTAAAAAAAAGGGTGTCGCATAAAGGGGTGCGCGCCAACGTCACGTTTGCACTAGTACTTGTTCATGTCGTGATGCTCGATGGATACATATCTTAATCTACATCAACCCTCCGGAGCCGCTTTGAGCCGCCCTTGCCGCTTTGAGCCGCCGGGGTTATATTAAGTCGCCGGTCTGTCTGACCCGCCCCTGATGCGGCATACAGATCATCTGTCATTCATAAAATCAGGTGATATCTATCTGAACTTATTTTATTAAACACTTATTGTTTTTTGTCAAAAGAACAATTACTCTGCCCTGTAACATTTTTACACAGGACAATTGTTTATGCTATTATACCGCGGATGCATGTTTGGCTGTGCCGCACAGTTTCATGGACATGTGTGTTGCGGTCCATTTGCATCAACACGTCGGCCGACTTGCCTGTCTGCGCCGCCTTACAATGTCACGGACGACTCGCCCGTCCGCTCTCACAGCCGGTTCAGGCGTCCGCACCGGCTTACAACGAGGAGGACAAGTTGCTCATCCACACCGGCTTACAACACCACAGCCGACTCATCTGTCTGTTCCCGCGGCCGGCTCGGCCGTGATTGATTTCAGCATCACCATGGTGATCATCAACTCCACGATGATAATTATTTACCTGACCCATCAGGTGAAATTCATCCAGTATATTTTATATTAAATATTGCTTTCTTTAAAAGAGCAATTACTCTGGCTTGCAAGTTCTCCGGTGCAGGACAAGTTATATCACTAAGACGTTGAATGACTCGTACCGGTTTATATCACGGTCAAATATGAAGAATCTCAAGACAACTCCTCGAGTCGTCTTAAGACTCGGGGGCTACAATGACATGACTCGGCGAAATTGGCCGGTGTTAGTGAATTCAAGAACTTCGGATCATTGGAGGGAATGTAACCCGATTCCAGAGGCTACCGCTATATTGGTGAAAATTTTAAAGGCCATCAGAAAATTTCCGGCTTAAAAAGAAGGATTCCGGTTTAAAATCCGGTTCAAGAGACATCTCTCTCCCACAAAGCACTAACACTCTTAACATCCGGTTTAAAAACCGGTTCAAGGGAAATTTATTTACCACAAGGCTTTGAAGCTCTCAAATCCGGTTCAAATCCGGCTCAAGGTAAATTTATCTCTCACAAAGTTTTGAAGCTTTCAAATCCGGTTTAAACTTCTGGTTCAGAAAGAATTAATCTCTCGCAAGTTCGAGTTCTCAGAAAGATTAAAGGGTGCCAAAAAGAGCTCGCTGCCATGATGTGCGGTTCAAACATGGGTATGCTGCCTTACGGCTTATCTTATTATGGTCATTTGGGGGCTTCCTGCTCATCGAGCATAGCTGTCGGTACCCTCTTGCTCGGCGCGATGCCTAAATTTATATAGTCACTTGGGGGCTTCCTGTTCAAACATAGGTCGTATTCGAACCAAAGAGAACATAGTTGTCGGTACCCTTTTGATTGGCACACTGCAAACCCACTAGGGGGCTTCTTGATCATATCTGAATCATAGCTCAACCCCTTTGGGTCCGACGTTGATCGTATTCGAATCAGCGTTGTTAAACAACTCTCAAGGTCATTTGGGGGCTTCCTGTTCAAACATAGGTCATATTCGAACCAAAGAGAACATAGCTGTCGGTACCCTCTTGATCGGCAACGCCAAAGCCACTGGGGGCTATATCATCGTATTTGAATCTTAGCTTAACCCCTTTGGAGCGGTTTTCTGATCGTATTCGAATCAGAAGCCTCAAAATTTTTGAAGTCTCTTTTTGCAAACAATTTTTTGGATTTTACTTGAAACTTTTTAGATCATATCTAAAGTGTATATGAGTGGTTTCTATTTAACCCGGCTTGATTTTCGATAAATCGCCAGCTTATGACAATCATCATCTATGTGGAAGCATTGGCTTATAAGGATTGGGTTATCTCCCTTACTGCACAGGTCATGTAAACCGGCAGTGCAAATTCAATATCACAGTGGTTATATTTGAGATATTATTACCCGCCCTGGCTTTTGGCGTTAAGTTGCCAGGGCATATGTTGTTTAAACTCTGCAGGATTTATAGAGCTATGACTTACATAAATGATTAAGTTCAAGCCCATCATCAAAGATTGAAATTGGTGTCTCAAAAGGGTTATCAATTCAGGATTTATAAATGTTGTTTAAACTCTGCAGGATTTATAGAGCTATGACTTACATAAATGATTAAGTTCAAGCCCATCATCAAAGATTGAAATTGGTGTCTCAAAAGGGTTATCAATTCTTGATTTTCTCAAAGGCTATAAGCCGCCGGGTTACGAAAATTCCGACTTACAATGGAGGCGTATTAAATCGCCATCGGCCAAGAGCCGTCGGGTATTTAAAACTCCGGATTTACTTGTCAACAGATAAGGTATTTGAATCTTTAAAATAGCCAAACTTGGCTGGATTTTCATTATGATATTGAATGATTGAGGTTTTTAAACCGGGTTATTCAAATCTTTAATAGCCAACATGCTGGATTTTTATTATGGTTATCAGTAACTAATATTATTGAGGTTTTCAAAGTCGCTTCAGCGCAATGGCTATTATTTTATCAATAGATATGATTTATTCTACATTGGAAAGGAATAAGTCCTGAGTCGCTGCAGGCTTACAACCCGGCACTTGGGGGCTACATTATTCAAATTGAGATTACATCAAATATGCAAGTCCCATGTCACTTCCAGCATGCCCCATGGCACTTGGGGGCTAATGCAAAGTCATTTTTTGCTCAACTTATTGAAGACCCGACTCATCACATTCGAAATGAGCCGGCCCTTGGGGGCTACCAATTGCTCCTGTCGAAAATTCAAGGTACACAAGCCTTAATCCATTATATTGAAAGATCCACTACTCAGTTGGTAGAGTACAAAGGTCTTAACCATGTGGACATGGGTTCACGCCCCATGGTGGAGATTACATCATATGGTGTTATTATCAATGAATCATATACAAAGTCCCAGCTCAGTAATATCTTACTGAGTCGGCCCTTGGGGGCTACGCGTTGCTGCTCAAGTTACATGATCATATTTACAAAGTCCCTGCTCACTATTGCATAATGACCCAGCCCTTGGGGGCTACACTGGTTAAAAAAGTTATGAGCATAAAGGCAATTACAAGTCCTAGGTTGCTGCAAGCATGACAACCCGGCACTTGGGGGCTACAGGTGATATGCATATAAATGAGGAACATCTTCAAATTCTTAGTTTTGAGCAAATCAGGAAGATCAATTGCATGACCCGGTGTTAACAACAATTATGACACGGCATCATCAGTCTTTATAACCCAGAGATTTTGGAAATTATAACTCGGCAAGATCTGCATCTTTATAAGCCAGTGATGTGGAAGCCGACTCAAGTGGATTATTTCTTACAATATTTCTCTACAAGAGACTAATGTCAGAAAATTGATTCTGAAGCTGGCTTGTTTGACCCAGATTTTTTAGAAGAAGTGCCTGGATTTTTTGCATTGGTAAGGTTTGGACATATATATTAAAAGAGATTTGCTATAAGATCTTGAGTATGCATCCAGGAGGAAATGACAAGGACTTAAAGATGATCAGGTGCCAGTTCAGGAAAATATTTAACCCGGAGCACAACCTATCAAGTTTGTTCTTATGTTTATTTTACAGGATCAGTTTAACATGGACAAATCCAAATTAAACTGGTGGCTAATGTCGGGGATATACCCCATGGTATGACTCGGCCGGAAGTATGACCCGGCCGGACTTGGTGCTTCATCGTGACCCGCTGGAGGATTGGCGACTCATGGGTCTCGCGTTTCACTGGTGTGACGAGTCACGAGCTTGGCGACTTAATAATGGCACCGACGGCGGGTCAGAAGATGACAAGGTCCCAAGGCCCAGTAGGCCGGCTCATCTTATTGTGGGCCGGCTTAAGACAGAAGACATGAGGAATATTTCCTTTACGAGAACGCAAGACCCGTACTTGTATCCGGCTTGTAATAGAGAATAAGTTAGTTCTAATCCTATTAGGACTCTACATGTAAGCCGCCCCTTCAACTTATATAAGGAGGAGCAGGGCACCGTAAGAGGGGACAAGCAAGAAGCAATAATCTCTAGGGCTAGACACAACTAGAGGAGAGCCGACTTACCGGCGACTCTCTCATGACAATAATGAGACCTAGCCACAAACAGCATGTAGGGCTATTACCGGATGATATTTCCCGGGGCCCGAAGCTGTCTAAATCCTTGTCTTGTGTGTTGATCCGCCTCGCGTCTCTCTATTCCGACCAACCCCTTCAAGCTACCGCATAGATGCATTGGCCTCACAATTAAGTCATCACACTAGGACATATGCCGTGACAAATCCATGACAATCCCCGTTGAGGTAACTTAGTGTTATTCGAAATTTCTTCGGTTCCGTGTTATTCGGAATGAGTTTGTTAACAAGACTTGATCAACCTTGTTAGTGGATTCATTTTGATGATCATGAGATGGATGAAACTAGAAGGCACAACCTTCTGTACCCTCTTTTTACTTTTTGTTTTATAGAATAAATAAATCAAAAATATTATTATCCGTCTATTTCCTGAATTATCCGTGCAATAAAAAAATATCCCGAAAGTAAAAGTGCTCCAAATGCCCTGCAAATTTAGTATGATTTTTTATGGAATATTTTAGGATTTTAGGCACTGAAATCACTACAGGAGGGGCAAGCACCAGGCCACGAGAGTAGAGGGCGCCACCCCCCCTTCCCCCCCCCCCTGGGCGCGCCCCCCTGTCTCGTGGGCCCCTGGTGACCCCCCTCCACTTATGCCAGCACCCACACACTTCATCTTCTACCCCAAAAAATCCCCATCCAGCTCAAACACGAGTTCTAGCTCATTTTTCTGCGATTTTCGATCTCTTTGCTCAAAGCTCCATTCACAAAACTGCTTTGGGAGATTATTGCTTGGTATGTGACTCCTCCATTGGTCCAAATAGTTTTTGTTCTACTTCTTTATTCATTGCAAATTTTTGCTGCATAGGTGACCATGTTCTTGAGCTTGCATGTTAAATTTATGAGGTGCCAAGCATTTCTAATGCATGATATAGGCTCTAGGCACTTGTAGGAGTAGTTGCTACCAATCTTGTTTAGTTTTATTCACTTTTATTTTGAAGTTACTATAATTTTAGAAATTTTTCAGAAAAAGAATTATGTCTAGGAGAATGTACCAAGGTGGTTCCTCGGTAAAGAAAGGGCCCAGGATTGCTATGCGTGAGCAAGATGTTGAATTACCGAGGGACGCGGATGTACGAGCTTGTGAGTGGCCATACGATGATTTTATGGTCGAAGCAGGTTTTAAGGAGGAATTTGACGCATATGTGCGTAATGCTGAGCTGGAGGACTTCTTACAAGATAAGTGTCCTCAGTACTATCAATTGACTGATTCCTTTGTGTGGAGGTTTAAATATAACCGTACACATAATTCTCCTAGTGTCCTATTTGATATTTATGATACATCTTATACCATGGACTTAAAGGATTTTACAACTGCTTGCAAACTTCCGCAGTGGGGTAATATTAATGATCCTCACAAATCTGAATTTAGAGATTTCCTTGCTAGTATTACTGTGGGAGAATCTAGGGACATAGCACAAGCTACCATAGGAAGCATTCATTTTCCTGCTATACACTATTTTGCTCTCTTCATTGGTAGATACATTAACGGTAAAGATGAAGCATGTGATATGTGTGTCCCTGATCGCTGTGTCCTCAAGAGTGTTGTGCTAGGTTATAAAGGTTATAACTTGGGGGCAATAGTTGCACGTAGGTTGCAGAATAATGGTAGAGCTGGAGATTTATTTGGAGGAATTTGTGCAACCCATGTGGCTAATTATCTAGCTCTACAAGAGGGGGATGTGATGATACCTCCTACTTATTTAGATTATGACGCTATGGTCAATCATCATTTTCTTAGGAGGAATGAACAATTCCTCCATTATAGACTAATCTATAACAGACGCAACGTCGTCCATGCTACTCTTCCTGCTCCTCTCCTTTTTGATTATCAGGAAAAAGGAAGATATGTTGTCACCAGGGAGGAAGCAGCTGAACACGAGGGGAGAGCGGAGGCAGCTCGCCAACATGCCACAGCTCAGGAGATGGTTGTTGTGCATCTCAGTACGACCCCAGCTACAACTATGGATATCAGCGAGGCGCTCCTTGGTATTAGACCAACTTAGGCCAAAAGCCTAAGCTTGGGGGAGTACATATTTCTCACCAACTTTACATTCATGTTCACACACTAGTCCTCGGTGCTCATACTCTTTCATTGTATTATCCATGCTAGTTTAAATTTCTTTTTCTAGTTTTCTTCTTGCGTGTTTGATAAACCTTAAGAAAAACCAAAAAAATAGTTAGTTTAATTTCCATGCTTGTAGTGTAATTAAAATGAAAACCCAAAAATATTTCTCGTTTCTCTTTTACTTGTTGGGAGTTTTCCCGTGTAAATAGTTTTATTTTTCTTTATTTTCTTTGGGGGTCGAGAAGACCATATTGAAAATGCTTAGTGGCTCTCATATGCATGATTGTTTATTTAACTTAGAGCCCATATTATCTTGTCTTCTCTTTTGAGTTGAATGCTTACAGATTCCAGCTTAGTCCAATGCACGTGCACTATTATTATTATACACATCGTTCGGTCGTGCGAGTGAAAGGCAATAATGACGATATATAATGGACTTATTGAGATGAGAAAAGTTGGTATGAACTCGACCTCTCTTGTTTTTGTAAATATGATGAGTTCATCGTTCCTGATTCAGCTTATTATGAAGTAAACATATCTGCAATGACATTTAGAGATTATAGTTGCTTGTGCCATGCTTGATTAGCTATGAGTTATAATGGTTTACCTTGCGTGCCAACATGCTATTAGAATGATTATGATGTGGTATGATGGGATGGTATCCTCCTTTGAATGAATTGAGTGACTCGACTTGGCACATGTTCACGCATGTAGTTGAAACAAATCAACATAGCCTTCATGATATTTATGTTCATGGTGGATTATATCCTACTCATGCTTGTATTCGGTGTGAATAAATTTTAATGCATGTTTATGACTGTTGTCGCTCTCTCAGTTGGTCGCTTCCCGGTCTTTTGCTAGCCTTCACCTGTACTAAGCGGGAATACTGCTTGTGCATCCAAACTCCTTAAACCCCAAAGTTATTCCATATGAGTCCACCATGCCTTCCTATATGCGGTATCTACCTGCCGTTCCAAGTAAATTTGTATGTGCCAAACTCCAAACCTTCAACTGAAATTCTATTTTGTATGCTCGAGCAGCTCATGTTACAACTAGGGCTGCCTATATCTTCCATGCTAGGTGGGTTATTCTCAAGAGGAGTGGACTCGGCTGCTCATTCACGAGAAAGGGCCAGTAACCGGGATGCCCAGTCCCATGAACAAAAACATCAAAGAAAATCAAAATAATTAAACAAAACTCCCCCAGGGCTGTTGTTAGTTGGAGGCACTCGTTGTTTCGAGCAAGCCATGGATTGATGCTTGTTGGTGGTTGGGGGAGTATAAACCTTTACCATTCTGTTTGGGAGCTGCCTATAATGCATGTAGTATGGAAGATACATCCATCTCATAGTTGTTGCATTGACAACAAAAGTATGCCGCTCAAAATGTTATTCAATCTCTATTTTAAAATCGAGCTCTGTTACCTCTACAAATCCCTGCTTCCCTCTGCGAAGGGCCTATCTATTTACTTTTATGTTGAGTCATCACCCTTCTTATTAAAAAGCACCCGCTGGAGAGCACACTGTCATTTGCATTCATTATTATTGGTTTATATTGGGTATGACTTGACTGGATCTCTTTTACCATGAATTAAAATGTTTAGTGAGTCCTTGATCTTTAAAGGTGCTCTGCATTTATGTTTTGCGGTCTCAGAAAGGGCTAGCGAGATACCATTTTGTTATATCATGTTATGATTGTTTTGAGAAAGTGTTGTCATCCGAGTTTTATTATTATCGCTCGCTAGTTGATTATGCCATTGATATGAGCAATTATGAGACCGAGGTGTTATTGTGAGTATGGTTAGTTCATAATATTTGCTGAAACCTAAATGATGGCTTTGCATGTTTACAACAACAAGAGCAAACATAGTTTGTAAAAGTTTTTCTTTATCACTTTCAATTTATCAACTAAATTACTTGAGGACAAGCAAAGGTTTAAGCTTGGGGGAGTTGATACGTCTCCAATGTATCTACTTTTCCAAACACTTTTGCCCTTGGTTTGGACTCTAATTTGCATGATTTGAATGAAACTAACCCGTACTGATGCTGTTTTCAGCAGAACTGCTATGATGTTGTTTCATGTGTAGAAAACAAAAGTTCTCGGAATGTCCTGAAAATCCTTGGAGGCACTTTTTAGAAAATATAAAAAATACTGGAGAAAGAATCAAGATCAGGGGGCCTATACCGTGTCCACGAGGGTGGGGGCGTGCCCTCCCACCCCTGGGCGCTCCCCCCCTGTCTTGTGGGCCCCTTGAGGCTCCACCGACCTCAACCCCAACTCCATATATTCCGTCTCGCGGAGAAAAAAATCAGAGAGAAAGTTTCATCGCGTTTTATGATACGGAGCCGCCGCCAAGCCCTAATCTCTCTTGAAAGGGCTGATCTGGAGTCTGTTCGGGGCTCCGGAGAGGGGGATTCGTTGCCATCGTCATCATCAACCATCCTCCATCACCAATTTCATGATGGTCACCGCCGTGCGTGAGTAATTCCATCGTAGGCTTGCTGGACGGTGATGGGTTGGATGAGATTTACCATGTAATCAAGTTTGTTTTGTTAAGGTTTGATCCCTAGTATCCACTATGTTCTGAGATTTATGTTGCTATGACTTTGCTATGCTTAATGCTTGTCATTAGGTCCCGAGTGCCATGATTTCAGATCTGAACCTATTATGTTTTGATGAATATATGTGTGTTCTTGATCCTATCTTGCAAGTCTATAGTCACCTATTATGTGTTATGATCCGACAACCCCGAAGTGATAATAATCGGGATACTTATCGGTGATGACCGTAGTTTGAGGAGTTCATGTATTCACTATCTGTTAATGCTTTGGTCTGGTTCTCTATTAAAAGGAGGCCTTAATATCCCTTAGTTTCCACTAGGACCCCGCTGCCACGGAATGGTAGGACAAAAGATGTCATGCAAGTTCTTTTCCATAAGCACGTATGACTATTTACGGAATACCTGCCTACATTAGATTGATGAACTGGAGCTAGTTCTGTGTCACCCTATGTTATAGCTATTACATGAGGAATCGCATCCGACATAATTATCCATCACTGATCCATTGCCTACGAGCTTTTCACATCTTGTGCTTCACTTATTTACTTTTCCATTGCTATTGTTACAATCACTACAAAACCCAAAAACATTACTTTTGCTACCGTTACCTTTATTATCATATTACTTTGCTACTAAATACTATGTTGCAGATACTAAGTTATCCAGGTGTGGTTGAATTGACAACTCAACTGCTAATACTCAAGAATATTCTTTGGCTCCCCTTGTGTCGAATCAATACATTTGGGTTGAATACTTTACCCTCGAAAGCTGTTGCGATCCCCTACACTTGTGGGTTGTCAATGTGTACGAGAGAAACGCGCATCGCTCGGCCCCCGACCTCCCACCGTAACCGGGAACTCGCCAAAATTTTCCTCGCCCTCGCTTCTACGACGGTTTTTTCTGTCATGGACGACCCAAAGAATGTCATGCAGCTGCGTCTCTGGCCCGCCCAGGACGAAAAGCCCATTTTCTGTCATGATTTTTTGTCATAGAAGTAGGAGCCCACCACATCTATAATGATACCGGGTTTTGTCACAATTATTGTCATAGAAGTGTCATAAGTATGACAGGAAAAAAATCGTTCGGCCCAAAATGTCACAGATGTGTCTTTTTTTGTAGTGCTCTATGGTTCAAACTCAATTAGAACAAGTTGCTAAATCTCAAAGAGAGTTACTTGATGAAATAAACAATAATATAAGTGACTTTGCTGTTAGACTAGTAACCATAGGAGGTAAAATGACTTAGGAACCACTTTATCCCAACGGACATCCTAAGAGAATCGAACAAGACTCTCAAAGAACTAACACTGATTGTCGGGGATACACCCCACGGTATGAAGCGGCCGAAAGTATAACCCGGCCGGGCTTGACAGTTTACTTGAGACCTAGTGGACACTTGGCGATTCACTGGCGATCCGCCCTGACCAGACGGTTTACAACCAACCTGCCTGAACATTATGAGGCACTGGTAACCCGGGGGACGGCGGACGGATGACAAGGACCAAGTCCCAGAAGGCCGGTTTATGTTAATGGTGGGCCGGTTTAAGAGGAAAGGCATGAGGAATATTTACCTTACAAGGAGTAAGACCCGGACTTGTATCCGGTTTGTATTAGAAGGTAGACCAGTCCTAATCCTAATAGGACTCCACATGTAACCCGCCCCTATAACTTATATAAGGAGGGGCAGGGCACCCCAAGAGGGAGGGCGGAAAGAATCTGAAGGGTTAGACACAACTAGGAGAGCCGGTTTACGGTGACTCCCTCGTGATGATAATGAGACCTAGCCTCAAACAGCATGTAGGGTTATTATCGGATGATGTTTCCCGGGGCCAGAAGCTGTCTAAATCCTTGTCTTGTGTGTTGATCTGCCTTGCGTTTCTCGATTCCGACCAACCCCTTCAAGCTATCGTGTAGATGCATTGGCCTCACGACTAAGTCCTCACACTAGGACATCTGCCATGACTATTCCACGACAGTTGGTTCCCACCGTGGGGCCTGCACACGGTGGTGTTGAGTTCTTGGAGGGATCTGTTCTTAGGGATCGAGAAACTCGCGATTAGCCAGAAGATGAGCGGGCATGGAAGTATTATGCGGAGTAACCCGGCGTGTGACAACCTTAGACAGAGTCGGAAAATCAATTTTCTGCGAGAAATTGTGGTTATTTTCGTGTGCTGCCGCCGCTGTGTTTTTCCCGTCGAAGATTGATTCTGCTGCAAGCTGCTGTACGATGCCACTGCCGGTGTACGTCATCAAGACTGACAAGAGTTCTGTACATGTGCAAGTCATCCGAGGCTACAGCTTAATCCGCTGAGTTCTACTGCGGCTCCCAGGTCGTGGGAATCAATAGTCTGCTGCTAGCTTGTTAACCTAGCGGGAGTAATAGTCAAATACTGGAAAATCAACTAGTACGTGATCAAGACTAGTATTACTTGCATGCTACTAGATCAGATTACTACATCCATTCGAGTCAGAAAAGTACAAGAGCTGTTGTCGGGTCATCATCAAGGTATTTTTCAAAGAAAGAAACAAAAGGAGTGGGGTCCATGAGCTGGAAGAAGACCCGGACGTGGATGGATAAATTAACTACGACTCGGAAAATGGACTAGTAGGCAACCTTGGTTGTTCGCTGCCAAATTGCCGCCATGGCCTTCCGTTGAGTGGCCTTTTCTCCGAGCCGGTTTCGCCAAGTGACTCCGCCTCCGCTTCAAGTCGCCGTGTTCATCGGCAAGATCGATCCGCTATCATCAGACGGATTAAACCAGGAGTACTCAGAAAGAAACCCGGCAATTGGCAAGTCAAATCTGCCATGATCCGGAGACGGATTTAGTCACAGACTCGGTCTACGCGGACGGGCGGCTCGACCCGCCAAGTTACCACTATCGCCTCGTCTCTTCTGCCGCAACTACGCCGGCTCACCGTATGCCTCACAGCGCCAGCCCGTCGAACCGCTCGTGCCCGCACGCCTGAGTCGGCCCACCACCCGCGCCGAGTTGCCATGACCCACCGCGGCCCTCTCCTCCGCTGCGAGTCGTCTCCGACTCCAAACCGCCGCCGTCTTGTCCTTCCACTGAGCCGCCCGGCACCTCGTGCCTCCACCACCGTCCCATCCTTGTGGTGACCCGCCACGCCCATGCGACCCTGAAGTTGTCGCTGCAAAACGCCTCCATCGAGAGTCTCCCACGCGGCCATCTGGGTCACCTCCTCTTATACCATGGCCTTTAAGCCATCGTCAGCCGTTTCAGAGGCGTTCTCGTCGCTGATGTTTTTGTAATTGTCTTACAACTATTACCGTGACTCTGTCTTCAAACCGCCGCGGACGAGATGCCCCCGCTGCCGGGATAAATCGGCCCAATTGCCACGAACCACTACCATTCTCAGTCTGTCCCTCGCATAGCTTTGCCGAGGTGCTCTTCACCAGCAGAACACCGGTATTCAATCCACAGTCACGGCCTCCTCAAAATCACTGCCAGGCGATAAACCACCGGCGCCCTTCTATTTCAAGTCGTCGTGCCTCAGACCTCAAATCGCCACTACCTCTATGCTTCATGAGCCACCGTAACTTGATGCCATTTTCGAGTCATCACCTGGTCGCCCGCGACCTTGACTCAACAGTGGCTGCCTCGCCAAAGCTGCGGACTCACACGGCCCTGCTAAACCGCCATCTGCAGTTGCACCGCGCCTCAAAGCGGTCGCCATGAGTTGCCTTTGCCGCCTGTACACCGTCTTGACCAGTCACCTGTAAATCGCCTCTCCTATCATGTCGCATCTATCCGGCCTCGCAACCTCGCCTTGCTGATAGGCCACGGCCTCCAACCTGCCTCTGTCACCGGATCAGTGGCCGCTACACGCCAAACCAAGTCATCATCACCTTGCGGGTCTAACCTTGAGCGGCGGCTGCGCGTCTCCGCCTCAAACCGGACTAGCACCGCGCCTTGCTCTACCTCTCAAGCCCGCCTACGAGCTGCTGGCTTCACGCCACCACCGCCGTCGCACTTCAACACCGTGACTCTGGGTCATTTTCTCTGTGTCAAGCCACAACCGCCAAATGCCTCCACTTCCAACGTGATGTGATGTAAATCGCCGCTTTGAGCCGCTGAGGCTGTAACTCGCCGGGGGCCCTGTTGAACCATCACTTTCGCCCTAGTGTATCCCCCTCTCGCATGGCCCCAATGGGACCGCCCGTGTCGGTTCACACGCCGGCCCGTCCGCCCGCCCGAGCACGAGCTCCTCCCTCCTCTGCTCCTCGTCGCTGCGCCGGCCCCGTCGCTCCTTCTCAAGCCACCGGTCACTGTCGTCGCATCCGCAGCTACAGCGGCACCCCTGCAAGCCGCCACTTCCGCTTGTAAGTCGCCTCCACCGCTATGGCCCGCTCGCCTTTGCGTCATCTCCACGAGCCAGTTATATGAACCGTTGCGGCCCTGTTGGTTCTGCCCGAGCTGCCGCGTCTAGCGCCCCTCTGCTATGGGTTATGGTCGTGAGCCGCCCAGGCCTTTACTCCCATGCGCCCCCCTGTAAGAAAGAAGAAAGATATAAGAGGAGATTGATTGGACGAAAAGTCAAGTGGCCAGGTCCTGAGGCTGTAAGTGAAAGCTCAAGTCGCCAAGGTGTCTGTTTGCGGTGCTGCACTCCACAGTGTCATATACAGGGTCAACTGAGTTGCTATTGTTTCAGCTATGCATACTTGTACTACTCACTTCAAGTCCGAAGGAATTTTCACTGCCGTGTGTTAAACCTGCAAGCCAACAGACATCAATCCTAGAGTGGATGTCTGATGCTGATTGAGCAAAGCTAGTTCAGAAGGCTACCAGAAACAAAAGCCAATGGCGGAGGCCTGGCACAGTACTGCAAGTACTATGATACTCATTGATCCAACAACCAGGTGCTATCTTTTCTTACTATTTTCAGCACATATTGTTTTCTTCAAAAGAACGATTACTTTGGTCAATATATTTTTTATATGTAGGATAATTATTCACTACAAAAGGGATTTATACCACGGGTTGCCACCCCGTTGTTCAGTTTATATCCGTCCGTGCCTACGGCCGATTCGTGCGTTCGCACCGGATTACAATGCCTCGGTCGATTCATCTCTCCGAGCCACCTCTGATGTTGTGGTCGTCTCTGTCGTCCATCTTCGCGGCTTGGTCTACGTCAACACACCGGGCTGCACCTGTCTGCATGATCTGTTTATAGAGTATAAAGCTAGTCACTACTCGGGTAGCCCGTTTTTCTTTCAAAAAATTGGAGGCAAATTATCATATACTATCAACCGCCGTGTGCACTGGATGGCTCAATGAGCAGGCGCACAAGTCGCCGCCACTACAGTTTGGTTAACTTCAAATAGCCAGTTGGAAGGAACCATTCGTCGAGTTGCTTACACGGCTCATACAGATCCTTTATGACCCGCCGCAGTCACCTCAACCTTCTGTGGATTCACATCGCGCTATCAACACCAATGGTATACACCTTCTGCTATGATCAAATACGGAGAATCTCAAGACAACTCCTCGAGTTGTCTTAAGACTCGGGGGCTACGATGACATGACTCAGCAAATCTTGCCTATTTTAGCAAATTTCAGAACCCCGGGACGATGGGGGGAAAGATAACCCGGTCCCGGAGGCTACTGCTATATTGATGAAAAGTTAAAGGCCGTCAGAAAATTTCCGGCTTAAAAAGTATATGACAATTACAAAATTTCGGCTCAATGAAGAAGTTCCGGGTCATCAGAAAGGATTCCGGTTCAAAATACGGTTCAAGAGACATCTCTCTCCCATAAAGCGTTGAAGCTCTCAAATATCCGGTTTAAAATCCGGCTCAAGGGAAGTGAGTCTCACGGAAGCTCTCAAATATCCGGTTTACAATCCAGTTCAAGGGAAATCTGTCTCCCACAAAGCTTTGAAGTTCTCAATAAAGAAGTTCACCTCTCGCAAGTCCGAGTTCTCCTAAAAATTGAAGGTTGCCAAAATGAACTTGCTGCCATGATGCGTGGTTCAAACATGGGTATCCTGCCTTATTGGTTTATCATATCATTGTTCACTTGGGGGCTTCCTGCTCATTGAGCATAGCTATGACTACCCTCTTAATCCGGCTATCAAGCCCATATCATAAGAGCACAGCTCTGGTTACCTCGGTAATCCGGCTATCAAGCCCATATCATAAGAGCACAGCTCTGTTTACCTCGGTAATCCGGCTATCAAGCCCATGTCATAAGAGCACAGCTCTGGTTACCTCGGTAATCCGGCTATCAAGAACATATCATAAGAGCACAGCTCTGGTTACCTCGGTAATCCGGCTATCAAGCCCATATCACAAGAGCACAGCTCTGATTACCTCGGTAATTCGGCTATCAAGCCCATATCATAAGAGCACAGATCTGATTACCTCGGTAATCCGGCTATCAAGCCCATACCATAAAGAGCACAGCTCTAGTTACCACGGTAATCCAGCTATCAAGCCCATACTATAAGAGCACAGCTCTGATTACCTCGGTAATCCAGCTATCAAGCCCATACTATAAGAGCATAGCTCTGATTACCTCGGTAATCCAGCTATCAAGCCAATCTTATAACTTCATATGAGCATAGCATTGATTACTTTAGTAATCCGGCTATCAAGCCAAAATTCTAACTTCCTATGAGTATAGCTCTGACCTACTGGGAGGCTTAATGCCTGGGTTAAAGTACCAAACAGAGTCTGTTGCACAACACAACTCAAACATAGGTACCCGGCCTTGATGGTTCAAAATACATCCCTTGGAGGCTCCCTAATTCACAGAACATAGCTTTGATAACCCCTTCTTGGTTTGAAACACCAGTATATTTTTTATTGCGCCACTGGAATCATGCGCTTATAAATCATTGGATTATTGCCCTCATTGGATATGGCAATGTAAACCGGCAGTATGAGCCAATTCTACAGATAAGGTATTCAAATCTTTAATATCCATACTTGGCTAAATTGTCATCAGGATATTGAATGATTGAGGTTTTCATACCGGATTATATTATTCAAATCTTAAATAGCCAACATGGCTCGATTTTTATTATGGTTATCAATAACCAGTATTATGATTGAGGTTTTCAAAGTCGCTTCAGTGCAATGGCTATTATTTTATCAATGTATATAATTTATTCTACAATGGAAGGAATAGTCCCGAGTCGCTGCAGGCTTCCGACCCAGCACTTGGGCGCTACATTATTCAAGTTGATATTATATCAAATATGCAAGTCTCATGTCGCTGCAAGCATCACCATGACACTTGGAGGCTAATGCAAAGTCATTTTTTTGGCCTTATTGAAGACCTGGCTCATTACATCATAATGAGTCGGCCCTTGGGGGCTACCAATTGCTCCTATCAATGAATCAAGGTACACAAGTCTTAATCCATTATATTCAAGGGTCCACTACTTAGTTGGTAAAGCACAAAGCTCTTAACCATGTGGACGTGGGTTCAGGCCCCATGGTGGAGTTACCTCATATGATGTTATTTTCAATGAAGCATGATCATATTTATAAAGTCCCTGCTCATTATTGCATAATGACCCGGCCCTTGGCAGCTACACTGGTTGAAGTTTTTTGAGCATCACGCAATTACAAGTCCCAGGTTGCTGCAAGCATGACAAACCCGGCACTTGGGGGCTACATAATATGGAGTATTCAGTTTTTACTAGTGACTGTGATGAACAACATGGATTTCTTCAAAAGTGGTAGTATTTATATTGAAGCAAGTCTTAAACCATCACTTTGTTCTGCTCAAGACTTGCGGGCTATAGGTAATATGGATATAAGGGAGAAAACTCTTCAAATTATCCATTTTGAGTAAACCAGATTGACCCGATGTCTGCAACAATTATGACCCGGCGTCAGCAACAAATTATGACTTGGCATCATCTGTTTATAACCGGCAATTTTGGTAATGATAAAACTGGCAAGTTTTACATCTTCAAGACGGCTGAAAGTCAGATGAGTATTTCAAGACTAATATTTTTTTAAGCCGGTGCTTTGGAAACCGATTCAAGTGGATTATTTCTTACAATATTTCTCTACAAGAGACCAATGTCAACAAATTGACTCTGAAGCTGGTTTATTGACCCAGATTTCTTAACAAAAGTATCTGGATTTTTTTCCATTCACAAAGTTTGAACATATCTACTAAAGGAGATTTACTATGAGTTCATGGGCCTGTATCAAGAAGGAAATGACAAGGACTTAAAGATGATCAGAGCCGGTTTACAAGAATTTTTAACCCGGAGTACAACTTGTCAAAGTTGTTCTTGTGTTTTTTTTGTCGGCGTTCTGGGAACATGGGTCCCGAGACTTGCCTGCCTGCGGCGTGGCTCAGCGGTGGCCCAGTACGGCCCGTCCTCATCAACCCAAGTTCAAGACCCTCGTGAGGGGCCAAGGCTCGTGGGGCAAGGCCTCCTCGGGGGCGGCCTCACCAGGCAGGCTCGCGAGGAGGCGGAGAGATCAAGGCAAGGGATACCTCGCGAGGTGCTCGTGACACAAGCCATGACGATAAAGACCAGGTGGGCGCCAGCCTGTGCAATGTCCTCGTTTCCTCTTTGGTGCAAAGGAGGCAAGCGCAGGCACGGAGTACCAAGGCATCAAGCAAAGGTTTCCATATCAGTGCAACAAGACCAAGATTAGCAGGACGGTAGGATGAAGGTCACCGTGGAGCCCAAGTCGGCATCGTCGCCAGTGCCTTTGGCAGTCGAAGACCAACTTTAGTCAGGATAGCTTGTACTAGCTGTCCCCCTTCAAAATGGCCGTTGTTGGCTCCCTTCCCGCTCAATATTTGGGAAGAGGACCAGGGCCTCTATATATAGAGATAGCCACCAGAATAGAGGAATCAGATCCTTCCCTAGTAGAGCACCGCACCAGCTCAAGAACATCCCTCGCGAGGCTGTTCTTCCTCTGTACTGTTCATCATCGGCCCCAGAAGCAATCCACCACACCACACACTGGATTAGGGTATTACACCACAATGGTGGCCCGAACTAGTATAAACCTCGTGTCCCTTGTGTTGTTCATCGTGCTAGCTTAGAATCACGGCGAGGTTTTGGGGCGTGGATCGGTAGGGAGAAGATCTTCGGGCGCACCCTAGAGTTCGAACGTTAAGGGTTTTGCCGGAACCCGATATCCGACATTTGGCGCGCCAGGTAGGGGTGTGCCGGAATCTTCTTTCCACTGTTCTGCGTTCCATCGCTTCGTCGCATCCATGGCAGACGCTCGCCGAGCTCGTGCTGAGCGTCGGGCTGCTCTCGCCGCCTGCGTCGCCCAGACGGCTCCCGTCAGTGGGCCTCCTCGTCGTTCTCCGTCGCCTGCCACCAATGCCGCCACCGGCCCGGCGGGAAACGAGCAGCAAGCATCATCGCTGCATCCCTTGGTGCGGCGGGAAGGCCGCATCGCCACACCATCCCTAACTCTAGCTGGTTCGTTGTCTCACGCTCATCGCGCCCCCACGGACATGCAGGCCGTGTTGCTCCTGGCACGTGAGCTCCTGCACTACCTCCCCGTCGACGACCTCTACGATGAGTGGCTCGCTCGCATCACCGAGCTTGTCAGTGCCGCAGGGGGCTCTCCTGCATCGTCCCTCTCGCTACCTCGCCCTCCGTCCTGCATGGGCGATGCGGCTCAGGGGGTGCCTCCGCCACCTCCTCTCCAAGAAGGCGCCCTGGCTCCAACGCACGCAGCCCCTGGACGAGACCCATCGCGTCCAGCACCCAGGCGACAAGAAAGGAGCTTCCAAGAAATCCCTCGACCCCAAGAAGGCGCTCGCGTGCTCCCTGCTCCAGCATGGCAAGACAGCATCCCTGCACCGGCACGTCAAGACCCTGTTCTACCCCTGGCAGCGGCACGCGAGAACCATCAAGAGCAAGCCCCGCGTCTGCAAAAGGCTCCGGTGGCCACGGCAGGTTGCCGCGCCTTCACCACCGAGCTATGCAGCGTCGCCTGGCCAGGCAAGTTCAAGCCGGACCTGCCTCCTCGCTACGATGGCACTGCCGACCCCGCGGAGTTCCTGCAGCTCTACGAGCTGGGCATCGAGGCGACCAATGGAGACGAAAAGGTCATGGCAAACTGGTTTCCCATGGCGCTCAAGGATGGTGCCCGCACCTGGCTCCTTGACCTGCCTCCCGGCTCGATCTCCTCTTGGGATGAGATGCGCAGCCATTTCATCGCCAACTTCCATGGCACTTGCGACCATCCTCCGGTCGTGGGTGACCTGCGCCGCGTCAAGCAGCAGCCTGGAGAGACCCTGCAGAAGTACATCCAGCGCTTCAACAGCGCTCGCCTCAAGACTCCCAAGGTGACTGAGGAGGCCATCATCTCACCGTTCTCCGATGGCATCCGTGACATCAAGATGAAGGAGGAGCTTGCCATCCATGAGGACCTGTGCACATCTCTGGAGTTGTTCAACCTGGCGACCAAGTGTGTGCGAGCTGAGGAGGGGCGCCTCTCCCTCCTCGAGCTTCCAGCTGCTGACCCAGAAGAGAAGAAAGCTAAGGCCAAGGACGTGAAGCTCAAAGGAGCAGCCGTACTCGCGGCAGAACCAGACACGAAGCGCGGCAAGGACCAGCCAGAGTTGTCCAAGGGCAACCGATTCTGCGCCTACCACAACCTCTACACCCACAACACCAACCAATGCCAGGAGCTCAGAGCCGTTCGAGAAGGACACATCGGTCGATGCCCCGAGCGTAACGATCGGGGCTATGGCCGAGGAGGAGGAAGAGGTGGAGGACGATGGGACGATTGAGGCCCTCGCCAGGAGTGGCATCATCGACCTGGCGAGGATCACTGGCAGGACCAGCCTCGCAAGGGGGCTTGGAGGGATCAGCCTCGCGAGGATTGCCCGCAGGGCAACGCAGGTCTTCTTCCTCTACCACCACCACCAACAAGGAATGATGACCACCACCAGGACGAGGGGGATGGGGGCTTCCAGGAGCCACGTGCTATCGCTTGCATCCTGGGCGGTGCCCAGGCCCCAGCCTCTCAGTGCATCTTCAAGCAGTTTGCTCGGCAGGTGAATGCAGTCCTCCCCAAGCTCGAGGCCACGCGTCCGCTCGGGTGGTCCACATGCGCCATCACTTTCAGCTCAGCATGTCAACTCAAGTGTGCGTCCACAGCTGGCATCCTCCCAATGCTCTGTTCCCCAGTCATCAGCAATGTCCAAGTTACCAGGACCCTCATCGATGGCGGCGCAGGACTCAATGTTCTGTCCGTCGAGACGTTCAACAACCTTCAAGTGTCATATGATCAACTTCAGCCAACCAAGCCTTTCTCAGGAGTTACTGATGGCTCCACCACTCTGATAGGGTAGGTTTGCCTTCCTGTCACTTTCGAACAGCGCAAGAACTACCGCACTGAGCTCATCGACTTCGATGTTGCCCACATTCTCCTGCCATACAACACCATCCTCGGGTATCCAGCCCTGGCCAAGTTCATGGCGGTGAACCAGCATGGCTACAATGTCCTCAAGATGCCGGGAAGTGGCGGAAGCATCACAGTCCCCTGCAGAGAGAAGGATGCGGTGTGCTCCCTCGAGCACGCCTTCCAAGCTGCATCAATCGAGGACCCAGACAGCAGGGATGAGAACCCTCCTGAGGCAGTCCCCAAGAAGAAGAAGACATCGCCCAGCTCAAGGCCTCAGGAGGTTGGCATCTCCGGAGGTGCCGCGTAAGGATCTGCGCATGTGCAAGGGGCGCCTCCCTCCATTGCATAGGAAGGCGCGCCCGGTGCCCTCCTCGGGCAGGGCTCGGGGGCTCTCTTTTGGAGGGACTCAAACTTTGCCAAGATCACAAGGGAGGCGCTCGGGCACCACTTGGAGGCGTGCTTTGTGGCATGTTTCCCTCAGGAAGGCACGGGGCAAGGAAAGCCCAACCCTCAGGAGTTCATCACCAAGACCGCTCAGGAGCTGCAGGAATCAGGAGTCATACGCAGCGATCACCGTCTGCCTGGCATAGCTCCCCATTCAGGCGAGGATGGCGTGTTGTGCGTTTGCATCGACTACCCAGGGCTCAACCGAGCCGCTTCTCAGTAGTGCTTCTGGCCTTCGTGCGTGGGACGTTGCGAGGGTCCGCCGCACAGCTACGTTCGCATGCCTTTAGGCCTGCTAAATGCGACTGCCACTCACCAGCATCGTCTGCGAAGCATTCTGGCGGCTCAGGAGGCCGGGCACCATGCGGTCCTGGCGGAGATGGAGATGGTCATCGAGGAACCGCCCGTACCCCCAGAGCCTCCCAAGGCTCAGGGCTCCGGTGGCTCGTGAGGATCGGCCTCTTCATCACGCAGCTTCAGCACCCCCTCTACAATGGTACCAGGTGACATCTTTCAAGTTCATTTCAGCTGGGAGCGCCCTCAGGGCTGCATCATTCCCAGGTCGCGTGGGTTTGTCCCTTCGGTATATATCCCTTTTTCTTATGTCTTTAGTTTACCTTGCTGGGGGCACCCCTCGGCCTGCATCATCCCCAAGCCGCTCGGGTCTCACCCAGTGGCATATATCCTTCCTGCATCTATCTAAGCTGATTTGCCTTTCATGCTTAACCTGCCTATGATAATCGCCTGCTCGATTGACACCTACCTTTGGAGGCGCTCGCGCTGGCACGGCGCTTGTGCATGGGTCCGTCCCTGCAACGTCGATAAATCTGAGTGATTGAGCTCTGGCCCGCAGCAGCCCCGCAAGCGTCACCTCATCAGGCCCTCAGTGTCCTCACCACCCTCTCGAAGCAACCAATGGCCGGCCGGCAATCGTAATGGCAACCCCTGCTTCTTTCGTATTGATTTACAGGAACCTCTTGAGGTCAACAGCGGGTGGCACCACGAGCTCTCTCTTTCTGTAACGCCCCGGATACAACTTTCCATATTCGTAACTCCGACTCTTGCCATTTCCGGCTATGTGAGTTATTATTTCCTCCGTGGTTGGGTTTTTGTCTATTGTTTTGCATTTTGTTCTTGTTATGCATCTCATCTCATGTCATCATTTGCATTGCATCAGCATCGTTTTCATAAAACTTGCATCCGCTCGTAGTTGCCGTGTCCCCCCTTGCTTTTGTTGGCCGTTCCAGACCAATCAGGGTTTCGCTTCCCTCTTGACCGTGACCACCTAACCTCTCTTGCCAGCTCGCAGCCCCCTCGCGCGCGCGTCCGAAACTCCCCCGAACCCGACCCGAGCGGTCATGACCAATGGGTCCGAATCATCCCCAAAACATCTTTGGTTTCTTATTTGAACTCTCCTAGCCTATCTATTCCGAACCTTTGATCTCGATCGGACGTCTGCGTTCTGTCCAAATCTTGCTCTTCTAAGCCCACCTAGTTGTTGCACATTTCGGAGTCGTCTGATCTCGGTCGGAGGGCTCCAAACGGCCCTCGGTCACCCCCTCCTACTATATATGGACACCCTACTCCTCCATTTTCGGAAACCCTAACCCCTAGCCCTTCTTCCCCACTGCCCCGCCGCCACTTGGCGCGCAGCCACCGGTCGCGCCGCCAAGCACGCGCCCTGTCTCCCTCCTCGCGCAGGGCCCGCGGAACCCAGATCGAGGCCCTGGAAGCCCATCTGTGCCCAAACCATGCCGCCGCCCGCTCCTCCCGTCGCTCGAACCCTCCACCCGAGTGCCTCCTCGTCCCAATCCATGTGCGCCTCACCGGAGTCCGGCCGCCGGACCAGCTCGTCGGAGCTCTCAACGCCGAGGACCTCCTCCTCGCACCCTCTCTCTTTCTTCCTCTGCCGTTTCCTCTCTCTCACACATCTCTCTCTGCAGGAGACTAGCAGCTATGGACAGCCCCAGGAGCTCCTTGCAGCCGCCTGGATCTGGCATCTCGCCGGAGAATGCCGTCCTCGCCCAGATCCAGCCGCCCCTGCTTCCCGTCGTGCCTCCCCACCTTGGATCCGGTCGTCCCCGCGACGTCCCTCGCCTCGCCGCCCCTTCGCCTCGCTCGCCGGAGCTCTGCTCCAGGCGCCGCCCGTAGCTCTGCATCGATCAGAGGACGAGCGCCTCGAGCCCGCTCACCCGTGTTGACCGCGGCCACTCCAGCGCCTGGGCCAGCAGCCTCCAAGGCCCAGCCTCCTCCTCGGCCTGTCCTCAGCCGCCTCCATCGATCTGGGCCTAGCCCAGCTAGGTGAGCAGCCCAGCGCCCAACAGTTTCAGCCCAGTAGTGTTTTTTTCCAGTCTCTGCGAATTTGTCTATTTAACCAGAGTATTACAGATTTACAGAAAAGGCCTTGCACATCATGCATATAATAACTAATTAACCGTGCATGGGATTAAAATGTTTCAAACATGTAAAATGCTTAGAATTTTGTGTAGATTAATAATTTGCCACTTTCATCCATGTTTAAAATGTTTAAAATATTGTTTGTTTAAATTTGCTTAAATGCCATGTTAAAATGATTTTATTTCATAACTAAATAACCGTAACTCGGAATTAAATGTACTTTATATGTAAACGGGGTGGAAAATGCCTAGTTTAACATGGTGCACTTAATTTTGCTGTTTAACATCATTAAAATTGTGTTTAGGGCAGAACAGTACCAAATTCGATTATTGCTCATGAGGATTTTCCGGAATTGTTGTTTGTTACTTCCGACCTCATTTAAACTTGCCTAAATCGGTAGTTTCATTATGCTTCACCTCTTGCCATGATTAACAACATTTAATATTGTCGGGTACATAAACGAGAGAGAACTAAATACTTGATGTGGTGTTTTGCCAATATGCAACTCGTTGCATATTGAGCTCCACTTAACTTGTAGTATTGTCTGTTGCACTTTGCCATGCCATGCCTCATTAAACCGGACATGCATCATACTTGTTTGTGCATCATGCCATGTTTATGCTTGTGCATTTACCATGCTGTTTGTTTCTTTCCGGTGTTGCTTCTTAGTTCTAGTAATGTTGCGATTGTGAGGATTCGTTCGTCTACGCTTGGTTCATCTTCGTGGCTTCATCCGTTCGTCTTCTTCGTGGACTCGTTCTTCTTCCTTGCGGGATTTCAGGCAAGATGACCGCTACCCTGGATCTCACTACTATCATTGCTATGCTAGTTGCTTCGTTCTATCGCTATGCTGCGCTACCTATCACTTGCTCTTCAAGCCTCCCAACTTGCCATGTCAGCCTCTAACCTTTTCACCCTTCCTAGCAAACTGTTGCTTGGCTATGTTACCGCTTTTGCTCAGCCCCTCTTATAGCGCTGTTAGTTGCAGGTGAAGTTGAAGATTGCTCCATATTGGACAGGATTATGTTGGGATATCACAATATCTCTTATATTATTAATGCATCTATATACTTGGTAAAGGGTGGAAGACTCGGCCTTATGCCTGGTGTTTTGTTCCACCCTTGCCGCCCTAGTTTCTATCATACCGGTGTTATGTTCCCGGATTTTGCGTTCCTTACGCGGTTGGGTGATTTATGGGACCCCCTTGACAGTTCGCTTTGAATAAAACTCCTCCAGCAAGGCCCAACCTTGGTTTTACCATTTGCCTCACCTACCCCTTTTTCCCTTGGGTTTCCGGAGCCCGAGGGTCATCTTTATTTTAGCCCCCCCGGGCCAGTGCTTGTCTAAGTGTTGGTCCGAAACAGAGCCCTTTGCAGCGCCCCCTTAGGGAAACTTGAGGTCTGGTTTTAGTTGTACGGATTGCTCATCCGGTGTTGCCCTGAGAACGAGATATGTGCAGCTCCTATCGGGATTGTCGGCGCATCGGGCGGCTTCGCTGGTCTTGTTTTACCATTGTCGAAATGTCTTGTAAACAGGGATTCCGAGACTGATCGGGTCTTCCTGGGATAAGGTATATCCTTCGTTGATCGCGAGAGCTTATCATGGGCTAAGTTGGGACACCCCTGCAGGGTATAAACTTTTGAGAGCCGTGCCCGCGGTTATGTGGCAGATGGGAATTTGTTAATGTCCGGTTGTAGATAACTTGACACCAGATCCGAATTAAAACACATCAACCGCGTGTGTAGCCGTGATGCTCTCTTTTCAGCGGAGTCCGGGAAGTGAACACGGTTTTGGGTTATGTTTGACGTAAGTAGGAGTTCAGGATCACCTCTTGATCATTGCTAGCTTCACGACCGTTCCGCTTGCTCTCTTCTCGCTCTTATTTGCGTATGTTAGCCACCATATATGCTTAGTCGCTGCTGCAACCTCACCACTTTACCCCTTCCTTTCCCATTAAGCTTTGCTAGTCTTGATACCCATGGTAATGGGATTGCTGAGTCCTCGTGGCTCACAGATTACTACAACAATAGTTGCAGGTACAGGTTATGTGATGATCATGACGCGAGAGCGATGTTTGCTTGTTTTGGAGTTCTTCTTCTGCTTCTTCTTCGATCAGGGGATAGGTTCCAGGTCGGCAGCCTGGGCTAGCAGGGTGGATGTAGTTTGAGTTTCTGTTTGTGTTTCGTCCGTAGTCGGATGGTGCTCTTATGTAAGATGATGTTTTGTTCGTGTGGCTTTGTATGCCTCTTGTATGTATCCCCATCTATTATGTAATGTTGATGTAATGATATCCACCTTGCAAAAGTGTTTCAATATGCGGTTCTATCCTTGGTGGGACTTTCGAGTCTCTTTAGGATAGTATCGCATATTGGCCGTGACACTTTCTTTCCCGCACGACCTGCTTGCATGTTAAAAGGGTGGCTCCTGAGCATGCGACTTGGGAGCTCTTACTGGCTCTCCAGCCCTCACCCCCTGGCCTTGTCCACGGCATCGCGACCTGGCATACCAGTGGCGACTGAGCTCGCTCGAGGGCCGGGACCTGAGGACGTAGAGCACTAAGGAGAGCGTAGGGAAGAGAAGAGAAGCTCATGAGGGGCTAACCCAGTTGCACCCCAGCCGCCAATGTCCAAGTCCGGCACAACGCAAAGGAACGATTCTATGCTTTCGAGATAAGTCTCGCCCCTGGAATAGCTAATTGATGCGACATAAAACCTCCACTTGATGCGGCTCTGTAACAACGACATCACCTTCCTTTCTCATATTTCGACGGCTGCTTGTGCGCTAAAGGGGACCTCCAGAGCATCGCACCTCAGGGGCTCTTACTAGACCTCGGGCCGCTCACCTCCTGGCCCTGACCACGGCATCGCGACCTAGCATACCAGCAACGGCTGAAGCCTGCCTGGGGACCGGGACCTGTCAGCATAGAGCACCAAGTCGTCGCGAGGTTAGAAAGGGGGAGCCAAGCCAGAACAGGACAAGCATTTGCACCGCTTCATAATAAGGATAATATCAACAAAAGACATTGCGGACCCTTTACATGCCCTCACGGGGTGTTTTCTCGATTCCTCACAAGGAACAAAAGGTGTGAATCCTAAGGAGCCCTAACTACACGCGCCTCCGTGGCCAACGCCATCATCAACAGTGGGCCAGGGGAGGCCGACGCCAACTGTTGGGGATATACCCCGCGGTGTAAACCGGCCGGAAATATAATCCGGCCGGACTTGGCAACTCACTAATGACCCGCCCTAACTGGACGACACACTAAGTGACCCGCCCGATCCTGGCAACTTATGGGTAACCTGGCAAGCGGATCAGAGGAGCGACAAGACCCGGGGGCCCAGGAGGCTCAAGGCCCAGAAGGCCGGCTTACGTTATGGTAGGCCGGCTTAAGAGGAAAGGCGTGAGGAATATCTCCCTCACAAGGAATCAAGACCCGGACTTGTATCCGGCTTGTAGTAGAAGATAGGCTAGTCCTAATCCTATTTGGACTCCACATGTAACCCGCCCCTCTAACTTATATAAGGAGGGGCAGGGCACCCCAAAGAGGGAGATGAAAAACAAGAAACAATGTCTAGGGCTAGACACAAAGAGGAGAGCCGGCTTACGGCGACTCTCTGATGAGCATAATGAGATCTAGCCACAAACAGCATGTAGGGCTATTACCGGATGATGTTTCCCGGGGCCCGAAGCTGTCTAAATCCTTGTCTTGTATGTTGCATCTCTTGTCTCGATCAACCCCTCTCAAGCTACCACATAGATGCGTTGGCCTCGCGACTAAGTCCTGACACTAAGGACATCTGTCGTGTTAATTCCACGACACCAACCCCATCCAGATCAGCCATGCCGGCGTCTGGATGCATCTGCCTTGCTCCGAGCACGGCGCGAGCTCGGGGGCATGTAGCTGTCCTCGCTCGTCTTCGGAGTCACGAAGATCTCGGGAGAGTCGCTGGACTCCCAAGCATCACCACTGCTGCCAGAGGAGCCGTTGGGGAAGCGGGTGGTAGGCCTAGCCCTTGCCACATTGATGTCTGGTTGCCTCCTCTGGGGCAGCACTCCAGCCGGCGGCCTTCTACATCGAAGACCTTGAAGAGCATCAAGGAGAAGTCATCATATTCGAAATGAATCACGAGCGCGCCCCTTCTTCGGAAGATCCGGGCGATCTCGCCCCAGCCTCGGGTCTTGTAGACCTTGCCCGGAGCGACGACTTCTACCTCCGGTCCGGTCGCCGGAGTACCGCAGTTGGCGTGCTGCAACCAAAGCTTGAGAGGCCCCCTCGACGGCATCTTGAAGGCGAAGAATGGAGGGAAGCGAATCTAGGAGCGTGGAGGCATGGCGGCATGGAGCACGAGCTCGCGAGAGGAGTCCGCGACGTGGACTCTAGGAGCAACTGCGCGCACCGCCATGGCTCGTCGACCTCGCCTGCGGCGCGAACGGTGTCGCTTGTCGGCCCTTTCTCCAGGGCCCTCGGCCCGGGCTTACAGGGGGAGCGGGAACCCAGGAGTTGGCCGCTCGCACCAAGGCCTCATCATCTCTGGCCTTGCAACCTCGTCGCAGCGGCTGGGGACCAGCCGTTTCTTCGGCGGGAGTGGGTCAGGCCCCTCCCGGGGGCCTTTCCTTTCTCTTCGGCTGAGAACCGGCGGATCGGTGCCATTGGCGTCGAGAGCAGAGGAGGAGCAAGGGAGAAGAAGCAGGCAGAGCAAGAAGAGATGGGCAATGGGGGCTGACGCCTCTCTGTACTTAGTCTCGAGGAGGCCAACCGTCGGCCTCCATGATCGCAGGTAATCATGACTCTTTTTGCATGCAGCAGGGACTCGTCAAATCGAGCAGTTGCCGAGGGAGCGTGGGGAAGCGGAGACGGCCACCTCCAATCAGCCGCCACGCGGCGACAAAGTCCGCGGGCTGTTGGGGCCAGCGGCGCTCCGCACTTCCCCTTTGGCTTCGTTTCTAAGCCAAGTCAGAGCGCGCCTTGGGCCTGGGGGCTACTGTCGGTGTTCTAGGAACGGGGGTCCCCAGACTTGCCTACCTGTGGCCTGCGGCGTGGCTCAGCGGTGGCCTAGTACGGCCTGTCCTCATCAACCCAAGTTCAAGACCCTCGCAAGGGGCCAAGCCTCGTGGGGCAAGGCCTCCTCAGGGGCGGCCTCACTAGGCAGGCTCGCGAGGAGGCGGAGAGATCAAGGCAAGGGGTACCTCGCAAGGTGCTCGTGACGCAAGCCATGACGATCAAGACCAGGCGGGCGCCAGTCTGTGCAGTGTCCTCGTTTCCTCTTTGGTGCAAAGGGGGCAAGCGCGGGCGTGGAGTACCAAGGCATCAACCAAAGGTTTCCATATCGATGCAACAAGACCAAGATCAGCAGGACGGCAGGACGAAGGTCACCGTGGATCCCAAGACGATGTCATCGCCAGTGCCTTTGGTAGTCGAAGACCAACTTTAGTCAGGATAGCTTGTACAAGTTGTCCCCCTTCAAAATGACCGTTGTTCGCTCCCTTCCCGCTCAATATTTGGGAAGTGTACCAGGGCATCTATATATACAGATAGCCACAACAGTAGAGGAATCAGATCCTTCCCTAGTAGAGCATCGCACCAGCTCAAGAACATCCCTTGCGAGGTTGTTCTTCCTCTATACTATTCATCATCGGCCCCAGAGGCAATCCACCACACCACACACTGGATTAGGGTATTACACCACAACGGTGGCCCGAAACAGTATAAACCTCGTGTCCCTTGTGTTGATCATCGTGCTAGCTTAGAATCACGACGAGGTTTTGGGGCGTGGATCGGTAGGGAGAAGATCTTCGTGCGCACCCCAGAGTTCGAACCTTAAGGGTTTTGCTAGATCCCGATATCCGACAGTTTTATAGGATCAGTTTAACATGGATAAATCCAAATGAAACTAGGGGCTAATGTCGGGGATATACCCCGTGGTATGAACCGGTCGGAAGTATAACCTGGCCGGGCTTGGCAGTTTACTTGAGACCCGGTGGACACTTGGCGATTCACTGGCGACCCACCCTGACCAGACGGTTTACAAGCAACCTGCCTGAACATTATGACGCACTGGTAACCTGGGGGACGGCGGACGGATGACAAGGCCCAAGGCCCAGAAGGCCGGTTTATGTTAATGGTGGGCTGGTTTAAGAGGAAAGGCATGAGGAATATTTACCTTACAAGGAGTTAAAACCCAAACTTGTATCCGGTTTGTATTAGAAGGTAGACTAGTCCTAATCCTAATAGGACTCCACATGTAACCCACCCCTCTAACTTATATAAGGAGGGGCAGGGCACCCCAAGAGGGAGGGGGGAAAGAATCTGAAGGGTTAGACACAACTAGGAGAGCCGGTTTACGGCGACTCCCTCGTGATGATAATGAGACCTAGCCTCAAACAGCATGTAGGGTTATTACCGGATAATGTTTCCCGGGGCCCGAAGCTATCTAAATCCTTGTCTTATGTGTTGATCCATCTTGTGTTTCTCGATTCCGACCAACCCCTTCAAGCTACCGCGTAGATGTGTTGGCCTCACGACTAAGTCCTCACACTAGGACATCTGCCGTGACTATTCCATGACACTGATGCACCTAGTCCTTCTAAAAAGAAAAAGAAGAAGAAAAATAATAGGACTTTGCCTGCCTCTAGTGAACTTGAAATAGAAAAAACTCTTGATAATGATAATGAAGTTTCTATCTCTGATGCTGAAATTCAATCTGGCAATGAACACTCACCATCTGATAATGAAAAAGATAATGATGAGGTTCATGAAGACACTCAACCAAATGACAAAGAACCACATAATGATGTTGAGATAGAACCAGTTGTTGATCTTGATAACCCAGAACCCAAGAATAAAAGATATGATAAAAGAGACTTTCTTGCTATAAAATACAATAAGGAAAGAGAACGATGGGTTCAAAAGCCTATGCCCTTTCCACCTAAATCAACTAAAAAGAAAGATGATGAAGAATTTGAACGCTTTGCTGATATGCTGAGGCCAGTTTTTCTGTGAACTCGCTTAACTGATATGTTAAAAATGCCTCCTTATGCAAAGTATATGAAAGACATCATCACCAAATAGAGAAAAATCGGAAGCTGAAATCTCCACTATGCTTGCTACTTACACTTTTAAAGATGGAGTACCTAAAAAACTTGGAGATCCGGGAATACCAACTATACCTTGCTCCATTAAAAGAAACTATGTGAAAACTGCTTTATGTGATTTGGGAGATGGTGTTAGTGTTATGCCTTTCTATTTATGTAAAAGACTTGATTTGAATAAACTCACGCCTACTGAAATATCTTTGCAAATGGCTGATAAATCAACTGCCATACCTATCGGTATTTGTGAGGATGTGCCCGTTGTAGTTGCTAATGTCACTATTTTGACTGACTTTGTTATACTTGAGATGCCCGAGGACGACAACATGTCGATTGTCCTTGGTAGACCCTTCTTGAATACTAGAGGGGCTGTTATCGATTGCAATAAAAGCAAGGTCACTTCATATCAATGGTAATGAGCATACGGTGCACTTTCCGAAAAAACAATTCCAAGTGAATGGTATTAATGTTATTGAAAAATCTTCGACAATCACTATTGGAAGTTTTAAACTACCTCTACCTATTGTTAAAAATAAATATGAAATGTTTATTGTTGGGGACATTCATATCCCCATTGAGGTAACTTAGTGATTTATGAAAGTTCTTCGGTTTCATGCTAATTGAAAGTGGTTGTTAATAGGACTTGATCAACCTTATTAATGGATCATTTTAAGAGGTATGAAGTTGATGAATTTAGTAAGCACTACCTTGTGTCCCTGCCTTTTTCTGTTGTTTATTAGTTAAATGAAATAAAATGCCATGCTTTATCTCTTTTATGAGTTTTCCGTGCAATAAAAAATGACCCAAAAATAAAAGTTCTTAGAATGCTCTGAAAATCTGATAAGGTTTTTTTCTGAATATTTCTGAATTTCTGGTGCAAATAATATCAGAGGGAGGTGCACTAGGTGGGAACAACCCACCTAGGCGCGCCAGGACCCCCAGGCGCCCCTGGTGGGTTGTGGTCCCCACGTGCCCCCCCTCACTTACTTCTTCTTCCCACATCACTCCATTCATCAAGAAAAAAATCACTATCACTCACTCTCTCTCTCTCTCTCTCTCTCTCTCTCGTGTTCTTGCTCCCAAAACCGCGGATTTCGATCTCTTTGGTCGAAGCTCCGTTTCCGAAATTGTTTCAGGGATTTGTTGCTTGGTATGTAACTCCTCCATGTGTCCAATTAGTTTGTGTTTTAGTGCTTTATATTTAGAACAAATAGCTACTCTTGGTGTTGCTGTAGATGAGCTTGCATGTTGAATTCTTAGAGTTCTAAGTACTTTGAATTCTTGCTATGGCCTTTATACATCTCTATGAGTAGTTGCTATCAATTTTGGCGAGTTTTGTTGAGAAAAAATTTGTAGACTAAAAATTTCAGAATTTTGTTCATAGGAAAAGGATGAGTTTCTTTAGGAAGTTTCCTTCCAATAAGAAATCCAAGGGGGTTATTGGGTAGTCATCTGACAATGATCTCCATACCTCGAGGTTGGCGGAGCTGTGGCCGTGTGAATGGCTGCATAATGCGTTCATGGAAGAGGCGGGAATCCTCCAAGAGTTCAACCAATATGCAGCTAATGCCGGCCTCACCGACTTCATCGCAGCTGAATGCGAATAGTATCATCTACTCACAAATTTCTTTGTGCAAAATTTTCATTTCCATTCTAGGAATAATCCCCCTGAGGTGTCATTTAATCTATATGCTGAAAACTGCTAGATCCCACTTACTGAATTTTGTGACATATGCATGCTTCCTTCTGATGGTGAACTGGTAGAGCCTAGGCCCTTAGAGTTCGACAGTTTTTACCGTACTCTGATAGTGCGGGATGAGAGAGGAGTATCGGGCACCACTACAGTTAGCTTGTAGTTTCCTGTTGTGCATTATTTTGCCTTATTTATTGCAAAGTGCTTGCTAGCGAGAGAGAAGGTGGGTTCACTTAGCGCCCTAGATTTTGCTATTTTGCATCGTGCACTTTATGGCGACAACACTTATAGCTTGGGAGCTATTGTGGCACGTCGCCTTCACCTTAACAGATTCAAGGGTAAAATACATGGGGGCATTTAAGCTACTCGTTGGGCGACTCACTTCAATGTGCAGATACGCCAACATGATCAACCCTTGACCAAGGTTTACCTAGATAGAGCATCTATGAAGGACCATCAGTTTCTTGCTGCTGATTACCCTGATATTGACTTGCCTTACAATTTAGTTTTCAGTGAGAAAACTCGTGATATTATTCCCTTGCCTGCACCTGCTTTGCTTGATTATGTTGCCAGGAACGGATACAAGATTATGCATGAGGACATTGTCGCTTACCGGAACAACCTGGTTGCGGCATAGGTGGAGCCTCAGCAGTGCGACCCTATGGTGCCTGCTCCCCAGCACTTCAACATTGGACCTCATGGCTTCTTCGATGGGTGATTACCAAGTTAGGCCAAAATCCTAAGCTTGGGGGACTACATATTTCCACCGACATTACATTCATGTTCACATATTTCATTCCGGTTGTCGGTGTCCACACTTTTTCATTGTATCATCCATGTTTAATTTTGTCACGTCCCTAGTTTTGGTTTGCTCTGGGCTAGCTAGTCATGTGTTGCATGATGTTTAAATTGCTTTTAAACCTGAAATGGGGATTGATCCAAACCCTAGCACCAAATGAATTCAAATAGGATCAAATAAAATCATTTACAATGAATCCAAAATGCCCTTTGGAATTGTTCATGACTTTTGATAAAGGTGAAAACATTTGCCAAAAATGATGCAAATATGTTTAGGTCATCCTGGATTTTTGAATTAAATCATATGTATTTGGATTGGGCATTTAAATTCTATAAATAAGTTTAAATGCTTCAAAAATTCTGAAAACGGATGAGGGCCTCTGAAATAATTCAGTTACTGCCCACAAATATTTTCAGGATTTATAGTTGGTTTGGTACTATAACAAAATCAGAAACAAACTACAAAATTAGAAAAAGAAAAACAGAAATAGAAAGAGCAGGAACCATACCGGCCAGCCCACTTACCTAGCGCCTACTAGTTCGGCCCAGCCCAGCTGGCCGACGCCAGTCGTTGTCTCCACCGCCTAGAAGGACGTAGCGCGCATGGTCGCCGCTGCGCGCGCCAGCTTCTGCTTCCACCATGATGTCCCGACTCTTCTGAACGCGCCAGGACCACGCCCAACGACCTCTCTCCCCTCCCCCTCACTCGCTGCTCTCTCTCCCCTTCTCTGTTTCTATTGCACGCAGCCACCAAGCAGAGCTTGCCGCCGCTGTTCTCTGCTCGCGTGGCCACCGGCCGTCCCTCGACCAACAAACAAGTCCATTGTCTCTGCCTTGTCCCTTTCTACCTCTCCGTCAAGCCAGGCGTTGCCGGACGCCCTACTGCCTCGCCATCGACCCGTCTTCTCCATGCACGGCCGCCGGATGCCGCTTGTCGCTTCACCGACTCCGATGCCTCCCCAAGCCCACTGATCTGCGCATCGACCCCCAGTGAGCTTCGTCTTCGTTTCCCCCCTACTTCCCTGGTCGCGCTCTCCCGCTAGCTGACCTCGTTGTCCTACCAGTAACTTCGACCGTCGCGGTTGTCGTCGTCACCGTTACGGTGGGCCAACGTCACGTGTGAGAACGTGGTCGAGCTTCTGCTGCCCTGTAGCTACCGCCTGTGCTCTCCATTCGCTCGAACGTGAGCTGCAGCCCACGCCCGCGCTACCCCGTAGCTCCGGCCGCCGCATACCTCACCGTCGGCGCCATTTCTGGCCATTTTAGGTCGCATCGCTTGCACCTCTGGATGTGCGCGAGCGCCAGGAACCCACAGAGCCTCTCCACATGGTGTTTGGTCGCGGGAGGGCGAAAACCGAGCTGTTCCGCCATCACAGACCTCGCCAGCGGCTTAACGCCGGCCTAACCGTGTTTTAATTAGAGCTAATGATCTCTCTGTGCCACTGACTGTGGGCATGGCACCTGCTAATGAATTTAGTTTAGGTTAGTTTAATTTGTGTTAACACTATGTCTAAGACACGTGGGTCCTGCAGGTCAGGTTTGACCTTGACCTGGTTAGTTGACCGCTGACGTCACACCGACGCTAGGCTGACGAAGTAAATCCTTTTCTGGATTTGTTCTAATTCGAAACAACCAGAAATTCTAGAAATAGTATAAACTTCAAAAATTCATATAAAATCAACCGTAAATCTAAATGAAATAATTTATATATGAAAAATTATCAAAAAAGTCATATCTATCTGTCTGTACCACTTTGATGCATGTTAGAACAACTTATGACTACTGTTTAGGGCAAATCAAATAAATGGCATTTTAATAATCACATATGGAGTTTGAATTTGAATCTTGTAATCAAACCAACTCCATTTAAATCATTGCTAGCTGCATTAGCTCAAATCACAGCATATTGCCATATCACATTCATGCATCATATTGTTGCATTGCATTGATTGTGTTCCCTCTTGTTTGCCTGTGGTTGTTCCCTCTCGGTAGACGTATGTTCTGACAATGAGTTAGATGACACCGATGAAGAGCTATATAATCTTCAGAAGTGCCAGGAAAGCAAAACCTCCATGTCCATTCCGATACAATCCCACTCTCTCGCTCCTGCTCTCTTTTACTACATTAGGACACCAACGATTCAACTGTTACATGCTACGGTAGTTGAACCCCTTTCCACTGCATGACCTGTCATTGCCACACTAAATAGATGAAACCCACTAGCATGAGTAGGAGTTGTTTGAGCCATGATGTGCCTAATCATTCATGATTTTTTGTCATGCCTGCTACTGCTTAGAGTTGAGTCAGGTCTGATTCGTCGGGGATGAATTGGAAGGTTGTGAACATGCCCTACTGTTGAGAGCTAAGTGTGTGAACACGATTTGGTAATGGTAGCGGTGTGAGGCCATGTAGGAGTACATGGTGGGTTGTCTCATTGAAACCATCCTCGGGAACTAAGTTATGCGTCTGTGATCCAAGACAGTTACTACCATACATTGGGCTTCGGTCACTCCAAGCTCTCTTGACTTACTAATCAACCTGATCTCTGTACAGGAGTTGCAACTAGTTTCTGGTGTTTGTAGGTAGTGCTAGTAGTCTACCAAGTGGCATCCGGTATAGGTGGGCTTGGGACAGACTAGGCGCAGTGGCACGGTGTACCAAGCATCGTCCGTTTGGTGGGCTTGGGAACCCTGCTCACATCGTTTGGGGCCGTGAGCGAAACCCCAGCCGGATCTCCTTGCGGATGGAACCCGAATAGGCGATAAACCTGGACTAGAGATTTGTGTGGTTAGTCAGGTCGTGGCCGACACCCTCGCCAGGCTTCCGTTTGAAGGTTGCCGAGATACATGACATGTACATGGCGATAAGTGGCGAGAGCGTGTGTGAAGAAATACACCCCTGCAGGGTTAACATGATGTATTCGAATAGCCGCGTCCGTGGTAAAGGACTACTGGGTTGCTTATGCAGTTAATAGACAAGTGAAAGTGCATACTCTAAATGCGCAAGATAAGCGTGAGTGCTATGGATGGCGTTCTCATAGGGAGATGGGAGCGGATCCATAGTGGTGTATTGTTATGGTGAATATGTGGACTCATGTGCGCCACCTCAAAAGAGTTACTTGCAGACGTAGTTTAGGATAGCCACAGTTAAAGGTTGTTTGCTGCAGTCAAACTCCACCACCCCCTTTGTTGATACGGATGCATATGTAGCTAGTTCTGATGTAAGTCTTGTTGGGTACATTTGTACTCACGTTTGCTTAATTCAAGTTGGAGAAACAGACACCCGCCAGCCACCAATGTGCAAAAGCACATCGGTAGAACCGGTCTCATGAACACGGTCATGTAATGTCGGTCGGGGCTGCTTCATCTAACAATACCGCCGAATCAAAGTAAGACGTTGGTGGTAAGCAGTATGACTATTATCGCCAACAACCCTTTTGTGTTCTACTCATGCATAAAACATCTACGCATAGACCTGGCTCTGATGCCACTGTTGGGGAACACAGTAATTTCAAAAATATCCTATGATCACGCAAGATCTATCTAGGAGATGCATAGCAACAAGAGGGGAGAGTCTGTCCACGTACCCTCGTAGACTGAAAGCAAAAGCGTTTAGTTAACGCAGTTGATGTAGTTGAACGTCTTCATGATCCAACCGATCCAAGTACCGAACGTACTGCACCTCCGCGTTCAGCACACGTTCAGCTAGATGACGTCCCTTGTACTCTTGATCCAGTTGAGGATGAGGGTGAGTTCTATCAGCACGACGGTGTGGCGATGGTGATGATGATGTTACCGGCGAAGGGCTTTGTCTAAGCACTACGGCGATATGATCGAGGTGTGTAACTATGGAGGGGGGCACTACACACGGCTAAGGCAAAACTTGGTGTGTCCCAGGGTGCCCCCTGCCGCCGTATTAAAGGAGGGAGGAGGAGGCCAGCCCTAGAGGGGGAGCGCCAAGGGGGCAGTCCTACTTGGACTCCCGGTCCAAGTAGGATTCGCCCCCCCCCCCTCCTATTCCAACTAGGAGAAGGAGGGGTGGGGGAAGAGGGGGCGCCGCCCCCTCCTAGTCCAATTCGGACCAGCCCATGGGGGGTGCGCGGCCACCCCTTGAGGCCCTTCTCTCCTTTCCCCTAAAACCCATTAAGGCCCAACAACTCCCCGGGGGGGTCCGCTAACCTCCTAGTACTCCGGAAAATACCCTAACTTCTCCGGAACCTTTCTGATGTCCGAATATAGCCTTCCAATATATCAATCTTTATGTCTCGACCATTTCGAGACTGCTCGTCACATCCGTGATCTTATCTGGGACTCCGAACAAACTTCGATCATCAAAACACATAACTCATAATACAAATCGTCATCGAACGTTAAGCGTGCGGACCCTACGGGTTCGAGAACTATGTAGAAATGATCGAGACACATCTCCGATCAATAACCAATAGTGGAACCTAGATGCTCATACTGGCTCCTACATATTCTACGAAGATATTTATCGGTCGAACCACATAACAACATATGTTGTTCCCTTTGTCATGGGTATGTTACTTGCCCAAGATTCAATCGTCGGCATCATCATACCTAGTTCAATCTCGTTACCGGCAAGTCTCTTTACTCGTTCTGTAATGCTTCATCCTGCAACTAACTCATTAGTCAGATTGCTTGCAAGGCTTATAGTGATGAGCATTACCGAGAGGGCCCGGAGATACCTCTCCGATACATAGAGTGACAAATCCTAATCTCGATCTATGCCAACCCAACAAACACCTTTGGAGACACCTCTAGAGCATCTTTATAATCACCCAGTTACATTGTTATGTTTGATAGCACACAAGGTGTTCCTCCGGTATTCGGGTGTTGCATAATCTCATAGTCTGAGGAACATGTATAAGTCATGAAGAAAGCAGTAGCAATGAAACTATAACGATCATAATGCTAAGCTAACGAATGGGTCATGTCCATCACAGCATTCTCCTAATGTTGTGATCCCGTTTATCAAATGACAACACATGTCTATGGTTATGAAACATAACCATCTTTGATAAACAAGCTAGTCAAGTAGAGGCATACTAGGGACACTATGTTTTGTCTATGTATTCACACATGTACCAAGTTTCTGGTTAATACAATTCTAGCATGAATAATAAATATTTATCATGAAATAAGGAAATAAATAATAACTTTATTATTTCCTCTAGGTCATATTTACTTCATCAAAGGCTTCCAAATAATCATCATCAAACACAAAGGGAATATCCTTTTGCATAAGATTCATAAGAGGCCTAGAAATTTTAAAAAAGTCTTTGATAAACCTCCTATAGAAACCAGCATGACCAAGGAAACTATGAATACCTTTGATATCTTTAGGACATGGCATTTTCTCAATTGCATCAACCTTGTCTTTGTCCACCTCAATGCCTCTTTCAGAAATTTTATGGCCCAAAAAAATACCTTCGTTAACCATAAAGTGGCACTTCTCCCAATTCCCGACAAGATTTTTTGTTCACATCTCTGCAAAACTCGATTGAGATTGCTTAAACAGTCATCAAAAGACTTCCCATAAATGGAAAAGTCATCCATGGAAACCTCAACAATCTTTTCACAAAAATCAGAGAATATAGCAGTCATACATCTTTGAAAGGTAGCACGTGCATTACATAAACCAAAAGGCATATTTATAAGCAAAAGTTCCAAAAGGACAAGTAAAAGTGGTATTTTCTTGATCAGGTTGTAAAACATGTATTTGTGAAAAACCAGAATATCCATCGAGGAAGCAAAAATGTGTGTGCTTAGATAATCTTTCTAACATTTGATCAATAAAAGGCAGAGGGTAATGATCTTTTCTAGTTGCTTTGTATAATTTTCTATAATCAATTACCATCCTATAGCATGTGACAATTATTTGTGGAATGAGCTCATTCTTATCATTAGGAACAACAGTAATACCTCCCTTCTTAGGGGCACAATGAACAGGACTTACCCATCTACTATCAGTATAGGATAGATTATACCTGCTTCCAGAAGTTTCAATATTTATGTTCTTACGACTTGTTTCATCTTCGGGTTTAACCGACATTGGTGGTCAACAACGGGTTTAGCAACAGGTTCCATATTAATCTTGTGCTAACATAGAGTGGGACCAATGCCCTTGAGATCATCAATAGTATAACCAATAGCATCCATGTGCTTCCTTAGAACTTTCAATAATCTTCCTTCTTCATGTTTTGAAAGGTTAGCACTAATAATAACAGGATATATCTTTTTCTCATCAAGATAAGCATATTTCAAATGTCTGGCAATTGTTTTAATTCAAACATAGGATCACCTTTAGGTGGAGGAGGACCTCCTAGAGTTTCAATAGGCAAATTGTGTTTAAGCAGAGGTTGTTGTCTGAAAAAGATTCTATATACTTCATTTCTTTCATGCATATGCAAATCATTTTCATGGTCTAGCAAGTATTGTTCCAAAGAATCAGTAGGAGGCACGGCAATAGAAGCAAGACCAATAATTTCATCCTTACTAGGCAAATCTTTCTTATGAGGTTGTCTACTAAACTTGGAAAAAACTAAATTCATGAGATTCATCACCAAAGCCAACACCGATAGTTTGTTTCTCACAATCTATCTTGGCATTGACGGTGTTCAAGAAAGGTCTACCAAAAATAATGGGACAAAAGTCATCTTGTGGGGAGCTAAGAACAAGAAAATCAGTATGGTATTTTATTTTTCCACACAAGACTTCAACATCTCTAAGAATCCCAATTGGTGATATAGTATCTCTATTAGAAGTTTAATAGTGACATTTATGCCTTCTATTTCAGCAGGTGCTATTTTATCCTTAAATTCTTTATATAAGGAAAAGGGAATAGCACTCACACTAGCACCTAGGTCACATAACCCATGATAACAGTGATCTCCTATCTTAACTGAGACAATAGGCATGCCAACAACTGGTCTATGTTTATCTTTTTTATCAGGTTTGGCAATTCTAGAAGCTTCATCACAGAAGTAAATAGCATGCCCATCAATATTATCGACTAAGAGATCTTTAACCATAGCAACACTAGGTTCAACTCTGATTTGTTTAGATGGTTTGGGTGTTCTAACATAACTTTTGTTAACCACAGTTGAAGCTTTAGCATGTTCCTTCATCCTAACAGGGAAAGGTGGTTTCTCAATATAAGCAGTGGGAACAACTGGATCAATATTGTAAATGATAGTCTCTTCTTAAGCTTTTACCGGTTCTTTAACTTCTTCTTTAATAGGTGGATGATATTTAAACCACTTCTCCTTAGGGAGATCAACATGAGTAGCAAAAGATTCACAGAAGGAAGCTACTATCTCAGAGTCAAGTCCATATTTAGTGCTAAACTTTTGAAAAGAGTCGGTATTCATAAAAGATTTGACACAATTAAACTTAGGTTCAATACCTGACTCTTTACCTTCATCGAGTTCCCAATCTTTAGAGTTGCCTTTAACTCTTTCTAAAAGATCCCACCGGAATTCAATAATCTTCTTCATAAAAGAACCAGTGCAAGAAGTATCGAGCATGGATTGATCATTACGAGAAAGCCGAGCATAAAAATTCTGAATAATAATTTCTCTTGTGAGCTCATGATTGGGGCATGAATATAACATTGACTTAAGCCTCCCCCAAGCTAGAGCGATACTTTCTCATTCACGATGCCAATATATATATATATATATATATATATATATATATATATATAATTCCGATCATGATGAACTAGATGCATAGGATAATTTTTTTGATGAAATTCCAATTTCAACTGATTCTAGTTCCAAGATCTAATATCATCGCATAGCCTATACCATGCCAATGCTTTTCCCTTCAAAAATAAAGGGAAAACCTTCTTCTTAGCTTCATCTCCGGGCAAACCTACAAGCTTAAACAATCCATAAATTTCATCCACATATATCAAGTGCATATCAGGATGTTTAGTTCCATCTCCTGCATAAGGATTAGCTAGCAGTTGTTCTAACATACCCGAAGCAATTTCATACTCAATATTTTCAGTAGGTGTAGTAGGTTGAGGGGCAACTAATTGTGGTTCTGATCGAGGTGAAGATACCCCGAATAAACCCCTCAAAGGATTGTTTTCCACAATAGCAAGTGACAATAAATTTTAGCACATAGCACTACAAAAAAAAGACACGTCCGTGACATTTTGGGCCGAACGAAATTTTTTCTGTCATACTTATGACACTTCTATGATGATAATTGTGACAAAACCCGTTATCATCATAGATGTGGTGGGCTCCTACTTCTATGACAAAAAAATCATGACAGAAAATGGGCTTTTTGTCCTGGGCGGGCCGGAGACGCAGCTACATGACATTTTTTGGGCCGTCCATGATGGAAAAACCGTGGTAGAAGCAAGGGCGAGGAAAATTTTGGGGAGTTCCCAGTTATGGTGGGTGGTCGGGGGCTGAGCGATGCGCGTTTCTCTTGTACACGTACGCGTGTGTGTGCGAGGCCTTGGGCTCTAACTAAACCCGAGCGAGGCGTCGCCTAACTGAACCCGAGCGATTGCACTGCAGGCTACGCGTTACTGAACCCGAGCAATCGAGTGATTCCTTCTCTACTGCTGCTAACTGAAGCTGATCGATGCTACCTCTGGATGAACAGTGAGCGTTGCCGGGGGGTGGATGAACAGTGAGCGGTGGTGGTGGATGAACAGGACCCCATGGTGTTGCCTCTGGATGAACAGGACCCTGATCGATCGAGCCAGTTGGGGCTGGATGAACAGGACCTCGTGGAGGGCCAGCTGAACAGGACGACCCTATGGAGGGCTAGATGAACAGTAGACGGTGGAGGGGTGGATGAACAGTAGCCCGTGGAGGGGTGGTTGAAACAGGAGCCCGTGGAGAGGGGTGGTTGAATAGTACCCGGTGGAGTAGCGCGCGGTGGAGGCTCAATGAACAGGAGCCCGTGGATGAACAGTCGCAGGTGGAGGCTGGAGGAGGTTGACAGTGGATGAACAGTAGCCCGTGGAGACTGGAGGAGGTCGACGGTGGAGATGAACAGTATCTCGTGGAGTCCCGTTTTGCGGTACGCCACACCCCTCCCGATGAATAGGACCCCCGTTTTGACCGTAGTGCTCCAACACAAGTCCGTTTCCTCCGTTTTGCGGTACACCACACCCCTCCCGATCAACAGGACCCCGTTTCGACCGTAGGAGGTCCAACACAAGTCTGTTTCCTCCGTTTTGCGGTACGCCAGACCCCTCCCGATGAACAGGATCCCGTTTCGAACGTGGCCGGTCGAACACAAGGCCATTTCCTCCGTTCTGCAGTACGCCAGGCCTCGTTTCCATCGCCTATTCCGTCCAAGCCCTCCCGATGAACACGATGACGCATTCTGTTTCGACCCAGCTAGTTGGCTCCCAATGAACACGACGACGACGATGTTTCTCCGTTCTGACCCAGCTATGTACACGAGCCCTGGCCATACATATGCGCGAGTATGCGTTCGAGACCCCGCCTGTATGTATGTACGTGGCAGTATTTACTTTCTTGTACCCTGGCTGGTGTACGTACGTGTATATGCTACGTGCGCGCCTCTACTAGACACGTGCGCTCCTCTACATCGACCAATATGTACGTACACGTTCGCGATCAGAATGACAAGGCTATGTACGCTTCGACCAGGTGGGTCCCGACTGTCAGGCACTTCCTTGCGTGCGAAGATGTAGCTAGTGGGTCCCAGCAGTCAGGGGGTGAATCATTTTTTTTGCCCGTCATATGGACGCACTTCCTTGCGTGCGAAGATGTTGCTGGTAGGTCCCAGCAGTCAAGGGGAAACATTTTTTTTGCGAAATACGGTGGACCGTTGTAACGCCCCGGATCCGATGCGCCAGGTGTCTGCCAATTATTCGCCATAGTTGCCATGTCATTTGCTTGCGTGTTGCATTTTGTCATGTCATCATGTGCATTGCATTGCATACGTGCTTGTCTCATGCATTTGAGCTTTTTCCCCGTTGTCTGTTTTGCAATCCGACACTCCTATGTTCCTCGGCGCCCCCTTTTGCCTCTTTTCATGTGCGGGTGTTAAACTTTCTCAGAATGGCCCGAGGTTTGCCAAGCGGCCTTGGTATAGCACCGGTAGACCGTCTGTCAAGTTTCGTGCCATTTGGAGGTCGTTTGATACTCCTACGGTTAACCGGGTAACCGTAAAAGCCCTCTTTTTGTTACATCCCAACACCCCTCCAAAGTGGCCCAAAACCCATCTTAACCCCCTCCTTGCTCTCGGTCGTTCGATCACGATCGTGTGGGCGAAAACCGCACTCCATTTGGAGTCTCCTAGCTCCCTCTACCTATATATATGTGCATCCCCCGATTTTTCACGTAGATCAAACCCTATCCCTTTTTCCCTCGCGCCACCGGACATGTCCGCCGCCGTCCAGACGCGTCCGCCGCCCCGCAGCCATGTCGCCCGGACCAATCCGAGGCCGACACGTCATCGTGCCACCGCCCTGAGCCACTCCCGCGCCGCCACATCACCGCCGCCCGTCCCACGCGCTGCCGCGGCCCGCGGGGCCCGAGGCCGGCCCGCCCGGCCCGCGCATCACCGCCGCCCGCGCCGAAGCGCCTCGCCACCGCCGCCCTTCGCTGCCTCGTCGCTGGACTCCGCCACCGGCCGCCGCCGCCGCTCACCGGCGCCCCCGATCTGCCGCCCGAGCTCCTCCGCCGGCGCCCCCGAGCCCCTGCCCCGGCCGTCGCGACCCCGTGCCTCGCCGCCCTGCACCTCGCCTCCCTACCCCGAGCCGCCTCGGCTCCCCGCCGGAGCGCCACCCGCGCCTCCCGGCCGCGCCGCCCGGCCACCACGCCGTCGTCGCACGCCTGCCGCCGCCTCGGCGCGCTGGTCAGCGCCTCGCCGCCGCTCCTCCGCCGCGCCCCGTCGGGTCCCGTCGTCGCCGACCGCCTCCACCGCGTCCCCGCGCCTCCCCGTCGTCGCCGAAGCACCGCCGGAGTTCGTCGGAGCCCTCTCCGGTCGGATCCGGAAAAGGTGGACCAGATCCACCGGGATCTCATCCAAACGCACCCGTCCCGTACCGCTCCGTCCAGGAACCGCCTCATCCAACTTCATCCCGAGAGGTGGTTTTTTTCTCCAAGTCCCCGGATCTGTTGTTATTTTGTGGCTCTGTTCATCGCATCATATCGCCTCATATACAGCCCCGTTTTGCGTGCATGATATATCAAAATGTTTGTTGTGAGATGCTCTACATTTCATTCCATTGTGTCATGCTTTTTTGAGTTCATCTTGATGTCTTAATCATCGTTGCAAGAGTGCTATATGATGTTAACTGCTGTCTGTTAACAGAACTTGATGATTTGTTATTTTTGTTGCATTTGATGTGTGCATCCTATGAGCATGAGCTCTACATGTGTTTTGAACTATGACGTGTCATCTTTAAAGAGGTGCAATCTATGTATTTTTGTGAGTCTTGTAGTGAGTGCATCAAGCTCGTGAAGTATGGTACTTGTTGTTGCTGTTTTGCTAGGCTGAATCTGTTATTTCGTGATGCTAGGTAAACCTGCTGCTACAAGTCATTCCATGCATAATCTGGAGATGTTCACTAAGGATGTTTTGTTCTACATGTCATGCTCTATCCATCCATGCCCCTTGTTGCATTTATATCTTGCTGTAGATTGTCCATACCTTGCTCTCAAATTGCTAAATAATGTTGTTGTCAGCCTGTTAACATTAAGTTCAGTTTTGCCATGAGTTTTGCTAGTGATCCATGCCTTTTGTTCTCATGTTGGGGTGCTGTAGCATGTTGTTTTGATGCTTGCTAGATGCCTAGTTGTTGTTTTGGACAGCTTGTCCTTTAAACTTGTTTCATGTGTGTGTGTTGAACCGTTGCTCCGTTTTGAGTGTGCTCTATATGAAACTTGCTTGATTTTGCATGTAGTTTCATATTATCATGTTGCATCCTTGTTTTGAGGTGTTTGCTTGATGTTTGTATGCATTTTGCATCAATGCCATGTTTAACTTGTTTTGCTCATATCTTCTAGGCCGTAGCTCCAAATCTAATGAACTTTATATGTAGCTTGACTAGAATCTCGTGTAGATCATCTTGGTGCATCTTAACTTGCTGTTTAACAACTTGAACACAATGTTTATTCAGATCTGGACCAATTTCGAAATTTGCATACGAGGACTTACCGGATTTGTTATATGTTGTTTCCGGCCTCATTTAAACTTGCCTTGATGTGTTGCTCTTGTTTGCATCATCTCTTGCCATGAGTAGCTTCAAGTAGCTTTGTCATGCCTCATGCTTGGTTGGACATCATGTCTTGTATATGTGTGGTGTGTTTACCATGTTGTGTGCTTCTTCTCGATAGTTCCCATTTCGTTGCGATCGTGAGGACTCGTTCGTCTACGCTTGGTTCGGCTTCATCCGTTCGTCTTCTTCATGGACTCGTTCTTCTTCCTTGCGGGATTTCAGGCAAGATGACCGCTACCCTGGATCTCACTACTATCATTGGTATGCTAGTTGCTTCGTTCTATCGCTTTGTTGTGCTACCTATCACTTGCTCTTCAAGCCTCCCAAATTGCCATGTCAGCCTCTAACCTTTTGCACCCTTCCTAGCAAGCCGTTGCTTGGCTATGTTACCGCTTTTGCTCAGCCTCTCTTATAGCATTGCTAGTTGCAGGTGAAGATGAAGATTGCTCCATGTTGGATTATGTTTATGTTGGGATATCACAATATCTCTTATTTAATTAATGCATCTATATACTTGGTAAAGGGTGGAAGGCTCGCCCTTATGCCTGGTGTTTTGTTCCACTCTTGCCGCCCTAGTTTCCGTCATATCGGTGTTATGCTCCCGGATTTTGTGTCCCTAACGCGGTTGGGTGATTTATGGGACCCCCTTGACAGTTTGCTTTGAATAAAACTCCTCCAGCAAGGCCCAACCTTGGTTTTACCATTTGCTTCACCACCACCTACTTTTCCCTTGGGAGTCGCTCTCTCGAGGGTCATCTTTATTTTAGCCCCTAGGGCCAATGCTTGTCTAAGTGTTGGTCCAAACCGAGCGATGTCCGGCGCCCCCTGGGCAACCAGGGTCTATGCCAACCCGACGGCTAGCTCATCCGGTGTGCCCTGAGAACGAGATATGTGCAGCTCCTATCGGGATTTATCGGCACAGCGGGCGGCTTTGCTGGTCTTGTTTTACCATTGTCCAAATGTCTTGTAACCGGGATTCCGAGACTGATCGGGTCTTCCTGGGAGAAGGAATATCCTTCATTGATCGCGAGAGCTTATCATGGGCTAAGTTGGGACACCCCTGCAGGGTATAAACTTTCGAAAGTCATGCCCACGGTTATGTGGCAGATGGGAATTTGTTAATGTCCGGTTGTAGATAACTTGACACCAGATCCGAATTAAAACGCATCAACCGTGTGTATAGCCGTGATGGTCTCTTTTCGGCGGAGTCCAGGAAGTGAACATGGTTTTGGGTTATGTTTGACGTAAGTAGGAGTTTAGGATCACTTCTTGATCATTGCTAGCTTCACGACCATTCCTTTGCTTCTCTTCTCGCTCTGATTTGCGTATGTTAGCCACCATATCATGCTTAGTCGCTGATGCAACCTCACCACTTTACCCCTTCCTTTCCCATTAAGCTTTGCTAGTATTGATACCCATGGTAATGGGATTGCTGAGACCTCGTGGCTCATAGATTACTACAACAACAGTTGCAGGTACAGGTTATGCGATGATCATGACGTGAGAGCGATGTTTGCTTGTTTTGGAGTTCTTCTTCTGCTTCTTCTTCGATCAGGGGATAGGTTCCAGGTCGGCAGCCTGGGCTAGCAGGGTGGATGTCATTTGAGTTTCTGTTTGTGTTTCATCCGTAGTCGGATGATGCTCTAATGTATTGTGATGTTGTATTCGTGTGGCGTTGTATGCCTTTTGTATGTATCCCCATCTATTATGAAATGTTGATGTAATGATATCCACCTTGCAAAAGCGTTTCAATATGCGGTTCTATCCTTGGTGGGACCTTCGAGTCTCTTTAGGATAGTATCGCATATTGGGCGTGACAAGTTGGTATCAGAGCCTCGACCGACCCTAGGAGCCCCCTTGATTGATCGTGTAGCTTGGTCGTTGTGAGTCTAGAAGAAAATTGTTTTCGGAGTCTAGTTATATCTGAGAGTAGGAATTCTTTTTACTCCTCGGCCCCTTCGTCGCTCTGGTGAGGAATCTTGACGTATGTGTGTTGAATTACTCCTCTTCCCTTTCAAACTTTCTTTAGGATAGTATCGCATATTGGGCGTGACAACCGTCTGGTGGGTCCCTGCTATCAGGTGGAGGAACCATTATTTTCCGCGTAATAAGGAGGCACTTCCTTCCTGCGGCCGTGGACCCAGCTGTCAGCCTCTCCACGTACAGTCCATGTCCGATGGAAGTCATTCCTTGACCATGTTGACCACACCGCGCCGAGAGCACCAGGGCGGTGGACGTTGGCGAGGCCTAGGAAGGGGACGACACGGAGCCGGGGAAGATGCGACAGTGGATGCCCACACGTAAAGGAGTATGAGGGTTCACTAGTTCGGCTGCGGTGTGAGGATGCCGTCGCCGCAGAATAACAGGGGTGTGGGTGAGTAGAGGGATGGCCTGGCCAGCGGTGGGAGTAGTAGGGGGTGGTGAGGCCTCCGCGGCATCACAGCCGGCCATGGGAGGCAGGAGCATGCGGCATGACCGGCGCTGCTTTGGGCGGCTGAAGCAAGAAGACTAGAGGTTGAAGAAGCCCTACGGCCGTTGGATGGACATCGTACGGTCACTGGAGCTAGAATCGTTCATATTGACTAAAGTTGACAAAGGCCTCTGTCCCAGTCAACTTAGTAGGCCCACAAGTCAGCCTCCCACAAAGGTGGGTCCCAGCTAGCAGGGGTAGTATTCATTTTTTTGTGCATAATAAGGAGGCACTTCCGGTGGGTCCGAGCTAACAGCGGGGGGAATGTTTTTTTCGTTAAATACGGTTGCCCGTCCGATGGGTCCCAGCAGCCAGGGGGAGAAGTTTTTTTGTGAAATATTGGTGGCCCGTCCGGTGGGTCCCTGCTGTCAGGTGGAGGAATAATTATTTTCCACGTAATAAGGAGGCACTTCCTTGCGGCTGTCGTGGACCCAGCTGTCAGCCTCTCCACATACAGTACTCTTCCGATGGAAGCCGGTCATTAACCACATTGACCACACCGTGTTGAGAGCACCGCGGCGTCGGACGACGACGAGGCCTAGGAAGGGGACGACACGGAGCCGGGGAAGACGTGACAGTGGAAGCCCGCGCGGAGAGGAGTACGAGGGTTCACTGGTTCGGCTGCGGTGTGAGGCTGTCGTCGCTGCAGAATAACAGGGGGTGTGGGTGAGTAGATGGATGTCGTGGCCAGCGGTGGGAGTAGTAGGGGGCGGTGAGGCCTACGCGGCAGCATAGCCGGCCACTGGAGGCGGGAGCACGCAGTCCCACCGGCACTGCTTTGGCGACTGGAGCAAGAAGATCATAGATTGAAGAAACACGACGGCCGTTGGATGTTACGTCTGCTAGAATCGTTTGTTAACTCTTGCATACGTGTCAACTTAACAGGCCCACAAGTCAGACCACTCCCTCTTTTTTTTAATAATTTATATATAGCTCATTGCAACTTCTTATGCAATTTATTGCAGTCCGTTTTTTTGGTTGCCAGGGCCAATTTTGCATATTTCTGTGGGTTCCAAACTGTTTTTAATACCAAAATGTCGAGCCAGATTTAAGGTACTTTGAAGATATATTTAAATTAGGTTAATGCGCAATGAAATAGGAATCTAAAATGTGAAAAAAATCAGAAATTATAAAGTAATTGCCAATTTGTCATCTATTTTTATATTTACAACCCATTTCATATTACTTTCAAGATTTGCAGGCGTCTTGGAAGAGTTGCAGCCCATCAGGGCATAGAAAAATAAGTAGGCCTGGATTGGGTATTCTTCCGAAAAAATAAACTGGGCTCATTTTCACGAAGAAAAAATAGCTGGGCTGGTCACATGGTGAACATAAAATATAAGCCTGGGCTAGACGGGCCACAACCTAGTTCAAACCATGCTCCGTCTCAACAATAACAAAAAAAATACTTCTCGAGTAGCTACGTCCCAGGTGTCAGGCGATCTTGTGTTGTTCTCTTGTCTATTAACTATATACACTCACAATGTCGTGGGTCCCAGATGTCAGGAAAACACTAGGAGGAAGCATTTTATTTTTCCATATGCTGACATGGTGGGCCCCTACTGTCATCCTCTCCATGTACTTATGCCAATTCCTGTTGTTTGTTGACCATGTTGACAACGTGAGAGGGCGGCGCCGTGGCGAGCACACCAAAGCGCGCGGAGGACGATGGTGAGGCCTCGGACGTCAGCGTTAAAATTTAGGAGACGGTGGGGCAGCGATGCATGCGCTGAGGTGCAGCTAGCCGTGGGAGGTGGAAGCAGGCGGCCCTGCCGGTGCTGGTTTGGTTTTGGCGGCTAGAGGAAGACAGGACGGAAGAAACACGACAGACTGTAAAAGCAGCAGGAGTATTTAACAACCTTAACTAAAACCAGCAGGGGCACTTAACAACCAAAGCTGAAAGCAGTATGAGTACTTATACAGGTTCAACCATACAAAGCACGCCTCGAACAGTGCTGCTTTGCCTACAGTTAACCAAGGGTGAGGCCGCCAAGCCCCAGGACAAGGCCCAAGGGCCACCCCGCGCACCCAAAACCTTCTGAAAGCTGCTTCATCTCACAATGTGGTCAATAAACAGGATATTCGCTTAGAGCCATGGAAAAGCATGAACATAATCTTCTGTCCTATTCTCCAAGAGGGCGGGCCTTCATTATTTGAGACCACCCATGAATAAGTATCTTTTCACCTCCAAGGGGAATGGAGCAGGTCGACATAAACATCATGTTGTGACCAAGCGCAAGTCTGACCCGACCATGGTCAGGCATCTCTATAGGAACAATAGAACTGGGCAGTTTCTGTTTCAAGAAGATCACAGCTGTAAAACTGTGTATAAGCAATAGTTTATGAACAACATATATAATAGAAAACAGCTCGTACCATAAGTTTCTCGACACAGTTGGACCTGTCCAGCCGGTGCAGTAGTGGCACACATATCCCACGTGGCCTTCCACCATTGAAACGCCCCACAAGGACCTCAAGACGATCAATAAAGTGTAGGAACTTGTGGATGTCGTCCCAGTCAACTTCAGTGCCATCAGTAACAGCCGAGTTATTACAGAATAACAAACGAGCAGCCTGCTTAACTCTGAAAAAACCTACATGTGCCACCAATTATATGAAAATATTATATAGAAGTAGCATCTTCATGAGAGATTCGTTGCTACTTCTAAAGTTAAATTATGATTAGTTAGACAGAATAGGTGGATTAAGAAGTAATCGAGGCAACAAGCAAGAACCAGATGCAAAACTAACATGGATGAAAAATTGGAACGACGTCGGGGTGGAAGCTCGCAGTGAAGATGAGACCAGGTTCTGCTATTTCCATCAACATTCGTGCGCCAACTTTCAGTTTGTAACACTTGAGAAAGTTTATCCGAGTCCGGCCATAAAAAAGAAGTGATCTTCTTGGTTCATGAACCCAACTCGGAACTTATATACATGGCTTGTCTTCACTGTGACCATTAAACTAGTGTATTCAGTTATGGCAAGGCCAAGCATCTTGAGTACATGTGTTCTGGCAGAGCAAATAATGCACTGCAGGAAAAATAATATGAGAACACAATGTATTCCCTTCCAAATCTAGAAATAACTTCCTCCTTCACGTCAGTGTTGACCATCGTACTTGTAGTACCTTTTATCCAAATATAGCAATCCAAATTTCCAAATTAGTCGCCAGCATGTTAAAAAAAACCCACCCTCCCGGATACAAAAGAGGATTCTAGGAACATATTGTGCGCGTTTTAAAATCCTGTGTTAGGATGAGAAGGAACAAGTGTGGCGTCTCGCCGAGGGCGCAGAAACCTGTAGGGTCCTTGCACTTTGGGCACTGCAAATGAAACACACTAGATTCAGTAGGAAGAAAAATGCATCAACGGTGGCGGCTGCCATCCTAGGATTACCTGCAACCAAGGGACATGGATTTATCGGGGATGGATGAAGAATTCGTACCTGGTTCTCCATGAGAAAACCCTATGCAATTGCTGAGAGGGGTTTTTCTCTGAACAAGCAGACGACGGAGAAAGGGATTCAGGCCCAGTGAAATATTGCCGCTTCGTCCCTCCAGCTTACTGCTAAAGCTGGAAAGGGGGGTTGTGATTTGACAGCTCATTGGGCATTACTGTGGTGCTACGACCGGGGTGTGTCTACCATGCAGTTGTGCACTCTAATTTGTGCATATGGCATGTGGACCCCGTTGCCGGATGCCCCACATATCAGCGAAAGGAAGTAGAAAGACAGGAGTAACTAGTTACACATAAATATATTTTTGACAGAGAGATACTCCATCTGTAAAGAAATATACAAATCTTTTATATCACAACTTTATACATAAGAAAACTCAAGGGGAATATATATAACATATATAATTATAAAAAACAGAGTTGTTTTTAACACAGTATAGACGAGTTGGTGATGATGGTGTGTCTGCCATCCTGCATTATAGGCCATCCGATTTATATCTGATGGATAGGAAGGAAACTATGGTAATTTTGCAAAAAGGTACCCACACACCTCTCCACATTTGCAAATAAGGCCTTCCCTCATTCATCCTTTTCTCTCACAAGATAAAATACTCATACAAATGCATCTTGATGTTACGTGCAACGCATGGGCATTATGGGGGTTTAGGTTTTTTATGGGGGTTCAGCTGAGAATATAATACTCAGACAAGCTCACGGTTCTGGACTTTGGGCCGCATGCCCACCCTGCATGTTTGGGGGCCCATGTGTTCTACCTCAGCACTTTTCATATTGCAAGCGATCAGTATGGCGCTAGTTTTAGATGTTGTCGCAAGGCGAATACACAAAATTGAATAAAGCATGGCAGCTGTTGGAATGAAATCGAACGGCGGTTCCTAACGAGCAATGAGAGTTGCAATTCTATCAATGATATACCATGTGATAAACAATACTGGCGTACTACTTATACACACAGGACACTTGTTTCACCATGCCAGATTATTACATCAAAATCTCTCAGAGGATAGATCAGTTCGGCAGTTGCATGCTGCTACTGAAGAATTTCAAAGTTGATTTGGACCAGCTCTCCTTGCCGAGAAAGTTCGATTTTGACATCATCCCCTACCACAAGATATGATTTAGATTTGAACCTTGACCATCCTTTAGAATCAATTATCATGCGACCATCCTTTGTACTTACGGTATATTGAGCAGGTTCATTCACACCAAGGTTGCGCATGGTAAGAGAAACTTGGCCGCGGTCGCCCGGATTGTTGAGCGACTCCTTCGTTGCTCTAGGAATTCTTTGTTTGCAAACAAGAAGACATACCCAAACAGTTGGGTTTTTGTAAGGACTTTGGTATGAAGTGCGAACTGTAGCCCAGTCTGTTGCTGGTGCAACTGCTCGTTCGGTTGCCATTGCACGGCCCGGAGCAGATGCAAGTGCAAGTGTTGGTGCAGGTGCCGAAGCCGTTGATGCTGCTGGATATGGTGCTCCTTGTAGAGCTGGTGCCGGTGTCGGAGTAGGTGCCGGTGTCGATGCCCGATCCTCCGGTAGATCAGACTGATCCGCTGACACGGTCGGTGCCCAATCCTCAGCTGGATCAGACTGAGCTGCTGCCACTGTTAGTGCTAGAGCAACTGTCGGTGCTTGATCCGTTGCTAAAGGTGGTACCGATGTGCGAGACAGCGGCGGTCGTGTTTGGTCTGCTATGATCAGCTTTCTAACTTGACTAGGATCCGTGACCATGATCTAGTTTTTTTCTTCATTTCTTTTAAACGCGAGAAGGACTAATTGTGCCATTTTTGTTAAACCAAACTGCAGTTCATCATAGGGATTCAGCTTGTATTCAGACAATAGACTGATCCAATTTTTTCCAGTAATATAAGTGATGGACAGTGCCTTCGTTACTGACACGACATAAGAAGTGAAACCTGCAAAAATAGCCATTGTAGAGCAAACCAAACGGTTTATTTTGTGATGAATGTCACATGGCAAAACCTGCATCGTAAAATTTCAGGAAAAGAAAGAAAACATGACATTAAATCAATAAGATTTAGACAGTAAATCAATAAGATTTACCTAATGTGACATGAGTGAATCCTTACCAGGAAATCACTATGTTGAAGTACTAAACAGAAGATTGATCGTCCAACTACGGGTCGCATGCAAGGGGCCCGCCTACTCCCACAAGCAGGACAGTCGAAAGGTCGTGACAAATCGTATGGACCGAACATCCATGAGATTGGAAATCCTGGTAGGTGCGATAAACCCTGCAATGCATATTGATATTGGAGTGTAACCATAATTGATAAACCGTCCTCACAAAAAAGATGATCTGGATACTTCAAAATATACAAACTGAATTGAGTGGACAGACATTAACATAAACCGTTCTCAGGACTGACCACACACCAAAAGCGGCAGTACTAATAAATAATACAGGGTTCACAAACACAAATCAAGTACTAAACAATAGTACTTACTATAGACAAGCAAAGTTGCACTAATTAAACTATGCAGACTATTTCTTGCCACCGACCTACAGGATGAACCCCGCATAACTGACTAGGCCATTGACTTCATCAGAGATGTCTACATGCACCATCACCATCTCGTCAACCTTGGAGAACCTAACAGAGTGGTCTTTCCACTCATAAACATGATGATGAAGACAGGCCGCATCAGATTTTATGGGAAGCTTTACAAGAACCACACCTTCGTAATCGAAGGCACGTCCAGGAAATTGTTGTGGTCAAGTACAGCCTCGAGAACATGCCTGACAACAATATTGGGGATATCGCTTATCGGGAACTTATCATTCGATGCATGATAAGGGGTAAATCGGCCAGTTTATCAACATATCGACCGATTTATCACCATATCGACTGATTTATCGGCCGATTTATCTTATCGGTTAGACAACGGTCAGTGGTAAATCGGCTAATTTATCGGAATATCGGAAGATATCTTGAATAGTGCTTGACAACAATGCTACAGGAAAACACTAGTACAGGACACGTGGCGACAAGGGCACAGCAGCTGGATAGTTTAGTAGTAGAACTCATCCTCAGGTCTTCCAGTTCACATGGCATGACTTTGACAACTTCATCTCCACCACGGACCTGGTTCTAATTCAAACAGAAACCATGTTTTATTACTATCTCTGTTCAGAAATATAAGATGATTTTCGATATTATACTCCATATATGACTACATATACGCACAGAAATGGGTGAACAAAGACACTAGAACATGTCTTCAAAGGCATGAGAGCAGAGAGATTACTTGCAATATCCATAACATAAGTTATTGAGGCAAATATACCCTCTTCAAAGGTAGCATTGTGTTCATAAAGTACTCCCTCCTTCCCAAAATTCTTGTCTTAGATTTGTCTAGATACAGATGTATCAAGTCACTCTGTATCTAGACAAATCTAAGACAAGAAATTTGGGACAGAGGGAGTAGCTAAAAGTAATCTATAAGAAATCAGTGTCAACCTCTCGCATGTTTTGGTCAAAAAAGGAATTTAGAACCATCATTTGGCACACTAAAATCACATGCAAGATCACCCAGAAAGTTGTACTACCAGTACTAGTATTGTGTGTTAGATGAAAAAACACGATCAAGATTGAGAAAAAGATCGTCAAGAAGAGACATTACCTGGACTTGCTTAATGAGGGATCCCGGAGAGGGGGGCTTGGACAGGGCTATGGCTTTGAGCTTGTTTGCGGTAGTCTCGGCGGGGTGCTTGTGCTTCTTCGTACCATTAGCCTCGACGGTTTTGGCCAGAGCCATAGACATCACGTCGGCCGGTGCTCCAGCGTCCATCCAAGAGAGGAAGCTGAGAGAGAAGAGTGTAAGGAGGAACGAGATGAGGGAGAAGCGAAGCGAGTGGGGGTTTTCTTCAAGAGAGGAAGCTGAGAGAGAAGAGTGAAATGATGGTTGCTTCGTCCGTCCAACTTACTGCTGGAAAGGAGGGGGTTTTGTGATTTGACGGCTCATTGGGCATTACTGCGGCGGTTGGATCGGGGTAGTCTACCGCCACTCTACTATGGAGTAATTTAGTGCATGGCTGGTGGACCCAGATGCTGGCTGTCCCACACGTCGGCGAAAGTGAGTAATTTAGTGCATGGCTGGAGGAGGATCCGCACGGTAGAGCGTGTCCACTATTTTTCTAAAGAAAAAAAATGATTACAGCAAGCGTTTCCACTCTTACAACGGAGGAGTGCAAAACACGGCAGCCACTTGAACATACACAGTGCTCCTACTACTAGGCATGTGCAGTGGTTCATACGTCAGTACTACATAATCTTGTTGCTAGTGTAGTAAGATATGACGATAACAAATGATGTCGTGCGCATGTCAACTATATGAATAGTAATGTAGTAACATAGTACCACTTTTTCGACTGTCCAGTCGAGAATGAACGGTGAGATCAATGTTAACGGAACTAGGTCTACAGTGCACAGAGAGTACAGTGCTACAGTACTCCACGAAACATGAACCATATGAAGCACGAATAGTGTTAGGCAGGGTGTATGAAGGGTGCACAGGATGGGAGCAAAAGTTCCCTTCTCGACCCACTTTTGGGTGTTTGGCAGAGTGCATGAAGGGTGCATGAGTCCACACTAGTAGGTTAATACAAATACATGAAGAGAAAACAACTATATTGAGATGAGAATGCAACCAAACACACCCACACGCTTTGTGCTATAGTGACTGATCTGCACCGTCTGAGTTTGATCCAACGGTCATGTTGCGCCAAGACATGGACATGCCCATGAAGAGGGCGCCTAAACACCACCGAAGTCCCTCTGCTTCTCGTGGCGCACGACGTTGGTGATGCAGGGTGCAACCGCCCGCAGAGCCCGCTTCCGGTCGACGGGAGCCAGCTCATCAAAGACGGCGTCCAATGGCACGAATGGATTCCGGTGACAGAGCCCTAAAAGGATTCGCCCGGCAACAGCGACGGCAGCCCACAACCTTCCTTGTCCAGCTCATCCCCCACCATCGCGCGGAGACGACTCAACTCCTCGGAGATATAGGTGAAGAAGGAGACTAGGTTAGGAAGTCGCAGCTCGTTGAAGTCGACCGGGTGGTCGAACGGGTTTAGCCCCACGGCCGGCATGGTCGCGCTAGTACGACGGTAGGCATCGCGCAGCCACAACACGTGCGTGGCAACTTGGTTCACCAAGTGGCTGAAGCGATCCTGGACCTCGTCACGATCGGCCCGCTCGCGCTCCAGCCGACTCCCATGATGGCCTATTGTATCTCCCGCTTTCTGCAGCAACGCCGCTGACGCCTCGAGCATCTTTATGGTGGGTGCCTGCCACTTTTGAATCTCCATGAACTCTCTCACATAACGGAGGAGCATGGCACTCCTCTCGTCCTTGAGCTCACGAAGCTCCACGTCCTTGGCCCTGAGCTCCGCATCCTTGGCCAGGAGCTCCTGTGTCAGACGCCTCACCTCGGACTCCATGATCTGCTGCACCGCCATGGCACCAGGTAGAAGCAATGGGGAGAAGAAGCAAAGGGGGCGAAATGGCTAAAAGGCAATGCAATCTACGGGAAGGCGGAGGGAGCCAGCCGAGGAGCAGGGAATCTTTTGGTTTTCACCATGGTAAAACACCAGTCGACGACTTCTCACATCAGGGAACAGTGGGTTTTACAGGCGGAGTCATTGTGACTAATTGCTGCCGCGCCTGCTCCCATCAATCAAAAAATTAAAAATCCTGCTGCGCCTACTCCCGTCAATCAAAAAATTAAAAATCATGCCGCACCCAAACACCAAAGCAATGCCGCGGTGGATATTTAAATTTACCTACCGGCAAGTAGATAAAAAAAGGGGTAAAAAAACAAATGTGGCGGCGGCCTAGCTAATCGGTCAAACTAGCCCAACTAGCTAGCCACCGTGCTTCACTGATGTACTCAGCGGGAAAGGTGGTCTTTCATGATTTGACGACTCATTTACTTGCTTCGGCGCTACGACTGAGGAGGACCCAGAAAACACATAGTAGGGCATCCCACGTCAGGAAGAATATATGCGTGCACCACCCAGGAGGGGATGAGGATCCCCTGACGCGAATAATCCTACCATTCTGTCACTGACATGTGGGACCCCCAAGCATGGGTCCCGCCTGTCAGCGAAGGAAAGACAGTGCAAGGCAGTGATAGCCACGTCAGAGGATCCATGTCCCTCGGGAGGACCCCGAAACCGCGTGGTAGGGTGTGCCATGTCTCGGCATGGAGGAAAAATGTGCGTGTAAAATATACTGTATCAGACGTAGTACCTATGGTTCGACCTCGAGACCCAGCCAGTCGGTTGAAAACACCCCACTAGCCACACAACTTCATCATGCTCACGTGGCATGGAGGATAGATGTGGTTAGCTCCTTCTCGACCAGCCACAACGTCTCTTGTTCTAGGCGATTCTTCTATTTTCCAAGCTTTTTTTAGTTGTAATAACACCACGGCAAGCTAGGGCCGCTCTTCGTGTGTGCCTGTGTAAAGGTTAGACGATGGAGAGAAGAGAGATTGAGATCGCAGACTTGGGACCCACCAGTAAGTGAGTCAACGGTCATGCACGTGTTGACGAGGCACTCCCTGTACTCTACTCAATGTAATACTGTATAAAATCAAGTTATGGGACAAAGCCAACAACCGTTTTTGTTTCAAGCTATCGACTTACGCTTTATAGTCTAGGTTGCCAGTTTGAATCTCGTCTTTCATATTGTTAGTTGATCGGTTGAAAGTGCAGTGGAATATTTTTCCCAAACTACGGATGTCGTGTTCTCCACAGGGACTAGGCGACGGCAACAATGCTCGGCTAAAGCTAGGTGACACGATATTTGGTGACGAAAACAGAAAATAAAACCTAAACTAAACAAGGTAGTTCCCGAAGGTCGTTGCCAAAGAGAATGCAAAATAAGCAAAGATACATTCAGATTATACTCTGTCTTTTTGGTATTTTTATTAGGCTTGAGGAATTAAAACACTAACACAGACAAACTTCAATGATGAACTGGAATCAACAAGACATGAACATATATAACCATCAAACATATAATAGTGGGATGAATCACGGCTATATGTCTGAATATAAATGTTTCACAACACAAACTCACACACAAATTTTTGTGTCACAAGTACTTAGTAAACACATAAATTACAAACTAGAACAAGTTTACAGGGTTAGGTACACATATATGGTGATGGATAAACCACAGATACACAGCAAGAACAATTCAACTAGTGAGAACACACAATATGTGATACAATATTTATAAGTACGAAACTTAACCATTCACGGATTTCATAGAATCTGAACATTACAGGGCATTACACATCTCCTATTACAGAAATTCAGAGAATATAGAGAGGGAAAAAGAGAGATAGAAGCAGTTTATGGTTAAGATTAGGAGCAGCAGGGGCGTTTGAGAGAAGGTGCAGCAAGAAAGAGGAGCAATGATAGTTTTGGGGAGAGGTAATAGCAGCCAGCAGTTGGTTCAGAGAAGGAGCAGCAGCTTGGGATTTTGAGAAGAGAGCAGCAGCAGCAAGGTTTGGGAAGAAGAAGGAGCAGGGGCGCAAGGGGAGATGGGACAGCAGCAAAGGAAAGTAGTAGCAGCAGTGTGGAGGCGCAAGGGAGAAGAGAGCAGCAGCAGTTTGAGACGAGGGAAGAAGAAGTAGCGCTAGGAGAGGGAGGAGTCAGGGGAAGGAGAAGGCAGCGCCGCTGATGGAGAGGGCGCAGTGGAGCTAGTGGATGGATGGCGCTGATGGTGGATGTGGTGGTACGGCAACGTTGATGGAGAGGGCGCAGTGAAGCGGATAGTGGAGATGGATGGTGGTGCTGGTGATGTGCGACGGCGAAGTGGAGGGATGGCGCTGGTGGAGCTGGTGGCGCACCCCACGCCGGCCTGGCTGTGGAGGCGGCCGAAGGTGGAGAAGGAGGGGATGAGGAAGAGAGAGATATACCAGGCCCGATCGGATCCCTCCAGCGCCTAGGGATTTTGTTCCCCTCCTCTCATCTACACTTTGTGATTTGGCCCTCTTTCTTCTCTTCTTTCTTCACAAGAAGGTCCTCCCACTTCTTTATCTAGCCCCCTGGTTACTTCTATTCATCTCACACAAGTCCCTTCTTCCTTCTCTTCTCTTCTTCACTCTTCTCGATAGCCACATAGACGGAATCTTGACGATTATTAGTGCCTTTGCGCACATTTCTGCAAGATAGACCAAAGACTAGTAAATGATCCTTTTTGATGATTATCAAGCAATATTCAATCAATCATGGCATGAATGGACGAATATGTCATGATAGATGCTATATTTGAGTACCAAAATTATATATGTGAAATATACTTATCAAGTTCCCCCACACTTAAATCTTTGCTTGTCCTCAAGCAAAGGAATATGACAAAGGCAAGATAATGAACAGTAAACTGAGTAAGGAATGTCCTCGTAAAATAGATCTCTAAACAAGGCATGCTTCAGACTTAGCTAGTGAAAATTAATGGTTAGGAGTGCTACAAAGCAGTAGGATACTAGTAAGCATGACCATTTTAAACTTTTACAGTGATAAAAGAGGATCAACAAGTTTAAATGATGACTGCGCCAAATGGTTCCCAAAGAGAGCATGATCCCGAGAACAAAAAGAACTAGAATTAAATCTCTTATTTGCATAAATATGACTTTGTGGTTGAACCACTTATTGAATTTGAAAGAAACACACATATTATTTTATTAGTCTCACCGAAGGAACATACCACCGATCCCGAGAACATGGTATACACCTGGCTCAACCAATTTTTATTAATTTTTTTTGTTTGTCTCCCCAAAGGAACATACCACCGATCCCGAGAACATGGTATACACCTGGTTCGACAATTACATTTTTATTATTATTAATTACTGCCCAAGCTAACCCGATTTCACATGCCACCGACCCCGGGAACATGACATGCTACTGTAGGTAGCCAGACTTATTTATTCATTATTGCTTATCTTAAATGAACAACGCATAAGCACAAAAATAGGAATCATCACTTCTCCATGTCTGGTTCACATGCTACTGATCCAGGGAACATAGCATGCTAATCCATAGTGGTTAGGTGATTGCTCTCAATGTGAACACATTAGGCACAAACTCAGCATCTGACACTTGATGATCTAGGTGTATCATATTAAATGCAGAAAATGATTAAGTTTTCTAGTGTACTAAGGATTTGAGCACTCAAAACTAATAGCTTCCACTACTTTCAGCAAAGCAAGCATTGTATAGATCACTAGTTTACAAGGCATTCAACACTCGGTTCACATATTCATATCAATCACCCTATGTCGAAGGTAAATTCAGTGGGACGATATTTAAGAAATTGCTCAAGCGACCCAAATAGCAGTTGATTACAGCATGTATAATGTATGATGGTATTCAGATTGGGGTCATGAAACAGCTCACCGGGCTTATATGATGTAGGTCTCGCTCGATCACTCTCACATCCTCGTGCATTGCTACTCCTCTCCTTTTGCTTCCTCATGCATGCTCCAGCTTCACTCTTCTTCATATGTGCCCCTTGCTTCTCCTCATCCCCATGCCATGGGTCCACCGGGGTCCCAGGGAATGTCATCTCAAACTTGATCAGCATGTAGTGGATCGTGCACAAGCAACAACCTGAAAGAGCACTCAACCAAGGAGGCGATACAAGTGACAGGGGTAATGCCCTCTAAATCATCAATAGAATACCCAATTACATAAGCATAGCTATAAAGCACATGTTTAGGATGGTACAAATCAGTAAGCTCAATGCTAGTATTAGAATCACACGTTTCATTAAGCATGGGTATAGCATCAGGAACATAAGTATCATGAACAGAGATATGAGCAATGCCACTAACAGGGTGTGTACGATCATGTCCAAGCAAATAGTTTTTCAAATCTACCTTAAGTGATGGCATCATGCAATGCAAGGTACTAGCTAACAATTCATATGAAGACATGTCATTAAGAGGATTAGATAAACCTGACACATCACGCTCTTATATGACAATAGGCAAATGAATCTCAGGTTCTTCATCTTCATCTACAGCAGCTTCTTTTACTTCTTCAGGAGGGATAGACATTGGATCTTCAACTTGATCACTTGGGCATTTGAGCTCTGGATCATCTTGTGCCTTGGCTTCGAGTACATCTTCAATCTGAGGTATCTCTTCCTCTGGGCTCTCGCTATCTTGATCAGCTAAATGTGACGGTGTTGGAACCTCACATGAATGACTAGAAATCTCAGCAGCACTCAGCTCAAGGATAGATGAGATAGTACTACCAGCGTTGATGTTCTTATCAATCTTCCTTACTTCATCCACTAGCTCTTTTCCACTCTTGATATTCTTCATTTCATCTAGTATCATCAGCCTAATTGGATCATCTTCAGCACTCCAAGTGAACTCGAGACTAAGCAATGTGAGCTTGTCTATATCATCAAATTCATCTTGTGTGGGCACTTGCACATGAGATTGCTCAGCAGTTGCTGGAGTTGTTGGTTGACCAAATGGAGGACCATTTAACTCCATTGGCAACATCTCCTGGTGTTGAGGTATATGAGTAGGAGCTGAATAAATCTGTTGTGGAGCATAGTTGTGGCTCTCCTCATTGTACCTAAATCCTTGCATTGGATAACTAGAGGCAAACGGTGAGATCTCAGGGTTGTTGCTCCTATATGACATATTCGGGTTTTTAGGCCACCCATGAGAGTGATTGTTTTGGTATGAGCTATGCTCTTGAGCGAAGCTCATGCCAAAAAAACCTGGAGGGTGAGAGTAACCACGCTGACATTCAGCGGGCGAATGGCCCTGAAATCCACAAATATGGCAAGTAGGAGCAACATAAGGATGGCCTCTGGAATAAGGATCAAAAGAGCAAGGCCTATCCTCAAAAACTACTTCTCGCTGCCGAGCTAAATCATCTAATCGATGGGAAATCTTACTTATCGGTTCTTGAATAGTTTCCATGCTGTTTGTAGTGTTGCTCGCATAAGCATGATGATCTGAGTAGTACGCCATAACCGAGAAGATAGTTCTAACCTGCCAAAAGAAAAGAAAACAGAAAGAAAATGATCTAGAACAAGGATTAGTGGTTAGAGATATATCACATATAGATGTCACAAAAAGAAAACAAGAAAAACCTAGTCTATAGCCTAACACAGTCACACAACGCTAGTCCCCGGCAACGGCGCCAAAATGATCGGTTGAAAGTGCAGTGGAATATTTTGCCCAAACTACGGATGTCGTGTTCTTCACAGGGACTAGGCGACGGCAACAATGCTCGGCTAAAGCTAGGTGACACGATATTTGGTGACGAAAACAGAAAATAAAACCTAAACTAAACAAGGTAGTTCCCGAAGGTCGTCGCCAAAGAGAATCTAAAATAAGCAAAGATACATTCAGATTATACTCTGTCTTTTTGGTATTTTTATTAGGCTTGAGGAATTAAAACACTAACACAGACAAACATCAATGATGAAAGGGAATCAACAAGACATGAACACATATAACCATCGAACATATAACAGTGGGATGAATCACGGCTATATGTCTGAATATAAATGTTTCACAACACAAACTCACACACAAAGTTTTGTATCACAAATACTTAGTAAACACATAAACTACAAACTAGAACAAGTTCACAGGGTTAGGTACACATATATGGTGATGGATAAACCACAGATACACAGCAAGAACAATTCAACTAGTGAGAACACACAATATGTGATACAATATTTATAAGTACGAAACTGAACCATTCACGGATTGCAAGCATTCATAGAATCTGAACATTAAAGGGCATTACACATCTCCTATTACAGAAATTCAGAGAATATAGAGAGGGAAAAAGAGAGATAGCAGCAGTTTATGGTTAAGATTAGGAGCAGCAGGGGCGTTTGAGAGAAGGTGCAGCAAGAAAGAGGAGCAACGACAGTTTTGGGGAGAGGTAATAGCAGCTAGCAGTTGGTTCAGAGAAGGAGCAGCAGCTTGGGATTTTGAGAAGAGAGCAGCAGCAGCAAGGTTTGGGAAGAAGAAGGAGCAGGGGCGCAAGGGGAGATGGGACAGCAGCAAAGGAAAGTAGTAGCAGCAGTGTGGAGGCGCAGGGGAGAAGAGAGCAGCAGCAGTTTGAGACGAGGGAAGAAGAAGCAGCGCTAGGAGAGGGAGGAGTCAGGGGAAGGAGAAGGCAGCGCCGCTGATGGAGAGGGCGCAGTGGAGCTAGTGGATGGATGGCGCTGATGGTGGATGTGGTGGTATGGCAACGTTGATGGAGAGGGCGCAATGAAGTGGATAGTGGAGATGGATGGTGGTGCTGGTGATGTGCGACGGCGAAGTGGAGGTATGGCGTTGGTGGAGCTGGTGGCGTGTCCCACGCCGGCCTGGCTGTGGCAGCGGCCGAAGGTGGAGAAGGAGGGGAGGAAGAGAGAGATATACCAGGCCCGATCGGATCCCTCCAGCACCTAGGGTTTTTGGCCCTCTTTCTTCTCTTCTTTCTTCACAAGAAGGTCCTTCCACTTCTTTATCTAGCCCCCTGGTTACTTCTCTTCATCTCACACAAGTCTCTTCTTCCTTCTCTTCTCTTCTTCACTCTTCTCGATAGCCACATAGACGGAATCTTGACGATTATTAGTGCCTTTGCGCACATTTCTGCAAGATAGACCAAAGACTAGTAAATGATCCTTTTTGATGATTATCAAGCAATATTCAATTAATCATGGCAAGAATGGACGAATATGTCTCTATAGATGCTATACTTGAGTACCATAATTATATATGTGAAATATACTTATCATTAGTTTTAAGTCCAAATTTGATGAATGACAAGTGGGGCCCCCGTAGGTTGTTTTGATATTTCAGTGTAGGATGGTTATTTGAACAAACACTTTGCACGGTTAGATAAGTAATGGCATGAGTTACACGTATTTTGCAAGTCTACGAACAAAAATGACAGCGGCATAGAATATCACATCCACCCCGCAGCTTAGATGATATGGTGATACGAGTTTTTACACTGTTGGAAGTGAGATCCAATGGCTTGGGAGTAGTCTTTGTAATTATGCACCATTTCCAAACTCTCCAAAGGTTTTTTTGCAAATAAAACATTCAGGCCTCGTGTGTGCCGCTGCATCTTAGATCCAACGTCTCCCCATTGCTCATATTAGGTGCTCCCCGTAGCTTAATTACCTGCTACGGTGATATGAGCATCTAGGTCGTATGATCAGTGATTAGATGGCACATGCGTAGTACTTGTACTTTCTGCGCATTTCCCCAACTCTCTCAGCCGTATATTGCAAAAACATTCAAACCTCCTATTGTGGGCCGTTAGATCTCAGTGAACTCGTATCACCATATATTCTACGGTGCGGGAGCACCTCATATTCTCCCGTGTGAGAAAACATAAGGTGCTATCACAGCTTGGATGCTACGGTGATACGAGCTTTGAGGTCGTTTGATCTGAGATCCAATGGCATCTGAGCAGTCTTTGTGCTTATAAGCAGTGGCCAAACTCTTTGGGGGCTTTTTACAAAAAAAACATTCGAACCACCGAGGAGGTGTTGGGTCACAAATCCAACGGCTCCGAAGAGCTTGTATCACCAAAGCATCTAAGTTGTGGTAGCACATGATATTCTTACATACAGGAGAATATGATGTCCCCCTTCATCTTAGATGCTACAGTGATACGAGCTTCGAGGTTGTTGGATATGGGATCCAAGGGCATCTGAGTAGTTTTTGTACAAATTGTGTGCAATTCTCAAATATCTCAGATCTACAAGCTCCAAGCAACTCGTATCGGCATATAGCATCTAAGGTATGGGGGCACATGATATTCTCCCGGGGAGGAGGGGTGGGGGTGCACAACCAATCGGTGGTTGGGAGGGTGGGAACAAATATAATCTAAACAACCCTAAACAGAGCTTCACAATTTTATCTAAGGTCGAGGGGTTGACCCCCGACAATCATAGCTCCACCTAAACACAACATTTGCATGTACTGTAGTACTAGACTTAATATTCATGTTTCAGTTTCATGTTCATTTTAAATATTGAACTGAGGTCCATGCAAGTCTTACATTTTACTCCCTTCGTTCCTAAATATTAGTCTTTTTAGATATTTCAAATGGACTGGCACATACGGATGTATATAGACATATTTTAGAGTCTAGATTCACTCATTTTGCTCCGTATGTAGTCACTTTTTGAACTCTCTAAAAGACTAATATTTAGGAATAGAAGGAGTATTTTTGAATTCGTGTCATACATGAATGGTTTGGAGAAATAGATGCACTATACTTATCGGGTTGTTGTTGTGTTCGTGTGTGTGTGGTCATATGCTTGATACATACAAAGTTTTCTCACCTCCATATTGTTCATCTTTTAAATTTGAATTTGCATTGAAAAACTTACTAGGATACCATGAAATGTGAAATCCACGTTGAGATCACTATATCACAAATTCACTCTAATACAAAGTTTTCTCACCTCCATATTGTTCATCTTTTAAATTTGAATTTGCATTGAAAAACTTACTAGGGATACCATGAAACGTGAAATCCATGTTGAGATCACTATATCACAACCTCACTCTAATTCCACAACTCGTCATAAATCAATTACCACGTTGAGATAGTATTTGCAAGGAAAATACAGGCAATGTAATACACATAGATTCGTTCGGCAATTTAAAAGGTTCCTTTCCTATTCTCGAATGGTAGGACCCAATGGCGTACCAGCGAGACCTTGTCTCGTGTTGATCCTAAAAAAATAAAATAAAAAAAACCGGGCTCGTGTCCTTTGATGGTGTGCGTGGTACGCACATTAGGCAACCCCAACTAGTCGAGCCTCAGCGTTTCGAGTCGAAATATCTGGCGGCCAGAATTCCAGCCCTAGGAAATTCCGGTCCATAATGACTACAGATGAACAACGGAGGGATGCTTTAGGAACTAGACAATGTTACCTACCGTGCCGAGCACGGTTCAATTCCCTCGGTCGCCGCTCGCCAAGGTCACCCGCCAACTGCATTGCCTAGTACTACAACTACTACACCAGGATGAGCACAGAATTGAGCCCGTTTGTTCATGCCTAGTACTTGAGTTAATATATCAGGCAATGCACTGGTACGGAGGGATTATCCTTTTACTCTGCATATATAACTTGTCTGAAGTCTAACTAAGCAAAATGTTTGACCAAATCCTTTCTTAAGAAATACAACAGGATAGATGTATGGCTTGAAAATTTATTGCATGATGCAGGTTATGATATTGTTTCGAATCCTGGAACGAAATTGGAACGACGTCGGGGTGGAAGATCGCAGTGAAGATGAGACAAGGTTCTGCTATTTCCATCAACATTCGTGCGCCAACTTTCAGTTTGTAACACTTGAGAAAGTTTATCCAAGTCCGGCCATAAAAAAGCAGTGATCTTCTTGGTTCATGAACCCAACTCGGAACTTATATCCATGGCTTGTCTTCACTGTGACCATTAAACTAGTGTATTCAGTTATGGCAAGGCCAAGCATCTTGAGTACATGTGTTCTGGCAGAGCAAATAATGCACTGCAGGAAAAATAATATGAGAACACAATGTATTCCCTTCCAAATCTAGAAATAACTTCCTCCTTCACGTCAGTGTTGACCATCATACTTGTAGTACCTTTTATCCAAATATAGCAATCCAAATTTCCAAATTAGTCGCCAGCATGTTAAAAAAAAACCACCCTCCCGGATACAAAAGAGGATTCTAGGAACATATTGTGCGCCTTTTAAAATCCTGTGTTAGGATGAGAAGGAACAAGTGTGGCGTCTCGCCGAGGGCGCAGAAACCTGTAGGGTCCTTGCACTTTGGGCACTGCAAATGAAACACACTAGATTCAGTAGGAAGAAAAATGCATCAACGGTGGCGGCTGCCATCCTAGGATTACCTGCAACCAAGGGACATGGATTTATCGGGGATGGATGAAGAATTCGTACCTGGTTCTCCATGAGAAAACCCTATGCAATTGCTGAGAGGGGTTTTTCTCTGAACAAGCAGACGAGGGAGAAAGGGATTCAGGCCCAGTGAAATATTGCCGCTTCGTCCCTCCAGCTTACTGCTAAAGCTGGAAAGGGGGGTTGTGATTTGACAGCTCATTGGGCATTACTGTGGTGCTACGACCGGGGTGTGTCTACCATGCAGTTGTGCACTCTAATTTGTGCATATGGCATGTGGACCCCGTTGCCGGATGCCCCACATATCAGCGAAAGGAAGTAGAAAGACAGGAGTAACTAGTTACACATAAATATATTTTTGACAGAGAGATACTCCATCTGTAAAGAAATATAAAAATCTTTTATATCACAACTTTATACATAAGAAAACTCAAGGGGAATATATATAACATATATAATTATAAAAAACAGAGTTGTTTTTAACACAGTATAGACGAGTTGGTGATGATGGTGTGTCTGCCATCCTGCATTATAGGCCATCCGATTTATATCTGATGGATAGGAAGGAAACTATGGTAATTTTGCAAAAAGGTACCCACACACCTCTCCACATTTGCAAATAAGGCCTTCCCTCATTCATCCTTTTCTCTCACAAGATAAAATACTCATACAAATGCATCTTGATGTTACGTGCAACGCATGGGCATTATGGGGGTTTAGCTTTTTTATGGGGGTTCAGCTGAGAATATAATACTCAGACAAGCTCACGGTTCTGGACTTTGGGCCGCATGCCCACCCTGCATGTTTGGGGGCCCATGTGTTCTACCTCAGCGCTTTTCATATTGCAAGCGATCAGTATGGTGCTAGTTTTAGATGTTGTCGCAAGGCGAGTACACAAAATTGAATAAAGCATGGCAGCTGTTGGAATGAAATCGAACGGCGGTTCCTAACGAGCAATGAGAGTTGCAATTCTATTAATGATATACCATGTGATAAACAATACTGGCGTACTACTTATACACACAGGACACTTGTTTCACCATGCCAGATTATTACATCAAAATCTCTCAGAGGATAGATCAGTTCGGCAGTTGCATGCTGCTACTGAAGAATTTCAATGTTGATTTGGACCAGCTCTCCTTGCCGAGAAAGTTTGATTTTGACATCATCCCCTACCACAAGATATGATTTAGATTTGAACCTTGACCATCCTTTAGAATCAATTATCATGCGACCATCCTTTGTACTTACGGTATATTGAGCAGGTTCATTCACACCAAGGCTGCGCATGGTAAGAGAAACTTGGCCGCGGTCGCCCGGATTGTTGAGCGACTCCCTCGTTGCTCTAGGATTCTTTGTTTGCAAACAAGAAGACATACCCAAACAGTTGGGTTTTTGTAAGGACTTTGGTATGAAGTGCGAACTGTAGCCCAGTCTGTTGCTGGTGCAACTGCTCGTTCGGTTGCCGTTGCACGGCCCGGAGCAGATGCAAGTGCAAGTGTTGGTGCAGGTGCCGAAGCCGTTGCTGCTGCTGGATATGGTGCTCCTTGTAGAGCTGGTGCCGGTGTCGGAGTAGGTGCCGGTGTCGATGCCCGATCCTCCGGTAGATCAGACTGATCCGCTGACACGGTCGGTGCCCAATCCTCAGCTGGATCAGACTGAGCTGCTGCCACTGTTAGTGCTAGAGCAACTGTCGGTGCTTGATCCGTTGCTAAAGGTGGTACCGATGTGCGAGACAGCGGCGGTCGTGTTTGGTATGCTATGATCAGCTTTCTAACTTGACTAGGATCCGTGACCATGATCTAGTTTTTTTCTTCATTTCTTTTAAACGCGAGAAGGACTAATTGTGCCATTTTTGTTAAACCAAACTGCAGTTCATCATAGGGATTCAGCTTGTATTCAGACAATAGACTGATCCAATTTTTTCCAGTAATATAAGTGATGGACAGTGCCTTCGTTACTGACACGACATAAGAAGTGAAACCTGCAAAAATAGCCATCGTAGAGCAAACCAAACGGTTTATTTTGTGATGAATGTCACATGGCAAAACCTGCATCGTAAAATTTCAGGAAAAGAAAGAAAACATGACATTAAATCAATAAGATTTAGACAGTAAATCAATAAGATTTACCTAATGTGACATGAGTGAATCCTTACCAGGAAATCACTATGTTGAAGTACTAAACAGAAGATTGATCGTCCAACTACGGGTCGCATGCAAGGGGCCCGCCTACTCCCACAAGCAGGACAGTCGAAAGGTCGTGACAAATCGTATGGACCGAACATCCATGGGATTGGAAATCCTGGTAGGTGCGATAAACCCTGCAATGCATACAGATATTGGAGTGTAACCATAATTGATAAACCGTCCTCACAAAAAAGATGATCTGGATACTTCAAAATATACAAACTGAATTGAGTGGACAGACATTAACATAAACCGTTCTCAGGACTGACCATACACCAAAAGCGGCAGTACTAATAAACAATACAGGGTTCACAAACACAAATCAAGTACTAAACAATAGTACTTACTATAGACAAGCAAAGTTGCACTAATTAAACTCTGCAGACTATTTCTTGCCACCGACCTACAGGATGAACCCCGCATAACTGACTAGGCCATTGACTTCATCAGAGATGTCTACATGCACCATCACCATCTCGTCAACCTTGGAGAACCTAACAGAATGGTCTTTCCACTCATAAACATGATGATGAAGACAGGCCGCATCAGATTTTTTGGGAAGCTTTACAAGAACCACACCTTCGTAATCGAAGGCACGTCCAGGAAATTGTTGTGGTCAAGTACAGCCTCGAGAACATGCCTGACAACAATGTTGGGGATATCGCTTATCGGGAACTTATCATTCGACGCATGATAAGGGGTAAATCGGCCAGTTTATCAACATATCGGCCGATTTATCACCATATCGACTGATTTATCGGCCGATTTATCTTATCGGTTAGACAATGGTCAGTGATAAATCGGCTAATTTATCGGAATATCGGAAGATATCTTGAATAGTGCTTGACAACAATGCTACAGGAAAACACTAGTACAGGACACGTGGCGACAAGGGCACAGCAGCTGGATAGTTTAGTAGTAGAACTCATCCTCAGGTCTTCCAGTTCACATGGCATGACTTTGACAACTTCATCTCCACCACGGACCTGGTTCTAATTCAAACAGAAACCATGTTTATTACTATCTCTGTTCAGAAATATAAGATGATTTTCGATATTATACTCCATATATGACTACATATACGCACAGAAATGGGTGAACAAAGACACTAGAACATGTCTTCAAAGGCATGAGAGCAGAGAGATTACTTGCAATATCCATAACATAAGTTATTGAGGCAAATATACCCTCTTCAAAGGTAGCATTGTGTTCATAAAGTACTCCCTCCGTCCCAAAATTCTTGTCTTAGATTTGTCTAGATACAGATGTATCAAGTCACTCTGTATCTAGACAAATCTAAGACAAGAAATTTGGGACAGAGGGAGTAGCTAAAAGTAATCTATAAGAAATCAGTGTCAACCTCTCGCATGTTTTGGTCAAAAAAGGAATTTAGAACCATCATTTGGCACACTAAAATCACATGCAAGATCACCCAGAAAGTTGTACTACCAGTACTAGTATTGTGTGTTAGATGAAAAAACACGATCAAGATTGAGAAAAAGATCGTCAAGAAGAGACATTACCTGGACTTGCTTAATGAGGGATCCCGGAGAGGGGGGCTTGGACAGGGCGATGGCTTTGAGCTTGTCTGCGGTAGTCTCGGCGGGGTGCTTGTGCTTCTTCGTACCATTAGCCTCGACGGTTTTGGCCAGAGCCATAGACATCACATCGGCCGGTGCTCCAGCGTCCATCCAAGAGAGGAAGCTGAGAGAGAAGAGTGTAAGGAGGAACGAGATGAGGGAGAAGCGAAGCGAGTGGGGGTTTTCTTCAAGAGAGGAAGCTGAGAGAGAAGAGTGAAATGATGGTTGCTTCGTCCGTCCAACTTACTGCTGGAAAGGAGGGGGTTTTGTGATTTGACGGCTCATTGGGCATTACTGCGGCGGTTGGATCGGGGTAGTCTACCGCCACTCTACTATGGAGTAATTTAGTGCATGGCTGGTGGACCCAGATGCTGGCTGTCCCACACGTCGGCGAAAGTGAGTAATTTAGTGCATGGCTGGAGGAGGATCTGCACGGTAGAGCGTGTCCACTATTTTTCTAAAGAAAAAAATGATTACAGCAAGCGTTTCCACTCTTACAACGGAGGAGTGCAAAACACGGCAGCCACTTGAACATACACAGTGCTCCTACTACTAGGCATGTGTAGTGGTTCATACGTCAGTACTACATAATCTTGTTGCTAGTGTAGTAAGATATGACGATAACAAATGATGTCGTGCGCATGTCAACTATATGAATAGTAATGTAGTAACATAGTACCACTTTTTCGACTGTCCAGTCGAGAATGAACGGTGAGATCAATGTTAACGGAACTAGGTCTACAGTGCACAGAGAGTACAGTGCTACAGTACTCCACGAAACATGAACCATATGAAGCACGAATAGTGTTAGGCAGGGTGTATGAAGGGTGCACAGGATGGGAGCAAAAGTTCCCTTCTCAACCCACTTTTGGGTGTTTGGCAGAGTGCATGAAGGGTGCATGAGTCCACACTAGTAGGTTAATACAAATACATGAAGAGAAAACAACTATATTGAGATGAGAATGCAACCAAACACACCCACACGCTTTGTGCTATAGTGACTGATCTGCACCGTCTGAGTTTGATCCAACGGTCATGTTGCGCTGAGACATGGACATGCCCATGAAGAGGGCGCCTAAACACCACCGAAGTCCCTCTGCTTCTCGTGGCGCACGACGTTGGTGATGCAGGGTGCAACCGCCCGCAGAGCCCGCTTCCGGTCGACGGGAGCCAGCTCATCAAAGACGGCGTCCAATGGCACGAATGGATTCCGGTGACAGAGCCCTAAAAGGATTCGCCCGGCAACAGCGACGGCATCCCACAACCTTCCTTGTCCAGCTCATCCCCCACCATCGCGCGGAGACGACTCAACTCCTCGGAGATATAGGTGAAGAAGGAGACTAGGTTAGGAAGTCGCAGCTCGTTGAAGTCGACCGGGTGGTCGAACGGGTTTAGCCCCACGGCCGGCATGGTCGCGCTAGTACGACGGTAGGCATCGCGCAGCCACAACACGTGCGTGGCAACTTGGTTCACCAAGTGGCTGAAGCGATCCTGGACCTCGTCACGATCGGCCCGCTCGCGCTCCAGCCGACTCCCATGATGGCCTATCGTATCTCCCGCTTTCTGCAGCAACGCCGCCGACGCCTCGAGCATCTTTATGGTGGGTGCCTGCCACTTTTGAAGCTCCATGAACTCTCTCACATAACGGAGGAGCATGGCACTCCTCTCGTCCTTGAGCTCACGAAGCTCCACGTCCTTGGCCCTGAGCTCCGCATCCTTGGCCAGGAGCTCCTGTGTCAGACGCCTCACCTCGGACTCCATGATCTGCTGCACCGCCATGGCACCAGGTAGAAGCAATGGGGAGAAGAAGCAAAGGGGGCGAAATGGCTAAAAGGCAATGCAATCTACGGGAAGGCGGAGGGAGCCAGCTGAGGAGCAGGGAATCTTTTGGTTTTCACCATGGTAAAACACCAGTCGACGACTTCTCACATCAGGGAACAGTGGGTTTTACAGACGGAGTCATTGTGACTAATTGCTGCCGCGCCTGCTCCCATCAATCAAAAAATTAAAAATCCTGCTGCGCCTACTCCCGTCAATCAAAAAATTAAAAATCATGCCGCACCCAAACACCAAAGCAATGTCGCGGTGGATATTTAAATTTACCTACCGGCAAGTAGATAAAAAAAGGGGTAAAAAAACAAATGTGGCGGCGGCCTAGCTAATCGGTCAAACTAGCCCAACTAGCTAGCCACCGTGCTTCACTGATGTACTCGGCGGGAAAGGTGGTCTTTCATGATTTGACGACTCATTTACTTGCTTCGGCGCTACGACTGAGGAGGACCCAGAAAACACATAGTAGGGCATCCCACGTCAGGAAGAATATATGCGTGCACCACCCGGGAGGGGATGAGGATCCCCTGACGCGAATAATCCTACCATTCTGTCACTGACATGTGGGACCCCCAAGCATGGGTCCCACCTGTCAGCGAAGGAAAGACAGTGCAAGGCAGTGATAGCCACGTCAGAGGATCCATGTCCCTCGGGAGGACCCCGAAACCGCGTGGTAGGGTGTGCCATGTCTCGGCATGGAGGAAAAATGTGCGTGTAAAATATACTGTATCAGACGTAGTACCTATGGTTCGACCTCGAGACCCAGCCAGTCGGTTGAAAACACCCCACTAGCCACACAGCTTCATCATGCTCACGTGGCATGGAGGATAGATGTGGTTAGCTCCTTCTCGACCAGCCACAACGTCTCTTGTTCTAGGCGATTCTTCTATTTTCCAAGCTTTTTTTTAGTTGTAATAACACCACGGCAAGCTAGCGCCGCTCTTCGTGTGTGCCTGTGTAAAGGTTAGACGATGGAGAGAAGAGAGATTGAGATCGCAGACCTGGGACCCACCAGTAAGTGAGTCAACGGTCATGCACGTGTTGACGAGGCACTCCCTGTACTCTACTCAATGTAATACTGTATAAAATCAAGTTATGGGACAAAGCCAACAACCGTTGTTGTTTCAAGCTATCGACTTACGCTTTATAGTCTAGGTTGCCAGTTTGAATCTCGTCTTTCATATTTGTTAGTTGATCGGTTGAAAGTGCAGTGGAATATTTTGCCCAAACTACGGATGTCGTGTTCTCCACAGGGACTAGGCGACGGCAACAATGCTCGGCTAAAGCTAGGTGACACGATATTTGGTGACGAAAACAGAAAATAAACCTAAACTAAACAAGGTAGTTCCCGAAGGTCGTTGCCAAAGAGAATGCAAAATAAGCAAAGATACATTCAGATTATACTCTGTCTTTTTGGTATTTTTATTAGGCTTGAGGAATTAAAACACTAACACAGACAAACATCAATGATGAACGGGAATCAACAAGACATGAACATATATAACCATCAAACATATAACAGTGGGATGAATCACGGCTATATGTCTGAATATAAATGTTTCACAACACAAACTCACACACAAATTTTTGTGTCACAAGTACTTAGTAAACACATAAACTACAAACTAGAACAAGTTTACAGGGTTAGGTACACATATATGGTGATGGATAAACCACAGATACACAGCAAGAACAATTCAACTAGTGAGAACACACAATATGCGATACAATATTTATAAGTACGAAACTTAACCATTCACGGATTTCATAGAATCTGAACATTACAGGGCATTACACATCTCCTATTACAGAAATTCAAAGAATATAGAGAGGGAAAAAGAGAGATAGCAGCAGTTTATGGTTAAGATTAGGAGCAGCAGGGGCGTTTGAGAGAAGGTGCAGCAAGAAAGAGGAGCAATGATAGTTTTGGGGAGAGGTAATAGCAGCCAGCAGTTGGTTCAGAGAAGGAGCAGCAGCTTGGGATTTTGAGAAGAGAGCAGCAGCAGCAAGGTTTGGGAAGAAGAAGGAGCAGGGGCGCAAGGGGAGATGGGACAGCAGCAAAGGAAAGTAGTAGCAGCAGTGTGGAGGCGCAAGGGAGAAGAGAGCAGCAGCAGTTTGAGACGAGGGAAGAAGAAGTAGCGCTAGGAGAGGGAGGAGTCAGGGGAAGGAGAAGGCAGCGCCGCTGATGGAGAGGGCGCAGTGGAGCTAGTGGATGGATGGCGCTGATGGTGGATGTGGTGGTACGGCAACGTTGATGGAGAGGGCGCAGTGAAGCGGATAGTGGAGATGGATGGTGGTGCTGGTGATGTGCGACGGCGAAGTGGAGGGATGGCGCTGGTGGAGCTGGTGGCGCACCCCACGCCGGCCTGGCTGTGGCGGCGGCCGAAGGTGGAGAAGGAGGGGATGAGGAAGAGAGAGATATACCAGGCCCGATCGGATCCCTCCAGCGCCTAGGGATTTTGTTCCCCTCCTCTCATCTACACTTTGTGATTTGGCCCTCTTTCTTCTCTTCTTTCTTCACAAGAAGGTCCTCCCACTTCTTTATCTAGCCCCTTGGTTACTTCTATTCATCTCACACAAGTCCCTTCTTCCTTCTCTTCTCTTCTTCACTCTTCTCGATAGCCACATAGACGGAATCTTGACGATTATTAGTGCCTTTGCGCACATTTCTGCAAGATAGACCAAAGACTAGTAAATGATCCTTTTTGATGATTATCAAGCAATATTCAATCAATCATGGCATGAATGGACGAATATGTCATGATAGATGCTATATTTGAGTACCAAAATTATATATGTGAAATATACTTATCAAGTTCCCCCACACTTAAATCTTTGCTTGTCCTCAAGCAAAGGAATATGACAAAGGCAAGATAATGAACAGTAAACTGAGTAAGGAATGTCCTCGTAAAATAGATCTCTAAACAAGGCATGCTTCAGACTTAGCTAGTGAAAATTAACGGTTAAGAGTGCTACATATCAATAGGACACTAGTAAACTCGACCATTTTAAACTTTTGCAATGATAAACGAAGATTAGCAAGTTCAAATGCTGATTGTTGCCAAAGGGTTCCTAAAGAGAGCATGATCCCAAAAAAAACTTATTACCCGGAACATAACATTATGGTAGAAGCACTTATTGAATTTGAAGGAAGTAATGGTAATATTTTATTGATCTCACCAATGGAAACATACCACCGATCCCGAGAACATGGTATACACCCGGCTTGGCCAATTATTAGTTTTTTTTAGTTTGTCTCCCCAAAGGAACATACCACCGATCCCGAGAACATGGTATACACCTGGTTCGACAATTACATTTCTATAATTATTAATTACTGCCCAAGCTAACCTGATTTCACATGCCACCGATCCCGGGAACATGACATGCTACTGTAGGTAGCCAGACTTATTTATTCATTATTACTTATCTTAAATGAACAACGCATAAGCACAAAAATAGGAATCATCACTTCTCCATGTCTGGTTCACATGCTACTGATCCAGGGAACATAGCATGCTAATCCATAGTGGTTAGGTGATTGCTCTCAATGTGAACACATTAGGCACAAACTCAGCATCTGACACTTGATGATCTAGGTGTATCATAGTAAATGCAGAAAATGATTAAGTTTTCTAGTGTACTAAGGATTTGAGCACTCAAAACTAATAGCTTCCACTACTTTCAGCAAAGCAAGCATTGTATAGATCACTAGTTTACAAGGCATTCAACACTCGGTTCACATATTCATATCAATCACCCTATGTCGAAGGTAAATTCAGTGGGACGATATTTAAGAAATTGCTCAAGCGACCCAAATAGCAGTTGATTACAGCATGTATAATGTATGATGGTATTCAGATTGGGGTCATGAAACAGCTCACCGGGCTTATATGATGTAGGTCTCGCTCGATCACTCTCACATCCTCGTGCATTTGCTACTCCTCTCCTTTTGCTTCCTCATGCATGCTCCAGCTTCACTCTTCTTCGTATGTGCCCCTTGCTTCTCCTCATCCCCATGCCATGGGTCCACCGGGGTCCCAGGGAATGTCATCTCAAACTTGATCAGCATGTAGTGGATCGTGCACAAGCAACAACCTGAAAGAGCACTCAACCAAGGAGGCGATACAAGTGACAGGGGTAATGCCCTCTAAATCATCAATAGAATACCCAATTACATAAGCATAGCTATAAAGCACATGTTTAGGATGGTACAAATCAGTAAGCTCAATGCTAGTATTAGAATCACACGTTTCATTAAGCATGGGTATAGCATCAGGAACATAAGTATCATGAACAGAGATATGAGCAATGCCACTAACAGGGTGTGTACGATCATGTCCAAGCAAACAGTTTTTCAAATCTACCTTAAGTGATGGCATCATGCAATGCAAGGTACTAGCTAACAATTCATATGAAGACATGTCATTAAGAGGATTAGATAAACCTGACACATCACGCTCTTATATGACAATAGGCAAATGAATCTCAGGTTCTTCATCTTCATCTACAGCAGCTTCTTTTACTTCTTCGGGAGGGATAGACATTGGATCTTCAACTTGATCACTTGGGCATTTGAGCTCTGGATCATCTTGTGCCTTGGCTTCGAGTACATCTTCAATCTGAGGTATCTCTTCCTCTGGGCTCTCGCTATCTTGATCAGCTAAATGTGACGGTGTTGGAACCTCACATGAATGACTAGAAATCTCAGCAGCACTCAGCTCAAGGAAAGATGAGATAGTACTACCAGCGTTGATGTTCTTATCAATCTTCCTTACTTCATCCACTAGCTCTTTTCCACTCTTGATATTCTTCATTTCTTCTAGTATCATCAGCCTAATTGGATCATCTTCAGCACTCCAAGTGAACTTGAGACTAAGCAATGTGAGCTTGTCTATATCATCAAATTCATCTTGTGTGGGCACTTGCACATGAGATTGCTCAGCAGTTGCTGGAGTTGTTGGTTGACCAAATGGAGGACCATTTAACTCCATTGGCAACATCTCCTGGTGTTGAGGTATATGAGTAGGAGCTGAATAAATCTGTTGTGGAGCATAGTTGTGGCTCTCCTCATTGTACCTAAATCCTTGCATTGGATAACTAGAGGCAAACGGTGAGATCTCAGGGTTGTTGCTCCTATATGACATATTCGGGTTTTTAGGCCACCCATGAGAGTGATTGTTTTGGTATGAGCTATGCTCTTGAGCGAAGCTCATGCCAAAAAAACCTGGAGGGTGAGAGTAACCACGCTGACATTCAGCGGGCGAATGGCCCTGAAATCCACAAATATGGCAAGTAGGAGCAACATAAGGATGGCCTCTGGAATAAGCATCAAAAGAGCAAGGCCTATCCTCAAAAACTACTTCTCGCTGCCGAGCTAAATCATCTAATCGATGGGAAATCTTACTTATCAGTTCTTGAATAGTTTCCATGCTGTTTGTAGTGTTGCTCGCATAAGCATGATGATCTGAGTAGTACGCCATAACCGAGAAGATAGTTCTAACCTGCCAAAAGAAAAGAAAACAGAAAGAAAATGATCTAGAACAAGGATTAGTGGTTAGAGATATATCACATATAGATGTCACAAAAAGAAAACAAGAAAAACCTAGTCTATAGCCTAACACAGTCACACAACGCTAGTCCCCGGCAACGGCGCCAAAATGATTGGTTGAAAGTGCAGTGGAATATTTTGCCCAAACTACGGATGTCGTGTTCTTCACAGGGACTAGGCGATGGCAACAATGCTCGGCTAAAGCTAGGTGACACGATATTTGGTGACGAAAACAGAAAATAAAACCTAAACTAAACAAGGTAGTTCCCGAAGGTCGTCGCCAAAGAGAATCTAAAATAAGCAAAGATACATTCAGATTATACTCTGTCTTTTTGGTATTTTTATTAGGCTTGAGGAATTAAAACACTAACACAGACAAACATCAATGATGAAAGGGAATCAACAAGACATGAACACATATAACCATCGAACATATAACAGTGGGATGAATCACGGCTATATGTCTGAATATAAATGTTTCACAACACAAACTCACACACAAATTTTTGTATCACAAATACTTAGTAAACACATAAACTACAAACTAGAACAAGTTTACAGGGTTAGGTACACATATATGGTGATGGATAAACCACAGATACACAGCAAGAACAATTCAACTAGTGAGAACACACAATATGCGATACAATATTTATAAGTACGAAACTTAACCATTCACGGATTTCATAGAATCTGAACATTACAGGGCATTACACATCTCCTATTACAGAAATTCAAAGAATATAGAGAGGGAAAAAGAGAGATAGCAGCAGTTTATGGTTAAGATTAGGAGCAGCAGGGGCGTTTGAGAGAAGGTGCAGCAAGAAAGAGGAGCAACGACAGTTTTGGGGAGAGGTAATAGCAGCTAGCAGTTGGTTCAGAGAAGGAGCAGCAGCTTGGGATTTTGAGAAGAGAGCAGCAGCAGCAAGGTTTGGGAAGAAGAAGGAGCAGGGGCGCAAGGGGAGATGGGACAGCAGCAAAGGAAAGTAGTAGCAGCAGTGTGGAGGCGCAGGGGAGAAGAGAGCAGCAGCAGTTTGAGACGAGGGAAGAAGAAGCAGCGCTAGGAGAGGGAGGAGTCAGGGGAAGGAGAAGGCAGCGGCACTGATGGAGAGGGCGCAGTGGAGCTAGTGGATGGATGGCGCTGATGGTGGATGTGGTGGTACGGCAACGTTGATGGAGAGGGCGCAATGAAGTGGATAGTGGAGATGGATGGTGGTGCTGGTGATGTGCGACGGCGAAGTGGAGGGATGGCGCTGGTGGAGCTGGTGGCGTGTCCCACGCCGGCCTGGCTGTGGCAGCGGCCGAAGGTGGAGAAGGAGGGAAGGAAGAGAGAGATATACCAGGCCCAATCGGATCCCTCCAGCACCTAGGGTTTTTGGCCCTCTTTCTTCTCTTCTTTCTTCACAAGAAGGTCCTTCCACTTCTTTATCTAGCCCCCTGGTTACTTCTCTTCATCTCACACAAGTCTCTTCTTCCTTCTCTTCTCTTCTTCACTCTTCTCGATAGCCACATAGACGGAATCTTGACGATTATTAGTGCCTTTGCGCACATTTCTGCAAGATAGACCAAAGACTAGTAAATGATCCTTTTTGATGATTATCAAGCAATATTCAATTAATCATGGCAAGAATGGACGAATATGTCTCTATAGATGCTATACTTGAGTACCATAATTATATATGTGAAATATACTTATCATTAGTTTTAAGTCCAAATTTGATGAATGACAAGTGGGGCCCCCGTAGGTTGTTCCGATATTTCAGTGTAGGATGGTTATTTGAACAAACACTTTGCACGGTTAGATAAGTAATGGCATGAGTTACACGTATTTTGCAAGTCTACGAACAAAAATGACAGCGGCATAGAATATCACATCCACCCCGCAGCTTAGATGATATGGTGATACGAGTTTTTACACTGTTGGAAGTGAGATCCAATGGCTTGGGAGTAGTCTTTGTAATTATGCACCATTTCCAAACTCTCCAAAGGTTTTTTTGCAAATAAAACATTCAGGCCTCGTGTGTGCCGCTGCAGCTTAGATCCAACGTCTCCCCATTGCTCATATTAGGTGCTCCCCGTAGCTTAATTACCTGCTACGGTGATATGAGCATCTAGGTCGTATGATCAGTGATCAGATGGCACATGCGTAGTACTTGTACTTTCTGCGCATTTCCCCAACTCTCTCAGCCGTATATTGCAAAAACATTCAAACCTCCTATTGTGGGCCGTTAGATCTCAGTGAACTCGTATCACCATATATTCTACGGTGCGGGAGCACCTCATATTCTCCCGTGCGAGAAAACATAAGGTGCTATCACAGCTTGGATGCTACGGTGATACGAGCTTTGAGGTCGTTTGATCTGAGATCCAATGGCATCTGAGCAGTCTTTGTGCTTATAAGCAGTGGCCAAACTCTTTGGGGGCTTTTTTACAAAAAAAACATTCGAACCACCGAGGAGGTGTTGGGTCACAAATCCAACGGCTCCGAAGAGCTTGTATCACCAAAGCATCTAAGGTGTGGTAGCACATGATATTCTTACATACAGGAGAATATGATGTCCCCCTTCATCTTAGATGCTACAGTGATACGAGCTTCGAGGTTGTTGGATATGGGATCCAAGGGCATCTGAGTAGTTTTTGTACAAATTGTGTGCAATTCTCAAATATCTCAGATCTACAAGCTCCAAGCAACTCGTATCGGCATATAGCATCTAAGGTATGGGGGCACATGATATTCTCCCGGGGAGGAGGGGTGGGGGTGCACAACCAATCGGTGGTTGGGAGGGTGGGAACAAATATAATCTAAACAACCCTAAACAGAGCTTCACAATTTTATCTAAGGTCGAGGGGTTGACCCCCGACAATCATAGCTCCACCTAAACACAACATTTGCATGTACTGTAGTACTACACTTAATATTCATGTTTCAGTTTCATGTTCATTTTAAATATTGAACTGAGGTCCATGCAAGTCTTACATTTTACTCCCTTCGTTCCTAAATATTAGTCTTTTTAGATATTTCAAATGGACTGGCACATACGGATGTATATAGACATATTTTAGAGTCTAGATTCACTCATTTTGCTCCGTATGTAGTCACTTTTTGAACTCTCTAAAAGACTAATATTTAGGAATAGAAGGAGTATTTTTGAATTCGTGTCATACATGAATGGTTTGGAGAAATAGATGCACTATACTTATCGGGTTGTTATTGTGTTCGTGTGTGTGTGGTCATATGCTTGATACATACAAAGTTTTCTCACCTCCATATTGTTCATCTTTTAAATTTGAATTTGCATTGAAAAACTTACTAGGGATACCATGAAATGTGAAATCCACGTTGAGATCACTATATCACAAATTCACTCTAATACAAAGTTTTCTCACCTCCATATTGTTCATCTTTTAAATTTGAATTTGCATTGAAAAACTTACTAGGGATACCATGAAACGTGAAATCCATGTTGAGATCACTATATCACAACCTCACTCTAATTCCACAACTCGTCATAAATCAATTACCACGTTGAGATAGTATTTGCAAGGAAAATACAGGCATTGTAATACACATAGATTCGTTCGGCAATTTAAAAGGTTCCTTTCCTATTCTCGAATGGTAGGACCCAATGGCGTACCAGCGAGACCTTGTCTCGTGTTGATCCTAAAAATAAAAAATAAAAAAAACCGGGCTCGTGTCCTTTGATGGTGTGCGTGGTACGCACATTAGGCAACCCCAACTAGTCGAGCCTCAGCGTTTCGAGTCGAAATATCTGGCGGCCAGAATTCCAGCCCTAGGAAATTCCGGTCCATAATGACTACAGATGAACAACGGAGGGATGCTTTAGGAACTAGACAATGTTACCTACCGTGCCGAGCACGGTTCAATTCCCTCGGTCGCCGCTCGCCAAGGTCACCCGCCAACTGCATTGCCTAGTACTACAACTACTACACCAGGATGAGCACAGAATTGAGCCCGTTTGTTCATGCCTAGTACTTGAGTTAATATATCAGGCAATGCACTGGTACGGAGGGATTATCCTTTTACTCTGCATATATAACTTGTCTGAAGTCTAACTAAGCAAAATGTTTGACCAAATCCTTTCTTAAGAAATACAACAGGATAGATGTATGGCTTGAAAATTTATTGCATGATGCAGGTTATGATATTGTTTCGAATCCTGGATCTTAAATTTCAGAAAATCCAAAAGTGACCATAAATTCTTGAAATTGAGCATGGTCACGTGATATGGCACAAATATTACTTCGTAATTTTTTTCTTCAATTTGAGACAAGTTGCACAAATGAAGAGCCAAGGTATTTTGGAACAAAGACCTGTCATGTTAAGGCGAACGCTTTCATTATTAAAATCATGGGCGTTTACATGCCGCCACGAGTCCCGCTTCTCATCGGCAGGTGCCCTCCGAGAAAGCGTGTGAGTCGATGGGAGGCGTGCGAGCAGACCGCTGCGCCGGCTGACGGGGAGGCGTGCGAGCAGACCGCTGTGCAGGCTCACCGGGAGGCGAGCCCTTTGACCAGGCTCCGCCGCCCACCTTCATCCCAACTGCTCCCACTTTTAATGTCGTCAGCGCTGCAGTTTAAAATCAACCCTGCACTACCAGGTATCGCTACAATCTTCTCTCTTCCTCTTAGACTCTCCTGTCGTCTACCTCCAACTAGCCTGACCTAAACGTATGCCATGTCGCATCATGATGGTCTACCCTTAGTCTTCCAGTTTCCTGAGGAAGACACCCAGTCGGAGTCTCAAGAACATAAGGCGCTTTGGGACGAGCTTGAATTGGCCTTGCGGGAAGACGTCGCGCCTGTCCCCGCTCCCGTTCCGGCTCCTGTCGCCCCGACTGCGCCAGCGCCCATCCCTGTGGCATTGATGGGCTGGGAGCCGCACATTGTCATCGAGCTTGATGCCACGGGGTTCCACGAGGTCCCGGCCAACTTTCATGCGACCGTGGACCTGCCAGCTCATGCGCCTGCGCATGCACTGACGCGCATGCCCGTGCCGGTGCCCGTGCACATGAATGTCTCCGCCACGCCGTTGACAGCGCCGGTCCTGGCGCGGGTGCCAGTGCCCCCCTCAGCGGCATGGATGGCCGCCATTAAGCACTTCCTTGCACCAACACCAGTCGCCTCCTCCCGCCAGTTGACTCGCTCTGAAGTCCAGAACATTTTGGCCTTCCTTGAAGCTAGGCTAATGTCCAGGAGTACGGCAACAACGGCGCAAGATGCTGCCATCGCCGTCGATCAGTGGCCCGACAACACACAGAGCACGGCAGAGGAGCCGCTGCCCACCGCAAGATGCCCCCGCCGCCGCCGGGTAATCTAAATTTGCCATCAAAAACATTCGGATTGCCATGTTTAAAATCCGAATGTTTATCATTTCTGTTTATTTTATATCGACCGTCGTATAATTTAAAGTCGGAGTCAGACTGAACGAAATCTATGGTTTGATCGATTGAATGTTCTGCTAGAGCCGTATCAAATTAAATATAAAGCGTCATCAAGCCACATGTATTCCTTGTCATCCAACGACCTAGACTGCTTGAATGTCGAGCGCTCAACACGTTTAGCGTGCAGTTAATTTCATGCCAAAAATAGTGCTAATCACATAATAACTCGCAAATAATATCCTACTTAATATCCACATGCACTTAATATACTTCCAAATTATCGTGTGTTGCACGTACACACTAAACTAGTGCTGCTAGTACGTGAAACTGGTGCCGTAACTTGTGAACGCGTCCAGATATGGTCAACGGCAACATCGCCCGCGAGTTCTTCATGTTTGCCCGTGCGTCTAAACGCAGAAGGGGAGGGGAGAGAGAAAGCACACATGGAACCCACCAGTAAGTGAAGGCGAATAGTACTAAAAATAATATTACATGTTATCCATTAAATAGGTTGTGGTAATATAAAAACATTATGTGAACAAAGGGGGTACAATGAACATTGTTGTTTAATGTATGTTGCCTATTGACGTGCGGCTTGAAGGCCTTGGTCGCATGTTCGATCATCGTCCTTTATTTTTTTAATTTGTATATGGGTCCAAATTTTTTTCACGACATGTGGTCCCCTCAATGTGTAGTTTGTAGCACTTTAATTTGTGGGTCGAAATTTGTTCCATTCCAAGTGGACTATCGGTGTAGTTTTGTAGCTTATTTATAATAATTAAAGAGAACAACAGAGTTTTTTGCAATAATACCATGGTGCAACGTTGAAGGCGAGAAAGGACGTGGAGAGAGCGATGACCGAGCCAAAGGGAAATCAACTAGGGGAGTTGCGGGGGTTGCAACGGTGTTTATAGTAGTTGTGGGCCGAATGCTACGAAAATATAATTTAAACCGACTGGAATAAATGCCTACACAAATTAATCCAAGGTTGGAGTGCCCCTCGCAATGTAAATAGCATCAGCTTTGCAAGGGATAGAGAGGTAGCTTCAATGCATGGAAGATACGGCGTGAGAAAGTGAGGTCAATCGAGAGACATATAGATAGAGAGACAAAGTGAGTGTGGTCCGACATTCATTGAACAGATATATATGCTCTGGAGAGATATTGTCCGATTGAGCTTTTGGCAAGGGTGAGGGCTGTAAGATAGAGCTTGAGAAAGGATCCAGTCACAGACGTGTAGATATATTTTGTGAGTGGGAGGAAGCAAGGTCAATCGATCAAATAGGGTCGTCGTGCGATCGAAAGAGTGAGACGGGTTGGAGAGAGTGACCTAGAAAGACAATGTGCGTGAGAGAGTATACAATGTGAATAGGTCGAATTGGGCTCAAACATCGTGATATATCGTTTTTGTCCGAGAAAGAGCAAGGTCAATCGAGACATACAAAGAGAGAGAGAGGGAGATATATATATATATATATATATATATATATAGAGAGAGAGAGAGAGAGAGATTGAGCGAGCGTGGCCCGCCATGGGGTCGAAAGAGTGGGGGCGGCTTGGATGGACTGATCTAGATAGACAATCTGCGTGAGAGAGTATAGAGTGTGTCGATCGAGGCTCGAACAGGGAGATATATCATTTGTATGTGAAAGAAAACGAGGTTAAACGAGACTCAGATAAAGAGAGCGAGATTGAGCGAGTGTGGCCCGCCATGCAGAAGAAAGAGTGAGACAGTCTCAAGGGAGTGACCTAGATAGACAACGTGTGTGCATGCGCACGAGAGGTTGGTGGGCTAGATAGGCAATGCATGTATTTAGCACGAGAGGGTGAGAGGGAGTGAGAGAGAGAGAGAGAGCTCGGCATGGGGTGCAATGGCGGGTGTGTGAGGTAAATACATTTGGTAACAGAGTGGAAAAGGGGGTTGTGTAGTTGAGATACTTAGAGATCGAAACATGCAGAGAAAGAATGAACGTGTGTTGGAAACCGATAGCTTCCTAAGGTGGTTAGGAGAGGAAAATTGACCGATACAGGAAGTATGTAGCGTGTGTGCGGGGGGGTAAAAACAACATTTCAATGTACATAGTATGAGACTTAATATCGATGTTTCAATTCGGTGTACATTGTAAGATTTGAACTGAGGACCATGCATACTGGTAATTATTTCGAATTCGTGCCATACTAGGTTTCAAAAATTGACATTGACTCAATTTGTTGTGCTATTTTGTAGGTCATATGTTTGAATCCATCCAAAAGTTTTCTCACTACCATGGTGTTCATCATATACATATGAATTTGTATTAAAAAAGTAGCGTGGATACAGTGAAATGCAAATCCACGTTAGAATTGGAGATCGCTACGTGACACACACTAATTCAAATAACTAATTATGTGACACACACTCTAATCCACGTTAGCGTGGATACCGTTTAAATTTTTTTTCCAAATAACTCCTCATTAATTAATTTATAGTACCCCCTCTGTTCAGTTTTATAAGACCTTGAAGACATTTCAGACAATGTGCAAAATAGTTCATTTTATGTTGTCTGAAACGACTTACAAAAGTGAACGGAGGGAGTATCTCGTTTCGAATGACTAATTATTGCAAGGAAAACACGGGCATGGTAATACATACAGATTCGTTTGCAAACGAAAGAAGATTCGTTTGCATTCTCAAATGTAGGCGCACCAGGCATACCAGGGTCGTGTCGGGGTGGTCGTGTGTGTCGGACGAACGCGTAGCACCCAGCCACCCACCCCCTCCCTCCCTCCCCCACTCCCCCCCCCCCACCCCCAAAAGGATGACGATAAAATAAGTTCACGCTTCCATGTTTCGGATTGAAATATCTGGCGGCCCCAATTCCAGCCCTGCAAAATCCCCCTTCTCCGCCGTCCCCTTCCGCGCCCAGATTGCTCAAATCCCTAATTCGCCGCCAACCCAAGCAAAGTTTGAATCACCCCTCGTCTTGTCTCTTTCCCCACCTCTGTGCCGGACGACGATGACAAAGACGACGGTCGTGCTTCACCACCGCACCGGAGCTACCTCATCTACGCCCTCGTCCACCGCACCGGGTGGTCCACCGACAATGTCGGCCGCCGCAACCGACGTGCCTCACAAACACCGACTTCCACCGCATCAGGTGCGCTTCACCGACGTCGTCTCCCAGCTCACCGAGTCTACTTCACCGAGCACATCATCGCACCTCCGCCCCCCGAGGCCGTTGGGGCTTCACCAACGGTCTCGTCCACCGCATCATAGTGCTCCGCTACCACTCAAGATCTGCATCCGTGCGCGGCCAGCCAACACCAGCGCATCACCCTCAACGGCTCTGAAGTGACCCGCACTCTAGCTAGGCGAGCATGCCCAAATGCTGGCCCGAACTAGGTATCCACACATCACTCCCTTGTGAACTAGTCCGATGATGTTTGGATATCCTTTCACTGCTCTCTTAGCTTACACGTCTATGCAACTCTGACTTTAACTCTTATTTCTTCTGGATATATCATCTGAAACAAGTGAATCCATTTTTTTGCGAAGCATGATGGCGCTACAGGATCTGGTACACATCCTGCACACTCGTATAACCTTGTAAGTATCTGTCCTCTGGTACAACATCAAGGTTGATTCCTCTTATTTGATCAACCATTCGCCGTGTCAAAAATGCAGAGGGGGGTGCAAGGAGCACAAGGCCTGCACATCCAAGCAAGTGGTAACATGGACTTGTACATGGAACATCCCAAGTGCAAGCAGAGCTGCAGTGAGCCTGTACAACGAGCTAGCGTAAGTCCCTGCATTTCATTTCATTCATACTGGCATTCGTGCATGATTTGTGTGCAGTGGCGGATCCATGAATTCAAGTTACCAGGGGCGAACATTTAACTTAAAAAATACGAAGGCACTTGCACTCCGGAAATCAACATAACTTGAGAAATGTGAAGCTACATGCACTTTGAAAACCACCTAATGATCCAAAGTGGTTCAGATTATAAACACTAAATGATGCAAGCACCAAAAAACACAAAATGCAACATGGTGTACAAGGACTACAAACATGGTCTGTACCTGCTGGAATTATTCGTTCTCTGGCTGAAAATATCGAAGTGTAATTGCACCTATAACCAGTGCGCAAACTGCATATCAATATATCTATCCTGCACAAGTATGCCAATAGTTTCAAACAACAGATAAGAAAAGTATTTATGCTATGTTGTCATGATACGGGGACTTTCTGGTAGATGGCCTCGACGTTTCCTCAAGCTATGAAAATGCACTATAATTTACTTGTCATCAATGCCTGCAAATCGCTGTCTCTCTCAACATAGCAGATCATCATTAGACACTAAATCCTTCAATGAGCATGCAAAATGCTTGCATTATATCCCTCATTAGACACTATATGTTCATCACCAGGAGCATGTAAAATGTTTGCATCAAATCCTTCATTAGCAGTCTGTTCATTAGACACTTCAGGCTCAAGAACAACATGAGCTTGTATGTTTGCACCGGAAACTTGATTAGATACATCAGATTCAGTCAGTTCAGTATTGATTGGGGGAGTTATAAAATAAGTAGAAATTGGTTTCATTTTCTCATAGATTCCCTACATACAAGAAGTTTTACAACACCGTCAGGTTTAACTATTGGCCGAAAATTGAAGAGTTGAATTAGATATAATCATGGATGTGATGTACCTGCTCGTTGCGCATGCTACTCTTGCAAGCTACAACTATCCGTTTGCACAAGCTCGATGTCATGCCCGTGCTGCCGCCGCTGCCTCCCACGCAGGCTACACCCAAGGTTGGATCTTCATATTCTTGTCCTTCTGTTCGCTTGAAGCCCGGCGACCGCCCTCCAACGAGGGCGCGAGGAAGTGTTGTGTTAGTCTGTCCAGCGGCGGCTAGGTTAGGAGCGAACCAGACTGGAGGCTGGAGCGAATGAATTGGGATTTTTCCTGCTGTCGATCGATATGGGAGGCGCTCGTTTGGGCCGCGAGCCTGCTATAGGGCCTGCATTGCACTTATGTTATTGGCCCATCCAAATTGAAACATTTTTCTTCATTTTTTACATTGCCTGCTCGTGCGTTTGGACGAACAAAACTAGCCTGGGCCAACCTGGACGACTCAAACTAGGTGCACAATTTCCAGCCTCCTGAGGTGGACGCCCATACCATCACCTATGGTGGCGTCGCCCCTTTTGCGTGTATGATTGGGTAGTAAAAATATTCCAGTGGCGCTTTTGATTTACCCACAGAATGGTTGAATTGCTTGTTTCTATGAACTGAGTTCGCCAATAATGTGAAGGATGCCAGTCTTTTCATCCTATTGTAGATTGCTTAGATCTCGATATGCCAAAAGTAATCGCATGAAATATACAGTAAAAGCAAGTGTGATGTGTGTGGCTACAACTAGTCTGACTACACGTCCTCATATAACATATCAAGGACGCACCATCTTACCAGATTAACCATTCGACTTACCAATGCAGTGTGGGAAGAAAGAAGTTTTGGGACTACGTATCCAAGCAATTGATGCCATGGACTCCTTACAACCTTGTAAGCAAAAAAGAAGTTGCGGTGTGCCTGTACAAAGAACTAGCATAAGTTCAGTTACTTGCTTCTCGAAATTTTAGTTAGCCACTTATTGCAAAATTGTTCAATTATGTTGCTTGGCTTAATTTAGTTTGCTACTGATTACATAATGCCACAGCCTGTTAATCCTATTGTAGACTGCGCCTATCTATGTGTTTGATACTTACTGTTAAGAATTACCTATTTGCCTGAACTTAAATAGCTACTTATTTATTTAACTGCTTTGCTGCTGCAACAACGGGTTACAATGATGTTAATAACTACTTTTCAGCATCCAATTGAAACTCTTTAATTCCTTGTTTGTTTAACTAGTTTGTTGTTATAACTCCCAGTTGAGATGTTTTGCTAACTTCAACTTTTCTGAATCCAATCGGAACTTTAATGGCAAAACAGGTTAGCCCAATATCAAAGAGCAAGGTCCCCATGGACGTTGCATCATCCCACAGCAGTGGCACCGGCCCAATCGTGCATTATGAATTGCCAAATGCTGATGCTCTAGAGGCTAAACTAGTGGAAGAAAGAGATTCTGCTTCTGCACTTAGAGATGAAGTTGACATGTTGAGGAAGCAAACAACACAATCACAAGCAGTACTCAAGACAACCATTTAATATTTGGTGGATTTCAAAATGAAGCAAGCTGAGACTGACCACATTGTTAAGGTCCTGAAGGAAAAAGGAAATTAAATTACCACTTGGTAAATCATAGGTGAAATGTTCTTTCCATCGTTGAATAACCTTTGTGTTGTTTGTTCATGTAATCAATCAAACCATTTGTTTTAGAGATCATGTAATAATTGTTTTTTGTTTTTTGTTTTTTGGTTTGTAATCTTATTTGAGCACAAGTCTGTATTAATTGATAAGACTCGGAGACATTTCATTTGGATTGCTGCGCCAGACCTACAAATATGCCAATCGGGCTGAATGTGCATTCAGTAATAATAGTAGTCTAGATGGACCATAAGTGGCACGCATCGGAAAGGGCCAAGATGCTGGCTAAAAAAGGATGTTGTTGTAGCAAAAAAAGTACAGCGGTCTCGCTTATGTATGTTAGTTGATATTATTGATCCATATACTCTGTAAGTGTTTATATGTCTGTTAGTTCTGTAGATTCTTGGTTGATTGACTCGGTATTTGAATCTTGATACATCGCTTGTGTACATATCTAAATGGGAGTAAACATTATGTTGCGTGTGACATTTGAGTTGGACATGAAGTGTTCCAAATATTCGAATTCACCTTAAACTGGATTCTAGCTTCTGAATTTGAGTATCGGCATTTGTAAACCATATTCATATATGACAGTGGAATACATCTTTGTCGTCTTTTTAAATATATATAAAAACACATAGAATGATTTATAAAGATTCATATAGGAATACAAAATGGATTCCAATTTAGCTGCCAGGGTAAAAGTGGATGCTTATTGTCCCAAAATTCGAAAGAAGCGGCAAAATGTCCACTCCCACGTCGGCTGCCCGAAGCCAAGTGTTTGGGAGATGGAAATTACTGTCTACCCATTACACAGACAATCCATCGGCCCGATTTCCACTGCTCTAAATAGGGCTAGGTTAGTAACTTCAATTAGACGTGACACGACCGCCTCTGAGCCCATTCCGACACGGTGGGCGCCAAACATGGGCGACAAAACACATTTGATTCAAGCTCGTCCGAAAGACCTTTGTTTCTCCCTCCATTCCCCATTCATACACGGTGGGCGGCAAAACAAACTCGACTCGGCCGAAATTGATGTAGGCAAATATTTTCAATAGGGGCAGGTTTGTAACTTCACTTAGACGTGACACAACCGCCCTACCTGTCAGCCTTGTTCATACACCATGGGCGCCAACCATGGGCGCCAACCACCCTCTCCTCGCCCGAAATCACTCTGGGCAAATATTGGTGAGATGCGAGATTACCGTCCTATCCCCAATCGACGAGACATCCAAATTTTAAATGGGGGCTAAGTTCGTAACTTTCCCATATTTCAGATAGGCGCGTCCCATAAACATGGTTCCCCGTACCTCTCCCTCCATTTTCCCATTCATACACCGTCCGCGCTAGAACACCATCCCCACACCAGCCTCCGTCCGCCACCCCATCCATCGCCGCCGTCCTCCAGCCCATCCATCGTCGCCGTCCTCCACCACATCCATCGCCACCATCCTCCACCATGCCGGAGCGCCTACCAAGACCGCGTCGTCCACTGCTAGAGATGGACGTTTCTCATCCACGGCGATGGACCAATAGCCTTGCATCACGTCCTCTCGCTTCATCAGCGTCGTCGTCCTCTTTGTCGGGGCCGCTCACACGACCTTCTCTTCCACCGGAACGGGACTTATCCCCCGATGCACCCGTCTACCATCGCAGATCTGCTTCAACGCCACCGATAGCCATCGCACCCCCGATGCCTACACGACACCGCAAGAGAGATGGTACTTCATATCTCCTCAACTTTTTGATCTCAACAAGAAAATAGATCTTAACTTGGTTACTCTATTTTCTTTTCAGCTCTTAGAATTTAGTTCTTAGTTCGAAGCAAATAATGGATGCTAAATATCATTTCTCCGGTTTGCAGCTTCAAATCTACCATGGCACAGTCATAATACGGTTTAATTGATCATGCTTAGGGTTTAATTGATCATGTTGGTTCCATGGTGGTTTATTTAATAGAAATCGAAGGGGAAACCCTCTTTTGCTAAAAAAATATGCTTAGAGTTTCCCCCTTTTATGATCACTATACGATCAAAATACGTGCTTCATGTCATAATAACACTGCTCCATCCATCAAGCTAAACAAGCTTAGTTGTTCAAATATGAATCTGATATTATTAAAACAGAGTAATTTAGTTGGTCAGATAAATGTTCCAACATTAGTTTCAAAAATGCATGTTTGCCGTTCGGGTGTGTATCTCTACAGGATGCCCACGGTGGGCCGGTCCACCCTGGGATTTTGGGTCGTCCCAGGCCCCGATTCCCCTCTATTCTGTTGCGCGCTTCCGATCTCTACTTGCCCCCAACCGCCTGCCTCGCTGGCGACTTGCCGTCCCCGGACGGCATGACTCTAGGAGGAGATGTCGGACTAACAGGAGCTCAAGAGTCGCTCGCCCAATAGCGTCACCGCTGCCCGGGCGCGCCGCCGTGCCTACCTTCCCAGTCCGTTCAGGGCTCAGGCGTGCAGCACCCACCAAGCCAACCCGATTTTACCTGAGATACGTCCTCAACACCCAGCAACCACTCCTCATCACCCATTTTTTAATTGATTCATTACTCATTAGGCAGGACTGTCATTAGGGTTTGTTGTGTGCTCAGTGCTACCTACACTTAATGGTTCAGATGTATTTCGGTAATCTTTAGTACCTGTAAATTTCACAGGGTTTTCAAAATTCCGGCCCTCGGGACAGACACTAGTCATTTTGGACTGTTGGTCATAGTGACATTGACCTAGATTACTACTGCAAGCCAGGTTTGTTGACAATTTTACTTGTCTTTCTTACTCATTCAATATAATATCCAATTATTCACGTCGATTGGTTGCAAACAATAAGTGCTACACAAACTTCATTCAGATTTTGGACGGTCTCTTACTGCAGTTACAATTCTGCATACTTGTCCTAGTAAGCTCACAAGTAAATGATTGATTCACTACATCTATGCTTGCCTTGTCATGTTTGTTGTCAATATTATTTTAGGGTGGACCACCCTGTTTCTAAATACTGGAACCGTAGACATGAGTGAATAGTATTTCTCTATGTGATCTCTTCCATCATGTGTGGGCAATGAACACTGCATTGTATAGAAAGAAAGCGTCATTTCCAGCTTTTACATAGGTTTCGATCTTTTACATGGAATACAATCTGCCTACTTGCTTTGTGTCGCACTACCAACACTCCACCCTTGAAGCTAAACATTATGCCACTCATAATTCCTTAGTTTATTTGTTCAAATACGAATTTCATATGATTTAAATGTTCCTACTTCAGTTTTGAAATGTGTGTCTGCCTGTTATAGAGACATAAGGGGTTTGTATTTCTGTGTGTGGTCTAGTCAGCATGGTTGGGGGGTTAACTTTGCATATGCAGGGGTTTATAGGGAGAGACTCTTCGAAGTTGAATCTGCAATGCATTCCATAGATATTCTGACTACTTTTATGTTTTCATGAATCTCAGATTCTGAACATCATCATAATGATTATGAGCTTGCGCGTATGAAAAGAATAAAGTAGAACAATGCCATGGCTGTCAAACTTGGCATTAAGGGACTGAAATCAAGTTTGGATGCAATGCAATGCAAACGCTCTCCGCCTACAGATTCATGCTCAGAATATGATCCTAACAGTGATTCTGAGCTAGAGGGAGACCTAAGTCAACGTAGCTCCCTAGTGGAGGAGTCAGAGGAAGATGCCCTATCTTATTCACCCATCAAGGTGCTTGGTCTAACTTTCCAAGGTTACATTGGTCGCACATATCTTTCAACTGATGCTTTGCATTGCTTCTACTTTGTTGAACTGCCATTAGCTTAGTTTACACATCGTGTATGTGAATACGCCCTGCCTATCCATTTTCAGTACATATTCCATCTATCAGCATACCATATTTATCCATTCAAATGTTGTTCTTGTGTATCAAACGATCAAAAGGAAGAGGGCCATTGCTGATCGTGGGGGAGCACAAGCAAAGTATTTTGGAAAGGTAGTGGCACCTGATAAATCAAATAGCCCATTAGGTGTAGTTGCAATATCTAGGGCTGGAATTCAAGTCGAGTCGAGCTAGCTCGGCTTGACTCGCTAGAGCTCGTTTCGTTAATGAGCTAGCTCGACTCGACTTGTTATTATAATAAGCTCAAATCCAAGATTGGCTCGACTCGTATAACTCGCGAGCTGGCTTGTTTAGCTTGTTAAGCTCCTTAAAGTTATGAACATAAAACCCTCATATATTATAAAATGATTATGTATATATTAAACATATATATCATTAAACAATAGTAATTTCCTTGTAATGCATGAGTCTCCTAGGCGGTTGGGCCTTCAACGGCTAGGACTTCTGTTGTGCGCCTAGGACATAGGGTGTTGAGTGGCTAATCTTTTTTGTATTTGGAGTGGCTGATCTTTTGTACCGAGCCTAACGAGTTACACGAGTACTCGTGAGATTGGCTCGTTTAACTTGGTCTATAAACGATCTTAAACTAAATCTCGGCTCGACTCGTTATTCTTCCAGTTCGAGTCGATTCGAGCCGAGTCACGAGCTACTCATTTAGCTCGCGAGCTTCGAGCTTTTTTTCCAGCCCTAGCAATATCACCTGACCCACAAAACACCCTAACTCTAGAAGACTGTAGCCCTACTACACTGGTCACCAACTCAGCAGACCCCAACTGCAGCAAACAGTATGATTATGTCAGTTGGCATAGCACCGGCTCTATGACGCAAAACCCCCATTCCAGCAAAGAGTACACCAAATCCGGTTGCCAAATCCCTTTTCGAACCAGAGAGAGCCCCAATTGTAGCAAATAGGACCCCTGTTCCATTTCTTCCCAGTTTAGAAGACGAAGCTTATATTGTTGTCAGGAACTTTGTGCGCATCTTTCCTTCATGGAAAGATTATACCGCAGATACAGAAAAATTTCCAGTCTTCCTCCGCAGCTTACGCGTAAGTAATGTACTAATGTTATTCATGGTCATTACTGCATATGTTTCTACTGATAGAAGACACAAGATTTCATTCTTTTAAATAGGCGAGGAGCAAACTAGATTGTGAAGACGAGCAAGGGTTGGTTGCGCTTTTCAAGCACTCGTTGATGAAGTATCGTTCCTACCTGAGGCAAGCGCACTTCGATGGCAAGCCTCTGAACGAAATTTCTGTAAAGTCTCTGGTGCTACATTTATCTGACGGTGACTGGAATAATCTTGTTACACATTGGTCTCGGCTGTAGCGTAAGGTACTGTCTATGATACTACATCACAACTTGAACTACATTTCTGCATTTTCCTTAATGTCTCACTTGTACGAAAACTGTTAGCAGAAGAACATCCATAGAATCTCGCAACTATACTGCACAATGCATTTCCCTTGTGAGTACCTCTTGCCCTGTATGACCATATTTACTTTCATACATGTTTGATTATGTAGCATCACTGCACATGTTAGCCTCGTAATCGTCCATTTGGTGGACATTATAAGATCCGTATGGACTCTTACATAAATTTAGAATCAACCCAATGCTTTTGAAGAGGTTTAGCTCTACAGTCCTCTTGTAAGGACTGAATGTGGTCTATCACTGCACTTACATTAACAGCTACTCCCTCTGTCACATAATATAAGAACGTTTTGTACAGTACACCAGTGTTCAAAACACTCTTGTATTATGGGAAGAGGGATTGGTTCATTGTGTAGAATTCTGCATCTTATCCCCCTCGCCCACCATTTACTAAAAAAGATCAGATCTATATTTAATCTTACCAACAAGTAGAATACACAGACAATGCCAGTGCAGAAGTGCAGCCCATTGCTCTTGTCAGTACATTTTGTCCTATAACGCTTGTACTTCCAGGGATTGGTAGTTGATTATGTAGCATCAATATGCATCTTATCGTCATTATCCTCTATCCCTTCCAGTATTATCATATCTATAATTACTCTCTACAAAATTTAGAGTACAGGCAATGCTTATGAAGAAGATTCAGTGCTGAAATTCTTGAGTTATCCTTCCCTTGACATGGAGAAGGGCATTATAAAGCCGGTGTTAACTGTTAATGTAAGTTAATCCTTCTAAAGCCTTTATCCTCAACTGCTGTTTAATTTGCTCATAGTCCCTATCGTTTACTGCTGTTTAGTTTGCTATTTCTACCAAAATGCATGTTCGCAAGAACCGTAAGTTCTAAGTTTTACTTGTAAAACCAAATTCCTTATTCATACCATGCACATTACTTAATATTCCCTATATGTATGCTTGTTTTTGTGGATCTATAATCCAGTGTGTGGTGAAGCAGCCCACGTTTGCACCTTGTCATCTCCTGTTTTATCTTACTGATGTGGTTGATGATATGAACAACATGCCATGCACATTAACCAAAATAGATACAATGATTTTCTTTGCCCTTCATCTATGCTTGTTATGTTGACATGGTAATCTAGTAGTGTGGTGAAGCTCCCCGCATTATGAACAATGCCAAATTATGCTATTGATATTTTGAACTTACTCTTTATTTTCTAATTTGAAATTGGATGGAATTGACAGCACAATTATCATCTTTGTTTATACACGTGCAAAACCCGTCATCTCTCTGCTTTGTTTCAGGGTGATATGCCTGATGGCATGCATAAGTCTGCTGAAGGTTGTGAGACAAACCCAACATATATTGCAGCAAAGAAGGCAAAACATCTTGAAGATAGCGATACAACCCCAAAGTCTTGTCTTGATGCAGTGTACAAGTTACTTGAGACTAGCAGTCAGACAAGCTCACAGAATTCGTTATCTGAATTAGTTCGACTTCTTCAGTCCCAAGTTCTAGCAGAAAGGCATTCTACAACTCAACTTCGACTTGAAGTCCTATCTCTAAGAAAGATTGCGGAGAACACCAATGAGAACCTCATTGCTAAACAGCTACACCTGGAAGCTATGACCGACATGCTAGGCCGGTCTCACAGCTCCACAGACATCTTCCGGCACTCACCTTTAGGCGATGTGCTAAACTCATTAAAAGCCCTCTCCTTATCAGGGGACTCTCAGCCGAACTATATCCGGTTTGGATTGGAAGCTGATGGTGGAGAATTCCGCTTCCCACCCACCACCCACTTCATAGCCATTGTCGAAGACTTAACCGACATGCTCGATTACGGCTCCGAAGACATCGACGGTATGGACGATGATGCCGGAGAGGAGCATGCACAAAAACCACCGCTTACAGGGCGCTGGACAGCCACCTCCTCGTATGACGTATACATGGTGGATACACCCAAAGAGAACAATGGCGACAATGAGAAGGATCCAGTCAAGGATAAGCCTCCTGAGATACAGCCAAAGTGCCGACGTCAGTGGCGCCGCTCTAAACCACACCGTGGAAAAAACAGCAATACCGGCATAGGAGAAAACAATACTCCGGACGACGCTGAAGACAACGAAGACCCCGTTAAGCCAACCTCCGAACAGGACGAACGGGAAGATGGGGCGAGTTAGCCCTGATGAGTAGGCCATGAACAAAGACTCGGAGGACAGTAACTACCTTCCGCTCTCCGAGGACGAGGTGAGCCTCGGCAACGAGGATTTTATCGTGCCTGAGGAACCTCTCAAGAAGAAGAGCTTTAAGCGCCAGCTAATAGCCACTGCAAGGAGCCTGAAAAATAAGCAGCAGCAGCTTCAAGCTGATCAAGATCTACTCAAAGATAGATGGACTAATGTCCTAGCAGCCGAAGAATATGGCCTCGAGCGCCTAACCAAAAGTTACCCAAAGCGCAAATTGTTACCCCAATTCAATGACGAGGCGTCGGAGCCCGTCCTACCAGCGCATAATGCGGCTGACCGACCACCACGTGGCCAGGGCAAAGCGGCAACTCAAGACGAACAACAGCCCGTACCACCTCGCGGTAAGGGCAGAGACATAACAGCTCGGGGTCATACATATGACCTGCGGCTTGATAGCACACTAAGGCATCACGAGTTTGGCCTTATATGCATCAGCTCCAAATCATGTCTTTGGTCAATAGTTGAGTTGCCCGGCTGCTGTGCTTACTACCTTACGTTCCGCTCTATCGGCTAGGGTAGTAAAGGGAGAACTACTGCAATTGTGTCCTGGTTTGTCCGGATGAGCACCTTAGTAGAGAAAGCCGAAAACTGACTATCATGATGCGGCGAGAGCTGGTCAACCACTCGATGACTCACCGGAATCTTCGCAATTCCTTCCATATTACACGAAGGACCGTTCTTCTGGTCACGTATGCAAACGCACCGTATTCGGATAACCGCATACATACCAGGGGCTATATCGTAGACCCATTGTCAAACTCCTACGGCTAAGTGAAAGTGTTAAAGCCCTATAGCCCGATTGCCTGGTTCACCGCACTGACACCTCCTTAATGGACCAAGACGTTGGGTCAAGAGTGATGAAGTGCTTTTCCAAACACCCCCGCGTTATATGCGAGGGGGTCGAAGTCGAAGACTGGTAAACTTTCAGATTATACAAAAAATGGCCGCACAGGAGGCACCAAAAACTTTTTAGGCAAAAGTATTAAAACATAGCCCTAATATATCATAATATTTTTTTACAATTTCGGTACACTTCACTCGAACATAATATCTTTCGTGCACTGACCCTCTATCAAGCGGGCACCCTCTAGGACATCCTAGAAATAATGCTCTGGCGTGTGATGGTCCTTGCCCTTGGGTGGACTTTTCGATGCAATATCGGTGGCCTTCATCTTTGCCCAGTACGTCTTGATGCGGGCAAGGGCCATCCGTGCACCTTCTATGCACATTGACCGCTTAACACCGTCGATACGCAGCGCCGCATCAACCAGTCGCTGCACCAAACTGAAATAACTATTTGGAATTGGCTCAGTCAGCCACAGTCGGACCATGATATCCTTCATGGCAGATCTGGATATCTTGTGGAGCTCGGCCCACTGGGCCATCTGTTCGTTTAGCAACAGCGGGCGCTTTGGCATGCTGAATTGCGACCAGAAAAGCTTTTTCGTCGCATGTCCTTCTTGCAATTGGAAAAATTGCGTTGCATCAGAGACACTCTTCGGCAAGTCCAAAAATGCGTCTGGAGAACTCCACATTTGATTTAGTGGGGCATACTTCGGATCGCAGAATTTAGTTTGTAATAAGAAGGGCTTACCAGCCGCGATCTCCCGAGCTTGTCGGATCTCCTCCCAAGCCGCTCTAGACTCAGACCGTGCTTCCCTCGCCTCTTGTAAGGCCTTGTCAAGATCGGCCGCTCTGGTTTTGTTATCTTTCTCGAGATTTTTGCATCGGCTAGTGGCATCCTCTAGCTCAAGCGCCATAGTAGATATTCTCTCCTCACACTGGCGCCGAGCACCCTGTTCGGCCTTTAGTTCAGCAGTTGCCTTTTCGGCAGCCGCATTACTCATCCTGGCTTGCTCCTTGGCCTGGGCAAGCTCAGCCCGAAGGGTCTCAACTACGGCGGCACTATCTGCAGTTATGCGTATCTATCTCAATATACAATTCTCAGCGTCATGCTCATATTATAGTACTTGCCCCAAAGACATACCTTGCGCCTCGTCAAGCCGCCTTTTAATAAGCGTGATGTCATCATCCGCCACATCAAGTTTCTGCTTCAGTTCTGCAACATCTGTAGCTTGGGCAGCCGCCAGGGATGTAACAGCATGTGTTCCAATTAGTCAGATTATTTCCTGGGCATATCTTTCTTGATCCTCTGATCGCCTCCCTTTGGACGCCAACCAGAGTCTCAGGGGATACTATCTAAACACAGGCGTATTTTACATTTATAACACAATTAAAAATATTACATTACGTACCTCAAAGCCTCTTAGCGGGCCCGTAAAGGCTTCATTCAATCTGCTTTTCACGGATAGAACCCTCTCAACCACCTTACCCATCAAGGTACGATGTTCCTCTGAGACGGGCGCATGTCGCAATATGTCCATCAATGTATCCAGCGCCTCCAGATCCCTGGAAGCAGCTGCAGGGGTACGGACTCCCTTCAAAGGAATATGTTTACTCGGCCTTAGAGTTGTCTCTGGCTGTAAATCGAATAGTCTGGGGCCTTTATTGTTGGTCCTCGTAGGGGCCGCACACCCCGTACCCTGGACGGCCGAAGTGTCACCTTCGGGCCTAGTCTTCATTGTCCCTCGCACCACTTGTTGATTGGGAGAGATCCTCCGAGACGACACCTCAGGGTCGTCTGCCCTATTGGGCAGGGAGATCTGTGGAGGCGTCTCGCTCTCCATCATCTCCGAAAGAAGATCCCCTGAGGAGGAGGACTGCTGAGGAAGGCTGCATGCCGGACTGCAAACATATATTTTAAATATTACCCTTGCAACAAGGAAAGAATGGGATATGTTTAAGACACCCTTGTTCACTTACGATTCAGCTAAGGGCTTGTCCTTATGGAGGAACTGCATGACAACGTCGCCTCCCGAACCAGAACCCCCTGACAGGGATATCTTCCCTCGCTTAGAAGCCTTTATCTTCAAATCTTTGGAGGCGGTCCTCTTCTTCCCATGGGGAGAAGGGATGTCAGTTCCTCCTTCCCTTTCATCTTCAGAAGAGGGAGTTCCAATCTCCCCGGACGAGGTACCTAGCGTACCTCTAGAATGGGGGCCACCCTGGGCCTTCTTGCTCTCCTCCTTGTCTTCCTTCGTCGGCACTTGATATGGTGCCGGAACCAGCATCCTTGTTAACACCGGGTCAGCTGAGTCTTCGGGAAGAGGAGCCGAACACCTAATTCTCTCCGCCTTCTTTATCCAGCCTTGGCCGAGTATGGTTTTCTCAGTATATATATTGTTATGAGAAATTTAACTAAGATGTGTTCAGGAGCCGAGTGCTTACCGAGGTATCCGGATGGTTGCAGTCAAGGTCGATGTCCTCTGTAGTATCCGGCCACTGTTTTCGTGTCCCGAAGAATAATTTCCACATTCCTCTGAGCGTCGTGCCGGAGAAGTGCTGAAGGGTTCGTGGTCCTTCCGGATTTAACTCCCACATGCGGAGAGGCCGTCACTGGCACGGTAGGACCCAACGGACTAGCATTACTTGGATTACGTTGATAAGACCGGTGTCCTTTTCAATAAGGCTCTGAATGCGGCTTTGCAGCGTGTGCACTTCATCAATTGATCCCCAGTCCAGCCCCTTATTAATCCCTGATGCAAGTTGTAACGGAGCGCCAGATTGGAACGCAGGTGTAGCTGCCCACTTGGTACCACGGGGTTCAGTGATGTAAAACCACTCCCACTGCCATAGGTTGGAAGTTTCTGTGAAAGAGCCTTTTGGCCAAGGAGTATTGGTGAGTTTGCTCGCTACAGCACCACCGCACTCCGCTTGTTTCCCGTCAACTACCTTCAGCTTCACATTAAAGGTCTTGAGCCACAAGACAAAGTGTGGGGGAATATGGAGGAAGGCCTCGCACATGATAATGAACGCTGAGACGTGAAGAAAGGAGTCCAGAGCTAGAATGCTAGATCGTGAAAATCTAGCCCGTAATAGAACATGAGCCCTCGTACGAAGGGATGAAGAGAGAACCCTAGCCCTCGAAGGAAGTGGGAGATGAATACGACCCTCTCGCCGGATCTGGGAGTAGGAATAACCTGCCCTTGAGCAAGAAGCCTGTGGGGGATTTCCGTGGTCAGGTATCTCCGCCCGGAGCTTCGCAAAATCCTCCTATGTGACAGAGGAAGCCACCCACCGACCTTGAGGGCTGGGTCCGGACATGACAGGGAAGCTTGAAGCGATTAAATTGAACCTTGGGTGCTGGAACTCGAGGTGGGAGAGGTTGAGTAAAGGGTTGGCGTAAAGGAGAAAAGACGGGTCTTAGCCCCTTTATAAAGGCGATGAATATAAAACGCCCCCTCCTAGGCCTCAAAACCTGCCTATTCCTAAGGAATCGTGCAAACAGAACTGTTGGGTTACCCACGCCCGTGTTGATGAGAATCCCGCAATAAGGGGACACAATCTCTGCTTTGACGAGACGTGCCAATGAAACCGCATCTCAAAATATGGAGCGGCAGGCTAAAAAACGGTTCGAAATAATGGCCGGGCGGCGACGTGATGTCACGCCACAAAAAATTGTCAGTGGATTGGACTCGTGAAATATTATACTCTCTATGGTTGTGTGTGGAATTTGTTTTGCAGAGCCGGACACGATTCTTATGTTCAAATACTATTTTGGAGTATTCGGAGAAGGAACCCGCCTTGCAATGCCGAAGACAATTCGCGTGTCGGACACCTCGTCATTGATGCCTGTTTCAGGGGCTACTAAGGGCGTCCTGGATTAAGGGGTCCTCGGCCGTTGGGCCTATGTGACGTGGGTCGGACTGATGGGCTATGAAGATACAAGACAGAAGACTCTCTCCCGTGTCCGGATGGGACTCTCCTTGGCGTGGATGGCAAGCTTGGCGTTCGGATATGTAGATTCATTTCTATGTAACTGACATTGTACAACCCTAGTCCCCTATGGTGTCTATGTAAACCGGAGGGTTTAGTTCGTAGAGGCAATCATAATCATATAGGCTAGACTTCTAGGGTTTTAGCCATTACGATCTTGTGGTAGATCAACTCTTGTAATACTCATATTCATCAAGATCAATCAAGCAGGAAGTAGGGTATTACCTCCATAGAGAGGGCCCGAACCTGGGTAAACATCGTGTCCCCTGCCTCCTGTTACCATCAACCTTAGACGCACAGTTCGGGACCCCCTACCCGAGATCCGCCGGTTTTGACACCGACAACGGGTGCTCCTCCCCGTGACACCTTCACAATACTGCACACCGGCCACTTGGGCGCCGGGCACATACCACATGCTCACCCTTGTGCGCCTGTGCTATTATGTTGGCATAGGTTACATCGTGTGCCTACCTCCACAATATATGAGAGGCCTAGGATACAAGTGTCCTAATAGGACACGACTCCACATCCTATGTAAATACAATACAACTCATAGTCCAACTATAACCTACTTTGTACACTATATTCGACACAATTCCAACAGCCATGCCCTGCTCGATAAGCGTGGACGACTGCTACCTCTTGAGCACTGCGTTGGTTTTCCCTTCAAGAGCAAAGGGTGATGCAGCAAAGTAGCGTAAGTATTTCCCTCAATTTTCGAGAACCAAGGTATCAATCCAGTAGGAGGCTCCTCAAAAGTCCCACGCACCTACACAAACAAACAAGAACATCGCAACCAACGCAATAAAGGGGTTGTCAATCCTTTCACGGTAACTTGCGAAAGTGAGATTTGATAGAGATAATATGATAAGATAAATATTTTTGGTATTTTTATGATATAGATTGAAAAGTAAAAGATGCAAATAAAAGTAGATGGAAAACTTATATGATAAAAGATAGACCCGGGGGCCATAGGTTTCACTAGTGGCTTCTCTCAAGATAGCATAAGTATTACAGTGGGTGAACAAATTACTGTCGAGCAATTGATAGAAAAGAGCATAGTTATGAGATTATCTAGGCATGATCATGTATATAGGCATCATGTCTGTGACAAGTAGACCGACTCCTGCCTGCATCTACTACTATTACTCCACACATCGATCGACTCCTGCCTGCATCTAGAGTATTAAGTTCATGAAGAACAGAGTAACGCATTAAGAAAGATGACATGATGTAGAGGGATAAACTCAAGCAATATGATATAAACCCCATATTTTTATCCTCGATGGCAACAATACAATACGTGCCTTGTTGCCCCTGCTGTCACTCGGAAAGGACACTGCAAGATTGAACCCAAAGCTAAGCACTTCTCCCATTGCAAGAAAGATCAATCTAGTAGGCCAAACCAAACTGATAATTCGAAGAGACTTGCAAAGATAACCAATCACACATAAAAGAATTCAGAGAAGATTCAATTATTTCTCATAGATAAACTTGATCATAAACCCACAATTCATCGGATCTCGACAAACACACCGCAAAAAGAGTTACATCGAATAGATCTCCAAGAAGATCGAGGAGAACTTTGTATTGAGATTCAAAGAGAGAGAAGAAGCCATCTAGCTAATAACTATGGACCCGAGGGTCTGTGGTAAACTACTCACAACTCATCAGAGAGGCTATGGTGTTGATGTAGAAGCCCTCCATGGTCGATTCCCCCTCCGGCGGAGCGCCGGCGAAGGCTCCAAGAAGGGATCTCGCGGATACAGAAGGTTACGGCGGTGGAAATAGTTTTTCGTGGTGCTCTTGAATGTTTTCAGGGTACGTGGATATATATAGGAGGAAGAAGTAGGTCGGTTGATGCTCGAGGGGCCCACGAGGGTTGGGGCGCGCCGGGCACCCTCGTGGCCGCCTCGTTCACTGCTTGACATCCACTCCATGTCTCCTGGATTGCATGTGTTCCAAAAAGATCGCTCCCGAAGGTTTCATTCCGTTTGGACTCCGTTTGATATTCCTTTTCTTTGAAACACTAAAATAGGCACACAAAAACAGCAATTTGGGTTGGGCCTTCGGTTAGTAGGTTAGTCCAAAAAATGATATAAAAGTGTAAAGTAAATCCCATAAACATCCAAAACGGGTAATATAATAGCATGAAACAATCAAAAATTATAGATACATTGGAGACGTATCAACGACATCTGCGCGATGACCGCGAAGAAGATGAGCAGTGACGCCCAGACGGGTTACATCCGCAATAGTATATTCAACTCCTCAACTTGCGACACCATGCAGAGCCGCCACAGGCCCTTCTTCTCCAACAACGGCAGCACGATCGCAGCCTTATCAAAGAACGTGAATTGACTGGTATGCTCAGCTCTGTCATTTTCGTGCACGGCCGAGGAATCATCGCGCAGCTCGAGACGACAATTCCTTGTGGCTGCCACAACCACCTGGAAGACCCTCGCCACCGGGCTACCTCCCCCTCCTAGTGGCTTGTACCTGTAAATCCTTCCCCCGGCGACGAACACGGCTAGGCCGAATCCTATGAGGACCGTCGGGATCGCGAACCCGATGGTCCACTCGATGTTGGCCTGCACCCATATGAGCAAGGTCGCCGCCAGCAGCGAGACAATGTTGGTCGAGAAGTAGAACCAGTTAAAGAAGGAGCCCTTGGACACCCGCTCATTTGGGTCGGCGCCATCGAACTGATCGGCGCCCAAGGCCGCGGCACAGAGTTTGATTCCACCTGTGCCGAGGGCGACAAGGTAGAGCCCTAGGTAGACGGCAGCAGGATGGACACCACCACTCTTGTCGGAGAAACGCGGAAGGAAAAACGGAAACGCCGCCGATGATCTCATGATGAGCATCCTCTGGCACAAGACAATTTTTTAGATATTGCACATGGTCAATGAAAATTTGCATAAATGCCTTTACAGTAATTTCAGAAACGTTGTCAAGCTTACAATGAAATAAACGGACAGGAAAACTTCAATTGTCGAGTATCTTCCCCAATAAGAGTCAGCCAAGAAGGCTCTGATGACCGGCGTGAGGAAGCAGCTGCCGATCCTGGTCGCCATATGCCTCGCAGCGTCGATGTTGCTTTCGTGGAGCACCGTCGTAAGGTAGGTGACCAAGTTCTTGGCTACGGCGGCCAAACACAAGCATTCGCTGAATTCGGCACCCGATTTAGGTCCAAGGCTCAACATGTTACTTCTGCATGGAAAATGTGGAACATGAAGCATATGTTCTTAGTAAGCTTTACCTAGAATGAAGAAGCATGCTCTCAAGTTGTCAGTGCTCTGCTTGACAGCAGGCTGTCTGTAAAAATCAAATTGTTCCATCGCTCGTGTACCTTTTTTCAATAAAGGGCGCTTTATTACTTAAAAGGTTTAAATATTAGGAGCGGCTACAGGTGACTTGACTGACTTTTATTTTTGGGTCAGTTGACTAACCCATACTCGTTTCAGTCGAGGGGCGAGGAGGAGTTGAATGCACCGTCCTAGTTTCTTCAATGATTGACGTGTTTGCTGAATCGCAAGCCCAGCGCTTGTGTGCCGGTGGACTCCTTGGCCTTGGCCACTCTTACCAATAAGTCCAATGTCAGGTTTGCCACATGCAACCTAACCACAAGCATCACAACACAATGCATAGTGATATGGGCAATGGAAAGAACCCAACAACACATGCACACTCCCTATGAATTAGTACAAAGACTTCCATAGAAAACCCTTGTACAGATGGTAATATACACAGTTCCAACTTTGCAAATTAATCATAGTGATGCAGCTTAATCAGGAAGGTGGTTGCATGAGTAGCATGGTTTTAATTATACCGAGTTGTTAACCTAATAACGAAAAGAAGAAACATGGTCGACTACCTGAAACATGGTTTTAATTATACTGAGTTGTTAATTATAGTGAGTTGCACTGGTATTACACTTCTTAAAATATGCAAAGAATAAGCATATAATAGTGCATTTTTGCATTCTACTATAATTTCCACATAGTGTAACTGAAATAATGTATTTCCTTTAAGAAGAAAGACAATTTAAAAAAGCTTGTACACAATTATGCACCAAAATTGCACTTTATCATAATATGCAAAAATAATCATATAGTCATGAAATTTTGGCACACATTATATAATATTTCTTTGTATATAATTACACTCAGCCAAAAGCCCACAAAAAACAACAATAACCAATAAAGGAAAGAAAAAGGGAAAAAGAAAACCCATAGAAACAGAAAACACAAATAGAAAATGAAGCAAAAATACCCTTAAGTAGGAAAGAAAATGATATAAAAAACAAAAACAAAATAATGATAAGATTTGCACACAATCTACACATAAATTGCGCTTTGTACTAATATGCATGAATAAACACATAATTGTGAATTTTTTGCACATAGTATAACTGAAATAATGCATTTCCTTTATGAAGAAAGACAACTAAAAAAACTTGCACACAATTATGCAGCAAAATTGCACTTTATCGTAATATGCAAAATTAATCATATAGTCATGAAATTTTGGCACATATTACATACTATTTTTGTATATAATTACACTCAGCAAAAAATCCAAAAGACACAAGAATAACCAATAAGAAAAGAGAAAGGGAAAACAAAAACCCAGAGAAACAGAGAACAAAAATAGAAAATGAAGCAAAAATACACTTAAATAGGAAAGAAATGATATAAAAAATTAAACAAAATAATGACAAAATTTGCACATAATTTGTGCTTTGAATAAACACATAATAGTGAATTTTTTCACAAAAAAACTTTTTCTAAAGAAAGAATGAGTTAGTGGTATTGGTATTTGATCCATGGTGTCTCTACTTCTCCAGATCAAAATAATGAATAGAGTGGTATCAGTATTACAGTTTAAGAAGAAAGAAAGGTGAAAAAAATGACAGAATTTGCACGCGGTTTGAATAGAAATTGTGCTTTTTTATAATATGCAAGAATAAGCACAAATAGTGAAATTTCACAAAAATCATAAGTAGGAATGAATTAGAGGTATTGGTATTACCCTTAAAGAATAAAGGAAATGAAATAAAAACTTAAGCAAAATTAAAATAGTGAAATTTTCTAAGAAATAATGAACTAGTGTTATTGGTTTCCAGTTAAGAAGACAAGAACTGAAAATAATAAAAAGATAATGAAATATTTTGCAAACAATTTGCACAAAAGTTACACTTTTTATAACATGCGGGAATAAAAATATAATAGTGTAATTTTCACAAAAAGGAAGTTTCTTGTGAAGAAATGAATTTGATGCACTGGTATTATCATTAAAGAATAAAGCAAATAAAGTAATACTAAAAAAACCAAAATACCAGAGTTTTCAAGAAAATAATGAATTAGTGGCTTACGTATTACTCTTTAAGGAAAAAAATAATGATGTTTTCTAAGGAAGAATGAATTACTAACATTGGTATTACCCTTTTATAAGTAAAACTTAAAATAGAAACTAAAACAAAATCAAAACAATAAGGTTTTCTAAGAAAGAATAAATTAGTGTCATTAGTATTACCATTTAAGAAGAAAAATAAATAAATAAAAATAAGGAGTATTATTACCAAAGTTAACGAAAAAAGTTTGCAAAACTTGCACACAACTTCGCTCTTAAATTACATGTTTTTAGTACACAAACAATAATCATATAGTAGTGTAATTTTCGCACATATTGCAAATTATTATGTTTGTAAATTACACTCACCCAACATCCCATAAATATCCACAAAACAAAAAATAAAACCAACTAACGAAGAGAAACAAAAAAACAAAGGCAAAAGCATAGAAAAACAAAAAAATATTAAAAACAAAGGGAAAGAGTGGAGGACTAGATCGCACAGTTAATGGGCTTCGGGCCAGAAGGAAATCGACTGGACCAAATAAGGGGTCAGTCAAAAAAAAGAAAGAAGCCCACACAACAAACAACACATGCCAGGAAAAAAAATGCAGCACGAATCTCGGAGAAAAATCCAATGGCCACAAAAAAGACTGACCCAAAAGTGAAATTTCAGCTGACTGAATTGTAGCTAAATTCTTAAGCATTACACCCGGCCTCTTCATAACTGGGATGCACACAACCATAATCAAGTCCAAGTTCCAAATAAAATCAAAAAAAGCATAATACAAGTAATCATGTGGAGACTGTATACCACCTAAGATGTTGGAGGGCCAACCTGAAGATCATGCTGCCATCCATGTCGGGTAAAAGTATCGCTCGTGTACCTTGAACATTCGTCCAGAATGGCAACGCAGAAACCGTTGTGACACACTTCATTACCAACTGCAAAAAGGCATTCGCAAAGCCCATTCTTCTCATCATCCTCTCCAAGAAAGGCCATTCAACTCTGTCGTACGCTTTGCTCATATCCAGCTTAAGGGCCATGAGAACATCATTCCCCTTCCTCTTCCTTCTCATATGGTGTGTCATCTCATATGCAAGAATGGTATTATCCGAGACCAATCGTCCCGGGATGAAGGCACTCTGGTTTGCAGAAATAAGCTTGTCCAAAATTAGTTTGAGCCAGTTTGCAATCACCTTTGATACAAGCTTGTAAACGACATTGCATAGGCTAATAGGGCGTAGATCCTTTATTCGATCTGGGTTCCGAACCTTTGGGATGAGTACCACAGTTGTTTCATTCCATCCCTCTGGTATACTGCCACCTCGCAACATGTTCAACACCTCTTGTACCACGGCATCACTCACTGTACTCCAAAACCTTTTATAGAACACAGCTGGCATACCATCCGCTCCCGGTGCCTTGAGATCCCCCATTTCATCCATTGATTTCTTGATCTCCTTTTCCGTGTATTCACTACACAGAAGCTCATTCATTTGCGGAGTCACCAGAGGTAACATCGCCTCAAGCCCATGATTTATATTTGTACCTGCCATGGGGGTAAACAAGTTAAAGAAATGATTAGTTGTGAGTGACTTCAGACCATCCTCCCCTCGAACCTCCACCCCATCATCTCCCCTTAACTTCCCCATATGGTTCTTGCGTTTTCTATTCAAGGCAAATTTGTGGAAAAACTTTGTGTTTCTACCCCCTTTACCAGCCAGTTTGTATGTGCTCTCTGTTTCTAGAAGATTTCGAGCTGCTCTTCAAGACGCTCAAGCTTGAAACATAGCACTTGTTCCCTCCGGACCACAGCTTCTGTTAGATCCCCTCTTCGGCACCTTTCTAACTCCTCTTTGAGCTTTTTAATACGTTTTTGCAAGTCACCCAATACATCTCTGCTCCATTCATCAAGTTCCCGCGATACACACTTGTGCCGCTGTGCCGCATTACCCTCCCATGTACTCCCAGCTTTGTCGCAAGCATTCACCACAACCTCCTCACACCCATCTTCTAGGAACCACCTCGCTTCAAACCGCTTATTGATATTATTTGGTCCTGGTTGAGGTCGTCTAGTTGCACCATTGACCTTATTAAAGGTGTTGCCTTGAGGCGATGCGGTCTTTGTGTGCAAATATGTCGTCATAGGTTTGACGGTACGATTTGGAGATGATGTGGTGAGGCATATCATATGCGCATGACCTTAGATATTTTTTTTATTTGTATAAGCTGATTTACTCAGCATTTTTAATTATTAATAATATTTGGTCCGTGTATCTTTTGATGTAGAGGCCGATGGTCTTTCCCTTTCAAAATAAATTACAGTTGACCATCTAGAGTCCAGCTGCACTGAATTCCATTTTCACTTGATACGTCATCAAGAAGCTAGACGCGAGTACCTCGCAAAAAAAACGCGGAAACTGCAACAGTAGATAATTTACAATCCATCAAAGAGTTTCAAATTGAAATCATTTACAATTGACTAGTACTATACTAAAGCTGATCTATGCTTTTGTATCTGGTCGAGCAGTAGACGAACTGCAACAGGTTGAGCACGCTGAGACCAGCCATGAACCAGAAGAAGTAGTCAAGGTGACCTTGGTCGAGATTGTCCGCGATCCACCCGGTGGTGGACGCGACAGCGCCGAGTAGGACAGAGTTGAGGTAGTTACCGCCAGCGATGGCGAGCAGCGCGAGCGCCGAGCCGAGGCTCTTCATGGACCCTGGGAACTGATCGTAGAAGAACTCGAGCATGCCGATGCTGGTGAACACCTCGGCCGCGCCCAGCACGAAGTAGCACGGCGCCTGCCACATGATGCTCATCGAGCTCGCCGGCGCCGCCAGCCGCCTTGTCTCAATCAACGCAGCGTACGCCATGCCGGCCGCGGACAGTGCCAGGCCGACACCAATGCGCTGGAGCTGCGTGAAGCCCCTGTCCTCGCCGGTGACACGCCGGGCGAGCGGCACCAGGACGGCGTCATAAATAGGAACCCAGACCAGGACGCTGATGACGTCGAAGGTAGACAGGGACGCAGGCGACACAACAAAGGCGCCGACGCGCTTGTCCATAGCCATGCCCTGCTCGATAAGCGTGGACGACATCTGCCCGGTGACCGCGAAGAAGATGAGCAGCGACGCCCAGACGGGAGACATCCGCAGCAGCGTCTTCAGCTCCTCGACCTGCGACACCGTGCAGAGCCGCCACGGGCCCTTCTTCTCCGACGACGGCAGCACGATCGCAGCCTTGTCAAAGAACGTGAATTGACTTGTATGCTCACCTCTGTCATTTTCGTGCAGGGCCGAGGAATCATCGGGCAGCTCGAGACGGCAATTCCTCGTGGCTGCCACAACCACCTGGAAGACCCTCGCCAGCGGGCTACCTCCCCGTCCTAGTGGCTTGTACCTGTAAATCCTCCCCCCGGCGACGAACACGGCTAGGCCGAATCCTATGAGGACCGTCGGGATCCCGAACCCGACGGTCCACCCGATGTTATCCTGCACCCATACGAGCAAGGTCGACGCCAGCAGCGAGCCAATGTTGATCGAGAAGTAGTACCAGTTGAAGAAGGAGCCCTTGGCCACCCGCTCCTTTGGGTCGGCGCCGTCGAACTGATCAGCGCCCAAGGCCGCGGCACAGGGTTTGATTCCACCTGTGCCGAGGGCAACAAGGTAGAGCCCAAGGTAGACGGCGGCAGGATGGACACCACCACTCTCGTCGGAGGAACGCGGAAGGAAAAACGGAAGCGCCGCCGATGATGTCATGATGAGCATCCCCTGGCACAAAGACAATTTTTCAGAGATATTGCACATGGTCAATGAAAATTTGCAGAAATGTCGCACACCATTATACAGTAAATTCAGAAACGTTGTCTCGCTTACAATGATGTAAACCGACAGGAAAACTGCAATTGTGGTGTATCTTCCCCAATAAGAGTCGGCCAAGAAGGCTCCGATGACCGGCGTGAGGAAGCAGCTGCCGATCCAGGTCGACACATTCCTCGCAGCGTCGACGTTGCTCTCATGGAGCACCGTCGTAAGGTAGGTGACCAAGTTCTTGGCGACGGCGAAGAAGCACATGCATTCACTGAATTCGGCACCTGATTAGGCCCAAGGCTCAACATGTTACTTCTGTATGGAAAATGTGGAGCAGGAAGCAGATGTTCTTAGTAAGCTTTCTGCAGTACCTAGAATGAAGAAGCATGCTCTCCAGTTGCCAGTGCTCTGCTTGAGAGCGGGCTGTCTGTAGAAATCAACTGTTCCATCACTCGTGTACCTTGAACATTCATCCTAAACAAAAATGCAGAAACTAAACTTGATAACACATTTCCACGTGCTATGTGTCACATGGAGATTCAACATTTGGTATTACATGCTAATTACTCGTAGACAACAGGGATGCTGGTTGAGCGGAGGAATATCTATCACCTGTGGATGCTGGCTCAGCAGTGGCCTCTCCTCGTCTGTTGCTTCCATTTGACACTCTCGATCTAGTACTCTACTTGTGAAGTATTCTTAGCGAGTTCTTGCGAAGAATTCTGTGTGCACCGGCGTACCAGTAACTCGGCTATATAGAAGCCGTATGGTGTAGAATGATGTGACAAACAAAAAAGAAGGAAAAACGCAGTAAGGATAAGCAAAAGAATTGTTGTAATTGTCTGCACGTTTGTCCATTTGAAGTCGACTCCACGACACAATTCAGGCATTAGATGCGTTGTTTATCGAAATAAACTGGCCGTTTCTTGCAAGTAGAGCAAGCTGACTTTATTCATTTCCATGTTGACCTGAAGTTAACTGATTGGGGGTTCCTTCTACTAATGGACTATCATCGTGCGCTCAGACGGTAAGCAAAGGGGTTCCTTCTACTAATGCACTATCATGTACAGTATCATCGTGTGCTCAGACTGCGATCTCTTGCTTGGACATTCAGGTTTCCCAAATATGCAAGAACAGTTACGTGCCGAGCCAAGCTCAAGTTTCCCCGGTTCCCCGGTTTCCCTGTGAGAAACAGAGTCCAAAGAGATAAAGTATGTACGCGCGCGCGCACACACACAAGTATGAATGCGGCAGCAGATTCATATCTCCAAACTAAACTAGGCTAAAAGCTCTAGCCTACAAGGCAGCAGATTCCTCACTCTTATTTGATTATTTCCGCGCAGAGCATTGTCGTGTGGTGAGTATTTCAGATCGGTTTGGCGGATGGATAGACAGAGTTACTCTACCTATTGGGAACCCTGACAAAATCGTCTCTACTGAGGTCTAATTCTTTGAAGAATTCACCTGACTAATAAGCAAGGTTTGGTTGTCGGGCAATAAATTCTCCGACCGTTTTGGTTCCCGAGTTTCCCAGCCCGGGTTACCGAATAGATTCCACTCACCGTTTTGTTTCTTTGTTTTCAAGTTCAGGGTCAACTATTTCCAGATGAAAATTTCTGAATTCAAAATTTATTTGAATGTTTTCCACAGTAACATAACAAGGTTAACCGCAAACCCCGTCCCACCTCGATAAAATTGTTGTTTCGATAGTTAAAGCTTTGCTTCTACAAAACGAAGGCAAGCGAAGCAGTAGCTTCCTATCTCTCTCGCGTCACTAAGAAAAATGAGCAGCAAGTTTCAAAAATTAAATTTAAAAATGGAGCAGCAGCTTTCTATCTGAAAGCTATCCATACCATATACTTACCTACGACTTTCTAGCGCTCTTTGACGAATTATTTCCACACAACTTTGATATGATATTTATGCTAGAGTTTGCTAATGTGTCATTTGAAATGCCAATAATGTGCTGATAAGTGTTATCCGGTTAACCCTAGACTTGGTACTCAAAGTAATATTGCTTGACAATGATCGGTATAAACAGAGTGGCCCCTACCCGGTAGACACGCCTCACCACATAGTCCTCCTCTCTTCGCACATGTTTGCATGATATTTGAGCATGTATCTAGATGGCATCCTCTCCTCTTCTCAGGCGACGACGCTCCTTGAGCACATAATTCTGAGAAGCTCAGCAGGGAAAAACTACATGCTCTGGAAAACACAGTTAAGTTCTTCATTGGTACCAGACGCATAGATCGCCGGCTATGTTGATAGATCCGAAGAGGTGCTACCACCGTTCTCGCATTTTCAGTAGCGGGCGCCATGTCTGATGTGCCAGTGACCGTCAGGTGCTTAAGTCAATATCCCTCTTCAATATTTATATGAAAATTGAAGCGCCAAATGTGCCATGACACACTGTAGGCTATAGCGACCACATGTTTGCATGTCAACTTTGAGAAATATGCGCTTCCACCAATATTCGCTCTTCATATAAAAAGAAACACCATAACCTAGGTCAACTAGCAGAAATGTACACACCATATGTCACCTTTGCACCAACAATATCTCGGTCGGGTAGCTTATTGTTCGTATTTATATTTTGGAATACCAACCATTGGCCGGGTAGCTGCTAAGGTGATAATGCATAGGGACACCAAAGCCAGGATTTGACAAGACAATGTCGGTATTAGTGCAAAAATATATCAAGTCTTCTAGTACACATAGTATCGATATCAAACTGTAACAATACATTTTGTAACTCAGAAGAAAGCCACAGCAGTATTCCCTCTTGTAAGGCCTTGTAGATCACTAATCAAAGGTCTTATATATAGTTTTTGAAACGAAGGCAAACGTTTTGCCTCATCCATTAAATAAAAGAGAATAGAGTTTGTTACAAGTAACCCGAATACATGACATGAGATTACTCTCGCAAAATAATGGACCCTAATTTCTTTGCACCGGCTATGACCCAAAGGTTGGCCTCGGTCTCTATGGAGGCAAGCAATATAGTCGGCGGTGCGCTCTTGTGCTTGAAGACTCTTGCGTTTCGCTCGTTCCAGATAGTCCATGAAACAATGTTAGGAACGCCTTAGCTTGATGGTTTGGCGTGTCGTTGCCGCAGGTACTTGCCCATCAAGCCTCAACCGAGTCGAACAAGGGCCAACCGGAGACGTCAAGTCCGATAATGTGGTACCTGTCAATGATCAAAGACCAAAGCCTTCGAGTGTAGCGGCATTTGAAGAAGAGATGAGACTCACATTCTTGCACTCTCTTACAGAGAGGGCAAAGACCACAGTTGGGCCACCCACGTTTCGCCAATCTATCGGCGGTCCAAACTCTATCTTGTAGAGCCAACCAATCAAAGAACTTGATCTTTGGAGGAGCCCAAGCCTTCCATATCATTTTATCCATGGGTGAGAGAACCATCCCTAAAAATTGTGCCTTGTATTCGGATGCCGCCGAGTAGAGCCCACTAGACATATGCTTCCATATGATGTCGTCATCGAGTTGGACCTCATGCAAAAGCGCCCAAAGTGTGAAGAATTGTGTGATGTGCTCCGCGGAGACGTTGGCGGGAGGTTTGATCTTGAGAATCCACGCGTTGTGTTTGAGGGCCTCTCGAACCTTCCAATTCTTTCTCGTGGACGCTTCGTGAATGAGCAGGGCAATGTCTTTCGGTTTGCGTCCAAGGAGCCAAGGTGAGTCCCAGAAGGGGGTTTTTGCACCGTTACGAACAATGATAGTGGTGGATGCATAGAAAAACTCTAAGTCCTCCTTGTCACATGGGTTTTCTATCCCCATCCATATCTTGGTGGGCTCCTTCCATTCATACCACGGCCATCAATGATGATAGTGGTAGATTCAAAGGTCTTATATTAGTTTACGGAGAAAGTACATTTCTATTGATGTAACTCTAGGTTGGTGGTGTGTTTTTCTTCATTCTTAATGCGTAACAGAACTAGTAGAATACTAAGTAAACTAGACTTTCACTTAATCCCGTAGCTTACGCGGCCCTACATATGTTGTATCTTGTATGGATGGAACATGTAGTCATGTACGTATGTAACTTGGCATCTGTACAACATACCTGTATCGATCATGAGGTTAGGTCTGAGCCGTATCGACCGCGAGGTCGGAGAAGCCCGGCAGATCGGCTGATCCGCCTCGGCATGCGCGCGGCAGCCGGTGCAGGCCACCCACGTCGAGTTCTTGACGAAGCTTCCGAGAGGCGCTGACGGCCCTCATGCGGTTATGCCCTAGGGCGCGCGGCGGCGATCAATCGCTTATCGACGGGAACGCGAGAGGAGACGAGAGCAGTTTTTTTTTTCAATGTATATAGTGGGGGACACGAGAAATATATATGTGGCTTAAGGGATGTCCGAAGCTTTTTCTGAGGGCATGTCCAAAGTTGACAAGCAAACCGGACATCACATCCGTTCATGGACATGGACGTGGATGACGGCCATCCACAACTATCTGTACATTGTACATGTGGAAAGTAAATTTAAAATTCAAACCTGTCCGATCAGAAAGGGCACGCCAAATCTCATAGCAGTGTCGTATTACATTATCGTCCGATCACAATAAAAAAATAAATATACTTAGTTTTTACATGCCCGATCGCACAAGGATATCAGTTCGGCAGTCCGTACAAACAAATAAAAAAATTTGCCTGCTGGACGGGTAATCATAGCTACAGGTGACGTTGAAAAAAAATTTGCCTGCTGAACGGGTATATAAAAAATAAAAAATATCATGATGCATAGACACTACTTATCGTGGCGTTGAAAAACACATCATGGTGACATCGCTGGTCTGTTTAGATTTGCCTTCAAGGTAGATTAAAAAGGTTTTGGATTCTAACAAAGTTGATATTTTACTCCAAAAATGCCACCCACAAAACAAAGTTGTCATGGTCGTAAGGCCATGTGTTGTAGGGTGAAGACTGATACGTCTCCAACGTATCTATAATTTATGAAGCATTCATGCTATATTATTATGTGTTTTGAATGATTATGAGTTTTATTATACACTTTTATATTATTTTTGGGACTAACCTACTAACCGGAGGCCCAGCCCATATTGCTGTTTTATTGCCTGTTTCAGTATTTCGAAGAAAAGGAATATCAAACGGAGTCCAAACGGAATGAAACCTTCGGCAACGTGATTTTTTGGAAGATTGTCATCCTGGAGGCTTGGAGATCAAGTCAAAAGATCCTCGAGGAGCCCAGGAGATAGGGGGAGCCCCCCCTACAGGGCGCGGCCCCCTGTCTCGTGGACCCCTCGGGCACCCCCGACCGACTTCTTTCGCCTATATATTCCCACGTACCCTAAAACCATTGAATATCAAGATAGATCGGGAGTTCCGCCGCCGCAAGCCTCTGTAGCCACCAAAAACCTCTCGGGAGCCCTTCCCGGCACCCTGCCAGAGGGGGATCCCATCACCAGTGGCCATCTTCATCATCCCGGCGCTCTCCATGACGAGGAGGGAGTAGTTCACCCTCGAGGCTGAGGGTATGTACTAGTAGCTATGTGTTTGATCTATCTCTCTCTCTCTCGTGTTCTCTCTCGTGTTCCCTCTATGGCGCGATCTTGATGTATCCCGAGCTTTGTTGTTGTAGTTGGATCTTATGATATTTCTTCCCCTCTACTCTCTTGTGATGAATTGAGTTTCCCCTTTGAAGTTATCTTATCGGATTGAGTCTTTTATGAGAACACTTGATGTATGTCTTGCCGTGTTTATCTGTGGTGACAATGGGATATCATGTGCCTCTTGATGTATGTTTTGGTGACCAACTTGCGGGTTCCGCCCATGAACCTATGCATAGGGGTTGGCACATGTTCTTGACTCTCCGGTAGAAACTTTGGGGCACTCTTTGAAGTACTTTGTGTTGGTTGAATAGATGAATCTGAGATTGTGTGATGCATATCGTATAATCATGCCCACAGATACTTGAGGTGACAATGGAGTATCTAGGTGACATTAGGGTTTTGGTTGATTTGTGTCTTAAGGTGTTATTCTAGTACGAACTCTTCTATAGATCGATCCGAAAGAATAACTTTGAGGTGGTTTCGTACCCTACCATAATCTCTTCGTTCGTTCTCCGCTATTAGTGTCTTTGGAGTGACTCTTTGTTGCATGTTGAGGGATTGTTATATGATCTATCTATGTTATTATTCTTGAGAAAACTTGCACCTAGTGAAAGTATGAACCCTAGGCCTTGTTTCCTATCATTGCAATACCGTTTACGCTCACTTTTACCACTTGTTACCTTGCTATTTTTATAATTTCAGATTACAAATACCTTTATCTACCATCCATATTGCACTTGTATCACTATCTCTTCGCCGAACAAGTGCATCTATACAATTTACCATTGTATTGGGTGTGTTGGGGAGACAAGAGACTCTTTGTTATTTGGTTGTAGGGTTGTTTGAGAGAGACCATCTTCATCCTACGCCTCGTACGGATTGATAAACCTTAGGTCATCCACTTGAGGGAAATTTGCTACTGTCCTACAAACCTGTGCACTTGCAGGCCCAACAACGTCTACAAGAAGAAGGTTGTGTAGTAGACATCAAGCTCTTTTCTGGCGCCGTTGTCGGGGAGGTGAGTGCTTGAAGGTATATCTTTAGATCTTGCAATTGAATCTTTTTGTTTCTTTTTCTATCACTAGTTTAGTTTATAAAAGAAAACAACAAAAAAATGGAGTTAAGTTTGTCTCGTACGGTTCGTCTTTTTAATATCTTTCGTGAGTTTGATGGAAAGGAAATTGTGCTCAAGTGCTAGAAGAAGAATGCATTAGAATGCTTGATACTAAATCTTTGAATGATGAGCATGATTGCAATGTTGTTAGTATGAACTCCTTGAATATCCATAGTATTAATGATGATTGCTCTAGTCATGATGAAAATATCTCTTATGAGCATGTCAACTTTTGTGGAGTGCATGTCTGCATGAACACACCTAATAGAGAAGATATTTATTGCAAGAGGCATAAGCATTTAGAAACTAAATGGTTGCAAGAAAGGCTAGATGTGAGTGCTGAAAATTTAAAATTCCTTTGCCGTACTTGTGAACTTTGCAATAAACATGGTCATTTACATCTCCAATGCAAATTGTTTCATGATCGAATCGTGTCCAAAAATTGTGATGATTTGATCTCCCTTGCACATTACAATGAACTTAGTTTACTTTTGGGTTATGAAGAATTGAAACGCTTACTTAAGGATCTTCCAGAATTTGCCCATAAGAAATTCCTTGATATTGATCTAGAAAAGATTTATATGTTTTGTGCGGAGAATTGCATTGAAAATCCTTATATTGCCAATTACCTAAAGAAAAGAAAGCAAATAGAAGATGATGAGAATACTAATGAAAGGGAAGAGACTTCCCAATATCCTCCTATTATTTCTTATGATGAATCAGGCAACGAGGAGGAGCTTTCTATTCAACCAATCTCGTCAATAAGGAGCTCAAAAAGGAAGGTTGAACCCACACATAATGTGAAGAAGAAAAAGAAAAGAAGGAGCAACAAAGGTAAAAAGGCATCCCTCCCAAATGATGTTGCTCCTACTACTCATTGTGATGATGATAATTGCTTTATTATTGGTGCTATCCATATTTTTAATGATGAGAGTGATTATGCTTATGATATGAAAGGGCCCAAGCTTGGGGAAGCTATGTTTGATGAATATGATATTTTTTGTCTCCCAAGTTTTGATATGCAAAGTTGTTATGATGATAGCATGCCTCCTACTTATGATGATTATATTGATGAAAGTGGGTTTGGAAGAGTGTCAACTTTAGGATTTAGTGATCCAACTATTTTGGAGGATGTTGAACCTTATTGTGATGAATATGAAAGTGGATTTGGAAGAGTATCAACTTTATTTAGTGATTCCACTATCTTGGGAGAGGTTTCAATCGATTATGATGAGAATGAAGTTGCTACTTATGATGATTATTGTGATGAAACTTATGCTATAAAAAGTAGTGATGATTATATTTACAAATCTTGTCATGATTATGATTACCCTTTTTGTGAACATTACTCTTTTAATGTGGAAACAATTTTTAGTGTTCAAGTCTCTTATGGTACTTCCACTATTCCGAATGAGAAGAATTTTGCTTATGTGGAGAGTAGTAAATTTTCAATGCTTGTAGATCATGAAAAGAATGCTTTAGGTGCTGGTTATATTGTTGTATTCATTCATGATGCTACTGAAAATTATTATGAGGGAGGAATATATGCTTGTAGGAATTGCAATAATGTCAAGTTTCCTCCCTATGTGTTGAAAATCTTGAAGTTATGCTTGTTGTGCCATCCTATGCTAGTTGATTATTGTTCCCATAAGTTGTTTGTTCATAAAATCCCTATGCATAGGAAGTGGGTTAGGCTTAAATGTGCTAGTCATATGCTTCATGATGCTCCCTTTATGTTTCAATTCTTATCTTTTATGTGAGCATCATTGCCATCATCATGCCTAGCTAGAAAGGCATTGAAGAAAAGCGCTTGTTGGGAGACAACCCAATATTTATCCTTACTGTTTTTGTGTGTTCACATGATTATTCTACTGTATTAATCATGTTTTATATGTTTTGTTTCAATAAAGTGCCAAGTAGAACCTTTGGGAAGACTTGGGTGAAGTTTATATGATCTTGCTGTAAAAAACAGAAACTTTTGCGCTCACGAGATTAGCCATTTTTTTACTGAAGAGTGCTTTTAGGTTGATTATTTTTGCAGGTGATTAATAGACAAATTCCTTAGGTCCAGCAATTTATTTAATAATTTTTGGGGTTCCAGAAGTATACGTTTGATACAGATTACTACAGACTGTTCTGTTTTTGACAGATTATGTTTTCTGTGCGTTGTTTGCTTATTTTGAATAATCTATGAGTAGTATCGGAGGGTATGAACCATAGAGAAGTTAGAATACAGTAGATATTACACCAATATGAATTTAGAATGAGTTTATTACAGTACCTAAGTGGTGGTTTTATTTTCTTATACTAACGGAGCTTACGAGTTTTGTTTTGAGTTTTGTGTGGTTGAAAAGTTTTCAAGTTTTGGGTAAAGATTCGATGGACTATGAAATAAGGAGTGGAAAGATCCTAAGCTTGGGGATGCCCAAGGCACCCCAAGGTAATATTCAAGGACAACCAAGAGCCTAAGCTTGGGGATGCCCCGGAAGGCATCCCCTCTTTCGTCTTCGTTCATCGGTAACTTTACTTGGAGCTATATTTCTATTCGCCACATGATATGTGTTTTGCTCGGAGCGTCATTTTCTTTTGTTAGTATTTTCTTTCTATTATTTATAATAATGTTTTGCATCTTTAGTTTCAATAAAAATGTCAAGGATAGCCTTTGCCATGCTTATTTTGCTAGTATACATGTTGCTGTTTGAAAACAGAAAGTTTACCGTTGTTGCAAAAATTCCCTAGAAAAGTAAGAGAATGGTATAATGTTGAATATTTTTGAATATGAAGCTCTGATAAATTTATTACAGTGGTAATTTTCTCTCATAATTTTTGGAGTCAGGGAAGTATTGATACTCTTGCATTCTTTACAGACTGTACTGTTTTGGCAGATTACTGTTATGTTTGCATTGTTTGCATATGTTTGCTTGTTTAATGATTCTATTTGAGGATAGGAGTGTTAAATATGCAGAGGCATTTAGTATTCAATGTTTAATAATAATTTAAGTGATTTGTTACAGTATAAAATGATAAGGTTTTGCATTGGTTTATACTAACCTATCTCACGAGTTCTTGTTGAGTTTGTTGTGAATGAAGCTTTTGATAAAAAGAGAAACCATGATATGAGAGGAATTAAGGAGACACAAAAGTTCAAGCTTGGGGATGCCCAAGGCACCCCAAGATAATATTTCAAGAAGTCTCAAGCATCTAAGCTTGGGGATGCCCCGGTAGGCATCCCACCTTTCTTCTTCAACAACTATCGGTTAGTATCGGTTGAGCCTAAGTTTTTGCTTCTTCACATGAGTTGTGCTATCCTTGAAATGTCATTTTATTTTGTTTTTCTTGCTGTTTGAATACAATACCAAGATCTGAAATTCTTTATTGAGAGAGAGTCTTTGCATAGTTGCATAATTATTTAGCTACTCATTGATCTTCACTTATATCTTTTTGGAGTAGCTTTTCATTTACTCTTGTGCTTCACTTATATCCTATGAGTAAATGGTTGAATGAGTTGAATGTCATAAATCTGAATTTATATATGTTTCATTTGCTTACTCCATGGGGAGTAATGACTTCACATCTAAGAAGTAGAGGTTGTAAATTTATTGACGGTTAGCAGGCATTGTATTGGTCATTTGAACAATTCATGAAAGAATATTGAAGGAAGGGAGGTTTCACATATAAATATATTATCATAGACATCTTTCATAATTGGGAGCACTCATTAAGTATGACATGCTAAAGAGTTGATGTTGGACAAGGAAGACAACGTGATGGGTTATGTTTTCTCGTATCTCAGTTAAAGTATATTATCATGGATCATTCAAACATGTTGAGCTTGCCTTTCCCCCTCATTCTAGCCAAAATTCCTAGCACCAAGTAGAGATACTACTTGTGCTTCCAAATATCCTTAAACCTAGTTTTTGCCATGAGAGTCCACCATACCTACCTATCGATTGAGTAAGATCCTTCAAGTAAGTTGTCATCGGTGCAAGCAATAAAAATTGCTCTCTAAATATGCATGACTTATTAGTGTGGAGAAAATAAGCTTTGTACGAACTTGTTATGGAAGCAATAAAAGCGAAGACTGCATAATAAAGGTCCATATACAAGGGGCAATATAAAGTGACATTCTTTCGCATTAAGATTTTGTGTATCCAACCCTAAAAGCGCATGACAACCTCTGCTTCCCTCTGCGAAGGGCCTATCTTTTACTTTATGTCTTTTACTTTATGCAAGAGTCAAGGTGATCTTCACCTTTCCTTTTTTTCATTTTATCCTTTGGCAAGCACTTTGTGTTAGGGTGATCCTGATATATATATCCAATTGGATGTACGTTAGCATGAACTATTATTGTTGACATCACCCAAAGGTGAATACATTTGGAGGCAACATTATAAGACCCAATCTTTCTTTGTGTCTGATTAAAACTTCATAACCACAAGTATTGCATGAGTGTTAGCAATTGTAGAAGACTATATGATAGTTGAGTATGTGAAGTTAGCTAAATCAAAGCTCTGACATAGACTCTTCCTGAAAGTAAGATGAATTGCAATTGTTTTGATGACTAAGAATGAAGTTTGCTAGTTTTCAAGAAGTTTATGGTCTATGCTTTAACATGTGAATTGCTTGTTACTAGTTCGTGAAAAGTTTTATGAGATGAACTACTGTTATGACATATTATCATGCTAGAAAAGGTGATTAAAATTATCATTGATCAAACTTGAGCACCTTCTAGCATTCACACTTCATAAATTCTTTCTTTTATCATTTACCTACTCGAGGACGAGTAGGAATTAAGCTTAGGGATGCTCATACGTCTCCAACGTATCTATAATTTATGAAGCATTCATGCTATATTACTATGTGTTTTGAATGCTTATGGGTTTTATTATACACTTTTATATTATTTTTGGGACTAACCTACTAACCGGAGGCCCAACCCATATTGCTGTTTTATTGCCTGTTTCAGTATTTTGAAGAAAAGGAATATCAAACGGAGTCCAAATGGAATGAAACCTTCGGCAACGTGATTTTTTGGAAGATTATCATCCTGGAAGCTTGGAGATCAAGTCATAAGATCCTCGAGGATCCTAGGAGATATGGGGCGCCCCCCCCCCCTAAGGGTGCGAGCCCCTTTCTCGTGGACCCCTCGGGCACCCCCCGACCGACTTCTTTCGCCTATATATTCCCACGTACCCTAAAACCATCGAATATCAAGATCGATCGGGAGTTCCACCGCCGCAAGCCTCTGTAGCCACCAAAAACCTCTCAGGAGCCCTTCCCGGCACCCTGCCGGAGGGGGATCCCATCACCGGTGGCCATCTTCATCATCCCGGCGCTCTCCATGACGAGGAGGGAGTAGTTCACCCTCGAGGCTGAGGGTATGTACCAGTAGCTATGTGTTTGATCTCTCTCTCTCTCTCGTGTTCTCTCTATGGCACAATCTTGATGTATCCCGAGCTTTGCTATTGTAGTTGGATCTTATGATGTTTCTCCCCCTCTACTCTCTTGTGATGAATTGAGTTTCCCCTTTGAAGTTATCTTATCGGATTGAGTCTTTTATGAGAACACTTGATGTATGTCTTGTCGTGTTTATCTGTGGTGACAATGGGATATCATGTGCCTCTTGATGTATGTTTTGGTGACCAACTTGCGGGTTCCGCCCATGAACCTATGCATATGGGTTGGCACATGTTCTTGACTCTCCGGTAGAAACTTTGGGGCACTCTTTGAAGTACTTTGTGTTGGTTGAATAGATGAATCTGAGATTGTGTGATGCATATCGTATAATCATGCCCACAGATACTTGAGGTGACAATGGAGTATCTAGGTGACATTAGGGTTTTGGTTGATTTGTGTCTTAAGGTGTTATTCTAGTACGAACTCTTCTATAGATCGATCCGAAAGAATAACTTTGAGGTGGTTTCGTACCCTACCATAATCTCTTCGTTCGTTCTCCGCTATTAGTGTCTTTGGAGTGACTCTTTGTTGCATGTTGAGGGATTGTTATATGATCTATCTATGTTATTATTGTTGAGAAAACTTGCACCTAGTGAAAGTATGAACCCTAGGCCTTGTTTCCTATCATTGCAATACCATTTGCGCTCACTTTTACCACTTGTTACCTTGCTGTTTTTATAATTTCAGATTAGAAATACCTTTATCTACCATCCATATTGCACTTGTATCACTATCTCTTCGCCGAGCTAGTGCATCTATACAATTTACCATTGTATTGGGTGTGTTGGGGACACAAGAGACTCTTTGTTATTTGGTTGTAGGGTTGTTTGAGAGAGACCATCTTCATCCTACGCCTCGTACGGATTGATAAACCTTAGGTCATCCACTTGAGGGAAATTTGCTAATGTCCTACAAACCTGTGCACTTGCAGGCCCAACAGCGTCTACAAGAAGAAGGTTGTGTAGTAGACATCAGAGACCCTAAGCGTAGATCTTTCACGAATTGGGGGGGGGGATCCACGAAGAATGCGAAGAACACGAAGAAAAAAAGGGGAAATCAGAAGAAGTAAACACTCAAGAACAAGTCCAATCACACATCTACTAGACTCACAATCACACAAGATCCACAAAGATACAAGAACAACAAAGGGAAAGATACAAGGTAAAGTTCATCCCAAATCCAAAGGAAATGAGGTCTTGATGATCTAGATAGATCCTTCCCTCAAGGGGGTCTTGAATCCCTAAGGATCTTCTCCAATGGAGGCCTTGAACTCCATGGAGTCTTCTCCTTCAAGAGGAAACCCACAAGGGGAGATACATGAGCTAAGCTCTAATGTCTAGTTCTAATCTTAGCTAACCTTAAAAACTGAGAGGATCACGGAATATATAGTCTAGGGGCGAAAGGGTACGTGCCTCAGTGGTAACACGGGCTTTTTAGCCCAATTCGTTGTGAAACTGGGCCTACTGGACAGTCCGGTGGTAAGGACCGGACTGCCCAGTAGTGAAATTTTAGTGCGACCGGACTGTCCGGTAGTGCAATTTCTGCATGCTTCCTTTTCTTCATCTTGACGCTTCCGGTTAGCTCTTGGGTCTTGGGGTCCTTCTCCTTGTCCTCCGGGAAGCTTCCTAGCTGCTTGGTGGCGGTTGCCCTCATATCTAATGATGCACAATGTTCCATGGTGAGGTAGCAACCAAGTCCGATGGATATATTCATGTAAATCTCGAAGAGGAGTGGGTTCACCTTAAGTCTGGTAGGTCGACTTGGGGCTTGAGGTGCTATGAAGGTGTACAATGAGAAGACCGTAGGATGCTCCGCATCATCCCCTCCCCCTTGGGAAAGATCCGACCTCGGATCGAAAACCAAATCACCATGGGAAAGGGATGGCTTCGCCGTGTGGGAGTGGACGATCACCAAGTACCCATCAACTTCAAGCTCCAAAAGGGCACCCTCCAATGTCGCACCATCTAGTGATTCCTTCAAAAGGGGCAAAGACAACAAACACTTGGAAAAACAAATGTGGTTAGCGTTAGGGCAAAACCAAGCATTCAAGAGGTGATTCACCAAACAAGTGTCGTCATCATGCAAAGCATATGGTGTGACAAAGCATTGTGACATGGCATGTAAGCATATCAATCGAGCACAAGCAAAGATATCATGGGGACAAGCATGTAAGTGTGAGGTAGTGATGCAAATATGTTGGACAAGTGAATAAGCATCTACCTCAAGGTCATAGCAAACATGGGCAAAGTGCTCAAAGAAAGGTCTATGGTAGGCATAGGAATCATTCACAACACCAAATAAAATGAAGTGTCTAAACACATGGGTCAAGTGCAATACAATCCAAGCATAATGTGCATAGGGTGTAGTGAATATAGTGTGGCACTCAACACAATAGAAAGAGCATTTGTTCATCATGTGTGAGGCAATCAAGTCAAGCATGTGACAAGCAATGGGACATGGCATATGTGAAGAAGTAATATTGTTGCAACCAAACATATGATAGGAGCAAGTAGTCCAAGAATTGGATGCAACACACAAGGTATATATATATATATCATGAAGCATGGAGATGTGGTAATCATGGGTGAAAGCAATATCTCGAACATGCGTGCAAATGGTGCAAGCAACACATGAAGTATGATCCACAATATCCAAGCTCAAGAAGGATGTCACTTTGAAGGCGTGTCCTTGTGCATTCTTCATAATGCCGAAGTGGAAGCAAATGCGGTGTAGAAGCGAGTCGTGATAGAATGTATGAGGCTCGTTTTCAAGAGCTCGAATGGTCAACTCGCGTGAAGTGGAAGTCGACACAAAGTCCAAGTATCCTACACATGCACACAATAAAACAGAGAACGTATGTGCATGGTAGATAAACACATCAGCTGTCATGATGGTTCTCTTCTCTTGCACGTAACCGTTAAAAGCAAAAGTGCATGAATAATATGATGCAACAATGGTGATATTCATGGCACTAGGTATGTGGTGCAAAGAAGTAAGACAAGCATGCTTCACAAGTAATATGTCAAAATCTCGAAACATATGTGAGAATTCTATGGGGGCAATCTCATGAGCAAGACTATAAGCATTGTTGCACTCAATACATGGCAAGTCATCTGGCATGAGAGAGGCAACACATGGAGATATATGACAAGAAGCAATATGAATCATGTGCAAAGCATATAGATGGTTGTCATCAACCGCATGAAATGAGCAAGTATGAATCATGGGTGATGCAACATAAGCAAGCATCTCAATCAAGTCGTGCAAACTAGTGAAGCGAAGATGCAACACACTAGAGTAAATCATGGCAATCATGTCATGTGAGCAAATAATAGGCATAGACAATGCACATGACATGTCACAAGCACGAACACAAAGCAAGATCATAGTATCATCATAGGGGTGGGTCACAAATGGAACATGGCAACAACAAGAGATATCTCCACCAAGCTTGCAAATACACATACAAGTACTAGAATCAGTCATCATGTGTAATGCAAAGCATGGGTCACAATTGCATGGAAAAGGCATAGGAATGGGCATATCATGCAAAGTGAACATGGCAAGATGGGCATATGATATGTAATGGAAAATAACCCATAGCCAAGTGAGGGCCATGTAGAAGAAATGTGCGAAGACTTTGCGCGAAAAGAGCGGTGGGAAAAACAATCCACGTGATCCCAAGTCCTCATTGCTCTCTAGAGCTCATTTTGTCAACTCGTGGGATTGCGAGGTTGACAAGTATTCATGGGTACCTACACAAAAGAGACACAAACCAAAGAAATTGTGTGTGTGGTAAATGTACACATCATCCATCATGATGTGTATGTGCACGTGTGAATTAGCACAAGATAAGCATCGCTCAAAGAAATTTGATGCATGGTATAAGAACATGTCATCCATCATGAAAGAATAGTTGTTATGTATAACACGAAGGGGATGCAAATTGAGCATACAATTATATGGCACATCAATAGCATTTTCATTCATGGGAAACATATGGTGCACATAATTATTGGGATCATGCAATGGATGGGGTGGATCAAAATCTCCTAACATGTATGAGGAAACTATGGGGGTCTCCTCATGCACAACATTGGAAACAGCATATGGAGAAAATGGACAACATCCAAAACAATGCATATCCGAAGCTAGGTGGGCATGGCATGGCATATGAGATAAATGATGCAAAGGGAGCATATCAATATCATCACAAGAAAAACAAATGCCAATAACCATGGGCTTGTCATCTATGCCATATGTGCAAATTGGGTTTATTTTAATGGCATATGCATAGTCACTATGAAGAGATTGCAAATAAGACATATGGTTGATCTCATGCACAGCATATGACAAGTCAAGTGGATTATCAAACATGATGTGACCAAGGGAATTGTCATAAGAAATCCTATGTAACATGGCATCACAACTAATAGACTCCACATGAGAATCATCATACTCATCATAAATGGGCAAGAAATCATCACATGAGGAAGTCGCACTAGCATGAATCATGGAAATAGGTGGATCAACATCATGCAAGCAAGCAATGTCAAGAATGTCCACTAGTGGGACTAGCGCATCACCGTCACCTTTGTTACCTTTGTCATTCCATTCATGTGGTGTAAGTGAGGTGGGAAAGACCAAATGGTGGTCATCTTCATCTTGATGGAATCATGTGGGGGTGCATCATATTCCACCATGGCCATCGTCTTGTCCAAAGGGAGGACGAAGTCGTCGAGGATCGGCGCGTCATCATAAATGGGACCTAGCACCAAATGAGAAGACATGATAGAGGTAGAGGTCAAGTCATTAGTGTTGAAATTGGCCTCATAAGACCTATGAACTATCTCACTCTCTCTATGTGGTGGTTCACTCACTCCATCAAAGTAGGTGCACTCAATCTCACATATGGTGGAGTCACTCCTACTCTCAATATGGTGGCAAAAGTCACTCAAGTCATCATACGTCTCCGTGGTCGAAAGGAAAATCCCATGCTCAACCATCTCGTCATCGTTGCCATGGATGAAGGCCGAAGATGGCACATCATCACTCTCCTCCATGACCGAAGGGAAAATCCCATGCGCGATCATCTCGTTGCCGTCGCCGTGGATGAAGGCCGAAGATGGCACATCATCACTCTCGCCTCCTAAGATGGAAGCATCATCCTTTCTCGCCACCTTGTCGCTCACCTTCAAAGCTTGGTCCTTGAAGGTCTTCGTGGTCATACTTGTCGCCGCACCATCTTGAAAAAGAGTCGAGGTAGACTAGGCATCATCAATGCCAAAAAGAGGGATGCCGGTGAAGTCGAACTTGGGAGCATCATCTTGGAGCTCGTCGGGCTTGGACATCGTGGTGGTACTAGCCTCATGCTTGTCGTAGAGCTTGGTCGTTGTGAAGTGTGCTTGGGGTGGAGAAGCCTTGGCCTTCATGAGTTCTTGTTCCGCCTTGAGAGCACCAATGTAGTTGTCGTCGAGGGACTTGTAGTTCTCGAGGAAGATAGTCTTGGAGATGTCGTTGTGCAATCCCATCATGAAGTGGAACTTCATCGAAATGGGGTCGTCCACGCCGGCTTGTTGCGAGGCAATCGCCATCTCCTTGAAGTACACATTGATGGACTTGGATCCTTGGGTGGTGTTCTCCAATTGGCGTAGAAGTTGTTCCGTTTAGGTTGGAGGAACGAACTCTCGCCTCAAATCTCTCTTCATCTTGGGCCAACTCATGTCGTAGCTCTCCGAAGGTGTGTGAAGCCACCATGTTTATGCGTAATCGTGGAAGTTTCTTGTTGCGAACTTCACTTGATCTTTGGGAGGAACTTGATGTAGCTTGAGGTAGTCGTCCATTAGGCGCTCCCATTTGAGATACTCCTCAGGTTCTTGAGTTCCATAAAAAGGAATCATGTGGTCGGTGTCGAGTTTGTAGTAGCTCGTGGAAGTCGCGGACTTGAGCTTGGGGAGCTTCTCTTGAGCATAGTCTTGGGGTGCTTGTTGGCAAAGATGTCATATGTCCGTAGGCGAAGATGCCTTGAAGTTGCTTGGCGAAGATGCCAATGGAGATGGTGAAGTCATTGAGCGGTAGTTGGTGTTGAGCTCTTGACCTTCACGTTCTTGGTGGTGATGGTGTCGATGCCGATGTGATCTTGCCGGAGATGGTAGCTCGGAAGGATGTGCTCTTGAGCGTCTTCTCGAAGATGAGGAAGATCTCTTGTAGGACCTGATGAGGGCTTTGATCTCCTCCATTTGAGCTTGCATCTGGGTGTTCAAGTTGTTATTCGTGGCATCGAACTCGTCGTTGTTGTAGACCGAAGGTGAAATGCCTTGCCTATCCATCACAAGACTCGAGTAGAGGTGAGTAGGAAATGAGATAAACAATACCAAGTTACCTTTTCCCAAAGTTGAGGATGTATCCCGTTTCACTCAATGTGAAATGAAATAATAGTGGAATTGGTACCAGACATGTTCACTCACACCTATCAAGTATATCTTATGGTGGAGCTCGGTGAGGATACTCGCACAAAAAATTTGATGCAAAATGTTAGCAAGAGTCAATAATGTTGAAAGAGATTCACAAATTCGCAATTGAAACAAGTAGACTGATACGTCTCCAACGTATCTATAATTTTTGATTATTCCATGCTATTATATTACCCCTTTTGGATGTTTATGGGCTTTATTTTACACATTTATATCATTTTTGTGACTAACCTACTAACTGGAGGCCCAGCCCGTATTGTTGTTTTTTGCCTGTTTCAGTATTTCGAAAAAAAGGAATATCAAACGGAGTCCAAACATGAAACCTTCGGGAGCGTGATTTTTGGAACGAACGTGATCCAGAGGACTTGGAGTGCAAGTCAAGAAGCAATCGAGGTGGCCAGGAGATAGGAGGGCGCGCCCACCCCTCTTGGGCGCCCCCTGTCTCCTGGGCCCCTCGAGCAGCCACCGACGTACTTCTTCCTCCTATATATACCTACGTACCCCAAAAACATCCAGGGAGCCATCGAAACACAATTTCCACCGCCCTAACATTCTGTATCCGCGAGATCCCATCTTGGAGCCTTCGTCGGCGCTCCGACGGAGGGGGAATCGACCACGGAGGGCTTCTACATCAACACCATAGCCCCTCCGATGAGTTGTGAGTAGTTTACCACAGACCTTCGGGTCCATAGTTATTAGCTAGATGGCTTCTTCTCTCTTTTTGGATCTCAATACAATGTTCTCCCCCTCTCTTGTGGAGATCTATTCGATGTAAACTCTTTTTGCGGTGTGTTTGTCGAGATCCGATGAATTGTGGGTTTATGATCAAGTTCATCTATGAGAAATATTTGAATCTTCTCTAAATTCTTTTATGTATGATTGATTTATATTTGCAAGTCTCTTCGAATTATCAGTTTGGGTTGGCCTACTAGATTGATCTTTCTTGCCATGGGAGAAGTGCTTAGCTTTGGGTTCAATCTTGCGGTGTCCTTACCCAGTGACAGAAAGGGTTGCAAGGCACGTATTGTATTGTTGCCATCGAGGATAAAAAGATGGGGTTTATATCATATTGCTTGAATTTATCCCTCTACATCATGTCATCTTTCTTAATGCGTTACTCTGTTCTTATGAACTTAATACTCTAGATGCATGCTGGATAGCGGTCGATGTGTGGAGTAATAGTAGTAGATGCAGGCAGGAGTCGGTCTACTTATTGCGGACGTGATGCCTATATACATGATCATGCCTAGATAATCTCATAATTATTCGCTTTTCTATCAATTGCTCAACAGTAATTTGTTCACCCACCGTAATACTTATGCTATCTTGAGAGAAGCCTCTAGTGAAACCTATGGCCCCCGGGTCTATCTTTTATCATATAAGCTTTCAATCTACTTTTATTTGCATCTTTACTTTTTGCATCTATATCATAAAATACCAAAAAAAAATTATCTTATCATACTATCTCTATCAGATCTCACTTTCGCAAGTGGCCGTGAAGGGATTGACAACCCCTTTATTGCGTTGGTTGCGAGTTTGTTGTTTGTTTGTTTAGGTGCGTGGGACTTTTGAGGAGCCTCCTACTGGATTGATACCTTGGTTCTCAAAAACTGAGGGAAATACTTACGCTACTATTGCTGCATCACCCTTTCGTCTTCAAGGAAAACCAACGCAAGCTCAAAACGTAGCAAGAAGGATTTCTGGCGCCGTTGCCGGGGGGTCTTCGCTCAAGTCAAGACATACCAAGTACCCATCACAAACTCATCTCCCTCGCATTTACATTATTTGCCATTTGCCTCTTGTTTTCCTCTCCCCCAATTCACCCTTGCCATTTTATTTGCCCTCTCTTTTCCAACCTCTCTCTCTCTTTTTCGCTTGCCTTTTTCTGTTTGCTCTTGTGTTAGATCATTTACCTTGTCATTATGGCTAGTTCCTTATCCGCTCCTATGTCTCCCGAGTTTGAAGTTCTTCACTTCAAGCAAAGGCAAGGAGAAAACTTAAAAGATGCTTGGTATAGGATGATGGAATCTTATTGCAAGTGCACCCTAGAGGTGAACTTTAGAATTCTTCTTCACAATTTTTATGTTGGGCTAAATATGACGCATAGACAACTCTTGGATTGCATTGCCAAGGGAAATTTTATTGAAATTGATCCTAGTATTGCTCATGAAATTATAGAGGGAATAGTGGGAACACTACCTCAAAAGGGAGGATCACATCCTACCCAAGAAGAAATACAAGTGTTTGGAAAGATTTGTGAAGTAACAATTTTTTTACAAAAGTCTCTTGAGCCTCTTAAAAGTGTTAGCGGAAATCTTCACCGCATGAATATGTTGATTACTCTTAGCAATAAGCGGTTGGATTCTTTAGATCTAAAAATTTCCGAGTATGAAGGGAAACGTAAAGAACCTCCCGGATTCGAGCATGACTCCGCTAAAAAACTGAAAATTAAAGATGGCACTACTTAGATCTATCTTCGCTTTTATGCCTAACTAGGGGCGTTAAACGATAACGCTAGTTGGGAGGCAACCCAATTTTTCTTTGTGTTTTTTGTTTTTGTTCCTGTTTAGTAATAATTTTTGCATCTACCTTCTGTTTAGATGTGTTTTTATGTCTTAATTAGTGTTTGTGACAAGTAAAACCTATGATGATAGTTGATTTGATTCTGCTGAAAAACAGAAACTTTGCACTCACGAGAAAAAATTCAATAAATCACAGAAACGTGCTTTTGCATTTATTCTTTTTGCTGATGATCAATAAACAAATTTTCCAGGACTTCCTATTTTAGTAGGATTTTTAGAGTTCCAGAAGTTTGCATTAGTTACAGATTGCTACAGACTGTTATGTTTTTGACAGATTCATTTTTTCGTGTGTTGTTTGCTTATTTTTATGCATCTATGGCTAGTATTAAGTGGTATGAACCATAGAGAACTTGGAATACAGTAGGTTTAACACCAAAATAAATAAAGAATGAGTTCATTACAGTACCTTATGTGGTGATTTTGTTTTCTTTCACTAACGGAGCTTATAAGATTTCCTGTTGAGTTTTGTGTTGTGAAGTTTTCAAGTTTTGGGTAAAGCTTTGATGGACTATGGAATAAAGAGTGGAAAGAGCCTAAGCTTGGGGATGCCCAAGGCAACCCAACATATTCAAGAATAGCCAAAAGCCTAAGCTTGGGGATGCCCCGGGAAGGCATCCCCTCTTTCGTCTTCGTTCATTGGTAACTTTACTTGGAGCTATATTTTTATTCGCCACATGATATGTGTTTTGCTTATATTAGTCTTTGCTTTTTAGTTTACCACAATCATCCTTGTTGTACACACCTTTTGGGAGAAGCCTACTTGACTGAATTTATTAGAATATGCTATGTGCTTCACTTATATCTTTTGAGCTTGATAGTTTTTGCTCTAGTGCTTCACTTATATCTTTTAGAGCACGGCGGTGGCTTAATTTTTTAGAAATTGCTAGTCTCTCATGCTTCACTTATATTATTTTGAGAGTCTTTTAGAACAGCATGGTATTTGCTATGGTTACAAATTGGTCCTAGAATGGTAGGCATCCAAGTTGGGTATAATAAAAACTATCATAGGAAGTGAATTGGATGCTATGATCAATTTGATACTTGATAATTGTTTTGAGATATGGAGGTAGTGATATTAAAGTCATGCTAGTTGGGTGATTATGAATTTAAAGAATGCTTGTGTTGAAGTTAGCAAGTCTCGTAGCATGCACGTATGGTTAAAGTTGTGTAACAAATTTGAAACATGAAGTGTACTGGCTTGTGCATCCTTATGAGTGGCGGTCAGGGACGAGCGATGGTATTTTGCTACCAATCTATCCCTCTAGGAGCATGCGCATAGTGCTTGATTTTTGATGACTTCTAAATTTTTGCAATAAGTATATGAGTTCTTTTGACTAATGTTGAGTCCATGGATTATACGCACTTTTACCTTTCCACCATTGCTAGCCTCTTCGGTACCGTGCATTGCCCTTTCTCACCTTGAGAGTTGGTGCAAACTTCGCCGGTGCATCCAAACCCCGTGATATGATACGCTCTATCACACATACACCTCCCTATATATTCCTCAAAACAGCCACCATACCTACCTATTATGGCATTTCCATAGCCATTCCGAGATATATTGCCATGCAACTTTCCACCGTTCCGTTTATCATCATGACATACATTACTTTTGTCGTATTGCCATTGCATGATCATGTAGTTGACATCATATTTGTGACAAAGCCACCATGCATAATTTTTCATACATGTCACTCTTGATTCATTGCACCATCCTGGTACACCACCGGAGGCATTCATATAGAGTCATATCTTGTTCTAGTTTCGAGTTGTAATTCATATGTTGTAATAAATGAAAGTGTGATGATCATCATTATTAGAGCATTGCCCAAAAAAAGGCCCAAAAAAAAGAAAGGCCAAAGAAAAAAAATAAAAAAATAAAAAAAATAAAAGGGGCAATGTTACTATCTCTTTTTCCACACTTGTGCTTCAAAGTAGCACCATGTTCTTCATGTAGTGAGTCTCATATCTTGTGCTTCAAAGTAGCACCATATTTTTCATATAATGAGTCTCATTTGTTATCACTTTCATATACTAGTGGGAATTTTTCATTATAGAACTTGGCTTGTATATTCCTACGATGGGCTTCCTCAAATGCCCTAGGTCTTCGCGAGCAAGCAAGTTGGATGCACACCCACTAGTTTTCTTTTGTTGAGCATTCATTTATAGCTCTAGTGCATCTGTTGCATGGCAATCCCTACTCCTCATGTTGACATCAATTGATGGGCATCTCCATAGCCCGTTGATTATCCTCGTCAATGTGAGACTTTCTCCTTTTTTGTCTTCTCCACACAATCCCCATCATCATATTCTATTCTACCCATAGTGCTATATCCATGGCTCACGCTCATGTATTACGTGAAGGTTGAAAAAGTTTGAGATTATTTAAGTATGAAACAATTTCTTGGCTTGTCATCGGGGGTGTAGAATTTGGGAACATCTTTGTGTGACGAAAATGAAGCATAGCCTAACTATATGATTTTGTAGGGATGAACTTTATTTAGCCATGTTATTTTGAGAAAACATGATTGTTTTGATTAGTATGCTTGAAGTGTTACTATTTTTTTATCAATATGAATGTTTATTTTGAATCATTTGGATTTGAACATTCATGCCACAATAAAGAAAATTACATTGAGAATTATGCTAGGTCGCATTCCACATTAAAAATCTGTTTTTATCATTTATCTACTCGAGGACGAGCAGGAATTAAGCTTGGGGATGCTTGATACGTCTCCAACGTATCTATAATTTTGATTATTCCATGCTATTATATTACCCCTTTTGGATGTTTATGGGCTTTATTTTACACATTTATATCATTTTTGAGACTAACCTACTAACCGGAGGCCCAGCCCGTATTGCTGTTTATTTTGCCTATTTCAGTATTTCGAAGAAAAGGAATATCAAATGGAGTCCAAACGGAATGAAACCTTCAGGAGCGTGATTTTTGGAACGAACGTGATCCAGAGGACTTGGAGTGCAAGTCAAGAAGCAATCGAGGCGGCTAGGAGATAGGAGGGCGCGCCCACCCCTCCTGGGCGCACCCCCTGTCTCCTGGGCCCCTCGAGCGGCCACTGACGTACTTCTTCCTCCTATATATACCTACGTACCCCGAAAACATCCAGGGAGCCACCGAAACACAATTTCCACCGTCGTAACCTTCTGTATCCGTGAGATCCCATCTTGGAGCCTTCGCCGGTGCTCCGCCAGAGGGGGAATCGACCATGGAGGGCTTCTACATCAACACATAGCCCCTCCGATGAGTTGTGAGTAGTTTACCACAGACCTTCGGGTCCATAGTTATTAGCTAGATGGCTTCTTCTCTCTTTTTGAATCTCAATACAATGTTCTCCCCCTCTCTTGTGGAGATCTATTCGATGTAAACTCTTTTTGCGGTGTGTTTGTCGAGATCCGATGAATTGTGGGTTTATGATCAAGTTTATCTATGAGAAATATTTGAATCTTCTCTGAATTTTTTTATGTATGATTGAGTTATCTTTGCAAGTCTCTTTGAATTATCAGTTTAGGTTGGCCTACTAGTGTCAGGACCCCGACTCAATGTCACATCGATCTAGCCTGTAAAACCTCATATCACCTTGCGGCCTCACGCACGGTATTCCATGGGTGTCGCCTTACCTTTGCCCGGGACCATTTGCGCCTTTTGGCTCACGTATATGATGATGTCGCTAGCATCCATATGATAAGGAGCCCGGGCTGACATGACTAGTCGTAAACCCAAAGTGGCACAGACTTACAGGGGCAGGCATCCATGACCCAGCATCGAACGCGTCGGTCATCAGCAAGTGGGTCCGGGCTGTAGCACTGGGCTACCAGGACTCCGGTAAACCGGGCTGTAGCGGGCTAACAGGGCTCCGATACTCAATGCGTGACATTTCCCCGAAGGGACAGACACAAGAACGAAGAAGGACACATGCCGGCCAGCCTAAGTGTTCCGGAGCAGTAGTGGGCTACCAAGGCTCAGTGGAAACACTAGGAGACATTTCCCGGTAAGAGAGGCAACTAAGAATAAACAACTAGATAGTCAGATCCCACACATACCAAGCATTTCAATAACATACACACAATATGCTCGATATGTGCAAATACAACATGGCATCACAACATGACTCTACAACTCAAGTATTTATTCATTAGGCTCCGAGGAGCGAGATATTACAAACAGGGGTCTCATGACCCGACATTCAGAGCATACAAATCAAAGCACAAGCGGAAGCTATCATGTCTGAGTACAGACATCTATAAATGAAAAAGGCTGAGAAGCCGGACTATCTACCAGATCCTGCCGAGGGCACAAGATCGTAGCTGAGGTATCAAGCTAAACATCGAAGTCCACACAGAACTACTAGAGAGACCGAAGTCTCTCTGCAAAAACATAAAATAGGCAAACGTGAGTACAAATGTACCCAGCAAGACTTACATCAGAACTAACTACATATGCATCATTATCAACAAAGGGATGGTGGGGGTTTAACTGCAGCAAGCCAGCTTTGACTCGGTGGCTATCCTGAACTACGACTGCAAGTAACTCTTTTGAGGTGGCGCACACGAGTCCACATATTCACCATATCAATACACCACTATGGATCTGCTCACGTCTCCCTACGAGAACGCCATCCATAGCACTCACGCTTATCTTGCGCATTTTAAAGTATCCACTTTCACTTGTCTATGAACTGTACAGGCAACCCAGAAGTCCTTTTCCGCGGACACGGCTATTCGAGTAGATGATGTTAACCCTGCAGGGGTGTACTTCTTCACACACGCTCTCACCACTTACCGTCGTTTACATGACATGTACTCGGCAACCTTCAAGCGGAAGCCCAACGTGGGTGTCGGCCACGGCCTACCTAAACACTCAAGTCTCTAGTCCAGGTTTATCGCCTATTCGGGTTCCATCCATGAGGAGATCCGGCCGGGGTTTCGCTCACAGCCCCAAACGATGTGAACAGGGTTCCCGAGACACCAAACGGGCGCCCGGTACACCGTGCCACGTGCCTACCGCATCACAGCCCACCCCTCCGGTCAGTGCTGCCCACGGCCTCCAGCATACTACAAACACCAGAAACTACTTGCAACTCCTGGACAGAGGACAAGGGTGATCAAGAAGCCGAGAGGGTCCATTGGTTTCGGGCCCAATGCGTGGTAGTAGCTGAATCATGGATCACAAACACAGAACTCAGTTCCTGAGGACGGCTGCAATGAGACAACCCACCATGTACTCCTACATGGCCTCTCACCGCTACCTTTACCAAATCGTGTTCACACGCTTAGCTCACACACCGTAGGACATGTTCACCCACCTCTGATTCATCCCGGATGAATCAGACCTGACACAACTCTAAGCAATAGCAGGCATGACAAACAAGCATGAATGAGTAGGCACAACAGGGCTCAAACAACTCCTACTCATGCTAGTGGGTTTCATCTATTTACTGTGGCAATGACAGGTCATGCAAAGGATAAAAGGGGTTCAGCTACCGCAGCAAGTAACAGTTGAATCGTTGTTTGTCCTAATGCAGTAAAAGAGAGCAGGAGCGAGAGAGTGGGATTGTATCGGAATGAACAAGGGGGTTTTGCTTGCCTGGCACTTCTGAAGATAGCATTGAGTCTTCATTAGTGTCAGCGATCACAACGTCGGAACATCGTCTACCGAGAGGGGACAAACACCGACAAACAAAGAAGAAACACAATCAATGCAATGCACAATATGATGCATGATCATGACATGGCAATATGTTGTGGTTTGAGCTAATGCAACTAGCAACAGATTAAATGAAGTTGGTTTGAATACAAGATTCAAATTCAAACTCCATATGTGGATATTTAAATGCCATTTATATCATTTGTGCTAAACAGCAGCTATAAGTTGTTCTAACATGCATGAAAATGGTACAGATGGATTCCTTGAATTTTTCTGATAATTTTTCATATATAAATTATTTCATTCTGAGCTACGGTTGATTTTATATGATTTTTAGAAGTTTAGGGCATTTTCTGAAAATAATAAATCATTTCTGATTTATTAAAATCCCAGAAACAAATACTGTGTCATCATGACGTCACTATGATGTCAGCAGGTCAACAGACGCTGCTGCTGGTCAAACCTGACCAGTGGGGTCCACTGGTCAGTGACTGGGGCTGGTTAGTGTCGCTGACATGTGGGCCCAGTCAACGGCCACGTCAGCGCGGTCAAAACTGACGCATGGGGCCACTGTAATTAGATTAAACTTAATCTATTTTAGTTAGCCGGTTAGTTAGGCGGTGGGGCCCGGCTGTCTGTGACACGGTGCGGTGGTTAGTGGCTAATTAAGCCAGCCACGTCAGCTTGGTCAAACCCAGGTCAACTCGCCGGAGTTGACCCGCGGCTCGTCGCCGGCGACGCTAGCAACGGCGGAGGGCGTCGGAAACGCTCCTCCGGCGACCAAAAGAGCAGCGGAGGGGCTCTACGGGATGCCCAGGCTCACGCGCATCTAACAGGGCAAACGGGAGAAGCTAGGGTGGCCGGAGGCGACGGCAATCATGACGACGGCGGCGGCCGGAGTTCGGGCACCTGCGGGTTTGGCGTTAGGGAGCACGGCAGGAGGAGCTGGGGCGTGCTACGGGCTCCTGAGATCGCGGTGAGCACGACGGTGGGCTCGGGAACGATCTACGGTGACTGTGGCCACGGCCACGCCATGGCCGGCGGCGAGAAGCTCTCGGCCGCGGTGGAAAAAGAAGCTAGGGAACGAGCGCGAGCTTGAGAGAAGAGGGAAGAGGAAGAGGGGCTCACCGCGAGTGCATAGGTGGCCTCGGTGTGCTCAGGGAAGGTCCGGAGCCGACGAATCGGGCGACGGCGACCGGCGGGTCCGAGGAGGGGAAAAGCGTCAGGGCGGCGCTTCGGGGCTTCTCCGGTCGCGTGAGCCGACGGGGAGGACGAGGGAGGCACTGCGGAGCTCGGGAGCGCGTCGGAGAGGAGAGGGGGTGGCGGTGGCCGCGAGGGAGCTTGTCGGCGGCGACGGCTGCGTTCAGGCGAGTGAGAGAGAGGAAGCAGAGGAGAGGAGGGCCACGGGGAGAGTGATAGAGAGGTTGAGGGGGTTCGGCATCTCCGTGGCGTTGCGGGAGACGTCCAGGGGGAGGAGGTGGCCGGGGCGCGTGGCCGCGCGCGCCGGGCGCATGCCCGTCCTCCTGGCAGGGAGGAAGACGACAGGGGAGGGGGAAGCGGCGGTGGGCTGGGTCGTGCTGGGCCGGTTGGTGGCGCCAGGTAAGTGGCTGGAGGAGCTGGGCCAGGTAGGTTTCTCTCTCTCTCCTTTCTCGTTTCTATTTTCTGCAATTGGTTTTGATTTGATTTAAAATATCAAATCATTTTTCTAAAACTTTCTGTAAATTGTATGTGAGCTCAGGAACTAGTCCAAGGTCACAGGCAACTTACAAAAATATTTGAACTTTATTTCTTATATAATAGAAATAAATTCAACTCAAATATGTCATTGGTTTAAGTCAAAGGCCCAAAAATAAATAATTCTGTGATTCCAAAAAACATTGGTTTGAATTTTACCTCTTACCAATATTTTCACAGAGTAACAGGAACATTTCTTTGGACTCATTTGATGAGATTTAAATGTTGGTTATTTTTAGAGGTCTTCTGAGGCTTTTGAAAAATCCTCAATTCAAATTTCATTTGAATTAAAACATGATGCTCACATGAGGGTCTAGCCTAGTGCATAACAGGACCAGGGATGTGACAACTCACCCCCACTAAACAAAAATCTCGTCCCGAGATTCGAGCGTAGGGTAAGGTGAAGGGGGAACGCAAACTAGCACAATCTTCACGATCCAGGTTGCACTTCAAATGAACGTTGATTCGTTCACCATCATTGTCTCGAAGTCTTGCTCTGAGAACTCCAACTATCATGACAACGAGAGGAAGGAAAGACCCTAAAAGAATCGTTATTCTCGAAGGTCGAACAACTCAGGATTAACTCACGGAATGAGACATAGCAACATCTCTTGAGCTGAGAGACGAAGCACACCTCTAGCGGAATGGAGTGGAACAAATGACGGAGGTTTACCAGGTAGACTACAATTCCACACTTAGGAAGGTGGTGAACGGTTGTCAGCGCAGCGAGGAGTTAAGTTGACATGAAACCATAACGAGACATCTTAGAGGAGGTGACTCGTAGAATATATCCCCCTTAAGTGGCAAAAAGAATTACCTTTGATTCAGAGATCATTGAAACTCTTTATACCAACTTAGGGAAATTCTCGAACGATCGTTTAGAGGGGTTCGGTAGAATGGCATACTTGGACTAGTATGGATGATGTGGATTACCTTGTTGAAGACAACGTAATGGATGAACTTGCCTACCACCGGAAATGGAAGGGACCCATGGTAGAATGGCACATTGGCGGTGCAAGCTGGGAACAAAATGCAAATGCTGGGAATGATTCTGGTAACTGGGGAAGAACCCAACAGTAGAGAGTGAATTCACTGTTTGAAAAGGTCATAGAATTGCTGAGGAAACTGAGAGCACTATGCAGTTAATGCCGACGATCAAACCTAGCACTTGCGCGTGCTCTCAAGAACTTGAGCATTTCCATAATCATCAGGGTTTTACCAACATCCGTGTCAAGGATCCTGGCAACACAACGTACTACCACGATGAATACTGATGGACGATGCAGATGCAAAAGAAGATAACACCTTCTCAGATTTCATCTTAGCGAGGCCAAGGGGCAAATCTAGACGATCAACCGAGAGACATTTAGCACTCCGCTTCTAATGTTCTCCTTGATGTACTAGCGTATCCCATTCCTTGAAATGGTCTGGTATCTAGAACATCAAGTAAAGGTCGGACTTCGGAAACACAAAAATCCATAAGGAACAACTACTAGAATAAGTTCTACGAGATCCTTATGGGTAGGTGGCTTACTTCTTCAATCAAGATACTACAACAATAGGTCTTCCGGCGGGGTGTGTTGGCCACGACATCCACTTTACCGGTTATCGCGAGACCAATATTATAGTTCTTGGGAAATGTTCCAACCATCACATCTGCCTGAGATTTAGATCTGGTTGGTGTCAGGATATTCCAGACTCATCGAGTCTAGGAAGAAATATGAAAGTTTGCAACACAAATCGACGAGATGACGTTGCAAGATTCTCGGGAAATGAATTACGATAGCAAGCTCCAAAACATGAGCTGGTTCTGCTACAACATGTGAACACGTTGTCCAAGACAAGCATCACCACAAAGTAGTCTTATAATAAAACACTACCGAGTTCAGGAGGGGGAACCATCAGCGAGGATATCAAAGTTTTGTACAAATCCGTCTGGTACCTTCGGGACTAGCACTTAGAACTTATTAACCTTGAACAAATCAATCAGTGGCTTGGTGTGCTAGGGACACATATAGAATGGAGGTTGCAAGTCTCCGAACCACAGAATACTTCGCACGTATGCATGACTGATTTGGGATGATTCCAAAGGAAACAACATTGACTTTCTCGAATCCACGGCGGCAACTTGCATCAAATGCACATGAACTGGAGGAAGTCACTTCTTACATCCGAACATATGCTTCATGAACTAGCATGAAGAAATGCTTTCAAAAGTTTCCAACACTAGCTTAATGTTCAACAAAATCATGGAGGAGATAAGGATGTTGTCAATGGGCTCAACAACAAATCATCCGGGTTTCCTTTTAAAAGTAATTCCATAGTTAAGTGAACAGGGTGATAGCATTGGTCAGACCAAAGAATATAATGGTGTATGCTCGAGGAAAAACCACGAGTAAGACAACATTACGAACATCGTTGGTTCTGACTTGATTTGAGGATAGCCCACACCCAAATCAAAGGTTGGACAAGATGATAGGTCCATTAACTGATCACGAGGGTCAGTCGATGAAATATCAACTTTCTTCAACACACACATACAAAGGACATCCCTTTGAAATGAACTAAGTCAGGTAAGCTTTTATCTTCCAACTCTCCAAGTTGTTGTTTGGCTTAACAGACTAGCTCAGGGGTATCCAACACAGATTCTTGGAGAAAAAAGTGGTTTATTGGAAAACCAACTTGCTCACGAGCTCAACATAACAGTCAGGGGACAACCTGGTGATACTTCCGAGAAGGAATTCGGAAAATCACGAACCACCGGTATGTTACTAAGCTCGAGAACAATCTTGCTTTCCATGACAGGACGATATGATCACAAGAACGAGGGATCAGCACAATCCTAACTCATTGATCGAGGGGTGCACCGGAAATAAGGACTAGGTAGCACAATCAACCTTAGGGTGACGATTCAATAATCAACACGCTAAGAATGAGGTTATCGTCCATTTAACTACCAGGCAACGGAGTTGCTAGCAGTATTGATTTCACACACCACGATTCACTTGTCGGCATTCCGGTTACAAAAACACGGAAACCGAGGAATGAACAATGATGGCAAGAAGTATCACTGTACCAAGAGTTCATAGGATGGTGTGCAATTTCCATGACATTCTTGATATAAAGATGGTAATACTCCAAGGTAGAACAGAGCAAAAGCAAGATTAGCAATTTGATCTGCGGAGTATGACTGCTTTGACCCAATCCTGGAAATGGACAAGGTACTGGAGTTTGTTTCTCCTAGTCATTCCGGAATAGAATGGCTTGACGGACCACAAGAGTAATAGGAATGCACGCATACTCTTGACTATCAAATGATAGACGAGGGTCAGAAGACAACTAAGAGGGACAACTCAAAGAACATATAATTTTCTGAGTTGTGGATGCATAGATTAGTATGTCGAACCAAGTTCAATATGTTTCTTCCGGATAACCCATGTAGAGAGGTAGGACTGGCAGAGTCACGATTTATGAATGGAGAACTCCTCAAGAGTACTCTGATTGTGATCTTTTGGTTCAAATAACTTCTGCCTGAATGGTTCATGGTATTTGGAAGAAGGAAATACCACGGACCTCGAGGACTATCGCAAGGTTACTAATAACCTAAAGGAACTAGCAAACACTATCAACATGAAGTAAGTAGAGTGAATCTCGGGTTCAAGAACCCAGGAATAGAATACCTACTACTAAGTAGCATCACGGGATGCTTTCGAGAATAAAGGCCAGAAGCATCACAGTGGGAACACAGATCATGGCTAGATCACTACATGATCCCCTAAAACACCTAGGTCATAATAATAACTCCAACATATATGTCGAGGCAATAGAATACCTCAACTCAGCGTTTAGTGTGATTTACCTGGCCCAAAGGAACATAAAAACCAGAGGGAAAGGATTTGCAAGTGCATCAGATTGTTTAGAAACCTGGGATGACTCGGACAGCATAACGGCTGTAAATGCTTAAAAGGATTTGAGACATGCTACAAAAATGGTGGCATAGCCACTCAGAAGCACAATATCAAGATTTCGAGATCATCAGTTATCACACAGAAGTAGTAGGAACTGGACTGAGGCTTGAAACCAGCAATCCTATAAGTCTAAGGATTAGTAACACGTGATCCTGATAGATATATGAGAAGGCCTAGTTCTTAATCCCCGTAGAAGAGAAGAGGATGACTCAGATCAGATAGCCATGAGGTATAAGGAGTAAAAAGAGCCTTACGTTCCATCCCACAATCAATTCCCTTATATAACTAAAGAATTTCTAGACTCAACTTCGACCAGTTTGGCTTGGTCCTACAGGCAGTCAGGCTCTGATACCAACACTGTCAGGACCCCGACTCAATGTCACATCGATCTAGCCTGTAACACCTCATATCACCATGCGGCCTCACGCACGGTATTCCACGGGTGTCGCCTTACCTTTGCCCGGGACCGTTTGCGCCTTTTGGCTCACGTATATGACGATGTCGCTAGCATCCATATGATAAGGAGCCCGGGCTGACATGACTAGTCGTAAACCCAAAGTGGCACAGACTTACAGGGACAGGCATCCATGACCCAGCATCGAACATGTCGGTCATCAGCAAGTGGGTCCGGGCTGTAGCACTGGGCTAGCAGGACTCCGGTAAACAGGGCTGTAGCGGGCTAACAGGGCTCCGGTACTCAATGCGTGACATTTCCCCGAAGGGACAGACACAGGAACGAAGAAGGACACATGCCGGCCAGCCTAAGTGTTCCGGAGCAGTAGCGGGCTACCAAGGCTCAGTGGAAACACTAGGAGACATTTCCCGGTAAGAGAGGCTACTAAGAATAAACAACTAGATAGTCAGATCACACACATACCAAGCATTTCAATAACATACACACAATATGCTCGATATGTGCAAATACAACATGGCATCACAACATGACTCTACAACTCAAGTATTTATTCATTAGGCTCCGAGGAGCGAGATATTACAAACAGGGGTCTCATGACCCGACATTCAGAGCATACAAATCAAAGCACAAGCGGAAGCTATCATGTCTGAGTACAGACATCTATAAATGAAAAAGGCCGAGAAGCCGGACTATCTACCAGATCCTGCCGAGGGCACAAGATCGTAGCTGAGGTATCAAGCTAAACATCTAAGTCCACGCGAAACTAGTAGCGAGACCGAAGTCTCTCTGCAAAAACATAAAATAGGCAAACGTGAGTACAAATGTACCCAGCAAGACTTACATCAGAACTAACTACATATGCATCATTATCAACAAAGGGATGGTGGGGGTTTAACTGCAGCAAGCCAGCTTTGACTCGGTGGCTATCCTGAACTACGACTGCAAGTAACTCTTTTGAGGTGGCGCACACGAGTCCACATATTCACCATATCAATACACCACTATGGATCCGCTCCCGTCTCCCTACGAGAACGCCATCCATAGCACTCACGCTTATCTTGCGCATTTTAAAGTATCCACTTTCACTTGTCTATGAACTGTACAGGCAACCCAGAAGTCCTTTTCCGCGGACACGGCTATTCGAATAGATGATGTTAACCCTGCAGGGGTGTACTTCTTCACACACGCTCTCACCACTTACCGTCGTTTACATGACATGTACTCGGCAACCTTCAAGCGGAAGCCCAACGTGGGTGTCGGCCACGGCCTACCTAAACACTCAAGTCTCTAGTCCAGGTTTATCGCCTATTCGGGTTCCATCCATGAGGAGATCCGGCCGGGGTTTCGCTCACAGCCCCAAACGATGTGAACAGGGTTCCCGAGACACCAAACGGGCGCCCGGTACACCGTGCCACGTGCCTACTGCATCACAGCCCACCCCTGCGGTCAGCGCTGCCCACGGCCTCCAGCATACTACAAACACCAGAAACTACTTGCAACTCCTGGACAGAGGACAAGGGTGATCAAGAAGCCGAGAGGGTCCATTGGTTTCGGGCCCAATGCGTGGTAGTAGCTGAATCATGGATCACAAACACAGAACTCAGTTCCTGAGGACGGCTGCAATGAGACAACCCACCATGTACTCCTACATGGCCTCTCACCGCTACCTTTACCAAATCGTGTTCACACGCTTAGCTCACACACCGTAGGACATGTTCACCCACCTCTGATTCATCCCGGATGAATCAGACCTGACACAACTCTAAGCAATAGCAGGCATGACAAACAAGCATGAATGAGTAGGCACAACAGGGCTCAAACAACTCCTACTCATGCTAGTGGGTTTCATCTATTTACTGTGGCAATGACAGGTCATGCAAAGGATAAAAGGGGTTCAGCTACCGCAGCAAGTAACAGTTAAATCGTTGTTTGTCCTAATGCAGTAAAAGAGAGCAGGAGCGAGAGAGTGGGATTGTATCGGAATGAACAAGGGGGTTTTGCTTGCCTGGCACTTCTGAAGATAGCATTGAGTCTTCATTAGTGTCAGCGATCACAACGTCGGAACATCGTCTACCGAGAGGGGACAAACACCGACAAACAAAGAAGAAACACAATCAATGCAATGCACAATATGATGCATGATCATGACATGGCAATATGTTGTGGTTTGAGCTAATGCAACTAGCAACAGATTAAATGAAGTTGGTTTGAATACAAGATTCAAATTCAAACTCCATATGTGGATATTTAAATGCCATTTATATCATTTGTGCTAAACAGCAGCTATAAGTTGTTCTAACATGCATGAAAATGGTACAGATGGATTCCTTGAATTTTTCTGATAATTTTTCATATATAAATTATTTCATTCTGAGCTACGGTTGATTTTATATGATTTTTAGAAGTTTAGGGCATTTTCTGAAAATAATAAATCATTTCTGATTTATTAAAATCCCAGAAACAAATACTGTGTCAGCATGACGTCACTATGATGTCAGCAGGTCAACAGACGCTGCTGCTGGTCAAACCTGACCAGTGGGGTCCACTGGTCAGTGACTGGGGCTGGTTAGTGCCGCTGACGTGTGGGCCCAGTCAACGGCCACGTCAGCGTGGTTAAAACTGACGCGTGGGGCCACTGTAATTAGATTAAACTTAATATATTTTAGTTAGCCGGTTAGTTAGGCGGTGGGGCCCGGCTGTCTGTGACACGGTGCGGTGGTTAGTGGCTAATTAAGCCAGCCACGTCAGCTTGGTCAAACCCAGGTCAACTCGCCGGAGTTGACCCGCGGCTCGTCGCCGGCGACGCTAGCAACAGGGGAGGGCGTCGGAAACGCTCCTCCGGCGACCAAAAGAGCGGCGGAGGGGCTCTACGGGATGCTCAGGATCACGCGCATCTAACAGGGCAAACGGGAGAAGCTAGGGTGGCCGGAGGCGACGGCAATCATGACGACGGCGGCGGCCGGAGTTCGGGCACCTGCGGGTTTGGCGTTAGGGAGCACGGCAGGAGGAGCTGGGGCGTGCTACGGGCTCCTGAGATCGCGGTGAGCACGACGGTGGGCTCGGGAACGAGCTGCGGTGGCTGTGGCCACGGCCACGCCATGGCCGGCGGCGAGAAGCTCTCGGCCGCGGTGGAAAAAGAAGCTAGGGAACGAGCGCGAGCTTGAGAGAAGAGGGAAGAGGAAGAGGGGCTCACCGCGAGTGCATAGGTGGCCTCGGCGTGCTCGGGGAAGGTCCGGAGCCGACGAATCGGGCGACGGCGACCGGCGGGTCCGAGGAGGGGAAAAGCGTCGGGGCGGCGCTTCGGGGCTTCTCCGGTCGCGTGAGCCGACGGGGAGGACGAGGGAGGCACTGCGAAGCTCGGGAGCGCGTCGGAGAGGAGAGGGGGTGGCGGTGGCCGCGAGGGAGCTCGTCGGCGGCGACGGCTGCGTTCAGGCGAGTGAGAGAGAGGAAGCAGAGGAGAGGAGGGCCACGGGGAGAGTGATAGAGAGGTCGAGGGGGTTCGGCATCTCCGTGGCGTTGCGGGAGACGTCCAGGGGGAGGAGGAGGCAGCCAGGCAGGGAGGAGGTGGCCGGGGCGCGTGGTCGCGTGCGCCGGGCGCGTGCCCGTCCTCCTGGCAGGGAGGAAGACGACAGGGGAGGGGGAAGCGGCGGTGGGTTGGGCCGTGCTGGGCCGGTTGGTGGCGCCAGGTAAGTGGCTGGAGGAGCTGGGCCAGGTAGGTTTCTCTCTCTCTCTCTCCTTTCTCTTTTCTATTTTCTGCAATTGGTTTTGATTTGATTTAAAATATCAAATCATTTTTCTAAAACTTTCTGTAAATTGTATGTGAGCTCAGGAACTAGTCCAAGGTCACAGGCAACTTACAAAAATATTTGAACTTTATTTCTTATATAATAGAAATAAATTCAACTCAAATATGTCATTGGTTTAAGTCAAAGGCCCAAAAATAAATAATTCTGTGATTCCAAAAAACATTGGTTTGAATTTTACCTCTTACCAATATTTTCACAGAGTAATAGGAACATTTCTTTGGACTCATTTGATGAGATTTAAATGTTGGTTATTTTTAGAGGTCTTCTGAGGCTTTTGAAAAATCCTCAATTCAAATTTCATTTGGATTAAAACATGATGCTCACATGAGGGTCTAGCCTAGTGCATAACAGGACCAGGGATGTGACAACTAGATTGATATTTCTTGCCATGGGAGAAGTGCTTAGCTTTGGGTTCAATCTTGCGGTGTCCTTACCCACTAACAGAAAGGGTTGCAAGGCACGTATTGTATTGTTGCCATCGAGGATAAAAAGATGGGGTTTATATCATATTGCTTGAATTTATCCCTCTACATCATGTCATCTTTCTTAATGCGTTACTCTGTTCTTATGAACTTAATACTCTAGATGCATGCTGGATAGCAGTCGATGTGTGGAGTAATAGTAGCAGACATGAGTCGGTCTACTTATTGAGGATGTAATGCCTATATACATGATCATGCCTAGATAATCTCATAATTATTCGCTTTTCTATCAATTGCTCAACAGTAATTTGTTCGCCCACCGTTATACAATACCAAAAAATGTATTTATCTTATCATACTATCTCTATCAGATCTCACTTTCGCAAGTGGCCGTGAAGGGATTGACAACCCCTTTATTGCGTTGGTTGCGAGTTCGTTGTTTGTTTGTGTAGATGCGTGGGACTTTTGAGGAGCCTCCTACTGGATTGATACCTTGGTTCTCAAAAATCGAGGAAAATACTTACGCTACTATTGCTGCATCACCCTTTCCTCTTCAAGGAAAATCAACGCAAGCTAAAGACGTAGCATAGACCATTAGCAATGAATGGCACACGGAAACGCACACACGGATAGATAACTGTGGTCATGCAACCAAGTAGTGAGCACAAAATGTGGAATCCACGGAAAACGCTCGTGTTGCACAACTCAAGAGAGATGCTAGCATGATTGCTCTATAGGTGGATATGACACTTGTGCACAACCTATAAGATGCAAAATGTATCAACTTTCTATCCCAAGTATGCTATATATGTATGGTTCCCATTGTTTCTCAAGATGATCCAAGATGATCGGATATGACAATCTTATGTGGAATGTGGTATGATGATATGGCTCTTGCTTACAAGCTTCTTTGCTCTTTCTCTTTTGCTTAAAAGCTTATTCTCTTTTTTTCCTTTGGCCACTTTGCGAAATGCACAAACCAAGATAGCAATTGTGTATATGCAGGAACAATCTTGTGACACAAGAGATGATATGTTGATACCAAGATAAGGATACCAAGATGATATGGTATTTATGCAATGGAAGGTGCGGATCACTAATGTTCACAAGTAACGTTGCCGGCAATACTCAAATGGCTAGTCTCGATAGGCAAGTGACGCAAAATGGGCTAGGGGTTAAACAATGCAATGGCAAGGAGGATGTACAATGATGTCATTGAGGTTACCGTCCTTGCTTACGGTAGGGGTGTCAAAATGATGAAGTGGTCAATGTCGATGACGACCTCGTGGCGATGATGAGTGGCGGTGTTCTAGATGTAGAACCGTTCCTAATTAGCCGAAACACCTTAGGAAACAGAAAAACCGCAAACTCAAAATCTCAAATGTCAAATGTCAAATGGTGGTAGCAAAATGCGATGGTGGTTCCGGAGTTGACAATGCGGAAGTGGTGGTGATGGTTGATGAAGAATCAACCGTCCCTAAGTAGCTGAAACACCTTAGGAGACTCAGGTCACCACTCAAGCAACCACAAATGCTACATGGATCAAAATGGGTTAGGTTGCGGAAAGCTATGGTGGTTTTGCGGATGATATGGTGGAGGGCCTAGGCAAAGATGTCAAAATGTCGACATTTTGATGGAGTAAAATGATGTTGGAACATATCTAGATGGATGGGGAATGTCAATAGCTACTCAACAAGCTAAAGAACATCAAAATCGGACTCCGGATGTGGAAGATATGGCCAAAACAAGAAATCAGCTGAAGTAGTTTTTAAACTAGCAGACAATCCGGTCCTACTGAGCAAACAGTCCGGTCTTTGTCTGAAACCCTTTTGACTCAAGCGGAAAGTCCGGTATGGGGAGCGGACAGTCTGGTCTGAGAGCGATTTTGGTCCTGATGCGAGCGGACAGTCCGCAACGGAGTTGCGGACAGTCCGGTGCGGGCTGGGAAAGGACGAACTCGAAATTTTAGGCGGAAATGGATGATTTTGGGGTCCAAATTGAGGAGATTTCGTGGATGGAAGGTGGGGAAACTTGTGGGGAAGTTAGATCCACTCATAATACAACGAATCCATGGATCAAAATCAACAAAACATCCTCAAACCAACAAATCACAAAAAAAATTGGGGCTATTTTTGGTGGGGATTTTCGGATTTTAGGACGAAATCAAGCAAAACAAGGCTAGAAAACGGTGAGGGAGACTCCAAATTCGTGATCAATGTGGCTCATGATACCAAGATGTTGTAGGGTGGAGACCCTAAGCATAGATCTTTCACGAATTGGAGGGGAATCCACGAAGAACGCGAAGAACACGAAGAACAAGAGGGGAAATCACAAGAAGAAAACACTCAAGAACAAGTCCAATCACACATCCACTAGACTCACAATCACACAAGATCCACAAAGATACAAGAACAACAAAGGGAAAGATACAAGATAAAGTTCATCCCAAATCCAAAGGATATGAGGTCTTGATGATCTAGATAGATCCTTCCCTCAAGGGGGTCTTGAATCCCTAAGGATCTTCTCCAATGGAGGCCTTGAACTCCATGGAGTCTTCTCCCTCAAGAGGAAACCCACAAGGGGAGACACATGAGCTAAGCTCTAATGTCTAGTTCTAATATTAGCTAACCCTAAAAACTGAGAGGAGCACGGAATATATAGTCTAGGGGCGAAAGGGTACGGGCCTCGGTGATAACACAGGCTTTTTAGCCCAATTCATAGTGAAATTGGGCCTACCGGACAGTCCAGTGGTAAGGACCGGACAGTCCGGTGAGGACAGACACATTTTCGTGTGCCATCGGATTGTCCGCTATGGGGACCGGACTGTCCGGTAGTGCAATTTTAGTGCGACCGGACTGTCCGGTAGTGCAATTTCTGCATGCTTCCTTTTCTTCATCTTGACGCTTCCGGTCAGCTCTTGGGTCTTGGGGTCCTTCTCCTTGTCCTCCGGGAAGCTTCCTAGCTGCTTGGTGGCGGTTGCCCTCGTACCTAATGATGCACAATGTTCCATGGTGAGGTAGCAACCAAGTCCAATGGATATATTCATGTAAATCTCGAAGAGGAGTGGGTTCACCTTAAGTCCAGTAGGTGCACTTGGGGCTTGAGGTGCTATGAAGGTGTACAAGGAGAAGACCGTAGGATGCTCCGCATCACCATGTTTCAATTTTTAAGAAATTGGCAACATTTCAATCTAATGATTTCTTTTTTTAAAGGAATATATTGATATCATGAAGATACCAATTACAACCGACCTCTGCACCAACAAAATGTCTCAAAGGCATCCAGAATGCACACAACCCGAAAAGAAAAGAAAAAATAAAGGAAAAAAACAAAGGCCTTGCCACAGTGATCAACTCCTCTTAGAGCATCTCTAGCAGACCCCGCATCCCGCCAGCCCGCAAAACGCATTTGCAGTTCGCAGAAAAACGGCTTTGTGGGCCGGCGCAGATGGCTGCAGATGCAGACCCCGCATAATGGACCTGTTAAAAAGAATATTCACATATATTCTTTCCCGTGTCTTCTTCTTCCTCTCGCCTGTGTTCATAGTCAGCTCCCGTCGTCCACCATAGTCACCGAATTAATCCAGGAGCCAGCTCCTCTGTTGCCGGATGGATCCACGAGTTAGCTAGCTCGACCATGGCGGGATGGACCCGGGAGCTAGCTAGCTCGTCCATGGCCGGCTGGATCAAGGACTAGCAAGCTCGTCCGTGGCCGGGTAGCTGCTCGAGTCTCCAGCCGCTGCTCCTGTGATCTACTCTGCAAGCCGACATTGCAGCAGCGGTAAACGGCGAGTTTTCGGTGAGATTCCGGTGAGTTCCGTGGTGGGAGGTCACCGGAGACCGTGTTGACCGGTTTTCAGTCCCCCTTATATTTTGTCTCCAAATTTGCAAAATAAAGGGTCGTGGGGATGGATCCTCAGGGGCCTGCAAATTTTTATGGTTTTGACCGCTTTTGCAGGGTCTATTCGGGACTTTTTTGACACCACGAAACTAAAAACGCGAACTTTTACGGGTTTGACCGCTTTTGCGGGGTCTGCTAGAGATGCTCTTAACAGCAACACACTAACGACCACCAAAGAAAACACCCGAAAAACATAAAAGGTCTCCAAAAACAACGCCTTAAAAAAGGAAACATTCCACACGCGCCGCCGTCGCCCAATCCAAAATCATAAGTTTTCACCCTATAGAATGTTTGAGCTCTTAAAACAATACTTCCAGCGAGGCAATTGCCAGGCATAACCAATAAAGGTTGGACCTTCGGTTTTCACCCTAAAATGCACGACTCGGCACGCCAAGGAGCACCACCAAAAATGAAATCCTCAAGCGTTGCCATCCCCACTTGTCACTGGTGCTTCTGAAAGTTATCAAACATCTGGCTGACTCTATCACCTCCAAGGCCCCATCTGCCTTACTGATCCTCGATCTCAACCACCATGACTTTCTCCAACGTTGTCTATGCCATGGAAGTCGAGATAACGACATGTCCCATATTGTCAACAAACAATTGAGCTTCACGTCGCGCCCTCATGGAGCTGCGTAGACTGGTATGGACGCGCACGACCGGATTCTATCCGATCGAAATATCCTTCGGCAAGATCTTCGTCAACAGTTCCAAAACACGTTAACGGCCAGATCAAGGACCATGCTACATGGCAAAATGGGCCTATAGATCTATTTTGCCTTAAAATGGCCATGGACCAAAAAAATACAAAACATTTTCAATAAACTTATATGTTCTTTATAACATGCTTACATACATTGTCCACTGTCCACTGCATTTTCACCGGCCGTTGTCCACTGCATTTTCATGGCAAATCCACTGCATAAATTGCCATGACTGCAAAATCCACCGTCCACTGCATTTTCAGGCGAACGTAATCTTTTGGGGGAGAAATCGAGCAAATCTCACCAGCGTCTATGACAACATCCCCACCGACAACATGCTCGTGTTCCCGAGCCGGCTCAGGTTCCAAGTCCCATGTTCGCACTCGCCTGATCGCCTCGACTGCTGAAAGCTCGACGAAGCCACCTACTCGGCCTTGGATTACAGCCTTCACCGCAAAATGCAAAAAATGTGACGTCAGCTTTTTAGCATTTGGATTTAGGAGAACATAAAACGAGGTTTATTGGAAATGAAGAAAAAATAAAGATAATTTTCCAGCAGTGGCGTAGCTAGGGGGTGGCCAGGGTGGTCCATGGACCATCCTGGAATTTCGCCATAGCTTGTATATAGTGTAGTAAAAAAGTATTTCTTTCAAAATAAATAAGCTTATGTAAATATTCCTATTGATGGACCACCCTCGCTTATTGGTCTGGCTACGCCAAAAAAAATCTATAAGGTGCACAGTCTATAAGGCTAGTCATAGTGGGAGTAACATAAGTAGTAACATAGATGCCACATAAGCAAAAAAGATGATGTGTCATGTAATTAAAGAGGAGAGAGGCAAATAGAGTAACATAATATGTTACCATAACATAGCGGTTCTCAATACAAAATGAGTCTGCAAAGCAATAAATGAAGACATGTATATTACTACACCTATGACACTTCCTAGCCACAATGGTGAGTAACATACACTAGTAACATACACATATCCCTAGACTATGTTACAACCTTCATAGTGGAAAGTAACATAAGTGTGATAACATGCAAAGCTTCATTTATTAGGTTATAGACTCATATTGCATTGGGACATGTGATGTTACAGTAACTAGCTAAGTTACTATAACTACCTCTTTCCTCATTAACTCACTGCCACATAATTAAATTTGCTGAGTTGGACTCGACGTTACTGCTGAAGTTACTCCCATGGACTAGTAACATATGTATGTTACTAGTCTAAGGGTGCGTTTGGTTGCAAGAGCGGTCATGAATAGGTTGGGATCGTTCAAAAAATAGACATGTTTGGTTATAAAGCACATGAATGGTTCGAGCCAAAAAAAGAGAATATGCCTTGAAGATGCTGAACCGTTCCACCCAACCAAATCGGTCGAATCAAATGGCCACCTTTTGCATGCATGACTATGTGAGTATGACTGATGGTCCCGTCCTAAATAATTAGTTCACCACTTATATTCAGCCAAACACATGAATTGAATGGTTCAATCCCAAAAAAATTGAACGGTCCCAACCCATTCATACGATACCTTCAACCAAACGCATCCTAAGTTACTCCCCACTATGACCAGCCTAAGGTGCACGGTGCACCCCTCAAAAAAAAAAAACTTCCGCCACACGCGTCAGGTGGAGAAAGCCATAGCGCCATGTAAAGGGCACCCGCTGCCCAGGGCGACCTGAACCCATCCAAATCTCTGCTCCCAGGAGGAAGGGGGTGACACAGAAAAAATCTCCCAATCTGCGGGAACCATCGGGGCACGGGGATCCTCGCGGCCCGTCTGCGCCATCCGCCGAGCTATCCATCCTGCGGGAGGGTTGGGTGGGTCTTGATTCAGGTGCGCGGTCTCTTTCCTCGCCGAGTTCTTGGGAATCGTACTAGTTCTTCTGGTCTCTACTTCCCAGTGTAGGTTTCAGTTAGGTTTAGGTACCTGCTGTGCTGGGGCCGAACCACCGACCGTCTGGCTGTTGTCTTGTGCTGTGAAACTAGGGAAAATGTAGATCTCCATCCGGCATTTCTTTCTCGAATTGCAATGGTACATGAAAAATTGCATGCCTTTCCCCATCATCACTACGTAGTGTACTTTTTTTTAATCTTGTTTATGGCGCTAGATCTTGGCCGAGGGGTTCAATATCTCATGAAATACATTTGTCAGTAAATAGGCCAAATGAACAACTCCGAGTCCTTCCTTAATAAAAACAAGAAACGGGATCCAACCTCCACTTATGGGTGGACTGCATTCCTAGCCAAGTGATTGTTCAAGAACATCAACGAAGCGACTAGATTTCTTGTACTCTCCCTGCATAATCTACTTGCCGTGGCGGAAATCTAACAACGTGGTTACCTAGTTGACGTTCTTTCTTCAGAGGATGCCAGATGTATGAACCAAAGCCATTTCCGAGCACTGGATCAGCTCACAGCAATCCGATTTCTCATGATCAACAAATCGGACCAACTGCCAATAATGCGGCGTCCAATATTGGTGGAAATAGCTCAAACAACAGCTTTGCCACCAGACAGCGTTTACGGTGGACAGATGAGCTTCATGGATGTTTTCTTGAGGCTGTAACACGACTTGGTGGACCCGACAGTAAGTTCCGATTCCATTTTAGTTTGCTTTTCTCTTTAATATGTTATATAGATCCTTAGCTTGTTGGACTGTCATTAGCTTATTTCTTCCTTCCTACTTCCCTTCATCTTAACCGCAACTGATATGTATGATCCCTGTTTAATATTTAAATTCTTGGGGTGCATTGCTGACTCTCGACACAGGTTTGTTCTAGTTAGTTAATGGAGCAGCCAAACATGATATATGTTGGTATCAAAATATTTCATGAACCCATACATTTAGATTTAGGCACTGATGCCGTTGTGCTTTCAGGGGCTACTCCAAAGGGAATTCTTAGAACAATGGGTGTTCAAGGGTTGACCATTTATCATGTCAAAAGTCATCTGCAGGTAACTGAACCCTGAGATACTTAGCACTTCGGCATAATATTCTTATGAACTTACCCCTGCATTTACTGATTGAGTTTTCTGTTTCTTCAGAAATATCGGCTTGCAAAGTACATCCCAGACCCCACAGCTAGCGGTGGGTAATTGTAGAACAAAAAGGTTTGATTTAGCTTGCGAGAGTTCGAATGCAGCATGATACAATTTTTGTATTGTAGGTGACAAGTTGGAGAAGAAAGATTTAGGAAATCTGCTTGCAGGAATCGAAAGCTCCCCGTAAGTTCACTTTTTGCATGTATGTGTCGCAAAAGGCTGATATATGTGGCATACAAATGTAGTTATCTAAAATGTAGACTTCAATTTATATATTTTACCTGAGTCTAATCCATCTGATGCTTATACTCTCAAATTATCGACTGTGGAACTTTCTGGTAGACTGGTAGTCAACTTGAAGGTTCTTCTGTTTCCTGAATCTTGATAAAGCATACCTTTCAACAACAGGGGAATGGAAACAAGCGAGGTTCTAAAGTTGCAGATGGAGGTGCAGAAGCGGCTGCATGAACAATTAGAGGTAAGTAGATACATTATGGGCTCTGAATCTGTGACTTAGATTCATGTTCTACTGAGCACTCTGTGAATGGCTCATTCTGGCACGGCTGGCAGTAAAACAATGCCATACGGAATACTAAGCTTTTCCATGGACGCTGAACATTTGCACAGAATACTAAATACTAAGCTTTTCCATGGAAATAGTACTGTTTTCTGCATTGAATCTGGTTAATTTATCATATTAAGCCCATTGACATGCATACTCCTTTAGCATGTGATTGCCAAATATTTACAGCAGCACATTCCCCTTACTGTACGTTACCCCAAAACATAAAAAGGACTTGCTCAATGTTGTACATTCTGAAATGGCAAAGTATATATTTTGACTTATCATGCGTACAAATTTCTTTGTCTGGCTCAAAATAAGCTGAAACACATTGTTACTGCAAAAATGAGTTGAAGTTGAAACACACCATCCCTAACCTAAAGTAAGTTGAAGTTGAAATACATCATCACTACATAAATCAGCTGAGATTGTGTGACATCGGCCCTGTTTGGTTCGGCTGTGTATTTCTAAAAGCAGCTGTGAAAAATCTGCTGTGGAAAAACAGCTGTGAAAAATCTGATGTGAAAAAGATGTAGGTCATTTGGCAAACCAGCTGATACAGCTTTTTCAGATTTTGGCCCGCAGCGGAATCAGATTTTGGAAAGCACGTCCTGGGCTGCTTCCGCTTTTGGTTCAGATTTTGGCAGCGGATTTCTGGAATCGGATTCTGCTGGGTTCGCCCTTTGGTTCAGATTCTGCTGCGCGGCAGCAGAATCCATCGATACAAGCTGAACCAAACAGGGTCACATGTCTGCCATAAAACTTAAGTAAACACTAGTCGTTCTGACTTTGCAAACATTATATTTGTTGGATGACATAATCCTGTGTCAATAATCATCTCACATTAGCTCTTGATTCAGTCTCAGCGAAACTGCTGTAGGAAGCACAGTTGTGAAACTGGTCTGGTCATGCATAATTTTTCAGGCAGTGAAGCAGTGTCATGTGAAGCTTCTGTCTTTGCCTTCCAATTGCAGGAAACTATGTCACTCTCACTCACTGCTTCAGCAAAACATATTTGCAGGTACAAAGGCAGCTACAGCTCAGAATAGAAGCCCAAGGCAAGTATCTCCAGAAGATCATGGAGGAGCAGCAGCGCCTGAGCGGTGTGCTGTGCGAATCAGGTAAGCCGAACGCCCTCGCCCTGGCCGAGGAGGAGCTCCACCATGATTTCAGCAAGACTGAGCCATCGACCCCAGTCCTGACCTCAGAGCCCCCATTCCGGGACAATGCCGTGACTGCAAGTGGTGACCTGGAAGGAACAGATGAGCTGCTCAAGGCTCTTTCTTCACATGACGACTGCCTCTCCTTGGACCGTGAGTTTTCGACACCGGATTCCAGTTGTGGTGCCGGTTACCTCCTAAACAGCCCCAGAGATAGCAAGAGGGCTCGTGTCAGCAACAGCCTTGGCCACGGAAACAGCGAGTTCGCACTTCCTCACATCATTCCGGAATCGAGCTCGGGTTCTGATTTGCAGCTGAGCTCGGTGTTCTCATCCGGCACAGGGCGATCTGGTTCATCGGCGGCTTTGGATGCCATTGAAGATGGCTTTACCAATGGCCCGGGTAGTGATGTTTGATCAGGGTTCGCTAGCTGTATCTATCAGTCGGTAGAGCTATTGGTCAATAGAACAGAGTAGATGATGTGTACCATGCCTTCGATGGTGTGTTGTATTGCACCACTTGTGTTTATTCCTTTGAACATTTCTATGGATCAATAAAGTGTTGGCAAATCTAAAAAAAAAAAGAACTTGTGTTTATTCTATCAGAGGCTCCATGCTATTTTAACAGACTGTGATGTTAACGATCTGGAGCTTTTTCATCATCGTGAAACTGCTGTTATTGGGCTTCGGGTTGTACGTGATTTTGGGCTCGGTATCAGGTCGTTAAACTGATTTCACAATCTGTTGTCAAAATAGGCATGAATATAGGATGATGTATACCAACAAGTATAAGCTACGCAAGAACAAATCAGCACGGGGCGGTCTCTTTTGTTTACGACAGAACATAATTTGTGCAATGGAGGCGAAGCTGTTACAGACACTGTTGATACAGGTGTTCAGACATGTCAGTCATTCTATTACGAACATCAAAGAAGATAAAACCACCATGCAACCAATTTATAGTCAGCCATGTTCTTCAGCTGTCGCTTGCACATCGTTCATTCATCGTCGTCCTCGTTTTCGCCTATCCCTACCCAGCGAGTGAATGCAAACAGAAATTCCTTGAAGGTAACCATCCCATTCTTGTCCCAATCCATCTCCTCTGGTGCCATGTGAAAAAAAATGGATATACATTAGTTACCGAATAAGAAGATGCAGCTTCTAGACTAACAGTGCAGATTATCAGTTTTGGATTCCGCAGCTGCAGAGATGGCAAAACATTCACAATGAAGCAGAGAGTTTGCTCACAGATGATGCTGTTAAAAGGTGACATCAAGTAGCTACATTCAGAGGGTGGTACTGGTAGCAGTGTCAAGCATCTTCCTGTGCATATTTAGTTTTCTTCATCTAGATGATGACTCATGAGTGTAGAGTGAAAGTAAGAAAAAGGGCAAACGGAGATTAGAGAGCTAGTCATTTTATTGAGTAGGCATATGTCCAGTCAATGGAAATAATTCATTTGAAGAGACATTGTGTGTCAGATCTTTTTTTACCTTTGGTATGAGAAAAAGATGTGGTGATTCACAAATATATATATATATAAGCGGCGTGCTACTATGAAGTATGTGAACTAACCAAATCTTTTCATGGCTATACGGCCAGCAGAGCGTTCCCCTGGTATGCTCTCATTTATTGCTTGAATCATCTCATCCTTACTCACATACCCATCCTTATTCTTATCCAAGAAGACAAATGCATCAACCAAGGTCTCAAAAGTTGACTCAAGATCTCCTAATCCCATCTTTGTCTTCTGTGTTTTCAGTTAAGGAAATGGTAAAACTCCTGCGTAATTAGTGTACGAGACCTAAGACAGGAAATGACTGCAGAAGTTTGTGAATACCATCTAAGAAATATTGTTAATCCAATCATATTTAAGCCATGATTCCTTCTAATGTGAAACAGTGTATAACGAATGAAGGATACTGCTTCTGACGCAGCCGGATCATTGAGAAGATAAACAAGGCACAGAAAGACAATGAACTCATTGTACTTCATGCCCATATCTTCATTTATGTCGCAGGCTTCAAAGAGATCACTTATCTCCTCCTCTGTGAATGAGATTTCCAGCTTCTGAAAGCAATTCTTCAGCTCTTCTTTATCAATTTCACCATTGGAATCTTCATCTGAGAAAGGTAGGACGCAAGTTCTGGATCTGTTAGTTACACAAAAAGGAAGAAAATGCCTAAAGTAATTATGCTTGTTTGCACAAGTCGGTTAATATTTGTCAGAGTGCAGCATTCTTCCGCATAGACACTGCTGCACTGTAAAACATCACTTGAACTCGACAGTTTATTAAGTGAAACAAGAGATATCAACAAATTATTGATCCGCTCCTCCTTCATTATCACTTCAAAACATAGCAAATAAGACCACTATCGCAATTCGCTACCTACGAACTTACAAGGACAAGAAAAATGACTAGCACACAAAGAGCGAGTGGGGCAGGGCTCACCGAATTGCTCAAAGATAGTCTTGCATTTTCTCAAGCCCTCGTCGATTTTTGGGAACTTCATGATAATACTATTGAACGACTTGACCGAAGTTCCATGCGCCGCTCTCTGCTTCATGGACTCCACCATCTTCGACTCTAGCTTCATGCCATGCGAGCCCCTCCTGCTGGTGTCCTGGCGTCCAAACACGCCTCCCATGCCAGCACTTCACTCAGTGCCCACAACTCAAATGACCAAACAGTAGTAGCACCTGAAAATGAACCATAGTTGTCTGTCAGATGAGACCTCAAGCTTTGGTACCTGCTTCAGAGCACTATAACATTCTGCAAGTAGTGCCAGAACCAAACTATGCTCGCCGCTAGCTACCGCATTCAGAGTCACTCAGTCACAACTCACTAGAGTGTCATTCTATTTCACACGAGAAGAGCATGGCTCTCACTCTCTCAGTATTTCATCATCGTCGTAATCATCAGTCAATCAGCTAATCACAAGACAGCGCGGTACGCAAAGACTGAATCTGAAATGAACAGTGAGGAAATCTGCAGTGGCGGCACGGGCCAGGGCGCGCGGCAGCAAACAACGAGAGCGTACTTGACAGCAACAATTAATTAACGAATATAAAGAATCTAGGCACAGGCAAAGTCCCTGGGCTAACCTAAGCCAAGACCCCACCTAATCCTACCTACCAAGTACCGACCGGGCTCGGTCTTGGGCTCAGTCGAGTTCTCGCGTGCCGCCAAATCATCGTCTACCCAGAAGAAACCAGCGGAGGTTTCGGTTGCTTGCGCGCGCGCAGGACGAACAGAGCAGCCGCGAGAACACCACGCGGAATCAATCAGGGGGGAGACTGGGAGTGGATAGAGCAGGGGCTTGCCTTGCCTGGGCTCGAGAGTCGGCGAGGTGGATGCGCGCGGGGATCCGGAACCGGAGGCGCTGATCGGCGGGGGAAGGCACGAGCTTCGATCGGCGGCGGGGGAGGTGCGATATTTTTCCTTCTTCGCCCCCGGGATTCTTCGGGTCTGGCTGGGGGAGGCGAGGGAAGCTTTTCCTTTTCGATGCAGGAGATAGGAGGGTGGCGACTGGCGAGAGCGGCGTGAGGTGGCAGCAGCCTGCGCGGAGGGACCGGGCAAGGATGGTTTGGTGCGGCTGACATGTGGGGACAAGTGTTGGTAGAGCCCGGACGTCAGTGAGTGATACGTGGGGGGAGAGGGTGGTGGACTGGTGGGTTAGGTGGCTCTGTGAATGGCGATGGCTTCGCCGAGATGACACGCCGCCGGGTGGCCGGTGCCCCGTGAATGGAAGAGTCGACCTCGGACCGTTGTCTCGCTGTCGCCGCTTCCATTTTTCTTTCCTTTTCTTTCCTTTTCTTGATTGATTGAGTGCATTATCGCGAAATTGCTGCGACGCGATGATTAAAGCGCGTATGCATTAGAAATTAAAATTTAATCGTAAATTGGACCAATAAAGGTGAGTAACCAAAATTATACGCTTGAATTCGTATTCGAAGTGTCGCAATTTTTAGATCACAATATATTATTGATCTAATTCATGGTCAAAATTGAATTTAAAATGTGTGCATGTCTTATCCGTTAAATAGAGGGAATAATAGTCTCGTGTTGCCTATGTAATACTCCCTCCGTCCCACAATGTAAGACGTTTTTTGACATTTTTTTTGACACTACACTAGTGTCAAAAAACATCCTATATTATGGGACAGAGGAAGTAGTTGCTATTCCCTCGGTCCCATAATCTAGTTTTAAAAACGTTTTTATATTATAAGTTGAAGGGAGTACTATTTTGTACTATAATGTTGCATGCTTGAGATTTTTTTACGCATTGTAGTAAGTCTGTGTCTACCATCATTAATCCGATATAATCTCAACTATTTTTATGGTTTCGTACTAACTCACGTTATACTAATAACGTTTACAACTATTGAGATCAACTTAGCATAGTCACTATATTGACAGTCTCCATATCACATATGAAGCACGCTCTATATGAATAATCTTTACAACTATTAAGAGCAACTTACTAGACAGTGGCTGAGCTACAGACACTTATCTAGGAGAACGGGCCATGTCAAGGAATACCTCTGAACTCTAACCCAAATTTAGCATTACTCTTCACTGAATTTTCATTGGGCTTGACGGGCCATAGCCTAGTTCGACCCAACCATAGCTCTGCCATGGTAGCAGAGTCACTACATTGACAACCCCCATATCACATATAAAGCACACTTTATATGGATACTCTTTTATAGCTATTAAGAGCAACTTAGCATAGTCACTATATTGGCAGCCTTCATATCACATATGTAGTGTGTTCTATATGGATATGGAGAGTGGAGGCTGCTGAGGTGATGCACAAACTCGGAGTTTCCATAATGGTTGCCTCTATATCGTGGGATCCACTCATCAATGTGACATCATTTTTTTGATCTTAAATACATATTCAGTTAAACCACCAACATTTAGTTAAACCTGAGCACGAGACAAGCACTTGGACGACCGCTAGCACGAGCACAACGTCTAGGGCGGGGACGATTCCCAACTATAGAAGTTTTTGAATGAGGATTTCAACATGGATTTTAAGAAGGATTACAACTAGGATTAGAACAACCTTAAAACTACAATTCTCTACTAATTCAACTACAGACTCTTCCTCCTCTTGGAAGTGAGCTTGCAGGCGAGGGAGGCTTCAAGTACCTTGACTTCCGCGTTCACGCGGTGGACGAATGCATGTGCATCCTCGATGATGGATACAATCACATTTTTTAGGCCGTCGTGAACGTGGCTTCCATTTCTAGGCAAACGGCCGCCCAGATGTGATCGAAGTACATGAGGGTTGGCGGGAGGCGGGCGCGGCCAACGGCTGATTCAGGCTTACGGCATGTGTCGTTCTCGACCCACTCAGAGTAATGTCATACCCTCTCCTAGAACTTTCTCTCAACGCGACCCTCTTCGGTATCGCCGACGAACGGTCCGGGGGAGGGTGTCGCCGTACTGACATAGTTGATGCTCGTGGTTGTGGCAGCAATTGGGGAGTGCGAAGAAAGGGGCGAGGTGGTGATCGGCTTAGAGGGTGAGCGTGGTGGCAACGGTGATTGGGGTTATAATAACTGCGAAGGGGCACGCTCCAGCAGAAAACGGGGGATGATTTCCGCGGGTGGGTAGGAAACATGTGTGCAATATGACAACGGTCATTAATCAGTGCTCTTCCCGATGGAAATGCGATTGCCGCATTGGTAGGGGCATAAGTGGTAGGATACCATTAACAAACCAACAACCATAGCCTCCAAATATGGAGGCTAACCCGCTGGATATGGAGTGTCTATATTAATTATGGCGACACGGGGCCATATGATGAGTCTACTAAAGTGTCATTTTGAATCAAAATCAGCATATCAACAATTATTATGTCGATCGGCTCGATATAGCGACTCTGCTAAAGTTGCTCCAAGCGCCCGAAAGCTCCCTACCACATCAGAGCGTGTGGGACAAAATCCGCCGCAGTTATAGACAGTTTTTGACATTAGGAAATTTTCAGCTCCCGCCCGATCATCCAGGCGCATCATCGCCACGTCTCCTCCATCCACCTCTGCAGCCTGCTAGTGACCAAGACCCCTTTTTCCTTTGGCATCGCACGCCCTTGGAATCACCCACGTGAGGCATTGCCGCCACGTACTCGTCGCCCTGCACCCGGCCACATAGACACCTATCCTTGTCCTCCCGGGTTCCGACATTACTCCCCCGTCCCTCTGTGTCCTCTTGCCGACAGTAATGCACACACATAATCATGGTCGGTGTTGTGGTCAAGCTCGAGGAAGATGACAACTACAATGGTGATGCAAAGTCCAAGAGGTTGTCTGGACAGTGGGGCTAGCCTCGCCTCATGGGTGCGACCTTCCGACGAGAGCAATCATTGTAGGGTGGTCGAAGGACATGAATAAGTGATATGAGAGCCAGTCGATGCGACCAGGACGACACAATTGGGAAGTGACAAGGTAGAATAAAAATATTAAAAGTAAGGGCTCCTTTGATTCAAAGGAATTTCATAGGATTTTTGAAGGGTTGAAATCCTTAGGAATTTTCCGTATGCTAGTCGTTTGATTCATAGGATTGATTCCTATAGATATTTTTTTTCAAAGAAATCATGTGTGCTATGATTCATTGGAAATCTAGCATCCACTTCAACGGACGAAGTTTTGGCTCCAGAAAGCACATGATATATTCCTGATGAACAATAAATTTAAAACAAATAGAAAATAAATTCTAAAAATGCTGATATTTTTTAGATGTTCATGTTAGTGTAACAAGCGTGCTTGTCAATTTTCATGCAAAACGGGATAGCGTCGCTTCGTTTTTTAAGATAACATTTGTTGTTCAACTTGTTTTTTTTTGTTTTTGCACATGTCAACATGCTTGAAGGGGAGCCTTGGCGCAGTGGTAAAGCTGCTGCCTTGTGACCATGAGGTCATGGGTTCAAGTCCTGGAAACAGCCTCTTACAGAAATGTAGGAAAAGGCTGCGTACTATAGACCCAAAGTGGTCGGACCTTTCTCTGGACCCTGTGCAAGCGGGAGCTACATGCACCAGGTTGCACATGTCAACATGCTTAAGCTCCCCCCCCCCCCCCCCCTCCCCCTAAAAATTATATATATATATATATATATTCAAACAAATTTGAACTTGGCAAAATATATTTTTGGCGCGCATGAGCATATACTCCCTAGAGCCAAAAACAATATCCGCCACTCCTACCTCTTTTTAGATTTTTTTTTGTGGCATCAAACACTCTACACTAGTCCTGTAGGATTCAAATTCAAATGAGCATACCACTCCAGTCGTGTATTCATTCTATTCCTGCCTTTTGAGAATCCTGCGAATTAAAGAGGGCCTAAATGTGTAACCCGCTGACAAGTGAGGTCCATGCGACATAAGAACTACTTCCTCCGTTCCATAATATAAGAACGTTTTTCAAACTAACATAGTTTGGAAAACGTTCTTATATTATGGGACATAGGGAGTATATAAAAGGTTATAGTTTTAGAGAATCTGAGAAAGTGGAGGGCTTCAAAACCTTTGAAGGAGAAGCCATTCTAAAGCTCTCTGTTTAGGGAATCTTTTAGAGTTGCTCTTAGCAAGTCATGGCTAGTGACAAATCAAGTGTTATATAAGGAGGTAAGGCGACCTAAGGCGAGCACCACCGGCGCCTTATCACCTAAGTGTCTAAGGCAGGATGCATTAAAACGATTTATATCAATTATTTGATACCGCCTTTTATTTTTATCTTTTTTAGAAATACTTGTAACTACAAATACAATGTTTTGGATGAAGATCCAAAAATTACAAAGTAATTCCTAAAAGTAGGAATTGCAATTAAACCACTTAAACCACTATTTCAAAATTTGTACCATGATCTAAAGGGTGTCACATGATTCATGTTAGTCAAATTTCTGTGCCAGAATGCCTCAACACACGTACCCCAGATCTGAAACATGATTAACTTAAGTGTAAACACAAGAATGTGTAATGTCTGGACAGATTTAGCCAAACAGAAGAAGAATATCAGCTCCCCCCTCTCCAGTTAATGTCGGCGTCTAGAAAAGGGTAAAGCGCGGCTCTTGACAAACTTAGCACTAACCAAATGTGGCAAGAGGGGGACAGGTCCGAAAACAAGGCCTTAACACAAACATGATTAGTAACCCTCGATATTGATTTTCCCGTCTGGGATGAAGATCGGTAGCAGCGCCTGCACCAACGTACCGATCCTAGGATCATCTTTGCTGCAGCATATCTTGATTCTCTCGATACGAGGATAGCCCCTGATTGCCGGTGCTCGCCTTGATGGTAATGAAGCAGATTCAACCTCCTTGCGTGTTTCACAGTGCTCCTGCGGCATGTCAAAACCACACGGGAGTATCAACTTTGATCATTCTGATGCTGTAGCAAAGCAGTGCCAGCTAGACATACATATCTGGGAGAAGTATTACCATCTTGAGCTTAACAGTTAGCTCTTTCAGCATGGGCGAGCGATGGACAATACGGAACAGTGGGTAGAAGTCAGCAGCCATGCACCAATCACCCAGCACCAAGCTCGTCAGATTGCTGAACATCGGGCATGCTTGCAAACCCCTCTCGAATGTGAGCTTCACAAGCAATATGATCATGTTAAGGAGTTGAAAACAGAGCAAGCTGAATAGTTAATGATACAATATTTCCATGCTAGCTTGCCAACATATAGTAAACAGTACATAATCACTTCAAAAAGTAGATTGTGTCTGACATTAAAACTAAGAAGCGACTAATTCGGCATGCAAATATATTCACCTACGAATATGAAAAGGAAAATAACCCATCAGTACCTCAGGTAACGGTGCATGCAACTCCAATGTTGTGGCATGTGAAAGGCCATCAAGTAGATGATGATCTACTTCTGTGTTATCATCATAATGAAACTCAGACCCTAGACTAAGCGAAGCTGACACTAGAGAAGACAGATCCCAGGTAACTATAGCACCACGACGACATTCTGGGTCAATGACAGAGAGATGGGTAAGCTTCCTAGCACCAATCAGGAGATCATTGCCAATGATGCAGTCGATGATATGTAGAACCTTGAGTGAGCTCGATGAGATCCTCCTTGTATCGAGAATGCAACACTCCAACTCTAGATGTTCGAGCACAGGCCAGTCATAATTCAGCGGCTTATCGAACCAATCGTTCAAACGGACATACCAGAGCCTGATTCTTTTGAGGTACAGAGAAGGAAACATTGCTGTGCTATCCAAAATCAGATGGTGGTGAAATCCAGAAATATGAAGGAGACGAACTTTGTGCTTGATGGCATGACGAATCCACACAGAACTCTTCTTACTACTGCGAGTCGTGATGACGACCCGGACCTCATCCAAGGAAACAGTGCCGTCACGCAAGAGCAGCAAGTGGTCCACGAAGTTCTCCAGCTTGTGGTTATCAAAGCAAGCAATGCCCACATCATTTTTAACCACGAAGTCTTTGTTGTTGATGTGGATAAATGGAACAGAGCTCCAGAGATTGCGCCACCTTGGTGAGAGAAGACTTGTGCGCACGACCTCCGGCGTCGGCAGGAAGGACATCACGTGGTGGAGCAGATCGTCGGACAGGCTGCTGAGCCTGTCGACACCGTTGTCGTTGCCTCGCACACTCTTGGAACCACAGGGAATGGATGCTGGTGCCGACATTTTATCAAACAGGATGGCTGCATAAATCAACAAAAGGCAAAGCGAATGCATATATAATCAAAATCACAGATATACACATTGAAGAAATCCTAGATACACACGATGAGATGAGATGATTCCATACACGAGACTGTTTCAATCTTGAAGCAACTGTACTGGCAATCACACAATGCGACCTTGTGTAAAAGGATACAGTCTAGGAAAGGAAAAAACATATGCAGCCTCGAGCAAAATTCTGTGGAAAATTTCAGCTGTAAATGCCAACATCCTTCTACATTTGTGTCTATGGCATTTCTTCCGAGCAAACTTCTAAGCAAAATAAATCTGGACTGGGTTAGCAAGTAGCAACATTCCGTTACTTGAATGGAAATATTGATTCTTGCACTGAAAAGAAAGAGGTAGGGGGAGAATGACTTCAACGCACTAATAGGAATTTTGCTAAGCAATTATGTTGTCTAAGATATTGAAATAATCCAATAATCACTGCTATAGCTTCACAAAGTATTTTTGTATTCTTCAAAACATTTCACTTTGAATTACAGCAGTCAATGATTGACGACAGTTAAACATAAGCTCAACAGTAGTAGCAAAAATGGTGGTAGTTGCAGAGTATGGTAGTCAGTTTGCAACAAACAGAATTTTGTGCCCACTTCATCTGGCTACAAAAAGGGGAATGTGGTGATCATAATGTTATTTCACATAAATCTGTAAAATAACTTAACAGTTCATGCACTCACTTTAGTATCTTTGCAAATAATCCAAAGATTGACCAAATTACGCAAGAGCTAGCAATCTCTAGGTAACACCAATGGCACCATTCTGCAAATACTGCATCTGGCGTGCACACGCACAAGTGATTAGCTACTTCTGCTGACCTCTTAAACTGGTTCGTCTAGAAATAGCTAGGGTTCTGCACTCCGATTTCCGCTGGTAGAAACTGCAGATGTACTGACCTAACAGTCGGGGAGGTGGTACAGCGGTGGTGGTGCCCGATGACTCGGTCGAGGCGTCGGCGATGCGGCCGCAGCCGGAGGCGGCGCAGCGAGCCGTCGAGGAGGGCGGCGGCGCGGCGCAGCCGCGAGAAGCAACTGTTGTCTCGCTCTCACTCACTTCATTCGCGTGCTACGGCGGCGACTGGCTGCCCTTCTACTTTTTTTTTTGAGGGCTAGGCTGCCCTTCTACTGAGGCACTGGGTCAGCGACAATAATTGGGCCCAATATGGTCTGGCCGACGAAGCGCATAATAAAAAATCTAGCCCAATAAGAAAACGGTAATGTTACCTGATGAACGTTCGCTCAAATGGCATTTCGAACGATTTTTATGGCATTTTTAGTTGTGTGGAATGACAGTTTTTCAGAGTGACATGGCATTTTTTGGCCAAATATGAGGTCCCATCAGAAAATATGTGTTAAGAAAATATGTGTTAGGGCATTCCAATTTTAAGACACTGGAATCCCCTCAAAAGAAAAAAAATCAAGACAATGGAAGAATAATAACAGCACCATAGTTTAAACTGTGTATATACTCTCTCGATTTCAACATAATTAATGTTCTAAGATTGTCCTGAGTCAAATTTCATTATGTTTGACCAAGTCTATAACAAAATTTACCAACATCTACGAAACCAAATTTACTTCACTAGATTCATTATGAAACGAATTTTTCTTATATATATATATATATATATATATATATATATATATATATATATATATATATATATATAGGAAAATGGTTGTGTACTTCTGGGAGTACGTACTCCCGCTCCTCATATACCACATAAATGAGTTTTCTATACCTCTTTATTATTTTTAATATACTTCATTAGTAATTATTAGATACCCCAAAATGAGTTTCATGGAAAAATTCATGTGAGTCTACATATTTCTAAATGTTTACGTATATACTGATGTGTTTGTACGTGAAAAAGGTATATTACAAAAAGTACGTCCCAGATGATATTTTTTCAACAAAACTCATATTGAGGTATCTTAAAATATTTAATGAAGTATATTGAGAATGATAAAGAGGTATAATTAATACGTATATGATGTATATTGAGGATGGGAGTACATACTCCTAGGAGTACAGAAAAGGAGTCCTATATATATATATATATATATATATTTGATTTCACAGATGTTTGCGGATTATTATATAGACTTGGTCAATTTTTAAAAAGTTGACTTAAAAAAATCCTAGAACTTCAATCATTTTGGAATGGATGGAGTATTAACTTCTTTTGTTTTTGTTTTTGTGAGAGCTACGTGTATATCCAGCTTGCCATGATTGAAATCTTGAAGTAGTTCCAAGAGATCTCAACGTACCAAAGGCCAATTTGTCGGGAAAGAAAAATCAACCAAGAATCATTATGTTCCGTCTAGAAAAAGTGTTTCTAAACTCCAATAGAGTAACAATTTCAAGTAAAATTGCTTGATCAACTTCAGAAAAATCAAGAGGAATCAATAAATGAAAAAAAGACCAATACACGACCAAAACAAAAATGTTACACTTACAGGCCTAGGGTTACGGAGGAACTTACAGGAGGACATGTCCCAATACAATTATAACTGGCCATGGAAAACCCGGCCCGGTCGACATAACCCGACCCGGTCTTGCCCACAGGCCGGGCCTGGGCCTAAGTTTTGAGCCCGAAGGCCAGGTCTGTTGGGAAACGTGTAGAAAACAAAACAAAAATTCGCCCTACGAACACCCAAGAACAATATGAAGATGCATAACAGGTTGTGATCAATGATCATTACCGACTCGAGGAGTGCACCGGAAGTAGACGAGTCGGTGTAGATTGTACTTGAAGTCCCTCAAATGTTGATGACGATCCTGCGAACCGCCCATGAATGATCCCTCGAACAGAAGACCAAAAGCACGATCTCTCTACTTGATTGCAGCAGCGCTTCGCCGTCCAGAGCTAATCGTCGCCGGAGAATTAGAGGGAGAAGATTAGAACCACACGGGGCTTCTAATTATGAGGATTAAAGGTGGCTAGGGTTCGCTTTAATTAGTCAACTAGGACCAACTAGAACATGCACTAGATCAATTAGAGGAGGCTCCAAAACTTGTATCTCATAGGGTGGAAATCCTGTAGTATATATGATTGGGGGGTAGGGGGCTGCCACCAAGGGGGAAAGAGCCCCTTTGGGGCGCTGGCCAAGGGAAGGGGGTAATAGGATCCCCCCCCCCCTTAGGAAAGGGGGGACTCCTCCCTTGTTGGGCCCTTGTGGCCCAACTCCTTCTCCACCTCTTGGCCTTATTTGGCCCGTTGATATTAAATTAAATATATTTTTGTTCTAAACATTTTCAAAGCATAATATATATAATTTAAAATCTCCGGAAACATTTTCCACCTATATATATTAATCGGTAATACCCGATATTCACCGAAACCCTTTCGATGACCCCGAAACGCTTCCGAAACCTCTCGGAACTATTCCGAATATTAATGAAACAATTTCACAAATATATTCTCATCACTCCCATCCTACTAGCTCTCAATATATCATGATTACTTTAAGATCGTGACCCCATAGGTTCGGTAACCATAGACATGAACAAAACCCCTTCGTTCAGTGACCGATAGCGGAACCGTGGACATCCATATTGGTCCCTATGACTACATGAATGATTTTCGAGTGAACCTTTGGTTATCATGTGATGTTCCCTTCGCTTCGCAATACTTTACAAAATCCGGTGTGCATCGGTATCCTCTTGAGTCATCACCATGCTCACTATACCGTTGCTCCCATTACCGATTTTGTTCTTCTTTCTTGTTGACGTGTTACAACATCCCTGTGACGTAGTCACCTGTGGCTGGCCAGACAATAATGGATGCCTTCACACCAAGAGGGAACTAAGAATATCTCTCTATCGTTGGAGGAGCAAATCCCACCCTCAAGCTGTCCGGTCACTTGTCAAACTTTCCGGTGAGCTTGAAAGTTGTCGTTATGATCACCTTGTTACATATGACGTTTGAGCAACCCCAAAGCCCACTGCCTGATAGGAAGTGATCGAGACACTCTCATGGTCTGAGGAACTAAAACACATGCTAACACTTCGTGTTATAACAGATGATTTCAGACGATATGATCACCTAGTATAACACAAGTATTGGGTCGATTCAATATGATAAGTTGTTCTAGCAAATAATTGGCAACCAAACTAGACATACTCCCTCCGTCCGGTGAAGAGTGTACGTTTGACTTTAAAATTTGTCCACAAAAAAGTGTACTTCTATCTTCCCAGTGCACTTTAATGTATAAAAAAATGTTGTTCTCTCATCACACGATAATCAAGACCAATAACATTCTACACATGGTCTCCTTAATTTCTACATACACTTAGCTCATTAGGGGGTGGGTAATTAAAAAGGAGAGAGATGATGTCTTGTATCTTCCCAATGCGTTTTTTATTTCACTTTATAATTTATTTTAAAATTTCTATCGAAAAAGCTATTTTCCAGTCGACGGGCGTGAACGATTTGCGAACCCTCCGATCCGCTTCTGCTCTAGCACGTAAAAAGAGCTCCAAAAAAATAGTGTCCCTACTAGGATTTGAATACACACCAGTTGGTTGTGGCCACGATGCGCTACCAGTTGAGATGACTATCTATTCTGTTTCATTTGCAGATTAATTGGTATTTCTACCTTAATAAATTCTAAAAATGCTGATATTTTTTAGATGTTCATGTTAGTGTAACAAGCGTGCTTGTCAATTTTCATGCAAAACGGGATAGCGTCGCTTCGTTTTTTAAGATAACATTTGTTGTTCAACTTGTTTTTTTTTTGTTTTTGCACATGTCAACATGCTTGAAGGGGAGCCTTGGCGCAGTGGTAAAGCTGCTGCCTTGTGACCATGAGGTCATGGGTTCAAGTCCTGGAAACAGCCTCTTACAGAAATGTAGGGAAAGGCTGCGTACTATAGACCCAAAGTGGTCGGACCTTTCTCTGGACCCTGCGCAAGCGGGAGCTACATGCACCAGGTTGCACATGTCAACATGCTTAAGCCCCCCCCCCCCCTCCCCCTAAAAATTATATATATATATATATTCAAACAAATTTGAACTTGGCAAAATATATTTTTGGCGCGCATGAGCATATACTCCCTAGAGCCAAAAACAATATCCGCCACTCCTACCTCTTTTTAGATTTTTTTTGTGGCATCAAACACTCTACACTAGTCCTGTAGGATTCAAATTCAAATGAGCATACCACTCCAGTCGTGTATTCATTCTATTCCTGCCTTTTGAGAATCCTGCGAATTAAAGAGGGCCTAAATGTGTAACCCGCTGACAAGTGAGGTCCATGCGACATAAGAACTACTTCCTCCGTTCCATAATATAAGAACGTTTTTCAAACTAACATAGTTTGGAAAACGTTCTTATATTATGGGACATAGGGAGTATATAAAAGGTTATAGTTTTAGAGAATCTGAGAAAGTGGAGGGCTTCAAAACCTTTGAAGGAGAAGCCATTCTAAAGCTCTCTGTTTAGGGAATCTTTTAGAGTTGCTCTTAGCAAGTCATGGCTAGTGACAAATCAAGTGTTATATAAGGAGGTAAGGCGACCTAAGGCGAGCACCACCGGCGCCTTATCACCTAAGTGTCTAAGGCAGGATGCCTTAAAACGATTTATATCAATTATTTGATACCGCCTTTTATTTTTATCTTTTTTAGAAATACTTGTAACTACAAATACAATGTTTTGGATGAAGATCCAAAAAATTACAAAGTAATTCCTAAAAGTAGGAATTGCAATTAAACCACTTAAACCACTATTTCAAAATTTGTACCATGATCTAAAGGGTGTCACATGATTCATGTTAGTCAAATTTCTGTGCCAGAATGCCTCAACACACGTACCCCAGATCTGAAACATGATTAACTTAAGTGTAAACACAAGAATGTGTAATGTCTGGACAGATTTAGCCAAACAGAAGAAGAATATCAGCTCCCCCCTCTCCAGTTAATGTCGGCGTCTAGAAAAGGGTAAAGCGCAGCTCTTGACAAACTTAGCACTAACCAAATGTGGCAAGAGGGGGACAGGTCCGAAAACAAGGCCTTAACACAAACATGATTAGTAACCCTCGATACTGATTTTCCCGTCTGGGATGAAGATCGGTAGCAGCGCCTGCACCAACGTACCGATCCTAGGATCATCTTTGCTGCAGCATATCTTGATTCTCTCGATACGAGGATAGCCCCTGATTGCCGGTGCTTGCCTTGATGGTAATGAAGCAGATTCAACCTCCTTGCGTGTTTCACAGTGCTCCTGCGGCGTGTCAAAACCACACGGGAGTATCAGCTTTGATCATTCTGATGCTGTAGCAAAGCAGTGCCAGCTAGACATACATATCTGGGAGAAGTATTACCATCTTGAGCTTAACAGTTAGCTCTTTCAGCATGGGCGGGCGATGGACAATACGGAACAGTGGGTAGAAGTCAGCAGCCATGCACCAATCACCCAGCACCAAGCTCGTCAGATTGCTAAACATCGGGCATGCTTGCAAACCCCTCTCGAATGTGAGCTTCACAAGCAATATGATCATGTTAAGGAGTTGAAAATAGAGCAAGCTGAATAGTTAATGATACAATATTTCCATGCTAGCTTGCCAACATATAGTAAAGAGTACATAATCACTTCAAAAAGTAGATTGTGTCTGACTTTAAAACTAAGAAGCGACTAATTCGGCATGCAAATATATTCACCTACGAATATGAAAAGGAAAATAACCCATCAGTACCTCAGGTAACGGTGCATGCAACTCCAATGTTGTGGCATGTGAAAGGCCATCAAGTAGATGATGATCTACTTCTGTGTTATCATCATAATGAAACTCAGACCCTAGACTAAGCGAAGCTGACACTAGAGAAGACAGATCCCAGGTAACTATAGCACCACGACGACATTCTGGGTCAATGACAGAGAGATGGGTAAGCTTCCTAGCACCAATCAGGAGATCATTGCCAATGATGCAGTCGATGATATGTAGAACCTTGAGTGAGCTCGATGAGATCCTCCTTGTATCGAGAATGCAACACTCCAACTCTAGATGTTCGAGCACAGGCCAGTCATAATTCAGCGGCTTATCGAACCAATCGTTCAAACGGACATACCAGAGCCTGATTCTTTTGAGGTACAGAGAAGGAAACATTGCTGTGCTATCCAAAATCAGATGGTGGTGAAATCCAGAAATATGAAGGAGACGAACTTTGTGCTTGATGGCATGACGAATCCACACAGAACTCTTCTTACTACTGCGAGTCGTGATGACGACCCGGACCTCATCCAAGGAAACAGTGCCGTCACGCAAGAGCAGCAAGTGGTCCACGAAGTTCTCCAGCTTGTGGTTATCAAAGCAAGCAATGCCCACATCATTTTTAACCACGAAGTCTTTGTTGTTGATGTGGATAAATGGAACAGAGCTCCAGAGATTGCGCCACCTTGGTGAGAGAAGACTTGTGCGCACGACCTCCGGCGTCGGCAGGAAGGACATCACGTGGTGGAGCAGATCGTCGGACAGGCTGCTGAGCCTGTCGATACCGTTGTCGTTGCCTCGCACACTCTTGGAACCACAGGGAATGGATGCTGGTGCCGACATTTTATCAAACAGGATGGCTGCATAAATCAACAAAAGGCAAAGCGAATGCATATATAATCAAAATCACAGATATACACATTGAAGAAATCCTAGATACACACGATGAGATGAGATGATTCCATACACGAGACTGTTTCAATCTTGAAGCAACTGTACTGGCAATCACACAATGCGACCTTGTGTAAAAGGATACAGTCTAGGAAAGGAAAAACATATGCAGCCTCGAGCAAAATTCTGTGGAAAATTTCAGCTGTAAATGCCAACATCCTTCTACATTTGTGTCTATGGCATTTCTTCCGAGCAAACTTCTAAGCAAAATAAATCTGGACTGGGTTAGCAAGTAGCAACATTCCGTTACTTGAATGGAAATATTGATTCTTGCACTGAAAAGAAAGAGGTAGGGGGAGAATGACTTCAACGCACTAATAGGAATTTTGCTAAGCAATTATGTTGTCTAAGATATTGAAATAATCCAATAATCACTGCTATAGCTTCACAAAGTATTTTTGTATTCTTCAAAACATTTCACTTTGAATTACAGCAGTCAATGATTGACGACAGTTAAACATAAGCTCAACAGTAGTAGCAAAAATGGTGGTAGTTGCAGAGTATGGTAGTCAGTTTGCAACAAACAGAATTTTGTGCCCACTTCATCTGGCTACAAAAAGGGGAATGTGGTGATCATAATGTTATTTCACATAAATCTGTAAAATAACTTAACAGTTCATGCACTCACTTTAGTATCTTTGCAAATAATCCAAAGATTGACCAAATTACGCAAGAGCTAGCAATCTCTAGGTAACACCAATGGCACCATTCTGCAAATACTGCATCTGGCGTGCACACGCACAAGTGATTAGCTACTTCTGCTGACCTCTTAAACTGGTTCGTCTAGAAATAGCTAGGGTTCTGCACTCCGATTTCCGCTGGTAGAAACTGCAGATGTACTGACCTAACAGTCGGGGAGGTGGTACAGCGGTGGTGGTGCCCGATGACTCGGTCGAGGCGTCGGCGATGCGGCCGCAGCCGGAGGCGGCGCAGCGAGCCGTCGAGGAGGGCGGCGGCGCGGCGCAGCCGCGAGAAGCAACTGTTGTCTCGCTCTCACTCACTTCATTCGCGTGCTACGGCGGCGACTGGCTGCCCTTCTACTTTTTTTTTTTGAGGGCTAGGCTGCCCTTCTACTGAGGCACTGGGTCAGCGACAATAATTGGGCCCAATATGGTCTGGCCGACGAAGCGCATAATAAAAAATCTAGGCCAATAAGAAAACGGTAATGTTACCTGATGAACGTTCGCTCAAATGGCATTTCGAACGATTTTTATGGCATTTTTAGTTGTGTGGAATGACAGTTTTTCAGAGTGACATGGCATTTTCTGGCCAAATATGAGGTCCCATAAGAAAATATGTGTTAAGAAAATATGTGTTAGGGCATTCCAATTTTAAGACACTGGAATCCCCTCAAAAGAAAAAAAATCAAGACAATGGAAGAATAATAACAGCACCATAGTTTAAACTGTGTATATACTCTCTCGATTTCAACATAATTAATGTTCTAAGATTGTCCTGAGTCAAATTTCATTATGTTTGACCAAGTCTATAACAAAATTTACCAACATCTACGAAACCAAATTTACTTCACTAGATTCATTATGAAACGAATTTTTCTTATATATATATATATATATATATACATATATATATATAGGAAAATGGTTGTGTACTTCTGGGAGTACGTACTCCCGCTCCTCATATACCACATAAATGAGTTTTCTATACCTCTTTATTATTTTTAATATACTTCATTAGTAATTATTAGATACCCCAAAATGAGTTTCATGGAAAAATTCATGTGAGTCTACATATTTCTAAATGTTTACGTATATACTGATGTGTTTGTACGTGAAAAAGGTATATTACAAAAAGTACGTCCCAGATGATATTTTTTCAACAAAACTCATATTGAGGTATCTTAAAATATTTAATGAAGTATATTGAGAATGATAAAGAGGTATAATTAATACGTATATGATGTATATTGAGGATGGGAGTACATACTCCTAGGAGTACAGAAAAGGAGTCCTATATATATATATATATTTGATTTCACAGATGTTTGCGGATTATTATATAGACTTGGTCAATTTTTAAAAAGTTGACTTAAAAAAATCCTAGAACTTCAATCATTTTGGAATGGATGGAGTATTAACTTCTTTTGTTTTTGTTTTTGTGAGAGCTACGTGTATATCCAGCTTGCCATGATTGAAATCTTGAAGTAGTTCCAAGAGATCTCAACGTACCAAAGGCCAATTTGTCGGGAAAGAAAAATCAACCAAGAATCATTATGTTCAGTCTAGAAAAAGTGTTTCTAAACTCCAATAGAGTAACAATTTCAAGTAAAATTGCTTGATCAACTTCAGAAAAATCAAGAGGAATCAATAAATGAAAAAAGACCAATACACGACCAAAACAAAAATGTTACACTTACAGGCCTAGGGTTACGGAGGAACTTACAGGAGGACATGTCCCAATACAATTATAACTGGCCATGGAAACCCGGCCCGGTCGACATAACCCGACCCGGTCTTGCCCACAGGCCGGGCCTGGGCCTAAGTTTTGAGCCCGAAGGCCAGGTCTGTTGGGAAACGTGTAGAAAACAAAACAAAAATTCGCCCTACGAACACCCAAGAACAATATGAAGATGCATAACAGGTTGTGATCAATGATCATTACCGACTCGAGGAGTGCACCGGAAGTAGACGAGTCGGTGTAGATTGTACTTGAAGTCCCTCAAATGTTGATGACGATCCTGCGAACCGCCCATGAATGATCCCTCGAACAGAAGACCAAAAGCACGATCTCTCTACTTGATTGCAGCAGCGCTTCGCCGTCCAGAGCTAATCGTCGCCGGAGAATTAGAGGGAGAAGATTAGAACCACACGGGGCTTCTAATTATGAGGATTAAAGGTGGCTAGGGTTCGCTTTAATTAGTCAACTAGGACCAACTAGAACATGCACTAGATCAATTAGAGGAGGCTCCAAAACTTGTATCTCATAGGGTGAAAATCCTGTAGTATATATGATTGGGGGTAGGGGGCTGCCACCAAGGGGGAAAGAGCCCCTTTGGGGCGCTGGCCAAGGGAAGGGGGGTAATAGGATCCCCCCCCCTTAGGAAAGGGGGGACTCCTCCCTTGTTGGGCCCTTGTGGCCCAACTCCTTCTCCACCTCTTGGCCTTATTTGGCCCGTTGATATTAAATTAAATATATTTTTGTTCTAAACATTTCCAAAGCATAATATATATAATTTAAAATCTCCGGAAACATTTTCCACCTATATATATTAATCGGTAATACCCGATATTCACCGAAACCCTTTCGATGACCCCGAAACGCTTCCGAAACCTCTCGGAACTATTCCGAATATTAATGAAACAATTTCACAAATATATTCTCATCACTCCCATCCTACTAACTCTCAATATATCATGATTACTTTAAGATCGTGACCCCATAGGTTCGGTAACCATAGACATGAACAAAACCCCTTCGTTCAGTGACCGATAGCGGAACCGTGGACATCCATATTGGTCCCTATGACTACATGAATGATTTTCGAGTGAACCTTTGGTTATCATGTGATGTTCCCTTCGCTTCGCAATACTTTACAAAATCTGGTGTGCATCGGTATCCTCTTGAGTCATCACCATGCTCACTATACCGTTGCTCCCATTACCGATTTTGTTCTTCTTTCTTGTTGACGTGTTACAACATCCCTGTGACGTAGTCACCTGTGGCTGGCCAAACAATAATGGATGCCTTCACACCAAGAGGGAACTAAGAATATCTCTCCATCGTTGGAGGAGCAGATCCCACCCTCAAGCTGTCCGGTCACTTGTCAAACTTTCCGGTGAGCTTGAAAGTTGTCGTTATGATCACCTTGTTACATATGACGTTTGAGCAACCCCAAAGCCCACTGCCTGATAGGAAGTGATCGAGACACTCTCATGGTCTGAGGAACTAAAACACATGCTAACACTTCGTGTTATAACAGATGATTTCAGACGATATGATCACCTAGTATAACAGACAAGTATTGGGTCGATTCAATATGATAAGTTGTTCTAGCAAATAATTGGCAACCAAACTAGACATACTCCCTCCGCCCGGTGAAGAGTGTACGTTTGACTTTAAAATTTGTCCACAAAAAAGTGTACTTCTATCTTCCTAGTGCACTTTAATGTACAAAAAATGTTGTTCTCTCATCACACGATAATCAAGACCAATAACATTCTACACATGGTCTCCTTAATTTCTACATACACTTAGCTCATTAGGGGTTGGGTAATTAAAAAGGAGAGAGATGATGTCTTGTATCTTCCCAATGCGTTTTTTATTTCACTTTATAATTTATTTTAAAATTTCTATCGAAAAAGCTATTTTCCAGTCGACGGGCGTGAACGATTTGCGAACCCTCCGATCCGCTTCTGCTCTAGCACGTAAAAAGAGCTCCAAAAAAATAGTGTCCCTACTAGGATTTGAATACACACCAGTTGGTTGTGGCCACGATGCGCTACCAGTTGAGATGACTATCTATTCTGTTTCATTTGCAGATTAATTGGTATTTCTACCTTAATAAATTCTAAAAATGCTGATATTTTTTAGATGTTCATGTTAGTGTAACAAGCGTGCTTGTCAATTTTCATGCAAAACGGGATAGCGTCGCTTCGTTTTTTAAGATAACATTTGTTGTTCAACTTGTTTTTTTTTTTTTTTTTCACATGTCAACATGCTTGAAGGGGAGCCTTGGCGCAGTGGTAAAGCTGCTGCCTTGTGACCATTAGGTCATGGGTTCAAGTCCTGGAAACAGCCTCTTACAGAAATGTAGGGAAAGGCTGCGTACTATAGACCCAAAGTGGTCGGACCTTTCTCTGGACCCTGCGCAAGCGGGAGCTACATGCACCAGGTTGCACATGTCAACATGCTTAAGCTCCCCCCCCCCCTCCCCCTAAAAATTATATATATATATATTCAAACAAATTTGAACTTGGCAAAATATATTTTTGGCGCGCATGAGCATATACTCCCTAGAGCCAAAAACAATATCCGCCACTCCTACCTCTTTTTAGATTTTTTTTGTGGCATCAAACACTCTACACTAGTCCTGTAGGATTCAAATTCAAATGAGCATACCACTCCAGTCGTGTATTCATTCTATTCCTGCCTTTTGAGAATCCTGCGAATTAAAGAGGGCCTAAATGTGTAACCCGCTGACAAGTGAGGTCCATGCGACATAAGAACTACTTCCTCCGTTCCATAATATAAGAACGTTTTTCAAACTAACATAGTTTGGAAAACGTTCTTATATTATGGGACATAGGGAGTATATAAAAGGTTATAGTTTTAGAGAATCTGAGAAAGTGGAGGGCTTCAAAACCTTTGAAGGAGAAGCCATTCTAAAGCTCTCTGTTTAGGGAATCTTTTAGAGTTGCTCTTAGCAAGTCATGGCTAGTGACAAATCAAGTGTTATATAAGGAGGTAAGGCGACCTAAGGCGAGCACCACCGGCGCCTTATCACCTAAGTGTCTAAGGCAGGATGCCTTAAAACGATTTATATCAATTATTTGATACCGCCTTTTATTTTTATCTTTTTTAGAAATACTTGTAACTACAAATACAATGTTTTGGATGAAGATCCAAAAAATTACAAAGTAATTCCTAAAAGTAGGAATTGCAATTAAACCACTTAAACCACTATTTCAAAATTTGTACCATGATCTAAAGGGTGTCACATGATTCATGTTAGTCAAATTTCTGTGCCAGAATGCCTCAACACACGTACCCCAGATCTGAAACATGATTAACTTAAGTGTAAACACAAGAATGTGTAATGTCTGGACAGATTTAGCCAAACAGAAGAAGAATATCAGCTCCCCCCTCTCCAGTTAATGTCGGCGTCTAGAAAAGGGTAAAGCGCAGCTCTTGACAAACTTAGCACTAACCAAATGTGGCAAGAGGGGGACAGGTCCGAAAACAAGGCCTTAACACAAACATGATTAGTAACCCTCGATACTGATTTTCCCGTCTGGGATGAAGATCGGTAGCAGCGCCTGCACCAACGTACCGATCCTAGGATCATCTTTGCTGCAGCATATCTTGATTCTCTCGATACGAGGATAGCCCCTGATTGCCGGTGCTCGCCTTGATGGTAATGAAGCAGATTCAACCTCCTTGCGTGTTTCACAGTGCTCCTGCGGCGTGTCAAAACCACACGGGAGTATCAGCTTTGATCATTCTGATGCTGTAGCAAAGCAGTGCCAGCTAGACATACATATCTGGGAGAAGTATTACCATCTTGAGCTTAACAGTTAGCTCTTTCAGCATGGGCGAGCGATGGACAATACGGAACAGTGGGTAGAAGTCAGCAGCCATGCACCAATCACCCAGCACCAAGCTCGTCAGATTGCTAAACATCGGGCATGCTTGCAAACCCCTCTCGAATGTGAGCTTCACAAGCAATATGATCATGTTAAGGAGTTGAAAATAGAGCAAGCTGAATAGTTAATGATACAATATTTCCATGCTAGCTTGCCAACATATAGTAAAGAGTACATAATCACTTCAAAAAGTAGATTGTGTCTGACTTTAAAACTAAGAAGCGACTAATTCGGCATGCAAATATATTCACCTACGAATATGAAAAGGAAAATAACCCATCAGTACCTCAGGTAACGGTGCATGCAACTCCAATGTTGTGGCATGTGAAAGGCCATCAAGTAGATGATGATCTACTTCTGTGTTATCATCATAATGAAACTCAGACCCTAGACTAAGCGAAGCTGACACTAGAGAAGACAGATCCCAGGTAACTATAGCACCACGACGACATTCTGGGTCAATGACAGAGAGATGGGTAAGCTTCCTAGCACCAATCAGGAGATCATTGCCAATGATGCAGTCGATGATATGTAGAACCTTGAGTGAGCTCGATGAGATCCTCCTTGTATCGAGAATGCAACACTCCAACTCTAGATGTTCGAGCACAGGCCAGTCATAATTCAGCGGCTTATTGAACCAATCGTTCAAACGGACATACCAGAGCCTGATTCTTTTGAGGTACAGAGAAGGAAACATTGCTGTGCTATCCAAAATCAGATGGTGGTGAAATCCAGAAATATGAAGGAGACGAACTTTGTGCTTGATGGCATGACGAATCCACACAGAACTCTTCTTACTACTGCGAGTCGTGATGACGACCCGGACCTCATCCAAGGAAACAGTGCCGTCACGCAAGAGCAGCAAGTGGTCCACGAAGTTCTCCAGCTTGTGGTTATCAAAGCAAGCAATGCCCACATCATTTTTAACCACGAAGTCTTTGTTGTTGATGTGGATAAATGGAACAGAGCTCCAGAGATTGCGCCACCTTGGTGAGAGAAGACTTGTGCGCACGACCTCCGGCGTCGGCAGGAAGGACATCACGTGGTGGAGCAGATCGTCGGACAGGCTGCTGAGCCTGTCGACACCGTTGTCGTTGCCTCGCACACTCTTGGAACCACAGGGAATGGATGCTGGTGCCGACATTTTATCAAACAGGATGGCTGCATAAATCAACAAAAGGCAAAGCGAATGCATATATAATCAAAATCACAGATATACACATTGAAGAAATCCTAGATACACACGATGAGATGAGATGATTCCATACACGAGACTGTTTCAATCTTGAAGCAACTGTACTGGCAATCACACAATGCGACCTTGTGTAAAAGGATACAGTCTAGGAAAGAAAAAACATATGCAGCCTCGAGCAAAATTCTGTGGAAAATTTCAGCTGTAAATGCCAACATCCTTCTACATTTGTGTCTATGGCATTTCTTCCGAGCAAACTTCTAAGCAAAATAAATCTGGACTGGGTTAGCAAGTAGCAACATTCCGTTACTTGAATGGAAATATTGATTCTTGCACTGAAAAGAAAGAGGTAGGGGGAGAATGACTTCAACGCACTAATAGGAATTTTGCTAAGCAATTATGTTGTCTAAGATATTGAAATAATCCAATAATCACTGCTATAGCTTCACAAAGTATTTTTGTATTCTTCAAAACATTTCACTTTGAATTACAGCAGTCAATGATTGACGACAGTTAAACATAAGCTCAACAGTAGTAGCAAAAATGGTGGTAGTTGCAGAGTATGGTAGTCAGTTTGCAACAAACAGAATTTTGTGCCCACTTCATCTGGCTACAAAAAGGGGAATGTGGTGATCATAATGTTATTTCACATAAATCTGTAAAATAACTTAACAGTTCATGCACTCACTTTAGTATCTTTGCAAATAATCCAAAGATTGACCAAATTACGCAAGAGCTAGCAATCTCTAGGTAACACCAATGGCACCATTCTGCAAATACTGCATCTGGCGTGCACACGCACAAGTGATTAGCTACTTCTGCTGACCTCTTAAACTGGTTCGTCTAGAAATAGCTAGGGTTCTGCACTCCGATTTCCGCTGGTAGAAACTGCAGATGTACTGACCTAACAGTCGGGGAGGTGGTACAGCGGTGGTGGTGCCCGATGACTCGGTCGAGGCGTCGGCGATGCGGCCGCAGCCGGAGGCGGCGCAGCGAGCCGTCGAGGAGGGAGAAGATTAGAACCACACGGGGCTTCTAATTATGAGGATTAAAGGTGGCTAGGGTTCGCTTTAATTAGTCAACTAGGACCAACTAGAACATGCACTAGATCAATTAGAGGAGGCTCCAAAACTTGTATCTCATAGGGTGGAAATCCTGTAGTATATATGATTGGGGGGTAGGGGGCTGCCACCAAGGGGGAAAGAGCCCCTTTGGGGCGCTGGCCAAGGGAAGGGGGGTAATAGGATCCCCCCCCCCCCCCTTAGGAAAGGGGGGACTCCTCCCTTGTTGGGCCCTTGTGGCCCAACTCCTTCTCCACCTCTTGGCCTTATTTGGCCCGTTGATATTAAATTAAATATATTTTTGTTCTAAACATTTCCAAAGCATAATATATATAATTTAAAATCTCCGGAAACATTTTCCACCTATATATATTAATCGGTAATACCCGATATTCACCGAAACCCTTTCGATGACCCCGAAACGCTTCCGAAACCTCTCGGAACTATTCCGAATATTAATGAAACAATTTCACAAATATATTCTCATCACTCCCATCCTACTAACTCTCAATATATCATGATTACTTTAAGATCGTGACCCCATAGGTTCGGTAACCATAGACATGAACAAAACCCCTTCGTTCAGTGACCGATAGCGGAACCGTGGACATCCATATTGGTCCCTATGACTACATGAATGATTTTCGAGTGAACCTTTGGTTATCATGTGATGTTCCCTTCGCTTCGCAATACTTTACAAAATCTGGTGTGCATCGGTATCCTCTTGAGTCATCACCATGCTCACTATACCGTTGCTCCCATTACCGATTTTGTTCTTCTTTCTTGTTGACGTGTTACAACATCCCTGTGACGTAGTCACCTGTGGCTGGCCAGACAATAATGGATGCCTTCACACCAAGAGGGAACTAAGAATATCTCTCCATCGTTGGAGGAGCAGATCCCACCCTCAAGCTGTCCGGTCACTTGTCAAACTTTCCGGTGAGCTTGAAAGTTGTCGTTATGATCACCTTGTTACATATGACGTTTGAGCAACCCCAAAGCCCACTGCCTGATAGGAAGTGATCGAGACACTCTCATGGTCTGAGGAACTAAAACACATGCTAACACTTCGTGTTATAACAGATGATTTCAGACGATATGATCACCTAGTATAACAGACAAGTATTGGGTCGATTCAATATGATAAGTTGTTCTAGCAAATAATTGGCAACCAAACTAGACATACTCCCTCCGTCCGGTGAAGAGTGTACGTTTGACTTTAAAATTTGTCCACAAAAAAGTGTACTTCTATCTTCCCAGTGCACTTTAATGTACAAAAAAATGTTGTTCTCTCATCACACGATAATCAAGACCAATAACATTCTACACATGGTCTCCTTAATTTCTACATACACTTAGCTCATTAGGGGTTGGGTAATTAAAAAGGAGAGAGATGATGTCTTGTATCTTCCCAATGCGTTTTTTATTTCACTTTATAATTTATTTTAAAATTTCTATCGAAAAAGCTATTTTCCAGTCGACGGGCGTGAACGATTTGCGAACCCTCCGATCCGCTTCTGCTCTAGCACGTAAAAAGAGCTCCAAAAAAATAGTGTCCCTACTAGGATTTGAATACACACCAGTTGGTTGTGGCCACGATGCGCTACCAGTTGAGATGACTATCTATTCTGTTTCATTTGCAGATTAATTGGTATTTCTACCTTAATAAATTCTAAAAATGCTGATATTTTTTAGATGTTCATGTTAGTGTAACAAGCGTACTTGTCAATTTTCATGCAAAACGGGATAGCGTCGCTTCGTTTTTTAAGATAACATTTGTTGTTCAACTTGTTTTTTTTTGTTTTTGCACATGTCAACATGCTTGAAGGGGAGCCTTGGCGCAGTGGTAAAGCTGCTGCCTTGTGACCATGAGGTCATGGGTTCAAGTCCTGGAAACAGCCTCTTACAGAAATGTAGGAAAAGGCTGCGTACTATAGACCCAAAGTGGTCGGACCTTTCTCTGGACCCTGTGCAAGCGGGAGCTACATGCACCAGGTTGCACATGTCAACATGCTTAAGCTCCCCCCCCCTCCCCCTAAAAATTATATATATATATATATATATATATTCAAACAAATTTGAACTTGGCAAAATATATTTTTGGCGCGCATGAGCATATACTCCCTAGAGCCAAAAACAATATCCGCCACTCCTACCTCTTTTTAGATTTTTTTTGTGGCATCAAACACTCTACACTAGTCCTGTAGGATTCAAATTCAAATGAGCATACCACTCCAGTCGTGTATTCATTCTATTCCTGCCTTTTGAGAATCCTGCGAATTAAAGAGGGCCTAAATGTGTAACCCGCTGACAAGTGAGGTCCATGCGACATAAGAACTACTTCCTCCGTTCCATAATATAAGAACGTTTTTCAAACTAACATAGTTTGGAAAACGTTCTTATATTATGGGACATAGGGAGTATATAAAAGGTTATAGTTTTAGAGAATCTGAGAAAGTGGAGGGCTTCAAAACCTTTGAAGGAGAAGCCATTCTAAAGCTCTCTGTTTAGGGAATCTTTTAGAGTTGCTCTTAGCAAGTCATGGCTAGTGACAAATCAAGTGTTATATAAGGAGGTAAGGCGACCTAAGGCGAGCACCACCGGCGCCTTATCACCTAAGTGTCTAAGGCAGGATGCATTAAAACGATTTATATCAATTATTTGATACCGCCTTTTATTTTTATCTTTTTAGAAATACTTGTAACTACAAATACAATGTTTTGGATGAAGATCCAAAAAATTACAAAGTAATTCCTAAAAGTAGGAATTGCAATTAAACCACTTAAACCACTATTTCAAAATTTGTACCATGATCTAAAGGGTGTCACATGATTCATGTTAGTCAAATTTCTGTGCCAGAATGCCTCAACACACGTACCCCAGATCTGAAACATGATTAACTTAAGTGTAAACACAAGAATGTGTAATGTCTGGACAGATTTAGCCAAACAGAAGAAGAATATCAGCTCCCCCCTCTCCAGTTAATGTCGGCGTCTAGAAAAGGGTAAAGCGCGGCTCTTGACAAACTTAGCACTAACCAAATGTGGCAAGAGGGGGACAGGTCCGAAAACAAGGCCTTAACACAAACATGATTAGTAACCCTCGATATTGATTTTCCCGTCTGGGATGAAGATCGGTAGCAGCGCCTGCACCAACGTACCGATCCTAGGATCATCTTTGCTGCAGCATATCTTGATTCTCTCGATACGAGGATAGCCCCTGATTGCCGGTGCTCGCCTTGATGGTAATGAAGCAGATTCAACCTCCTTGCGTGTTTCACAGTGCTCCTGCGGCATGTCAAAACCACACGGGAGTATCAACTTTGATCATTCTGATGCTGTAGCAAAGCAGTGCCAGCTAGACATACATATCTGGGAGAAGTATTACCATCTTGAGCTTAACAGTTAGCTCTTTCAGCATGGGCGAGCGATGGACAATACGGAACAGTGGGTAGAAGTCAGCAGCCATGCACCAATCACCCAGCACCAAGCTCGTCAGATTGCTGAACATCGGGCATGCTTGCAAACCCCTCTCGAATGTGAGCTTCACAAGCAATATGATCATGTTAAGGAGTTGAAAACAGAGCAAGCTGAATAGTTAATGATACAATATTTCCATGCTAGCTTGCCAACATATAGTAAACAGTACATAATCACTTCAAAAAGTAGATTGTGTCTGACATTAAAACTAAGAAGCGACTAATTCGGCATGCAAATATATTCACCTACGAATATGAAAAGGAAAATAACCCATCAGTACCTCAGGTAACGGTGCATGCAACTCCAATGTTGTGGCATGTGAAAGGCCATCAAGTAGATGATGATCTACTTCTGTGTTATCATCATAATGAAACTCAGACCCTAGACTAAGCGAAGCTGACACTAGAGAAGACAGATCCCAGGTAACTATAGCACCACGACGACATTCTGGGTCAATGACAGAGAGATGGGTAAGCTTCCTAGCACCAATCAGGAGATCATTGCCAATGATGCAGTCGATGATATGTAGAACCTTGAGTGAGCTCGATGAGATCCTCCTTGTATCGAGAATGCAACACTCCAACTCTAGATGTTCGAGCACAGGCCAGTCATAATTCAGCGGCTTATCGAACCAATCGTTCAAACGGACATACCAGAGCCTGATTCTTTTGAGGTACAGAGAAGGAAACATTGCTGTGCTATCCAAAATCAGATGGTGGTGAAATCCAGAAATATGAAGGAGACGAACTTTGTGCTTGATGGCATGACGAATCCACACAGAACTCTTCTTACTACTGCGAGTCGTGATGACGACCCGGACCTCATCCAAGGAAACAGTGCCGTCACGCAAGAGCAGCAAGTGGTCCACGAAGTTCTCCAGCTTGTGGTTATCAAAGCAAGCAATGCCCACATCATTTTTAACCACGAAGTCTTTGTTGTTGATGTGGATAAATGGAACAGAGCTCCAGAGATTGCGCCACCTTGGTGAGAGAAGACTTGTGCGCACGACCTCCGGCGTCGGCAGGAAGGACATCACGTGGTGGAGCAGATCGTCGGACAGGCTGCTGAGCCTGTCGACACCGTTGTCGTTGCCTCGCACACTCTTGGAACCACAGGGAATGGATGCTGGTGCCGACATTTTATCAAACAGGATGGCTGCATAAATCAACAAAAGGCAAAGCGAATGCATATATAATCAAAATCACAGATATACACATTGAAGAAATCCTAGATACACACGATGAGATGAGATGATTCCATACACGAGACTGTTTCAATCTTGAAGCAACTGTACTGGCAATCACACAATGCGACCTTGTGTAAAAGGATACAGTCTAGGAAAGGAAAAAACATATGCAGCCTCGAGCAAAATTCTGTGGAAAATTTCAGCTGTAAATGCCAACATCCTTCTACATTTGTGTCTATGGCATTTCTTCCGAGCAAACTTCTAAGCAAAATAAATCTGGACTGGGTTAGCAAGTAGCAACATTCCGTTACTTGAATGGAAATATTGATTCTTGCACTGAAAAGAAAGAGGTAGGGGGAGAATGACTTCAACGCACTAATAGGAATTTTGCTAAGCAATTATGTTGTCTAAGATATTGAAATAATCCAATAATCACTGCTATAGCTTCACAAAGTATTTTTGTATTCTTCAAAACATTTCACTTTGAATTACAGCAGTCAATGATTGACGACAGTTAAACATAAGCTCAACAGTAGTAGCAAAAATGGTGGTAGTTGCAGAGTATGGTAGTCAGTTTGCAACAAACAGAATTTTGTGCCCACTTCATCTGGCTACAAAAAGGGGAATGTGGTGATCATAATGTTATTTCACATAAATCTGTAAAATAACTTAACAGTTCATGCACTCACTTTAGTATCTTTGCAAATAATCCAGAGATTGACCAAATTACGCAAGAGCTAGCAATCTCTAGGTAACACCAATGGCACCATTCTGCAAATACTGCATCTGGCGTGCACACGCACAAGTGATTAGCTACTTCTGCTGACCTCTTAAACTGGTTCGTCTAGAAATAGCTAGGGTTCTGCACTCTGATTTCCGCTGGTAGAAACTGCAGATGTACTGACCTAACAGTCGGGGAGGTGGTACAGCGGTGGTGGTGCCCGATGACTCGGTCGAGGCGTCGGCGATGCGGCCGCAGCCGGAGGCGGCGCAGCGAGCCGTCGAGGAGGGAGAAGATTAGAACCACACGGGGCTTCTAATTATGAGGATTAAAGGTGGCTAGGGTTCGCTTTAATTAGTCAACTAGGACCAACTAGAACATGCACTAGATCAATTAGAGGAGGCTCCAAAACTTGTATCTCATAGGGTGGAAATCCTGTAGTATATATGATTGGGGGGTAGGGGGCTGCCACCAAAGGGGAAAGAGCCCCTTTGGGGCGCTGGCCAAGGGAAGGGGGGTAATAGGATCCCCCCCCCCCCTTAGGAAAGGGGGGACTCCTCCCTTGTTGGGCCCTTGTGGCCCAACTCCTTCTCCACCTCTTGGCCTTATTTGGCCCGTTGATATTAAATTAAATATATTTTTGTTCTAAACATTTTGAAAGCATAATATATATAATTTAAAATCTCCGGAAACATTTTCCACCTATATATATTAATCGGTAATACCCGATATTCACCGAAACCCTTTCGATGACCCCGAAACGCTTCCGAAACCTCTCGGAACTATTCCGAATATTAATGAAACAATTTCACAAATATATTCTCATCACTCCCGTCCTACTAACTCTCAATATATCATGATTACTTTAAGATCGTGACCCCATAGGTTCGGTAACCATAGACATGAACAAAACCCCTTCGTTCAGTGACCGATAGCGGAACCGTGGACATCCATATTGGTCCCTATGACTACATGAATGATTTTCGAGTGAACCTTTGGTTATCATGTGATGTTCCCTTCGCTTCGCAATACTTTACAAAATCCGGTGTGCATCGGTATCCTCTTGAGTCATCACCATGCTCACTATACCGTTGCTCCCATTACCGATTTTGTTCTTCTTTCTTGTTGACGTGTTACAACATCCCTGTGACGTAGTCACCTGTGGCTGGCCAGACAATAATGGATGCCTTCACACCAAGAGGGAACTAAGAATATCTCTCCATCGTTGGAGGAGCAGATCCCACCCTCAAGCTGTCCGGTCACTTGTCAAACTTTCCGGTGAGCTTGAAAGTTGTCGTTATGATCACCTTGTTACATATGACGTTTGAGCAACCCCAAAGCCCACTGCCTGATAGGAAGTGATCGAGACACTCTCATGGTCTGAGGAACTAAAACACATGCTAACACTTCGTGTTATAACAGATGATTTCAGACGATATGATCACCTAGTATAACAGACAAGTATTGGGTCGATTCAATATGATAAGTTGTTCTAGCAAATAATTGGCAACCAAACTAGACATACTCCCTCCGTCCGGTGAAGAGTGTACGTTTGACTTTAAAATTTGTCCACAAAAAAGTGTACTTCTATCTTCCCAGTGCACTTTAATGTACAAAAAAATGTTGTTCTCTCATCACACGGTAATCAAGACCAATAACATTCTACACATGGTCTCCTTAATTTCTACATACACTTAGCTCATTAGGGGTTGGGTAATTAAAAAGGAGAGAGATGATGTCTTGTATCTTCCCAATGCGTTTTTTATTTCACTTTATAATTTATTTTAAAATTTCTATCGAAAAAGCTATTTTCCAGTCGACGGGCGTGAACGATTTGCGAACCCTCCGATCCGCTTCTGCTCTAGCATGTAAAAAGAGCTCCAAAAAAATAGTGTCCCTACTAGGATTTGAATACACACCAGTTGGTTGTGGCCACGATGCGCTACCAGTTGAGATGACTATCTATTCTGTTTCATTTGCAGATTAATTGGTATTTCTACCTTAATAAATGAGAGCGATAAAGAAAGACCACAAGACCTTTGACGACAAGACAAAATCATTTGCTTCAATTTTTTTAAAGGGTCGATGCAACATGTTTTGTACTCCACTTGTCTTTTTTTTGTAGTGATGAATTTTTTCTAGAGAAATAAATGTTTCACTCCTATAGAATTCAAACAACGATCTTTTTTATCAGTTTGTCATGTCTCGGTAAATTCTCTGTAATGAGGCTGATAATTATATGCACCACAAACCTGATAGGTTATGTACAAATATCATGGAAGCTTTTTTGACCCCCAAAAAAACTAATGTAAACATACACTCGATAACTTTTTTGTATCCAGAAATAAGAATAGAAGCTCTCCTCCCGGCTCCTCACTGATTTGGGCTTCCTGGCCGTTGGATCGGGTGGCTTGATCGGATCTGGGCCGTCGGATCGACCCCTGGAACGACCTCGTCCGTCGGATAAAAAAAGTTACTGCTGGAATGAATAGTTACCATCTCGTTCGTGCCACCGCGTGTAATTACGCTGCCCTGCCGAGGGCATTTTCGTCATTTTGCTTCCTGGGGGTATAAAAGGGTCGGCTTCCGTGGAGACAACCCTAGCCGGCCCCTCCCGCACGCCTCCTCTTGAAGGAAATATGCCCTAGAGGCAATAATAAAGTTATTATTTATTTCCTTATAATCATGATAAATGTTTATTATTCATGCTAGAATTGTATTTTCCGGAAACATAATACATGTGTGAATACATAGACAAACAGAGTGTCACTAGTATGCCTCTACTTGACTAGCTCGTTAATCAAAGATGGTTATGTTTCCTAACCATGAACAATGAGTTGTTATTTGATTAACGAGGTCACATCATTAGTAGAATGATCTGATTGACATGACCCATTCCATTAGCTTAGCACCTGATCGTTTAGTATGTTGCTATTGCTTTCTTCATGACTTATACATGTTCCTACGACTATGAGATTATGCAACTCCCGTTTACCGGACGAACACTTTGGGTACTACCAAACGTCACAACGTAAATGGGTGATTATAAAGGAGTACTACAGGTGTCTCCAATGGTCGATGTTGGGTTGGCGTATTTCGAGATTAGGATTTGTCACTCCGATTGTCGGAGAGGTATCTCTGGGCCCTCTCGGTAATACACATCACATAAGCCTTGCAAGCATTACAACTAATATGTTAGTTGTGAGATGATGTATTACGGAACGAGTAAAGAGACTTGCCGTTAACGAGATTGAACTAGGTATTGGATACCGACGATCGAATCTCGGGCAAGTAACATACCGATGACAAAGGGAACAACGTATGTTGTTATGCGGTCTGACCGATAAAGATCTTCGTAGAATATGTAGGAGCCAATATGGGCATCCAGGTCCCGCTATTGGTTATTGACCAGAGACATGTCTCGGTCATGTCTACATTGTTCTCGAACCCGTAGGGTCCGCACGCTTAAGGTTACGATGACAGTTATATTATGAGTTTATGCATTTTGATGTACCGAAGGTTGTTCGGAGTCCCGGATGTGATCACGGACATGACGAGGAGTCTCGAAATGGTCGAGACGTAAAGATTGATATATTGGAAGCCTATGTTTGGACATCGGAAGTGTTCCGGGTGAAATCGGGATTTTACCGGGTTACCGGGAGGTTACCGGAACCCCCCGGGAGCCATATGGGCCATCATGGGCCTTAGTGGAAAGGAGAAAGGGGCAGCCCAAGGTGGCTGCGCCTCTTTCCCCTCCCCTAGTCCTATTAGGACTAGGAGAAGGTGGCCGGCCCCCCTCTCTCCCTTCCCCTCCGAGGAATCCTAGTTGGACTAGGATTGGGGGAGGAATCCTACTCCCAGAGGGAGTAGGACTCTCCTGCGCCTCCCTCTTTGGCCGGCCAGCCTCCCCTCCTCTCCTCCTTTATATACGGAGGCAGGGGCACCTCTAAACACACAAGTTGACACAAGTTGATCCACGTGATCGATTCCTTAGCCGTGTGCGGTGCCCCCTGCCACCATATTCCTCGATAATACTGTAGCGGAGTTTAGGCGAAGCCCTGCTGCTGTAGTTCATCAAGATCGTCACCACGCCGTCGTGCTGACGAAACTCTTCCCCGACACTTTGCTGGATCGGAGTCCGGGGATCGTCATCGAGCTGAACGTGTGCTCGAACTCGGAGGTGTCGTAGTTTCGGTGCTTGATCGGTTGGATCGTGAAGACGTACGACTACTTCCTCTACGTCGTGTCATTGCTTCCGCAGTCGGTCTGCGTTGGATACGTAGACAACACTCTCCTCTCGTTGCTATGCATCACATGATCCTGTGTGCGCGTAGGAAATTTTTTGAAATTACTACGAAACCCAACAGTGGCATCCGAGCCTAGGTTAATGATGTTGATGTTATATGCACGAGTAGAACACAAGTGAGTTGTGGACGATACAAGTCATACTGCCTACCAGCATGTCATATTTTGGTTCAGCGGTATTGTTGGACGAGACGACCCGGACCAACCTTACGCGTACGCTTACGCGAGACCGGTTCCCTCGACGTGCTTTGCACAGAGATGGCTTGCGGGCGACTGCCTCTCCAACTTTAGTTGAACCAAGTATGGCTACGCCCGGTCCTTGCGAAGGTTAAAACGGAGTCTATTTGACAAACTATCGTTGTGGTTTTGATGCGTAGGTGAGATTGGTTCTTACTTAAGCCCGTAGCAGCCACGTAAAACATGCAACAACAAAGTAGAGGACGTCTAACTTGTTTTTGCAGGACATGTTGTGATGTGATATGGTCAAGGCATGATGCTGAATTTTATTGTATGAGATGATCATGTTTTGTAACCAAGTTATCGGCAACTGGCAGGAGCCATATGGTTGTCGCTTTATTGTATGCAATGCAATCGCGATGTAATGCTTTACTTTATTACTAAACGGTAGTGATAGTCGTGGAAGCATAAGATTGGCGAGACGACAACGATGCTACGATGGAGATCAAGGTGTCGCGCCGGTGACGATGGTGATCATGACGGTGCTTCGGAGATGGAGATCACAAGCACAAGATAATGATGGCCATATCATATCACTTATATTGATTGCATGTGATGTTTATCTTTTTATGCATCTTATCTTGCTTTGATTGACGGTAGCATTATAAGATGATCTCTCACTAAATTATCAAGAAGTGTTCTCCCTGAGTATGCACCGTTGCAAAAGTTCTTCGTGCTGAGACACCACGTGATGATCGGGTGTGATAGGCTCTACGTTCAAATACAACGGGTGCAAAACAGTTGCGCACGCAGAATACTCAGGTTAAACTTGACGAGCCTAGCATATGCAGATATGGCCTCGGAACACGGAGACCGAAAGGTCGAGCGTGAATCATATAGTAGATATGATCAACATAATGATGTTCACCGATGAAACTACTCCATCTCACGTGATGATCGGACATGGTTTAGTTGATTTGGATCACGTGATCACTTAGAGGATTAGAGGGATGTCTATCTAAGTGGGAGTTCTTTAATAATATGATTAATTGAACTTAAAATTTATCATGAACTTAGTCCCTGATAGTATCTTGCTTGTTTATGTTGATTGTAGATAGATGGCTCGTGCTGTTGTTCCGTTAAATTTTAATGCGTTCCTTGAGAAAGCAAAGTTGAAAGATGATGGTAGCAATTACACGGACTGGGTCCGTAACTTGAGGATTATCCTCATTGCTGCACAGAAGAATTACGTCCTGGAAGCACCGCTGGGTGCCAGGCCTGCTGCTGGAGCAACGCCAGATGTTATGAACGTCTGGCAGAGCAAAGCTAATGACTACTCGATAGTTCAGTGTGCCATGCTTTACGGCTTAGAATCGGGACTTCAACGACGTTTTGAACGTCATGGAGCATATGAGATGTTCCAGGAGTTGAAGTTAATATTTCAAGCAAATGCCCGGATTGAGAGATATGAAGTCTCCAATAAGTTCTATAGCTGCAAGATGGAAGAGAACAGTTCTGTCAGTGAGCATATACTCAAAATGTCTGGGTATAATAATCACTTGATTCAATTGGGAGTTAATCTTCCAGATGATTGCGTCATTGACAGAATTCTCCAATCACTGCCACCAAGCTACAAGAGCTTCGTGATGAACTATAATATGCAAGGGATGAACAAGACTATTCCCGAGCTCTTCGCAATGCTAAAAGCTGCGGAGGTAGAAATCAAGAAGGAGCATCAAGTGTTGATGGTTAACAAGACCACTAGTTTCAAGAAAAAGGGCAAAGGGAAGAAAAAGGGGAACTTCAAAAAGAACGGCAAGCAAGTTGCTGCTCAAGAGAAGAAACCCAAGTCTAGACCTAAGCCTGAAACTGAGTGCTTCTACTGCAAGCAGACTGGTCACTGGAAGCGGAACTGCCCCAAGTATTTGGCGGATAAGAAGGATGGCAAGGTGAACAAAGGTATATGTGATATACATGTTATTGATGTGTACCTTACCAATGCTCGCAGTAGCACCTGGGTATTTGATACTGGTTCTGTTGCTAATATTTGCAACTCGAAACAGGGACTACAGAATAAGCCGGCACTGGCAAAGGACGAGGTGACGATGCGCGTGGGAAACGGTTCCAAAGTCGATGTGATCGCGGTCGGCACGCTACCTCTACATCTACCTTCGGGATTAATATTAGACCTAAATAATTGTTATTTGGTGCCAGCATTGAGCATGAACATTATATCTGGATCTTGTTTAATGCGAGACGGTTATTCATTTAAATCAGAGAATAATGGTTGTTCTATTTATATGAGTAATATCTTTTATGGTCATGCACCCTTGAAGAGTGGTCTATTCTTACTAAATCTCGATAGTAGTAATACACATATTCATAATGTTGAAACCAAAAGATACAGAGTTGATAATGAAAGTGCAACTTATTTGTGGCACTGTCGTTTAGGTCATATCGGTGTAAAACGCATGAAGAAACTCCATACTAATGGACTTTTGGAACCACTTGATTATGAATCACTTGGTACTTGCGAACCGTGCCTCATGGGCAAGATGACTAAAACACCGTTCTCCGGTACTATGGAGAGAGCAACAGATTTGTTGGAAATCATACATACCGATGTATGTGGTCCGATGAATATTGAGGCTCGTGGCGGATATCGTTATTTTCTCACCTTCACAGATGATTTGAGCAGATATGGATATATCTACTTAATGAAGCATAAGTCTGAAACATTTGAAAAGTTCAAAGAATTTCAGAGTGAAGTTGAAAATCATCGTAACAAGAAAATAAAGTTTCTACGATCTGATCGTGGAGGAGAATATTTGAGTTACGAGTTTGGTGTACATTTGAAAAACTGTGGAATAGTTTCGCAACTCATGCCCCCCGGAACACCACAGCGTAATGGTGTGTCCGAACGTCGTAATCGTACTTTACTAGATATGGTGCGATCTATGATGTCTCTTACAGATTTACCGCTATCATTTTGGGGATATGCTTTAGAGACGGCCGCATTCACGTTAAATAGGGCACCATCAAAATCCGTTGAGACGACGCCTTATGAACTATGGTTTGGCAAGAAACCAAAGTTGTCGTTTCTTAAAGTTTGGGGCTGCGATGCTTATGTGAAAAAACTTCAACCTGATAAGCTCGAACCCAAATCGGAGAAATGTGTATTCATAGGATACCCAAAGGAAACTGTTGGGTACACCTTCTATCACAGATCCGAAGGCAAAACATTTGTTGCTAAGAATGGATCATTTCTAGAGAAGGAGTTTCTCTCGAAAGAAGTGAGTGGGAGGAAAGTAGAACTTGACGAGGTAACTGTACCTGCTCCCTTACTGGAAAGTAGTTCATCACAGAAAACTGTTTCAGTGACACCTACACCAGTTAGTGAGGAAGCCAATGATAATGATCATGAAACTTCAGATCAAGATACTACTGAACTTCGTAGATCAACCAGAGTAAGATCCGCACCAGAGTGGTACGGTAATCCTGTTCTGGAGGTCATGCTACTAGATCATGATGAACCTACGAACTATGAAGAAGCGATGGTGAGCCCAGATTCCGCAAAGTGGCTAGAAGCCATGAAATCTGAGATGGGATCCATGTGTGAGAACAAAGTATGGACTTTGGTTGACTTGCCCGATGATCGGCAAGCGATTGAGAATAAATGGATCTTTAAGAAGAAGACTGATGCTGATGGTAATGTTACTGTCTACAAAGCTCGACTTGTCGCAAAAGGTTTTCGGCAAGTTCAAGGAATTGACTACGATGAGACCTTCTCACCCGTAGCGATGCTTAAGTCCGTCCGAATCATGTTAGCAATTGCCGCATTTTATGATTATGAAATTTGGCAAATGGATGTCAAAACTGCATTCCTGAATGGATTCCTGGAAGAAGAGTTGTATATGATGCAACCAGAAGGTTTTGTCGATCCAAAGGGAGCTAACAAAGTGTGCAAGCTCCAGCGATCCATTTATGGACTGGTGCAAGCCTCTCGGAGTTGGAATAAACGTTTTGATAGTGTGATCAAAGCATTTGGTTTTATACAGACTTTTGGAGAAGCCTGTATTTACAAGAAAGTGAGTGGGAGCTCTGTAGCATTTCTGATATTATATGTGGATGACATATTACTGATTGGAAATGATATAGAATTTCTGGATAGCATAAAGGGATACTTGAATAAAAGTTTTTCAATGAAAGACCTCGGTGAAGCTGCTTACATATTAGGCATTAAGATCTATAGAGACAGATCAAGACGCTTAATTGGACTTTCACAAAGCACATACCTTGACAAAATTTTGAAGAAATTCAAAATGGATCAAGCAAAGAAAGGGTTCTTGCCTGTGTTACAAGCTGTGAAATTGAGTAAGACTCAATGCCCGACCACTGCAGAAGATAGAGAGAATATGAAAGATGTTCCCTATGCATCAGCCATAGGCTCTATCATGTATGCAATGCTGTGTACCAGACCTGATGTGTGCCTTGCTATAAGTTTAGCAGGGAGGTACCAAAGTAATCCAGGAATGGATCACTGGACAGCGGTCAAGAACATCCTGAAATACCTGAAAAGGACTAAGGATATGTTTCTCGTATATGGAAGTGACAAAGAGCTCATCGTAAAAGGTTACGTTGATGCAAGCTTTGACACTGATCCGGACGATTCTAAATCGCAAACCGGATACGTGTTTACATTAAACGGTGGAGCTGTCAGTTGGTGCAGTTCTAAACAAAGCGTCGTAGCGGGATCTACATGTGAAGCGGAATACATAGCTGCTTCGGAAGCAGCAAATGAAGGAGTCTGGATGAAGGAGTTCATATCCGATCTAGGTGTCATACCTAGTGCATCGGATCCAATGAAAATCTTTTGTGACAATACTGGTGCAATTGCCTTGGCAAAGGAATCCAGATTTCACAAAAGGACCAAACACATCAAGAGACGCTTCAACTCCATCCGGGATCTAGTCCAGGTGGGAGACATAGAGATTTGCAAGATACATACGGATCTGAATATTGCAGACCCGTTGACTAAGACTCTTCCACGAGCAAAACATGATCAGCACCAAAGCTCCATGGGTGTTAGATTCATTACAGTGTAATCTAGATTATTGACTCTAGTGCAAGTGGGAGACTGAAGGAAATATGCCCTAGAGGCAATAATAAAGTTATTATTTATTTCCTTATAATCATGATAAATGTTTATTATTCATGCTAGAATTGTATTTTCCGGAAACATAATACATGTGTGAATACATAGACAAACATAGTGTCACTAGTATGCCTCTACTTGACTAGCTCGTTAATCAAAGATGGTTATGTTTCCTAACCATGAACAATGAGTTGTTATTTGATTAACGAGGTCACATCATTAGTAGAATGATCTGATTGACATGACCCATTCCATTAGCTTAGCACCTGATCGTTTAGTATGTTGCTATTGCTTTCTTCATGACTTATACATGTTCCTACGACTATGAGATTATGCAACTCCCGTTTACCGGAGGAACACTTTGGGTACTACCAAACGTCACAACGTAAATGGGTGATTATAAAGGAGTACTACAGGTGTCTCCAATGGTCGATGTTGGGTTGGCGTATTTCGAGATTAGGATTTGTCACTCCGATTGTCGGAGAGGTATCTCTGGGCCCTCTCGGTAATACACATCACATAAGCCTTGCAAGCATTACAACTAATATGTTAGTTGTGAGATGATGTATTACGGAACGAGTAAAGAGACTTGCCGTTAACGAGATTGAACTAGGTATTGGATACCGACGATCGAATCTCGGGCAAGTAACATACCGATGACAAAGGGAACAACGTATGTTGTTATGCGGTCTGACCGATAAAGATCTTCGTAGAATATGTAGGAGCCAATATGGGCATCCAGGTCCCGCTATTGGTTATTGACCAGAGACATGTCTCGGTCATGTCTACATTGTTCTCGAACCCGTAGGGTCCGCACGCTTAAGGTTACGATGACAGTTATATTATGAGTTTATGCATTTTGATGTACCGAAGGTTGTTCGGAGTCCCGGATGTGATCACGGACATGACGAGGAGTCTCGAAATGGTCGAGACGTAAAGATTGATATATTGGAAGCCTATGTTTGGACATCGGAAGTGTTCCGGGTGAAATCGGGATTTTATCGGGTTACCGGGAGGTTACCGGAACCCCCCGGGAGCCATATGGGCCATCATGGGCCTTAGTGGAAAGGAGAAAGGGGCAGCCCAAGGTGGTTGCGCCTCTTTCCCCTCCCCTAGTCCTATTAGGACTAGGAGAAGGTGGCCGGCCCCCCTCTCTCCCTTCCCCTCCGAGGAATCCTAGTTGGACTAGGATTGGGGGGAGGAATCCTACTCCCAGAGGGAGTAGGACTCTCCTGCGCCTCCCTCTTTGGCCGGCCAGCCTCCCCTCCTCTCCTCCTTTATATACGGAGGCAGGGGCACCTCTAAACACACAAGTTGACACAAGTTGATCCACGTGATCGATTCCTTAGCCGTGTGCGGTGCCCCCTGCCACCATATTCCTCGATAATACTGTAGCGGAGTTTAGGCGAAGCCCTGCTGCTGTAGTTCATCAAGATCGTCACCACGCCGTCGTGCTGACGAAACTCTTCCCCGACACTTTGCTGGATCGGAGTCCGGGGATCGTCATCGAGCTGAACGTGTGCTCGAACTCGGAGGTGCCGTAGTTTCGGTGCTTGATCGGTTGGATCGTGAAGACGTACGACTACTTCCTCTACGTCGTGTCATTGCTTCCGCAGTCGGTCTGCGTTGGGTACGTAGACAACACTCTCCTCTCGTTGCTATGCATCACATGATCCTGTGTGCGCGTAGGAAAAATTTTGAAATTACTACGAAACCCAACACCTCTCCCCTTCCCTCCCATGCGCCTCCTCTCCTCCTTCCCCGCCGCCGCCCGGCCTCCTTCTTCCCCGCCGCCGCCCGGCCTCCTCCTTCCCCCATGCCGCCGCCCGGCCTCCTCTCCCGCTCGCGCCGCCTCCTCCTCCCCACCAGCACCTCCCTCTCATCCTTCCCTACCTTCGTCCGGCGTCCTCCTTCCGCCCCTCCGATCTGGCGCCGCCCACACCCGAACGCCCCGCCCCGGCCCTGGGTCGTGCGGTTGCCGAAGGCGTGGGCGTCGTGGGTCAACCGCAGCGGGGAGGATGGGGGCCTCCGCCGCCTCTGCTCGCCCTCGCCGCCGCCTCTGCTCGCCCTCGCGCCGTCGTGTCTTCTCCTCCCCGTTCTCTTGGTGCTCCTACCAGGCGAGCGCGAGCAGCCAGAGAGGAATGGCCACGGGCCTTTCGCTCAGCGGCGCCGGCGCCGGCGGCTCCCTACTCTGTAGGCCCCCTCCTCGTGGGGCCCATGGCCCTCTCCCTCCACGGTGTCGGCGCCGGCGGCTCCCTCCTCCGTAGGCTCCCTGCCTCGTGGGGCCTAGCGGCCTCACGTGCGGACGACTCGTCGCAGGCGCTTCCTTCAGCTAGATCCTGCGCACCAAGAAGGCCGTTGCCGCCTCCTGCAAGGACGAACCAGACGTCGTCGCCCAGGTCCCTCCTCCCTCCTCCCAAACTTCTCCTCCACTCCATGTTGTACTTCAATCCCTGGACATCAGTAAATTTTTGTATATTTAGTTGATTATTGTTTCACCTCCATTTATTTTTGATAGATGAGGACATGTTAGTGATGGATGTCGGGATGGTGGTGTACCCATACTTTCATGAACTTTTGTGTGATTAGTGGTTTGGAAAAGATGAATCACATGAATGATTGCTGGAACTATATTGTCTGATGCTATATTGGTGATGTGGGTGAGCTGATTTGGACCTTTTCATCTTGGTCTGTGCAGAATTTGAGTCTTTGAAGGATTTGAATGGAGCATATGTATGCATGCTACGGTTCATCTTAGGTGAGTGCGAATCTTCAGCATCTATCTTATGTCACTTCTGGGAAGATGCTTTTAATTGTTTTACTATCGATGATATCAATTTGGTAGCAGCCTTTGAGTAGTGGCAAGATTATGTGCATAATAATCAGCAGAAGTACCTGGTTACTTAATAATCATTCTTGATATTGAAAAGGGACAGAAATAAGCCGAGTATTGGACCTGATGAGTAGTGTTTGCCAGTTAACACATCTATGTTATTGGACCTGAATTAGCCGAGTATTACATTCAGTTTAGTTTTACTTATTGCATATAGTTCTGATTTCAGTTTAGTTTTTGTCTACGAGGACGACCACCAACGCGATGACGGCGCCCCTCACATGGTCAAGCTCGACGGAAGAGCGCTCGCCATGGCCGCGTTCGTCTGCTCCGGTGTGGTACAGCCGAGCTTGGCCAACGACGAGGTCGTGTACCTCCGCCTGGACGGCTCCTAGCGCGGGTAAGCAAGGCAGCACCCCCATCCCCATGGTCGTTTCATTTTTCAGAGGCTCCTTCTTCTTTTGTGCGTGCTGATGACGCATGCTTTTCTCCATGGAGTTGACAAGATGGAGATCCCTGGCATATCTTATATTCTTCAGTTGTCAAATGCTCACTCAACTATTCAGGTTGCTACATCTTTTCTTCCAGTTTTTCTTCATATTGATCTATGCTATGGATTATGACAAATAGAGCTGGCAATTTGTGCTTTATAACTTTTGGGTCAGGATGGTATTTATGACAATATGCATCTACTGATACTGTTTGTGTTTGCATTTTAGAATCTTAATGCTTGATATTGACTTTCAGGGGATGTATTTCTAACTGTAGGTGAACCGGTTTACAATGCAGAGATTGCGACAAGAAATAACGAAGAACAACGTGTGTATGTGTGCCAATTACCATGGATATTGCTCAATTCGTCTGTTTCCAAATGGCCCTTCACACTACAGGAAAGTGACAATCAGTAAAAGTTAAGGTCAGACTTTGGAGAAGGTAAACATGTATTCTACATATGGTTACTTTTATGTACTTTTGGATATATGCATTTTCTTGGGTGACAAAGATGGTGTAGAGGCTCTGCCAGGGTTACTTGTAATTTCTGCCACCAAGTAAGCTGTTACAAAAGGAGTAACAAATGCAATATCTGTTTTGACCGAGCTAAGTTCAAAATTAACTATAGAAACAGACATTTACCGATAAGGAAATCTGATAGGTTATGTGTTGTTATCTTATAAAATAGCAACAAGACTTCACTACTGAGAGATATTTGTGCCTGCATCATGATAGGTCTCCTTCCAAGTTAGTTGACCTGTTTTTTCTATCCCAAGTTTATTGGCCTGTTTTTTTGTCCTTCCGAGGTTATCATTCTGTTTTTTGTGCATGCTAAATTGGCATATTTAGTGGTGAGTTTGGTGCTTCTATCACTGTGTTCTTCGAGAATCTCATCATATCTCTCTATCCGAGGAATTATATGTTCACTTTCATGGAAAATAACATTTAAGAGAAACTTCATCACAGACTGTCTTTGTTGTGATATTTATAGACTATCTCCCACAATAGATTATTGACATCACAATTCAGAGAAGCTTTGATTTCACTATATTCTCCCTTTTGAAATTAATAATTTTTGTACACAACAACACTACTCATTTTAGTGGAGGAGGAAGCGACTCTGACAGTTTGGAGAGTTAATATATCTGGTTGCAGGGCGTTAGAGGATTTGAGTAGAAGCTGGCGATCGGTGTCCACAGATTGTACAGCGACCAAGCGGCGGTGAAGAATCAATGTGTGGATCTATCATTACCATATGGACTAGGTATGCAAAGTTATTCCTCTGGTATGCTTTATTGTGGCCATACGGCCTTTTATGTTTCATTCCTTTTGTATTTCTGTCAACAAAAAATGTAGAGCCACACCTTAATTGTCATGGTGATGTTGGATGGCATGGCAGTTGTCCAGTTCTATTATTTAAGAAGTTGACGTGTGTATATCGATCAAAGTGATAATCACAGTAGACTAAAAAGCTTAGAAGTGGAGTTTAAAAGAAAATTCAGAAGCATTGGAGGCTCATGCTTCTACTGTCATGTTTTATGCTCCAGTTAGGAGTGGTGTTTCTAAAATAGAGATTATTGATTTTCACATATATAACCTGTGTTCACAGTAGCATTCCTGTCTCATTTGTTGCGCGGCAGCAAGGCATACCTTAATTTGCTTCATGGTGAACTGGAAATGTGCTTTTATGTCAAACTAAAAAATATATGTTGTCTGATAGCATCGTAATATGTCCATCCATTAACCACTATTTTGTCGAAATACATGCCTCTGCTTCTGGTTATTAAAAGTTAGGTAGTATTTTGGCAGTGATCGGAAACTTCTACACGACTCATCACCATCATGTCCATGCCCCAGACTTGGGTGAGTGCTCAAGGTATGAAAATAAATGCCGACTAAAATAAGCATGTCTTACAGCAACATTTATCATGCTTTTAAATGACCATTGTGTTTCTAATTCTATAGGAAGGATTTTGTAGTTCCACTGTTGGATTCCAAGCAGGCAATTCATGATCAGCCTTGTGCAAGCTATGGAGTTTCAAGAAATCGATTGAAGGTGGAGTGACTGCTGGGGTCATAAACGAAGAAACAATGAAGTCACTGGACAACAAAATAGATTATTTATTCCCAATGTCGTTGCTCTTGCAAAATTGCAGGCCTATTGGTTATGTGGTAAGCAACCACTAGACCCTTTCTACAAGCACATAAATGTTGATGATGTACATGACAATGATTGTTACCTATTTATCTTAACTGTGACCTTGCTTTGTCATTTCAGAAACATTGTAGTTGCTTATTTGTGTTCTATACTTTTGGGTGATTTTACCAGTACCTTGCTTATGTTTGTACAGTACTACTGGATATCTGATGGAGCTTTCATTGTCGTACTGCTTATTCCACCCCTTGCTTTGCTTTCCCCTTTTCTTGTTGGTCTCGATGCACTTTTCAGCCGAGGACTAAAAAGATATCATGTGCCCCATATTTCTACACTTGGATTACTACTTCTGTCCCTTTCAAGTTCGATATGGATATGCCCCAAATGTATTTTTGTTTTGCTAAACTGTTTAATGCAACTTAGTGATAAAATATGTCTTCTATTTATGTACACTTCCTCTCAATCACCAATATGGTCCCAGTTTTATGTACGCGTTGTCTACAGGTGGTTATGTTGGTTTTATCTTCCGGTTGGTTGTTAGTCCCCTACAAGAGTTGTCACAATATGAAAAGGCTCCAAAAGGTGTCACGGTCAGGAATCTTTTTTCCAGGCATCCGGTGATGATTAGGTAACCAAACCGTATCACAAATGTGTGTTTGTGTGGTCTGGCAAAGTAATGCTCTTCTTTTGTGGTATGTGGAAAGTAATGCTCTCTTTGTTATTCATTTTTGGAGCCGTAATATTTTTTTCCTCATAATAGTTTTAGGTGTTATGCCTTAGCATATTATATCAACGAGAAGTGAATGTGTTTTAGCTCGTATCTTCTAAATTAGTGTCTTCCACCGACATCAGAAATTAATGGTTCATATCATGTTTTGTATTTCTGTTATATCATGTACTTCTTCAAAATTTGTATCTCAACCTAGCCTTAGTGATAATTTTAGTGGAAGACATTAGAATTCTTTTCGAGTATGAGGACTGTTATTTATTAACAACAAGTATTTATCACATTTAACACAAATTAGTCTCCTTATTAACAGAAATACACTGCTCCTATTCTACCACTATAATTTAGTTCATGTGCTGTAGGCATCACCGTCATTGCAATTTCTAAAGATGTGGAATTCTCATACTGATGCCATTAATATATTTGCTCAAGAGGTCTCAAATTGAAAGGTAGGCATACTCTTCTTTATAAATCGTGTTTTATAACCAGATCAACAAAGTTTTGTATTTCATGATTAAGAGATGAAGTCATGTTTGCCAATGTCACCCATAAATACACTAATTATTTGCCATCCCGAGCTCATTTCCATGTCTGCTCTGGAATATTTTCCTACACAGAAGAGGGCCACAACACCAATTGGTCACACATTGTCAAGGCGGCAGGAATAAAAGAATTAACATATTCAGATAAAGATCTTCGCCTTCAAGATTATAAGGGGAAATTATTGCTCACTGTCCTGTCCATACGCTTTAGGAGGAAATCACAAGTGTATTTTCTATACAAAACCATCATGTGGTCATTGTCGGCGTTCTGGGAATGGGGTCCCCAGACTTGCCTGCCTGCGGCCTGCGGCGTGGCTCAAAGGGGGCCCAGCACGGCCCATCTTCATCAACACAAGCTCAAGACCCTCGCAAGGGGCCAAACCTCGCGGGGCGGGCGACAAGGAGCTTCCTCAGGCACGGCCTCGTCAGGCTAGCTCACGAGGGGGCGGAGAGTTCAAGGCGGGGTACCTCGCGAGGTGCCCGTGATGCAAGCCATGACGACCAAGGGCGCCAGCCAGGCGCCAGCCCGCGCAGTGTCCTTCTTTCCTCTTTGGTGCAAGGGGAGCAAGCGCAGGCGAGAGCATCAAGCAAAGGCATCCATTTCAGTGCAACAAGACCAAGACCAGTCCAACGGCAGGATGGCGGTCACCGTGGAGCCCAAGTCAGCGTCACCACCAGAGCCTTTGACAGGCTAGGACCAACTTTAGTCAGGATAAGTGTACTAGATGTTCCCCTTCAAAATGGCCAATTGTTGGCGCCCTTCCCGCTCAATATTTGGGAAGAGGCCCAGTGCCTTCACCTATAAATAGGACTAGCCACCCACAGGGTAGAGAGACAGGGACGGAGACCGAGACCGAGACCGGGATCCAGAGAGGAATCTGGAGATAAGATAGGCATCTAGAATCAAAGGGACAACGCCACCACAAGAACAGACCCTCGCGAGGCTGTTCTTCCTTGTATTGTTCATCATCAGCCCAAGAGGCAATCCACCACGCCACACACTGGAGTAGGGTATTACACCACAATGGTGGCCTGAACCAGTATAAACCCTGTGTCTCTTGTGTTGTTCTTCTTGTAGTTTAGATCCTAGCGATTCGGCGAGGAACAGGTAGGTAGAAGGTGAAACCTCCGCGCGCACCCCAGTGTTCGAACCTCAAGGGTCTGCCAGAACCCTAAATCCGACATTTGTCACGCCAGGTAGGGGTGCGCCGGGATCCACCTTCCGCCACTTCGTGTCCCGCCGCATCGTCATCACCATGTACGGCGACCAAGCGGGCAACCCTGCCCCTGGACAGCTTGGCCCACTAGCGCAGAGCCGCTCGCCCCAGGCAGCTCGCGGCCCGCAGGGCGCTGCGGGCCGTGGGCGACGTGGGCAGACCCCGACAGCTCTCACACCACGACAAACGCGATCGGCAGCAAGAGCCTCCAACCACGCCGCGACCACGACGCCGTACACTCGCCGGGAGCAGGCGAACTCAAGGGCCGCGCTCACGGTGGCCCGAGAGCTGCTGCAATGCAGGCTGATGGAAGGCGGCCGCGACGTGCTGCTAGAGCCGGTGGCAGAGCTCCTGGGCTTCGCCGCCTCGGGGGCTCACCCCTTCTGCACTCAACTCCCGTCTCAGGCCCAGAGCAGCCCGCACGGGGGCCCCACGCGCACCTGTGGGCTCCAAGGCTACCCCGGCACCAATGAAGCCGTCGGCACCGGGCCAGCGGCTGCACTGACTCCGCTCCCCGCTGGCGAAGAAGGACTCGTCGCAACCCACGGCCCCAGTGGGCCACCGCGCTACCACCCCCAGGTTGGCACATCAAGCAGAGCCGCATGGCGCGCGGAGCATTATGACGTGGCCTTCGGGGTGGCGGTCCCCGAAGAGTACGTGCCCCGCATGTTGGACCAAGGGCACCCGCGCGAGGGCGAACAAGGCTCGCTCCTCAGCCCAAGCTGGGGGGACGAGGCACCAGAAGCTAAGCTCTTCCAGGAGTCCCGGGACGGCCCCACCGGCCACACTAGAAGCGACGATTATCGGGTACAGCTAATTCCTCAGGAGCAGGCATACGCTAATCATGGGTCGCAGGAGATGCAGGTCGCCACAGCGAGCAGCTGCCCCGCTCCCGCAGCCTCCTACTCCTCAGGAGGAGGGCATCGGGGGCTGCAGGGGAGGGGCCGGGATCCGACATCACCACCACGGCGTTTGGAGCAAGGCGTTCCCAGGAGGTAGGCCCTCCGCTGGGGAGGCGCCTCAGGGCTTGCCCCTGGCGGAGGACCCGTGGTCGTCGGGGGAACCGCTGGCGACCGCTCTACCCCATCGGCGGCGTCCTGGTTTCCGGTCATCGTTGATGGCACTAGAGTGTGGCGCAAGGTGGGGCTCTCGTCTGATGATATGAAGCAAGGCCGATACCTGTGAAGAAGGCCCAACGCCTGTGAAGCTCGCCGCCTCGTGACACTCTCACGTAATAATGAGTGGGGCTGTACACGCCCCGGAGTCTCAAGGGTGCCGGCCTCAGGCCCTGGGGCTCCCTCCCACGCCCAGTGGCAACACTTAGCTCCGCGCTGGTGAGAAGACGTCCAAGACTAGACTAGGTGCCGGACGCGGCCTTTTCTGCCTTCATTGCTTTTCCCTTGGTTGTTGCTTTCCCCCGCTAGATTTAAGTTGGATTCAAATTTGAGATTTGCGGGTGTTTGGGGAAGGGGTGCTTAGTCTCGTTCGAGCAATCTCTCGCGTTTCAGTTACGACCTCGCCTCAGCTGCCTCCCCTCGTGAGCCCCTCGCGAGCCCGGTCTGGCCTAGCTTGTGCGCAGCCTAGACTGCTGCCGTCATATCCTCTCAGGAGGTTTTTTCACTGCAGATCCTACGGATTCGATCAAGAGGCATTCGAGACACCACAACCTCCCACGTATTATCTCAGGACCCGCACGGGACAAAGGTAAAATAGCCAGCCGGTTCTTCACCTAGCCCACCACTTGGCGCGGGCATGTGGGCGACATAGAACCCAGTAGTACGCTGGACATAAGCTTTACATAAGGGGCACCCCCTCTCAAAATGCTCTTACAATAGTCAGGTCGAAAGCCTGAGTTCTATTCATGCAGGGTAAGGAAACAGGAGCAATGTGCGGTCAGTCGGATAAATCCCCCGATGCATCCTCAGGAGCACCACCCGAACTGTCGCTGGCGTCGCTGGCCTCGCCGTCGCCCTCTGCGTTGTCGCCGGCGGCGTCAGGTCCGTTCACCACGCCGCCCTCGTTGGCGGCCACGATCGCGTCATCATCGTCTGAATCGATGGCCCTGACAAGAGCGTCCACGTTGTCTTCCACCCAGACCGCCAGGTCACCCCGGACGGCCTGGGGAACTGGGGCGATGGCGGTGTCAAAGTCGAAGTGAGGATCCATGTTCCGGAGATGGCTGAAGACACGGGAGAAGGTGCGCCCGAGCAGGGCGCAGCTCTTTTCCTCCACCAACCTGTTGGCCCTGACCGACCGCGCCTCCAGCTGCGTCACGATGTCGGTGAAGAACTGAAGGTTGCCGGCGTAGTTGATTGCGTGCGGCGCGCCAACGGCCGCTTCGCAGATGTTGCCCAAGGCCGTGTTGTCTCTCTCCCGAAGCATGGTGAGCATGGGGGCATGCTCATGTTCCAGGAGCTGCCGCTGACGTATCTCGCCCGCATTCTGGAGCGCAATAGCCTCAGCCTCGTCCAGCCGTTGGCGAAGAAGAAGCACCTCGGCACGAGAAGTAGTCGACTCCCCCTGCGCCACCTCAAGTGCGGCCCGCAAGGCATCAACCCGCCGTGTCGCTTCCTCCAGCTTGGTCCTCAGGGCGGTGGTCCTACCTTCAGCCTCGGTCCGGATCAACGCCAGCCTCTCCTCGAACTCGCGCTCGAGGTTCGAGCGCGCCGTTGCCGCCCGACGTCCGATCTCCTCCAAGACACGGGTTTCCCGCGCAGCGACATCATTCTCCTCTCGTGTCACCAAGCGCTCCCTTGTCTCTAGGCGTTCATACTCACGTGCGCGTTCGGCAGCTTCCAGCATCAGCGCTTCCTCACGCTTCTGGAGCTCCGCTGGGTCACCGGAAGTCACCTTCATCGACGCGAGGGCCGCCTCGCGCAGCTCCACCTGCTCCTCCAGTGAACGGCACCGGGCCAGGAGTTCCCGTGCCCGCTCTTCCGTCGCCTCTCGCCGCTGGTCAGCTTCCCGGGCTCCCTCGACGGCCCGGGAACGGGCCACCCGAGAGGCCGCCAGCGACGCCTTGGCCTCCTCATCGTCAAGATCGCGTTGGCGGCGCGCGAGGGTGACTACCGCCTCCAGCTCGCGCCTCTCCGCGACCAAGCGCAGGCCCTCGGCCCCAAGGCGCGCGTCTTCATCAGCAAGCTCTTCACCAAGCAGGCTCACCGCGTCAGCCGCCCTCCGAAGGAACCCATGGCGAAGAGCGCGACGCTCCCGAGCGCGCTCAAGTACGTCTTCCACGCCATCATCCGCCCCAAGCAAGCGCCGGGGGGCACTGATTAGCGCTCCCCCTCCGGGCAGGGGGCTGGGGGCTAGCGCCCTTGAGGCGACCGGGCGCGCCTCGCCAAGAGCCCGACCTGGGGCCAGTCCACCCCCAATTAAAGAGCGCTGGGAGTACCCCAGCCAATCACTGTCCACGACCAGACGAGAAGCCCACGTCAGGCTGGCTAGGCCCCGAGAAGGCTCGTGAAGGAAGGTCACGAGGCACGCGGGGCCGCGTTGCGCCTTGGGGTGATTCGTCTCTTCGACCGACCTCACCACAAGGGCTCTACTGCTCGGAGCGACCGGAGACGGTGGAGAAGGCGGAAGCAGTGGGATGGCTCCTCAGTCATCTCCGTGAGCTCGGGAGGAAGGGCCCTGCGGAGCAAGGTTCAGGAAGGGCAGCAGAAGAATATGGAGCTGGGAAGGGAGAAGGCTCACTCATCGATGGCGAAGTACTTTCTACGCTTCAGCAGGCGACAAGGGTAATCGTCGCCCAGGGCCTCCCTTCTCTTCCGAAGGGCCTCAAAGTCCATGCGGAAGCAGCCCAAGAGTTGAGCACAGGGGTCAGCCTGCGACGAGGAGGAAACATCAAGACGACCCGCGTCAGGGGTGTCTGCCTGATGCGCGCCGCCGGTCGCCACGCCAAGAAAAGCGGCCGGGGCCTCGAAGGCCTCGGCCCCGGGTGCAGCAGGCGGCTGCTCGCCGCCCTCAGCCTCGGCAGCACGGGCCTCAGGGGACGCTCCCTCTTGAGCGCTACCCGGCGCTGTCGCCCCGGCGGGGGCACCCTCGGCCTCCGGAGGCTCATGCCTCCCTGCTCCGCCACTTGAGGAAGAACCACCTCGACCAATTGAAAGGGCGGACACTGTCACTGGATTCTCGCGAGGCCCCTGGAGGCCGACGGGGCGCGGTCCCCATTCGTCAAAAACGGGCATCTGATTCACGAAGTCTCTCCTACCCGAACAGAGTTACAGCAAGGCCCCCCCTTGCTGGATGCTGCCTGGGTTGGGGTCCCCAGTCAGAACCAAGAGTACCTTCCTCAATGCTTCAGGCGTCAGGTCCTCTTCCTGGAGCCTCATACGATCGCCGCGCCCGTTGAAGGCCCACATTCGGCGAGAGTGGCGCTGGAGAGGGGCGACCCGGCGTAGTAGGAACTCCTTCACCACCTTGGGCGCCGTCACGTCAAGCGATCTCAAGCACTCGAAGCAACACCAGACGAAGAAGAGCTGGGGGCTTGTGAGCATCTCCTGGCCCCAGCCCGAATTGGGGACAGCAGGCGAAGTCGGCTTCGACAGCAGGGGGCTGGGCACCCCCACTTCCACATACAGCCATCGCTCGCGGAACCCAAGCGCGGGCGGAGGGAGACCAAAGTCAATCCCTGAGGCCACCGACTCGGGTGCAGCGATGAAGCTCGCGCATCCCGAGCATTGGGCGGGGTCGACAAGGTGCGGAGCGAAGAAGTGGCACAACAGGGCGACCGAAGGGATGATGCCTACCATAGCCTCGCAAACGAAGGCGAAGACTGCCAGAAGAGTAATGGAGTCAGGACCCAGATGCATCATGTCGATCTGATAATGGGAGAGCACGACGTTGAAGAAATCCGAAAAGGGGGGAATTAGCCCCGCCCACAGGGCGTCGACGAAATAGGGGACCTCGGTGATTATCCTGTCGATGGAGAACCGAGACGCGGGCCAGGCCGTCATCCTCCCGCATTCATTGAAGATGGTGGCCAGAGCCGAACTAACCTTGCCCAAGCCCTCTCGATTGACTATGATCGACCAGTCCACGGCGGGGCCCGCCGACAGCGGTGAGGAAGGCGAAGGCATGGGTCCCTTCCCTCTCCCCTTCTTCGTCGGAGCCTTGGCGACGGAAGTGGGAAGGAAAGGTTCGAGATTGGCTTCGAAGCAGAAGCTGGAGTTTGAAAGGAGGAAGGACAGAGGGCGCACGAGCAACGGAAAGGGGAGTGGTTGTGTACAACTGCAAGTCCGCCTAGCCTGGCACCAAATGAGGAGGCATGGGGGAACAGTGCCACCCGCGTCCAATCAACCGCCACGCGGCGCCCAAGGCCGCAGGCTGTTAGGGCCCGCGACGCTTCGCACTTGCCCTTTCGCCTCTCTGCTCGGCCAAGTCCGGGCGCGCCTTGGGCCCGGGGGCTACTGTCAGCGTTCTGGGAACGGGGGTCCCCAGACTTGCCTGCCTGCGGCCTGTGGCGTGTCTCAAAGGGGGCCCAACATGGCCCATCTTCATCAACACAAGCTCAAGACCCTCGCGAGGGGCCAAGCCTCGCGGGGCGGGTGACAAGGAGCTTCCTCAGGCACGGCCTCGTCAGGCTGGCTCACGAGGAGGCGGAGAGTTCAAGGCAGGGTACCTCGCGAGGTGCCCGTGATGCAAGCCATGATGACCAAGGGCGCCATCCAGGCGCCAGCCCGCGCAGTGTCCTTCTTTCCTCTTTGGTGCAAGGGGAGCAAGCGCAGGCGAGAGCATCAAGCAAAGGCATCCATTTCGGTGCAACAAGACCAAGACCAGTCCAACGGCAGGATGGAGGTCACCGTGGAGCCCAAGTCGGCATCACCGCCGGAGCCTTTGACAGGCGAGGACCAACTTTAGTCAGGATAAGTGTACTAGATGTTCCCCTTCAAAATGGCCAATTGTTGGCGCCCTTCCCGCTCAATATTTGGGAAGAGGCCCAGTGCCTTCGCCTATAAATAGGACTAGCCACCCACAGGGTAGAGAGACCGGGACGGAGACCGAGACCGAGACCGGGATCCAGAGAGGAATCTGGAGATAAGATAGGCATCTAGAATCAAAGGAACAACGCCACCACAAGAACAGACCCTCGCGAGGCTGTTCTTCCTTGTATTGTTCATCATCAGCCCAAGAGGCATTCCACCACGCCACACACTGGAGTAGGGTATTACACCACAATGGTGGCCTGAACCAGTATAAACCCTGTGTCTCTTGTGTTGTTCTTCTCGTAGTTTAGATCCTAGCGATTCGGCGAGGAACGGGTAGGTAGAAGGCGAAACCTCCGCGTGCACCCCAGTGTTCGAACCTCAAGGGTCTGCCGGAACCCTAAATCCGACAGTCATCTATATTACAAACTATTCACATCAGATTCATATGGAATGGCACTCATGGCGGTAGTTAAACCAAAGCTATCTATCAGTACGCCTAACTATGGCTTCGTAGTTTTAGTGCATCCACTGCCACTGTGTTGGCTTTTGCTCTCTAATGTTCCTACTTGTACTATGAACTTAATGTCAACTAATTAGCTTTTGTAATATCATGGATGCATTCAACTTGATGTTGCCTTACTTCTGCGGCCGGTTAGTTTTTATAATCTCATGACTTTGTTAAACTTGATGATGTTATGCTCCTGAAATGTTTGTTCTTTTCTATGAACCAGAAAATCGGTTGTTCTATTACATGTGCTAAACTTGCATTCCTACTAATGCATCATGTGATTTGACCTTCCGCTATTTGCCATGCCAGTTGGACCGGCACCCTCGCGCTAAGGCGCGTTGCCGATCTAGTGAATATCATGGTAACTCACACATCACATACCTGATAACTTATGCTGAAGGAAATATGCCCTAGAGACAATAATAAAGTTATTATTTATTTTGTTATATCATGATGAATGTTTAGTATTAACCGGAAACATGATACATGTGTGAATACATAGACAAACTAAGTGTCACTAGTATGCCTCTACTTGACTAGCTCATTTATCAAAGATGGTTATGTTTCCTAGCATGGACAAAGAGTTGTCATTTGATTAACGGGATCACATCATTAGGAGAATGATGTGATTGACTTGACCCATTCCGTTAGCTTAGCACTTGATCGTTTAGTATGTTGCTACTGCTTTCTTCATGACTTATACATGTTCCTGTGACTATGAGATTATGCAACTCCCGTTTACCGGAGGAACACTTTGTGTGCTACCAAACGTCACAACATAACTGGGTGATTATAAAGGTGCTCTACAGGTGTCTCCAAAGGTACTTGTTGAGTTGGCGTATTTCGAGATTAGGATTTGTCACTCCGATTGTCGGAGAGGTATCTCTGGGCCCACTCGGTAATGCACATCACTATAAGCCTTGCAAGCATTGCCACTAATTAGTTAGTTGCGGGATGATGTATTACGGAACGAGTAAAGAGACTTGTCGGTAATGAGATTGAACTAGGTATTAAGATACCGACGATCGAATCTCGGGCAAGTAACATACCGATGACAAAGGGAACAATGTATGTTGTTATGCGGTTTGACCGATAAAGATCTTCGTAGAATATATGGGAGCCAATATGAGCATCCAGGTTCCGCTATTGGTTATTGACCGGAGACGTGTCTCGATCATGTCTACATAGTTCTTGAACCCGTAGGGTCCGCATGCTTAAAGTTAGAGACAGTTATATTATGAGTTTATGTGTTTTGATGTACCGAAGATAGTTTGGAGTCCCGGATGTGATCACGGACATGACGAGGAGTCTCGAAATGGTCGAGACGTAAAGATCGATATATTGGACGACTATATTTGGACATTGTAATGGTTCCAGGTGAGATCGGGATAATACCGAAGCACCGGGAGGTTATCGGAACCCCCCGGGAGGTATATGGGCCTTAATTGGCTTTAGTGGAAAGGAGGGGAAAGGAGCAAGGGAGGGGGCGCCCCCCAAGCCCAATCCGAATTGGGAGGGGGGCCGGGGCCCCCTTTCCTTCCTCCCTCCTTCCTCTTCCTTCCCTCTCCCTCTCCAAGTAGGAAAAGGAGGAGTCCTACTCCCAGTGGGAGGGAGGAGTCCTACTCCCAGTGGGAGTAGGACTCCCCCCTTGGGCGCGCCTCCTCCTCCTGGCCGGCCCCCTCCTCTCCTTCTTTATATACGGAGGAGGGGGGCACCCCATAGACACAACAATTGATCCCTTGGATCTCTTAGCCGTGTGCGGTGCCCCCCTGCACCATAGTCCACCTCGATAATATCGTAGCAGTGCTTAGGCGAAGCCCTACGTCGGTAGAACATCATCATCGTCATCACACCGTCGTGCTGAGGGAACTCTCCCTCGACACTCGGCTGGATCTGAGTTCGAGGGACGTCATCGAGCTGAACGTGTGCAAGAACTCGAAGGTGCCGTGCTTTTGGTGCTTGATCGGTCGGACCATGAAGGCGTATGACTACATCAACCGCGTTGTGCTAACGCTTCCGCTTTCGGTCTATGAGGGTACATGGACAACACTCTCCCCTCTTGTCGCTATGCATCACCATGATCTTGCGTGTGCGTAGGAAATTTTTTGAAATTATTGTGTTCCCTACAGTGGCATCTGAGCCTAGGTTTTATGCGTTGATGTTATAGGCACGAGTAGAACACAAATGACTTGTGGGCGATACAAGTCATACTGCTTACCCGCATGTCATACTTTGGTTCGGCAGTATTGTTGGATGAAGCGGCCCGGACCGACATTACGCGTACGCTTACGCGAGACTGGTTCTACCGACGTGCTTTGCACATAGGTGGCTGGCGGGTGTCAGTTTCTCCAACTTTAGTTGAACCGAGTGTGGCTACGCCCGGTCCTTGAGAAGGTTAAAACAACACTAACTTGAGGAACTATCATTGTGGTTTTGATGCGTAGGTAAAAACGGTTCTTGCTCAGCCCGTAGCAGCCACGTAAAACTTGCAACAACAAAGTAGAGGACATCTAACTTGTTTTTGCAAGGCATGTTGTGATGTGATATGGTCAAGACGTGATGCTATATTTTATTGTAGGAGATGATCATGTTTTGTAACCGAGTTATCGGCAACTGGCAGGAGCCATATGGTTGTCGCTTTATTGTATGCAATGCAATCGCCCTGTAATTGCTTTACTTTATCACTAAGCGCTAGCGATAGTCGTAGAAGCAATAGTTGGTGAGACGACAACGATGCTACGATGGAGATCAAGGTGTCGGGCCGGTGACGATGGTGATCATGACAGTGCTTCGAAGATGGAGATCACAAGCACAAGATGATGATGGCCATATCATATCACTTATATTGATTGCATGTGATGTTTATCCTTTATGCATCATATCTTGCTTTGATTGACGGTAGCATTATAAGATGATCTCTCACTAAATTTCAAGATAAAAGTGTTCTCCCTGAGTATGCACCGTTGCCAAAGTTTGTCGTGCCCAGACACCACGTGATGATCGGGTGTGATAAGCTCTACGTCCATCTACAACGGGTGCAAGCCAGTTTTGCACACGCAGAATACTCAGGTTAAACTTGACGAGCCTAGCATATGCAGATATGGCCTCGGAACACTGAGACTGAAAGGTCGAGCGTGAATCATATAGTAGATATGATCAACATAATGATGTTCACCATTGAAAACTACTCCATTTCACGTGATGATCGGTTATGGTTTAGTTGATTTGGATGACGTGATCACTTAGATGATTAGAGGGATGTCTATCTAAGTGGAAGTTCTTAAGTAACATGATTAATTGAACTTAAATTTATCATGAACTTAGTACCTGATAGTATTTTGCATGTCTATGTTGTTGTAGATAGATGGCTCGTGCTGTTGTTCCGTTGAATTTTAATGCGTTCCTTGAGAAAGCAAAGTTGAAATATGATGGTAGCAATTACACGGACTGGGTCCGTAACTTGAGGATTATCCTCATTGCTACACAGAAGAATTACGTCCTAGAAGCATCGCTGGGTGCCAGGCCTGCTGCAGATGCAACTGCAGACGTTGTGAACGTTTGGCAGAGCAAAGCTAATGACTACTCGATAGTTCAGTGTGCCATGCTTTACGGCTTAGAACCGGGACTTCAACGACGTTTTAAACGTCATGGAGCATATGAGATGTTCCAGGAGTTGAAGTTAATATTTCAAGCAAATGCCCAGATTGAGAGATATGAAGTCTCTAGTAAGTTCTACAACTGCAAGATGGAGGAGAATAGTTCTGTCAGTGAGCATATACTCAGAATGTCTGGGTATAACAACCACTTGATTCAACTGGGAGTTAACCTTTCGGATGATTGCGTCATTGACAGAATTCTCCAACCACTTCCACCAAGCTACAAGAGCTTCGTGATGAACTATAATATGCAAGGGATGGATAAGACAATTCCCGAGCTCTTCGCAATGCTAAAGGTTGCGGAGGTAGAAATCAAGAAGGAGCATCAAGTGTTGATGGTCAATAAGACCACCTGTTTCAAGAAAAAAAGGCAAAGGGAAGAAGAAGGGGAACTTCAAGAAGAACGGCAAACAAGTTGTTGCTCAAGAGAAGAAACCCAAGTCTGGACCTAAGCCTGAGACTGAGTGCTTCTACTGCAAGCAGACTGGTCACTGGAAGCGAAAGTGCCCCAAGTATTTGGCGGATAAGAAGGATGGCAAGGTGAACAAAGGTATATGTGATATACACGTTATTGACGTGTACCTTACCAGAGCTCGCAGTAGCACCTGAGTATTTGATACTGGTTCTGTTGCTAATATTTGCAACTCGAAACAGGGACTACAGATTAAGCGGTCACTGGCTAAGGACGAGGTGACGATGCGCGTGGGAAATGGTTCCAAAGTCGATGTGATCACCGTCGGCACGCTACCTCTACATCTACCTTCGGGATTAGTTTTAGACCTAAATAATTGTTATTTGGTGCCAGCGTTGAGCATGAACATTATATCTGGATCTTGTTTGATGCAAGACGGTTATTCATTTAAATCTGAGAATAATGGTTGTTCTATTTATATGAGTAATATCTTTTATGGTCATGCACCCTTAAAGAGTGGTCTATTTTTGATGAATCTTGATAGTAGTGATACACATATTCATAATGTTGAAGCCAAAAGATGCAGAGTTGATAATGATAGTGCAACTTATTTGTGGCACTGCCATTTAGGTCATATTGGTGTAAAGCGCATGAAGAAACTCCATACTGATGGACTTTTGGAATCACTTGATTATGAATCACTTGGTACTTGCGAACCATGCCTCATGGGCAAGATGACTAAAACGCCGTTCTCCGGAACTATGGAGCGAGCAACTGATTTATTGGAAATCATACATACTGATGTATGTGGTCCAATGAATGTTGAGGCTCGCGACGGGTATTGATATTTTCTCACCTTCACAGATGATTTGAGCAGATAGGGGTATATCTACTTAATGAAACATAAGTCTGAAACACTTGAAAAGTTCAAAGAATTTCAGAGTGAAGTTGAAAATCATCGTAACAAGAAAATAAAGTTTCTAGGATCTGATCGTGGAGGAGAATATTTGAGTTACGAGTTTGGATTACATTTGAAGCAATGCGGAATAGTTTCGCAACTCAGGCCACCCGGAACACCACATCGTAATGGTGTGTCCGAACGTCGTAATCGTACTTTACTAGATATGGTGCGATCTATGATGTCTCTTACTGATTTACCGCTATCATTCTGGGGTTATGCTTTAGAGACGGCCGCATTCACGTTAAATAGGGCACCATCAAAATCCGTTGAGACGACGCCTTATGAACTGTGGTTTGGCAAGAAAACAAAGTTGTCGTTTCTTAAAGTTTGGGGCTGCGATGCTTATGTGAAAAAGCTTCAACCTGATAAGCTCGAACCCAAATCAGAGAAATGTGTCTTCATAGGATACCCAAAGGAGACTGTTGGGTAAACCTTCTATCACAGATCCGAAGGCAAGACATTCGTTGCCAAGAATGGATCGTTTCTAGAGAAAGAGTTTCTCTCGAAAGAAGTGAGTGGGAGGAAAGTAGAACTTGATGAGGTAACTGTACCTACTCCCTTATTGGAAAATAGTTCATCAGAGAAACCGGTTCCTATGACGAATACACCAATTAGTGAGGAAGCTGATGATATTGATCATGAAACTTCAGATCAAGTTACTACCGAACCTTGTAGGTCAACTAGAGTAAGATCCGCACCCGAGTGGTACGGTAATCCTATTCTGGAGGTCATGTTACTTGACCATGGTGAGCCTACGAACTATGAGGAAGCGATGATGAGCCCAGATTCCGCAAAATGGCTTGAGGCCATGAAATCTGAGATGGGATCCATGTATGAGAACAAAGTGTGGACTTTGGTTGACTTGCCCAATGATCGGCAGGCCATTGAGAATAAATGGATCTTCAAGAAGAAGACTGACGCTGATGGTAATGTTACTATCTACAAAGCTCGACTTGTTGCGAAAGGTTTTCGACAAGTTCAAGGGGTTGACTACGATGAGACTTTCTCACCCGTAGCGATGCTTAAGTCTGTCCGAATCATGTTAGCAATTGCCGCATTTTATGATTATGAAATTTGGCAAATGGATGTCAAAACTGCATTCCTGAATGGATTTCTGGAAGAAGAGTTGTATATGATGCAACCGGAAGGTTTTGTCGATCCAAAGGATGCTAACAAAGTGTGCAAGCTCCAGCGATCCATTTATGGACTGGTGCAAGCCTCTCGGAGTTGGAATAAACGCTTTGATAGTTTGATCAAAGCATATGGTTTTATACAGACTTTTGGAGAAGCCTGTATTTACAAGAAAGTGAGTGGGAGCTCTGTAGCATTTCTAATACTATATGTGGACGACATATTATTGATTCGAAATGATATAGAATTTCTGGATAGCATAAAAGGATACTTGAATAAAAGTTTTTCAATGAAAGACCTCGGTGAAGCTGCTTACATATTGGGTATCAAGATCTATAGAGATAGATCAAGACACTTAATTGGACTTTCACAAAGTACATACCTTGATAAAGTTTTGAAAAAGTTCAAAATGGATCAAGCAAAGAAAGGGTCTTGCTGTTATACATGGTGTGAAATTGAGTCAGACTCAATGCCCGACCTCTGCAGAAGATAGAGAGAAAATGAAAGAAGTTCCCTATGCTTTACCCATAGGCTCTATCATATATGCAATGCTGTGTACCAGACCTGATGTGTGCCTTGCTATTAGTTTAGCAGGGAGGTACCAAAGTAATCCAGGAGTGGATCACTGGACAACAGTCAAGAACATACTGAAATACCTGAAAAGGACTAAGGATATGTTTCTCGTTTATGGAGGTGACAAAGAGCTAGTCGTAAATGGTTACATTGATGCAAGCTTTCACACTGATCCGGACGATTCTAAATCGCAAACCGGATACGTGTTTATATTGAACGGTGGAGCTGTCAGTTGGTGCAGTTCTAAACAAAGCGTCGTGGCAGGATCTACATGTGAAGCGGAGTACATAACTGCTTCGGAAGCAGCAAATGAAGGAGTCTGGATGAAGGAGTTCATATCCGATCTAGGTGTCATACCTAGTGCATCGGGTCCAATGAAAATCTTTTGTGACAATACTGGTGCAATTGCCTTGGCAAAGGAATCCAGATATCACAAGAGAACCAAGCACATCAAGAGACGCTTCAATTCCATCCGGGACCAAGTCCAAGTGGGAGACATAGAGATTTGCAAGATACATACGGATCTGAATGTTACAGACCCATTGACTAAGCCTCTTCCACGAGCAAAACATGATCAGCACCAAGGCTCCATGGGTGTTAGAATCATTACTGTGTAATCTAGATTATTGACTCTAGTGCAAGTGGGAGACTGAAGGAAATATGCCCTAGAGGCAATAATAAAGTTATTATTTATTTCCTTATATCATGATGAATGTTTATTATTCATGCTAGAATTGTATTAACCGGAAACATGATACACGTGTGAATACATAGACAAACTAAGTGTCACTAGTATGCCTCTACTTGACTAGCTCGTTTAGCAAAGATGGTTATGTTTCCTAGCCATGGACAAAGAGTTGTCATTTGATTAACGGGATCACATCATTAGGAGAATGATGTGATTGACTTGACCCATTCCGTTAGCTTAGCACTTGATCGTTTAGTATGTTGCTACTGCTTTCTTCATGACTTATACATGTTCCTGTGACTATGAGATTATGCAACTCCCGTTTACCGGAGGAACACTTTGTGTGCTACCAAACGTCACAACGTAACTGGGTGATTGTAAAGGTGCTCTACAGGTGTCTCCAAAGGTACTTGTTGAGTTGGCGTATTTCTAGATTAGGATTTGTCACTCCGATTGTCGGAGAGGTATCTCTGGGCCCACTCGGTAATGCACATCACTATAAGCCTTGCAAAAATTGCAACTAATTAGTTAGTTGCGGGATGATGTATTACGGAATGAGTAAAGAGACTTTCAGGTAACGAGATTGAACTAGGTATTGAGATACTGACGATCGAATCTCGGGCAAGTAACATACCGATGACAAAGGGAACAACGTATGTTGTTATGCGGTTTGACCGATAAAGATCTTCGTAGAATATGTGGGAGCCAATATGAGCATCCAGGTTCCGCTATTGGTTATTGACTGGAGACGTGTCTCGGTCATGTCTACATAGTTCTCGAACCCGTAGGGTTCGCACGCTTAAAGTTAGATGACAGTTATATTATGAGTTTATGTGTTTTGATGTACCGAAGATAGTTCAGAGTCCCGGATGTGATCACGAACTTGACGAGGAGTCTCGAAATGGCCGAGACGTAATGATCGATATATTGGACGACTATATTTGGACACCGGAATGGTTACGGGTGAGATCGGGATAATACCGGAGCACCGGGTGGTTATCAGAACCCCCCGGGAGGTATATGGGCCTTAATGGGCTTTAGTGAAAAGGAGGGGAAAGGAGCAAGGGAGGGGGCGCCCCCCCAAGCCCAATCCGAATTGGGAGGGGGCCCGCCCCCCCCTTTCCTTCCTCCCTCCTTCCTCATCCTTCCCTCTCCCTCTCCAAGTAGGAAAAGGAGGAGTCCTACTCCCGGTGGGAGTAGGACTCCCCCCTTGGGCGCACCTCCTCCTCCTGGCCGCCCCCTCCTCTCCTTCTTTATATACGGAGGAGGGGGGCACCCCATAGACACAACAATTGATTCCTTGGATCTCTTAGCCGCGTGCGGTGCCCCCCTCCACCATTGTCCACCTCGATAATATCGTAGCGGTGCTTAGGCGAAGCCCTGCGTCGGTAGAACATCATCATCGTCACCACGCTGTCGTGCTGACGGAACTCTCCCTCGACACTCGGTTGGATCGGAGTTCGAGGGATGTCATCGAGCTGAACGTGTGCAAGAACTCGGAGGTGCCGTGCTTTCGGTGCTTGATCGGTCGGGCCGTGAAGACGTACGACTACATCAACCGCGTTGTGCTAACGCTTCCGCTTTCGATCTACTAGAGTACGTGGACAACACTCTCCCCTCTCGTTGCTATGCATCACCATGATCTTGCGTGTGCGTAGGATTTTTTTTGAAATTACTGCGTTCCCAACATATGCACCAAGGTTCTGGTAACTTCACCAACCGGGGGGGGGGGTTTGATCAAATATACCCCCAGTAACTTTTTTGTGAATAGCATGGTAATTCACACATTGCAGACCTGATAACTTATGTACCCCTGTCCTGATAACTTTGGCGGCCGAGGGGGGGGGGTCCGATAACATTTGTGTGAATTGCATGGTAACCCACACATTTGCAGACATGATAACTTATGTACCCCGGTCCTGGTAACTTTGGCGGGGGAGGGGGTGATAAAATATACCCATTGTAACTTTCATGTTAATAGCATGGGAACTCACACGTCTCACAGACCTGATAACTTATGTACCCCGGTCCTAATAATTTTGACAACCGGGGTGGGGGGTGGGGGAGGGAGGGCATGATGAAATATACCCCCGATAACTTTCATTGACGAAGTTGATTTTTTTTCAGAAAAATAGCTTTCGTTTTTCTTATGACAGTTGTAAGAAGGAGTTTAAAAGACTTTCGTTTTCACCTAATGAACAACAAACTAGGTTGGTGTGATGGTAGTTGGGCTTGTTTTTTCCACCCCGACATAGGTTGGCAAAAAAATCGCGTTTTTAATTATCGTGCAGTAAATCAATCGGGGGAGAACAGGAATAGCGGGTGGAGCGTTGTTTCAGCCATCAAGGGGAATCATGCGGATCTGTCGCTAACGTCCGGTCGACTGGAAGTTAGTCGCGTCCATGTACACTTTTCATCGAATGGAGGGAGTAGGAGTAATCCATCCATAGATAAGAATAGAAGCTCCTCATCCCGCACCACAACCATAGATAAGAATAGAAGCTCCTCATCCCGCACCACAACCATTTGGCATTCATGGCCGTCGGATCTGGTTGCTTGATCGGATCTGGGCCGTCGGATCAAGCTCTCAGATGACCTGCGCCGTCGGATCTGAGATGGATACTGCTGGAATGAATAGTAATGGCACTAAAATGTAAATACCATGCCCCCACCGGGGCATTTCGGTCATTTCGTGTAGGGGGGGGGGGGTATAAAAGAGGGGCGCTCTGTGTTTAACCCTAGCCGCGGCCTCCTCTCCCCTCCCACGCGCCTCCTCCTCCCGCACCCGCGCCTCCCTCTCCTCCCGCGCGCCTCCTCTCCTCCCGCCCACATCGTCGCCGCCGCCGCCACCGCAACCCACCGCCTCGAACCACGCCATCGACATCCATCCACTGCTCCGGCACCGTCCAGATGCGCCGCAACAGAGCCCCCCAGCCCTGGGGCAAGAATAGAGATGGCGGCGGCGGCCGGATCCGAAGACGGCGGGGCGGCGACCACTCCCATGAGACTCGGCGGCAAGCAGCGCGCACCGAGGGGTCGAAGGGCGCTCCGGATCCAGATCCTGGCGCAGTGGCGGCCATGGCCGAGCTTGAGCCGGGGCGCGGTGGCGGCCATGGCCGAGCTTGAGCCGGGGCGCGGTGGCGGCCATGGCCGAGCTTGAGCCGGAGCGCGAGGAGGACGGCGCTGACGTCGAGATCGCGCACATCGAGCCCACCTAGCCGCTGCCTCCTCCTCGCACACCCGCCCCCGTTCTAGAACCCTAGCCGCCCCATCCCCGTGCCTTCCCGTGCTCGCTCCTCCCCTCCCTTTCCAGCTGCCACTCCCCTCCCCTCCCCGGTCTCTGTTCCGCCGTCATCGCCATTGCCACTACTGGCCATCACCATCGCCGGGAGGAGGCCGAGCGAAGCGGGCCGCTTGTACTGGAGACCAAGCCGCCTCTCCCTCCCGCGCGGTCGCGGCTTCCTCCTGCCCCACGTCGTCGTCCCTGCCCCAACCACCGCACCCTCTCCCTCCCCCTACCGTCGGCCTCTCCCCAGGCGGCGGCCAGATCTGCCACCGCCACCTCTCCTCTCTCTCTCTCTGATGTGTTTCGATCTGTTTCAGGAACAAATGTTGCTGCTAGCCTTGTAGTTAGTTATGTGTTGTGTGTCATTCTTTGACTGACTGCAAATCAGTGTTCTGTAGGAGTATATGCCATGTTATAGAAAGAAGGTGCTCAAGTTGAACATCTTTTGGTGCATTTTTTGTTTCAACAACTGACACATGTTATGTTGGGTTCCCACTGAAGTGCATAGACAATGCATTATGAGGCATCATGAGTGGTAACGAATAGCTCTTCGGGGGATGCGGGCCCAATGGGGTGTGTGCATGCCTTCGCGGGTTCGTGCCTCGGTTGCTCCAGTGCTTGCTATTACGCTCGACTTCCTATTGTTAGTTGTAACCCACTTGCTTCGATTTCCTCGTGGTAGTACCCCATCAGTTTGATGGAGATCACTGAGCTGCGGGTTGGAACTGATCAGTTCATGTCCTGAGCCTTTATAGCTTAGTTATTGGGGCCTCTGGAGCGATGGTGGTGGTGAATCCCACAAGTTTCTGGTTGTTAATATTCCCTTACTTTGTCTATTGTGATTTGTCAACTATCCTGGTTATTATCATTCGCTTTATGGCTAGAAATGCTTGCACCTATTTGGTGGTTATAATTGTCAGCCTTTTCCTTTTACTTGGCTTGTGGCTCACAATTGGCAGTTGATGATACATATATTTAGCACCTAATTAAACATCTTTTGTGGCATGACAGGTTAATTGAGAATTCTTATGATTGTGTAGATGTATATAAAGTTCCACGTACATGAATCTCCACTCATCTGGTAAGATTCCAAGCCAGACTAATATCGAAGCAATTTCTGTTAAAGATTTCCTGACCACCATACTATTATGAAAGCATTTTCTGACACGAGGTTGCATCTTAAAAGTTGGGTGCTTGATAATTTCTCCAGGTTGAGACCCACTACACGAGTCTACCATGTCTTTGAGAAATATATGGGTGGCCTAATTACGATTTTGTTTCTCTGCATTATGTAATTCAGGTTCATGTATATTGCAGGTGGATGAGCACAATATGAAACATCGACATCCCTATTGCATCCTTCCGAAGCACTAGCCCCTCTCAAGGTACACTTGGTTGCGCTATTGTTTCACATGTTTTTTCTCCTTGCAAGAGTAGTAGCATTTCCTCGAGAATATTTATGTTATTGTTAACGAGAGCTCTTTGTCCAAGAATGCGCTACGATGAGCAATTAACATCTAGATATATATCCTCCCATGTTTAGCCCTCCTTAGGGTTTGTGCATATTATCATGCTTTGTTTCTAATGTACTTTTTCAGTGCAAACTATAATATTTTCTTTCTTTATTTATACCACACATATGAAATCGGTCAACAGGGAGCAAGATCAGTCATGCACCATAATTTTTTTTCTCTTGTACTCCCAGTTTATAGGAAGTTGCTGAAATCAAAGAGGAGCAGCAAAAGATCGATGAGGCTGCTAAAATCATGCAAGATGTTGTTGTAAGTTTGCTTTAGCTCTCATGTACCGAATGCTGAGTCATTTATGTTGCTACCTGTTATAGGAACATATTATCAGCCATGCTTAATATAATGATTGTTTTAGGATCACTACCAGAATAAGAAGATAATGATGAACCTTACATGGCCATACTTATAGTGACAATCAGTGCATTCCTGTACTTTTTTCTACCAAGTAATCCCAAGATATGCTTATCTCTTGCTACAGTTTGGTTCTACAAAAGTATAGAGGGAAAGATAGGATCCCATGATTCCTTGCCGCCTCAGATCTTCCACTCTCTTAGTTCCCTAAATATTAAGTGTCCTCTATACTATTGTAGTGTTCCCTAAATGTATTGTTAGCATCTTGATGTGATAGTTTGTTCTTTATTTGATTACTTTGTTGGTTCCCCTTTAAATTGTTTTTTGTTCAATTAGTCCCTTAGTTACTTCCTCGGTCCACATGGTTGCCACCTAATAGATTTTCTGTATTTTTGTACATTTTGCTCAGGGTCATGCTCCATTTATGCCTTTGCTGTACTTTTTAAATTTTCTCAGCTTCATGAAAGTGGAACATTTCAGTTCTCTTGCTGGTTATGAAGATAACACTTAGGAAGTTCTTTTTATTCTTACTATATTTTTGTAATTGCTTTTCCATGTACTTTTTCAGCATTGAAGGGGTGCCACTTGGCTGGCAGCAGGAAGTAAGCCATCAACATCATCAAGATCCGCTTGAAGGACAACACCATGGAAGATGCTCAATGACCAGATCGTCGTCCTCTCCGAGAGGAGGGGCCAGCTCAAGCAGGTACAACTAGCTCACCACAGCTCGCCCCTCCTCCCTCTTCTCTGTTTCGTGTTCGATTGTTCAGAAACGTAACTTATATGTGGTGGATGACTAAGCAAGTGGTTGAATGAGAACTGAAACCTTTCACTTTTAAGGTTTGAGATTGTTATGAACTGCGAGTATTTCATAAAAAAAATTCAGTTCATATAAAGCAAAAGAAAGGCATGCAGTAACTTACATTGACAGTGTGATTTTAACCCCTTATGATATTGGAAACCTGATAAATAATACATTTTATGACCGAATGTTTGACGTGGGACTAGGAGACCCCCAGTTCTGTTTGGTACATGAATCTTCTTATATTTTGTCCATTCTTTTTTATTTTGATCAAGAAGTCATATGGTAGTATTATTAGTGATATTTGTCATTTACTTTAAGTTTTCAAGTACACATTTAGTTTAGGTAAATCTAAACTAAATCTGTGAGCTTTGTCATTTTTCAAGCACACATTTAGTGATGTGATAATTTGTTCTTTATTTGATTACTTTGTTGGTTCCCCTTTAAATTGTTTTTTGTTCAATTAGTCCCTTAGTTACTTCCTCGGTCCACATGGTTGCCACCTAATAGATTTTCTGTATTTTTGTACATTTTGCTCAGGGTCATGCTCCATTTATGCCTTTGCTGTACTTTTTAAATTTTCTCAGCTTCATGAAAGTGGAACATTTCAGTTCTCTTGCTGGTTATGAAGATAACAGTTCGGAAGCTCTTTTTATTCTTACTATATTTTTGTAATTGCTTTTCCATGTACTTTTTCAGCATTGAAGGGGTGCCACTTGGCTGGCAGCAGGAAGTAAGCCATCAACATCATCAAGATCCGCTTGAAGGACAACACCATGGAAGATGCTCAATGACCAGATCGTCGTCCTCTCCGAGAGGAGGGGCCAGCTCAAGCAGGTACAACTAGCTCACCCACAGCTCGCTCCTCCTCCCTCTTCTCTGTTTCGTGTTCGATTGTTCAGAAACGTAACTTATATGTGGTGGATGACTAAGCAAGTGGTTGAATGAGAACTGAAACCTTTCACTTTTAAGGTTTGAGATTGTTATGAACTGCGAGTATTTCATAAATTTTTTTCAGTTCATATAAAGCAAAAGAAAGGCATGCAGTAACTTACATTGACAGTGTGATTGTTAACCCCTTATGATATTGGAAACCTGATAAATAATACATTTTATGACTGAATGTTTGACGTGGGACTAGGAGACCCCCAGTTCTGTTTGGTACATGAATCTTCTTATATTTTGTCCATTCTTTTTTATTTTGATCAAGAAGTCATATGGTAGTATTATTAGTGATATTTTTCATTTACTTTAAGTTTTCAAGCACACATTTAGTTTAGGTAAATCTAAACTAAATCTGTGAGCTTTGTCATTTTTCAAGCACACATTTAGTGATGTGATAATTTGTTCTTTATTTGATTACTTTGTTGGTTCCCCTTTAAATTGTTTTTTGTTCAATTAGTCCCTTAGTTACTTCCTCGGTCCACATGGTTGCCACCTAATAGATTTTCTGTATTTTTGTACATTTTGCTCAGAGTCATGCTCCATTTATGCCTTTGCTGTACTTTTTAAATTTTCTCAGCTTCATGAAAGTGGAACATTTCAGTTCTCTTGCTGGTTATGAAGATAACACTTAGGAAGTTCTTTTTATTCTTACTATATTTTTGTAATTGCTTTTCCATGTACTTTTTCAGCATTGAAGGGGTGTCACTTGGCTGGCAGCAGGAAGTAAGCCATCAACATCATCAAGATCCGCTTGAAGGACAACACCATGGAAGATGCTCAATGACCAGATCGTCGTCCTCTCCGAGAGGAGGGGCCAGCTCAAGCAGGTACAACTAGCTCACCACAGCTCGCTCCTCCTCCCTCTTCTCTGTTTCGTGTTCGATTGTTCAGAAACGTAACTTATATGTGGTGGATGACTAAGCAAGTGGTTGAATGAGAACTGAAACCTTTCACTTTTAAGGTTTGAGATTGTTATGAACTGCGAGTATTTCATAAAAAAATTCAGTTCATATAAAGCAAAAGAAAGGCATGCAGTAACTTACATTGACAGTTTGATTGTTAACCCCTTATGATATTGGAAACCTGATAAATAATACATTTTATGACTGAATGTTTGACGTGGGACTAGGAGACCCCCAATTCTGTTTGGTACATGAATCTTCTTATATTTTGTCCATTCTTTTTTATTTTGATCAAGAAGTCATATGGTAGTATTATTAGTGATATTTTTCATTTACTTTAAGTTTTCAAGCACACATTTAGTTTAGGTAAATCTAAACTAAATCTGTGAGCTTTGTCATTTTTCAAGCACACATTTAGTGATATTTTTCATTTACTTTGAAGTTATGCAGTTTTCACTGGGAGAATCTCACAGATTAGATAGCACAAACTGTGAGCTTTGAGTATCATATTTCTTTAAGTGGAATCATTGTGATTTGGACTATAGGAATGGCCGTCACTCCTGCAGTTCATTTTGTCTCATTTTTTTAAGGTAGCACTACCACAAGCCATTAATCCTTGAAGCATTGACCCACCTACATGTCCTGGATCCGACGGTCGTTAGTAATTTTGTATTGTGTGCAATGGATTAGAATAAATATTTGGTTGAGAGTGAGAGGGAGAGGGAGAGGGGGAAAGAGAGAGAGGGAGAGAGAGGGAGGGAAAGTCATGTTTTTGCTCGGGTCCAATACTCAGAGTTGGTAGTGCTGATGGGAAATGGTCACATTGCCCTTGCTATACCTTTTAGTACCCGAGGGATGATTTCAGTTGCACTTACTTGCCTAATGAGAATTACTGCGGTACTGACTTTGTGAAATGTACCATTTTGAACTAGGTTCAACGATCACCAGAAATCACATGTGTGTATCTATTGCAGTTAAGTTAAATAAGTTTATGTAACTAAGATTTTGTTTTGCGGGACATGTAACTTAGGTTAAATATTGATTAACTGATACACAATACTTATGGTGGTCTTCTAATTGAAGAAGACATTTACAGAAATTTGGTTGTAGTGGCTCTCAGGACACTCGGCATCAAAGAGTTTCCTGTTTCTATCACATGTTGCTACTCTGTGTTAGATGATCATTAGCCATATATCGACACTGTGATTAATCAGAAGGTTATTACATATTGTTGTGTAATGTATGACATGCGAGATACGCCTATTCACCATATATTTGTCTTGCTATTCCTTCTGCAGTAAACCTTCTGGTTAAGTTTTGCAATCATTGCCTCATGTTTTGCCTTGCAATATTATCTCTATTTGATCAAAGCGCATGAATTTCTAGACACCATAAGGCATCTTAGAATTAACAGTGCACATGACCACCTGTTGTTTAAAAAATATTCTTGAAATTGATACTAGCTCTGGTTAATATGGCCAGACTGATTGCTTAGGATGGACCATATAAAACTCATTGACAGATTAAAATTAGAACGATTGCTTAGGATACGTACATGAGCACAGTCTCTCTCTCACTCCCACACTTATTGCTTAAGATGCGTATTGCTCAAGCGCTTAAACAAAGCATTTATGGTTGCCATTTGCTTAGATTGAATGAGTTTTGTATGGTTCTATATCATTTTTTTGAGGCTCAATCATCATGCCTTTGTTTGTTTGCATCTCGTGTTGGTTTGTGCTTATATGATCCCTTTAGCTGTGTAAGTTTTGCACAATCGTAAGCCTTTTGGAATGCTAAACTGAACTATTCAGGATATAAGGCCTCTACAGGAAAAGTAAGAACCCAAATTCCTAAGTAATCATAACAACTCAAGTGTGATATATATCTTATCGCATGGATGCAAATATTTTCTCTGCACGCTGGATCATTGCATGCCAACTGTTTGATCTTTATATGCTTGGACACGACGTTGGGACCGGGACCCTCGCGCCAAGGCACACTACTGATCTCCTTGCTTCAAGGTCAAGGAAGGAAACCGTATCATCATTGGCCAGTGTAGGTATTACTCTCTAGCTGATAGTTTCTTAAAGGTTTTAAAAATTGCTTGGGAACACGAGGCTTAAAAGTTTCAACCCCGATCAAGGGCTCCATAAAATTCCTTGCGTCTTTTGTTTTCTTTTAAACAATTGAACAATTGAAGCAACCATGAATTCTTTTGTTTTTACCCATACTTACCTTTTATGGGAAAATTGTTTGTGAATTCCCCATTGGGGTTGGAATATCTGTTGTATAACTTGTATTGATGTGGTCATAACGACACAATCGTAAATATTTTTTATTTCCTTGTGCCGAAAATACTCTTATGTGACAACCATATGTTTACTAACACATAGTGGGGTTTTGGAAACTGGTAGTTACTTTTATGTCTTGACAACAAATTATTGTGATTCTAGCTACTGTTTGATTACCAGTCCACATGTTTGTTTGGATTGATGAATCGGGGAATCGGATTTTCATTTGATGTTATATGTTTGTCAGTTGCTATGTAATTTTAAGAAAGATCCTCAATTCTCTAAGTGCACCGAAGCTTATAATAGATTTTTGCAAGGATAGATATAGATAGTTTTCTTGTGGCCTCCCTGTCGGATTGCATCTACGTTCTAAAATATTATCCAGACCTAAGCAACATGTGAAATTTTTGGGAGGGGCGCACCTTGCTACTCACGTCGCTGATCGAGGTTCACCTTTCTCATAGAGCTGCTCCTCCCATTTTATTGACTTGCAGGTTGCCGCTGGAACTAGATGGGGTCTCCAGCCAGCCGCCATGTGGCTTGCAGTAGCGGTTGATGCAAGTTATCCTTACATACGTATAAGGGTCTTAGTACTTACTTAGTATGACAAAGTGAAGATAGAACTGATGTATTGAATTATTAATGGGGTGGTTTCGATGAGAACTGAAACCTTTTGCTTTCAAGGTTGGACACTGATATGAACTGTGAGTATTTAATAGAGAAATTCAGTTCATATGGATCAAAACGAAGGCATGTAGTACCTCACATGGACAGTGATTATTTGCCCATTGTAGTACTTCAAATTTGATGAAGAATTTATTTCACGACTGAGACATGGGATTTGGAGAATCTCAGTTCTGACATGTATATTAATCACCTTTATTTTGTCATGGTACTGAATGTTCTGATATGGCACTATATGTTTTGTTTATCTCTTATAAATAATGAAATGGCCTATATGTAAAGTTTTCTATTTTAATTATATTATGTCGTTGTTGACGTATGTGGATTTTGTAAACATTCAGGCTCTCGCTATCTCATGAACGCGCTAAACTTGATTTTGCCTTATGATAATCTCATGGTGTTGTTGTACTATATAATGTTTTCCTAATACAATATGTGAAATTTTCTTCTTTTTTTATTTTGTTATATCGTGTTTGAGTAAGTATGTTAAGATTACTACTAACTTGAGCATTACCTACATGACCACAACATAGGGACCGGCACCCTCGCGCTTGCATTACCTACATGACCATAACATAGGGACCGGCACCCTCGCGCCAAGCCGCGTTACCGATCTAGTAAGCATTAACATATCAAGCTTCAAACTTAGCTCCTTCAGTTTGGGCGACCTGTGCAGAATGCGGTACAGTGGGTAAAAGTGAACAGCCATGCACCAATCACCCAGCACGAGGCTTGTCAGGTTGCTCATCATCGGGCAAGTTTGCAAGCTCTCTCAAATGCGAGCTTCGTCTTCAACAGAGATGAAGAAAACCAGCAAAATCATGAGTAGGTATTGCAGAGACAGCAAGCTGATAATACGCCCGCCGTCGGATGGAATCACCAAAGATGGACGGACGGACGGACGGTCTTGGGTCACCAGGAGACGGGCTCCGCCTCCCAAGTCCATTTGTTGCTCCGACGACAGACCTGCGGCTGCAACTCCGACGGCGTTGCTGAATGCTGACAAAGCTTGTCCAGGATCACCCAGTGACAGGGCATCTAGTCATCTCGTCTACAAAATGCACTACTATGTCTGGACGTGGGAGTTGGGACGCGTTGTTGGTTGGCACCATCAGTCCACATGTTCGGTCAATGAAGACGGAAAGGGTTGACCTCGAGCACGGGAACTCATCAGGATTCAGGATTCAGGACACGATCAGATCAGATCATCAGACAGCCATCAGAGGATTCAGATCGGAAAGTCAAGCCATTCCACGTTCCATCTTGCAACAGCAGCAGCCACTAGTAAACACTGGAGTGAATATAAACGCGATATGAGTGACCTCCTTCCTCCCCGGCTAACCAGCTCCGTCTACCAAAGATGGCGCCACCACCACCACCACCACCACTGAAGAATCCTAGCCTGTCCACTCGCCACCTCATCTTGCTTCTCCTTCTGTCCACCGCCACCTTCTCCGCCGCTGTTTCCACCCGCTCCTACTCCTCCATCTGCCCCACTCCGGCACCCGCTCCGGACCGCCACACCGACGCCGACGACGCCCTTTCGCTCGCCCGCTCCTTCCAGATATACGACGGCTACTTCTCCGGCGGCGAGGGCAGCCTCTTCTCCCCCGACGATCACCTCCACGGCAGCTACCGCTCATTTTCCCTGTTCCCCGACCGCGCCGTCCGCACCACCGACCCGGCTCTCCTCCACCTCACCGCCACCCTCACCCTCGCCGGCCCCCGCTTCGGAGAGTACCACCGGAGCCATGGAAACCGCGGTAATTACACCATCCCCGCGTATATCTCTTTCGTCCTCGACGGTTACTACTCCTCCGCCTCTCTCCAGCTCTGCATGGTCGGGACGGGCACTGAACCCGCCGCCGACGGATCTGTGAAGCAGTACGCGGACGTCGCCCTCCACCTCCGCGTCCCCAGTCCTCCCAGCCTCGCCGATCCCTTCGTGGACGGCAGTTTAGATGGCTCCTCCGGCTTCGGGGCCATCCAGCTGCTCGCGTACGCCGAAGGCGACGACTACGAGTACGGCGAGCGCCCCACCTGCAGCCCACCGGTGCGGCCGGCCAGGGGCTCGCCCCAGGAGCTCGACGGCGGCAGCTTCGTGTGCGACGACCTGAAAGAGCGGCTCGTGACCTCGTACAGGTTGCAGGATCAGCACGGCGGCTCCCCGGCCAAGCTTCCGCGGATGCACGTCAACAGGATGAAGTGCACGCCGGACGGCGCCGTGCGCGCGTACGTGGTGTTCTCCAACGACACCGGGGACGAGGGGCGTCGGCTTGAATTCCTGGTGGACGAGGAGGCGGTCGTGGCCGACGGGCACTGGGACTCGGCTCGGGACATGCTCTGCCTCAGAGCATGCCGGGTGTCGCGCTCCGTGCCAACGCCGTCAACTCTGGCGGTGCGGGAGTGCGGGATCGAGCTGAGCTTCTGGCTCCCGGCCGAGTGGACGATCCTCGAGCGGAGCGTCGTGGCCGGCGCGCTCCGGAACCCGGCTCATGGGAGGACCGACGTGATGTCGGCCTTCAGCATCCACGACCGCAGAAGAAACCTCTCGGACGTGAGGTACAGCTACAACGACACGATGCTTGATGTGGCCAAGAAGCATTATCTGAAGATCAACAAGGAGAAGATCAGAGGATCGTTCCCGGTCCCGAGCAACTCTGCTTACCATGACTTCAGGCTCCATTTCTTCGTGGCAAACACGGGGAGGCGGGGAGAAGCTTACCCGGTCGCGATTGGTTCGGTGATTGTAAACGAGGATGGGTTGTCCGCCGACGATTCCCTCCCCGGATCTGCGGTGGGTGACACGGAGCACGATCTACTGAGAATCAGCTACGATCTACACTGTGATGCTGCAGCAGACAATTGGGTCCGTCCAACTAAGAATATGTCCTACTCCTACAGGCCGGAGGAAGAACGGCGAATCTCGATCTCAGCAGAGGGTGTGTATGATCCCAAGAGGGGCATCCTGAGCATGGCTGGCTGTCAACGGCGCAACGGCTCGACGGACTGCCAGATACTGGTCACCGTGCAGTTCGCCTCCCTCGACCTCGAGGGGCTCGGGGGCGGCGGAGCGATCAGCAGCCTCAGAGACAGGTCCGACCGTCTCTTCTTCGAGACGATGAACATCACCTTGTACGGGATGTACACAGAGCAACTGTCGGAGGCGGTATCGAGGATGGACATGGAGAGCATCATGCTCGTGGCCTCCACGATGCTGTCGTGCATCTTCGCCGCCCTGCAGATCCTGCACGCCAAGAAGAACCCCGAGGCCGCTGCGGCGACGTCGATCACCATGCTCGCCGTCCTCGCCCTGGGGCACCTTGCCCCTCTGGTGCTCAGCTTCGAGGTCATCTTCATGAGCAGGAGGAGCCAGTACTTTCTTGACTCGACGAGCGGCTGGCTCGAGCTGAATCAGGTGATGATGAGTGTGCCTGCGCTGGTCGCCTTCGTGCTGCATCTGCGCCTTCTTCACCTGGCGCTGGCTGGTCGGCTGAGACCGGCCGCCGGCCAGAGCGAGCCCGCAACGACGTCCGTCTCGGAGAGGGCTGTGCTGAAGGTGTGCCTGCCGCTGTACCTGCTGGGAGGAGTCATGGCCGCGGCCGTCCACGCGATCAACATCCGCACCTCAAGGGAGGGCCACATCGGTGGAGAGGCGGCCATGCCGTGGGACGACGTCGTGTGGTACGCGGGGCTGATGCTGGACGGCTTCCTGCTCCCTCAGGTCATCCTGAACGAGTCCTTGTCAGGCTCCAAAGTCCGAGCGATTTCGCGGTGGTTTTACATGGGTGGCACCCTGATCCGCGTGGCGCCTCACGTGTATGATGTGGTCAGGAGGCGGGTCTACGTGCCGAGTATGAGCCCCTCTGACATATACGCGAGCCCTCGCGGCGATCTCTTTGGCGTCGCGTGGGATGTGGTTATATTGTGCGGAGCGGCGTTGCTGGCGTCCCTCTTGTTCTTCCAGCAACGGCTTGGAGCCGGCGCCTCGCTTCCTTGGCAGAGGAAGAGATCAGGTGGGTATGAGATGGTCTCTCGCATCTAACTTGAGTATGTGTTTGGCTTGTGGTGGATTGGGTAACGTGTAGCATGTGGCATCGTGCTTTGAGGGGAAATTTGATATTTTTTTTCAGTTTTGCTAGAACTCATCTAGGAGTAGATGAGATATAATTTTGTCTCATTCACCTTTTAGAGCATCTTCAATAGATGGTCCAAAATTTGGCGGTCCAAAATCAAAGATGTAAAATTTGGACCGCAAAAAAATGCGTTTTGGAGCTCCGAAAAAAGCTCAACTCCAACAGATGATCCAAATTGATTGTCCAAAAGAGCAACTCCAATAGATAGTTCAAAATGAAGATGTAAATTTCTTAAAACGACAAACTACTAGTCCATTCAACATAGTTCAAACATCAAATTCAACATAGTTTCATACATGAACTTCAACTACTACTTATTCAAACTAATAGATAAACTACTCCTCATCGTCGGAGCTGCGGAACTGCTCCCAGAACTCGTCCTTCTCCGGGTCGTCGCACCCCTCCTCCTCCTCCTCCTCCGAGAAGTCTGCCCAGTCCTCCTCGGAAGAGGACTCGATGGGGATCACCGTCGAGGGACCGGCCTCGTCCTCCTTCTTCTTCTGCTCCGCCTCACGCTTCCAGTAGTGCTCCAGCTCGGCCTGGACGTACACCGGATGCTCCCGAGCAAACCTCGCCATCGCCTCCTCGTCGGTCTCGTCGGCATTGACGACAACCGACGGCTTCTTCGTCGTCTTCTTCTTCGTCGTGATCTCCTTCATCTTGATGCCCTGCGGCACAAGCATCTCCGTTTCCACCCGACTCTCGATCTCTGGGAAGTTGAGGTGCACCCGAGGCCTCCCGGCACGCCACACCGCCACGTCGTAGGCACACGCGGCCTCGTGGGCGGAGGGGTACGTGCCGATCCACCAACGCCTCCCGGCATCGGAGAACTCCACTCCCCAGTTACCGGAGGGCTTCTGCCTCACGCCAAAGAAGCCGGACTTGCCCTTCGGCGTCTTCTTCGGCGCCATCGGAGAGCGGTGAGAGCGGTGGAGCGGCGGCGGCGTCCGGCCAGAGCAGTGGCGGACGGAGCAGGGCGGGGCAGAGCTGAGGGGCGACAGACGGAGCGGGGCGAGGCTGCGGAGCGGTGGCAGACGGAGCCGGGCGAGGCAGAGCTGCAGGGCGGTGGCGAACGGCGCCGGACGGGGCGGAGCTGAGGGACGGCGGACGGAGCGGGCGGACGAGGCGGCGACGCACGGGGCGGGTTGGAGCTACGGCGGGCGGGCCGGGGCCGGGCGGAGCTACGGTGGTGGACGAGGCGGCGAAGCACGGGACGGATCGGATCTGCGGCGGGAGGGTGGCGGGGTGGCGTGGAAACAGGGGCGGGCGGCGGGGCGGGGCCAGATCTGATGCTGGCGGTGTGTGGCGGGGCGGCGGCGGGGTGACGGCGGACGGCGGGAGGTCGCGAGCGGGCGGGCGGGAAAGGAAATGAAGCGGCGGTTGGGCATTCGCGGGCGGCGGCTGGTTTTGGACCAGATGCATCTCGTGATGTATATTTGCACCACGAGGTGTTGCATTTTACATCATGAGGAGGCCGTGGTCCAATTTTTTTTTACATATGGACCGTCTGTTGGAGCTGCATTTTTTGCCTCAGACGGTCCAAAAGTTAGTTACTTTTACATTTGGACCATCTATTGGAGATGCTCTTATAGCCATTGGATGTGATGCTATAAGATGCGTGTGTGCTGACGTGGGTTGTATCTGTTCTTGTTTTCAAAGTGAATGAGACCAAATTATATCTCATCTAGATGAATTCTATGTACTCCCATTTTTTTGCCCCGACTTACTTTGGACCGGATGATTTTTCACTCATTTATTTGTAATTTTCTTTTTTCCGCAACTTACATTGGAAGTTTGAGAATTCACCCTTTTCACTCAAACACAATACTTTCAATTGGTTTTTGTAATATACACACAAAGCAAATGACTATAATACCCCTTTGTGCTCCTTCAACCCAAAATGAGCGAAATGAAAAAGTTCCCCTAATGACCAAGTTGTGGACGATGAACCCTAGTAGCTTTTTCGGCTGAGCTGGCTAGGGATTTCTGGCCGGGCCTGCTGCCCTGTGGTGCCCTCGCTTTCCACTGGTGCTTTCCCACCACTGTGTGTTGCACTCAACCGACAACGCCACCTCGTAGTGTTGTTGCAACTATCTAATTACCTTTGATCCAGTTTGGATTGCAGTAAAGCCTTCTCCCCGGGATTCCTGCTATGCGATGGCTCTCCTCTCTCTCCCTCCCGCTCCTCTCTCCCCCCTCCCCTGTCCCTTCGCCGCCGTCCCTTGCTCCTCCGCTGGCGTCCCGGGCCCTGGTCTGTCCCCCTCCCCCAAGGCTGGTTCCTCTCCCTCGGTCCGCTCGCCGGTGCCGCGGGCTCTGTTCCCCCCGGCATCGTTTGGCTCTCGCTTTTGGACCCTCGACTACGATGAGGATTGCTCGTCGGACGAGGCAGCCTTGTGCTCGCCCTCGCCGGTCCTTCCTGTGCGGGCCTCCTCTCCCTCCATTGCGCCCCGCTCTCGCAAGTTTGCGCCTGGGGGCCGGAGCCGGCCGGTGCCGTCCCCGTCGTCTGGCGCTGGCTGGGTTCGGGTCTCTCGCCGTCGTCGCAAGTCTGGTAAGTTTTCCCTTGCCTCGCCCCGATCTGGTATCCTAGGTGCCGCTCCGGGTGTGGTTTGCCCTTCCTCCCCTCCCTCTGCCTCTGGTTCGTTGTCTCCGGCGGCGGCGGCGTCTGGATGCGTCGTGGAGACGGCGGCGCCTGTCCTAGATCTGGTCTCCCACCCACTGACTAGTGGGTCACGTGGTGGGCTGGCCGCTGGGCCTGTTGGGCCTCCTGGTCCTAATCTGGCTATCCAGCCCACTCGTCCTGTTTTGTTGTTAGTTGATGATTCACCCTTCCTCTTGTGGGCTCGGTGCGGCTCCCGCTTGCCTGTATCCTTCCCCCCTCCCCAGCCCAGGTGGCCCGCCAGGCCCAAGTGGGTTTGGCTCGGTTTGGCTATTTATGGGCCCCTCGCGGTTCCGCTCCCCCCTTGCTAGGGTTTCCGGCTTCCGCCGCTGACTTGCGTAGACACAGTGCCCCCATTTGCCGTCTAGTCAAATCCAATCCTCCCCCTCCCCTCCTCCTCTCCTTCGCGGCGACTCTCTCTATGGACAAGTCCAGGGGCTTGATGCGTCTCCAACGTATCTACTTTTCCAAACACTTTTGCCCTTGTTTTGGACTCTAACTTGCATGGTTTGAATGAAACTAACCAGACTGATGCTGTTTTCAGTAGAACTGCCATGATGTTATTTTATGTGTAGAAAGCAAAAGTTCTCGGAATGTCCTGAAAATCCTCGGAGGCAAGTTTCGTAAAAAATATCGGCGAAAGAATCAAGACCAGGGGGCCCACACCCTGTCCACCCCCTCGGCGCGCCCTCCTGTCTCGTGGGCCTCCTGAGGCTCCGCCGACCTCAACTCCAACTTCATATATTCCGTATCACGTAGAAAAAAATCAAAGAGGAAGTTTCATTGCATTTTACGATACGGAGCCGCCGCCAAGCCCTAATCTCTCTCGGGAGGGCTTATCTGGAGTCCGTTCGGGGCTCCGAAGAGGGGGATTCGTCGCTGTCGTCATCATCAACCATCCTCCATCACCAATTTCATGATGCTCACCGCCGTGCGTGAGTAATTCCATCGTAGGCTTGCTGGACGGTGATGGGTTGGATGAGATTTACCATGTAATCAAGTTAGTTTTGTTAGGGTTTGATCCCTAGTATCCACTATGTTCTGAGATTGATGTTGCTATGACTTTGCTATGCTTAATGCTTGTCACTAGGGCCCGAGTGCCATGATTTCAGCTCTGAACCTATTATGTTTTCATGAATATATGTGTGTTCTTGATCCTATCTTGCAAGTCTATAGTCACCTATTATGTGTTATGATCCGACAACCCCGAAGTGACAATAATCGGGATACTTCTCGGTGATGACCGTAGTTTGAGGAGTTCATGTATTCACTATGTGCTAATGCTTTGTTCCGGTTCTCTATTAAAAGGGGGCCTTAATATCCCTTAGTTTCCACTAGGACCCCGCTGCCACAGGAGGGTAGGACAAAAGATGTCATGCAAGTTCTTTTCCATAAGCACGTATGACTATATTCGGAATACATGCCTACATTACATTGATGAATTGGAGCTAGTTCTGTGTCACCCTATGTTATAGCTATTGCACGAGGAATCACATCCGACATAATTATCCATCACTGATCCAATGCCTACGAGCTTTTCACATATTGTGCTTCACTTATTTACTTTTCCGTTGCTACTGTTACAGTTACTAGAAAACTATTATCTTTACTTTTGCCACTGCTACCTTTACTATCATACTACTTTGCTACTAAATACTTTTCTGCAGATACTAAGTTATCTAGGTGTGGTTGAATTGACAACTCAACTGCTAATACTCATAATATTCTTTGGCTCCCCTTGTGTCGAATCAATAAATTTGGGTTGAATACTTTACCCTCGAAAGCTGTTGCGATCCCCTACACTTGGGGTTATCAAGACTAATTTCTGGCGCCGTTGCCAGGGAGCATAGCTCTATTCTTTGAGTCACTTGGGATTTATATCTGCTGATCATTATGAGGAACTTGAAAGACGAAAGAACTAAGATTTTGCCCTCAACTACGAGGGGAGGTAAGGAACTGCCATCTAGCTCTGCACTAGATTCTCCTTCTGTTATTAGTAAGCTTGCGACACCTAAACCTACTACTACTATGAATTCTGATATGTCCCATTGTTATTGATGATGCCACTTCTGCTATGCATGATACTTATGATGAAACTACTTCTGTGTGTGATACTACTGTGCCATTAGGTGAATTTCTTGATGAACAACTTGCTAGGGTTAGAGAGAATGAAATTATTGAAGATGCTATTATTGATGATAGTGATGATGAAAGTTCTCCCCCTGATTATGAATTACCTGTTGTTCCTAAGGGTTATGTTATGAATGAGGAAGCTGCTAAAGCTATCTTTGCTTGTAAAGATAGATATGATCTTAAAAAATTATTAGCTAAATGGAAGCAGCAATCTCTTAATGCTAGAATGAAACCTGACCCTTCTTTTGCTACTTCACCTATCTGTGTTACTGATAAGGATTATGAATTCTCTGTTGATCCTGAGATTATTACTTTGGTTGAATCTGATCCTTTTTATGGCCTTGAATCTGAAACTGTTGTGGCACATCTTACCAAGTTGAATGATATAGCCACCCTGTTTACTAATGATGATAAATCTCGCTATTACTATATCCTTAAGATATTTCCGTTCTCATTAAAGGGTGATGCTAAGACTTGGTTTAATTCTCTTGCTCCTGGTTGTGTGCGTAGTCCCCAGGATATGATTTATTACTTCTCTGCTAAATATTTCCCTGCTCATAAGAAACAAGCTGCCTTGCGGGAAATATATAATTTTGTGCAAATCGAAGAAGAGAGTCTCCCACAAGCTTGTGGGAGGCTTCCCCGATTACTTAATGCTTTGCCTGATCATCCTCTTAAGAAAAATGAAATACTTGGTATCTTTTATAATGGACTAACCGATGCTTCCAAGGACTACTTGGATAGTTGTGCTGGTTGTGTTTTCAGAGAAAGAACAGTCGACGAAGCTGAATTACTATTGAATAATATGTTGACTAATGAAAATAATTGGACTCTTCCTGAGCCAATTCCTGAGGCAATCCCTGAACCAATTGAGCCAACTCCTGAGCTTATTCCTAAACCCACCCCGAAGAAGAGAGGTGTTCTATTTCTCAGTCCTAAAGATATGCAAGAGGCAAAGAAATCAATGAAAGAAAAAGGTATAAAAGCTGAAGATGTTAAGAATTTACCACCTATTGAAGAAATACATGGTCTTAATATACCACCTGTCGAAGAACCACATTGTCCTGATAACCCGACACAGGTAGTAAAGGTAAATTCTCTCTATAGATATGATAAAGTTGAAATTCCCTCTACTAAATTTCATAGCCCATGTTTAGATGAATTTGATGACTTTATGGCTAGACAAGAAAGTTTTAATGCTTATGTTGGTAGAGAATTAAAAAATAATGCTTTCGAGATAGGACGTGTGAGTGATTATATGGCTAGAGTTAAAGGTGAACTTAAACTCGTTAGCAAATATGAGTCTATGGTTGCTACTCAAGCTGAGCAAGTTCTTAAAGATCAAAATGATTTGCTTGATGAATTAAATAATAAACCTGATTTTGCTGTTAGAGTGGCTACTAGAACTGGTAGAATGACTCAGGAACCTTCGTATCCTGAAGGCCAACCTAAGAGAATCGAGCAGGATTCTCAGAGAAATAATTTAGAGGCACCTAGTTCTTCCAAAAAGAAGAAAAAGAAAGACGATAGGACTTTGCATGCTTCTAGTGAACCTATTGTAGACACACCTGAGAATCCCAACTGTCGTGGAATTATCACGTCAGATGTCCTAGCGAAAGAACTTAGTCGTGGAGCCATCGCAACGAGATTAGCTTGAAGGGATTAAACCGAAACAAAGGACACGGGGAGTTTATACTGGTTCGGCCCCTTGCGGTGAAGGTAAAAGCCTACGATCCAGTTGTTGTGGGATTGATTGATCTCGATGAGCAGGGAGCGAATCCGCTTTACCTATCTCTCGAGCTGTTGTTTCTTGTCCCTGAACCGCCGCCGGGTCGTCCCTTTATATACATAGGTTGACGCCCGGCCGGTCTAATGAATCCCGAGGCCGGCTCATACAAGTGTCCGGCTTGGTTTCTTCCTTTCCCTAACTTACAATACAAGTTATACATCTATGGCGGTTTACTACTATGGGCCCTAATCCGCCATTGGGCTCTGGGCCTCTAAGCCTCCATAGTTAAAGCGCCATATCCTTCATCTTCATGGGCTCTTATACATGACTTCTTGTGAGTGTAATGCGGCCCCTCCTGGATGGTTTACACTCAGTAGTCATATCCCCAACATTAGGGCCCAGATTGGTTTGAACCTGTTCATGTCAATCTTCAACTTAGAGAAATTCTGATTTGAACATCTTCGTGTTGACCTTGTAAACTGCCATGACATCATCTTCTGAGATCACCGTAAACTGCTGTGACGTCATCTGCGTAAAAAACTCATAAAGATTTCCCTTTTATTAATTGATCTCCGAAGACCGAGGCGACAGCTATGCCCCTTCTCCGTTTCGGGCTCCTCGATTCCCGCGCTTGCCTTACTTATCCATTCGCCTTATAAATATGACCGGAAGGTCTTTTTCTTTTCCCCTTCCGTGCTTCTTCTTCCTCCTCGTGACTCCCGAACCCTACAGCTCCGCCGCCGCCCTCGACTTTCAAGCTCTGCACCGCCACTGGCCCTGCATCAACCTGATCGTACCAGAAAACTGCAGCACTTCTCCGCCGCTCCTGTGAAGCCGGTAAGCCTTCGTTCTTCAACCCTATATCTGCATTAGGGTTTCATACCTTCGAAGGTGTTCATCAGTGTTCATCGTTGTTCGTTTGCTTTCCCTTACTATCTCATCGAATCTAGACAAACTTGATATCTTCCCTTTGCGGCCGAAGCTATAGTTTTATTTTGCCTCGCCATAGTATCCCCTCTTTCATGAACAGATCCCATCTGAACCTTTGCTATGCTGCTGTTGCCATTTTAGATCTTTGATATTTTTCCTTTTCCTGAAGTGCGCTAGATCCATAATGATAATCTTAGCTTGTGAAACCTGTTTGCGTAGCACTTAGCAATTTTCAGATCTGTTTTCTTCCATACCACTATAGGCGGTTTAAGCTTTAGAAAATGATAATCCGCTAGGCACCATTGGCCCTCACGTAAACCTTCATCTTTACTTGAACATCAGTATCCGGTTTAACATGCACACATGCTCTAATTAAATCCCCCGGTTTGACACCGGTTTATGCATATCAATCTTGAACCGTGAACCGACATTTGAACTTCCTTTACAGATTGTCATCAAAAATGGCCAAACAGTTCTCCTCTTGCAATTGGGTTCCATCCCGGATTACAGAAGAGCAACTTACTGGGTATGTTGTGACTGGCGCTTTAGCAAAGAAAGAGATCATTCATTGGAGAGTCCCGGGTACTAAAAGTCCTCCTGAACCTCAAGATGGAGAAGTAGTTGTGTTTATGCGGCATCTGGACCGAGGGTTTAGCCCTCCCGGATCAAAAATTTTCCGTGATGTGCTTGCCAGCTTCCAACTCCATCCTCAAGATATTGGACCAAACTCTGTGTCCAACATTTGTAACTTCCAAGTGTTTTGTGAAGTTTACCTGCAAGAAGAACCAACTGTTGAATTGTTCAGAGACTTCTTTGATAACCCGCAAGTATACGGGATAGTTGTAGCCTCTTTCGATAAGTAAGAGTGTCGAACCCAACGAGGAGCTAAAGGTAGAACAAATACTCTCTCAAGTCCTATCAGCCACTGATACGACTGTACGCACGCTTGACGTTCGCTTTACCTAGAACAAGTATGAAACTAGAAGTACTTTGTAGGTGTGATATGATAGGTTTGCAAGATAATAAAGAATGTGTAAATAAAAAGTAGGGGCTTTTTAGATAAAGGTGCAATAAAGTAAATATAGCGAGTGTGGAAAAGTGGTGGTAGGAGTTGTGAAATTGCCCCTAAGAAATTGACTACTTTACTAGACCCGATAGCAAGTTTTATGTGGGAGGGGCATAAGCTGACATACTTTCTCTACTTGGATCATATGCACTTATGGTTGGAACTCTAGCAAGCGTCCGCAACTACTAAAGATCCATTAAGGTAAAACCCAACCATAGCATTAAAGTATCAAGTCCCCTTTATCCCATACGCAACAATCCCCTTACTCGGGTTTATGCTTCTGTCACTCAAGCAACCCACCATAAAAGAATCATGAATGTATTGCAACACCCTACAGCGGGAATCCCTCACGCTTGTGCGACATGGAGGGCACAATAGGACAGCAACATAACCACAAGCAAATTAAACCAATCATAGCAATTCATCAATCACTGATAGGACAACGAAAATCTACTCAGACATCATAGGATGGCAACACATCATTGGATCATAATATGAAGCATAAAACACCATGTTCAAGCAGAGGGTACAACGGGTTGCAGGAGAGTGGACCGCTTGATATAGATGGGGGAAGGTGATGGAGATGTTGGTGAAGATGATGGAGGTGTTGGTGAAGATCGCGGTGATGATGATGGCCCCGGCAGCGCTCCGGCGCCACCGGAAGCAAGGGGGAGAGAGGCCCCCTTCTTCTTCTTCTTCTTCTTCTTCCTTGACCTCCTCCCTAGATGGGAGAAGGGTTTCCCCTCTGTTCCTTGGCTCCCATGGCTTGGGAGGGGCGAGAGCCCCTCCGAGATTGGATCTATCTCTCTGTTTCTGCGTTCTGGAATTCTGCCCTGTCACCGTTTCTTTTATATCCGGAGATCCGTAACTCCGATTGGATTGAAACCTTCACCCAGATCTTTTTCCAAAAATTAGCTTTCTTGCGGCCAAAGAAGGGCATCAACCACCTTACGAGTGGCCTAGGAGGGTGGGGGCGTGCCCACCTGGAGTGGGCGTGGGCCCTATCTCATGGCCACCTCGGGCACCGTCTCGCGTTGATTTTACTTCCCAAAAATCACAAATATTCCAAAATAATTCTCCATCCGTTTTTATCCCGTTTGGACTCGTTTGATATGGGGTTTCTACGAAAGATAAAACATGCAATAGACAGGAACTGGCACGGGGCACTGAATCAATATGTTAGTCCCAAAAATAGTATAAAAAGTTGCCAAAAGTATATGAAAGTTGAAGAATATTGGCATGGAACAATCAAAATTATAGATACGACAGAGACGTATCAATATCCCCAAGCTTAATTCCTGCTCGTCCTCGAGTAGGTAAATGATAAAAAAGATAATTTTTGATGTGGAATGCTAGCTAGCATAATCTTGATCATATGTCTAATCATGGCATGAATATTAAGACACGAGTGATTCAAAGCAATAGTCTATCATTTGACATAAAAACAATAATACTTCGAGCGTACCAATAAAGCAATCATGTCTTTTCAAAACAACAAGGCCAAAGCAAGATTATCCCTACAAAATCATATAGTTTGGCCATGATTCATTTTCATCACACAAAATACTCCCATCATGCACAACCCCAATGAGAAGCTGAGCAATTGGTTCATACTTTTTAACGCGCTTCGGCTTTTTCAACCCTCGCGCAATACATGAGTGCAAGCCATGGATATAGCACTATAGGTGGAATAGAATATAATGATGGAGGTTATGTGGAGAAGACAAAAAGGGAGAAAGTCTCACATCGACGCGGCTAATCAACGGGCTATGGAGATGCCCATCAATTGATGTCAATGTGAGGAGTAGGGATTGCCATGCAACGGATGCACTAAGAGCTATAAATGTATGAAACCTCAACAAAAGAAACTAAGTGGGTGTGCATCCAACTTGCTTGCTCATGAAGACCTAGGGCATTTGAGGAAGCCCATCGTTGGAATATACAAGCCAAGTTATATAATGAAAATTCCCACTAGTATATGAAAGTGACAACATAGGAGACAATCTATATGAAGAACATGGTGCTACTTTGAAGCACAAGTGTGGAAAAAGGATAGTAACATTGCCCCTTTTCTTTTCCTTTTTAAAATTTTTTTCTTCTTTTTTCTTTTTTTCGGTGGGCTTCTTTGGCCCTCTTTTTTATTTAGGCTTATTTGGCCTTTCCCTTTTTTTTCTTTTTCATTTTTTTCATGGGGCAATGCTCTATAATGATGATCATCACACTTTTATTTACTTACAACTCAACATTACAACTCGATACCAGAACAAAGATATGACTTTATATGAATGCTTCCGGCGGTGTGCCGGGATGTGCAATGATCTAGCATAGCAATGACATCAAAAAACGGACAAGCCATGAAAACATCATGCTAGCTATCTTACGATCATGCAAAGCAATATGACAATGAATGCTCAAGTCATGTATATGATGATGATGGAAGTTGCATGGCAATATATCTCGGAATGGCTATGAAAATGCCATAACAGGTAGGTATGGTGGCTGTTTTGAGGAAGATATAATGAGGCTTATGTGTGATAGAGCGTATCACATCACGGGGTTTGGATGCACCGGCTAAGTTTGCACCAACTCTCGAGGTGAGAAAGGGCAATGCACGGTACCGAAGAGGCTAGCAATGATGGAAAAGTAAAAGCGCGTATAATCCATGGACTCAACATTAGTCATAAAGAACTCACATACTTATTGCAAAATTTTATTAGCATTTGAAACAAAGTACTACGCGCATGCTCCTAGGGGGGAGGTTGGTAGGAGTTAACCATCGTGCACCCCCGACCTTCACGCAAAGATAAACAATCAAAATACAATGCGCGCCAATTTGGTTACATAGTTAATAGACCATATGTGCATGCTTCGGGAATCACAAACCTTAACACCAATATCCTTACTAAACACAACCATCTACTAGTACCTCCCACATATTATCCTCTCAGTATCGCAAAACTATTGCAAGGAATCAAACATATCATATTCAGTGATCCACAAATATTATGTAGGATTTTATGACTAACCATGTGAATGACCAATTCCTGTCATCTCTCTAAATCGATGTAAGTGAAGCAAGAGAGTTTAATTCTTTCTACAAAAGATATGCCCACACTCTAACAAATATAAGTGAAGCAAAAGAGCATTCTACAAATGGTGGTTTTCTAAGTAAAGAGAAACAGGCAATCCAAACTTCAAATGATATAAGTGAAGCACATGAAGCATTCTATAAAGGCATACTCAAAAGATTTAAGTGAAGTGCAATGAGCATTCTATAAATCAACCAAGGAATATATCATACCAGCATGGTGCATAAAAGAAAAGTGAAAACTAAATGCAAAAGACACTCGAAGACTTGCACATATCGCACGAATGAAACGAATACGAAAACATATCGATACTTGTTGAAGAAAGAGGGGATGCCTTCCAGGGTATCCCCAAGCTTAGACGCTTGAGTCTCCTTGAATATTTACTTGGGGTGCCTCGGGCATCCCCAAGCTTGAGTTCTTGCCTCTCTTCCTTTTCCTCATATTGAGACCTCCTCGATTAGACACTTCATCCACACAAAACTTCAACAGAAAACTCGGTAAGATCCGTTAGTATAATAAAGCAAATCACTACTCTAAGTACTGTTGCAAACCAATTCATCTTTTGTTTTTGCATTGTGTTTACTGTAATATAACTTTTTCATGGATTAAATCCACTGATGTAAATTGATAGTTTCATCAAAACAAGCAAACTATGCATCAAAAACAGAATCTGTCAAAAACAGAACCGTCTGTAGCAATCTGAAGATCCACCATACTTCTGGTACCCCACAAATTCTACCAAAATTAGGAAAAATAAAAAAGTTGTCTAGAAAGGCAGTGCAAAAAGAATCGGAACCAATTGACGTTCCAGATAAAAAATGTAAAATCGCGCACTACAACCAAAGTTTCTGTCCTGCACCGTACAAACCAACAAGCATTGTAAACATCCTAAAAGCAAACCTTGGCACATTATTTTTATAATACAATGGAATTGTACAAGGGGATAATTATTTTTGATGAAAAGTTTCTGTAATCAAGATTTGCAAAGTTTCCGTGAGCATGAACAAAGTTCAAGGCTAGCTCCCACTTCAACAATGCTTGTCTTTCTCACTTTCACTTTCCTTTTTGAAAAGTTTTCGGTTCCCCTCTTTATTTTTTTGTTGTTTTTAGACTATATAAAAGAACTCAACATAAATAAATGAATCTCTAAAACTTCCGGGTTGTCTCCCTGGCAGTGCTTTCTTTAAAGCCATTAAGCTACCATTTAGTGCTCAAGTAATGAATCTACCCGGATCCCAAGGTATATCAAAGCCAATTTTAATTAACAATGATTTGTAATTTAGTAGTGAGCACAAAGTAAGATATATCATGTAATGACGAAGTCTAACCCTCTTCCTATGCATCGACATGTGATAAAAGAACAATTCATGCACACCAAGTAAAGGCCAATGCATAGTATAAGCAGTTTCTTGCAATTTTATCGTATTGGAAACATAGAGAGGTGGAGATATAGTTCCTCTCTCATAATAATTGCAAGTAGGAGCAGCAAGCACATGCATATTACATTCATCAAAAGTATCATGTGCAATGGTAAAATGCAACCCATCAATATAATCCTTACTAAGCGCAAAACTTCTCCGATACAGTGTAGTCGGGAGAATTCAAAAAGATAATAGGACTATCATGCATGGGTGCAATAGCAACAATTTCATGTTTAACATAAGGAACTATAGCAAGTTCATCTCCATAAGCATAATTCATATTGGCATCTTGGCCACAAGCATAGCAAGCATCATCAAAAAGGGATATTTCAAGTGAATCAACGGGATCATAGCAATCATCATAACAATCATCATAGTAATCATCATAGCAATCATCCTTCAGTAAGCACGAAGGGGAATTAAACAATGTATGAGTTCAAGAGTTACTCTCATTAGAAGGTGGGCACGGGTGATCAATCCGCACTTCCTCCTTTTGTTCTTTGCTCTCCTCATCATCTTTTTCATCCAATGAGCTCATAGTTTCATCAATTTCTTCTTCCATAGCTTCCTACAAAACATTAGTCTCTTCTTGGACAGCGGAGAATTTCTCAATATATAGTTTAACATAGGCATTAGAAGCATAATTATAATAACAATATTCAAGTATGGCAAAATTTTCAGATTTGTAGAGAGTAGCATCATACTTTTCAATCAAAGAAGCAATTTCATAAGCACCCTTAAAAGCAACAAATTCTTCAATTTGTTGAACATCATAGTAATTATAAGCACCCTTAGCATACAAAGATACGATTCCATTATAAATAAACTCACATTGGTAGGGAAGGTGTTTCTTAGGGTTTTCAGAACAACAAGTAACATCATATATTTCACATAAATTCCAAGCATAGCATTGCAAACGATGAATTTGATCCAGTAAAAGTTTCCCTTTTTCAGATATACGGTGTCGCACATAACAAGCATGCTCATCTAAAGATTTGCCCTCAACTAAGCTAGTGGGGGTTTCAGCACGAGCACAAAGGGATCGAAGATGATCCAAGTAAAAAGCTTCAGTAGTGTGATAGATTTTGAGTGGTTCTTCAACCATTGGTGTAGTAGGTACAACTAAACTTTTTGGTATTTTGCGTTTCCTACCCATAACTAAAGATAGAAAAAAACTAAGAACAATAAATAAAAATTACTTAGTGATAAAGCAAACAAGCACATACGAGAATATTCATCCCACGCTTTGACTCCCCGGCAACGGCGCCAGAAAAAGGTCTTGATAACCCGCAAGTATACGAGATAGTTGTAGCCTCTTTCGATAAGTAAGAGTGTCGAACCCAATGAGGATCTAAAGGTAGAATAAATACTCTCTCAAGTCCTATCGGCCACTGATACGACTCTATGCACGCTTGGCGTTCGCTTTACCTAGAACAAGTATGAAACTAGAAGTACTTTGTAGGTGTGATAGGATAGGTTTGCAAGATAATAAAGAACGCGTAAATAAAAAGTAGGGGATGTTTAGATAAAGATGCAATAAAGTAAATATAGCGACTGTGGAAAAGTGGTGGTAGGAGTTGTGAAATTGCCCCTAAGCAATTGACTACTTTACTAGACTGATAGCAAGTTTTATGTGGGAGAGGCATAAGCTAACATACTTTATCTACTTGGATCATATGCACTAATGGTTGGAACTCTAGCAAACGTCCGCAACTACTAAAGATTCATTAAGGTAAAACCCAACCATAGCATTAAAGTATCAAGTCCCCTTTATCCCATACGCAATAATCCCCTTACTCGGGTTTATGCTTCTGTCACTCAAGCAACCCACCATAAAAGAATCATGAACGTATTGCAACACCCTACAGCGGGAATCCCTCACGCTTGCGCGACACGAAGGGCACAATAGGACAGCAACATAACCACAAGAAAATTAAACCAATCATAGCAATTCATCAATCACCGATAGGACAATGAAAATCTACTGAGACATCATAGGATGGCAACACATCATTGGATAATAATATGAAGCATAAAATACCATGTTCAAGTAGAGGGTACAGCGGGTTGCGGGAGAGTGGACCGCTGGATATAGATGGGGGAAGGTGATGGAGATGTTGGTGAAGATGATGAAGGTGTTGGTGAAGATCGCGGTGATGATGATGGCCCCCGGCAGCGCTCCGGCGCCACCGGAACCAAGGGGGAGAGAGGCCCTCTTCTTCTTCTTTTTCCTTGACCTCCTTCCTAGATGGCAGAAGGGTTTACCCTATGGTCCTTGGCTCCCATGGCTTGGGAGGGGCAAGAGCCCCTCCAAGATTGGATCTATCTCTCTGTTTCTGCGTTCTGGAATTCTGCCCTGGCACCGTTTCTTTTATATCCAGAGATCCGTAAATCCGATTGGATTGAAACCTTCGCCCAAATCTTTTTCCAAAAAATAGCTTTCTTGCGGCCAAAGAAGGGCATCAAATGCCTTACGAGTGGCCCAGGAGGGTGGGGGCGCGCCCACCTGGAGTGGGTGTGGGCCCCTATCTCGTGGCCACCTCGGGCACCGTCTCGCGTTGATTGTACTTCCCAAAAATCACAAATATTCCAAAATAATTCTCTATCCGTTTTTATCCCGTTTGGACTCTATTTGATATGCGGTTTCTGCGAAACATAAAACATGCAACAGACAGGAACTGGCACGGGGCACTGAATCAATATGTTAGTCCCAAAAATAGTATAAAAAGTTGCCAAAAGTATATGAAAGTTGAAGAATATTGGCATGGAACAATAAAAAATTATAGATACGACGGAGACATATCATTCTTTCACTTGAACCGCTGTACTGAGTTCACCGACGACCCCAATACAGAGCTTGGCGGAGTATCGATTCAAAAAAGAAAAGAAGTCAATTTTCCTCATGCCAAACATCAGAGCCACCCCAAGGAGTGGAACCAGACGTGGTTCTACTGCTGGAACACTGCTCCTGATGATGAAAATCCTCTGTCGGGTTATCGTGCTTACCGGCTCAGCAATGAACATCCACTGCCTCAATGGCTTAGTGCCAGAGAACGATCAGCATATGCACCACAACTGTCTAAGCTCCGGGCTCTTATGGCAAATGGTTTAACCGGTATTGACCTTGTCCATTGCTGGGTTTCATGGAGTATCTTGCCCTTAAGCCGTCGCACCGGATTAATGTGTGAATATTCTGGGGATACCAAGGATCCTCAACGGCACACTGATATACAACTGACTGATGATGAGATCACTGAGTCTGTCAAAAAGATGTTAGATGAACCGATATCTGAGTGCAGCAAGACTGGGTTGCGTCCCTTTTATGCCTCCAACAAACCGCCAGCTATAAGAATTTATCTTTTTGCTTTAATTCGTCCCCCTTTTAACATTTTTTATAGCCTTCTGTTTATCCTTGCAGGACAAAGATCCATTCTGGAAGAGAAAAACTCAAGACAAATCGACAAAACCACAAGACAAACCGGTGAGAGCACCTCGTAACAAGACCAAGGTCACAAAGAGGCCAGCAAAGAAGAAAACCGCCGAGTCCTTTGATCCACCGAAGATGTTGATGACTCGGAACCATAGGTAGAACTTGACTCCCTTGGTTCATTTTTCATGCATCTTATTGACAATGATCATTATCAGGATGATGCGGAAGCCAGTCGTGCTGACCACGTAGAGGTAATCTCCCTTTCCTCCGATTGAGATCATGTGCCAATACAAAAACTTTCCCGCGTAGTCCGGAAAGTAAAAGGTTCACACCCTCTTGCTCATTTGGATCCACACTTTTCTTTGAAGACTTCAACATTAAGCTCGTTGCACAACCCGGCATAGTGGCCAACAAGTTACTTCCTCTGGTTTACCAGATACCCCAGTTCGAAAACACGGTCCAGAGGTCCCTTGTACTTCTAATACATCTTATCCCTTGGCGGGTTACTTCAGATACCCTCTTAATCCGTCTGATTCGAATTATCAGGGAACTTCCAATTTATCCTCTGGCGATTCATCAACCACACAAATGCCTCCACTCAGAACCGTTCTTGGGTAAGCATAATAGACTTACTTTTATATGTTGCTCCGGTTTTACTGTACTAATATCTGTACTTTATTCTTTTTAGTGCCAAATCCAGACTTAGCAAGAAAGCTAAGCTGACTATTCCAACTGATGATAATCAGACCCGTGAACCGGAGAGAACCTCTGAACCTCATGATCCGAATGTCGATACTGTCCAAGAAGATCCAGTACCTCCGGTTCAAGATACTTTTGCTGAACCAGACGAGAGAAATGTCATGAACCAGCCTACTGATCCGCCAAGCCCAGCCAAGGATGAAGATGATCTGCCAAGCCCAGCCAGGAATACTGACAATCCGCCAAGCCCAGCCAAAGGTGGTGATGTTGATGTTGTCATTATTGGTACTGGTCATACTGTTCCTGGCAACCCGGTCGCCTTATCCAAGCATAGTGCCAAGGAAGAATTTGCTGCTATGGGTAAAGGCAAGTGGAAAACAGATTTATCCAGCTGTGTTAACCTCAATGCTCAGGAACTCCATTCTGGATTTCTAAACTGCGTGTACACAAGTCATGACTATGAAGCCGGTTTAGTCAACTTGATGAAGGAGCGCTATGAGGTAACTTATGTTTGAACATTTTATAGAGTTCTTCCCTTTTGCTTTATATCAACTCCAGTGTAGCTCCCAAGGGCCGGTTTATCTCTTCAAGATGAACCGGGACTTTGATAAGAAAAATTTCCACTGTATAACTTCCAAGGGCCGGTTTATCTTTCCAAGATGAACCGGGACTTCCTGTTGTAAAGCTTAACTTTGTTGAATTCCTCCACACCCGGTTGATCTGATCAATTAGGCATTATCCCCCAAGTGCCAAGATGAATACTTGTATTGGGACTTCAAATAATAGTTATGAAGAAGCAATCCGCATTAGCCCCCAAGTGCCAAGTGCATAACTTGTTATGTGCTAGGGACTTTGAAAAAATATTACCAATTTTACTTGTTCTGTGTGTTGTAGGCTGATTTAACCAGCAAAAATTCTCAAATCGCCGATCTCCAAGAAAACATCAAGTCCCAGCAAGCCGAAACATCCAAGGCGAAGGATGAACTGAAAGGCGCTTTAACAGCCATGGAGCACTTGAAGGATGGCTTTAAAAACGAGCGGGCAGGATGGGAAACTGAAAAAGCCGCTTTGCTGAAACGGGCAGAAGATGCTGAAGTGGCACTTAAACCGGTAGCAGAAGAGCCGAGTGGCTTAAAGCGGCAAATCAACGCGATGACTTCTGCTGTATTTGGTAAGTACTCTTCTTCAACTTTTAGTAAACATTTTTGACACTGCCGGTTTAACAGCAATTTCTTAAACCGTTGTAGGTAGTCGTGTTGCATATCTAGGCTCGGATATGCGCAAGAAGTTGAAAGCAGCCTATACCTTGATAGAACAACTGTATACCGGCTCCCAACGAGTCATCTCCGCAGCCTCATACAACAAACTGCCGCCAAATTTAATCAAGGATACGTTGGCCAAGTTATCGATGACTCCTGCTCAGCTAGAATAGATGAAGAGATCTGCTGCAAGGGCTGGCGCTTTATCTACACTGACTCGGGACAAGGCTTGGATAGCTGATATTGACCCAGTAGACATTGGAGATGGCTATCCTAGCCAACAAGAATACGGGTTAGAATTTGACAATGAGGCCCTCAAAGCCTTGACAAAAGAGATGCGCCTGCTTGCCAGCAAATTGGCGGACGAAGTTGACTTGTCTGTCTACCGGTCCAACTATGATGCAGACAACAAGCGGATTGAGGCATCTGTAAATGAAGTGCAGAATCTTATCCCGCCAATCCGTAAGCACACTTATGCCCCTGACGTTGAACCGTCCAATGTTATAAGCAACGAAGCTGTCTTCCAAGCTTTAACCGAGATTGACTGGGCCACCATGGATTTCCAGCCACTGGGTGGGGAGGAGGAGGTTGAACCGACGCGAGATGAGCCATCAACTTCACGTCAACCTAGCGACGAATCATAATCCGACAGCCGGCTTTATTTCCGCAGATTGCGTTCTGGGCAAAAAACAATTATTCTTTTGGGCATCAAAGCGCCTTGTAATAGGCTAGTTGAAATACTTTGATCTTCTGCCATCGTGCACTGCTACATGACACTGTGTAGTCCGTCATGATTGTTGCTATGCTTGCTCATGTGCCTTAGTGCTTTCATAAAATCCTGCTTTCTGAATTTGAGAAACTTAAATGTGCCCTGGCGGTTTACCGCCGGACGGGTTATAATACCCAATACAGAACCAGAGTTTTTATAACTAAGGCTGTAAAGTAATAAAATATGAAATATATCATACTTGTGATATTGAATCACATTGTTGGCTTACCAACTTGCGTACTAAGGGTGATAACCCAAATCTTGAGTGTTGATAACTCCCACCATGTTGTGCTGGTGCATAATAAGCCATGCCGGGTTATGATAAACATCGGATGATCATCCTGGCGACTTATAGTCAATGCCAGACCGGGCTAAGAAATGCTGGTTCATAATTGATTATGTGCTAACAACTGATAGTTGAAAGCTATGCCGGGTTAAGAAACACCGGGTTGATGTAATGACTTATAGTCAGGCCGGGTCAAGAGATGCCGGTTTAACTCAAAACCTTATCAAAGGAGAGAAAACTTTGCAAAAACAAAATCAAATAAAAATTTGTAGTCGAGGCTTTTCAAGGGCTGCCAGGCCCAAATTCGAGGCTTTTCATGGGCTTCCAGGCCACTGAGTTAAACCATTTGACAAAGCCTTTTAAGACGGGCCTCCAATTAACCAATCGTCGTTTTAACTTCGACAAGTTCAGGGTCTGTATAAGATTGACTTGTCAAACGTTCGGCGGGTCATACCAGGATTACCTGGACATGAGTGGCTTACTTGATGAAGGCAGGTTAACCCGGGGTTTTAGGTGAATACACCAGGCTTCCAAGCCGTGGCTTGATAGCCTATTACAAGGGTCCTTTCAAACTCTTTGTTGCTTTGCACAAAGAGCCCCCAAGTAATTTTGTGAGCTGTGCTCAATGGGTGCCTATGTTTGAGCTGTGCTTAGCAACAAAACTCTCTTTTTCCCCTTGGGTGTGAAGCTCCCAAGCTTTGTTGTGGCATGATAGCCGGTTTAATGGACAAATAGGACGTCACTTTATAAGCAGAAGCCCCCTTGTAACCAAGAAATATTGGAAGAACGGCAGAGGCCCTGCTTGTAGCAAGGATGCTGGTTTATTATATTGATCATAATATATAAATTGTCAAAATATGTACATAATGGGATCCTATGGCTCAGGTGTAGTAAGGCCCAAGATGAGCTATATTCCACGGCCGACGAGTCTCCTCCTCCAATTTGCGTGAGTCTTTGTGCTCTCGAACGTCGATGAGGTAGTATGATCTGTTGTGCAGATTCTTGATGACCACAAAGGGCCCTTCCCAAGGTGGGGATAACTTGTGCATATCGGTCTGATCCTGGATGAGCCAGAGCACTAAGTCGCCTTCTTGAAAGGTTCTTGTTTTAACCCGGCGGCTGTGATAATGCCGCAGGTCTTGCTGATAAACCACCAAACGAGCCAACGCCATGTCCTGTTTTTCATCTAACAGGTCTAGTGCTTCTTGACGTGCTTGCTCATTGTCCGCTTCAACATAATTGGCAACTCGGGGCGAGTCATGACGAATATCACTTGGGAGTACCGCCTCTGCCCCATAAACCATGAAGAAAGGTGCATAACCCGTAGATCAATTTGGGGTGGTGTTTATGCTCCACAACACAGATGGCAATTCCTCCACCCAACAACCCAGCGTTCGCTTCAAAGGAACCATAATCCGGGGCTTGATACCCTTCAAGATTTCCTGATTAGCTCTCTCAGCTTGACCATTAGACTGGGGGTGAGCCACGGACGACACATCAAGCCAGATGTGCTCTCGTTAACAGAAGTCCTCCATCTCGCCTTTGGAGAGGTTCGTGCCATTATCTATGATGATGCTGTGTGGAAAACCAAAATGGAAGATCACCTTCTTGATGAATTGAACCGCCGTGGCTGCGTCACACTTGCTTACTGGCTCCGCTTCAACCCATTTAGTAAACTTGTCAACCGCCACCAACAGGTGGGTCTTCTTATCTTTGGAGCGCTTAAAAGGCCCTACCATATCAAGCCCCCAAGTAGCAAATGGCCAAGTGATTGGAATCATCCTTAGATCCTGAGCCGGAACATGAGCTCGTCGTGAGAACTTCTGATAACCGTTGCACCGCCTCACCAAGTACTCATCATCAGCATGAGCCGCCAGCCAATATAAGCCATGACGAAAAGCTTTAGCAACCAAGGATTTTGAACCGGCGTGGTGACCACAGTCTCCTTCGTGGATCTCACGTAGAATCTCACGGCCTTCTTCAGGAGAAACACAATGCTAGAACACACCTGAGACACTACCGTGGTGTAACTCGCCATTGTGAATAACCATTGACTTAGATCGCTGGATTATCTGCCTGGCCAAAACTGCATCTTCTGGCAACTCGCCCCAGTTCATATACGCCAAATATGGAACCGTCCAATCCGGAATAATATGTAAAGCGGCCACCAATTGTGCCTCCAGATCAGGAATAGCCAGGTCCTCCTCTGTAGGCAACTTAACTGACGGGTTATGCAAGACATCCAGAAAGGTATTGGGTGGCACCAGTTTACGTTGAGATCCCAGCCGGCTTAAAGCATCAGCTGCTTCATTTTTGCGCCGATCAATGTGCTCAACCTGATAACCCTTGAAATGACCAGCAACAATATCCACCTCTCGTCGGTAAGCCGCCATGAGTGGATCCTTGGAATCCCAAGTACCTGAAACTTGCTGAGCCACCAGATCGGAGTCCCCAAAGCATCGTACCCGGCTTAAGTTCATTTCCTTAGCCACTCGAAGACCATGGAGTAAGGCCTCGTACTCAGCTGAATTGTTAGTACAAGGAAACATTAAGCGGAGAACATAACAAATTTTATCACCTCGAGGGGGGGTAAGGACAACTCCAGCCCCCGAGCCCTCCAATTGCCTGGACCCATCAAATTGAATAGTCCAGTATGTGCTATCCGGTTTGTCTTCCGGTGCCTGCAACTCTGTCCAGTCATTGATGAAATCCACAAGAGCCTGGGACTTGATAGCTGTTCGAGGCATATATTTCAAACCGTGTGGTCCAAGCTCAATAGCCCACTTAGCAACCCGGCTAGTTGCCTCCCTGTTCTGGATTATATCCCCCAAAGGAGCGGAACTGACCACTGTGATGGGATGGCCCTGAAAGTACTGTTTAAGCTTCCGACTTGCCATGAAAACCCCATACACCAGCTTATGCCAATGTGGATATCTTTGCTTCGACTCAATGAGCACTTCGCTGATATAATAAACCGGCCTTTGAACTGGATATTCCTTCCCAGCCTCCTTGCGCTCCTCCACAATAGCTAGGATGACAGCTCGGGCATTGGCATCCACGTATAACAACAGCGGCTCCTTATCGACCGGAGCAGCAAGAACCGGCGGTTCAGCCAACTGCTTCTTTAAGTCCTCAAACGCTGCATTAGTAGCATCACTCCAGACAAAAATGTCTGTCTTCTTCAACATTTGATACAGAGGGATCGCCTTCTCTCCCAACCTGCTGATAAACCAGCTCAAAGCCGCAATACGACCCGCCAGATGTTGAACATCATTGATACACGCCGGTTTAGCCAGAGAAATAATAGCCTTGATCTTTTCCGGATTAGCCTCAATGCCCCTGTTAGATACCAGAAAACCTAAGAGCTTGCCTGCCGGAACACCGAAAACGCACTTGTCTGGATTGAGCATCATCTTATAAACCCGAAGATTGTCAAAGGTCTCCTTGAGGTCATCTATCAATGTCTCCTTTTTCCTGGATTTCACCACAATATTGTCCACATAAGCATGAACATTGCGCCCAATCTGAGTATGAAGACAATTTTGCACACATCGCTGATAAGTCGCCTGGGCACTCTTGAGCCCAAAGGGCATAGATACATAGCAGAAGGCTCCAAAGGGAGTGATGAAGGCTGTCTTCTCCTAGTCCTTAACTACCATCTTGATCTGATGATAACCAGAATAAGCATCCAAGAAACTCAAACGCTCACAACCCACCGTAGCATCAATGATCTGATCAATACGAGGGAGAGAAAAAGGATCAGTCGGACAAGCCTTGTTCAAGTCTGTGTAATCCACACACATGCGCCAAGTGCCATTCTTCTTAAGCACTAGTACTGGATTAGCCAGCCACTCCGGATGAAAAACCTCAATTATAAACCCAGCTGCCAAGAGCCGGGCTACCTCCTCACCAATAGCCTTGCGCCTTTCTTCATTGAAGCGGCGGAGAAACTGCTTGACCGGTTTAAACTTAGGATCAATATTGATATTGTGCTCAGCGAGTTCCCTCGGTACACTAGGCATGTCAGAAGGTTTCCATGCAAAGATGTCCCGGTTCTCACGGATGAACTCGATGAGCGTGCCTTCCTATTTCGGATCCAGAGTATTGCTGATACTAAACTATTTGGATGAATCGCCAGGAACAAAATCTACCAACTTAGTCTCATCAGCCAATTTAAACTTCAGGGTCGGGTCATGCTCTATGGTGGGCTTTTTCAGAGGAGTCATATCTGTCGGATCAACATTGTCCTTGTAGAACTTCAACTCTTCTATTGCGCAAACTGACTCAGCATAGGCCGCATCACCCTCTTCACAGTCCAAAGATATCTTACGACTCCCATGCACCGTGATGGTCCCCTTATGACCCGACATTTTGAGCTGTAAAAAATATAATAGGGCCTTGCCATGAACTTTGCGTAAGCCGGCCGTCCAAACAGGGCGTGATATGGGCTCTGGATTTTCACCACTTCAAAGGTCAAAGTTTTTGACCTGGAATCATGCTCATCACCAAACACAACCTCCAAAGCTATCTTGCCAACCGGATATGCTGATTTACCTGGTACTACACTGTGAAAAGCAATGTTTGACGGTTTAAGATTCTTATCCGTCAATCCCATGCGACAGAAGGTTTCATAATATAGGATGTTTATGCTGCTCCCTCCATCCGTGAGTACCTTGGTGAACTTATAACCCCCCACCTGAGGTGCTACCACTAAAGCCAGATGACCCGGATTATCAAACCAGGGAAGATGATCTTCTCTGCTCCACACAATGGGCTGCTTGGATCAACACAATTAACGGGGTACTACCGGTTCAACAGTGTTAACTGCCCTCATGTGAAGCTTCTGGTCTCACTTGCACGAGCTAGTGGTAAAAACGTGATACTGCCCGCCGTTCAACTGCTTCGGGTGACTCTGAAAACCTGATTGCTGCTGATTCCCCTGATTATTCTGCTGGTTGTGACCACCTTGGTTTTTCTGGTTGCCCTGATTATTCTGAAATCCTGAATTTGAACCGCCGCCGCCGTAACCCGGCCCGTGAGATCCTGGACCTGAACCGCCAGACGGACCCTGATCGTACCGGAAGAGATCAGAGTTTTTGAACTCCTTCATAATGAAGCAATCCTTCCAGAGGTGCGTGGCCGGAACCTCCTTCGTCCCGTGCTTTGGGCAGGGCTGGTTTAACAGGCGCTCCAAATTCATGCCTCCACCATGCTGGGGCGGTTTACCCTTACGACGCTGCGCATTGCCCTGCACATTGGTGTTAGCCAAAAAATCCGAATTGTCTGCTTTACGCTTACCATTGTTCCCATATCCCGCCTGGTTATGCTGCTGTCCCTTTGCACCACCGTTCTTCTTTCCCTTCTCCGGCTTCTCTTCGTCAGAATCGGGATCCTTGGTATTATCAGAATCAGCATACTTAACCAAGGCTGCCATAAGTGTTCCCATGTCATTGTTGTGGCGTTTGAGCCGTCCCAATTTCATCTTCAGTGACTTAAACTGGCAATTGCCCTCCAATGTTAGGATTGCCGAATCAGCCCTGATACGGTCCGATGAATGCAGAATTTCCAAAACCCGACGCACCCAATGAGTTGTTGATTCGTTTTCCCCTTGGACACAAGCAGCCAAATCCACACTTGACATGGGTTGCTTGCATGTATCTTTGAAGTTTGCTATAAACCGGGCCTTCAACTCATCCCATGAACCAATGGAGTTAGCGGGCAGGCTCTTTAACCAAGTGCGAGCTGTTACTTCCAACATCATGGTGAAGTACTTTGCACACGCCGCTTCATCTACATCCAGCATCTCCATAGCCATCTCGTAGCTCTCAACCCATGACTCAGGGGGTAAATCGGCGGTGTAGTTAGGCACCTTACGCGGGCCCTTGAAATCCTTGGGTAACCGCACATTGCGTAGAGCCAGGGTGATACACGACACTCACCAGGAGCTGAAAGCAAGTCCTCGTTCTACTGACGCCGCTGGCTGAACCGGGGCGGGCTGATGATGACCCGCGTACCGTGCCGCTAACTCTGCCTCCCTTCGTGCTTTGCCATTATCCACCATGTCCTAAGCATTTGCACCACCACGCACCGGATTAGGCCCTCGAGGGGCGTCGCGGTTCCGCGCACTGCTTGACACAGCCGGTTCATCAATGTGCCTGCTGTAGCTCTTGCTCGGGCGAGGGGTTGAGTGAATCCTGTCTCGGCTATATGAATAAGCCTGTTTCTGCACCATGGCAGTCTGAAGAAGATCCCTGGCCCGCCGCGTCTCAACCACCGCTGGAGACTCACCCTCCATTGGAATAGCTTCCAAACAAGATGCCACAGCGATCATGTTGTCCAAAGGGGTGGAGAAGTGACCTGGCGGGGGTGTCATGTACTGCGGCGGATTATCTGTTTGTCGAGGCAGGCCCATCACCCGTGGTTGATCCGGCGCTCCGGTCCTAGGCACTACAATCTGGTTTACCGCTACCAGATTGCTAGTCCCCGCTCCTGGCGTATTGAAGAGATTCATCACATTGTAATCCGGCGGCAGGCAGGACTGATGCCTCCTCCTCAATACCTCATTCGAAGCATTCTGATCCAGTAGGAGTCGATAATTCTCGGCCTGAATCCTCTGTGACTGGGCATCTAAAGCGACCCGTTCCTTAGCCATCCTAGTTTCCTCAGCTGCCAAATCCTCCTTGGCCCGAGTTATCTGATCCCGCAGCTTTGTGATCTCCGCATTATGGTGATCTTGAGTCACCGGGGTAACTGTCGTAGTCAGCAACGTCGTCCAGGCATCCAATAAACCAGACAGAACTTGAGCTGGCCGGCACGCGGGGCCTCCTGCCCTGGCTACCGATTTGGAAATCATCGCCGCCACTGTTGAAGATTGAGGTGCGAGCTGTGTACCAACCATGAAGATTGCAACCCGGTTTGGCAGTTCAAAGGAGTCTGGAATACCGCTGCCATCGGAATAACCCCCAAACAGGCCATCCTGAACTTGATACAACGACTCAGTCTCTCCGGTAGATGATCCACCACCGGAGTAGATAGCCATCTCACCATCAGATACCAGTTTAGATTCGGTACCATGGATGAATCCTACGAACGCCCGCTTCATGGCAGGCTGAACCCGGGTAGGGTTTGCACGCTGAGCCGTCTCGACGAGGTCGGTGCAGATGTCCGGCTCAGGGCCCGGTTAGCCGATCTTGCTGATGAAGACGTGAATTCCTCCAAAGGGGACCCGGTACCTGTACTCAATTGAGCTGGCGTCGGGGCCCCACCCTGCGTCATCGATGTAGAGCTTGCTACGACGACTCTTGGTCATCCGGCCAACCGCGTATCCCTTGAGTCCCTCGAAGCTGCCCTTCAAGAACTCGAAACCATCGTGCGATAGCCCCACGATGGGCGCTAACTGTCGTGGAATTATCACGTCAGATGTCCTAGCAAAAGGACTTAGTCGTGGATCCATCGCAACGAGATTAGCTTGAAGGGGTTAAACCGGAACAAAGGACACGTGGAGTTTATACTGGTTCGGCCCCTTGTGGTGAAGGTAAAAGCCTACGATCCAGTTGTTGTGGGATTGATTGATCTCGATGAGCAGGGAGCAAATCCGCTTTACCTATCTCTCGAGCTGTTGTTTCTTGTCCCTGAACCGCCGCCGGGTCGTCCCTTTATATACATAGGTTGACGCCCGACCGGTCTATAGAATCCCGAGGCCGGCTCATACAAGTGTCCGGCTCGGTTTCTTCCTTTCCCTAACTTACAATACAAGTTATACATCTATGGCGTCTTACTACTATGGGTCCTAATCCGCCACTGGGCTTTGGGCCTCTAAGCCTCCATAGTTAAAGCGCCATATCCTTCATCTTCATGGGCTCTTATACAGGACTCCTTGTGAGTGTAATCCGGCCCTCCCCAACACCAATGATATTTCTATCTCTGATGCTAAAACACAATCAGGTGATGAACATGAACCTAGTGATAATGTTAATGATAATGTTCATGTTGATGCTCAACCTAGCAAAAATAATGAAGTAGAAACTGAACCTACTGTTGATCTTGATAACCCACAATCAAAGAATCAATGTTATAATAAGAGAGATTTTGTTGCTAGGAAGCACGGTAGAGAAAGAGAACCATGGGTTCAGAAACCCATGCCCTTTCCTCCTAAACCATCCAAGACAAAGGATGATGAGGATTTGGAGCGCTTTGCTGAAATGATTAGACCTATCTTCTTACGTATGCGCTTAACTGATATGCTTAAAGTAAACCCCTAATTTATGAAGGATATCATTACAAACAAAAGAAAGATACCGGAAGCTGAAATTTCCACCATGCTTGCTAATTACACTTTTAAGGGTGGAATACCAAAGAAACTTGGAGATCCGGGGGTACCAACTATACCATGTTCCATTAAAAGAAATTATGTTAGAACTGCTTCATGTGATCTTGGAGCCGGTGTTAGTGTTATGCCTCTCTCTTTATATCGTAGACTTGAATTGAATAAGTTGACACCTACTGAAATATCTTTGTAAATGGCTGATAAATTAACTGCTATACCTGTCGGTATTTGTGAGGATGTGCCTGTTGTGGTTGCAAATCTCACTATCTTAACGGACTTTGTTATTCTTGATATTCCCGAGGACGATAGTATGTCGATTATCCTTGGTAGACCCTTTTTGAATACTTCAAGGGCTGTTATTGATTGCAACAAAGGCAATGTCACTTTTCATGTTAATGGTAATGAGCATACAGTACACTTTCCGAGGAAACAATCTCAAGTTCATAGCATCAATTCTATTGGAAAGGTTCCAACTATTATTATTGGAGGTTTTGAATTTCCTCTCCCTACTGCCAAGAAAAAGTATGATATTCTTATTGTTGGGGCTGTTCATATCCCAGTTGAGGTAACTTAGTATTATTCGAAATTTCTCTGGTTCCGTGTTATTCGGAATGAGTTTGTTAACAAGACTTGATCAACCTTGTTAGTGGATTCATTTTGATGATCATGAGATGGATGAAACTAGAAGGCACAACCTTCTGTACCCTCTTTTTACTTTCTATTATTTAGAATAAATAAGCAAAAATAGTATTATCCGTCTATTTTCTGAATTATCCGTGCAATAAAAAATATCCCGAAAATAAAAGTGCTCCAAATGCGCTGAAAATTTAGTATGATCTTTTATGGAATATTTGAGGATTTTAGGCACTGAAATCACTACAGGAGGGGCAAGCTCCAGACCACGAGAGTGGAGGGCGCGCCCACACCCCCTGGGTGCGCCCCCCTGTCTCGTGGGCCCGTGGTGGCCCCCTACACTTATGCCAGCACCCACCCACTCCATCTTCTTCCCAAAAAAATCCCCATCCAGCTCAAGCACGAGTTCTAGCTCATTTTGCTGCGATTTTTGATCTCCTTGCTCAAAACTCCATTCACAAAACTGCTTTGGGAGATTGTTTCTTGGTATGTGACTCCTCCATTGGTCCAATTAGTTTTTGTTCTAGTGCTTTATTCATTGCAAATTTTTGCTTCATAGGTGACCCTGTTCTTGAGCTTGCATGTCAATATTATGAGGTTCCAAGTAATTCTAATGCATGATATAGGCTCTAGGCACTTGTAGGAGTAGTTGCTATCAATCTTGTTTAGTTTCATTCACTTTTATTTCGAAGTTACTAAAATTTCAGAAATTTTTCAGAAAAATAATTATGTCTAGGAGAATGTACCAAGGTGGTTCCTCAGTAAAGAAAGGACCCAGGATTGCTATATGTGAGCAAGACGTTGAACTACCGAGGGACGTAGAAGTACGAGCTTGTGAGTGGCCATCCGACGATTTTATGGTCGAAGCAGGCTTGAAGGAGGAATTTGACGCTTATGTGCGTAATGCTGATCTGGACGACTTCTTACAAGATAAGTGTCCTCAGTACTATCAATTGACTGATTCATTTGTGCGAAGGTTTAAATATAAATGTACACGTAATTCTCCTAGTGTCCTATTTGATATCTATGATACATCTTATACCATGGACTTGGAGGATTTTACAACTGCTTGCAAACTTCCACAGTGGGGCAATATTAATAATCCCCACAAATCTGAATTTAGAGATTTCCTTGCTAGTATTATTGTGGGAGAATCTAGGGATATTGCACAAGCTACCATAGGGAGCATTCATTTTCCTGCTATACATTATTTTGCTCTCTTCATTAGTAGATGCATTAACGGTAAAGATGAAGCATGTCATATGTGTGTGCCTGATCTTTGTGTCCTCAAGATTGCTGTGTTAGGTTATAAAGATTATAACTTGGGGGCAATAGTTGCACGTAGGTTGCATAGTAACGGTAGAGCTGGAGATTTATTTGGAGGAATTTATGCGACCCGTGTGGCAAATTATCTTGGTATAGCCCCACGATAGGGGGATATGATGTTGCCTCCTGCTTATTTAGATTATGACTATGGTCCAACATCATTTTCTTAAGAGGAATGAACAATTCCTCCAGTATCGACTAATCTTTGACAGACGTAGCGCTGTCCATGTTACTCTTCCTACTCCTTTCCTTTTTGATTACCAGGCAAAAGGAAGATATGTTGTTACCAGGGAGGAAGCAGCTGAACACGAGGGGAGAGCGGAGGTGTCTCACCAACATGCCGCAGCTTAGGAGGCATTTGCTGCTGCATCTCAGTACGACCCCAGTTACAACTACGGATATCAGCCAGGCTACCCTTGGCATTAGACCAACTTAGGCCAAAAGCCTAAGCTTGGGGGAGTACGTATTTCTCACCGACTTTACATTCATGTTCACACACTATTCTAGTCGTCGGTGCTTGTCAGTGTCAAAACCGGCGGATCTCGGGTAGGGGGTCCCGAACTGTGCGTCTAGGCGGATGGTAACAGGAGACAAGGGACATGATGTTTTTACCCAGGTTCGGGCCCTCTCGATGGAGGTAAAACCCTACTCCTGCTTGATTAATATTGATGATGTGTGTTACAAGAGTAGATCTACCACGAGATCAGAGAGGCTAAACCCTAGAAGCTAGCCTATGGTATGATTGTTGTTGTCCTATGGACTAAAACCCTCCGGTTTATATAGACACCAGAGAGGGTTAGGGTTACACAGAGTCGGTTACAATGGGAGGAGATCTACATATCCGTATCGCCAAGCTTGCCTTCCATGCCAAGGAAAGTCCCATCCGGACTCGGGACGAAGTCTTCAATCTTGTATCTTCATAGTCCGGGAGTCCGGCCAAAGGTCATAGTCCGGCCATCCGGACACCCCCTAATCCAGGACTCCCTCAGTAGCCCCTGAACCAGGCTTCAATGACGACGAGTCCGGCGCGCGAATTGTCTTCGGCATTGCAAGGCGGGTTCCTCCTCCGAATACTTCATAGAAGATGTTCAAACACAAGGATAGTGTCCGGCTCTGCAAAATAAGTTCCACATACCACCGTAGAGGGAATAATATTTACACAAATCTAATCTGCTGACGTATTCCGTAGTGTGACATCACGCCACGGCCAAGCCTTTATTTGAATCGTTTTACTGTCCCACCTCAGCGTGTTTAGCAAGGCGGTTTCCTTGGCACGTCTTGTCAAAGCAGAGATCATGTCCCCTTATTCCGGGATTCTCATCAATACGGGCTTGGGTAACCCAACCGTGCCATTGGTATGGCTTCTTAATTGAAAGTGAGTCCCAAACGGTCACAGGGAGGGCTCTTGGTATTCAACCTCTTTATAAAGAGACCAATGCTCGACTCCTTTCTTTCAATCCCATCAAATCCGCCTCTCGCCTCGACTTCCAACACCCAAAGCTCCAGATTCAGGCGCTTCGGACCTTCGATGATGTCTGGCTCCGACCTCCAAGGCCGGTGGATGCCTTCCTCCGTTACGAAAGAAGACGTGCGAAAGCTGAGAGATGCCAGGTACCTAACCGGCGAAATCTCGCATAGGCTGCCTGCTCAAGGGCAGGCTATTCCCACTCCCCAGCCCGGTGAGAGCGTGGTGTTCACATCTCACTTCCTTTGGGGGCTAGGCTTCCCGATCGATCCCTTCGTGAGGGGGTCATGTTTTATTACGGGCTGGAATTTCACTACTTAGCTCCGGAGTCCATCCTCCAAATCTCATCGTTCATTGTTGTGTGTGAGGCCTTACTCCATATTACTCCTCACTTCGGACTGTGGCTTAAGACCTTCAAGGTAGAACCGAAGATAATCGAGGGGCAGCATGCTGAGTGCGGAGGTGCTATGATAAGCAAGATTGCCGATGCTCCATGGCCCGAGGGCTATATTCAAGAGGAGTTCGGCTTATGGCAACAAGAGTGGTTTTACATCACAGCTCCCAGGGGCACCACATGGGTGGCGCCACCTGCTTTTCACTCGGGTCCCCCACCACGGCTAGCGTCATGGGTCAATAAAGGGCTTAACTGGGGGCCGTCCAAGGACGTGCCCTTGCTGCAGGGCCGCATTCGAGATCTCCTAGAAAGAGATATCAATTTGGCCGTGGTGGCGCAGGTTATGCTGATTCGTCGCATACTGCTTTGCAAACGTCGCCCCCTTCGTCTGTGGGAATTGAATCCGGAAGGACCGCGAGTCCTCCAACATTTTATGGGCACGACGCCCATGGAGATGTATAAATTGTTCTTCGGATCACAAGAAATGTGTCCGGACTCGTCCGAGGACGCAGGTCTGAGCTCCAATCGCCCAGACACTCAAGTAAGTAGCCCTGTACCCGGACACGCTACCCATATGTTTATCATAAAATTGCCCTTAAAAGAGCTATCCTTCAAACAGGAGTGGATAGCGAAAGCAAAGCTTATCAGGTGTCCGGCCCCCCTCCCCGAGACCATGCCGGATCCCGTGTTAACCAAGATGCTGGAGGTTGCACCTTCGAAAGAAGGCGAAGAGGGGAACCAAGAAGCTACCGCCTCCGCGAAGGAGGCTGCCAGGAAAGGAGGAATCGAGAATTCCCCTAACCAGGGAAAGAAAAGGACCGCCTCTGAAGACCCGGAGGTGATGGCCTCAAAGCGGGGGAGGAAATCTTCGTCAGAGGGTCCGGCGCCGGAGGGTGCCCCGGCCGCATTGCGCCCCCAAGGGGATCAGCTCTCCACCGAGCCGTAAGTAAAGAGAGGGGTTTTAAAATGAGTGACATCCCTGTTTTATTTCTGAGGAAGATAACCGAAATTTTACCTTGCAGTTCGGGTCTCAACCCTTCTCAGCAGAGCTCATCTTCAGGGGATCTTCATCCGGAGATGATGGAAAGCGGAATGCCTCCCCCAGCTGTACCTCTTGCGAGGCGGGCGACCCCGAGGTGTCGTCTCGGAGGGTTTCTCCGAATCCGGACCTCGAAAAAGGTCTTCGGACGAGTCCGGCACCGTCCGATGCACGGTCGGAGGAGCTGAAGGATCTGCTCGGGCGAGCGTCTATCTCAGAAGAACACCATGTGTTGATGAACACGGTGATTTGAAGGATTTCATCCACGGAAAGCGGATTGCACGAGGCCGCCAGGAGTTTACTGACAGGTTTTGAGGTACGCGAAATGATGTACCTTTTGACAAATCCGCATATATAAAATGCGCCCTGTATAGATAGTAGCCCCTAAGACTCTGTGCGTTGTCAAAAATGACGGCGCACAGAGGATCATAATCCCAGGTATAATATGTCGCCTTTCCTATATAGGTGGCCAGGTGTTCGGTGGCTAGCCGGACTGATGAATTTGCCAAGCTAAAGCAGAAACTTAACGTTGCCGATGCCGACATCGCGCTTGTCAATGAGCGGCTGGACGATGCACAAGGTATGTAATATCTCCGAAGACATCTGGTAAGAGAAGCTTTGATGCTCGTACCTTATAACATGTGTGCTGAATGCAGATGGTGCCGCTGCCATGGAGAACCTTCGGGCGGAACTTGCCCGAGCCAAGGAGCAAGCCAGGAAAAGCGATGCGGCTGCCTTAATGGTGACTGAAGAGTTAAAAGCCGAACAGGCTGCTCACTACCATAGCAAGAAGGAAATGGCCGAGATGGCTGTAAAATTGAAGAATGCCGCCGACCGTTGGAGGCTTCTTGAAAAAGAAGATAGGGTGGCACAGAAGGACCTAAAAAAGGTCACTGCCGAGGCCAAGGACACTCGCTCTGCCATGAGAGCTATGAAGGAGGAGCTATGTCAGGCCGGAGATATCACGGCTGGAAAGCCCTATATGCTGCGGATGAAGTTCGGGGATCCTAAGTATGCTCCGTTGGACCAGAAGTGGAGTGCGGCGAACACTTATCTGGATTTGGCGGCGAGTGTCGCGGACGCGACCGAACACTTCCGGGGTCTAAATGACCACAAATTGGAAGAATTTTTTTGGTCGCAGTTCCACAATCCAGAGCGCCCACTTTCGGTATCCTATCGTTTGGCCGCATGGGCGGAGCTGAACAGGTTATCCGGACTCGCCATGAAGCATGTCGTGAGTCATCTATGGCCGAAAGGGCCCGAGCTGAAGAGTTATTCTAGCTTGGTGCAACAGTTCCTTGGTGCCGTGCCGCATATTGATGCAATGAAGAGGTCAGCGTGCATAGAGGATGCACAGATGGCTCTTGCCCGTGTCAAGACATACTGGGCGGAGATGAAGGCCAGTGCTGTTGCATCCCAGGATTCGGACGAAAGCCGAGTACCTGCCGAGCACTATTTTGAGGAAGTTCTGTAGGGCGCTCGCTTAATAGAGACGCAGTGCTCGAAGGATGTTATGTTCGAATAACATGTACTATTGTAAAACAATGTTTTGACGAAATATAAAAGCTTTTTATACTTGTGCTTTCAAGAATTAGAATACCTCCTGTGCGGCCGTTTAATGTATATGTGTATATAACCTGAAAGATGGCAGTTGTTGGCTTCAGCCCCCACACATATAATTCGGGGGTGTTCGCAGAAGGCGCATTTTCACACTTGATCCAATGTCTTGGTCCTATAAAGGAGGTGATAGCGCAGCGAACTAGGCAACCAGACTATAATGCTTTATCACTTTCACTTAGCCATAGGAGTTTGACAGTGGGGCTACTGAATAGCCCCTAGGGGCACCGTGCTCGCCCGAATTCGGGGCACGTGTGTGCCTGATCGGGAAACGACCCTTCGTTAATGCGGAGGAATCCTAAAGATTCTGGCAAGTCATCGAGTGGTTGACCAGTCTCTCGCTATATCATGACAGTCAGTTTTCGGCTTTCTCTACTGAGGTGCTCGCCTGGCCGAACCGGGGCACAATCGCAGTAGTTCTCCTGGTGCCGCCTTAGCCGATAGAGCGGAACGTAAGGCAGCAAAACGCAGGAGCCGGGCAAACCCAACATTTGACCAAAGACATGATTCGGAGCTGATGCATATAAGGCCAAACTCGCGACGCCGAACACTCCCTAAGGTATTCAGTCTTTATGAAAATGGGCTGAACAAAAGCCCTTGGTGAGAAGCCCCTGGTGTCCAGGTACGCGCAAAATTCTGGCGTGGCCACATGCCAAGACGCCAGCCTCCTCTCGGTTATAGCAAAACCCGGGGGATGTTATCGACAAGAGACAATAAAAAAGGTTTACACAGGGTCTTAATCTGAATAGAATTCTTGAAACGGGTCCCTACTGCATGTCTGCGCTTGTGTATCCGTTGTGCCGTATCCTGGACGGGTGTAGCACGGTGTTCGTCTGTAAAAGAGAGGAACTTAGTTGAAAACAATCGTGCGAGAAATCTATGTTAAAACAAACAAAGTATAATACAAAAAATGGGTAGAATTGAGCTTTATTGTCTCTTGGTGTAAACGCGCGAAGCCCCTTGTACAGGGGTATGCGGCTATTAAGCCTTTGTGTGTGTACGCCAGACTCGTCGAGCCATGTCCGGGGTCTTGAACGACCTGTTTAGGTGCTCTAACTAGTAAAGCTGGTTTAGTGTGCGGCTGTCAAGGCAGCCGCACCATCGTCCGCGCTCGAGGAACGCTCGATATTTCCCTTTAATGAGATGATGCCTCGTGGACCGGGCATTTCGCATGTAAGGGATGCATAATGCGGTATTGCGTTAAAGTGGACGAAAGCTTCGCGTCCCAGTAGTGCTTGATAGCTACTTATGAATGGGGCGATGTGGAAGGTTAGCTTTTCACTTCGGAAGTTGTCGGGGGAGCCGAACATAACTTCTAACAAGAGGGAACCCATACAATGGGTATCTGGGCCTGGCGTGACCCCTTGAAAGGAAGTGTTGCCATGGCGAATTATTGCTGGGTTTATCCCCATTTTGCGGATTGTGTCCTGATATAGTAGGTTTAGATCACTGCCGCCGTCCATTAGAACTTGTGTAAAGTGGAGTCCGTCGATTATTGGATCTAAGACCAAAGCAGTCCAGCCTGCGTTCCGAATACCTCTAGAGTAATCCTGATGATCGAAGGTGATTGGTTGTAACAACCAGTGGCGGGACTCCTCTGGGATAGGCCGTATGGCGCGTATCTCCATAGGCGCCACTCTATTTTTCCCTTTTGTCACATGAAGTGAATTTACTGTTTTGACTTCTTGCGGGAACTTGTTTTGTTCTCCGGTGCTCTGCTTGTGCGGTTCGTCGTCATCCTCGCTTGGTATGTCGAGCCCCTTGTGTTCGGCATTGAGTTTGCCGGATTGCTTGAAGACCCAACAATCTCTGTGGGTGTGGTTTGCAGGCCTCCCGGGAGTACTGTGGATTTGGCATATTTTGTCCAAGATTTTGTTGAGGTTAGATAGCTCGTCCCTATTATCTTTGGGGGGTGGCTTTTTCTGATTATGCCGAGAGCTTTTGAATCCGGTGTTGACTGCCATGCTCTTCAGGCTGTTATCCTTGATCCGGCGCTGTTCCTTGCTACGGCGCGGTTTCCTGTTTCCATCTCTGACTTCGGATGTACTGGTGCTGTTTCTTGCCAACCAGCTATCCTCTCCTGCGCAAAAGCGGGTCATGAGGCTTGTCAATGTGGTCATTGTTCTTGGCTTTTCTTGGATGAGGTGTCTGGCGAGCCATTCGTCTCGAACGCTATGTTTGAAAGCTACTAGGGCTTCGGCGTCCAGACAGTCGACTATCTGATTCTTTTTAGTAAGAAATCTGTTCCAGAGTTTCCGGGATGACTCTCCGGGTTGTTGAGTTATATGACTTAGATCGTCTGCATCCGGAGGTCGGACATAGGTCCCTTGAAAATTTGCCCGAAAAGCATCCTCGAGCTCTTCCCAACTTCCTATGGTGTTTTCGGGAAGGCTTTTAAGCCAATGCCGGGCTGGCGCTTTGAGCTTGAGGGGTAAGTATTTTATAGCGTGGAGGTCATCTCCTCTAGCCATATGTATGTGGAGGATATAATCCTCAATCCAGACTCCAGGGACTGTTGTTCCGTCGTATGCCTTTATGTTTACGGGCTTGAATCCCATTGGAAATTCATGGTCCAACACCTCATCGGTGAAACATAGGGTATGTGCGGCGCCCCTGTATTTGGGTGTGCCGTGATGTTCGGATATTTGTTGCGTTGCATTGCTTACTAGAGCTTGCTTTCTTGGCCCGTAGAAAGATCTGGTTGGGCCGTCTTTTTGATGCGAATCCTTGTGCGGATCGCGTGCCAGATTGAGCACGACGCTCTTTGCCGCTCTATGTCGGTCATGGGGTCGTCTATCCGACCTGGTGGCTTCCTTGTTTTTTGACTGTGGGGGCTCTAAGGCTTCCTCATCAAATTCCGGCAGTAATTTTCGCTTCGGATAGCTCTTTGTGTGGTGACTGTCGCCGTACTTGTGTGCGGTGTTGAGTACTTTGCCCCATCTGACTCTGAGTGCATCTTCCACTGTTTTGAGGTTCCGCTTCTGCTTTTTCAGGCTACGCGCAGTGGCGATGAGCCTTTGGTGGAGGTTCTTCTGCTCTAGCAACTTGTCCAGCGTGAGGTCGTCCGGACTATTATTTTCGCCGGGGACGGGTTGTTCGGTTTGTTTATCCAAGTTGCCCTGTTCGGACGGTTGCTCGACGGCATGTTCGTCGTCCGCCGGTTCGCCCTGCTCTATGGCTGGGTCTCTGTCGAGGTGGGGTTTGGCGCGGCGCTTACGCTGCCGCTTTGATTGCTTTTCGAGGGAACGATCCCTCATTGTGCCCTTTTGATCCTCGTCGTCGTTTCTTTTAGGTGTGTCGACCATGCATACATCATGGGATGAGATGGTTGTCCAGTGCCCTATAGGCGCTGGTTCTTGTTCGTCTCCTTCATCGGCGTCCATACCGTCGATGTCTTCTGAGTCGAAGCCAAGCATGTCGGTTAAATCATCGATAGTGGCTACGAAGTGGGTGGTGGGTGGGTTTCGAATTTCTTCGTCGTCCGCATCCCAACCTTGCTGACCATAGTCCGGCCGGGGCTCTCCTGACAAAGAGAGAGACTTTAGTGAATTCAGGATGTCGCCAAAGGGCGAGTGCTGAAAGGTGTCCGCGGCGGTGAACTCCATGATCGGAGCCCAATTGGGTCCGATCGGAAGGGGTGCGGAAGGTTCAGAGTCCGGAAAGGAGTCCGGCACCTTGGAGTCATGAGCTTCGCAAAGGACAAGACTGGTGTTCGGCTCGATTGCCGTAGAGATTGCAGCCCCCGAGGCGGCGTCCAGCCACCCGTCCTCGATCGGCGCAGTTGGCTCCGAGCTAAGCGTCGGAGCGGACACCTGAGCGGCCCTCTGGGCACTGTCCGGCGGCAGAGCTAGATCATGCCCATCGTGACAGTGCGGAACGCTCGGCTGTGGCTCGAATCCGTCGAAGATCAAGTCTCAGCGGATGTCAGCCGTGTAGTTCAAACTTCCAAATCTGACCTGATGGCCAGGGGCGTAGCTTTCAATCTGCTCCAGATAACCAAGTGAATTGGCCCGCAGTGCAAAGCCGCCGAATACGAAGATCTGTCCGGGGAGAAAAGTCTCACCCTGGACCGCGTCGTCGTTGATGATCGAAGACACCATCGGGCCTAAAGGTGACGACACAGAGGAACTCTCAATGAAAGCACCAATGTCGGTGTCAAAACCGGCGGATCTCGGGTAGGGGGTCCCGAACTGTGCGTCTAGGAGGATGGTAACAGGAGACAAGGGACACGATGGTTTTACCCAGGTTCGGGCCCTCTCAATGGAGGTAAAACCCTACTCCTGCTTGATTAATATTGATGATATGGGTAGTACAAGAGTAGATCTACCACGAGATCAGAGAGGCTAAACCCTAGAAGCTAGCCTATGGTATGATTGTTGTTGTCCTATGGACTAAAACCCTCTGGTTTATATAGACATCGGAGAGGGTTAGGGTTACACAGAGTCGGTTACAATGGGAGGAGATCTACATATCCGTATCACCAAGCTTGCCTTCCACGCCAAGGAAAGTCCCATTCGGACACGGGATGAAGTCTTCAATCGTGTATCTTCATAGTCCGGGAGTCCGGCCAAAGGTCATAGTCCAGCCATCTGGACACCCCTAATCCAGGACTCCCTCAGTGCTCATACTCTTTCATTGTACTATCCATGCTAGTTTAATTTTCTTTTTCTAGTTTTCTTCTTGTGTGTTTGATAAACCTTAAGAAAAACCAAAAATAATAGTTAGTTTAATTTCCATGCTTGTAGTAGAATTAAAATGAAAACCCAAAAAGATTTCTCCTTCTTCTTCTTACTTGTTGGGAGATTTCCCGTGTAAATAGTTTTATTTTCTTTTCTTTCCTTTGGGGGTCGAGAGTAGAAGACCATATTGAAAATGTTTAGTGGCTCTCATATGCATGATTGTTTATTTAACTTAGAGCCCATATTACTTTGTCTTATCTCTTGAGTTGAATGCTTGCAGATTCCAGCTTAGTCCAATGCACGTGCACTATTATTATTATACACATCGTTCGGTCGTGCAAGTGAAAGGCAATAATGAAGATGTATGATGAACTGATTGAGATGCGAGAAGCTGGTACGAACTCGACCTCTCTTGTTTTTGTAAATATGGTGATTTCATCGTTCCTGGTTCAACTTATTATGAAGTAAACATATTTGCAATGACATTTAGAGATTATAGTTGCTTGTGCCATGCCTGATTAGCTATGAGTTATAATGGTTTACCTTGCGTGCCAACATGCTATTAGAATGATTATGATGTGGTATGATGGGATGGTATCCTCCTTTGAATAAATTGAGTGACTCGACTTGGCACATGTTCACGCATGTAGTTGAAACAAATCAACATAGCCTTCACGATATTATGTTCATGGTGGATTATATCCTACTCATGTTTGTATTCGGTGTGAATTAATTTTAATGCATGTTCATGACTGTTGTCGCTCTCTCAGTTGGTCGCTTCCCAGTATTTTGCTAGACTTCACCTGTACTAAGCGGGAATACTGCTTGTGCATCCAAACTCCTTAAACCCCAAAGTTATTCCATATGAGTCCACCATACCTTCCTGCCGTTCCAAGTAAATTTGTATGTGCCAAACTCCAAACCTTCAAATGAAATTCTGTTTTGTATGCTCGAGCAGCTCATGTTTCAACTAGGGCTGCCTATATCTTCCATGCTAGGTGGGTTATTCTCAAGAGGAGTGGACTCCGCTCCTCATTTACGAGAAAGGGCCGGTAACCGGGATGCCCAGTCCCATGATCCAAAAAGATCAAAGCAAATAAATATAATTAAACAAAACTCCCCCAGGGCTGTTGTTAGTTGGAGGCACTCGTTGTTTCGAGCAAGCCATGGATTGATGCTTGTCGGTGGCGGGGGAGTATAAACCTTTACCATTCTGTTTGGGAACTGCCTATAATGCATGTAGTATGGAAGATACAACCATCTCATAGTTGTTTCGTTGACAGTGAAAGTATGCCGCTCAAAATGTTATTCAATCTCTATTTTAAAATCAAGCTCTGGCACCTCTACAAATCCCTGCTTCCCTTTGCGAAGGTCCTATCTATTTACTTTTATGTTGAGTCATCACCTTCTTATTAAAAAGCACCTGCTAGAGAGCACACTGTCATTTGCATTCATTACTATTGGTTTATATTGGGTATGACTTGACTGGATCTCTTTTACCATGAATTACAATGTTTAGTCAGTCCTTGATCTTTAAAGGTGCTCTGCATTTATGTTTTGCGGTCTCAGAAAGGGCTAGCGAGATACCATTTTGTTATATCACGTTATGATTGTTTTGAGAAAGTGTTGTCCTCCGAGTTTTATTATTATGGCTCGCTAGCTGATTATGTCATTGATATGAGTGATTGTGAGACCTAAGTGTTATTGTGAGTATGGTTAGTTCATAATATTTGCTGAAACCTGAATGCTGGCTTTGCATGTTTACAACAACAAAAGCAAATAGAGTTTGTAAAAGTTTTTCTTTATCACTTTCAGTTTATCAACTGAATTGCTTGAGGACAAGCAAAGGTTTAAGCTTGGGGGAGTTGATACGTCTCCAACGTATCTACTTTTCCAAACACTTTTCCCTTGTTTTGGACTCTAACTTGCATGATTTGAATGAAACTAACCCGGACTGATGCTGTTTTTAGAACTGCCATGATGTTGTTTTATGTGTAGAAAGCAAAAGTTCTCGAAATGTCCTGAAGGGCGCGCCCCCTGTCTCGTGGGCCCCCTGAGGCTCTGCCGACCTCAACTCCAACTCCATATATTCCGTCTCGCGGAGAAAAAAATCAGAGAGGAAGTTTCATCGCGTTTTACGATACGGAGCCGCTGCCAAGCCCTAATCTCTCTTGGGAGGGCTGATCTGGAGTCCGTTCGGGGCTCCGGAGAGGGGGATTCATCGCCGTCGTCATCATCAACCATCCTCCATCACCAATTTCATGATGCTCACCGCCGTGCGAGAGTAATTCCATCGTAGGCTTGCTGGACGGTGATGGGTTGGATGAGATTTACCATGTAATCAAGTTAGTTTTGTTAGGGTTTGATCCCTAGTATCCACTATGTTCTGAGATTGATGTTGCTATGACTTTGCTATGCTTAATGCTTGTCACTAGGGCCCGAGTGCCATGATTTCAGATCTGAACCTATTATGTTTTCATGAATATATGTGTGTTCTCGATCCTATCTTGCAAGTCTATAGTCACCTATTATGTGTTATGATCCGACAACCCCGAAGTGACAATAATCGGGATAATTCTCGATGATGATCGTAGTTTGAGGAGTTCATGTATTCACTATGTGCTAATGCTTTGTTCCGGTTCTCTATTAACAGGAGGCCTTAATATCCCTTAGTTTCCACTAGGACCCCGCTGCCACGGGAGGGTAGGACAAAAGATGTCATGCAAGTTCTTTTCCATAAGCACGTATGACTATATTCAGAATACATGCCTACATTACATTGATGAATTGGAGCTAGTTCTGTGTCACCCTATGTTATAGCTATTACATGAGGAATCGCATCCGACATAATTATCCATCACTGATCCAATGCCTACGAGCTTTCCACATATTGTGCTTCGCTTATTTACTTTTCCGTTGCTAGTGTTACAATTACTACAAAACTATTGTCTTTACTTTTGCCACTGCTACCTTTACTATCATACTACTTTGCTACTAAATACTTTGCTGCAGATACTAAGTTATCCAGGTATGGTTGAATTGACAACTCAACTGCTAATACTCAATAATATTCTTTGGCTCCCCTTGTGTCGAATCAATAAATTTGGGTTGAATACTTTACCCTCGAAAGCTGTTGCGATCCTCTACACTTGTGGGTTATCAGGGCTCGTCTTGTGATGCTGTCTCGGGTAGCAAGCATCGGCATGAGGACTCATCGGGCTCGGGTGTGGATCTGGAGATCAAGGCCTCATTGCGTTCCAAGTTGGAGGCGGAGTAGGCGGCTCGCGAGGAGGTGGCTCACGACCATGTTGCGTGGGCTGCTGGTCCGGAGTGGCTCCAGCGTGCGGAGCGGGAGCGCGTCCCTCTCGGATCTGGCCCCCAAGGCTCTGGATCTGGGCCATCTCTCCTTCCGGCGCTGGATCCCTGGGAGGCGGCAGCAGCTGGTGGGGGCCATTCGTCCTCGTCGGGCTCCGTGCCTGCCTAGGGTGCGGGTCGTGGGGCTCCTGCTCCGGTGTGGTAGGTCCCTCACCCTCCTTCGCGGTCCTTCATGGGCCCGGTCTGGCGTCCTGTTGGCCCTCACCCCGGTGCGTCTTCATCGGGGGTGGGGGATGGCATCCTTTCTCCTCCCCCCTTCCGATGCATCGCCCTAACCCTGCCACCCCAAGTAATCCCTCGGCTCTTACCATTTTTGCCTGTCATCATCCCGGGCATTTCCAATCTAGATGCACCAACCCCCCATTCTGCCTGATTTGCCATTCAGATGGGCACCTCACTGTCAACTGTCAAAATCGTTAGAAGCCGCCTTCCTTCCTCCAATTTGGCTTGGGCCTCCCTGGATGTTCCTTTTTCATCTTGGATTGTGATCTACCTGTTCTGGTGGCGGCCCCCTCCCTTTACAATGCCGCCATTGTCACGGTGCAAGAGCAAAAGATCTCTTCCCAAACTCTGCTTGAAGGGCTCCGTATCTGGGATGTCGAGGGATGGGACTGGCAAGTGAATCAATTGTCTGACTTTGAGTTTTCTATCGTATTCCCCTCCAAGGACTGCCTCTGTATGATTGCGTCGTGCACCAGCTTCACCCTCCCCCTCAATCAGCTGGTGGTGTCTGTGAAGCCTGCCTCCTGTGGTGGTAAAACTCTTGGCCCTCTCTCTCAGGTTTGGGTTTTGGTGGATGATCTGCCAGTGGGGCTTCGTTCTTCTTCCTTTTTGATGGCCTTCGGCGCTCTGATTGGTAAACCAGTGGAAGTGGACGCGGAGTCGTTGGATAAGGTTGGTCCTACTCGTATCAAGATTTGGTGTGTTGACCCACTTTGTGTCCATGGATTGATTGATGTGTTCCCCTCGCCCAATGGTGTCGGACTGCGTGTTCGGGTGGAAGGGACTAAAGCCTTCCACCCCCCCGCCCCTCCCTCATCCAACCTCTCGGACAAGCATGATAAGAATGGGATGGCTCTATGGGTGGGCAGAACCCTAGTGGGTGTTCTGATCTGCGCTTCACTCACTCCGAATGGGACGGGCTGGCAGAATCTGAGCGGGAATTGTTCAAATCTCAAGCTCCTGTTGATAAGGCTCCTTGCGAGGCAGAGGCCGCCCCTCTTTCTGTCCCATTGATGCCCGCTGATGATGATTTGTTGCGCAAGAAGCTGTCTGCCACGATCACTCCCATCTCGGGGGCCTGCTCCAACCTCCCGGGCCGTCCTCTCTCTCCCACGCGCTCAGGTATGGAGGATCTGCCGCTCTCCCCTGGTCGTGCTGATGATGATTCACAGTCCAAGAGGAAGAAGAAATCTTCGGTGCGGAAATACTCTGTGAAGAGCAGGGCTTCTTCGGGTTGTAAGCAGTCGATGAGGGGAGTTTGCCATCGCCTCGACAAGGATCTTGGCTCGATGTCGCGTTCGGGTCCTGTTCCGGCCTCTCCCATGGCCCGCTCTCCCTCAATCCGGTCGCCTACCTCAACGGCTCGCAAGGGCAGGTGGATGCGCTACATGGGAGAATTGGTGGTGGCGCGGGCGGAGCGGTGGCTAAGGATCTCCCTCCTTCAGGTAATAATCATGGTCCGATCCCGCCCCTTCCCTGATTCGACTTGTTCTACCTCCTCTTTCTAACGATCACCTGTTAAATATCATGTCTGATGTGGGCGTTACTGTCGATACCGAGCTAGGCTCTCCTTCCTTCCTCCTTTCTTCTATTCGGGCCAATGAGGTGGCCCAGACTGCCCTTGCTAAGGCCAAAGAGGTCGTTACCTCTACGGCTGCAGATTCGGTGGTTGCTGGGGCTCAGGGGAATGGCGTGGTGGTTGGTAGTGGCCAACCTCAGCCAAGCATTTCCAGGAGGGGTATTTCCAAAAGATCAAAACCGATAAACACTTCAGAGGGATCCAGCCGTCCTTTACATCCTGGAAGAACAGATTCAAGCATGATTTTGCTCTATTGGTCCATAGGGCCAAGCAGGAGTATGCTCCTTATATCCTGTCACTAGTAGGTGCCTTGTAATTAGGGGGATATCACCTTCTGTAACTCTTCTTCTCACCCCCCTTTTCGTGTAGTAGTGACTTGTGTAGTAGGGTTGTAGGCTGACTGGACTGGACTGTTGGGACTGTACTAACCCTTTAACACTTTAATATAAAGTCAGTGGGGATTTCCCCCACTGTCATCGGTTCTCAAAAAAGATCAAAACCCTGCGTTGCCCCTAGCAGGTCGAGTCTCCGCATCAAAAATATTTCCTATAAATGAAAGCCTTATTTTGGAACATCAGGGGTTTTGGTGCTAGGGGGCACCAAGACCAGATTAGTGATTTAGTGTGTGGGGATAATATTGACATTGTTGGGCTAGTCGAAACCTTAAAAGAATCCTTCTCTCCCAATGAACTTTCTGCGATCGCGGGCATGGACAGATTTGATTGGCACGTGCTTCCTGCTTCAGGCCATTCGGGAGGGATCTTGATTGGCTCCAAAAGGGATGTCTTTGATTTCGTGGCTTTTGATCATGGTGTTTTTTGGCAAGCACGGTAGTTTGTCACAAAGCTCTTAACACTCTGTGGGAATTTATTGTGGTATATGGCCCTGTTGATCATTCTATGTCCTCCTTGTTCCTGGATGAGCTCTCTTCTAAGATCGAGGCATGTAATATCCTGATAGTTATCGGTGGTGACTTTAACCTTCTTCGCTCCCCCTCGGACAAGAGCAATGGCAATTTTTCCTGGTCTCTGGCTAATGCCTTCAACGACTTTATTAGCTCATGTGCTATCCGCGAGCTTTCTAGGGTTGGGCCCCGCTTTACTTGGTCAAATCATCAGGACATCCTGATTAGATCTGTGCTAGATCGAGTGTTCATCTGTTCCAAATGGGACTCTCTTTTTGCTCGGGCTTCCCTTCTTGCTAAAAGTTTCATGGGCTCCGACCATACCCCTCTTCTTCTTGATGCTGGGATGCATCAAGACAGACCGCCCTCTAGATTCCAATTTGATGCTTCTTGGCTGCTCATCGAAGGGTTTACTGACATGTTGGCTACTAAGATACTTAACCTCTTGGCCCCAAAACCTCGGTCCTTTGGTCCTATGCATGACTGGCATTCCTATTCATATGAACTATGCAAATTCCTTAGAGGTTGGTCCTGAAACCATGCTGCAGAGGAACGTAGGTCGAAGAATGCTCTTGAATCCCAGATCTTGGACCTAGACCGCACGACCGATACCTTGGGTCTCTACAATGATGGGTGGGCTTTGTGCTATAATCTCGAGGCCGCTTTGATGCAGTTGCATCATCAGGCTGAAGTTTATTGGCACCAACATGGCATGTTAAATTGGACGTTAAAAGGGGACTCCCCTACTGCGTATTTCTTCGCCATCACCAATGGTTGGAGAAGGCAATGCTTTATAAACAGCCTGATTGTTAATGGTGCTCGGTCTTCGGACCAATCCGTGATCCTCTCTCATGTGGTGGACTTTTTCTCGTCGCTACTAGGGGCCAAACCCCCTTCTGGCTTTTCTATCTCTCCCTCCTTGTGGGACAATAATATGAAAATTTCGGCCGAAGAAAACGAAGCCTTGATGGTGCCCCTATATGAGGAAATTTGGGATGTGGTTAACTCTGCCAACCCTAACGCTGCTTCTGGGCTTGATGGATTCTCGATCCTGTTCTTCAGAAAATTCTGGCCGCAGTTGCGACAATTGGTTTGTCATGTTATTCAAGGTTTTTGTCTAGGTACCATTGACATATCTCGCCTCAATTATGCGGTGATCACCTTGATTCCTAAAGTTAAAGGTGCTGAGCTGATTTCCTAGTTCAGGCCTATTGCGCTGATCAATAATTTCGCCAAGTTTCCAGCTAAGGGTTTTGCAACACACCTCTCCCTGTTGCTCATCGAGTTATCAGCCCGTTCCAATCTACTTTCATCAAAGGGTGTTTCATTTTAGATGGTATTCTTTGTCTCCATGAGATCGTTCATGACCTGAGATCTCGTAAATCTAAAGCTATCATCCTCAAATTGGACTTTGAGAAAGCCTACGATTCGGTTAGTTGGCCTTTCCTGAGAAAGGTTCTCTTAGTGAAAGGCTTTGATGGGGCGTATGTTCATCGTAATATGCAGCTGGTCTCGGGGGGGCCATACTGCAGTCTCTGTTAATGGTCAAGTTAGTAACTTCTTTGTCAATGGCAGGGGACTGCGACAGGGCGACCCTGCGTCCCCTGTTTTGTTCAACTTCGTTGCCGATGCCTTCTCTCGCATCTTGTCTAGGGCTGCCCACCATGGTCATATCTTGCCGGTGGTCTCTCATCTAATCCCGGAGGGTGTTACTCACGTGCAATACGCTGATGACATCATTATTATGGTTGAATTAAACGATGATTGCATTGCCCACCTCAAGTTTATCCTCCTGTGTATTGAGGTTGTTTCGGGTCTGAAAATTAACTTTTCTAAGAGTGAGGTCCTTGTTACCGGTGTTGATGATTCGGAGGCTTTGAGAGTGGATCGGCTCCTCAACTGTAACCTGGTCTCCTTTCCCTTTAAATACCTGGGTCTTCCCATTTTGCCAGATCTGCTCCATTCAAAAGACTTTGCTCCGACTGTTTCTAAGGTGGGAACCAGGGTCCTTCCCTGGCGTGGTAGATATAATACCAACGTTGGGAAAGTGGCTCTAGTCAATGCTTGTCTATCTTCCCTTCCTATATTTCTAATGGGCTTTTATCTTCTCTCGGCTGGTATTCATGCAGGTTTTGACAAACACAGGGGTGCTTCTTATTGGAATGCTGCTGACAACAGACGGAAGTATAGGTTGGTTAAATGGAAACTCATGTGTAGGCCTAAAAACCTTGGGGGGTTGGGCATCATCAACATGTCTGTCATGAATAAATGCCTTATGATCAAATGGTGGTGGAAGATCATGTCTAGTGGGGCCAGCTCCTTATGGTACTCTATTCTTAAAGCTAAGTATTTTCCCCACTCTAGCCCGATGTTTGCTGGGGCCCGGCGTGGATCTCAATTCTGGAAGGACCTTATTAAAGTTCGGCCTCTGTTCCTCGAACATGTTAAGTTCATTGTAGGAGATGGCTCCTCGGTTTGTTTTTGGCTTGATTGGTGGTGCGGTGACGCTCCCCTCTCCATGAGATTCCCTGTTCTTTTTTCTTACTGCCCTAACCTGAATATCTCCATCGCGGAGGTGTCAGATAATAATTGGGATATGGCTTTCCACTGCTCCCTTTCTCCTGAAGAGTTGGAAGATTGGCAAATTCTCTCTGCCTTATTCCCCACGCTCTCGGAGGTTCCAAATTCGGTGGTTTGGCCTCACTCCACCTCGGGCCGCTTTTCGGTTAAATCCTTGTACTCTAGACTTATTGGTGGTGCCCCTTCTAATAGATTTTCTAGCATTTGGCATTATCGCGTGCCTCTGAAAATCAAAATCTTTCTCTAGCAGGCCTTCAGAGGTCGTCTCCTCGCGGCTGACCAAATGCGTAAGAGGAATGGGCCGGGCTCGGAGTTTTGTGCTCCCTGTGGTGCCTTGGAGGACATGAACCATATTTTTTTTTCCGTTGTGTGCTTGCTAAACTGGTATGGAGCTGTGTCAGATCCTGGCTCCAGGTTACTTGGAATCCCTCCTCCTTTATTGAGCTGAGAAGCCTTGCCAATTCGTTGGCTGGTGTCACAAAGAGGGTCTTTTGGGTTGGTCTGGGTGGTATATGCTGGTCGCTGTGGACCATTAGGAACAAATTTACGATCGAACATGTCTTTCCTACTAAAGCTGCTGACTATTTATTTAAATCATGTATCTTCTTGCAATAGTGGAGATTATTGACTAAGGTGGACGACCGGGAAGCTGATCTGCTCATATCTAAAATTTGGGCCTCGACGTCGTCTCTTATTGGGCAGGATCCTGATGTGTGATCTCGCATTTTGGTGGCTCTTCGACTTAGTTGCTGGCTTTATCTTTCCTTACTTTTCCGGCCTGCGTGCCGTGTCTAGCAGGGTGCCATGTATCCGTCTTACTTTCGTGCTCATCATTGCTTGCCCGTGTTTGGGTGAACTGGTGGTGGCTTCGTCCCCGTTGTTGCTGTGTTGGCTCTATGACTCTGCCGTGTGGCTTTATTTATGAAGTCGGGCCTAGGCCTTTTCTCTAAAAAAATCCTTCTTCCCTATAAAGCTAGGACATACCGAACCAGGAAGTGAATGCAAGTAAGATGACTTTGAGCAAGTCTTTGTTATCATGTAACGTCTTTGTCCTCGGGCCAATACACTTGGGATATTGCACAAACACAAACAAAGAGTTTAGTGGTTGTAAATAATAAGAGAAAATAGGCCAAAGCAGAGGTTTTACCTCCAGATGTGTACATATACTTGGGATCATAAAATAGACATTGACAACAGTGCGAATAACAAATAAATGCTTTACAATTAGATAAGTGGGCGATGTGTCCTTGTGACACCACGACCAATTGTCGCCGAATCGAGGATTGAATTGTCCAACCTTGGCCCTAATCCATCTTGCAGGGTTACCTCAATTATTAAGGTAATACTAGACCAACACATTAGCATTTAGTAACTGCATCATTGTCCCCGAAGAAATTGGTCATGATTACCATACCAGCCTTACTGTCATTGACGTTCTATATAGTCTTCCACTTTGCTTCTCCTTATATTGATCTTTGGTGCATCCAGTACCAGTGAGTCCTAGGATCAAGGAGATAAGAGACAAATCATTGTAAAAACATAAATGCATAAATGAAAACTTACTCTCTATCCCATACTTGTGCGTACAAGGGGCTGCGAAGCTATGCCTTGGCCCTTAGCCTGTGGGGATTACTCACACATCACAATCGAATCACAAACAAGAGACATTGTTGAAAGGTTTACTTCAAGATGAACGCTTGATGGTCTTATAGTGTCTCTGATTGCGATGGGACCTCGATTTATAAGTATTAATCTAATGGAGATAGGGATGATGGTTGTGGCGTCTACGCTGGCGGTGAAGATGGAACTTACGAAAGAGATAAAGAAGTGACACTTGGGTGTCTTCCCTCTCCTTTATATAATGTAGATGGGCGTAATAGAGTTTCAAGGACTCTCCCTTAAGAATGGAACCTGGGGCCCATCCCAAAAATTCCTTGTGCTGACATAAAAGTGGTGGTGGCATGCGGTACATCCGTTGGTATAAGTGCTCACACGCATACCGTTGGCTATCTTTTCTCTTCAATTAACTCGCATGACGCCCTTTTTATTTGAAAATTATCCTCACCTTGAGTACATTTCATATATGCTTTGATTTCCACCTAAATATGTTCATACCTACAAGAAATTGAATAAACAAGGAGATTTGCACATCTTTGCAATTGTTAGTAATTAGCGACAAACTGGAAGTGATAAGCATAGAAAATATCTGAGAGTATATAGTTTAAACAAGGATAAAAACGAGTGTAAATCCAACCATCACTCTCCGACCCATGGTCTACATGTTGTGATTGGCCACCACCCTATCTTGCATCTTTACCACTTGAGGTCATGCCTCTCGCTCCGCAGTTCCACTCCAAGCTCCTCCCCGCTTCGATCTCCCCATCCTCCCATGTCGGCTTCCATCCTCCAGGTGGTTCTTGATGAGTCCCTTTTGTGATATGGTAAAGGAGCATCGAAGATTCTCACCTTTTCCCCCAGAGGTGACCCTGAGTTATTGAACCCATAAGGGGAAGGCACCCTTAAAGTCAAAGGTTTCGACCAAGTTTTTGCAAGAGTTTTTATTCCAGCTTTTGACCGGATCAAAATCAAGTTGAAACTGAAAATACTTATAATAAATGTAGGCATGGGTATGAGTACTTCTCTTGCAACCATATATTTGTGAACCGGGTCATTATGATATTAATTTCTGCTCTGGAAGTCATCCATCGGTATGTGCTTGCAATGTTACGACCCATTCGATCAACCCGTTGAACACATCAGGACTATTTTTCTGAATATGCTTGCTCGATCTGTCGAAGATCTATAAGGGTAGGGGCGTCCAATCGGACGGTCACCCAAGTCATTACCTAGGGTCATCACGGGAGATTACTTTAGGATGAGTTCGACGCTCCTCCGCGGATCTACTTGGCTCTTCTTCTAGGCTCCAAGGCGTAAAATTCGTAAACTTGGACTTGGAGTTAACCCGTACCAGCGTTCCTCCAGGATATAATGGCATCTTTCCAAAGAGTCGAACCATGAGCTAGTATCACTACTCGGGATTTTATGGCACATCCACACTCGGATCTCTAGTCAGCCTCTTTCGGGAGATGATCGTGTGCCACCAAGTTTTTCCTCGTAGTCAAGTATCCTCGATCGGTCGAGAAGCACCAGTACCAGAATCCGCTAGAATTTTTTTCAAATTGTTGTTGAGTAAAGTTGGATAACAGGTGTCGAGTATCTCTGTAATACTTGGGCCAAATCAAACCTTGAGTGAACTCTTTCTACAAAATCTCAACCAATTCGGGGGCTAAAACACCATGTGGGTGCGCCACAATCGACATGTTCTACACTCAGTGAGGGAGTCCTGGACTAGGGGGTGTCTGGATAGCCGAACTATCATCATCGGCCGGACTCCAAGACTACGAAGATACAAGATTGAAGACTTCGTCCCATGTCCGGATGGAACTTTCCTTGGCGTGGAAGGCAAGCTTGGCGATACGGATATGTAGATCTCCTTCCATTGTAACCGACTCTGTGTAACCCTAGCCCTCTCCGGTGTCTATATAAACCGGATGGCTTTAGTCCGTAGGACGAACAACAATCATACCATAGGCTAGCTTCTAGGGTTTAGCCTCCTTGATCTCGTGGTAGATCTACTCTTGTAACACACATCATCAATATTAATCAAGCAAGACGTAGGGTTTTACCTCCATCAAGAGGGCCCGAACCTGGGTAAAACATCGTGTCCCTTGTCTCCTGTTACCATCCGCCTAGACGCACAGTTCGGGACCCCCTACCCGAGATCCGCCGGTTTTGACACTGACATTGGTGCTTTCATTGAGAGTTCCTCTGTGTCGTCAACGATAGGCTTGATGGCCTCTTCGATCATCAACAACGACGCAGTCCAGGGTGAGACCTTCCTCCCCGGACAGATCTTCGTATTCGGCGGCTTTGCACTGCAGGCCAATTCACTTGGCCATCTGGAGCAGATCGAAAGCTATGCCCCTCGCCGTTGGGTTAGATTTGGAAGTTTGAACTTCACGGCCGACATCCGCGGGGACTTGATCTTCGATGGGTTCGGGCCACAGCCAAGCGCGCCGCACTGTCATGATGGGCATGATTTAACTCTACAGCCGGACAGTACCCTGGAGATCGCACTCGAGTCTGCCCCGATCTTCAATTCGGAGCCGGCTGCGCAGATCGAGGACGGATGGCTAGACACCGCCTCAGAGGCTGCAACCTCTATGGCGATAGAGTCGAACACTAACCTTGTCCCTCACAAAGCTCGTGACTCCGAGGTGCCGGACTCCTTGCCGGACTCCGAACCTCCCGCGCCCCCTCCAATCGAATCTGATTGGGCGCCGGTCATGGAGTTCACCGCAGCGGACATCTTTCAACACTCACCTTTTGGCGACATCTTGAGTTCGCTAAAGTATCTCTCGTTATCAGGAGAACCCTGGCCGGACTGCGGTCAGGACAGTTGGGATGCGGATGACGAAGAAATTCAAAGCCCACCCACCACCCACTTAGTAGCCACTGTCGACGATCTAACCGACATGCTAGACTACGACTCCAAAGACATCGACGGTATGGACGACGATGCCGGAGACGACCAAGAACCAGCGCCTATCGGGCACTGGAAAGCCACCCCAACTCACGACGTATACATGGTGGATACACCAAAAGGAAGCGATAATGAGGAACAACGGGACACGGCGAAGGACAACTCCACCATCAAACAACCAAAACGGCGACCCAAGCGCCGCCCAAAGTCCCGCCTCGATAAAAACGGCACCCATACAGACCCGGCCCTAGAGCAGGGCGAAGCAGTGGACGGCGAACACGCAACCAAGCAATCATCCGAACACGGTGAACTAGACAAGCAACCCATCCCCGGCGAAAACAAGGGCCTAGACGATCTCACGCCGAACACATCACCAGAGCATAAGAACCTTCATAAAAGGCTCGTCGCTACTGCAAGAAGTTTGAAGAAGCAAAAGCGGAAGCTCAAAACAGCAGAGGACGCACTCAGAATGAGATGGAGCAAAGTACTCAATACCGCAGATAAATATGACGCTAGTTGCCAGGCAAAGAGTTACCCGAAGCGCAAGTTGTTGCCCGAATTCGACGAGGAGGCCTTAGAGCCCCCGTAGTCAAAAAATAAAGAGGCCGCCTGGCTGGATAGACGACCAGATGACAGGCTAAGAACAGCAAGGGGCTCCGCACACAAGCCGGTACACGATCAGCATAAAGATCCTCAGAAAAAGGATGACCCGGTCAGGTCTATCTATGGGCCAAAAAAGAAGACTCCAGGAAGCAACACAACTCGCCGAGCGTTTGAAGACAACAGCACACCTAAATACAGGGGCGCTGCACACCCACTATGTTTCACTGACGAGGTACTGGATCATGAATTTCCAGTGGGATTCAAACCCGTAAACATAGAGGCATATGACGGAACAACAGACCCCGGAGTCTGGATTGAGGATTATATCCTACACATACATATGGCTAGAGGAGACGATCTCCACTTCATAAAATACCTACCCCTCAAGCTCAAAGGGCCAGCTCGGCATTGGCTCAAAAGCCTCCCAGAAAATACAATTGGAAGTTGGGAAGAGCTCGAGGATGCGTTTCGAGCAAATTTTCAAGGGACCTATGTCCGCCCTCTGGATGCAGACGATTTAAGTCACATAACTCAACAGCCCGGAGAGTCAGCACGCAAATTCTGGAATAGGTTCCTCACCAAAAAGAACCAAATAGTCGACTGTCCGGACGCCGAAGCCTTAGCAGCCTTTAAGCACAACGTCCGTGACGAATGGCTCGCCAGACACCTCGGCCAGGAAAAACCAAGAACAATGGCCGCACTCACAAGCCTCATGACCCGCTTTTGCGCAGGGGAGGACAGCTGGCTGGCTAGATGCAGCACCAGCGACCCGAGTACATCCGAAGTCAGGGATGGAAATGGGAAATCACGACACAGAAAAGATCAGCGCTGGAATAAGGAAAATGGCCCAAATAGCACGGCGGTCAATGCCGGATTCAAAAGCTCTCGGCCGAAAAACAAAACACTGCCCCTCAAGGACAACAGTGACGAGCTATCCAACCTAAACAAAATTCTGGATAGGCTATGTCAAATACATAGTACCTCCGAGAAGCCTGCGAACCATACCCACATAGATTGTTGGGTCTTCAAACAGTCCGGCCGACTTAACGCCGAACGCAAGGGGCTCGACACACCAAGCGAAGACGACGACGAACCCCACAAGCAGAACGCCGGAAAACAGAAGACTTTCCCACTAGAAGTCAAAACAGTGAACTCACTTCATGTGATAACATGAAAACACAGTGCGGCACCTGCCATACCAGGACACCATCCGCAGACTGGGGATAGACCCTACCAAAATTCGCCGTATAGCCTAAAATGCCCGGTCCACGCGGCATAATCTCATTAAAGAGTAACTCCGAGTGTTCCTCGACCACGGAGAACGTGAGGCCACCTTGACAGCCACACACTAATCCGACCTTGCAGGTCAAAGCCCCTAAAAACAGGTCATTCAGACCTCGGACACGGTTAGGTGAGTCCGGCGTAAATAAACAAGGGGCTTCCCAGCCGCATACCCCTTTACAAGGGGCTGCGTGTATAAACGATGAGAGCCAATAAAGCTCAACTTTATTCATCTTCCAAATTATACTTTATTTTAAATACAACCTTTGCACGATATTTCTTCCAAACTAAGTCCTTCTCTTTTACAGATGAAGCACTTGCTACACCCGTCCAGGATACAGCACACCGGAGACACTGGCGCAGACGTGCAGCAGGGACCCGTTGCAAGGATTCTTTTCAGATTAAGACCCTGCGTAAACCTTTCTTACTATCTCTTGTTGATACACATCCCCCGGTTTTCTACCATAACCGAGGAGGAGGCTGGCATTTTGGCATCGGCCGTGTCAGAAGTTCCCGCCTGTACCTGGACAATAGGGGCTTAGGGCATTGTTCTGCCCGGTATCATAAAGACCGAACACCTCAGGGAGTGTTCGGCGTCTCGAGTTAGGCCTTATATGCATCAGCTCCGAATCATGTCTTTGGTCAAATGTTGGGTTTGCCCGGCTCCTGTGTTTTGCTGCCTTATGTTCCGCTCCATCGGCTAACGCGGCACCAGGAGAACTACTGCGATTGTGCCCCGGTTTGGCCGGGCGAGCGCCTCAGTAGAGAAAGCCGAAAACTGACTGTCATGATACAGTGAGAGACTGGTCAACCACTCGATCGACTATGGGAATGTTTAGAATTCCTCCGCTTTGACAAAGGACTGCTTCCCGGTCAGGCACATACGCGCCCCAAGTTCGGAGAGCGCGGTGCCTCTAGGGGCTATATAGTAGCCCCACCATCGAGCTCCTATGGCTAAGTGAAAGTGATAAAGCATTATAGTCCGGTTGCCTAGTTTGCTATGCTATCACCTCCTTCAAAGGACCAAGACGTTGGATTAAGTGTGAAAAAGCGCTTTTTTTGCAAACACCCCCGCACCATGTGCGTGGGGGCTAAAGCCAAAGACTGCAACTTTCAGGTTATTCATACATATACGGCCGCACAGGAGATAGTTCAATACTTGAACGCACAAGTATAAAAAGCTATTGCATTATAAACATGATCTCACAAATCATACACGTCATTTGAACATGACATCTTTCGAGCACTGCGACTCTATTAAATGAGCGCCCTGCAGGACTTCCTCAAAATAGTGCTCGGCGGGTAATCGGCTCTTGTCCGAACCCCGGGATGCAACAGCGGTGGCATCCATGTCCACCCAGTATGTCTTCACACGGGCGAGAGCCATCCGTGCACCTTCTATGCATGCCGACCGCTTCATCGCCTTGATATGCGGCACCGCCCCAAGGAATTGCTGCAACAAGCCAAAATAACTCTTCGGCTTGGGCCTTTCCGGCCACAGATGAGTGACCACATCCGTCATGGCAAGTCCGAACAATCTATTCAGCTCAGCCCACTCAGCCAGCCGATCAGTCAATGGAAGTGGACGCTCCGGACTATGGAATTGAGACCAGTAAAGCTCTTCCATTTCGTGATCCTTCTGGCTTCGGAAGTGCACGACTGCGTCCGCCGCACTCGCCGCCAAATCCAGATAAGGATCCTCCGCACCACACAACTGGCCTAGCTGAGCATACTTCGGATCCATGAACTTCCTACGCAGAAGAAAGGGCTTTCCAGCCGCAATATCTCCGGCCTGACGCAGTTCCTCCTTCATAGCCCGCATCTCACTCCGGGCATCCTTGACTTCGGCGCCGGCCTTCTTCAGGCCCTCTTTCTCCACTCGGCGTTCTCCTTCAAGAACCTCACAACGGTCGGTAGCATCTTTTAATTTCAAGGCCATTCCGGCCAACTCTTCCCTGCTTCGGCAGTGAGCAGCCTTTTCGGCTTTTAGCTCTTCTGCTGCCTTCAAGGTAGCCGCATCACTTATCCTGGCTTTCTCCTTGGCTCGAGCAAGCTCTGCTCGAAGATCTTCCACAGCAGCGGCGCCATCTGCATCAAGCATACAAATTGTAAGGAACGGGCACCAGCTCCCTTACTAGCAACCGCGTAGCAACCACCTACCTTGCGACTCGTTAAGTCGTTTATTGACCAGTGCGATGTCCGCATCCGCAACATCGAGTTGCCACTTCAGTTCGGCAACTCCATCAGTCTGGCTGGCCACCGAATGTTCCGCCACCTGCATAGGAAAGGCGACATTCTATAACTGAGATTATGATCCTTGGCACGCTATCGCTTTCGACAGCATACCAAGTCTCAGGGGCTACTATCTATACAGGGTGCACTTCATGTGCAAAACTGTCAAAAGGTATGTCATTTTTTGCGTACCTCAAGCCCCGTCAGCAAGCTTCCGACGGCCTCATACAACCCGCTCTCGGCGGATGAGATCCTTTCAATCACCGTACTCATTAATGTGCGGTGATCTTCCGAGATAGACGCCCTCTTGAGCAAATCCTGCAGCTCCACCGGCCGTACTCCAATGGGTGCCGGACTTTCCGGCCTCGCCGGACTCGGGGAGACCCTCCGTGACGACACCTCAGGGTTGTCCGCCCCGCCCGATGGGGCGGCAGATGGAGGCGTCTCGCTTTCCATCATCTCCGGACGAAGGTCCCCCGAAGTTGAGCTCTGCTGAGATGGGCTGAGATCCGAACTACAAGGTGAAAACTTCGGTTACCTTTGGAAATAATATAGGGGCGTTCCCTATTACAAAATTCCCACTTTTTACTTACGGCTCGCTGGAGGGTTGATTCCTATGGGGAGACTGTGCGGCCGGGGCCCTTCCCGGCACAGGACCTTCCGGTGCAGATTTCTTTCCCCGCTTTGAGGCCTTGGCCTCCGGGTCTTTGGAAGCAGTCCTCTTCTCCCCCTGGAAGGAGGGACTCTCGATTCCCCCCTTACTGAAAGCCTCCTTGGTGGAGGTGGTAGTTTCCCTGTGCCCCCCTTCGCCCTCCTCCGAAGGCGCGAACTCCAACATTTTTACTAACACGGGATCCGGCGTGGTCTCAGGGAGGGGGGCCGGACACCGTATCAGTTTTGCTTGCGCTATCCACTCCTGTCCAAGGGATAGCTGGTTAAAAGGCAAACCCATGATAAATAAATGGACAATATGTCCGGACACAGGGCTACTTACTTGAGTATCCGGGCGATTGCAGCTTAGGCCGGCGTCCTCGGTCAAGTCCGGACGCATCTCTTGCGATCCGAAGAACAGTTTGTACATCTCCGCGGGTGTCAAACCCATGAAGTGTTGGAGAGCTCGTGGACCCTCCGGATTAAACTCCCACAGGCGGAGGGGGCGACGTTTGCAGGGCAGAAGGCGCCGGACCAGCATAACCTGTGCCACCACTACCAGATTAATCTCCCTTTCTTGGAGGTCTCGAATCCGGTCCTGCAACAAGGGTACGTCTCTGGGCGGCCCCCAGTTAAGCCCCTTGTTGACCCATGACGTCAGCCGTTGTGGAGGGCCCGAGCGGAAGGCGGGCGGCGGCTTCTGCCTGCTGCCCCTTGGAGCGGTGATATAGAACCACTCCTGTTGCCACGAGCCAAGCTCCTCCTGAAAAGAGCCCTCGAGCCACGGAGCATCGGCCCTCTTGCTTATAACCGCCCCGCCGCACTCTGCCTGACGCCCCTCAATCATCTTCGGCTCCACGTTGAAGGTTTTGAGCCACAAGCCGAAGTGAGGGGTCGTGCGGAGGAAGGCTTCGCAAACGACAATGAATGATGAGATGTGGAGGATGGACTCCGGAGCCAAGTCATGGAATTCCAGCCCATAGTAAAACATGAGCCCCCTCACGAAGGGATCCATCGGGAAGCCTAAACCCCGACGGAGGTGAGACACAAACACAACGCTCTCGCCGGGCTCGGGAGTAGGAATAACTTGCCCTCGGGCAGGCAACCTATGCGAAATCTCGTAGGTCAAGTACCTGGCGTCTCTCAGCTTTAGCACGTCTTCTTCCGTGACGGAAGAGGGCATCCACCGGCCTCGTAGGTCGGAGCCGGACATTGTCGAAGGTTGGAGGTACCCAAATCTGGAGCCCTGGGTGTTGGAACTCAGGGGCGAGGGGCGGATTCGATTGAGGATTAAAGAAAAAGAACTGGCCTTGGTCTCATTATAAAGAGGAAGAATACCAAGAGCCGTCCCCGTGACCGTTTGGAACCCACCTTCGATGGAGGGGGCGTGGCAACGGGCGCGGTTGGGTTACTCACGTCCGTATTGATGGGAATCCCGGAATAAGGGGAACACGATCTCTGCTTCGACAAGACGTGCCAAGGAAACCGCTTCGCTAAACGGGCTGAGGTGGTACAATAAAAACAATTCGAGTAAAGGCTTGGTAGTGGTGTGACATCACGCCACCAAATACGTCAGCAGATTGAACTTGTGTAAATATTATTCTCTCTACAGTGGTATGTGGAATTTATTTTGCAGAGCCGGACACTATCCTGGTGTTCACAATCTTCTATAAATTATTCGGAGGAGGAACCCGGCTTGCAATGCCTAAGACAATATGCACACCGGACTCGTCATCATTGAAGCCTGGTTCAGGGGCTACTGAGGGAGTCCTGGACTAGGGGGTGTCCGGATAGCTGAACTATCATCATCGGCCGGACTCCAAGACTACGAAGATACAAGATTGAAGACTTCGTCCTGTGTCCGGATGGGACTTTCCTTGGCGTGGAAGGCAAGCTTGGCGATACGGATATGTAGATCTCCTACCATTGTAACCGACTCTGTGTAACCCTAGCCCTCTCCGGTGTCTATATAAACGGGATGTCTTTAGTCCGTAGGACAAACAACAATCATACCATAGGCTAGCTTCTAGGGTTTAGCCTCCTTGATCTCGTGGTAGATCTACTCTTGTAACACACATCATCAATATTAATCAAGCATGACGTAGGGTTTTACCTCCGTCAAGAGGGCACGAACCTGGGTAAAACATCATGTCCCTTGTCTCCTGTTACCATCCGCCTAGACGCACAGTTCGGGAGCCCCTACCCGAGATCCGCTGGTTTTGACACCGACACTCAGCTTTCTACTTTTTAACGAAATATGCTTCGTACCTAACACTTACTCTTCGTCTCCAACCATGTCGCAACCCCGTCTGGTTGGCAAGAGCAAAAGCTAATGGTCTCCCGACTCACAACCGATACAATTTGAGTGTTTACTTACTTTTTCACTCGACTTCTCGGGTATGAACATGGTAATATTTTCAATTCTATGCTTGTGTGTCTATCACAAATGCTTTCAGGGAGACAAGTATGACTGTAATGTTTACTCCCTACAGTGTTGAACTTTTTCTACATTCGGTAGTTTCAAGACCAAAATCATTTACCTTGCCAAGCACACAAAGATTCACCTGATCAATCCAGTTCCAAGCTCAAGTTATCTACCATGCGGCACTCGAAGATTTGCTTGATCGACCCAGTTCCAGGCTGAAGTAATTTAGTGTGCTGAGCACACGAAGATTCACCTGAATGAGCCAGATCCAGGGTGAAGTTATTTACTGCGCGGAGCACACGAAGATTTGCCTGATCGGCCCAGTTCCAGGATGAAATTATTTACCGTGCCAAGCACATGAAGATTCGCCTGGTTGACCCAGTTCCAGGCTAAAATTATTTGCAACGGCGAGTACATAAAGATCAATCCCACTAACTCAGCTCTAGATTGCATTTATTTACTGTGCCAAGCGCACAAAGATCCGCTCTGAATGCATCAAGAACCACCTGATGATGCACAAGCATAGGGAAAAAATCATAGTACTTTTGATAAGTAAGAGTGTCGAACCCAACAAGAAGTAGAAGGAAATGACAAGCGGTTCTCAGCAAGGAATTTTTCGCAAGCACTGAAATTATCGGTAACACATAGTTTGATAGCAAGATTTTTGTAACGAGTAACAAGTAGCAATAGTAACAAAGGTGCAGCAAGTTAGCCCAATCCTTTTTATACTAAAGGACAGGCAGGAACTTTATCTTATCTTTCCCTAATAATAAAGCATGGATTGACTCCGTGGGTTCACTGTCACAATACGCTTTCTTCTCATGTCATAATACGCTTTTACGATTTGTATAGACAAAATTGTAATATAAATGAGGTGGTATTATTAGGGAAAGATAGAACCTGCAGTCCCAGCCCAACCCTTGCTGAACCGTCGGGCATCTTCCTGCGCGGTCTGGCCTGGACGGCGCGCTTCCCTGGGCCGAGCTGGGCCAGCTACACATCCTTTTTTCAATGAAAGGCAACAATCAGCAAAAAGTTAATAGAGCTCGGGTGGGATTCGAACGCTGGACCATCCCACTTCAAATATAAGGGCGCAACCAGCTGGGAAAGCACACACTTTCAGTTCACAACATGGTTTGCTTTCCAATAGTCCCACTTCTATTAACTTTACCAAATTCAACTTATTTATATACCTTCACAAGTTGCCTATCAACAAGCATCGAGAAGCAAGAAATAAGGGATCAAATAAATCAACTCCAGAAATTGAGTGGTCAATGCACGACTGCTGATTGGCTGGCTAATTATTGTAAATGGTATCTTAGGGAATTAAGTCAGCGTTGCATGCAGGATCAGCGGGAAGGAAGGAAAAATGGAACCCCGACCGTGCATGCATGCGAGCTCCGGTGAGAGATCAATTCCGCCCATTAAATTATGTTGCTCCCTTGAGATTTTTTCTTCTAAAATTCCCAACGGATTTTCTAAATTTTGTGTGAATGAACCCCAGACGGATTTGTGGGCGATATGTTTGAATCTCCAAGAAGCTTCAGCAAGGGGCGCAGGTGCATGCGTTCGGGTTGTTGCTGCAAGCAAGTTCATCCATTTTTTAACACAACTAAAATATTTTTTAAGAGAAAAAGCAAGTGCGTTAATTGGACAGTGGGCTGGTTCGTTGTTGTTGCAAGCGAGTTCATCCATTTTTTTAACACAACTAAAATATTTTTTAAGAGAAAAAGCAAGTGTGTTAATTGGACAGTGGGCTGGTTCGTTGTTGTTGCAAGCGAGTTCATCCATTTTTTTAACACAACTAAACTATTTTTTAAGAGAAAAAGCAAGTGTGTTAATTGGACAGTAGGTTGGTTCAAATTCTTGAGATAGCCCTAAGAAACTTAAAGGGATGGATGAAGTAGATTTCAATCTAATGGTTTTGTTCAACTTTGATTTATTCATGGATGGTCTCAATAGATTGTCGTACAAAAATCATACCAAAAATATTGCATGTCTACCATGGTTTTCAACGCCAGACTAATGTGCATTTCTACTAGACCTCAGCATGCGCCTCCCCATTGCTGCCAGGTTGCACCATTTGGATGTTTTATTAGTGTCGCATTGATGAGCATTTTGGTAACATCCAATTGTCTTTCCCGTTGCAACGCACGGGCATATGTGCTAGTAATAAGCAAATCGTTCTCGAGGACACATGGGAATTCATCTAGTCACTTTCATCATGTTTATTTGATTCACGTTCAGTACTTTGATAATTTTATATGTGGGTGTACCTATGCTTGGGTGCTTTTCTTACTTGAACAAGCCTCCCACTTATGATTAACCCCTCTCACAAGCATCCGCAACTACGAAAGAAGAATTAAGATAAATCTAACCATAGCATGAAACATATGATCCAAATCAGCTCCTTATGTAATAGCACATAAACTAGGGCTTAAGCTTCTGCAACTCTAGTAACCCATCATCTAATTACTACTCCACAATGCCTTCCCTTAGGCCGAAATATGGTGAAGTGTCATGTAGTCGACATTCACATAACACCACTAAGGGAATCACAACATACATATCATCCTAATATCGAACGAATGCCAATTTCACTTGATTACTTATAACAAGACTTCTCCCATTCCCTCAAGACAAAAAGTAACTACTCACAAATCATATTCATGTTCAAGATCTGAGGGGTATTGAATATCATTAATGATCTGAACATATAATCTTCCACCAAATAAACCAACTAGCATCGACTACAAGATGTAATCAACACTACTAGCAACCCATGGGTATCAATCTAAGGTTTTGAGACAAAGATTGAATACAAGAGATGAACTAGGGTTTGAGATGAGATGGTGATGGTGAAGATGTTGATGAAGATTGGTCCTCCCATGATGAGAGGATCCTTGGTGATGATGATGGATTCGATTTCCCCCTCTCGGAGGGAAGTTTCCCTGGTGGAATCGCTCCACCAGAGAGCAAAAGTGCTCCTGCCCAAGTCCTGCCTCGAGACGGCGGTGGTTCGTCATTAAACCTTCCTTCTTATTTTTTCTAGTTCAAATGGCATCATATAGCAGAATATGGGCTCCGAAGGCCTGTCAGGGGGCGCGCCCTGGGGGTAGGGCGTGCCCCTAGGCTTGTGGCTGCCTAGTGGGTCCCCCTCTAGTAATTCCTTTGCCAGTATTTTTATATATTCCAAAAAAATTCTCTATTAATTTTCAGGTCATTTGGAGTTGCGCAAAATAGGTATCTCTAATATAGCCTTTCCGGTCAAGAATTCCAACTGTTGGCAATCTCCATCTTCCTGTGAAACTTGCAACATAAGAGAGAAAAGGCATAAGAATTGTATCAGAAAGTGAAATGATAATCCAAAACACAATAAATAACAGTAGGAAAATATGATGCAAAATGGACGTATCAACTCCCCCAAGCTTAGACTTCGCTTGTCCTCAAGCAAAAACCGAAATTGATAATCATGTCCGTTTAGAGAGAGAGAGGTGTCGATAAAACAAAATACAGACATGAAGCATCATGATCATTATTATAACATCAATGTATCATCATAAAGCTTCTCATAAGATAGTGACAATTCACTCACAAGATGAAGTATGAACCATAAACTTCATTGAAAAAAAACAAACTATGATCTCGATCACCGAAGAAAATGCACTTTATCATATTATTAGAAAGAGACTATGTAAGAGATTTGATTGGTATGTTGACATACTCAACTATCGTTTACTCTTCTATGATTGCTCACACACTCACGACATATTTATGGAGCAAGAGTTTCAGTCAGACACATAGAAAGATAGGGGCTTAAAGTTTCACTCCCAACTTATTTACCTCAATGGTAATGTCAGCAATAATAACTCATGATCACCTACATTCAACTGGATATATATGCCTATATCTTTCCCCAACACATGATGCTTACCAAGAGAGAAAATAAAAACGGAATAGAGAAGGTTGTTGACTCTTGCATAAAAGTAAATACATAAAGTAAAAGGTAGGCCCTTTGTAGAGGGAAGCAGAGGTTGTCATGCGCTTTTTTGGATGTGGAAACTCTTAATGTAAAGGAACATCACTTTATATTGCCCCTTGTGATAGCAACCTTTATTTTGCATATTTCGCTTTTATTTATTCACCATCACAAGATCGTACAAAGTTTACTTTCCCTTACAATAAAACATCATACGTGTTTAGGAGCAATTTTTATTGCTTTTGCATCAATGCCAACTTACTTGAAGGATCTTATTACATCCATAGGGAGGTATAGCGGACTCTCATGACATGAAACTAAGTTTAAGGGTTTTTGGATGCACAAGTAGTATATCTACTTAGCGTAAATTTTTGGTTAGCAAAATATAGTGAGCAAGCACCACATGTTAGAGGATCCATGACAATACAACTTCTATGTGAATATAAGGAATCATAATTCAGTATTTTGTCTTCCTTGTCCAACGTCAACTAGTTGATATAGAATATTTAATGGGGGTTCACAATCATAAAGGATGTCCAAGATAGTCTATTTATATGTAAAACCTTTCTTTCTTTATTAGTTTTCATGAATTGCAACAATGACTATTGCTATGATTGTGAACTTCCAACAAGTTTTATCAATTATATTTCTTTTATGTGAAGTCATCACTCCCCATGGGATTATCATATGATATTTTTATTCTTTTCATCTCTAAGATTGAAACCAGAAAATAAAACAACTCAACTCAAACTACTTTTTAGTATATAACTCTCACACTCGATTACATACATAGATAGATCACTAGGAAAACACTCGAAAATAGATCGAACTGGAACTTTATTCTTCTAATCACGAAATAACTAAGGATCAAACTAAAATAGATAATGATGGTAAAAGTGATGGTGATACGATACTGGGCACCTCCCAGCTTGGCACAAGCTAAGGGTGGTGCCCATACCCGTGTACTCAAGTATCCTTCTTCGGGGATGATGGTGATGTTGAGGTAGTGGGCTTGTCCTCCGGCTTCCAAGGCATAGGCTCCCCATCCTAAAAAGATGAACATGTCTCCAGGGTCCTGAAACTTGTAGCTAAACTCATACCTTTAAATCTGGCTTCATATTCAAAACTCTGATTTGCAAATCATAGATTTGGGCCTGGAGGTGATCAATTCTGTCATTGAGCTGGAAGATGGCGTCCCCAATCTCCTTATTATCCATCTTGTACTCGTGAGTGAATTCCGCAATCATGGAGTGGTTGGCATTGAGTCCATGCTCCACCATCCCCTGGCACTTGAAGATCTCATGTTCCACCGCTTCCAGCCTGGCCTTTTCGCTCTCGGTCTTCTTGGGCCCTAAACATCCTGGATGTGAAGCGCCCCCTCATGCATCTCAATTTCTTGAAGGTGTTTCATCACTTTCGGAAGATACGGGTTGATGACCTTCTCATAGAACTTGTCCTTGGACGAGCTTGGAGGTGCCATGGTGATCTAGATCTGTCAGAAAAACAACCCGAAATAAGAACAGGGGAGAAACTTGCGATACGGTGGTCAAAACATCAAGGAGTATATATAATGAATTTGTTTTGTACAGGACAAGCAATATGGAAGAAAATGGAGTCAGGAAAGTCCACGAGGGCGCCACAAGCCTGGTAGGCACGCCCCTGGCTTGTCGCTCCCTCGTGCACTTTTTGGATTGTTTATTATTTTCCTAATTTTTCATATATTCCGAAATGAATAAAAGTACTTTTATCGAACTTTTGGAGTCGGTTTACTTATCGTACCACATACCTACTTCTTTTCAGGGTTCTGGAGCGCTCTAGAAGGTTTCCTTTATGTGCTCTTCCGGTGTCATCGTTTGACTAATATTGGTTTCAACATTAGTGGGTGTGCCTGAGATATAATGTTTAATTCTTTGCCCATTAACCACTCTCGGACTAGTGCCTTCGGTGTTGTTGATCTTGATAGCTCCGGAGCGGTAAACTTCTCAACAATATATGGTCCTTCCCATTTAGAGAGAAGTTTTCCTGCAAAAAATATCAAATGAGAATTGTATAATAGAACTTGATCACCTACTTTGCATTCCCATTTTTTGAATTCTTTTATCATGCCATCTTTTAACTTTTTGTTTAAACAACTTGGCATTTTCATAACTTTGTGCCTCCATTCATCTAGTGAGTTTCACCAGCAAGTTTGAAATCATAATTAAGTTCTTTAACTGCCCAATAAGCTTTACGTTCCAAATCAAGAGGTACATGACATGCTTTTCCATAGACAATTTTATAAGGATACACACTATAGGATTTTTATAAGTAGTTATGTATGGCCACAATGGATCATCAAGTTTCTTAGACCAATTGTTTCTGGATCTATTAATGGTCTTTTGCAAGATTAACTTTATTTATCTATTACTCGATTCAACTTGACCACTAGACTGAGGTTAATATGGTGATGCAATTCTATGTTTAACGTCATATTTAGCAAGAAGTTTACAGAAACCACCATGAATAAAATGTGAACCACCATCAGTCATTAAATATCTAGGGACACCACACCTTAGTAAAATAACTTCTTTAAGCATTTTAATAGAAGTGATGTGATCAACAATACTAGTTGGAATAGCTTCTACCCACTTAGTAACATAATCAACAACAACTAAATATGTTGTATACCCATTAGAGGAAGGAAAAGATCTCATATAATCAAAGCCCCAAACATCAAATGGTTCAATAACAAGCAAATAGTTCATAGGCATTTCCTGACGTCTACCAGTATTACCAATTCTTTGACATTCATCACAAGAAAGGACATACTTATGTGCATCCTTGAAGAGAGTAGGCCAATAAAAACTAGACTGTAATACCTTGTGTGCAGTTCTGTCTCCAGCATGGTGTCCTCTATATGCCTCGAAATGACACATCCGCAGGATTTGTTCCTGTTCATGCTCAGGTACACAACATCTAATAACACCATCTACTCCTTCTTTATATATATGTGGGTCATCGCAAAAGTAATGTCTTAAAACAAATAAGAACTTTTTTCTTTTGTTGGTATGTGAAACTAGGTGGTATATATTTAGCAATAATGTAATTAGCGTAGTCTTTAATATCTTTAGGACATGGCATTTTCTCAATTGCATCAGCTTTAGCTTTATAACCTTCAATACCTCTTTCAGAAATTTTACGCCCAAGGACATTACCTTCACTCACCATGAAGTGGCACTTCTCCCAGTTCAAAACAAGATTAGTTTCTTCACATCTCTGCAAAACTCGATCATGTTTGCTTAAGCAATCATCAAATTAAAGAAGTCCCATAAATAGAAAATTCATCCATGAATACCTCAACAATCTTTTCGCAGAAGTCGGAGAATATAGCAGTCAAACATCTTTGAAAAGTAGCGGGATCATTACATAAACCAATAGGCATATGTCTATAAGCATAAGTTCCAAAGGTGCAAGTACAAGTGGTTTTCACTTGATCTTCTTGCGATACAAGTATTTGAGAAAAACCAAAATAACCATCTAGAAAGCAAAAGTGTGTATGCTTAGACAATCTTTCTAACATTTGATCAATAAAAGGCAAGGTATAATGATCTTTTCTAGTAGCCTTATTTAATTTCCTGAAATCAATTACCATCCTATAACCAGTTGTGATTCTTTGTGGCATAAGTTCATTTTTATCATTAGGAACAATGGCAATGCCTCCTTTCTTAGGGACACAATGAACATGACTTACCCATCTACTATTAGCTATGGGATGATTATACCTACTTCCAGAAGCTTTAATATTTTAGTTCTTACCACATCCTTCATTTTAGGATTGAACCGTCGTTGATGATCAATGACTGGCTTAGCATCAGGCTCCATATTAATGTTGTGCCAACATAGAGTGGGACTAATGCCCTTAAGATCATCAAGAGTATATCCAATAGCAGCATGATGCTTCCTCAAAGTTTTAAGCAATCTCTTTTCTTCATCACTGAAAGGTTAGCACTAATAATAATAGGATATATCTTCTTTTCACCGAGATAATCACATTTCAATGTATCAGGTAATTGCTTCAATTTAAACACAGGATCACCCTTAGGTGGAAGGGGGTCCCCAAGAGTTTTAACAGGCAAATTAGGCTTAAGGATAGGTGCTTGTTTAAACAATATAGCAAATATTGTTCTAACGGATCAGTAGGAAGTACGTCAATAGAACCAAGACCAACTATTTCATCCTTACTAGGTAATTCTTTATCATGAGGTTGCCTACGAAATTTAGAGAAATTAAACTCATGAGTTATATCACCAAAGTTAGCACTGATTGTTTCCTTATTGCAATCAATCTTAGCATTAACTGTATTCAAGAAAGGTCTACCAAATATAATGGAACAAAAATCATCTTGTGGAGAACCGAGAACTACAAAACCAGTAGGGTATTTGATCTTTCCACAAAAGACCTCAACATCTCTAACAATCCCAAGTGGTGAAATAGTATCTCTATTAGCAAGCTTAATAATAAGATCAATGTCCTCTATCTCAGAAGGTGCAATATCATTCATAATCCCTTGATATAAGGTAAAAGGAATATAGCACTGATACATTTCCAACGTATCTATAATTTTTTGGGCCAAAGAAGTACCAGAGGGGGGCTCCGAGGGGAAACACAACCCACCTGGGTGCGCCTGGGGGCCCAGGCGTGCCCTAGTGGGTTGTTCCCACCTCAGCCACCTCCCACTGTCTCTTTGCTCTATAAATACCCCAATATTCCAGAAACCCTAGTGGAGTCAACGAAAAACAATTCCAGCCGCCGCAAGTTCCAGAAACTACAGATCCAATCTAGACACCATCATGGAGGGGTTCATCATCCTCATTGGTGCCTCTCCGATGATGCGTATGTAGTTCATTGTAGACCTACGGGTCCGTCTTTAGTAGCTAGACGGCTTCCTATCTCTCTTTTGATTCTCAATACGATGGTGTCTTGGAGATCTATTTGATGTAACTCTTTTTCCGGTGTGTTTGTTGGGATCCGATGAACTTTGAGTTTATGATCAGATCTATGTTTTTATCCATGAAAGTTATTTGAGTCTTTTGATCTCTTATATGCATGATTACTTATAGCCTCATATTTCTTCTTAGAATCTTTGGTTTAGTTAGGCCGACTAGATCGATTTTTCTTTCCATGGGAAGAAGTGCTTTGTGATGGGTTTGATCTTACGGTGCTCAATCCCTGTGACAGAAGGGGAAATGACACGCATGTATCATTTCTATTAAGGATAAAAGGATGGGGTCTATTTCTACATGAATAGATCTTGTCTAACTCATGTCATCGTTCTTATTGCATTACTTTGTTTCTCCATGAACTTAATACACTAGATGCATGCTGGATAGCGGTTGATGTGTGGAGTAATACTAGTAGATGATGGTAGGAGTCGGTCTACTAATCTTGGACGTGATGCCTATATAATGATCATTGCCTGGATATCGTCATAATTATTTGAAGTTCTATCAATTGCCCAACAGTAATTTGTTTACCCACCGTATGCCATTTTTCTCGAGAGAAGCCATTAGTGAAATCTAGGCCCCCCGGATCTCTTCTTTATCATATTTGCCTTCAAGATCTATTTTTATTCGTTTTTATTTTTAGATCTATTAATACAAAAACCCAAAAATACCTTGCTGCAATTTATTGTTATTTATTTTATCTCGCGTTCCCCTGAGATCTATTTTTCTAATCTACTACAATTTTATCTATCTTTTTCCCCGCGAGGGATTGACAACCCCTCTTTTACGTCGGGTTGCAAGTATTTGTTCTTTATGTGCAGGTACCATTTACGTTGTGTTACATGGTTCTCCTACTGGTTTGATAACCTTGGTCTCATCACTAAGGGAAATACCTACCGAGCTGTGCTGCATCATCCCTTCCTCTTTAGGGAAATACCGACGTAGTTCTAGCTGCATCAAAAGGAATTTCTGGCGCCGTTGTTGGTGAGACATCATCAACATCTACCAGGTTCCTAATCACAAATCTCATCTCCTTGCAATTTACATTATTTTCCATTTGTCTCTCATTTTCATCTCCCCCACTTCACAAAATTTTGCCGTTTTATTCGCCCTCTTTTTCGTTTATTGTTTTCTCATCAGATCTGTTTTGAGTGCAATCTTGTTGCGTAGTCACGATGACACAAGAGAACACCAAATTGTGTGATTTCTCCAATACCAACAACAATGATTTTATTAGCACTCCGATTGCTCCTCTCGCCACTAGTGCGGAGTCTTGTGATATTAATGCCGCTTTATTGAACCTTGTTATGAAAGATCAATTTTCAGTACTCCTTGTGAGGATGTCGCACCCCATCTTAACACATTCTGGAATTATGCGATATGAAAAATAAAAAAGATGTGGACAATGATATTGTGAATTTGAAATTATTCTCATTTTCATTCCGAGATCGTGTGAAAAATTGGTTTTCTTCTTTGCTTCACAATAGTATAGATTCTTGGGATAAGTACGTGGATACTTTTATTACTAAGTATTTTCCGCCCGCGAAAATATTTCCCTTAGGACAAAAATCATGAATTTTAAGCAACTTGAGCATGAACATGTTGCACAATCTTGGGAAAGAATGAAATTGATGCGAAGAAATTGTCCTACTCATGGTTTAAATCTTTGGATGACCATACAACATTTTTACGAGGGATTGAATTTTGTTTCTAGAAATATCTTAGATTCCGCCATGGGTGGTACCTTTATGAAAATTACTTTGGGTGAAGCTACTAAATTTCTTGATAATATTACGGCAAATTATTCACAATGGCATACCGAAAGAGCTCCTACTAGTAAAAAAGTTAATTCGGTTGAAGAAATAAATTCTTTGAGTGAAAAAGTTGATGCTTTTATGAAATTGGTTGCTAATAAAGGTGCTCCTATTGATCTTAATGATGTGACTTTGTCTACCTTGATTGAGAAGAATAGCGATGTCGTAGATGTGAATTTTATCTCGCGAAACAATTTCAGTAACAATGCTTATAGAGGTAATTTTAATCCCAGGCCTTTTCCTAGTAATTCCTCTAATAATTATGGTAATTCCTATGGTAATCCTTCCTACAATAATAATAGGAACCCCTCTGATATTTACAATAATATTAAAGAATTTATCAATACTCAAAAGGTTTTCAATGCCATGATAGAAGAGAAGTTTAATAAGATTGATGATATGTCTAGAAGTATTGATATAATTTCTCATGATGTAGACAATGTCAAGATGAAATTTTTTGTGCATGAGGTTGAAGAATCAACTAAAGCTTTATATGCTTCTATGGATGAAAGTAAGAAAAGAACCGCTATGCTTAGAGCTAAAAGAGATTTTTTTAGAAAAAGCGTTTCCTAGTGTTTGCTTTCATAAAAGTGATGAAGATCTTAAAGTGATTGGTGTTTCCTCTATTGATTCTTTGTTTAATAAGATTAAAATTGATTATAAAGGGACTGGAGAAGAGTTAACTTTAGCTAGAAGGTGTCCCGATAAATTGGAGGGTGAAAATCTTGTTGAGAAAATTGATAAAAGTGGGTTTGGAGAGGTCAAAACTTTAACTAGTGATGTACACACTCTCTTGGATTATGAGGACTTTAATTATGATAGTCTCTCTTTGATTGATTGTATTTCCTTGTTGCAATCCATGATTAATTCACCTCATGCTTATGAACAAAATAAAGGCTTTACTAAACATATTGTTAATGCCATGATGAAAGCTTTGGAAGAAAAGTTGGAATTAGAGATCTCAATTCCTAGAAAATTACATGATGATTGGGAACCTACTATCAAAGTCAAGATTAGAAATTATGAGTGTTTTTCTTTATGTGACTTAGGTGCTAGTGTTTCTACAATTCTGAAATCTTTATGTGATGTGCTTGGTCTTACCGATATTGAAGAATGTTCTCTAAATTTGCGCTTGGTAGATTCTACTATTAAAAAGCCTATGGGAAGAATTAATGATGTTCTTATTCTTGCAAATAGGAATTATGTGCCCATACATTTTATTGTTCTTCATATTGATTGCAATCCGTCTTGTCCAATTATACTTGGTATACCATTTTTACGTACTATTGGTGCCGTGATTGATATGAAAGAAGGCAATATTAAATTTCAATTTCCACTAAGGAAGGGTATGTGATACGTCCATTTTGCATCATGCTTTTATATTGATATTTATTGCATTATGGGCTGTTATTACACATTATATCACAATACTTATGCCTATTCTCTCTTATTTTATAAGGTTTATATGAAGAGGGAGAATGTCGACAACTGGAATTCTGGACTGGAAGATGAGCAAATATTAGAGACCTATTCTGCACAACTCCAAAAGTCTTGAAACTTCAGGGAGAATATTTTTGGAATATATAAAAAATATTGGGTGAAAAAAGCACCAAAGGGGGGCCACCTGCCATCCACAAGGGTGGAGGGCGCGCCCTCTGATCTTGTGGGCCCCCTGGCAGGCCCCCGACGCCCATCTTCTGCTATATGATGTGTTTTGACCTGGAAAACAATCAGAAGGAAGCTTTCGGGATGAAGCGCCGCCGCCTCGAGGCAGAACCTGGGTAGAACCAATCTAGGGCTCCGGTGGAGCTGTTCTGCTGGGGAAACATCCCTTTGGGAGGGGGAAATCATCGCCATTGTCATCACCATCGATCCTCTCATCGAAAGGGGGTCAGTCTACATCAACATCTTCACCAGCACCATCTCCTCTCAAACCCTATAGTTCATCTCTTGTATCCGATCTTTGTCTCGAAACATCAGATTTGTACCTGTGGGTTGCTAGTAGTGTTGATTACTCCTCGTAGTTGATGCTAGTTGGTTTATTCGATGGAAGATCACATGTTCAGATCCTTAATGATAATTAATACTCCTATGATTATGAACATGAATATGCTTTGTGAGTAGTTACGTTTGTTCCCGAGGACATGGGAGAAGTCTTGTTATAAGTAATCATGTGAATTTGGTATTCATTCACTATTTTGATGAGATGTATGTTATCTTTCATCTAGTGGTATTATGTGAACGTCAACTACATGATACTTCACCATGATTTGGGCCAAGGGGAAGGCATTGGGAAGGAATAAGTAGATGATGGGTTGCTAGAGTGACAGAAGCTTAAACCCTAGTTTATGCGTTGCTTCGTAAGGGGCTGATTTGGATCCATATGTTTCATGCTATGGTTAGATTTATATAAATTCTTCTTTTGTAGTTGCGGATGCTTGCGAGAGGGGTTAATCATAAATGGGAGGCTTGTCCAGGGAAGGGCAGCACCCAAGCACCAGTTCACCCACATATCAAATTATCAAAGTAACGAACGCGAATCATATGAGCATGATGAAACTAACTTGACAATAATTCCCATGTGTCCTCGGGAGCACTTTGCTTTATATAAGAGTTCGTCCAGACTTGTCCTTTGCTACAAAATGGTTTGGGCCACCTTGCTGCACCTTGTTTACTTTTGTTACTTGTTACCCATTACGAATCATCTTATCACACAACTATCTGTTACCGATAATTTCAGTGCTTGCAGATAATACCTTGCTGAAAACCGCTTGTCATTTCCTTCTGCTCCTCGTTGGGTTCGACACTCTTACTTATAGAAAGGACTACGATAGATCCCTATACTTGTAGGTCATCAGTATGGAACACTTCCATCCCTAGAACAAGAATCAAGCATGAGGGCATCCTATGTACCTAGGAATAAAGATGACAATACTTGAATCTATGCATTATATGTAGCTAGGGGCATAAAACGGTAACACTTGTTGGGAGGGAACCCAATAAATAAAATTTATGTTTGTCATTTTATTTCTGTTCTTGAGTGTTTGCACAATTATGCTACCGTTATGACTGTGTTTTTTATGTTTCAGTTAGTGTTTGTGCCAAGCAAAGCCTTTGGGATCATGTTGGGAGATAGTTGATTTGATCTTGTTGGAAAAAAGAAACTTTTGCATCCAGTAAAACAATTTTCAAAAATCACACAATTGATGAAAGCTTCTGATTTTTACACAAGATTAATATACAAATTTCCCATGTTGTCCTAATTTTTAAGAATTTTTTGAGTTACATAAGTGTACGAAGTATTCAGATTACTACAGATTGTTCTATTTTTGATAGATTCTGTTTTCTTTGCGTTGTGTGCTTATTTTGATGAATCTATGGACTCTATCAGGGGATATGAGCTATAGCAAAGTTGGAATACAATAGGTATAATGCAAGAATAAAATATGAATGGGTTTGCAACAATACTTAGAGTAGTAATTTGCTTTGTTATACTAATGGATCTCACGGAGGTTTTGTTGAGTTTTGTGTGATTGAAGTTTTCAAGTTTTGGGTGAGATCACGGTGGATGAAGTAATAAGGAGTAAGAAGAGCCTAAGCTTGGGGATGCCCCATGTCATCCTAGGCTATTATCTAAAAGATAAGCAAGCAACTAAGCTTGGGAATGCCCCCTAGTGGCATCCCCTCTTTCTTCTAACGACCGTCGGTATTTTACTTGGAACTATATTTTCATTCGTCACATATCATGAGTTTTGCTTGGAGCATCTTGTATGATTATGGGTCTTTGATTCTTTTGCTTTTTATTTTGTGTCATCTATCCTTGCTGGACACACCTATTTCAGAGAGCCAAAATTATGCTATGACTTGTTAGAATTGCTCTCTATGCTTCACTTAAATCTTTTTGAGTTATGGAATTGCTCTAGTGCTTCACTTATATCTTTTTGAGCATGGTGTGCCTTACTATTTTTGAAGAAATTATCTCATGCTTCACTTAAATTATTTTGAGATAAGAAATTTTTATGCTCATGTTCTTTACTTAGATTTGTTTGAGCTATCAAAAGCAACATATGAAATTAGTCCCAAAGTGATAGATATTCAATGGGGATATAAAATAAACTTTCATGAAGATCATTGGACAAAATAAACTTGATTCTTTGTAACAGTTTTGCGATATGTTGATTGTGATATGTGAGCCATGTTAATGAGTAATTATGTTTTAGTAAGAATATTGGTGTTAAGGTTTGTGATTCCCTATGCAAGCACGAAAGTCAATAGTTATGCAATGAAATTACATCCTACTTGTGGTGCATTATTCGGTGTTAGTTATGCTTAATGTTCGCTTAGGTGATTTTTCATTTCTTGGTTGGATGCTTCCCAATCTTTTGCTATCCTTCACTTGCACTAAGTATGATCAGTACTTGTGCATCCAAATCCTTAAACCTAGTTTTGCCACATGAGTCCACTATACCTACCTATATGTGATATTTCCGTGCCGTTCTAAGCAAATTTGTATGTGCCATCTCTAATTTCAAAATAATTTTCCTTTTTGTGTGCTCATACCGCTCATGAAACGGTAGGGGGTGGACGATATTTTTCCATGCTAGATGTGTTATTCTCAAGGTGAGTGTTTATTCACTTGTCATTGCACGAGAGTACGGCAAAAATATTAGGGATGCCAAGTCCCGAAATGAAAAAAAATGAATTTACTTTGTGTTGTCAAATAATAAATTCCTTGGAAAGTGTTGATATGGACGACACCCATGGATTCGGTTAGCTGTGGAATGTGAAAGTATGGTGGAAAAAGGAATAAACTTTAATTTCTGTTTGGGAACCGCTTATGATATATCTAGCATGGAAAGTATTGGGAACTACTCGATCATTTTCGTTGACAGGAAAGGCATGCCACCCAAAATGTTTTATCTCTATCTTTTTCGATTTGAGCTCTGACACCTCTACAAATCCCTACTTCCCTCTAAGAAGGGCCTTTCTATTTACTTTATGCAATTTTATTTGATTCTCCATCTTCTCTTATAAAGCACCAACTAAGGAGCACTATGATCGTACTTGAGCATTGGGTATAGCTAATGTGCGAGTGTGTTTCATGAATGGATCAATGGTTGAGCATAATGGGCTAGGGATAACTTACTTTAGTGTTGATATTTTGAAAGACATGGTTGCTTGTTGATATGCTTGAGTATTGAAATCCTCATGTCAAAACTAGACTATTGCTTTGAATCATATAAAAGTCCAAATTTCCACGCTACAAAGAAAATAATATGTGTTGAACATGTTAGGCAGCATTTCGCATCAAAAATTCTGTTGTTATCATTTACCTACTCAAGGACGAGTAGGAATTAAGCTTGGGGATGCTGATACGTCTACAATGTATCTACAATTTTTAATTGTTCCATGTTGTTATATTATCATTCTTGGATGTTTTATAATCATTTTATAGCAACTTTATATCATTTTTTGGGACTAACCTATTGACATAGTGCCCAGTGCCAGTTGCTATTTTTTGCTTGTTTTTTATTTCGCAGAAAATCAATACCAAACGGAGTGAAACTTTTTGGAGATTTCTTCTGGACCAAAAGACACCTGTTGGGCCAAAGAAGTACCAGGGGGGCTCTGAGGGGAGCACAACCCACCTGGGCACGCCTGGGGGCCCAAGCATGCCCTGGTGGGTTGTGCCCACCTCGGCCGCCTCACGCACCGCCTCTTTGCTCTATAAATACCCCAATATTCCAGAAACCCTAGGGGAGTTGACGAAAAACAATTCCAGCCACCACAAGTTCCAGAAACCACAGATCCAATCTAGACACCATCATAGAGGGGTTCATCATCCTCATTGGTGCCTCTCCGATGATGTGTGGGTAGTTCATTGTAGACCTACGGGTCCATAATTAGTAGCTAGATTGCTTCCTCTCTCCCTTTTGATTCTCAATACAATGGTCTCTTGGAGATCTATTTGATGTAACATATTTTGCGGTGTGTTTGTTGGGATCCGATGAACTTTGAGTTTATGATCAGATCTATGTTTTTATCAATGAAAGTTATTTGAGTCGTTTGATCTCTTATGTGCATGATTACTTATAGCCTCATATTTCTTCTTCGAATCTTTGGTTTAGTTAGGCCGACTAGATCAATTTTTCTTGCCATGGGAAGAGGTGCTTTGTGATGGTTTCGATCTTACGATGCTCAATCCCAGTGACAGAAGGGGAAATGACACGTATGTATTGTTGCTATTAAGGATAACATGATGGGGTCTAGTACTACATGAATAGATCTTGTCTACATCATGTCATCATTCTTATTGCATTACTCCGTTTCTCCATGGACTTAATACACTAGATGCATGCTGGATAGCGGTCGATGTGTGGAGTAATAGTAGTAGATGCAGGCAGGAGTCGGTCTACTAATCTTGGACGTGATGCCTATATAATGATCATTGCCTGGATATCGTGATAATTATTTGAAGTTCTATCAATTGCCCAACAGTAATTTGTTTACCCATCGTATGTTATTTTTCTCGAGAGAAGCCACTAGTGAAATCTACGAGCCCTGGGTCTCTTTTGTATCATATTTGCCTTCAAGATCTATTTTTATTCACTTTTATTTTCAAATCTATTAATCCAAAAACCCAAAAATACCTTGCTGTAGTTTATTGTTATTTATTTTATCTCGCGTTCCCACGAGATCTATTTATCCAATCTACTACAATTTTATCTATCTTTTTACCCGGGAGGGATTGACAACCCCTCTTTTACGCCGGGTTGCAAGTATTTGTTCTTTGTGTGCAGGTACCGTTTACATAGTGTTGCATGGTTCTCCTAATGGTTTGATGACCTTGATCTCATCACTGAGGGAAATACCTACCGTAGCTGTGCTACATCATCCCTTCCTCTTTGGGGAAATACCGACGTAGTTCAAGCCGCATCAAGCACTCATACTAGCACCCAAATCACATAAAACCATGGTAACAATGATCTCCAATTTTAACAAAAACAACAGGCATGCCAATAATAGGTTTGTTCTTGTCTTTGGTATCGGGCTTAGCAATTCTAGTTGCTTCATCACAGAAGTAAATAACATGCCCATCAACATTATCAATCAATAGATATTTAACCATAACAATATTAGGTTCAACTTTATTTTGTTCAGGAGGTTTAGGTGCTCTAATATAACTTTTTTAACCACATTTGAAGTTTTAGCATGTTCCTTAATCCTAAACGGGGAAGGAGGTTTCTCAATATAAGCAGTAGGCACAACTGGATCAACATTGTAAATGATTATTTCATCTTTAGCTATAATAGGTTCTGCAATATTTTTTGCAATAGCTGGATGATATTTAAACCATTTCTCATTAGGGAGATCAACATGAGAAGAAAAGGATTCACAAAAAGTAGCTATACTATCTCAGAGTCAAGTCCATATTTAGTACTAAACTTTTGAAAAGCATCAGTTTCCATAAAAGATTTAACACATCCAAACTCAATTATACCTGACTCTTTTCCTTTGTCGATTTCCAAATCTTCAGAGTTGTGTTTAATTCTTTCCAAAAGATTCCACTTGAATTCAATAGTTTTCTTCATAAAAGAACCGATAGAAGAAGAATCAAGCATGGATTGATCATTATCAGAAAGCCGAGCATAAATTTTTTGAATAAATATTTCTCTTGAGTGCCCCTGGGGCATGTGTACATCATGTACTTAAGCCTCCCGCAAGCTTTGAGCGATACTTTCTCCTTCAGGAAGCCAAAAATTATATATATATAATTCTGATCACGATGAACCAAATGCATAGGATAAAACTTCTGATGAAATTCCAACTTCAGTCGGTTCCAATCCCATGTTCCAGTATCATCCAATAGCCTATACCATGTCAAAGCCTTTCCCTCCAAAGATAAAGGGAATACCTTCTTCTTAACTCCCTTGGATAAACCTGCAAGCTTAAAAATTCACAAATTTCACCTATATATATCAAGTGCATATCAGGGTGCACCGTTTCATCTCTTGCATAAGGATTAGCTAGCAGTTTTTCTAACATACCCGAGGGAATCTCACAATAAATATTTTCAGTGGGTCCGGTAGGTTGAGGAACAACTCTTATTGCTTCTGATCGAGGTGAAGATACCCCGAACAAAGCTCTCAAAGGATTATCTTCCATAGTAACAAGTGATGATAACTTCAGCACATAATATAAATGTTTCCTTACCAAATTCCACTCACCAAAGGCGCTTCACTCCCCGGCAACGGCGCCAGAAAAGAGTCTTGATGATCCACAAGTATAGGGTTTCAATCATAGTCCTTTTGATAAGTAAGAGTATCAAACCCAACGAGGAGCAGAAGGAAATGACAAGCGGTTTTCAGCAAGGTATTTTCTGCAAGCACTGAAATAATCGGTAACAGATAGTTTGATAGCAAGATATTTTGTAATGAGCAACAAGTAGCAATAGTAAAAAAGGTACAGCAAGGTATACTAATCCTTTTTATAGCAAAAGGCAGGCCGAAACTTCCTCTTATAATAAGCAAAGCATTCTGGAGGACCCGTGGGAATCCATCTAATCACTTTCATCATGTTTATTTGATCCGCGTTCGGTACTTTGATAATTTGATATGTGGGTGGACCGGTGCTTGGGTGTTGTTATCACTTGAACAAGCCTCCCACTTATGATTAACCCCTCTCGCAAGAATCCGCAACTATGGAAGAAGACTTAAGATAAATCTAACCATAACATGAAACATATGGATCCAAATCAGCCCCTTATGTAATAGCGCATAAACTAGGGTTTAAGATTCTGTCACTCTAGCAACCCATCATCTAATTACTACTCCACAATGACTTCTGCTACCTCTTGAGCTTGTGTTGGTTTTCCCTTGAAGAGGAAAGGGTGATGCAGCAAAGTAGCGTAAGTATTTCCCTCGGTTTTGAGAACCAAGGTATCAATCCAGTAGGAGACGATGCACAAGTCACCGAATACCTGCACAAATAATCAAGAACTTGCAACCAACGCGATAAAGGGGTTGTCAATCCCTTCATGGTCACTCGCAAAAGTGAGGTCTGATAGAGATAATAAAGTAAATATTTTTGGTATTTTTGATGTATAGATTGGAAAGTAAAGATTGCAAAATAGTAGATCAGAAACTAGCAAGATGTAAATGAGATTTAATAATATGGAAAAGAGATCCGGGGCCCATAGGTTTCACTAGTGGTTTCTCTCGAGATAGTAAATATTACGGTGGGTGAACAAATTACTGTCGAGCAATTGATAGAAAAGCGCATAATTGTGATGACATGTAAGGCAATGATCATGAACATAGGCATCACGTCCGTGTAAAGTAGACCGACTCCTGCCTGCATCAACTACTATTACTCCACACATCAACCGCTATCCAGCATGCATCTAGAGTGTTAAGTTCATAAAGAATGGAGTAACACATTAAGCAAGATGACATGATGTAGAGGAATTAACTCAAGCAATATGATGAAAACCCCATCTTGTTATCCTCGATGGCAACAATACAATACGTGCCTTGCTGCCCCTACTGTCACTGGGAAAGGACACCGCAAGATTGAACCCAAAGCTAAGCACTTCTCCCATGGCAAGAAAGATCAATCTAGTAGGCCAAATTAAACCGATAATTTAAAGAGACTTGCAAAGATATAAAATCATGCATATAAGAATTCAGAGAAGAACCAAATAATATTCATAGATAATCTTGTTCATAAATCCACAATTCATCGGATCTCGGCAAACACACTGCAAAAGAGTATAACATCGAATAGATCTCCAAGAACATCGAGGAGAACTTTGTATTGAGAATCAAAGAGAGAGAAGAAGCCATCCAGCTAATAACTATGGACGCGAAGGTCTGTGGTAAACTACTCATGCTTCATCAGAGAGGTAATGGTGTTGATGTAGAAGCCTTCCGTGATCGAATCCCCCTCCGGCAGATCATCGGAAAAGGCCCCAAGATGGGATCTCACGGGTACAGAAGGTTGCGGCAGTGGAAAAGTGGTTTCGGGGCTCCCCCTGATGTTTTAGGGTATAAGAGTATGTATAGGCGAAAGAACTAGGTCGGTGGAGCTGCGAGGGGCCCATGAGGGTGGGGGCGAGCCTACCCCCCTGGGCGCGCCCTCCTGTGTCATGGCCTCCTTGTTACGTCTCCAACTTCATCTCCAAGTCTTCTGGTTTGCTTTCGGTCCAAGAAAGATCATCATGAAGGTTTCTTTCCGTTTGGTATTCCTTTTCTGCAAAACTCTAAAATAGGAAAAAAAACCAGAAACTAGCACTGGCCCCTCGGTTAATAGGTTAGTCCCAAGAGCATATTAAAGCCCATTAAACATCCAAAACAGATAATATAATAACATGGAACAATAAAAATTATAGATACGTTGGAGACGTATCAAGCATCCCCAAGCTCAATTCCTGCTCGTCCTCGAGTAGGTAAATGATAAAAATAGAATTGTTGATGTGGAATGCTACCTAACATATTTATCAATGTAATTTTCTTTACTATGGCATGAATGTTCAGATCCGAAAGATTCAAGACAAAAGTTTAATATTGACATAAAAACAATAATACTTCAAGCATACTAACAAAGCAATCATGTCTTCTCAAAATAACATGGCCAAAGAAAGCTATCCCTACAAAATCATATAGTCTGGCTATGCTTTATCTTCATCACACAAAGTATTTAAGCATGCACAACCCCGATGACATGCCAAGCAATTGTTTCATACTTTTGATGTTTTTAAAACTTTTTCAATCTTCACGCAGTACATGAGCGTGAGCCATGGATATAGTACTATGGTGGAATAGAATATGGTGGTTGTGGAGAAGGCAAAAAAGAGGAAGATAGTCTCACATCAACTAGGCATATCAACGGGCTATGGGAATGCCCATCAACAAATATCAATGTGAGTGAGTAGGGATTGCCATGCAACGGATGCACTAGAGCTATAAGTGTATGAAAGCTCACAAAGAAACTAAGTGTGTGTGCATCCAACTTGCTTGCTCACGAAGACCTAGGGTGCTTTTGAGGAAGCCCATCATTGGAATATACAAGCCAACTTATATAATGAAAAATTCGCACTAGTATATGAAAGTGGCAACATAGGAGACTCTCTATCATGAAGATCATGGTGCTACTTTGAAGCACAAGTGTGGAAAAAGGATAGTAGCATTGCCCCTTCTCTCCTTTTCTCTCATTTTTTTATTTGGGCCTTTTCTCTCTTTTTTATGGCCTCTTTTTTTTCTCTTCTTTTTTTATTTTAATTTTTTTCGTCCGGAGTCTCATCCCGACTTGTGGGGGAATCATAATCTCCATCATCCTTTCCTCACTGGGACAATACTCTAATAATGAAGATCATCACACTTTTATTTACTTACAACTCAAGAATTACAAATCGATACTTAGAACAAAATATGACTCTATGTGAATGCCTCCGGTGGTGTACCGGCATGTGCAATGATTCAAGAGTGACATGTATAAAAATGATGAACGGTGGCTTTGCCACAAATATGATGTCAACTACATGATCATGCAAAGCAATATGACAATGATGGAGCATGTCATAATAAACGAAATAGTGGAAAGTTGCATGGTAATATATCTCGAGATGGCTATGGAAATGCCATAATAGGTAGATATGGTGGCTGTTTTGAGGAAGTTATATGGTGGGTGTATGGTATCGGCGAAAATTGCGCGACACAAAAGAGGCTAACAATGGTGGAAGGGTGAGAGTGCGTATAATCCATGGACTCAACATTAGTCATAAGGAACTCACATACTTATTGCAAAAATATATTAGTTATCAAAACTAAGTACTATGTGCATGCTCCTAGGGGGATAGATTGGTAGGAAAAGACCATCGCTCGTCCCCGACAGGCACTCATAAAGAAGACAATCAATAAATAAATCATGCTCCAACTTCATCACATAATGGTTCACCATATGTGCATGCTACGGGAATCACAAACTTTAACACAAGTATCTCTCAAATTCATAACTACTCTACTAGCACGACTCTAATATCACCATCTTCATATCTCAAAACAATCATAAGGAATCAAACTTCTCATAGTATTCAATGCACTTTATATGAAAGTTTTTATTATACCCATCTTGGATGCCCATCATATTAGGACTAGTTCTATAACCAAATTAAATTACCACACTGTTATAAAAGACTCTAAAAATAATATAAGTGAAGCATGAGAGATCAACAATTTCTATAAAATAAAACCACCGCTGTGCTCTAAAAAGATATAAGTGAAGCACTAGAGCGATATTGTCTAGCTCAAAAGATATAAGTGAAGCACATAGAGTATTCTAATAAATCACGAATCATGCGTGTCTCTACCAAAAGGTGTGTGCCGCAAGGATGATTGTGGTGAACTAACAACCAAAGACTTAAATCATACAAGACGCTCCAAGCAAAACACATATCATGTGGTGAATAAAAATATAGCCTCAAGTAAAGTTACCGATAGACGAAGACGAAAGAGGGGATGCCTTCCAGGGCATCCCCAAGCATAGGCTTTTGGCTGTCCTTGAATTTTACCTTGGGGTGCCTTGGGCATCCCCAAGTTTAGGCTCTTGCCACTCCTTATTCCAAAATCCATCAAATCCTTACCCAAAACTTGAAAACTTCACAACACAAAACTTCAAAAGAAAAATCTAATGAGCTCCGTTAGTATAAGAAAACAAATCACCACTTCAAGGTACTGTAATTAACTCATTATTTATTTATATTGGTGTTAAACCTACTTTATTCTAGCTTCTATATGGTTCATACCCCCCAATACTACTCATAGATTCATCAAAATAAGCAAACAACACACACAAAACAGAATCTGTCAAAAACAGAAAAGTCTGTAGCAATCTGTAACTTTTGAATACTTCTGTAACTCCGAAATTTCTGCAATAAATTGGTTGACTTAAGGAATTTGTATATTAACCTTGCGCAAAAAGAATCAACCTAAAAGCACTCTTCTGTAAAAATTACAGCTATTCCCGTGAGCGCAAAAGTTTCTGTTTTTTACAGCAATATCGCAAAGACTTCACCCAAGTCTTCCCAAAGGTTCTACTTAGCACAAACACTAATTAAAACATAAAACCACATATAACCAGAGGCTATATGAATTATTTATTACCTAACTGGATCAAAAAGTAAAGAACAAAAAATAAAATTGGGTTGCCTCCCAACAAGCGCTATCGTTTAACGCTCCTAGCTAGGCATAAAAACAAGAATAGATCTAGGTATTGCCATCTTTGGTATGCAATCCATAAGTGGCTCTCATAATAGATTCATAAGGCAATTTAATTTTCTTCCTAGGAAAGTGTTCCATGCCCTTCCTTCCCGGAAATTGGAATCTAATGTTTCCTTCTTTCATATCAATAATTCCACCAATCGTTCTAAGGAAAGGTCTACCAAGAATAATAGGACATGTAGGATTGCGATATATATCAAGAACAATGAAATTTACAGGTAAATAATTCCTATTTGCAACAATAAGAATGTCATTAATCCTTCCCATAGGTTTCTTAATGGTGGAATCTGCAAGATGCAAATTGAAAGGACACTCATCAAATTCATGGAAACCTAGCACATCACACAAAGTTTTTGCAATCGTGGAAACACTAGCACCCAAATCACACAAGTCATAACATTCATAATCTTTAATCTTAATCTTAATAGTAGGTTCCCACTCATCATAAAGTTTTCTAGGGATAGAAACTTCTAGTTCAAGCTTTTCTTCAAAAGATTGCATCAAAGCATCAACAATATGTTTAGTAAAAGCTTTATTCTGACTATAAGCACGAGGAGAATTTAACACGGATTGCAACAAGGAAATACAATCTATTAAAGAACAATTATCATAATTAAATTCCTTGAAATCCAAAATAGTGGGTTCATTGCTACTTAAAGTTTTGACCTCTTCAATCCCACTTTTATCAATTTTTGCATCTACATCTAAAAACTCCAAATCATTGGGACGCCTTTTAACTAAAGTTGACTCATCTCCAGTCCCATTTTTATCAAGATTCATATTGGAAAACAAAGATTTAATAAGGGTTGTCGTGGAATTATCACGTCAGATGTCCTAGCGTAAGGACTTAGGTCTGGAGCCATCGCAACATAGTAAGCTTGAAGGGGTTAATCGGGACAAGGGACATGGAGAGTTTATACTGGTTCAGACCCTCGCGGTGGAGGTAACAGCCTAATCCAGTGTAGGGTGGTTATTGCTTGGGCTTCGATTACCAGGGAGCGAATATGCTTGACCTAGTTCTCGATCTCTTTCTTTCCTTCCCTAACTCACCGCCGGGTCGTCTCTTTATGTACACAGGTCGACGCCCGGCGGCTGACAGAGTCCCGGCCGGCTCATAGACAACGTGTCCGTCTCGGTGACTTACTAATCCTGCCTTACAATACAAGTTATTCTTATGGCGGTTCATCCTCTTGGGCCCTAAGTCGCCTCTGGGTCTTGGGCCGTCAGCGGGCTTGTTATGATCCGCCATCTTCATGGGTTATCGCTAGTGGTATGACCCGGCCCCTCCTGGGCGGTTCATACCCAGTAGTTATATCCCCAACATTAGGCCCCAGGTTGATTTGAACTTGTTCATATCAATCTTCAACACCTAACTTGTAAAATCTACATCACCTGTTGTAACCCGCCATGACGTCAGCTCTTGAAATCTTGTTAAACCGCCATGATGTCATTTCGCCTTAACTCCGCACGAGGCCCAGAGCATCTTAACTGATCCTTATCTTAATAAACATCCCGAAAATTGAGGCGTCCCTATAGCCATGCGATGATTTCGGCCTCCTCGATTCTTGTGCATGCCTTGTACTCACCCCCTTTATAAATAGAGACACGGGTCTCTCATTTTCCCCCTGCTTCCTTCTTCGTATTCCTCCTTCTCTCAGCCGCACGAGTGCTCGAACTCCACCGTCGCGACCTCTAGCCGTTGCATCAACTCACGCCGCCGCAACAACCTGACAAAACCAGAGAACTCCAGTGCACCGCCGCCGATCCTCATCACCTGTAAGCGCGCCTCCCCCTTTCATCTCAGATCTTCTTTTAGGGTTTGCGCTGTTCATCGATGTCCTTGCTGCTCTTCCTTACCTTCTTCAACTCCTACAACTTTCAATCTGGATAGGCCGTAGATCTTGTGTGGAAGTAGTTTTGTCACCATTTTTGTCATTGAAGTAGTATCTCTCTGTAGAAAACCACATCAACGCATCAAAGGTTTTTCCACTACCGCCACCTTAGGTTTTACTTTCACTGCCTTTTTTGAACTGCCTCATATCTGAAATTATAGCGCTAGCTTGTGAAATCTGTTTGTCTGCCTCTTAGCAAAATTTTCATCTGACTGATTCAACTCCCAAAAACTGCCATGGCGGCTTATGACATAAACTGCTATGGCGGCTTATGATATTAACTGTGACCCATCATATAGCATTAGGCCCCGTGTAAGCCGCCATCATCCACTTAAGTCCATAATCCGGCCATCTTCCGGTTTAACCAAGCTGGCTTGTTCTAAACTAAACCTCTATAGCTTTATCCTTGTATAGCGGTTGAAACAACAACTTGTAACTCGCCACATGTCTGCCGGTTAAATAACATCTTGAATTGCTCTTTGGTAGGCCGCGCACCCAATCATGACCAAGGCAGCTACATCATGCGACTGGGTACCATCCATTGTTACCGAGGCGATGCTCGAAGATTATGTAAAAATTGGTTTCTTACCGGCCAAGGACGTCATTCACTGGTGTGCTCCTAATCCGGGTGAAGCCAAACCTCAGCCGCATGCCGACGAAGTTATCGTTTTCACTGATCACATGAACTGGGGCTTCTCACCGCCCGGGTCAAAATTCTTCCGTAATGTTCTCCACTTTATGCAACTCCACCCTCAAGATATCGGGCCCAACTCCATTTCCAACATTTGCAACTTCTAGGTCTTCTGTGAAGTATACCTTCAACAAGAACCTAGTGTTGACCTCTTCAGAGAGTATTTCTATTTGAACCGCCAGAATGAATTTATTGACGGACTCAGCCAAGAACTCTAAGGGATCTCAATTCAGTATCGCAGAGATGCCATTTTCCCTTATGCTTCCCTTTCGAGCCACCCCAAAGATTGGAATCAAACCTGGTTCTACTGCAAGGACACTTCACCTGCTGATGAAAATCCCTTACCAGGTTATCATGACCAATGGCTCAACCCAAAGCATCCTCTTCTCGTCCGGCTTACCACTGTTGAACGGGCCAAACTTGCACCTACTTTCTCAAAGGTTAGGGCATTGCTGGGCAATGGTTTAACCGGAATTGATTGATACGTCCCCGTCGTATCTACTTTTCCAAACACTTTTGCCCTTGTTTTGGACTCTAACTTGCATGATTTGAATGGAACTAACCCGGACTGACGTTGTTTTAAGCAGAACTGCCATGGTGTTATTTTTGTGCAGAAATGAAATTTCTCAGAATGTCCTGCAAATCCACAGAGCAACTTTTCATAATTAATAAAAAATATTGATGAAAGAAATAGCATCAGGGGCCCACACCCTGTCCACGAGGGTGGGGGGAGCGCCCCTCCCCCTGGGCGCACCCACCTGCCTTGTGGGCCCCCTGGACGTCCACCGACCTCAACTCCAACTCTATATATTTGCTTTCGCGGAGAAAAAAATCAGAGAAAAAGTTTCATCGCGTTTTACGATACGGAGCCGCCGCCAAGCCCAAATCTCTCTCGGGAGGGATGATCTAGAGTCCGTTCGGGGCTCCGGAGAGGGGGATTCGTCATTGTCGTCATCATCAACCATCCTCCATCACCAATTTCATGATGCTCACCGCCGTGTGTGAGTAATTCCATCGTAAGCTTGCTGGATGGTGATGGCTTGGATGAGATTTACCATGTAATCAAGTTAGTTTTGTTAGGGTTTGATCCCTAGTATCCACTATGTTCTGAGATTGATGTTGCTATGACTTTGCTATGCTGAATGCTTGTCACTAGGGCCCGAGTGCCATGATTTCAGATCTGAACCTATTATGTTTTCATGAATATATGTGAGTTCTTGATCCTATCTTGCAAGTCTATAGTCACCTATTATGTGTTATGATCCGACAACCCCGAAGTGACAATAATCGGGATACTTCTCGGTGATGACCGTAGTTTGAGGAGTTCATGTATTCACTATGCGTTAATGCTTTGGTCCGGTACTCTATTAAAGGGAGGCCTTAATATCCCTTAGTTTCCACTAGGACCCCGCTGCCACGGGAGGGTAGGACAAAAGATGTTATGCAAGTTCTTTTCCATAAGCATGTATGACTATATTTGGAATACATGCCTACATTACATTGATGAACTGGAGCTAGTTCCGTGTCACCCTATGTTATAACTATTACATGAGGAATCGCATACGACATAATTATCCATCACTGATCCAATGCCTACGAGCTTTTCACATATTGTGCTTTGCTTATTTACTTACCGTTGCTACTGTTACAATTACTACAAAACTGCTACTATTACCTTTGCCACTGCTACCATTACTATCATACTACTTTGCTACTAAATACTTTGATGCAGATACTAAGTTATCCAGGTGTGGTTGAATTGACAACTCAACTGCTAATACTTAAGAATATTCTTTGGCTCCCCTTGTGTCGAATCAATAAATTTGGGTTGAATACTCTGCCCTCGAAAACTGTTGTGATCCCCTATACTTGTGGGTTATCAAGACTATTTTCTGGCACTGTTGCCGGGGAGCATAGCTCTATTCTTTGAGTCACTTGGGATTTATATCTGTTGGTCACTATGAGGAACTTTAAAGACGAAAGATCTAAGATTTATCCCTCAACTACGAGGGGAGGTAAGGAACTGCCATCTTGCTCTGCACTAGATTCTCCTTCTGTTATGAGTAAGCTTGCGACACCTAAACCTGCTTCTGCTATTAATGCTGATATGTCGCATGTTATTGATGATGCAACTTCTACTATGCATGATACTTATGATGAAACTACTTCTGTGCTTGATACTACTGTGCCAGGTGAATTTCTTGATGAACAACTTGCTAGGGCTAGAGAGAATGAAATTATTGAAAATAGTGATGATGAAGGTTCTCCCCCTAAATATGAATTGCCTGTTGTTCCTGAGGGTTATGTTATGGATGAAGAAACTGCTAGAGATTTTCTTGCTTGCAGTGATAGATCTGATCTTAAGAAGTTATTAGCTAAACTTAAACAAAGATCTCTAAATGCTAGAATGAAATATGACCCTGCTTTTGCTACTTCACCTATCTTTGTTACTGATAAGGATTATGAATTCTCTGTCAATCCTGAGATAATTACTTTGGTTGAATCTGATCCTTTTTATGGCTATGAATCTGAAACGGTTGTGGCACATCTTACTAAATTAAATGATATAGCCACCTTGTTCACTAATGATGAGAAATCTCGCTACTATTATATCCTTAAGATATTTCCATTCTCATTAAAGGGTGATGCTAAAACTTGGTTTAATTCTCTTGATCCTAGTTGTGTGCGTAGTCCCTAGGATATGATCTATTACTTCTCTAGCAAATATTTCCCTGCTCATGCGAAACAAGCTGCTTTAAGGTAAATATATAATTTTGTGCAAATCGAAGAAGAGAGTCTCCCACAAGCTTGGGGGAGGCTTCTCCGATTACTTAATGCTTTGCCTGATCATCCTCTTAAGAAAAATGAAATACTTGATATCTTTTATAATGGACTAACTGATGCCTCCAAGGACCAATTGGATAGTTGTGCTAGTTGTGTTTTCAGGGAAAGAACAGTCAACCAAGCTGAATTACTATTGAATAATATGTTGACTAATGAAAATAATTGGACTCTTCCTGAGCCAATTCCTGAGTCAATTCCTGAGCCAACTCCTAATCCAACTCCGAAGAAGAGGGGTATTCTATTTCTCAGTCCTAAAGATATGCAAGAGGCAAAAAATCTATGAAATAAAAAGGTATTAAAGCTGAAGATGTTAAGAATTTACCTCCTGTTGAAGAAATACATGGTCTTAATATACCACCAATTGAAGATACACATGGTCTTGATAACCTGACACATGTAGTAAAGGTAAATTCTCTCTATAGATATGACAAAGTTGAAATCCCGTCTACTAAATTTGCTAGCCCATGCTTGGATGAATTTCATGACTTTATGGCTAGACAAGAAAATTTCAATGCTTATGTTGGTAGAGAATTAAAGAGTAATGCTTACATGATTGGATGCTTGAGTGATTATATGGTTAGAGTTAAAGGTGAACTTAAACTTATTAGTAAATATGCTTCTATGGTTACCACTCAAGCAGAGCAAGTACTTAAAGCTCAAAGTGATTTACTCGATGAATTAAATAATAAACATGATTTTGCTGTTAGAGTGGCTACTAGAACTGGCAGAATGACTCAGGAACCTTTGTATCCTAAAGGCCACCCTTAGAGAATTGAGTAAGATTCTCAGAAAAATAATGTAGATGCACCTAGTCCCTCTAAAAAGAAGAAAAAGAAAAATGATAGGACTTTGCATGCTTCTAGTGAACCTGTTATTGACACACCTGAGAATCCCAATGATATTTGTATTTCTGATGCTGAAACACAATCTGGTGATGAACATGAACTTAGTGATAATGTTAACGATAATGTTCATGTTGATGCTCAACCTAGCAATAACAATGATGTAGAGATTGAACCTGCTATTGATCTTGATAACCCATAATCAAAGAATTAACGTTATGATAAGAGAGACTTTGTTGCTAGGAAGCATGGTAAAGAAAGAGAACCATGGGTTCAGAAACCCATGCCCTTTCCTCCTAAGCCATCCAAGAAAAAGGATGATGAGGATTTTGAGCGCTTTGCTGAAATGATTAGACCTATCTTCTTACGTATGCGCTTAACGGATACGCTTATAGTAAATCCTTATGCTAAATACATGAAAGATATCATTACAAATAAAAGAAATATACCAGAAGCTGAAATTTCCACCATGCTTGCTAATTATACTTTTAAAGGTGGAATACCTAAGAAACTGGGAGATCCAGGAGTACCAACTATACCAAGCTCCATTAAAAGAAACTATGTTAAAACTGCTTTATGTGATCTTGGAGCCGGTGTTAGTGTTATGCCTCTCTCTTTATGTTGTAGACTTGAATTGAATAAGTTGACACCTACTGAAATATCTTTGCAAATGGCTGATAAATCAACTGCTAGACCTGTCGGTATTTGTGAGGATGTGCCTGTTGTGGTTGCAAACGTCACTATCTTAACGGACTTTGTTATTCTTGATATTCCCGAGGACGATAGTATGTCGATTATCCTTGGTAGACCTTTTCTGAATACTGCAGGGGCTGTTATTGATTGCAACAAAGGCAATGTCACTTTTTATGTTAATGGTAATGAGCATACGATACACTTTCCGAGGAAACAACCTCAAGTTCATAGCATCAATTCTATTGGAAAAATTCCAATTATCATTATTGGAGGTTTTGAATTTCCTCTTCCTACTGTCAAGAAGAAATATGATATTCTTATTATTGGGAATGTGCATATCCCCGTTGAGGTAACCTAGTGTTATTCGAAATTTCTCCGGTTCCATGTTATTCGGAATGAGTTTGTTAACAAGACTTGATCAACCTTGTTAGTGATTCCTTTTGATGATCATGAGATGGACGAAATTAGAAGGCACAACCTTCTGTACCCTCCTTTTACTTTCTATTATTTAGATTAAATAAAGTAAAAATAGTATTTTCTGTATGTTTTCTGAATTATCCATGCAATAAAAAACACCCTGAAAATAAAAGTTCTCCAAACGCCCTGCAAATTTAGTATGATTTTTTCTGGAATATTTGAGAATATCTGGCACTGAGAACACAACAGGGGGAGTTGGACCTGGCCACGAGGGTCCAGGGCGCGCCCACCCTTATAGGGCGCGCCCCCTACCTCGTGGGCCCATGGTGGCCCCCTCCACTTATTCCTGCACCCACACACTCCATCCTCCTCCCAAAAAATCACTATCCAGCTCAAGCCCGAGTTCTAGCTCACTTTGCTGCCATTTTCGATGTCCTTGCTCAAAGCTCCATTCACAAAACTGCTTTGGGGATTGTTCTTAGGTATGTGACTCCTCCAATGGTCCAAATAGTTTTTGTTCTAGTGCTTTATTCATTGCAAATTTTTGCTGCCTAGGTGACCCTGTTCTTGAGCTTGCATGTCAAATTTATATGGTCCTAAGTAATTCTAATGCATGATATAGGCTCTAGGCACTTATGGGAGTAGTTGCTATCAATTTTGTTGAGTTTGATTCACTTTTATTTGAGTTACTAAAATTTTTAGAAATTTTCAGAAAAAGATGAAGAGATCTTGAGGGGCTCTTCTAGCCAAGGCGATAAGGATAAACAAGCTAAGGATAAAGAAAAAGCCAAGTATAATCTTCCTCGCGTGGCGGAAGTACGGCCGTGTGAATGGCCTTGTCATGATTTCTTGAGAGCAGCCGAGATATATGATGACTTTTATTCTTTGGCTGATAATGCAGGCCTCACCGACTTCCTCCACGACCGGATCGAACAGTACCTCTTACTCACCAATACTTTCATGCAAAACTTCTACTATTATTTTAAGAAATCACCTCCTTCAGTAGCTTTTCATTTATATGATGTGGCTAGGGAGATGTCATTACATGATTTTTGCTTGGTTTGCAAAATACCCTTTGAGGGCAGCTTAGAGGAACCACATCGTAAAGATGTGGATGGATTTATTGATACTATTACTGTAGGGGAAACAAGGAAGGTTTCTGATGCAAGAATTACTAGCATACATTTCCCTGTTTTATGCTACTTTGCAATATTTGCTAGTCGATGCTTAATTGGTCGCGGAAACTGTGGAAACCTTAGTGTTCCTGATATTATTATTTTGTTCCATGCTTTATTTCGTGATAACTCTGTTAGTATGGGTGCCATTATTGCTAAATGTTTAAGCATGAACCGTACAAAGGGCCCCATCTTTGGAGGTATCTATACTGCACGCCTTGCTAGACATTTCTGGATACCTATTAGGCATTCTGAGAAAGAGAAAAAACTGCTGCCTCCTACCTTTCTAGATTACAAGAGCATGGTAGCACATGAGGTTATTGTTAATAATGATGATGAGATGCTTTTGTATAATTTGAGATTTAATAAGAAACACAGTGAGACTATTATCTTGCTTGCGTCCTCTTTGTTTGATTTAACCGCAGGCCATTACCTCGTCTTGCCAACGATAGTTTACGCGTACCGGGGCCAGACATCAGCCGCAGAGCCCGAGCCGGAACCACCACTTGATCCTTATCGTCCATCATCTTATCAGTGGGATCCGGAGGAGATCGCCATCCAGTGGCAATATGATGATACTCCTCAGTACATGGGAGAGAGTAGCCATGATCCATGGGCATAGACCAACTTAGGCCAAAAGCCTAAGCTTGGGGGAGTACATATTTCTCACCGACATTACATTCATGTTCACACACTCATTCTAGTCATCGGTGCTCATACTCTTTCATTGTACTATCCATGCTAGTTTAATTTCTTTTTCTAGCCTTCTTCTTGTGTGTTTGATAAACCTTAAGAAAAACAAAAAATTAGCTAGTTTACTTTCCATGCTGTAGTAGTAGTAATTAAAAGAAAACCCAAAAAGATTTCTTGTTTTACTTTTGCTTGTTGGGAGCTTTCCCGTGTAAATAGTTTATTTTCTTTTCTTTCCTTTGGGGGTCGAGAGGAGAACACCCTAATGAAAATGTTTAGTGGCTCTCATATGCATGATTGTTGATTTAACCAAGAGCCCATATTACCTTGTCTTCTCCCTTGAATTGAATGCTTGCAGATTCCAGCTTAGTCTAATGCATGTGCACTATTATTATTATAGACACCGTTCGGTCGTGCAAGTGAAAGGCAATAATGACGATAGATGATGGACTGATTGAGATGAGAGAAGCTGGTATAAACTCTACCTCTCTTGTTTTTGTAAATATGATGAGTTCATCGTTCCTGATTCAGCCTATTATGAATAAACATGTTTGCAATGACAATTAGATATTATAGTTGCTTATGCCATGCTTAATTAGCTAGGAGCTTATAATGATTTACCTTGCGTGCCAACATGCTATTAAAATGGTTGTGATATGGTATGATAGGGTGGTATCCTCCTTTGAATGAATTGAGTGACTCGACTAGGAACATGTTCACGCATGTAGTTGAAACAAAATCAACATAGCCTTCACGATATTTATATTCCTGGTGGATTATATCCTACTCATGCTTGCACTCGGTGTTAATTAATTTTAATGCATGTTCATGACTGTTGTCGCTCTCTCAGTTGGTCGCTTCACAGTCTTTTGCTAGCCTTCAGCTGTACTAAGCGGGAATACTGCTTGTGCATCCAAACTCCATAAACCCCAAAGTTATTCCATATGAGTCCCCATACCTTCCTATATGTGGTATTTACCTGTCGTTCCAAGTAAATTTGTATGTGCCAAACTCCAAACCTTCAAATGAAATTCTGTTTTGTATGCTCGAGCAGCTCATGTATTAACTAGGGTTGTCTATATCTTCCATGCTAGGCGGGTTATTCTCAAGAGGAGTGGACTCCGCTCCTCATTCATGAGAAAATGGCTGGTAACCGGGATGCCCAGTCCCATGATCCAAAGATCAAAATCAAATCAAAATAAATGCAAACAAAGCTCCCCCGGGATTGTTGTTAGTTGGAGGCACCCGTTGCTTCAGGCAAGCCATGGATTGATGATTGTTGGTGGAGGGGGGGTATAAACTTTACCATTCTGTTTGGGAACCGCCTATAATGTGTGTAGCATGGAAGATATCAAGATCTAATAGTTGTTATTTTGACAGTGAAAGTATACCGCTCAAAATGTTATTCATCTCTATTTCAAAATCGAGCTCTGGCACCTCTACAAATCCCTGCTTCCCTCTGCGAAGGGCCTATCTATTTACTTTTATGTTGAGTCATCACCCTCTTATTAAAAAGCACCCACTGGAAAGCACCGTTGTCATTTGCATGCATTACTATTAGTTTATATTGGGTATGACTATGACTGGATCTCTTTTACCATGAATTACAATGTTTAGTCAGTCCTTGATCTTTAAAGGTGCTCTGCATTTATGTTTTGCAGTCTCAGAAAGGGCTAGCGAGATACCATCTTGTTATATCATATTATGATTGTTTTGAGAAAGTGTTGTCATCTGAGTTTTATTATTATTGCTCGCTAGTTGATTATGCCATTGATATGAGTAAACATGAGACCTAAGTGTTATTGTGAATATGGTTTGTTCATAATCTTTGCTGAAAACTTGAATGTTGGCTTTATGTATTTGCAACAACAAGAGCAAACATAGTTTGTAAAAGTTTTTCTTTATCACTTTCAGTTTGCCAACTGAATTGCTTGAGGACAAGCAAAGGTTTAAGCTCGGGGGAGTTGATACGTCTCCGTCGTATCTACTTTTCCAAACACTTTTTCCCTTGTTTTTGGACTCTAACTTGCATGATTTGAATGGAACTAACCCAGACTGATGCTGTTTTCAGCAGAACTGCCATGGTGTTATTTTTGTGCAGAAATAAAAGTTGTCGGAATGTCCTAGAAATCCACGGAGCAACTTTTCAGAATTAATAAAAAATATTGGCGAAAGAAATAGCGTCATGGGGCCCACACTCTATCCACAAGGGTGGGGGCGCGCCCCCTCCCCCTGGGCGCCCCCTGCCTCGTGGGCCCCCTGGACGTCCACCGACCTCAACTCCAACTCTATATATTTGCTTTCGCAGAGAAATAAATCAGAGAAAAAGTTCCATCGCGTTTTACGATACGGAGCCGCCACCAAGCCCTAATCTCTCTCGGGAGGGCTGGACTAGAGTCCGTTCAGGGCTTCGGAGAGGGGGATTCGTCGTCGTCATCATCATCAACCATCCTCCATCACCAATTTCATGATGCTCACCACTGTGCGTGAGTAATTCCATCGTAGGCTTGCTGGACGGTGATGGGTTGGATGAGATTTACCATGTAATCAAGTTAGTTTTGTTAGGGTTTGATCCCTAGTATCCACTTTGTTCTGAGATTGATGTTGCTATGACTTTGCTATGCTTAATGCTTGTCACTAGGGCCCGAGTGCCATGATTTGAGATCTGAACCTATTATGTTTTCATGAATATATGTGAGTTCTTGATCCTATCTTGCAAGTCTATAGTCACCTATTATGTGTTATGATTCGACAACCCCGAAGTGACAATAATTGGGATACTTCTCGGTGATCACCATAGTTTGAGGAGTTCATGTATTCACTATGTGTTAATGCTTTGTCTAGTACTCTATTAAAAGGAGGCCTTAATATCCCTTAGTTTCCACTAGGACATCGCTGCCACGGGAGGGTAGGACAAAAGATGTCATGCAAGTTCTTTTCCATAAGCACGTATGACTATATTCGGAATCATGCCTACATTACATTGACGAATTGGAGCTAGTTCTGTGTCACCCTATGTTATAACTATTACATGAGGAGTCGCATCCGACATAATTATCCATCACTGATCCAATGCCTATGAGCTTTTCACATATTGTGCTTTGCTTATTTACTTTACCATTGCTACTGTTACAATTACTACAAAACTGCTACTATTACCTTTGCCACTGCTACCATTACTATCATACTACTTTGCTACTAAATACTTTGTTGCAGATACTAAGTTATCCAGGTGTGGTTGAATTGACAACTCAACTGCTAATACTTAAGAATATTCTTTGGCTCCCCTTGTGTCGAATCAATAAATTTGGGTTGAATACTCTACCCTCGAAAACTGTTGCAATCCCCTATACTTGTGGTTTATCATTGATCTGGTTCGGTGCTGGGTAGCTTGGAGAATTATACCCTTAACTCGCCGGCCCGGTTTGATGTGCACATACACTGGTGATACCAAGGACCCACTACGTTACAATTCAAAGCGTTTGACTGATAAGGCTATAAATGACATGACCAAGACTCTTCTTAATGAGACATTGGAAAGCTACAACAGAGTGGGTCTAAATCCCTTCTGCGTACTTAACCTGGCATCGGAGGTATGCTTGTCCGGTTTACATACTTCTTACCTCACTGCTCGTAGAATCTGGAAATCGTGACTTATATTGTAAACTTTCTCAGGCTTGATCCGCTTTTTGGGATAAGAGATATGATGAAAAAGCTGGCAAGAAGGCCAGAGCCAAGACCAAAGCAATGAAGAGAAGCAAAAACACACCCACCACTTCTGATACGTTTAACATGGATGAATCTGAAGATTCGGAGGTAGACCTTGATTCCCTTGGCTCCTTTTTCATCCACCTTATTGACACTGATTACTATCAGAATGACACGGAGAGCAGCTAGGCAGTTGATGACGAGGTAACCATTTTCCTCTGACTCAGAGCCCTTGCCAAGACAAAAAAATCGACGCTTGATCTGGAAAGTAAGGTTTTCTAACCCTTTAGCTCACATGGATCCCAACTTTATTTTGAAGCAACAACATGAGAACTGGCGCAGAACTCGGAACAGTGGAGGCGGAGGACTTTCCTCTGGTTTGCCTAACACGCCAGCTCCACGCAAACGCCGGAATGAGGTATTCAAAAAATCCGACTCTTATTTATTTTAACCTAGATATTATTCATCCAATACTTTATACTTCTGATTTGAATTATCAAGGGACCTCTTACTCTTCATCCGGAGACTCTTCTCAGACTCAGCTTCCTCCTTTCAAGATTGCCCCTGGGTACCAACTTAAACATGTGTTTAACATCTTTAAATTCATACTGACTTGTTGAATCCTCTTGTAGTGGGAAAGCAAAGCCTAGCAAAAAGGCCAGAACAACCAAGCCAATAGAAAACCCCAAACCTCGTGAGCCGGAAAAACAAGTAGCAATTTCGGAAACCTTCGTGCAACAACCGGATAATCCTATTGATGACCCGCCACCAGAAAATCATGGCACCTCTGCTGATCCTATGGTCACTGAGTCGGATATTGCTGAACTGCCAAGCCCGACTAAACCTCTCAAACCGGATACTGAGGAAGTTGTGATCACTTGTGCTGGCTTTCAAGAACCGAGAAACCCTATAGTTCTGGCTAAACATTTTGCCAAAGAAGAGCTGATCGAGAGGCGCAAGGTCAAATTTGACATGGCCAATTATTCACATCTGAGCATTAGTGAAACCTTCTCTGGCTATCTGAATCAAGTACACAGCAGTCGTGATCTGGAAATTGACATGGTCAAGCACATGCATCAGAAACATGAGGTATTAATTCTTACTCTCATATGAGATACATTCCTTTAGCCCCCAAGTCTATTGAATATGATCGGATAGAATATAATGTAGACTTGCTAGATAGCCTTTTTATTATGCTTCTGAGTCAGAACCTATAGTCCCCAAGGACCGGCTTAAACTATTAAGTTAAGCCGGTTCTTCACTTAATAATAACCAACTTTGCATCTGTAGCCCCCAAGGGCCGGCTTAAACTATTAAGTTAAGCCAGGACTTATCAATTGATAAGAAATCTCACTTAATCATCCTTGCCGACCAGGTAAACTTGGATAAATGATGAATCGGGGTCACCTGTCACTGCTTCATAAAACAAACTTTGCATCCATTAGCCCCCAAGTGCCAAGTGCTATTGCTTGCAAAGGGCTTGGGACTTATAAATATATATAACTCCATAAAGAAACTTTCTGCACCCATTAGCCCCTAAGTGCCAAGTGCTATTACTTGCAAAGGGCTTGGGACTTATCAATGTATGTTGTTTCAGAACTCTTCATGTCTGTTTGGACTTGTTCTTTCAGGAAGCATCCAGTCGATTTCAATCTCAGCTGACTGACTTGAAGACCCGGCTTGAAGCACAAGAAGCTGAGACCCGGAAGGCTGACTCCAAGTTCAAATTTAGCTTGGATGAAAATGAGAAGCTCAAAACTGACTTTAACACTAAAAAAGCCGCCTGGGCTGAAGAAAGGGCCGCCTTGATCAAAAGGCCTGAAATGGCTGAAGCCTCATTAGAAGAGGTCACTACCAATTTTGCCGGCTTATAGCATCACATTAATCAAATGACCTTTGCTATTTTTGGTAATATCATTTTATATCTCAATGATTTTCTTCCTTTTGTTATGAACCGCCTAGTGACTCAATCATAATCTCCCATGCAGGTCCCAGAAGCAGCAACCTTGGGAAATAAACACTGATAAAGCTCAAGGCGATTTATACCTTAGTAGAGCAATTGTATGCTGGAGCTCAACGCACAATCCCTGCCATCTCCCCAAGCAAGCAAACACCATCTCTTCTTAGCAACGTGTTAAGCAGCCTTTCCGTCTTGCCAGCCTGGATTGAAGAAAACAAGCGGTCAGCTGCAAGAGCCGGTGCCCTTATGGTTTTAAGCCAGGCTAAGGCATGGCAGTCAGAACTAGAGCCGGCCGATCTAGCCACTGGCTATCCCAGTCTTAAAGAGGGTGGGTCTCCTTTTGATAAAAAAGATTTGATGTCTGTGTAATAGCGGTGCGTCCTCTGGCGAGTCTACTTGTTGAAGAAACTGATATGTCCAAATATTCGTTGGCTTGCAACGCAGAAAATCAGAATATTCCCACACCGCCTTATAAAGTTGCAAATCTTATCCCTCCAATCCGTAAGCAAACTTTTGCCCCAGACATTGATCTGTCTGAGCTTATCGATGACAATGCTGAATTTCAAGCCTTGACTAGTATCAATTGGTCACCGCCTGACTTCGAGATGCTGGAGGAAGAAGAAGAACCGGCGCAAGATGACTCCAAAGATGCAAACCGCCAAGGCCAGGAAAACTGATATGCTGGGCGGTTCTTGATTTGCACCACCAGGAACTGTTAAAAAACTATTTATCCATTTGGGCTCGCGGAGCCATGTAATAGACTTAGTTAAGTACTGATCTGTCATGCCATCGTGCACGTTTTGTTTGCATAACACTGCTGATCCATCCTTGGGAAATCCGTTCCTTATGCTTAAAGGTATGATCAATTATGCAGATCTGGTTTGTCGTTTTCCCTGTATATAAACAGACAACAAGTGCCCTGGGGGTTTACTCTTGGGCTGGTCATGATACCCCATATATAAAAAACCACTGAGGACTAATCAGCCCATAAGCAGGGCCGGTTTATAAGAAACCTTATATAACGAAATAAATATCATACCTGTGATATTTGTTCACTCTGCCGACTTATCATAAGTCATGTGGTAAAGGCAATATCCTATAGACAGAAGCACAATGCCCTGTTCAATATACTGGCGGCTTATAACGCCATATGCAGCAAGGGTGATATCCCAAAACTTGAGCGGAAAGCTCTAAGCATATGATCATTATATCCTGGCGACTTAAAGTCCAAGGCCAAGCCGGGTTAATAACACTCCAGATAAAGATATACATGAACCATAAGGCAACATGGCCTTAATAGGTTTTTCAACCATGTATTGATATAAACTTCCAAAAAATGATCAAATGAAAGACAAATCAGAAAACAAGGCTTTCATAGGCCGCCAAGCCTAAAACTCAAGTGCTTTTATGGGCGGCACAGCCGCTGAGTTAAACCTTAATTCAGAACCTTCTAAGCCGGGTCTCACATGACCAATCAATGTTTTAACGTTAACAAGTTCAGTATCTTTATAAGAATAATTGTCAAGAGTACAGCGGGTCATTCCAGGATTACCTGGGCGGAGTGGCCAACTTACAAAGGAAGGATAACCCGGATTTTTTGGTGAACACACCTAGGCGTCCAATCTAAAGAGTCATAGCTACGCTAATGAGCCCCCAAGTTAAAGTTCATTCCAGGTTTATAAACCGGAATCAGAGCTATGCTCCATGAGGAAGCCCCCAAGTATATTTCAACCATGCCATATAAGCCGAATCAAGAGGGTAATCTTTAGCTATGCTCAATGAGCAGGAAGCCCCCAAGTGATCATATGAAGTGACAATAAAGACTCATATTCTTAGAAATGAAATGATATAGGCCCTGAATCATCAGGGATGTCGGCTTTATTATATTCATGATAATGTGTACATTGATAACATATGTACATCACAAGAGCCAGGTGGCTCAGGTGTAATAAGGCCGAAGATGAGCAATATTCCATGGCCGGTGGTCTCCTCCTCCGACGTGCGTGAGTCCTTATGGTCTCGAACATCGATAAGGTAGTATGATCCGTTGTTCAGATTCTTGCTGACCACAAAGGGGGATAGCTTGTGCATGTCAGTCTGATCCTGGATGAGCCGAAGCACTAAGTCGCCTTCTTGAAAGGTTCTTGTTTTAACCCAGCGGATGTGATAACGCCGCAGATCTTGCTGCTAAATCTCCGAATGAGCCGCCGCAAGGTCACGCTCCTCATCTAACAGGTCAATAGCATCCTGACGTGCTTTCTCATTGTTAGCTTCAACATAAGCTACTACACGAGGCGAATCATGACGTATGTCACTGGGGAGAACTACCTCAGCTCCATAAACCATGAAGAAAGGCGTGTAACCCGTAGATCTGTTGGGGGTGGTATTGATACTCCAAAGCACTAAGGGAAACTCTTTCACCCAACAACCCGGTATTCTTTGCAAAGGAACCATAAGCCGGGGCTTGATACCTCTCAAGATTTTCTTATTTGCTTGTTCAGCTTGGCCATTAGACTGGGGGTGAGCCACTGATGATACATCAAGCCGGATATGCTCTTGTTGATAGAATTCTTTCATTGCTCCCTTAGACAGATTAGTACCATTATCAGTGATGATACTATGAGGATACCCAAAATGAAAGATCACCTTTTTGATGAATTGAACCGCCGTGGTTGCATCACATTTGCTGACCGGCTCAGCCTCAACCCACTTTGTAAACTTTTCAACCGCCACCAAGAGGTGGGTCTTCTTATCTTTGGACCTTTTGAAAGGCCCAACCATATCCAGCCCCCAGACTGCAAACGGCCAAGTAATTGGAATCATCCTCAACTCTTGAGCCGGCACATGAGCACGTCTTGAGAATTTCTGACAACCAACACATTTACTGACCAGATCTTCTGCATCAGCATGAGCCGTCAGCCAATAAAACCCATGACGAAAAGCTTTAGCAACGAGAGATTTAGAGCCGGCATGATGACCACAATCTCGTTCATGAATCTCCCTTAAAATTTCATGGCCCTCCTCAGGAGAAACACATCGTTGAAACACCCCTATAACACTGCATCTATGAAGCTCACCATTGACAATAGTCATTGACTTAGACCTCCGGGTTATCTGCCTGGCTAAGGTTTCATCCTCAGGTAACTCGCCCCGGGTCATGTAAGCCAAATACAGAATAGTCCAATCGGGGATAAAATGAAGAGCCGCCACCAGTTGTGCCTCCTGGTCAGGTACTGCCAAGTCCTCATCCGTAGGCAATTTCACTGATGGATAATGCAAAATATCAAGGAAAATATTAGGGGGTACTGGCTTACACTGTGACCCTAGCCGGCTTAACGCATTAGCTGCTTCATTTTTCCTTCGATCGACATGCTCCACCTGATATCTTTTGAAGTGACGAGCAATAGTATCCACCTCCTGATGATAAGCCGCCATGAGTGGATCCTTGGAATCCCAGGTCCCAGACACTTGCTGAGCCACCAAATCTGAGTCGCCAAAACACCTTACCTAGCTTAGATTCATCTCTTTAGCCATCCGAAGAGCATGGAGTAAGGCTTCATATTCAGCTGCATTGTTAGTACTAGGGAACATCAACCTTAAAACGTAACAAAACTTATCACCTCGTGGGGAAGTCAATACAACTCCAACCCCCGAGCCTTCCAATTGCCTGAATCCATCGAAATGAATAGTCCAATATGTATGATCCGGCTTATCCTCAGGCATCTGCAACTATGTCCAATCATTGATGAAATCCACAAGTGCTTGAGACTTTATAGCCGTCCGAGGCATGTATTTTAGACCATGGTGTCCAAGCTCAATGGCCCACTTAGCTACCCGACATGTGGCATCTCTGTTTTGAATAATATCCCCCAAAGGGGCAGAGCTAACCACAGTGATAGGATGACCAAGGAAATATTGCTTCAATTTATGACTAGCCATGAACACACCATAAACCAGCTTCTGACAATGTGGGTATCTCTGCTTAGACTCAATGAGAACCTCACTGACATAATAAACCGGCATTTGAATTAGATGCTCCTTGCCTGGATCCTTCCTTCCAACCACAACTGCTACATTGACGGCCCGGTTGTTTGCAGCCACATATAACAGCAACGACTCCTTTCCAATGGGGGCTGCAGGAAACGGCAGCTCATCCAGTTCCTTCTTAAGTGCCTCTAACACCTCATTAGCAGCGTCGCTCCAGACAAAATTATTTGTCTTCTGCATCATCTGATATAGAGGGATGGCCTTCTCTCCCAGGCGAATTATAAACCGGCTCAAAGCCGCGATACGACCCGCCAAACGCTGGACGTCATTGATACACGTCGGCTTAGCCAAAGAGGTGATAGCCTTGATCTTCTCCGGGTTAGCTTCAATGCCTCTCTCAGATAATAAGAACCCCAATAACTTGCCTGCTGGCACACCAAAGATACACTTGGCCGGGTTAAGCATCATCTTGTAGACCCGGAGGTTGTCAACGGTTTCCTTCAGATTCTCAATCAATGTCTCCTTCTTCCTGGATTTCACAGCAATATCATCCACATAAGCATGAACATTACGCCCAATCTGGCCATGAAGGCAATTCTGAACACATCGTTCGTAAGTCTCCTGGGCACTCTTGAGACCAAAAGGCATAGATACATAGCAGAAGGCTCCAAAGGGAGTGATGAAGGCTGCCTTCTCCTTGTCATTAACCGCCATTTTGATCTGATGATAACCAGAGTACGCATCCAAAAAACTCAAGCGCTCACAACCCGTCATAGCATCAATAATCTGATCAATATGAGGGAGAGCAGCTGGACAGGCCTTGTTAAGGTCTGTATAATCCACACACATACACCAAGTGCCATTTTTCTTAAGTACTAGCACTGGGTTAGCCAACCATTTAGGATGAAAAACTTCAATGATGAACCCTACTGCCAAGAGCCGGGCCACCTCTTCACCGATTGCTTTGCGCCTTTCCTCATTGAACCGGCAAAGAAATAGTTTGACCGGTTTAAACTTGGGATCCACATTAAGAGTGTGCTCAGCAAGTTCCCTCGGTACACCTGGCATATCAAAAGGCTTCCATGCAAAGATGTCCCGGTTCTCATGGATGAACTTGATGAGCGTGCTTTCCTATTTCGGATCCATATTCGCGATGATACTAAATTGCTTTGAAGAATCACCATGGATAAAATAAACCATCTTGGTATCATCTGCCGACTTAAACTTCATGAAGGGCTCATTCTCTGTCGTTGACTTCTTCAAAGGTGTCATATCCACCGGGTCAACATTGTCTTTATAAAACTTCAATTCTTCAGTGGCGCAAGCCGACTCAGCATAAGCAGCATCACCCTCTTTACAATCCAGAGCGATTTTTATATTGCCATGCACCATGATGGTGCCCTTGTGACCCGGCATCTTAAGCTGCAAATAAACATAACACAGTCTTGCCATAAACTTGGCGTAAGCCGGCCGCCCAAACAAAGCATGGTATGGGCTCTTAATTTTCACCACCTCAAAGGTTAACTTCTCACCTCTGGAATCATTATCATCTCCAAAAGCCACTTCCAGTGTTATCCTACCCACAGGATACACCGACTTACCAGGCACCACCCATGAAAGAAAGTAGAAGACGGCCTAAGATCCTTGTCAGTCAAATTCATACGACAAAAGGTCTCATAATAAAGGATGTTGATACTGCTGCCTCCATCCATGAGCACCTTCGTGAGTTTATATCCTCCCACCTGTGGAGCAACCACCAATTCCCTGACCCGGAATATCGACCCAGGGCGGGTGATCGTCTCTGCTCCACATAATAGACTGCTCAGACCACCTTAAGTATCGGGGCACCGCCGGTTCAACAGAGTTCACCGCCCTCTTATGGATTTTCTGATCTCTCTTGCACAGACTTGTAGTGAACACATGATACTGACCATCGTTCAGCTGCTTTGGATTACTCTGATAACCAGACAGCTGTTGTTGGTTTCCTTGGTTAGACTGTTGATTAAAACCACCTTGATTGCCTTGACCCTAAAAGTCAGATCTTGAACCGCCACCGCCAAAGCCAGGTCCGTGAGAGCCGGATCCAGAGCCACCATTTGGGCCATGATTGAAAAAATTGGAATTCCTAAACTCCTTCATGATGTAACAATTCCTCCACATATGACCAGATGGCTTATCACGCGTGCTGTGCTTTGGACAAGGTTGATTCAGCATTGCTTCAAGGTTTTGTCTTGACCCTTGGGGCGGCTTTCCCTTGCGACGCTGATTATTATTCTGCGCATTGGTGTCAGCCACAAAATCAAAACTACCATCAGCCTTATGCTTACCATTGCCGGCTTGAACCACCGGGTTATGCTACTACCCTTTTGTATTGCCGCCCTTCTTTCCCTTCCCCGGCTTATCATCAGACTTGGGATCCTTGGTACTGTCAGAGTCGGCGTATTTGACGAGAGCCGCCATTAGCTCCCCCATATCGTTGCAGTGGCGCTTAAGCCGCCCCAGCTTCTGTTTAAGAGGGAGGAAACGACATTTTTTCTCTAACATCAAGACTGCAGAACCGGCATTGATACTATCTGATGAATGTATGATTGACGAGATCCGGCGCACCCAATGGGTTGTTGACTCTCCTTCACCTTGAATGCAAGAATCTAAATCCAGATTCGACATAGGCTGCTTGCATGTATCCTTGAAATTTTGAATAAAACGCCTCTTTAACTCTGCCCACGACCTATTAGAATTAGCGAGCAGGGTTTTTAACCATGTACGAGCCGGCCCATCCAACATCATGGTGAAGTACTTAGCACACGTAGCATCGCCAACATCCAGCATCTCCATGGCCATCTCATAACTTTCGATCCAAGCCTCTGGGGGCTGATCCACCGTGTAATTAGGCACCTTACGGGGACCCTTGAAATCCTTAGGCAAGCGCTCATTGCATAGAGCCGGCACTACACATGGCACACCCAAGGTTCTAGAGGTCGCTCCTGCCTCCACGGACACTGAAAGATAAACCGTAGATTGTTGTTGACCCGCCAACTGAGCCGCCAGCTCCGCCTCACGCCGCGCTCTATCATGGTCTACCAAAATCTTAGCATCATTACCGACACGTGGCGGGTCAGGCCTGCGAGGCTGGTTGCGGTGCCGCTCACTGCTTGACACAGCCGGTTCATCCATGTGCCTACTATAACTCCTGCTTGGATGAGGTGTTGAGTGGATACGATCACGACTATATGAATAAGCTGCCTGCTAGGCCACAACCGTCTGAAGAAGCTCTCCGGCTCTCCGTATTTCCATTACCGCTGGTGACTCATCCTGGGCTGGGAGAGCCACCAGCCGTGTTGTCGCAACTATCATGTTATCCAAGGGGTTAGAAAAATACCCTGGTGGTGTTGGAACATGCTGAGGAGGGGTTACGTTCAAACCTGGGGGATCTGTCGCCCGTGGCTGAACCGGTTCTCCTGCCGCTGGCGCCTCAGTGGTCCGATTCACATCGGGCGGGTTACTGGGTCCTGCCCCAGGCGTGTTGAAAAGATTCCTCGCGTCATAAGTCAGGGGTAGCCAGCTCACATGCCTTCTGTTGAAAACAGCGTTTGACGCATCCATGTCGAAGCTTAAGCGGAAGCTCTCCGTCTGAAGCCGTTGTGCCTCCCTTTGTAAGGCGGCTCACTCCGTTGCCATCCTGGTGTTCTCTTCATTTAACTCCTCCTTAGCTTGCGCTATCTCGTCACGCAATTTTGTAACCTCCGCATTATGCTGAGCTTGATTCACCGGGTTAACCTCCGTTGTTAACAACATTGTCAGAGCATCCAATAGATCAGACAAAACTTGCGCCGGCGGGCACACAGGGCCTCCTGCCTTGGAAGCCATTGCTGCTACTGAGCCGGAGATCATTGCCGCTGCAGTCGTAGAGTCCTGCACTGGTTGTGTACCGACCATGAAGACTGTGACCTGGTGTGGCGGCTCGTAGGGGTCCGGAATACTATTGCCATTGGAACAGCCCCAAGCCCGCCATCCTGAACCTGGTAGATGGAGTTGGTCTCACCAGTAGAAGATTCGTCGCTTGAGTAAATAACCGTCTCACCACTAGATTCAGATCCTCCTAGTTCCGATCCATGAACAAAACCAACAAAAACATGCTTTGGGGAGGCTTTAGCCTTGGCGGGTCGCGCGCGCTGAGCCAACTCGACGATGTCGATGCACATGTCCAGCTCAGCTTCTGACTCACCGATCTTGTCGATAAAGACGTGAATTCCACCAAAGGGGACCCGGTACCCATATTCGATTGAGTCGGCCTTGGGGCCCCAGCCCTCGTCGTCGATGTAGAGCTTGCCGTGACAACTCTTGGTCATCCAGCCCACAGCCTACCCCTTGAGCCCTGCGAAGATGCCCTTCAAGAACTCGAAACCATAGTGCATTGGCCCCACATGTTGGGGAACATAGTAATTTCAAAAAAATTCGGACGCACACGCAGGATCATGCTGATGCATAGCAACGAGAGGGCAGAGTATTGTCCATGTACCCTCGTAGACCGAAAGCGGAAGCGTTAGTACAACGCGGTTGATGTAGTCGTACGTCTTCACGATCCGACCGATCAAGTACCGAACGTACGACACCTCCGAGTTCAGCACACGTTTAGCTCGATGACATCCCACGAACTCAGATCCAGCAGAGCTTTGCGGGAGAGTTCCATCGGCACGACGGCATGTTGATGGTGTTGATGATGCTACCGGCGCAGTGCTTCGCCTAAGCACCGCTACAATATTACCGAGGTGGAATCTGGTGGAGGGGGGCACCGCACACGGCTAAGAGATCAGGAGATCAATTGTTGTGTCTAGAGGTGCCCCCCTGCCCCCATATATAAAGGAGGGAGGGAGAGGCCGGCCCTAGAGGAGGGCGCGCCAAGTGTGGGGAGTCCTACTAGGACTCCCAAGTCCTAGTAGGATTCCCCTTCCGGAGTAGGAGAGAAGGAAAGAGGGGGAGATGGACAAGGAAAAGGGGGCTGCACCCCTTGTCCAATTCGGACCAGAGGGGGGCGCGCGCCTCCTTCCTTTTGGCCTCTCTCCTCTATTCCCGTATGGCCCAATAAGGCCCATATACTCCCCGGCGAATTCCCGTAACACTCCGGTACTCCGAAAAATACCCGAATTACTCGGAACCTTTCCGAAGTCCGAATATAGTCGTCCAATATATCGATCTTTACATCTCGACCATTTCGAGACTCCTCGTCATGTCCCCGATCTCATCCGGGACTCCGAACTACCTTCGATACATCAAAACACATAACACATAATATAAATCGTCACCGAACGATTAAGCGTGCGGATCCTACGGGTTCGAGAACTATGTAGACATGACCGAGACACATCTCCGATCAATAACCAATAGCGGAACCTGAATGCTCATATTGGCTCCCACATATTCTATAAAGATCTTTATCGGTCAATACGCATAACAACATATGTTGTTCCCTTTGTCATTGGTATGTTACTTGCCTGAGATTCGATCGTCGGTATATCAATACCTAGCTCAATCTCGTTACCGGCAAGTCTCTTTACTCGTTCCGTAATGCATCATCCCGCAACTAACTCATTAGTCACATTGCTTGCAAGGCTTATAGTGATGTGCATTACCGAGAGGGCCCAGAGATACCTCTCCGACAATCGGAGTGACAAATCCTAATCTCGAAATACGCCAACTCAACAAGTACCTTCAGAGACACCTGTAGAGCACCTTTATAATCACCCAGTTACGTTGTGACGTTTGGTAGCACACAAAGTGTTCCTCCGGTAAACGGGAGTTGCATAATCTCATAGTCATAGGAACATGTATAAGTCATGAAGAAAGCAATAGCAACATACTAAACGATCAAGTGCTAAGCTAACGGAATGGGTCAAGTCAATCACATCATTCTCTAATGATGTGATCCCATTAATCAAATGACAACTCATGTCTATGGCTAGGAAACTTAACCATCTTTGATTCAACGAGCTAGTCAAGTAGAGGCATACTAGTGACACACTGTTTGTCTATGTATTCACACATGTACTAAGTTTCTGGTTAATACAATTCTAGCATGAATAATAAACATTTATCATGAAATAAGGAAACAAATAATAACTTTATTATTGCCTCTAGGGCATATTTCCTTCAGTCTCCCACAATAGGTCTCGTACACAGCATAGCATACTTTATAGAACCTATGACTGAGGCATAGGGAGTGACTTTTCGTTCTCTTTCTATTTTCTGCTATGGTCGGGTTTTGAGTCTTGCTCAACTTCACACCATGCAACACAGGCAAGAACTCCTTCTTTGACTGTTCCATTTTGAACTACTTCAAAATCTTATCAAGGTATGTACTCATTGAAAAATCTTATCAAGCGTTTTGATCTATCTCTATAGATCTTGATGCTCAATGTGTAAGCAGCTTCACCGAGGTCTTTCTTTGAAAAACTCCTTTTGAATACTCCTTTATGCTTTCCAGAAAATTCTACATTATTTCTGATGAACAATATGTCATTCACATATTCTTATCAGAAAGACTGTAGTGCTCCCACTCACTTTCCTGTAAATACAGGCTTCACCGCAAGTCTATATAAAACTATATGCTTTGATCAACTCATCAAAGCGTATATTCCAACTCCTAGATGCTTGCACCAGTCCATAGATGGATCGCTAGAGCTTGCACATTTTGTTAGCACCTTTAGGATCGACAAAATCTTCTGGTTGCATCATATACAACTCTTCTTTAAGAAATCCATTAAGGAATGTAGTTTTGACATCCATTTGCCAGATTTCATAAAATGTGGCAATTTGCTAACATGATTCGGACAGACTTAAGCATCGCTACGAGTGAGAAAATCTCATCATAGTCAACACTTTGAACTTTGTCAAAAACCTTTTTCGACAAGTCAAGCTTTGTAGATAGTAACACTACTATCAGCGTCTATCTTCCTCTTGAAGATCCATTTATTCTAGATGGCTTGCTGATCATTGGGCAAGTCAACCAAAGTCCATATGTTGTTCTCATACATGGATCCCATCTCAGATTTCATGGCCTCAAGCCATTTTGTGGAATCTGGGCTCATCATCGCTTCCTCATAGTTCGTAGGTTCATCATGGTCTAGTAACATGACTTCCAGAACAGGATTACCGTACCACTCTGGTGCGGACTGCGCTTTGGAAGACCTACGAGGTTTTGTAGTAACTTAATCTGAAGTTTCATGATCATCATCATTAGCTTCCTCAGTAATTGGTGAAGGAATCACTGGAACTGATTTATGTGATGAACTACTTTCCAATTTGGGAGAAGGTACAATTACCTTATCAAGCTCTACTTTCCTCCCACTCACTTCTTTCGAGAGAAAATCCTTCTCTAGAAAGGATATATCTTAGCAACAATATCTTGTCAACGGATCTGTGATACAAGGTGTACCCAACAGTTTCCTTTGGGTATTCTATGAAGACGCACTTCTCTGATTTGGGTTCGAGCTTATCAGGTTGAAACTTTTTCACATAAGCATCGCAACCCCAAACTTTAAGAAATGACAACTTTGGTTTCTTGCCAAACCACAATTTATAAGGCGTCGTCTCAACAGATTTTGATGGTGCCCTGTTTAAAGTGAATGTTGTTGTCTGTAATGCAGAACCTCAAAACGATGGTGGTAAATCGGTAAGATACATCATAGATCGCACCATATCCAATAAAGCGCGGTTACGACGTTCGGACACACCATAACGTTGTGGTGTTCCAGGTGGTGTGAGCTGTGAAACTATTCCACTTTGTTTTATATGAAGGCCAAACTCGTAACTCAAATATTTTCCTCCACAATCAGATCGTAGGAACTTTATTTTCTTGTTACGATGATTCTCCACTTCACTCTGAAACTCTTTGAACTTTTCAAATGTTTCAGACTTGTGTTTCATTAAGTAGATATACCCATATCTGCTCAAATCATCTGTGAAGGTTAGAAAATAACGATACTTGCCATGAGCATCAACACTCATTGGATCGCATACATCGGTATGTATTATTTCCAATAAATTAGTAGCTCGTTCCATTGTTTCGAAGAACGGAGTTTTAGTCATCTTGCCTAAAAGGCACGGTTCGCAAGCATCAAATGATTCATAATCAAGTGATTCCAAAAACCCATCAGTATGGAGTTTCTTCATGCGCTTTACACCGATATGACCCAAACGGCAGTGCCACAAATAAGTTGCACTATCGTTATCAACGTTTGCATCTTTTGGCATCAATATTATGAATATGTGTATCACTACAATCGAGATCCAACAAACTATTTTCATTGGGTGTATGACCATCGAAGGCTTTATTCATGTAAATAGAATAACAATTATTCTCTGACTTTAAATGAATAACCGTATTGCAATAAACATGATCAAATCTTATTCATGCTCAACTCAAATGCCAAATAACATTTATTTAGGTTTAACACTAATCCCGAAAGTATAGGGAGTGTGCGATGATGATCATATCAATCTTGGAACCACTTCCAACATACATCATCACTTCACCCTCAACTAGTCTCTGTTTTATTCTGTATCTCCTATTTCGAGTTACTAATTTTTAGAAACCGAACAAGTATCAAATACCCAGGGGCTACTATAAACACTAGTAAGGTACACATCAATAACATGTATATCAAATATACCCTTGTTCACTTTGCCATCCTTCTTATCCACCAAATATTCATGGTATTTTTGCTTCTAGTGACCATTTCCTTTTGCAGTAGAAGCACTCAGTTTCAGGCTTTAGTCTAGCTTTGGGCTTCTTCACGGAAGTGACAACTTGCTTGCCATTCTACTTGAAGTTCCCTTTCTTTCCCTTTGCCCTTTTCTTGAAACTAGTGATCTTGTCAACCATCAACACTTGATGTTTTTTCTTGATTTCTACCTTCGTCGATTTCAACATCATGAAGAGCTCGGGAATCGTTTTCTTCATCCCTTGCATACTATAGTTCATCACGAAGTTCTAGTAACTTGGTGATGGTGACTAGAGAACTCTGTCAATCACTATCTTATCTGGAAGATTAACTCCCACTTGATTCAAGCAATTGTATTACCCAGACAATCTGAGCACATGCTCACTAGTTGAGCAATTCTCCTCCATCTTTTAGCTATAGAACTTGTTGGAGACTTCATATCTCTCAACTCGGGTATTTGCTTGAAATATTAACTTCAACTCCTGGAACATCTCATATGGTCCATGACGTTCAAAACGTATTTGAAGTCCCAATTCTAACCGTTAAGCATGGTGCACTAAACTATCAAGTAGTCATCATATTGAGCTAGCCAAACGTTCATAACATCTGCATTTGCTCCTGCAATAGGTCTGTCACCAAGCGGTGCATCAAGGACATAATTCTTCTGTGCAGCAATGAGGATAAACCTCATATTACGGATCCAGTCCGCATCATTGCTACTATCATCTTTCAACTCAGTTTTCTCTAGGAACACATATAAAAACAAAGGGAAGCAACAACGCGAGCTATTGATCTACAACAACATAGACATGCAAAATACTATCAGGACTAAGTTCATGATAAATTAAAGTTCAATTAATCATACTACTTAAAACTCCCACTTAGATAGACATCTCTCTAATCATCTAAGTGGTCACGTGATCCAAATCAACTAAACCATAACCGATCATCACGTGAAATGGAGTAGTTTTCAATGGTGAACATCACTATGTTGATCATATCTACTATATGATTCACGCTTGACCTTTTGGTCTCAGTGTTCCGAGGCCATATCTGCATATGCTAGGCTCGTCAAGTTTAACCCGAGTATTCTGCGTGTGCAAAACTGGCTTGCATCCGTTGTAGATGAACGTAGAGCTTATCACACCCGATCATCACGTGGTGTCTCGGCACGACGAACTTTGGCAACGGTGCATACTCAGGGAGAACACTTATACCTTGAAATTTAGTGAGAGATCATCTTATAATGCTACCGTCAATCAAAGCAAAATAAGATGCATAAAGGATAAACATCACATGCAATCAATATAAGTGATATGATAGGGCCATCATCATCTTGTGCTTGTGATCTCCATCTCCAAAGCACCGTCATGATCACCATCGTCACCGGCACGACACCTTGATCTCCATCGTAGCATCATTGTGATTTCACCACCTATTGCCTCTACGACTATCGCTACCGCTTAGTGACAAAGTAAAGCAATTACAGGGCGATTGCATTGCATACAATAAAGCGACAACCATATGGCTCCTGCTAGTTGCCAATAACTTTGTTACAAAACATGATCATCTCATACAATAAAATTTAGCATCATGTCTTGACCATATCACATCACAACATGCCTTGCAAAAACAAGTTAGACATCCTCTACTTTGCTGTTGCAAGTTTTACGTGGCTGCTACGGGCTGAGCAAGAACCGTTCTTACCTACGCATCAAAACCACAACGATAGTTCGTCAAGTTAGTGTTGTTTTAACCTTCTCAAGGACCGGGCGTAGCCACACTCGGTTCAACTAAAGTTGGAGAAACTTACACCCGGCAGCCACCTATGTGCAAAGCACGTTGGTAGAACCAGTCTCGCCTAAGAGTACGCGTAATGTTGGCCCGGGCCGCTTCATCCAACAATACCGCCGAACCAAAGTATGACATGCTGGTAAGCATCATGAATTGTATCACCCACAACTCATTTGTGTTCTACTCGTGCATAAAACATCTACGCATAAAACCTGGCTCGGATGCCACTGTTGGGGAACGTAGTAATTTCAAAAAAAATCCTACGCACACGCAAGATCATGGTGATGCATAGCGATGAGAGGGGAGAGTATTATCCACGTACCCTCGTAGACTGAAAGCGGAAGCGTTAGCACAACACGGTTGATTAGTCATACGTCTTCACGATCCGACCGATCAAGTACCGAACGTACAGCACCTCCGAGTTCAGCACACGTTCAGCTCGATGACATCCCACGAACTCCGATCCAGCAGAGATTTGTGGGAGAGTTCAGTCAGCACGACGGCGTGTTGACGGTGTTGATGATGCTACCGACGCAGGGCTTCGCCTAAGCACCGCTACGATATTACCGAGGTGGAATCTGGTGGAGTGGGCACCGCACATGGCTAAGAGATCAGGAGATCAATTGTTGTGTCTAGAGGTGTCCCCCTGCCCCCGTATATAAAGGAGGGAGGGAGAGGCCGGCCCTAGAGGAGGGCGCGCCAAGTCTGGGGAGTCCTACTAGGACCCCGAAGTCCTAGTAGGATTCGCCTTTCCTTTCCGGAGTAGGAGAGAAGGAAAGAGGGGGAGATGGAGAAGGAAAAGAGGGATGCACCCCTTGTCGAATTCGGACCAGAGGGAGGGCACGCGCCTCCTTCCTTTTGGCCTCTCCTCTATTCTTGTATGGCCCAATAAGGCCCATATACTCCCCGGCGAATTCCCGTAACTCTCCGGTACTCCGAAAAATATCCGAATCACTCAGAACCTTTCCGAAGTCCGAATATAGTCGTACAATATATCGATCTTTACATCTCGACCATTTCGAGACTCCTCGTCATGTCCCCGATCTCATCCGGGACTCTAAACTACCTTCGGTACATCAAAACACATAACTCATAATATAAATCGTCACCGAACGTTAAGCGTGTGGACCCTACGGGTTTGAGAACTATGTAGACATGACCGATACACATCTCCGGTCAATAACCAATAGCGGAACCTGGATGCTCATATTGGCTCCCACATATTCTACGAAGATCTTTATCGGTCAAACCGCATAACAACATACGTTGTTCCCTTTGTCATCGGTATGTTACTTACCCGAGATTCGATCGTTGGTATGTCAATACCTAGCTCAATCTCGTTACCGGGAAGTCTCTTTACTCGTTCTGTAATGCATCATCCCGCAAATAACTCATTAGTCACATTGCTTGCCAGGCTTATAGTGATGTGCATTACCGAGAGGGCCTAGAGATACCTCTCCGACAATCGGAGTGACAAATCCTAATCTCGAAATACGCCAACTCAACAAGTACCTTCGGAGACACATGTAGAGCACCTTTATAATAACCCAGTTACGTTGTGACGTTTGGTAGAACACAAAGTGTTCCTCAGGTAAATAGGAGTTGTGTAATCTCATAGTCATAGGAACATGTATAAGTCATGAAGAAAGCAATATCAACATACTAAACGATCAAGTGCTAAGCTTACGGAATGGGTCAAGTCAATCACATCATTCTCTAATGATGTGATCCCGTTAATCAAATGACAACTCATGTCTATGGCTAAGAAACTTAACCATCTTTGATTCAACGAGCTAGTCAAGTAGAGGCATACTAGTGACACTCTGTTTGTCTATGTATTCACACATGTACTAAGTTTCCGGTTAATACAATTCTAGCATGAATAATAAATATTTATCATAAAATAAGGAAATAAATAATAACTTTATCATTGCCTCTAGGGCATATTTCCTTTACCACGGTGGGCGCCAACTGTCGTGGAATTATCAGGTCAGATGTCCTACGTAAGGACTTAGGTGTGGAGCCTTCACAACGTAGTTAGCTTGAAGGGGTTAAACGGGACAAGGGACACAAGAGTTTATACTGGTTTGGCCCCTAGCGGTGGAGGTAACAGCCTAATCCAGTGTAGGGTGGTTCTTGCTTGGGCTTCGATTACCAGGGAGCGAATACGCTTGACCTAGTTCTCGGTCTCTTTCTTTTCTACCCTAACTCGCCGCCGGGTCGTCCCTTTATATACACAGGTTGACGCCCGACGGCTTACAGAGTCCCGGCTGGCTCATAGACAATGTGTCCGGCCCGGTGACTAACTAATCCTGCCTTATAATACAAGTTATTCTTATGGCGGTTCATCCTCTTGGGCCCTAAGTCGCCTCTGGGTCTTGGGCCGTCAGCAGGCTTGTTATGATCCGCCATCTTCATGGGTTATCGCTAGTGGTATGACCCGACCCCTTCTGGGTGGTTCATACCCAGTAGTTATATGCCCAACAGGATTCACATCAATCACTTTTAGATCTTCATCACTATTATCATGAAAACTAGAAGAACACGCTTTTACAAACCAATTTTTTAGCACGCATCTTAGCGGTTCTTTCTTTGCACTCATCAATGGAAATTCTCATGGCTTTGAGAGACTCATTGATATCATGCTTAGGTGGAATAGATCTAAGTTTCAAAATCAACATCAAGAGAAATACTATCCACGTTCCTAGCCAACTCATCAATCTTAAGAAATTTTTCTTCAATCAAAGCATTAAAATTCTTTTGCGAACTCATAAATTCTTTAACACTATTCTCAAAATCAGAGGGCAACTTATTAAAATTTCCATAAGAGTTGTTGTAGGAATTACCATAATTATTAGAGGAATTACTAGGAAACGGCCTAGGATTAAAATTACCTCTATACGCATTGTTACCAAAATTGTTCCTACCAACAAAATTCACACCCATGGATTCATTATTATTCTCAATCAAACTAGACAAAGGCATATCATTAGGATCAGAAGAAACACTTTTATTAGCAAATAAGTTCATAAGTTCATCCATCTTTCCACTCAAAACATTAATCTCTTCAATGACATGAACTTTTTTACTAGTGGATCTTTTGGTCTGCAATTGAGAATAATTAACCATAATATTATCTAGGAGCTTAGTAGCTTCTCCTAAAGTGATTTCCATAAAAGTGCCTCCCGTGGCCGAATCTAAAAGCTTTCTAGAAGCAAAATTCAATCCGGCATAAAAAAATTGTATAATCATCCACAAATTCAAACCATGTGTAGGGCAATTACGTATCATTAATTTCATCCTCTCACAAGCTTGTGCAACATGCTCATGATCAAGTTGCTTAAAATTCATAATATCGTTCCTAAGCGAGATGATCTTAGCGGGAGGAAAATACTTAGAGATAAAATCATCTTTTCACTTATACCATGAATCAATACTATTTTTAGGAAAAGATGAGAACCAAGTTTTAGCATGATCCCTAAGCGAAAACGAAAATAGATTCAATTTAATAATATCATTATCCACATCTTTCTTCTTTTGCATATCACACAAATCAACGAAGTTGTTAGATGGGATGCGGCATCTTCACTAGAAAGGCCAGAAAATTGATATTTCATAACAAGATTCAACAAAGCGGCATTAATTTCACAAGATTTAGCATTGGTAGTAGGAGCAATCGGAGTGCTAACAAAATCATTGTTGTTGGTATTGGAAAAGTCACACAATTTAGTATTATCTTGAGCCATCGTGACAAGCAATCAATCCAACACACAAGCACACAAGAAGCAAGTGGAAAGAGACGAACGGAAGAGGGGCAAAGAAAAGGCAAAGGTTTTCAAAAATCGTTTTAGAAGTGGAAGAGGAAAATGAGAGGCGAATGGCGAATAATGTAATGCAAGGGAGAAGAGTTTATGATGGGTACTTGGTATGGCTTGACTTGACGAAGATCTCCCTGGAAACGGTGCCAGAAATCCTTCTTGCTACCTCTTGACCTTGCGTTGGTTTTCCCTTGAAGAGGAAAGAGTGATGCAGCAAAGTAGCGTAAGTATTTCCCTCAGTTTTGAGAACCAAGGTATCAATCCAGTAGGAGACGATGCACAAGTCAATGAATACATGCACAAACATTCAAGAACTTGCAACCAACGTGATAAAGGGTTTGTCAATCCCTTCACGGTCACTCGCAAAAGTGAGATCTGATACAGATAATAAAGTAAATATTTTTGGTATTTTTGATGTATAGATTGGAAAGTAAAGATTGCAAAATAGTAGATCAGAAACTAGCAAGATGTAAACGAGATTTAATAATATGGAAAAGAGACCCGGGGGCCATAGGTTTCACTAGTGGCTTCTCTCGAGATAGCACATATTACGGTGGGTGAACAAATTACTGCCGAGCAATTGATAGAAAAGTGCATAATTATGATGACATCTAAGGCAATGGTCATGAACATAGGCATCACGTCCGTGTCAAGTAGACCGACTCCTGCCTGCATCTACTACTATTACTCCACACATCGACCACTATCCAGCATGCATCTAGAGTGTTAAGTTCATAAATAACGGAGTAACGCATTAAGCAAGATGACATGATGTAGAGGAATTAACTCAAGCAATATGATGAAAACCCCATCTTGTTATCCTTGATGACAACAATACAATACGTGCCTTGCTACCCCTACTGTCACTGGGAAAGGACATCGCAAGATTGAACCCAAAGCTAAGCACTTCTCCCATGGCAAGAACGATCAATCTAGTAGGCCAAACTAAACCTATAGTTCGAAGAGACTTGCAAAGATATCAAATCATGCATATAAGAATTCAGAGAAGAACCAAATAATATTCATAGATAATCTTGTTCATAAATCCACAATTCATCGGATCTCGGCGAACACACCTCAAAAGAGTATTACATCGAATAGATCTCCAAGAACATCGAGGAGAACTTTGTATTGAGAATCAAAGAGAGAGAAGAAGTCATCTAGCTAATAACTATGGACCCGAAGGTCTGTGATAAACTACTCACGCTTCATTAGAGAGGTAATGGTGTTGATGTAGAAGCCCTCCATGATCGAATCCCCCACCGGCAGATCACCGGAAAAGGCCCCAAGATGCGATCTCATGGGTACGGAAGGTTGCGGCGGTGGAAAAGTGGTTTCGTGGGTCCCTCTGACGTTTTTTGGGTATAAGAGTATATATAGGCGAAAGAACTAGGTCGATGGAGCTATAAGGGGCCCACGAGGGTGGGGACGCGCCCTCCTTCCTCATGGCCTCCTCTTTACGTCTCCGACTTCATCTCCAAGTTTTCTGGTTTGCTTTCGGTCCAAGAAAGATCATCACGAAGGTTTCATTCCATTTGGACTCCATTTGGTATTCCTTTTCTACAAAACTCTAAAATAGGGAAAGAAACAGAAACTGGCATTGGGCCCTCGGTTAATAGGTTAGTCCCAAAAATAATATAAAAGAGCATATTAAAGCCCATTAAACGTCCAAAACATATAATATAATAGCATGGAACAATAAAAAATTATAGATACGTTCGAGACATATCACCTTCCCTTAGGCCCAAATATGGTGAGGTGCCATGTAGTCGACGTCCACATAACACCACTACAGGAATCACAACATACATATCATAAAAATATCGAACGAATGCCAAATTCACATGATTACTTATAACAAGACTTCTCCCATGTCCTCAAGAACAAAAGTAACTACTCACAAATAATATTCATGATCAAGATAAGAGAGTTATTGAATATCATTAAGGTTCTGAACATATAATCTTCCACCAAATAAACCAACTAGCATCAACTACAAGATGTAATCAACACTACTAACAACACACAACTACCAATCTGAGGTTTTGAGACAAAGATTGAATACAAGAGATGAACTAGGGTTTGAGATGAGATGGTGTTGTGAAGATGTTGATGAAGATTGGTCCTCCCACGATGATAGGATCATTGGTGATGACAATGGCTTCGATTTCCTCCTCCCGGAGGGAAGTTTCCCCGGTGGGTTAGCTCTGCTGGAGAGCAAAAGTGCTCCCGCCTAGGTTCCGCCACGAGATAAAATGGCATCATATAGTAGAAGATGGGATTCGGAGGCCTGCCAGGGCCCCACAAGTCCAGGGGGCGCCCTAGGGGTAGGGCGCGCCCCCAGGCTTGTGGCTACCTGGTGGGTCCCACTCTGGTAATTCTTTCGCTGATATTTTTTATATATTCCAAAATAACTCCAGCTACCGGCAATCTCCCTCTTCATGTCAAACTTGCAAAATAAGAGAGAAAAGGCATAAAAATTGTATCATAAAGCAAAATAATAACCCAAAACACAATAAATAACAGTAGGAAAACATGATGCAAAATGGGCGTATCACCACCCAATTGACTCAGCTCCATATTGCAGTTATTTACCATGCCGAGCACATGAAGATCGGACCGACTAACTCATTTTCAGAATAAATATACACTACTAGGGAAATCCTTATACGTGGAAGCTTACCAGTAATGCATGTTAAAATGAGGCGCTACTGCTACTTAGCAGCGGCGCGTGGCCTCAAAGGGCACTACTGCTATCCACATAGCAATAGCGCATCTACAAAAAAAGCACTACTACTATAATTCCCACACTATTGCCGACAGGCTTGGAATAGTAGTAGCGATCTTGGGGAAAATGCGCTACCGCTAAGATCGTTGTAGTAGCTGCGTTTTCTAGGGAGAGCACTACTGCTAATGAAAATAAAATGAAATGAAAAACAAATAGAAAAGTAAATGAAAATGAAAGAAATAGAAAAAGGTAGAAAGGCAAAAAAGAAAATGTAAAGAAAAATAAAAGAAAAGGCAAAATAAAGGAGAAAGGCGTAGCAGTAGTGCTTGTTTGCAACAAGCGCTATAGCTAATCTAGCAGCAGCGTGTTTTATAGACCAGCGCTATAGCTAAGTTCCTTAAATAAAGGAGAAAGTAAAAAAGGAAAGTAAATAAGAAAAGGAAAGGAAAAGGAAAAAAGGAAAACTAAAATAAAATAAATAGCTACATCCTATAGCAGTAGCATGTTTATGTACCAGCGCTATAGCTAACTTAGCTATAGCGTTGTTTCCCTGCCAGCGCTACCGCTACGTTTGACATATCCCATGCGACCACTTCTCCCCTAAATCCCCACTCGCTCCTCTGTTGTTGCTATTTTCACCCTACATTGTCGTCGGCCTCCGTGTGCCCTCGTGTCGCCCTCCGCACGCCGTGTGCTACCCTCCGTCGCTGTCTGGTGCCCTCCCTCGTTGTGCGCCCGAGCCCCGACCCTGACCTCGACGCCGTGCCCCCCTCCCTCGACCGCTCTACCTCCTCCTACTCCCTAACTCCGCCGGCGCCCAAGGTGAGCACGCCTACACCTCCTCCTCCCCCTACCTCTGCCTAGCTAGGGTTTCTAGGGTTCATCAAATTTTAGGGTTCATCAAATTAGCTAGGGTTCATCTAATTAGTTAGGATTCATCAAATTAGCTAGTACGTGTAGATTCTTAAGTAGTTGTATAGTTGTTGTGCACCCAATATAGTTAACTAAATATATTTTTAGGAGAAATTTGTATATGCTTAAGTAGTTAACTAAATATAATTTTTAGGACAAATTTGTATATGCTTGAGTAGTTAACAAAATATATTTTAGGGTTGTATAGTTTCTTAAGTACTTGTATAGTTCTTCTGCACTCAATGTATGCTTAATTAGTTGTATAATTCCTAGGGTTCATAAATGTGTGCTTAAGTAGTTGTAGATGCTTAAGTAGCTAGGGTACATCTAATTAGTTAGGGTTCATCAATGATTAGCTAGTACTTGTAGATGCTTAAGTAACTAGGACAATAGGGTTAGGGTAGTGGGGTTTAACTAGAAATGTTAGGGCAGTAGGGTTTAATTAGGCCAGTAGGGTTTAGTTTAGAGAAAAACAATCAATATAAAAATATAAATTTCTATTAGTGATGCAAGTCCAGTAGATTCTTATTTTTTACAGAATTTTTATTAGGACAAAAATTTAGGACTTAATTTGAATTGAGCTCTAGGGTTCATAATTTGAAATTTAGGACGGAAATTGAGTTCTAGGGTTCATTTTTTTTATTAGGACATTATTTTTATTAGGATAACAATTTAGGACAGAAATATGTAAAGGTTCTAGGTTTCTAGGGTTCATCCATCTATGTTTGGTTTTTGAATTGTGTTTGAGAGAGCATGAGATTTGTGTAGATTTTCTTGAAGTGTCAAACACTAGGGAGTGCAAATTTGATGTAGTCTTGTTATATGCAAATTCCTCAATAGTGTTTGCTCATGTATACCTATTTTTGTAGTTGCTCATGTATAGCTTCTTAAGTGGTCCTGTTGTATGCAACATTGAAGTGGTTCGATTGTGCCCAAGTGGCATTTTTGTTGTTTGCAAGGAATGATTCTGAGTGGCCTATGTTTTGCCAGAATGTTGATTCATTTCCGTTCCGGCAAATTTTAGGCGCTCGATTTTTCCACTTTTTAGCAAATGTCATGCCGAAATTTTCCATGAATTTCGGCATGACTTGTGCTAGAAACTTGGACCTATCGAGTGCACGGGATTCACTGCAACGGGAATGAATCAACATTCCGGCAAAACATAGCCCTTTTTATGTGATTATTCATTTTATTTGGTCTATAATTAATTGACTAGACTTGATCGTAGGAAACAAGGCTAGCAACAATGGAGGACATGGTTCTGGTAATTGCAACGTCTATGAGGCGACAGACAACTATTTGAACTATCTGGACGAGCAACGGTTCTTACAGTACCCCCGTGTCATATCTGAGACTGAGATCGACACCAGAACCGACATGGAGACCGGCGCCCTGACCGGCGCCAAGACCGACACCGGCACCGAGACTGGCGCCGAGACCGGTGCTGATGCTAGCGAATTAGCCGGTATAGAACCGAAATACAAGAGGATACGGCGCCCAAACCAGCTCAGCACTACTATAATGGTGGTCACGGCGGTGGACCCCTGCAATTTCGAGCCAACAGAGCCTGCAGAAGCGCGCAGTTTCTACGACAATCAAGTAGGATGCATCCTACAGGAAACCGTCACCATCAATGATGAAAAATTAAAGAAGATACCAAATATGGAGCACTCCCTACTAAAGAAGCTGCACCAGAGATTCTAGTTCCCGGGTCGGGATGAGATCAAATATACTCTACCGTGGCAAGACTAGACAATGAAGAAGATAAACAGATGCGCCATGGGAAAGTTTAGTGACGCGTTGTCCGCGTGGAAAGTAAGGGTGAAACAGCAGATCATCATCAAAAAGGAACCCTACCCCGAGATCTAAAGGATAATCTGACAATTACGGGAGAGCAGTTCAAAATATTCAAAAAGGCTTGCCTTGTCGAAGCTGCCAAAGAAAAGTCGGAGTACATGAAGGGGTTTCAAGAGAGGAACATGGGGTGCCTCCACCTCGGAAGTCGTGGTTACATGGGGAAGAGGCCCATATGGGCCAAGGAGGATGTGGAACACGAAAGTCTGGGGATCCCAGACCCCTTTTTCAGAGTTCACCGTCCCGCAGGAGCGTGATGTCATCAGGGCACGATACGTTAGGACCCAGTCAACAAGGTTTTCGAAACAGACGCGGTCACAAAGGAATTCATGACACTGCTTGTAATTGTTAATTTACCCCCTAATTTTAGCTTTTGATAAATTTGACTGCACGTTTAGTCACATTTGTAAACGATCCATGTTCCTCTTGCACAAAGAGCAGCAAAGGATTACGGCCGAAAATGACTCGCCGTCTGAGGCGTTGGCGAGACCCAAGTGGGACACCCCATTCAACCAGGCCATGAACATATTGAAAGGACTCCCGGTGGACACTCCGTCGTCGTATGGACGCGTGCACGGCGTCGGAGACGGCGCCACGTGGAAGCAGTACTACCATGAGAGCACCGAGAAAATAAAGGAAAGATGGAGGTTAAACGAAGAAAACATCGACAAGAAGGTTGAGATTGCAGTTGATAAGAAGGCAACTAAGAATAAAGAAGTGAAAGTCAAAGCAGCGGTAGCTGCCACAAGAGAGGAAATTTCAGCTTCGTATAGTTCCCTGATTCCGGCTATCATCAATTGGACCAAGCAAATTCCAGATAAAGAGGTAGCGGGATTTCCCCTTTCCAACTTCTTTGGGGGCAGCTTGTTTAGCATTGCACCAGCACCTGCTCACGCAACCGCACCTGCTCATAGCAGCCCGTCCTCCATCTCTGGCGTGCTCGGCGGGGCTTCTTCTTTGTCTGAGCTTGACACCCTCACAGTAACTACCTGTCACACCAGCCCTCTTCAATATATGTATCTCTCATTTCCATTGCCTTTCAAATGTCTCACGATGCAAACATGTCTTTGCAGGCCAACGTAACCCCGTGCACCATACTGTACACCATCAACGGCTAGAAGGTGGACGTGGGAAAGGCGATGATAGTGAAGCCAAAGGAAAAATTGTTCCATAGCCGGCCGATCCTCCCAGACGTCTTCAAGGTTTCCATGGCCAGTGTCAAACCGGGCCACGATAATTTGGCTCCTCTGATAGCACTAGGGGAGACGACAATGAGACCCCATGGCAGCTTGGCGATTGCAAGAGTTGGGTCCTGTTGTGGCCGAAGAGTTCGCTTTGTCTGGAGGCGGCTGGGAGACTGAAGGAAATATGCCCTAGAGGCAATAATAAAGTTGTTATTTTATATTTCCTTATATCATGATAAATGTTTATTATTCATGCTAGAATTGTATTAACCGGAAACTTGATACATGTGTGGATACATAGACAAAACACCGTGTCCCTGGTAAGGCTCTACTAGACTAGCTCATTGATCAAAGATGGTTAAGTTTCCTAACCATAGACATGTGTTGTCATTTGATAAACGGGATCACATCATCAGGAGAATGATGTGATGGAAAAGACCCATCCGTTAGCATAGCCTATTGATCGTTCAGTTTTATTACTATTGCTTTCTTCATGTCAACTACATATTCCTCCGACTATGAGATTATGCAACTCCCGGATACTGGAGGAATTCCTTGTGTGCTATCAAATGTCACAATGTAACTGGGTGATTATAAAGATGCTCTATAGGTACTTCCAAAGGTGTTTGTTGGGTTGGCATAGATCAAGATTAGGATTGTCACTTCGAGTATCGGAGAGGTATCTCTGGGCCCTCTCGGTAGTGCACATCATAAGAAGCCTTGAAAGCAAAGTGACTAATGAGTTAGTTGCAGGATGATGCATTACGGAACAAGTAAAGAGACTTGCTGGTAACGAGATTGAACTAGGTATGAAGATACCGACGATCGAATCTCGGGCAAGTTACATACCGATAGACAAAGGGAATTATGTATGTTGTCATAAAGGTTCAACCGATAAAGATCTTCATGGAATATGTAGGAATCAATATGGGCATCCAGGTCTTGCTATTGATTATTGATCGGAGAGGTGTCTCGGTCATGACTACATGATTCCCGAACCCGCACGGTCGCACGCTTAACGTTCGTTGACGCTAGAGTAGTATTGGGATATTTTATGAGTGGTAACCAAATGTTATTCAGACTCCCAGATGAGATCCCGGACATCCCGAGGAGTCTCGTAATGGTTGAGAGCTAAATCTTAATATATAGGAAGTCGTATTTTTGGTTCCGAAAAAAGCTGCAGTTTTTTCGGTAATGTACGGGAAGCTTCTAGAAGGTTCCGGAGGATTCCGGAGGGGTACGGAAGTCCACAAGTGGGTTCACCACGACCCAAGGGCTAGCATGGGCCGCGGGGAGGTGCCCTAGCCTTATTGGGCTAGGCGCACCAAGTCCTCAAAAGCCCATGTGGCTAGGGAAAGGAAAAAAGGAAGGAGTTCTAGTAGGAATACGATTGGACTTCGAATCCAAGTCCTCCTCCCCCTTGGCTGCACCTTGGACTTTGGAGGGGTTGTAGTCACGCCCCTCCACCTATATATAGGAGGGAGGGGGCGCCCAAGAGAAGACACAAAATCCTTTTCGCCCCTCTCTCTCCCGTTATTCCGTACTTCCACTGCCTCGTCCCGGCGACGCTTAGCGAACCATTGTCGGTGCTCCACCACCACCATCACCACCACGCCGTCGTGTTGGTTTTCATCCCATCTACTTCTCCTCTCCCGCTTGCTGGATCAAGAAGGAGGAGACGTCATCGAGCCGCACGTGTGCTAAACTTGGAGGTGTCGTCCGTTTGGTACTAGATCGGTTGGATCATGATCGGATCACGAAGAGTATGACTACGTCAATCGCGTTATATATGCTTTCGCTTAGCAATCTACAAGGGTATGTAGATACTCTCCCCCACTCGTTTCTATGCATCTCCCAGATGGATCTTGCGTGTGTGTTGAATTTTTTTGTTTTCCATGCAACGTTCCCCAACAGTGACCCGAGCCAGGTCTATGCATAGATGATATACACGAGTAGAACACAAAGAGTTGTGGGCGGTGATCATCATACTGCTTACCACCAATGTCTCATTTTGATTCGGCGGTATTGTTGGATGAAGCGGCCCGGACCAACCTTACATGACCACGTTCATGAGACCAGTTCCACAGACAGACATGCAACTAGTTTTGCATAAAGGTGGCTGGCGGGTGTCTGTTTCTCCTACTTTAGGTTAATCGAATTTGACTGTGGCCGGTCCTTGTTGAAGGTTAAAACAGCAAACTTGATAAATCACCGTTGTGGTTTTGTGCCGTAGGTAAGAACGGTTCTTGCTAGAAGCCCGTAGCAGCCACATAAAACTTGCAACAACAAAGTATAGGACGTCTAACTTGTTTTATTCAGGGCATGTTGTGATGTGATATGGTCAAGACATGATGTGATATATGTTTTTGTATGAGATGATCATGTTTTGTAAAAGTTATCGGCAACTAGCAGGAGCCTTACGGTTATCGCTTTATTGTATGAAATGCAAACACCATGTAATTGCTTTATTTTATCACTAAGAGGTAGCGATAGGTGTAGAAGCAATAGTTGGCGAGACGACCATGACGCTACGATGGAGATCACGGTGTCGAGCCAGTGACGATGGATATCATGATGATGCTTTGGAGATGGAGATCAAAAGCACAAGATGATGATGGCCATATCATGTCACATATTTTGATTAAATGTGATGTTTATATTCTATACATCTTATTTTTCTTAGTACTACGGTAGAATTATAAGATGATCCCTTAACTAAAATTTCAAGGTATAAGGGTTCTCCCTGAGTATGCACCGTTGCGGCAGTTCTTCATGCTGAGACACCATGTGATGATCGAGTGTGATAGGCTCTACGTTCACATACAATGGGTGCAAGACAATTTTGCACATGTGTCACCAGCAACCTCACCGATCGGCTGCTACTTTCAACGGGGTGATCCGACCATGAAATTAGGCGAGCACCCATGAAGGAAACGATTTCGATCTCCTTGAACTTCTGTCGGTCTCGGCGTTATTTGTGACAGATCGCAGAATGGCGGCTGCGCACCAAGACGTGACCCTCTTTCTAGGGTTTCAACAGATCTTGTTGGGCAGACTCGTTTGGTCGGTCGACGTTGAATTTACCTTTTGACTCTCGTCTGGTTTATACAACTTCCAAAACTTTTAAATCTTCACTGATAAACCCAGAATTGATTTAGATCCTTCTGCACCGGTTCTTCTCTACCCGGCAAATCGTGAACTTCTCGATCTCTAGGAGAGATCCCTCCAAGAACTCATCACCACCGTGTGCAGGCCCCACAGTGGGTGCCAACTGTCGTGGAATTGTCACGGCAGATGTCCTAGTGTAAGGACTTAGTCGCGAGGCCGACGCATCTATGTGGTAGCTTGAAGGGGTTGAGCGGAATCGAGAGACGCAACACACAAGACGAGGATTTAGACAGCTTCGGGCCCCGGGAAACATCATTCGGTAATAACCCTACATGTTGTTTGTGGCTAGGTCTCATTATGATCATGAGGGAGTCGCCGTAAGCCGGCTCTCCTCTTTGTGTCTAGCCCTAGATCTTGTTTCTTCTTGCCTCTCCCTCTTTGGGGAGCCCTGCCCCTCCTTATATAAGTTGAAGGGGCGGCTTACATGTAGAGTCCTATTAGGATTAGAACTAACTTATTCTCTATTACAAGTCGGATACAAGTACGGGTCTTGCTTCCTCGTAAAGGAAATATTCCTCATGCCTTCTGTCTTAAGCCGGCCCACCATAATATGAGCCCGCCGACTAGGCCTTGGGCCTAGTATTCTATGTGACCCGCTGTCGGGGTCATCCATGAGTCGTCTGACCTGTGAGCCGCCATACCCGTGAGTCGCCAGTCCTACGGTGGGTCGTCAGTGAAGCGCCCAGTCCGGCCGGGTCATACTTCCGGCCGGCTCATACCGCGGGGTATATCCCCGACAACATGCGTAATACTCGGGTTAAACTTGACGAGCCTAGCATGTACAGACATGGCCTCGGAACACTAGAGACCGAAAGGTCGGACCTGAATCATATAGAAGATATGATTGATAACCCACAAGTATAGGGGATCAATTGTAGCCTCTTTCGATAAGTAAGAGTGTTGAACCCAACAAGGAGCTAAAGGTAGAACAAATATTCCCTCGAGTTCTATCAACCGCCGATATAACTCTACGCACGCTTAACGTTTGCTTTACCTAAAACAAGTACGAAACTAGAAGGACTTTGTAGGTGTTGTTGGATAGAATTGCAAGATGATAAAAGGCACATAAATAAAAAGTAGGGGCTGTTTAGATAAAGAAGCAATAACGTAAATATAGCGAGTGTGGAAAAGTGGTGGTAGGAGTTGTGAAATTGTCCCTAAGCAATTGACTACTTTACTAGACCGATAGCAAGTTTTATGTGGGAGAGGCATAAGCTAACATACTTTCTCTTCTTGGATCATATGCACTTATGATTGGAACTCTAGCGAGCATCAGCAACTACTAAAGATCATTAAGGTAAAACCCAACCATAGCATTAAAGTATCAAGTCCTCTATATTCCCATACGCCACGACCTACTTATCCGTGTTTGTGTTTCAGTCACTCACGCAATGCAGACAATAAGCAAACCATAAACATATTGCAACACCCTACAGCGGGAATCCCTCACGCTTGCGCAACACGGAGAGCACCATAGGAAAGCAACATAACCACAAGCAAATTAAACCAATCATACAAATTCACCAATTACCGACAGGACAACAGAAATCTACTCAAACATCATAGGATGGCAACACATCATTGGATAATAATATGAAGCATAAAGCATCATGTTCAAGTAGAGGGTACCGCGGATTGCGGGAGAGTGGACCGCTGAATATATATGGGGGAAGGTGATGGAGATGTTGGTGGAGATGACGGCGGTGTTGGTGTAGATCGCGGTGATGATGATGGCCCCCGACAGCGTTCCGGCGCCACCGGAAGCAAGGGGGAGACAGCCCCCTTCTTCTTCTTCTTCCTTGACCTTCTCCCTAGATGGGAGAAGGGTTTCCCCTATGGTCCATGGTCTCCATGGCGTGGGAGGGGAGAGAGCCCCTCCGAGATTGGATCTGTCTCTCTGTCTCTCTCTGTTTCTGCGTTCAGGGATCCTGCCCTTTCACCGTTTCTTATATTCCCAGAGATTCGTAACTCCGATTGGATTGAAACCTTTGCCACGATTTTTTTCCAAAAATTAGCTTTCTTGCGGCAAAAGAAGAGCAGCAACTGCCTTACGGGGTGCCCGCGAGGGTCAGGGCGCGCCTGCCCCCTGGGGGGCCCCCCTTGCCTCGTGGCCCCCTCAGGCACCGCCTCGCGTTGATTCTTCTTCCCAAATATCACAAATATTCCAAAAATATTCTCCGTCTATTTTTATCCCGTTTGGACTCCATTTGATATGAGTTTTCTATGAAACATAAAACATGCAACAAACAGGAACTGGCACTGGGCACTGGATCAATATGTTAGTCCCAATAATAATATAAAAAGTTGCCAAAATTATATGAAAGTTGAATAATATTGGCATGGAACAATCAAAAATTATAGATACGATGGAGACGTGTCAATGATCAACATAGAGATGTTCACCATTGATGACTACTCCATCTCACGTGATGATCGGACATGGTTTAGTTGATTTGGATCACGTATCATTTAGATGACTTGAGGGATGTCTATCTAAGTGGGAGTTCTTAAATAATTTGATTAATTGAACTTAATTTATGATGAACTTATTCCTGATAAGTATTTGCAAATTATGTTGTAGATCAATAGCTCGCGTTATAGCTCCCCTATGTTTTGTTTATATGTTCCTAGAGAAAACTAAATTAAAAGATGATAGTAGCAATGATGCGGACTAGGTCTGTGATCTGAGGATTATCCTCATTGTTGCATAGAAGAATTATGTCCTTGATGCACCGCTAGGTGACAAACCTATTGTAGGAGCAGATGAAGATGTTATGAAAATTTCGTAAGCTCGATATGATGACTACTTTATAGTTTAGTGCAACATGCTTTATAGCTTAGAACCGGGACTTCAAAAATGTTTTGAACGCCACAGAGCATATGAGATGTTCCAAGAGCTGAAATTGGTATTTCAGGCTCATGCCTATGTCAAGAGGTATGATAGCTCTAACAAGTACTTCGCCTACAATATGGAGGAGAATAGCTCAACCAGTGAGCATGTGGTCAGAATGTCTGAGTACTACAATCGCTTGAATCACGTGGGAGTTAATCTTCCAGATAAGATAATGATTGACAAAGGTCTCTAGTCACTATCACCAAGTTAATGGAACTTCATGATGAACAATAATATGCATGGGATGACGAAAAAGATTCTTGAGCTCTTCGCGATGCTGAAATCGGTGAAGGTAGAAATCAAGAAAGAGCATCAAGTGTTGATGGTTAACAAGACCACTAGTTTCAATAAAAAGGGCAAAGGAAAAGAAAGGGAACTTTAAGAAGAATGGCAAGGAAGTTGTCACTCCCGTGAAGAAGCCCAAAGTTGGACCTAAGCCTGAAATTGAGTCCTTCTACTGCAAAGGAAATGGTCACTGGAAGCGGAACTACCCCAATTATTTGGCGGATAAGAAGGATGGCAAAATGAACAGAGGTATATTTGATATACATGTTATTGATGTGTACCTTACTAGTGCTTGTGGTAGCCCTTGGGTATTTGATACTTGTTCGGTTGCTAAGATTAGTAACTCGAAACAGGAGTTCCAGAATAAATAGAGACTAGTTGAGAGTGAAGTGATGATGTGTGTTGGAAGTGGTTCCAAGATTTATATGATCATCATCGCACACTCCCTATACTTTCGGGATTAGTGTTGACCCTAAATAAATGTTATTTGGTGTTTGCATTGAGCATGAACAAGATAGGACCGTGTTTATTGCAATACGGTTATTCATTTAAAATAGAGAATAATTGTTATTTTGTTTACATGAATAAAAGCTTCTATGGTCATACACCCAATGTTAATGGTTTATTGAATCTCGATCGTAGTGATACACATATTCATAATATTGATGCCAAAAGATGCAAAAGTTGATAATGATAGTGCAACAAACTTGTAACACTGCCGTTTAGGTCATATTGGTGTAAAGTACATGAAGAAACTCCATGCTGATGGGCTTTTGGAATCACTTGATTATGAATCATTTGATACTTGAGAACCATGCCTCATTGGCAAGATGACTAAAACTCTGTTCTCCGGAACAATGGAGCTTCCATTGCCATTTCCATTCTTAGCTTCAGGACATTCATTGGCATAATATCGAGTCTTCTGGCACTTATAGCAAGTAATGTGACTTAGATCCTTCTTGGCGGGCGTTGCTGGGTTGGAACGGTTCTGGCCGTTGCTTCCTCCATTCCCATTCCCCTTCTTGGGGCCACTATGGTTGTGCGAACTCCCTCCATTGTGATTATGACCTCCATGGTTATGGTGAAGGGGTCCTCCTGAGTTCGAAGTAAAACGAGGCCTCTGCTGAGCTCCAGAATTGTACTTCCCTTGTCCATACTTCCTCTTGCGGTTGTCAATCTGTTGCTGCTTCCCTTCAATCATGAGATCTCTGTCTACCAACTCCTGGTAGTTTTTGAAGGTTGCCACCATCAACTGCATGCTCAGCTCATCATTCAGTCCTTCCAAAAACTTCTCCTGCTTAGCTGCATCTGTAGCAACGTCATCCGGGGCATAACGTGCCAACTTACTAAAATCATCCACATACTGGCCTACTGTGCGTCCTCCCTGGCGCAAGTTGCAAAACTCACGCTTCTTCATGGCCATAGCTCCTACTGAAACATGGGTTGTGCGAAAAGCTTGCTGAAACTGGTCCCATGTGACAGTGTCGACAGGGTAAGTGGCTATGAAATTCTCCCACCATGATGTTGCGGGTCCATCAAGCTGATGTGCGGCAAAACGCACTATCTCCACATCTGTGCATCCTGCAGTGGTCAACTCCCTTCCAATCTTGCGGAGCCAATCATCTGCAACTATCGGCTCGGTGCTAATGGAGAACACTGGCGGATTCAGCCTTAGAAAACAGGCTAAGTGATCAACAGGTGGTGGTGGTGGGTTGTTGTTGTTGTTGTTCCCCTGATTCTGATTCTGGACTAGTATCTGCATCAATGCATTTTGCTGCTGGATCAACTGAGTGAGCTTCGGTTGGAATGCAAATCCATTGTCGCGTCTCGGAGGCATCTGATGGGTTTAGAAAAGATGAAAAAATAGAATAGAATGAGGTCTAGAGGGAAAAACACTACCCATATGCTCATGAGACAAACACAATCAATGTTACTCAAATCAATTCAAACAAGGGCATACAATCGGTCTAACTATCATTACAAAAGTGTTTGGACTACACTATATACATGGGGGAATACTACTATTGTTATGGTGGTCGACTAGAAAAATTGATCGATGGAAGACTCCATGATATCTGCTCCAGCTTCTTCAACATAGTCATCATCGCTATCGTCGGGTTCTGAGTCGGTGTCGTCAATGATGATGTAGTTCTCCAGGAAAGTGGAATCGTCATCTTCTCCTCCTAGCGCGGGGTCTCCCATGAATACTCCTAGTTTCCTTGTCAAATCGTCATTCTTCTCCACGAGTATCGTCATTTCCTCCTCATATCCATCGCGTGTACACTTGAGTTCTTCCTCCAGCTCTGTGATCTTGGTCATTGCCTTCTTTCGATCCATCATGCCTGCGCACATCTGGTTCTCCTGGCGACGAATGTGCTGGTTTAACTCCTGGATGAAAGTTGCAATAGATCTATCCTTCCTGGTGCTGATCATCTCCCATTGCTCATTTCGGCGCCCACAAATCTGGTAGATAGTATCCTTGAGATCCTTGTGGTAAATTTCTCCAATGCGCCCCATGGTGATGAGGGCTGCCATGCTCTTTCCTAGACTCCAGGTTGGTGCATCAAAGTAAAACTCTATGGGCTCAGTGACGGGCATGAACGTCCTTCCTGGAACTTGAACTTGAACTTGAATCATCTAACGCTCCTCTTCGGGTAAAGTGGCGATGTAGGTCCCGGTGAAACTTGTTATTCCAATATTCAGGTACCTAGTAACTTTCTTCAAGTGGCGTCCAAAAGGTGTATCTTCATCCAGTTGAGTGAACTTGGTCCTTGCATCCGTCATCCTAAAGAGTAGAAAGGGAGAGGAGATAGAAATGAGAAGAGAATAGTGATCTAGGGCTTTAGCTTAGTGCTCATGTCCTACAGCCAGTGTGGGCTCCGATACCATCTTATAGCGACCATACCTCAAACAGTCTGATCTCTGTGCATCAGTGTCATCCATGGATCGATAATGCTGACACGCACAATACTTGAGGATTTATAATAGAATAGCAATCACACACTTATTACAACGAATGTCTCAAAAGAGAACTTATTACAATAAATATGGCTTAAGGCCATCTAATAACGATAACAGCGGAAGGCTTGGAAGATAAAGTGAGTCCATCAACTCCAACGGCATCACTGAGTGAAAGATCACGACATAAGGCACCTTACTCATCGTCTGAAAAGTCTACAACATGAACGTTGCAGCCCAAAAACGTGTCAGCACATGGAATATGCTGGCAATGTAACACATAGAGTAATGAATAGAATAATGCTATCACTACATGCATATATGGCTGGTGGAAATCTCTATGGTTACAGTCTTGCATAAAGCCAATTTTTCCCTACAACAAAGGAATAAATTTTATTTAACTATCATGGTGGTTGTGAAACATTGAGAAGGTTCACCCAACTCAATCACAATTAAGTATCATCATTAAACCCAATCAAATTATATTAAAAGTGATGAGATCAACATGATAATCCAAGAACTAGATACTCAAGATGTACATAACCGGGGACAAGGCTAACCATGATTAGTTTGTACACTCTGCAGAGGTTTGCGCACTTTTCCCCACAAGACTCGAATACATCCATGGTCAGAGAAACGAGACACAGTCTTTCTGAAACAATAACTCTTTACTCTGGGTGGACAGTTACACCTACTTTCCCCTATATCTGCTAGCCCGCCACTGAAAGAGGTCTTGCAACGTACTCAACTATGCTAGAGCCCAAAATAGCTTGTGGCTGCACACGGAAGTTTCTAGCATGAATAATCATATGATCCCTTTCAGCCTGGGTGGCAGCCCATAGGATAATCACGTGGTAACCCCAGGATTTCCAAAAAAACAGGCAACACTGGGTTCCCCAGGTGCCTCAATCCACCCAGAATGTGTATTCAAGTAGCCACCTTAAGTTAACCATTAAATAATAATACTCACATCTGTCATGGATTCACTCACCCAATCCACATCTACTAGCATAGCATAGCATAGTATAATACAGAATACATAGAAGTAACTCCCAAAGCTTTGATAATAAACAGGTAAATAGGTACTACCTCATCTACTTCCCAAAACCCACATGTTAATCAGATCCTAACCATGCAATTGCTTGAGGATTGATCTAATGCAATAAAACTGGGTAGTAAAGAGGTATGATCAAAGTGTTACTTGCCTTGCTGATGATCCGTGAAACCTAGATACTCGTAGTAGCACGCTTCGCACTCCAGGTACTCTATCGCAAACAAACAAGCATACAATAAGCACTCAACTAGAAGCACGGGTAAAACTCAAATAAGAGATCTAACCAGAAAGTTCAACTTAAGAACTCTGGTTTGCAAAAAGAATCAAATGAAACGAAGCAACGAAAGTCAAACTGTGAAAGAAACAAGCTCCGTTTACTAATCTGGACTTAAGTCAAATTTTACTGTAGCAAAATCTCGTTTAAGTTGGTTAAACAGAAAGAGGGCTTCGAGACGAAACTCTAGGCGCTTGAATCGCCTGATTCTGACAAATGAGTGAAAAGATAAACTAAAACTAAGATCTGGGCTGAAATCGCAATCAGAAATAATTGCGGAAAACCCTTAAAAAAATAAAAACTGACGAACAGGCTAATGAACAAACGTTCGTTGTCTGCGGCTAAACGGTGAAAACCGTTCGTTAAAACGAACGAACGAACGGGCGTTCGTTAAATAACTAAACCGGAAAAATAAACCGATCTAATAAAAAAAACGCAGGTTTTTCTTAAAAAAACGAGCGGTTAAATGGCAAAAACCGGCGGCGGCGGCAGCGGGCTACCTCGGCGAGGTCCGGCGAGGTCGGCGGCGACTCCGGCGGGGCGGGTGGCGTCGGCGGCGAGGGGATCCGGCGGCGGCTCCGGGGCGGCGGCGGCGCTGCGGGGAGGCGAGGGCGACGCGGCGGCGAGGCAGTTCGGGCAGCGGCGGTGCTAGGGTTTGCGGGGGCGGCGGCTAGGCTGGCGGGGGTCGGCCTCCCAGCTTATAAGGCCGGCCGGGCCGGGAGTCCTAGTCGGACACGGCCCGGTAGGTCGGTAACTTTTTTGAAAATAATTCCGTGAGCAGAAAAACACATAAAAGAAATACTAAACAGACTCCAAAAATCCTAAAATAAATTTTCCCGTCCTCTAAAAATAAGACGGACCGGGTGAACATTTATTTGGGTCTCTAATGCAATTTTAAAAAACGCATTTTTTTCCTAATTCAAATATAATAGCAATAAAACTCCGAATAAAAATCTTATTTCATTTTAATATTAAATCTTCAATATTTCTTTATTTTGGGAAAGTCATTTTATACCCTCTCTTTTATTTTATAAAAGAAATATTTGAAGAGAAAAATAATTAAAATCAAACGATCCCCTTTTTCAAAATTTGAGAAGACTCAAATATGAAAATAACGAAATCCCCAACTCTCTCCGCGGGTCCTTGAGTTGCGTAGAATTTCTAGGATCAAGCCAAAATGCAATAAAATATGATATGCAATGATGATCTAATGTATAACATTTCAAATTGAAAATTTGGGATGTTACAAACCTACCCCCCCTTAAGATGAATCTCGCCCTCGAGATTCGGGTTGGCTAGAAAATAGGTGAGGGTGGTCATTCCGTAGATCGTCCTCTCGCTCCCAGGTGAATTCATCTTCGGTATGGTGGCTCCACTGAACTTTGCAGAACTTGATAACTTTGTTGCGTGTGACTCGGCTAGCAAACTCGAGAATCTTCACTGGTTTCTCCTCGTAGGTCAAATCGCTATCCAACTGAATCGCTTCTAGTGGCACTATATCTCTCAGAGGGATATCGTCCATCTCCGCGTGACACTTCTTCAACTTGGAAACGTGGAGCACATCGTGAACTCCTGACAACCCTTCGGGCAATGCCAACTTGTAGGCAACTTCTCCCATGCATTCCAAAACTTTGTATGGTCCCATAAAACATGGTGCTAACTTTCCCTTAACTCCAAAATGTTTAACTCCTCGAAGTGGGGACACTCGAAGATAAACTCTGTCTCCGACTTCATAAACTGTCTCCTTGCGTTTAGAATCTGCATAACTCTTCTGCCTGGACTGGGCTACCTTGAGTCTATCGCGAATCAGCTTAACCTTCTCTTCAGACTCTTTAATCAAGTCTGGTCCAAACAGCTGAAGGTCTCCAATTTCATCCCACAACAACGGTGTCCTGCACCTCCTTCCGTATAAAGCTTCGAAAGGGGCCATCTTCAAACTGGCTTGATAGTTGTTGTTGTAAGAGAACTCTGTATATGGAAAATTGTCATCCCAACTAGATCCATAATCTAGCGCACAAGCTCTCAACATGTCCTCCAAAATCTAATTGACTCTCTCGGTCTGTCCATCTATCTGTGGATGAAAGGTTGTACTGAACTCTAGCCTGGTACCCAAAGTTTCGTGCAACTGATTCCAGAACTTTGAGGTAAACTGAGTTCCTCTATCTGATACAATGGTTCTCGGAACTCCATGCAGACATACAATCCTGGTCATGTATATATTTGCCAACTTAGCACTGGTGTAAGTCGTCTTCACTAGGATGAAATGAGCTACCTTCGTCAAACGATCGACTACAACCCAAATCGAGTCATAGCCTGAACGAGTTCTGGGCAATCCTGTGATAAAATCCATGCCTAGCTTATCCCACTTCCATTCAGGTATCGACAATGGTTGTAGCAATCCTGCTGGCTTTTGATGCTCTGCCTTTACTCTGACATACATCACAAACTGCTACATACTCCGCAATATCCTTCTTCATTCCTGTCCACTAGAAACTGTCCTTCAAATCCAGATACATCTTGGTATTTCCTGGGTGAATCGAATGTGGCAAATCATGGGCCTCCTGCAGAATCAACTTCCTGATCTCCGGATCATTAGGCACATATACGCGGTCCTCAAACCATAGGGTATCATGCTCATCCTCACGAAATCCCTTAGCTTTTCCTTTGATCATCCTTTCCTTTATCTTGGCAATCTCCTTGTCCGTCTTCTGAGCTTCCCTGATCTTCTCCATCAGAGTAGATTGAATTTCCAATGTTGCTACATAGCCTCTCGGAACTATTTCCAAACATAGCTCACGAAGATCCTCTGCTAACTCCTTGGGTAAATCTCCGGTCATGAGTGTATTGACATGGCTCTTGTGGCTCAACGCATCGGCTACTACGTTAGCCTTTCCGGGATGATAATGCAATCTCATATCATAATCCTTAATGAGCTCCAACCATCTCCTTTGCCTGAGATTCAACTCCTTCTGCGTGAAGATATACTTCAAACTCTTGTGGTCTGTGTACACCTCACAGTGGTTCCCAATGAGAAAATGTCTCCATGCCTTCAAAGCATGCACTACGGCTGCTAACTCCAAATCATGGGTAGCATAATTCAACTCATGGGGTTTAAGTTGTCTTGAGGCATATGAAACAACTCTTCCCTCCTGCATAAGCACTGCTCCAAGTCCTCGACGAGAAGCGTCGCAATACACTTGATAATCCTTGCGTTGATCTGGCAGAATCAACACTGGTGCTGTAACCAAGCGTTTCTTCAACTCCTGAAAACTGGATTCACATTCCTAAGTCCATTTGAACTTGGTGTCCTTCTTCAACAACTCGGTCATAGGCTTTGCAATCTTCAAAAAATTCTCAATGAACCTCCGGTAGTATCCTGTAAGTCCAAGAAAACACCGGATCTCTCCAACTGACATGGGTGCTTCCCAATTTGTCACAGTGACAACCTTGGTGGGGTCTACTTCTATTCCTTCTCCGGATATAACATGTCCGAGGAATCCAACTTCCTTCAACCAAAACTCACACTTGCTGAACTTGGCATATAACTGATGTTCTCTGAGCTTCCCAAGTACCAAACGCAAATGCTCCTTATGCTCCACTTCATTCTTCGAGTAGACCAAAATATCATCAATGAACACCACGACGAACTTATCCAGAAACTCCATAAACACCTTGTTCATCATGTTCATGAAATAGGCAGGTGCGTTAGTCAGACCAAATAACATAACGGTATACTCATATAGCTTATACCTTGTGGTAAAAGTTGTCTTAGGTATATCCTGCTCTCGAATCTTCAGCTGGTGGTATCCTGATCGCAGATCGATCTTGGAAAATACTTTAGCTCCTTGTAACTGGTCAAACAAATCATTGATCATCAGTAGTGGGTACTTGTTCTTGATTGTCACTTCATTCAATCCACGATAATCAACAACCATCCTTAGCGTTCCATCCTTCTTCTCCACAAGAAGGACCGATGATCCCCAAGTTGGCGAACTTGGGCGAATATAGCCTTTGTCCAGTAACTCCTTAATCTGCTTCTTAATTTCCTCCAAATCCTTTGCGGGCATCCTGTACGGTCTCTTAGATATTGGCCATGTGCCTGGCAAAAGCTCAATCAAAACTCAATGTCTCTGTCCGGTGGCATGCCTGGCAACTCCTCGGGAAATACATCAGGGAAATCCTTCACCATTGGTACTTCCTCCTATACAACTCCTGATAAGGAATTCACTTGAGTCCTCTTCGGCACATGCCGGGATACATACTTGATCCTTCTTCCTTCTGGGGTGGTAAGCATAATCGACTTACTGGCACAATCGATGTTTCCTCCATACATCGATAGCCAATCCATACCCAAAATCACATCCAAACCTTGTGACTCCAGAATTATTAGGTCTGAGGGAAAAACATGCCTACCTATTGTCAATGGCATCTGAAAACATCCTTGGCTTGCCATATGCTCCGCTCCTGGCAAGCTTACTAACATAGGTGTTCTAAGAACTTTGGTGGGCAGTTTATACTTATCCACAAATCCCCTTGATATGTATGAATGTGATGCACCAGTATCAAAAAGAACGATTGTAGTAAATAACTTAACCAAAAACTTACCTATTACTGCATCTAGCTGTGCTTCAACCTCCTCCACATTTACGTGGTTCACTTGTCCCCCGTTGAAAGGGTTAGGCTTCTTCCCAGAGCTTCCATTGACATTTCTATTCTTAGCTTCAGGACATCCATTGGCATAATGTCCAGTCTTCTGGCACTTATAGCAAGTAATGTGACTTAGATCCTTCTTGGCGGGCGTTGCTGGGTTGGAACGGTTCTGGTTGTTGCTTCCTCCATTCCCATTCCCATTCTTGGGGCCACTATGGTTGTGTGAACTCCCTCCATTGTGATTATGACCTCCATGGTTATGGTGAAGGGGTCCTCCCGACTTCGAGGTAAAACGAGGCCTCTGCTGAGCTCCAGAATTGTACTTCCCTTGTCCATACTTCCTCTTGCGGATGTCAATCTGCTGCTGCTTCCCTTCAATCATGAGAGCTCTATCTACCAACTCCTGGTAGTTGTTGAAGGTTGCCACCATCAACTGCATGCTCAGCTCATCATTCAGTCCTTCCAAAAACTTCTCCTGTTTAGATGCATCCGTAGCAACGTCATCCGGGGCATAACGTTCTAACTTACTAAAATCAACCACATACTGGCCTACTGTGCGTCCTCCCTAGAGCAAGTTGCGAAACTCACGCTTCTTCATGGACATAGCTCCTGCTGAAACATGGGCTGTGCGAAAAGCTTGCTGAAACTGATCCCATGTGACAGTGTCGACAGGGTAAGTGGCTATGAAATTCTCCCACCATGATGCTGCGGGTCCATCAAGCTGATGTGCGGCAAATGCACTCTCTCTGCATCTGTACATCTTGCAGTGGTTAACTCCCTTCCAATATTGCGGAGCCAATCATCTGCGGCTCGGTGCTACTAGAGAACACCGGCGGATTCAGCCTTAGAAAACGGGCTAAGTGATCAACAAGTGATGGTGGTGGTGGGTTGTTGTTGTTGTTGTTGTTGTTCCCCTGATTCTGATTCTGGACTAGTATCTGCATCAATGCATTTTGTTGCTGGATCAACTCAGTGAGCTCCAGTGGGAATGCAAATCCATTGTCGCATCTCGGAGGCATCTGATGGGTTTAGAAAAGATGAAAAAAACAGAATAGAATGAGGTCTAGAGGGAAAAACACTACCCATATGCTCATGAGACAAACACAATCGATATCACTCAAATCAATTAAAACAAGGGCATACAATCGGTCTAACTATCATTACAAAAGTGTTTGGACTACACTATATACATGGGGGAATACTACTACTGTTATGGTGGTCGACTAGAAAAATTGATCGATGGAAGACTCCATGATATCTGCTCCAGCTTCATCAACATAGTCATCATCGCTATCGTTAGGGTCTGAGTCGGTGTCGTCGATGATGATGCAGTTCTCCGGGCAAGTGGAATCATCGTCTTCTCCTCCTGGCGCGGGGTCTCCCATGAATACTCCTAGTTTCCTTGTCAAATCGTCATTCTTCTCCACGAGTATCGTCATTTCCTCCTCATATCCATCGCGTGTAGACTTGAGTTCTTCCTCTAGCTCCCTTATCTGGGTCATTGCCTTCTTTAGATCCATCATGCCTGTGCACATCTGGTTCTCCTAGCGACGAATGTGCTGGTTTAACTCCTGGATGAAAGTTGCAATAGATCTATCCTTCCTGGTGCTGATCATCTCCCATTGCTCATCTCGGTGCCCACAAATCTGGTAGATAGTATCCTTGAGATCCTTGTGGTAAATTTCTCCAATGCTTCCCATGATGATGTGGGCTGCCATGCTCTTTCCTAGACTCCAGGTTGGTGCATCAAAGGAAAACTCTATGGGCTCAGTGATGGGCATGAAAATCCTTCCTGGAACATGAACTTGAACTTGAATCATCTAACGCTCCTCTTCTGGTAAAGTGGCGATGTAGGTCCCGGTGAAAAACTTGGTTTTCCAATATTCAGGTACCTAGTAACTTTCTTCAAGTGGCGTCCAAAAGGTGTATCTTCATCCAGTTGAGTGAACTTGGTCCTTGCATCCGCCATCCTAAAGAGTAGTAAAGGGAGAGGAGATAGAAATGAGAAGAGAATACTAATCTAGGGCTTTAGCTTAGTGCTCGTGTCCTATAGTCAGCGTGTGCTTCGATACCATCTTGTAGCGACCATACCTCAAACAGTCTGATCTTTGTGCATCAGTGTCATCCATGGATTGGTAATGCTGACACGCACAGTACTTGAGGATTTATAACAGAATAGCAATCACACACTTATTACAAGGAATGTCTCAAAAGAGAACTTATTACAATAAATATGGCTTAAGGCCATCTAATAACGATAACAGCGAAAGGCTTGGAAGATAAAGTGAGTCCATCAACTCCAACGGCATCACTGAGTGAAAGAGCACGACATAAGGCACCTTACTCGTCATCTGAAAAGTCTGCAACATGAACGTTGCATCCCGAAAACGGGTCAGCACATGGAATATGCTGGCGATGTAACACATAGAGTAATGAACAGAATAATGCTATCACTACATGCATATATGGCCGGTGGAAAGCTCTATGGTTACAGTCTTGCATAAAGCCATTTTTTCCCTACAACAAAGAAATAAATTTTATCTAACTATCATGGTGGTTGTTAAACATTGAGAAGGTTCACCCAACTCAATCCCAATTAAGCATCATCATTAAACCCAATCAAATTGTATTAAAAGTGCTGAGATCAACATGATAATCCAAGAACCAGATACTCAAGATGTCCATAACCGGGGACACGGCTAACCATGATTAGTTTGTACACTCTGTAGAGGTTTGTCAACTTTTCCCCACAAGACTCGAATACATCCATGGTCGGAGAAATGAGACATAGTCTTTCTGAAACAATAACTCTTTACTTTGGGTGGACAGTTACACCTACTTTCCCCTACATCTGCTAGCCCACCACTGAAAGAGGTCTTGCAATGTACTCAACTATGCTAGAGCCCATAATAGCTTGTGGCTGCACATGGAAGTTTCTAGCATGAATAATATTATAATCCCTTTGAGCCTGGGTGGCAATCCATAGGATAATCACACGATAACCCCGGCATTTCCAAAAAAACAGGCAACACTGGGTTCCCCAGGTGCCTCAATCCACCCAGAATGTGTATTCAAGTAGCCACCTGGAGTTAACCATTAAATAATAATACTCACATCTGTCATGGATTCACTCACCCAATCCACGTCTACTAGCATAGCATAGCATAGCATAATATGCAATACGTAGAAGTAACTCCCAAAGGTTTGATAATAAATAGGTAAATAGGTACTACCTCATCTACTTCCCAAAACCCACATGTTAATCAAATCCTAACCATGCAATTGTTTGAGAATTGATCTAGTGCAATAAAACTGGGTAGTAAAGAGGTATGATCAAAGTGGTACTTACTTTGCTGATGATCCGTGAAACCTAGAGACTCGTAGTAGCACGCTTCGCACTCTGGGTACTCTATCACAAACAAACAAGCATACAATAAGCACTCAACTAGAAGCATGGGTAAAACTCAAATAAGAGACCTAACCAGAAAGTTCAACTTAAGAACTCCGGTTTGCAAAAAGAATCAAATCAAACGAAGCAACGAAACTCAAACTGCGAAAGAAACAAGCTCTGTTTACTAATCTAGACTTAAGTCAAATTTTACAGTAGCAAAATCTCGTTTAAGTTGGTTAAACAGAAAGAGGGCTTTGAGATGAAATTCTAGGCGCTTGAATCGCCTGATTCCGACAAACGAGTGAAAAGATAAACTAAAACTAAGATCTGGGCTGAAATCGAGATCAGAAATAATCGCAGAAAACCCTGAAAAAATGAAAAACTGATGAACAGGCTAACGAACGAACGTTCGTTGTCTGCGGCTAAACAGTGAAAACCATTCGTTAAAACGAACGAACGAACGGGCGTTCATTAAATAACTAAACCGGAAAAATAAACCGATCTAATAAAAAACGCGGGTTTTTCTAAAAAAACGAGCGGTTAAACGGCAAAAACCGGCGGCGGCAGCGGCGAGCTACCTCGGCGAGGTCCAGCAAGGTCGGCGGCGACTCCGACGGGGCGGGTGGGCGGCGAGGGGGTGGGTGGGGGCGGCTGAACGGGGCAGCGGCGGCTCCGGGGCGGCGGTGGCTGTCACACCCAATATGCGACCCTATCCAAAAGGAACTCGAAGGTCCGAGCAAGGATAGACCCACATATTGAAATGCTTTTGCAAGGTGGATATCATTACATCAACATTACATAATAGATGGGGATACATACAAAAGGCATACAATGCCACACGAATACAACATCACAATACATCAGAGCATCATCCGACTACGGATGAGTCACAAACAGAAACTCAAACGACATCCACCCTGCTAGCCTAGGCTGCCGACCTGGAACCTATCCCCTGATCGAAGAAGAAGCAGAAGAAGAACTCAACGCAAGCAAGCATCGCTCTCGCGTCATGATCATCGCATAACCTGTACCTGCAACTGTTGTTGTAGTAACTGTGAGCCACGAGGACTTAGCAATCCCATTACCATGGGTATCAAGACTAGCAAAGCTTAAAGGGAAAGGAAGGGGTAAAGTGGTGAGGTTGCAGCAGCGACTAAGCATATATGGTGGCTAACATACGCAAATAAGAGCGAGAAGAGAGCAAGCGGAACGGTCGTGAAGCTAGCAATGATCAAGAAGTGATCCTGAACTCCTACTTACGTCAAACATAACCCAGAAACCGTGTTCACTTCTCGGACTCCGCCGAGAAGAGACCATCACGGCTACACACACGGTTGATGCGTTTTAATTCGGATCTGGTGTCAAGTTATCTACAACCGGACATTAACAAATTCCCATCTGCCTATAACCGCAGGCATGGCTTTCGAAAGATTATACCCTGCAGGGGTGTCCCAACTTAGGCCATGACAAGCTCTCGTGATCAACGAAGGAATAGACCTTCTCCCAGGAAGACCCGATCAGACTCGGAATCCCGGTTTACAAGACATTTCGACAATGGTAAAACAAGACCAGCAAAGCCGCCCGATGCGCCAACAAATCCCGATAGGAGCTGCACATATCTTGTTCTCAGGGCAACACCGAATGAGACATCCTACGAGTAAAACCAGACCTCGAGTTGCCCCGAGGTGGCCCCGCAGTCTACTCGGTTCGGACCAACACTTAGACAAGCATTGGCCCGGGGGGGCTAAAATAAAGATGACCCTCGGGTTGGCCGACCCAAGGGAAAGGGTAGGTGGTGGTGAGGCAAATGGTAAAACCAAGGTTGGGCCTTGCTGGAGGAGTTTTATTCAAAGCGAACTGTCGACGGGGTCCCATAAATCACCCGACCGCGTAAGGAACGCAAAATCCGGGAACATAACACTGGTATGACGGAAACTAGGGCGGAAAGAGTGGAACGAAACACCAGGCAAAAGGCTGAGTCTTCCACCCTTTACCAAGTATATAGATGCATTAATAATATAAGAGATATTGTGATATCCGAACCAAAATCCTGTCCACCATGGAGAAATCTTCAACTTCACCTGCAACTAGCAACGCTATAAGAGGGGCTGAGCAAAAGTGGTAACATAGCCAAACAACGATTTGCATAGGAAAGGTGTCAAAGGTTAGAGGTTCATGGCAATATAGGATGGCTTGATAAACAGGTGATAGGTAGCGCAGCATAGCGATAGAACGAAACAACTAGCATAGCAATGATAGTAGTGAGATCCAGGGTAGCGGTCATCTTGCCTGAAATCCCGCTAGGAAGAAGAACGAGTCCATGAAGAAGACGAATGGATGAAGCCGAACCAAGCATAGACGAACGGATCCTCACGATCGCAAAGAAATAGGAACTAACAAGAAGAAGCACACAACATAGTAAACACACCACACATGAACATGACATGATGCACAACAGAGCATGATGCATGACAAACCTACATGAAGCTACTCATGGCAAGAGATGATGCAAACAAGAGCAACACATCAAGACAAGTTTAAATGAGGCCGGGAACAACATATAACAATTCCGGTAAGTCCTCATATGCAAATTTCGAAGTTGGTCCAGATCTGAATAAACCTTATGTTCAAGTTGTTAAACATCAAGTTAAGATGCACAAAGATGATCTACACGAGATTCTAGTCAAGTTACATATAAAGTTCATTTAATTCGGAGCTACGGCATAGAAGATATGAGCAACACAAGTTAAACATGGCATTGATGCGAAATGCACCCAAACATCAAGCAAACACCTCAAAACAAGGATGCAACATGATAATATGAAACTACATGCAATTCTAAGCAAGTTTCATACAGAGCACACTCAAAACGGAGCAACGGTTCAACACATGCACTCTAAACAAGTTTAAAGGACAAGCTGTCCAAAACAGCGACTAGGCATATTGCAAGCATCAAAACAACATGCTACAGCACCCCAACATGAGAAAAAAAAGAATGGACATGAAGTACAGGTAAAGCACAACAAAACATGAACACTGAGCTATTTCCAGAAATCACTAGAACATGCTCAAACACACATGGTAAGATTGCAAGTTATAACAATTTCAGACTTTGCAGAAAATAATATCACGATGCAATGTTTAGAGCTATCAAACTACATGTTACAGGAACTTATAATGGCAAACAAAGGCATGGCATGATTCTACTCAAAGCATAGATCAAAAGTCCCTTACTGACCATAAGCCAAAAAGGATCAGAAAATATGATGGCACCCATGTAAACATGGCAAGTTATATTACAGATTTAAACATGGCAGAAACAGAATTATGAAGGCATGTTGGTGAGCTTGTGCCACTCACCACAGAGCAATATATAGCATGGCAAGGCAACCAAAAGTATGAAGACATGTTTGTGAAGTTAAGCATGGCAAGAGCAAGTCCATAGGGTGCATGGAACACTAGCAACAATCATGGTAACAACGGAACTTAATGTAAACAGGCTGACAGCCACATTATCAAGCAACTTTGGAGTAAGATATGAACAAGATACAGCAAGCTATAAATGCAACCAGGGGCATGGATGGATAGAGCATGACATTTAGATCAAAACATGTTTATAGAACATCTCCAGATTATGCATAGAATGATTAGTAGCAACATGTTTATATAGCATCACGAAATAACAGATTCAGCCTAGCAAAACAGCAACATCAAGTACACTACTTAACAAGCTCGATTCACTCACCACAAGTCATTGCATGACAAGATAAGCATAGCATCATCAAGAAGACATGTTTATGTAACCAACCAAGGCAAGAACAAGTCCATAGCATGCAAGGATCAACTATAGCAACCTTGGCCAAATTAAATAACATGTAAACAATCTGCCAGGAAACATTTTGAAGCAAAAGTAGAGCACGAAAATGACATGCTAGACTACTCCATAATTGCAACAAAGGGCATGAATGGATATACAAAAACCATATGTTCAAAACATACTTACTGAAGTATCTCAAAATATGCATGGATCTCTCTGTAGCATCAAGTTTACATGGCATCAAAATAACAGCAGAACAGGGACTAAAACAGCAACATCACGATGCCTAGTTTGCATGCTTGTGCTAGTCACCACATTGATCACAAAAATACATGGCAAGCACCTCTGTAAAGAAGACACGGCGTAGTTCAAAACACGTGTAAACATCAACCTCATAGGATGCACACATCAATCATGGCAAAAATGACAAATGAGCTCGTTCTGATAACAGACAGCAGAAAACATTATGAAGCACTCTTCCAACGATGATTCAGGCATCAAGATGATCTCAAATGAACATGATGCAATGGAATGAAATGATGTACTCGTCGAGGCGAACAATTTGACATATTACACGCGCAAAACAGAGCTACAGATGCAGAGATACAACAGGTCAAACATGGCATGATAATTACTGCAGATCTGGGACTTGGGCATAATATTGCGAGCGCTGAATAACTAAACGACGCCCGAGGCGACAGATAGCACAAACGGCGGCTGCTCACCTAAGCGGGCCTGGCCCAGGAAGGAGGAGGAGGCAGGCCGGCTTGGGCCGGGGAAGAGGCGACGCGGGCCGGGGCTGGAGCGGCTTGCGAGGCCCACGTGGCCCACGCGGTCAACGGGGGAGGGCGGATCGGGGCTCCTCCCCGATCCCGTCAGTCGGCGGCGGCGACGGGCCGATCCGGCCGGTTGGCGAAGGCGGCGGGGAGCTTCAGCGCGGGGGCGGCATGGAGGAGGGATGCCGATGCGGGGCGCGGGGGCGGCGCCCGCGGGAGCCGGCGGCGAAGGCTGGCAAAGTCTGGCGATGGGGCCGCGCCGGAGGTGGCGGATGGCGGGGGCGGCGAGGCGCCCGGCGGACGGCGCGGAGGCGGAGGAGCCTCGGGCGGCGGCGGCGGAGGGCGGTGCCGGCGGCGGCGCTCGGGGCCGGTCGCCGGCGACGAGGCGGCGAGGGCGCTGGAGCCGGCCAGCGCGAGCGGCGGCGCAGGCGGATCCCGGCGGCGGTGCAGCGATCCCGGGCGGCGGTGCGGGGGAGGCGGGCTCCTCGGGCCCGGGAGGGCCGCGGACGGGCTTCGCGGGCCCGCTGCGGCGCGCGGTGGGAACAGCGGCGGTGGGGACACGAGGCGAACTCTGATTGGACGCGGGCGGCGGGGCGGACGTGTCCGGCTCCGCCCGGACGTGTCCGGCGGCGGAGAGGGAGCGGGCTAGGGTTTGGGGATCCGGAATTTCGGGGGAGTGCACATATTTATAGGTAGAGGGAGCTAGGAGTGTCCAAATGAGGAGCGGTTTTCGGCCACGCGATCGTGATCGAACGACCGAGAGCATGGAGGGGAGTTAGATGGGTTTTGGGCCAGTTTGGAAGGGTGTTGGGCTGCAAAGAGAAAGGGGGGTTTTACGGTTACCCGGTTAACCGTTGGAGTATCAAACGACCTCCAAATGGCACAAAACTTGACAGGCGGTCTACCGGTGCTATACCAAGGCCGCTTGGCAAGCCTCGGGCCATTTCGAGAACGTTTAACACCCACACACAACAGGAGAGAAAAGGGGAACGCCGGAGGGCGTAGGAGCGCCGGATTGCAAAACGGACAACGGGGAAAATGCTCGGATGCATGAGACGAACACGTATGCGATGCAATGCAATGCACATGATGACATGATAAAATGCAACAGGCAAGCAAATGACATGGCAATGACGGCGAATAACTGGCAGACACCTGGCGCATCAGATCTGAGGCGTTACAACACTCCTCCACTAACAAGAGATCTCGTCCCGAGATCTTAGGACCGAGACGGAAGGGAAAAGGGATGAGGTGAAGCAAGAACTCAAGAGAAGATGCAAAGAATCGAGAGCATTCGAGAAAAAGAGAGGAAGGACGAGAATGACAAGAATTGAAAGCTCACGGAATCAGATAGACTATGAAATCACTCCGGTTAGAAGGTGATAAGAAACGAATAAGACTGAAAGAATTTAGGCAGCACTCCGACTGAAAATGGAAGGAAAGGAACATGAACTTGAGAGGATGGAATGATACTTGATGGAGACATGACACAAAACCTCCAGAAAGAATTGAAAGAGTTGAATGAAAGAACTTAAAAGGAAGGATTGACTGGAGTTGTTGAGAAAATCAACAACGAAAAGAATAGGCTTGTCGTGGACTTATGGATAACATCTCAGAAATTATGAGGTGATAACCAGCCGCAAACGGAAAGGATTGAATATCTGAGAAGAACGAAGGAATGCAAAACTTCACTTCAAAAGGATATGGAGAATTAATTACACTTCAAAATCAAGAAGGAAAGATACTGGAACTCCTTGAACAAGAATCTTGATGAACTCTTGAAGAATGAACTAAATCATGAAGAACCACCATGAAGAACTCCGGTAACGAAAGGATGACGAAATAAAATTGAAGGAAGAAAGAATAAGATGAGCGTTGCGATGATTTAGATGGAGGTTCCGACGAAATGGCTGAGGAAATTTGAACTCCGGAAAAGAAAAGATGAAAACACTTGAACTAGAATTTATTCATCAAGAATAAACTCCGAAGGAAAAGATTACTCACTTGGATGGAATAAGAATAAGATTTATTGTATGTTTATCCTTCATCAAATTAAATTGATGACAAGCAACGGATTTGCATACTACTTATTCTTCTTGAAAAAGGGATTGAGAAGAGATAGCCCAAAACTTGAGAAAGTCTTCATGAACCACCGGTAGGACTGGAAAGAACGAATGAAATTGGTATGATAATCAAAGAAAAGAATCTTGAGCGAACCACCATAAGAATTTGAAAAATGACTGATGAAAGAGAATGAATCACCGGGAAGAATTAGAAGAACAAATCTGCTTGAGGGGATTTAGATGTAAAAGAACAAAGAGATCACGAGCTGATTAAATAACACTTGAACGAGGCACCGGGATAAACACAGAACGATAACTGGAATGATGCCTCCGGTGAAAAGAAACGGGAAAACAACTCCTGACAAACTCCGGATGGTTGAGAAAAGGAATATCTGACAAATGGAATAATTCAAGAGGATGATATGAAAAACTCTTCTTCGATCTTCAAATGTCGACGAGAAACAACACCAAGATAAATGAGGTACTCCGGGAGAATGAAAAGCAGAGAGGTTGAGCCAAGAATGAAAATGTTTGAAACCGATCTTGGAAAGGCATCTGACTGATGGGATCCATTCTTACGTCATACTTGAAAAGAATTGAGAATAACTCCGGGGAAATGAGAAGAGTCAGGTAAGATCCTGGGAAAAAACCTGTGGGTTAGGGCCCACTAAAAGAAAACACCGTTGGAAAGGATTGTTGAACAGACAGATGATGCACCGGAACAATTGAAATATTTGGATGAGGTGACAACCTCGAATTTATTCGAACACAGACGAATCTCCTGAGATGACTTGACCACTCCAGAAGGATAAACTAGCGAGAGGCGAACGAGCAAGGAGAACACTTGATCCGAGGGAAAGAATATAATCACTACCGAAAATGGAATTGAATCCACCGGAGAAGAAAAGAGATGAAGAATGTCGGATGAAACGAGAATTCACCGGTTGAAATAATTGACGAAAGACTGAAGAGGCTCCGCACGAATGAGATAGATGGTCGAGAGAGAGACAGACTCCGGGAAGAAAAGGGTGGGAGGGCGGGAAAAACAAATGCAACTTGGAAGGGGGAACCGACGAATATCTTGAAGAGAAAAACACCGGTTGAAATCATTGAGGAAAGAAAGCAAAGACTTCGTACGAGTAGGATGGATACTCGATTACGGACTCCGGTTCCGAGATGAAAAAGGTTGCGCGGGTGGGAAAGAAAACAACTGAGGATTGAACTCAAAGATGAAGAGGCTCGAGTCGACTTGACGAGAAATGCACCGGATGAAAAGAGCTGAGAACCAACGATCCGGAAAACCAACTTCGTGATCCTAAAGAAAAATTTGAAGGGGAAGAGAAGTAATTCAAAATACCTACGTCAAGATTCCTTACCAGAGCGACGAAGGGGCTGAGGAGTAAAAATAATTCCTACTCTCCGATATAACTAGACACCGGAAAACAATTTTCTTCTAGACTCAATAACGGCCAAACTACCGATCAATCAAGGGGGCTTCTAGGGTCGGCCGAGGCTCTGATACCAACTTGTCACGCCCAATATGCGACCCTATCCAAAAGGAACTCGAAGGTATCACCAAGGATAGACCCGCATATTGAAACACTTTTGCAAGGTGGATATCATTACATCAACATTACATAATAGATGGGGATACATACAAAAGGCATACAATGCCACACGAATACAACATCACAATACATCAGAGCATCATCCGACTACGGATCAATCACAAACAGAAACTCAAACGACATCCACCCTGCTAGCCCAGGTTGCCAACCTGGAACCTATCCCCTGATCAAAGAAGAAGCAGAAGAAGAACTCAACGCAAGCAAGCACCACTCTTGCGTCATGATCATCGCATAACCTGTACCTGCAACTGTTGTTGTAGTAACTGTGAGCCACGAGGACTCAGCAATCCCATTACCATGGGTATCAAGACTAGCAAAGCTTAAAGGGAAAGGAAGGGGTAAAGTGGTGAGGTTGCAGCAGCGACTAAGCATATATGGTGGCTAACATACGCAAATAAGAGCGAGAAGAGAGCAAGCGGAACGGTCGTGAAGCTAGCAATGATCAAGAAGTGATCCTGTACTCCTACTTACATCAAACATAACCCAGAAACCGTGTTCACTTCCCGGACTCCGCCGAGAAGAGACCATCACGGCTACACACACACGGTTGATGCGCTTTAATTCGGATCTGGTGTTAAGTTATCTACAACCAGACATTAACAAATTCCCATCTGCCTATAACCGCAGGCACGGCTTTCGAAAGATTATACCCTGCAGGGGTGTCCCAACTTAGCCCATGACAAGCTCTCGCAATCAACGAAGGAATAGACCTTCTCCCAGGAAGACCCAATCAGACTCGGAATCCCGGTTTACAAGACATTTCGACAATGGTAAAACAAGACCAGCAAAGCCGCCCGATGCGCCAACAAATCCCGATAGGAGCTGCATATATCTTGTTCTCAGGGCAACACCGGATGAGACATCCTACGAGTAAAACCAGACCTCGAGTTGCCCCGAGGTGGCCCCGCAGTCCACTCGGTTCGGACCAACACTTAGACAAGCACTGGCCCGGGGGGGCTAAAATAAAGATGACCCTCGGGTTGGCCGACCCAAGGGAAAGGGTAGGTGGTGGTGAGGCAAATGGTAAAACCAAGGTTGGGCCTTGCTGGAGGAGTTTTATTCAAAGCGAACTGTCGAGGGGGTCCCATAAATCACCCGACCGCGTAAGGAACGCAAAATCCGGGAACATAACACCGGTATGACGGAAACTAGGGCGGAAAGAGTGGAACAAAACACCAGGCAAAAGGCTGAGTCTTCCACCCTTTACCAAGTATATAGATGCATTAATAATATAAGAGATATTGTGATATCCGAACCAAAATCCTGTCCACCATGGAGAAATCTTCAACTTCACCTGCAACTAGCAACGCTATAAGAGGGGCTGAGCAAAAGCGGTAACATAGCCAAACAACGGTTTTCATAGGAAAGGTGTCAAAGGTTAGAGGTTCATGGCAATATAGGATGGCTTGATAAACAGGTGATAGGTAGCGCAGCATAGCGATAGAACGAAACAACTAGCATAGCAATGATAGTAGTGAGATCCAGGGTAGCGGTCATCTTGCCTTAAATCCCGCTAGGAGGAAGAACGAGTCCATGAAGAAGACGAACGGATGAAGCAGAACCAAGCTTAGACGAACGGATCCTCACGATCGCAATGAAACTAAACTAACAAGAAGAAGCACACAACATAGTAAACACACCACACATGAACATGACATGATGCACAACAGAGCATGATGCATTATAAAGCTACATGAAGCTACTCATGGCAAGAGATGATGCAAACAAGAGCAACACATCAAGACAAGTTTAAATGAGGCCGGGAACAACATATAACAATTCCGGTAAGTCCTCATATGCAAATTTCGAAGTTGGTCCAGATCTGAATAAACCTTATGTTCAAGTTGTTAAACATCAAGTTAAGATGCACAAAGATGATCTACACGAGATTCTAGTCAAGTTACATATAAAGTTCATTTAATTCGGAGCTACGACATAGAAGATATGAGCAACACAAGTTAAACATGGCATTGATGTGAAATGCACCCAAACATCAAGAAAACACCTCAAAACAAGGATGCAACATGATAATATGAAACTACATGCAATTCTAAGCAAGTTTCATATAGAGCACACTCAAAACGGAGCAACGGTTCAACACATGCACTCTAAACAAGTTTAAAGGACAAGCTGTCCAAAACAGCGACTAGGCATATTGCAAGCATCAAAACAACATGCTACAGCACCCCAACATGAGAACAAAAGGAATGGACATGAATTAAAGGTAAAGCACAACAAAACATGAACACTGAGCGATTTCCAGAAATCACAAGAACATGCTCAAACACACATGGTAAGAATGCAAGTTATAACAATTTCACACTTTGCAGAAAATAACATCACGATGCAATGTTTAGAGCTATCAAACTACATGTTACAGGAACTTATAATGGCAAACAAAGGCATGGCATGATTCTACTCAAAGCATAGATCAAAAGTCTCTTACTGACCATAAGCCAAAAAGGATCAGAAAGTATGATGGCACCCATGTAAACATGGCAAGTTATATTACAGATTCAAACATGGCAGAAACAGAATTATGAAGGCATGTTGGTGAGCTTGTACCACTCACCACAGAGCAATATATAGCATGGCAAGGCAACCAACAGTAAGAAGACATGTTTGTGAAGTTAAGCATGGCAAGCGCAAGTCCATAGGGTGCATGGAACACTAGCAACAATCATGGTAACAACGGAACTTAATGTAAACAGGCTGACAGCCACATTATCAAGCAACTTTGGAGCAAGATATGAACATGCTATAGCAAGCTATAAATGCAACCAGGGGCATGGATGGATAGAGCATGACATGTAGATAAAAACATGTTGATAGAACATCTCCAGATTATGCATAGAATGATTAGTAGCAACATGTTTATATAGCATCACGAAATAACAGATTCAGCCTAGCAAAACAGCAACATCAAGTACACTACTTAACAAGCTCGATTCACTCACCACAAGTCATTTCATGACAAGATAAGCATAGCATCATCAAGAAGACATGTTTATGTAACCAACCAAGGCAAGAACAAGTCCATAGCATGCAAGGAGCAACTATAGCAACCTTGGCTAAATTGAATAACATGTAAACAATGTGCCAGGAAACATTTTGAAGCAAAAGTAAAGCACGAAAATGACATTCTAGACTACTCCATAATTGCAACAAAGGGCATGAATGGATAGACAAAAACCATATGTTCAAAACATCCTTACTGAAGTATCTCAAAATATGCATGGATCTCTCTGTAGCATCAAGTTTACATGGCATCAAAATAACAGCAGAACAAGGACTAAAACAGCAACATCACGATGCCTAGTTTGCATGCTTGTGCTAGTCACCAAATTGATCACAAAAATACATGGTAAGAACCTCTGTAAAGAATACATGCCATAGTTCAAAACACATGTAAACATCAACCTCATAGGATGCACACATCAATCATGGCAAAAATGACAAATGAGCTCGTTCTGATAACAGACAGCAGAAAACATTATGAAGCACTCTTCCAACGATGATTCAGGCATCAAGATGATCTCAAATGAACATGATGCAATGGAATGAAATGATGTACTCATCGAGGCGAACAATTTGACATATTACACGCTCAAAACAGAGCTATGGATGCAGAGATACAACAGGTCAAATATGGCATGATAATTACTGCAGATCTGGGACTTGGGCATAATATTGCGAGCGCTGAATAACTAAACGACGCCCGAGGCGACAGATAGCACAAACGGCGGCTGCTCACCTAAGCGGGCCTGGCCCAGGAAGGAGGAGGAAGCAGGCTGGCTTGGGCCGGGGAAGAGGCGACGCGGGCCGGGGCTGGAGCGGCTTGCAGGGCCCACGTGGCCCATGCGGTCAACGGGGCAGGGCGGATAGGGGCTCCTCCCCGATCTCGTCAGGCGGCGGCGGCGACGGGCCGATCCGGACGGCCGGCGAAGGCGGCGGGGAGCTTCGGCGCGGGGGCGGCGTGGAGGAGGGATGCCGACGCGGGGCGCGAGGGCGGCGCCCGCGGGAGCCGGCGGCGAAGGCTGGCGAAGTCTGGCGATGGGGGCCGCGCCGGAGGTGGCGGATGGCGGTGGCGGTGAGGCGCCCGGCGGACGGCGCGGAGGCGGAGGAGCCTCGGGCGGCAGCGGCGGAGGGTGTTGCGGCGGCGGTGCTCGGGGCCGGTCGCCGGCGACGAGGCGGCAAGGGCGCTGGAGCCGGCCAGCGCGGGCACGAGCGCAGGCGGATCCCGGCGGCGGCGCAGCGATCCCGGGCGGCGACGCGGGCGAGGCGGGCTCCTCGGGCCCGGGAGGGCCGCGGACGGGCTTCGCGGGCCCGCGGCGGCGCGCGGTGGGAACGGCGGCGGCGGGGACACGAGGCGGACTCTGATTGGACGCGGGCGGAGGGGCGGACGTGTCCGGCTCCGCCCGGACGTGTCCGGCGGCGGAGACAGAGCGGGCTAGGGTTTGGGGATCCGGAATTTCGGGGGAGTGCACATATTTATAGATAGAGGGAGCTAGGAGTGTCCAAATGAGGAGCGGTTTTCGGCCACGCGATCGTGATCGAACGAGCAAGAGCATGGAGGGGAGTTAGATGGGTTTTGGGCCAGTTTGGAAGGGTGTTGGGCTGCAAAGAGAAAGGGGGGTTTTACGGTTACCCGGTTAACCGTTGGAGTATCAAACGACCTCCAAATGGCACGAAACTTGACAGGAGGTCTACCGGTGCTATACCAAGGCCGCTTGGCAAGCCTCGGGACATTCCGAGAACGTTTAACACCCGCACACAACAGGAGAGAAAAGGGGAACGCCGGAGGGCGTAGGAGCGCCGGATTGCAAAACGGACAACGGGGAAAATGCTCAGATGCATGAGACGAACACGTATGCGATGCAATGCAATGCACATGATGACATGATAAAATGCAACACGCAAGCAAATGACATGGCAATGACGGCGAATAACTGGCAGACACCTGGCGCATCGGATCCGGGGCGTTACAAAGACCTGTGGGTTAGGGCCCACTAAAGAGAAACATTGTTGGGAAGAGATGTTGAACAGATAGATGATGCACCGGAACAATTGAATTATTTGAATGAGGTGACAACCTCGAATTAATTGGAACACAGACGAATCTCTCAAGATGTCTTGAGCACTCCGGAAGGATAAACTGGCGAGAGGCAAACGAGCAAGGAGAACACTTGATCCAGGAAAAGAATGTGATCAACCGGAAAAACTTGAATTGAGTGCACCGGGAAAAGAAAGGGATGAAGCATGACGAACAAGATGAGAATTCACCGGTTGGAATAATTGAGGGAAGACTAAAGAGGCTCCATACAAATGAAATTAATGGTCGAGAGAGAGTCAGACTCCGGGAAGAAGAGGGTGGGAGGGTGGGGAAACAAAAGTAACTTGGAAGGGGAAACCGACGAACATCTTGAAGAGAAAACACCAGTTGAAATCATTGAGGAAAGAAAGCAAAGACTTCGCACGAGTAGGATGGATACTCGATTACGGACTCCGGTTCCGAGAGGAAGAAGGGTGGGTGGGCGGGAAAAGAAAACGACTGAGGAATTGAACTTGCAAAAACAGAGAGGGTTGAATCACCTTGACGAGAAATGCACCGGATGCAAAGAGCTGAGGAACAACGATCGGAAACCCAACTACGTGATCCTAAAGAAAATTTGAAAGGAAAGAGGAGTAATTCAAAACACCTACGTCAAGATTCCTGACCAGAGCGACGAAGGGGCTGAGGAGTAAAAAGAATTCCTACTCTCCGATATAACTACACTCCGAAAACAGTTTTCTTCTAGACTCAACATCGGCCAAACTACATGATCAATCAAGGGGACTCCTAGGGTCGGTCGAGGCTCTGATACCAACTTGTCATGCCCAATATGCGACCCTATCCAAAAGGAACTCGAAGGTCCCACCAAGGATAGACCCGCATATTGAAACGCTTTTGCAAGGTGGATATCATTACATCAACATTACATAATAGATGGGGATACATACATAAGGCATACAATGCCACTCGAATACAACATCACAATACATAAGATCAACATCCGACTACGGATGAAGCACAAACAGAAACTCAAACGACATCCACCCTGCTAGCCCAGGCCGCCGACCTGGAACCTATCCCCTGATCAAAGAAGAAGCAGAAGAAGAACCCCGAAACAAGCAAACATCGCTCTCGCGTCATGATCATCACACAACCTGTACCTGCAACTGTTGTTGTAGTAATCTGTGAGCCACGAGGACTCAGCAATCCCATTACCATGGGTATCAAGACTAGCAAAGCTTAAAGGGAAAGGAAGGGGTAAAGTGGTGAGGCTGCAGCAGCGACTAAGCATATATGGTGGCTAACATACGCAAATAAGAGCGAGAAGAGAGCAAAAGGAACGGACGTGAAGCTAGCAATGATCAAGAAGTGATCCTGAACTCCTACTTACGTCAAACATAACCCAGAAACCGTGTTCACTTACCGGACTCCGCCGAAAAGAGACCATCACGGCTACACACGCTGTTGATGCGTTTTAATTCGGATCTGGTGTCAAGTTATCTACAACCAGACATTAACAAATTCCCATCTGCCTATAACCGCAGGCACGGATTTCGAAAGATTATACCCTGTCGGGGTGTCCCAACTTAGCCCATGATAAGTTCTCGCGATCAACGAAGGATATACCTTCTCCCAGGAAGACCCGATCAGACTCGGAATCCCGGTTTACAAGACATTTCGACAATGGTAAAACAAGACCAGCAAAGCCGCCCGATGCGCCAACAATCCCGATAGGAGCTGCACATATCTCGTTCTCAGGGCAACACCGGATAGGTCAGCCTACGAGTAAAACCAACCCTCGAGTTGCCCCGAGGTGGCCCCGCAGTCTGCCCGGTTTGGACCAACACTTAGACAAGCACTGGCCCGGGGGGGCTAAAATAAAGATGACCCTCGAGAGAGCGACTCCCAAGGGAAAAGTAGGTGGTGGTGAGGCAAATGGTAAAACCAAGGTTGGGCCTTGCTGGAGGAGTTTTATTCAAAGCGAACTGTCAAGGGGGTCCCATAAATCACCCAACCGCGTAAGGAACGTAAAATCCGGGAACATAACACCGGTATGACGGAAACTAGGGCGGCAAGAGTGGAACAAAACACCAGGCATAAGGCCGAGCCTTCCACCCTTTACCAAGTATATAGATGCATTAATAATATAAGAGATATTGTGATATCCCAACCAAAATCATGTCCACCATGGAGAAATCTTAAACTTCACCTACAACTAGCAACGCTATAAGAGGGGCTGAGCAAAAGCGGTAACATAGCCAAACAACGATTTGCATAGGAAAGGTATCAAAGGTTAGAGGTTCATGGCAATATGGGAGGCTTGATAAACAGGTGATAGGTAGCGCAGCAAAGCAATAGAACGAAGCAACTAGCATAGCAATGATAGTAGTGAGATCCAGGGTAGCGGTCATCTTGCCTGAAATCCCGCAAGGAAGAAGAACGAGTCCATGAAGAAGACGAACGGATGAAGCCGAACCAAGCGTAGACGAACGAATCCTCACGATCGCAACGAAACAGGAACTAACAAGAAGAAGCACACAACATGGTAAACACACCAAACATGAACAAGACATGATGCTCAACCAAGTATGATGCATGACAAAGCTACATGAAGCTACTCATGGCAAGAGGTGATGCAAACAAGAGCAACACATCAAGGCAAGTTTAAATGAGGCCGGGAACAACATATAACAATTCCGGTAAGTCCTCATATGCATATTTCGAAATTGGTCCAGATCTGAATAAACCTTATGTTCGAGTTGTTAAACAGCAAGTTAATATGCACCAAGATGATCTACACGAGATTCTAGTCAAGTTACATATAGAGTTCATTTAGTTCGGAGCTACGGCCTAGAAGATATGAGCAAAACAAGTTAAACATGGCATTGATGCAAAATGCATACAAACATCAAGCAAACACCTCAAAACGAGGATGCAACATGATAATATGAAACTACATGCAAAATCAAGCAAGTTTCATATAGAGCACACTCAAAACGGAGCAACGGTTCAACACACACACATGAAACAAGTTATAGCAACAATGTCGGTGTACTAGAGTAGGGGTACCGTAGTACCCCGAACTTGTGCACGGGCAGTCGCGGCATCCCGCGGCAAGGCTTGCCGGGTGACCGCCAAGATCCTTCGCGGCTACTTTGAAGACCATTCAAGAGCAAAGTACTTAAACCAAGGGCTCAAGGCCCCGGCAAGAGGAGCTTGCTGGGAAGGCCAATCAAGGCCCCGGCAAGAGGAGCTTGCTGGGAAGGAGACAAGACCCCGGCAAGAGGAGCTTGCCGGGAAGGCCAACCAAGGCACCACAAGAAACTTGCCGCAACGCGCCGCGTGTCCCGGCAAGGCCCGGCGAGCGACAAGCTTCCGGACACGACAAGATGACGACCGCGGCAAGGAGCTTGCCGCGGGGAACCCCCACTTCGTGCCCGCGCTCTAGCACACCCGCCAACGTGTCACTCTGGAACCCTCCCAAGCACGCGTGGCAGGAGGCCGTGCAGCTAGGGGTGCGAGGTGGCAAGCAGGCGCTGACAAGATAACCACCGTGGCAAACGGTGGCGTCCCTAGCGGTCCATTTCGGTACTGTTTAGGCGACACAGACGGGCATTCAATGCCCCTGTCCCCTGCCGTCAGAGTTAGGTAGGGGGCACTGTACAAGCGACTGTACCAACTACCTAGCTTTTTACATTTTTACCCTTCTCTGCGTTGCCGCCTGTCGGTGACCCCTTTGCCCTATAAAAGGAGGCCCATGAGCAATGTAGAGGAGGTTCGGCTCATTCGAAACACCAAGAACACTCCCACGCTCAGTCTGGTAGCGTTCATCGCTCCTGAGCAAGGATTCAATACAACCAGACAAGTAGGAGTAGGGTTTTACGCATCCGTGCGGCCTGAACCTGGGTAAACTGCTCGTGTGCCTCGCCTCGATCCGCTCTTTGCACGACCTCCGCCCCCACCGAATCGAAAGGGGCTCGGCCCGCCGGTCCCCATAGGTGTCCGTGGATCAGTCTCCCCGACATCTTTGGCGTGCCAGGTAGGGGGCGTCGAGATCGTGTGAACCTGATCCGGCGTTCAGGCGAGCAAGATCTTCATTCCCTTCCTCAACATGCCACCAAAGAAGAAGACTTCGGCGGCAGCCTCTCCGTCCACGTCGTTTCCGCCACCGTTTGAGCAAACGGATGGTGGAATGGACGCCGGCGGAAGAATGGACGTCGACGAGGAAGCTCATAATGCTGCCAAGTCCAAGAGCAAGGCTGCACAAACCTCGGCGACCGTAGATGTTCCGCGCCACTCTCAGGAGGCGCAAGATCAACAGCGTCATGGCACTAGCAGTGCCATACGCATGATAGCCCAAGGCCAAGCTGGTGGATCTCAAGGCGCTCAAGACCAGCATACGCGCCAGCGTGCTGGCCCGAGCGAGGCACGGTCGCTTGGACGGGATACTGCTCCTTCTAACCTAGTTAGGAGTTCGAGCACGTCCCGTTCCTCGCGCCGTCCGCCACTGCCACCCACCACTCCAGCAGAAGCCTTGGTGCGAGCTCAACTTCTTCTAGATTACCCTCCAACGGCGGACAAGACCGACGAATGGAGGGCCACCATTCAGAGTCTCATCGGCAACGCCAACGGCGACACTCCACGGCGGCCGAGCGCGTCGCCGCCGTGGCAGAGCTGCCGGGCGCGAGCTAGTGGCGACGAGAAGGGTGGAGGTGCAACTACCATGCAATCACCGCCCCGAAGGGCAAGATCGCCGACTCGCCGGATCCACCTCGACAACGACTCCACTGCGTCGTCGGATCCGCGAGCTCGTCGCGATCAGCGCCAAGTTCTTCGTGATCGGCAACAAGAAGACGCTCGAACCCGTATCGAGCGCCGGAGAGAAGCGCGGCGTCAATCCGACAAGCGCGCTGGGCCCTCTGTTGACATGCATGCGCCAGGGGAACCAGGCGATCTGCCGTACATGGTAGGTTGTCCTGCGTTCACTCATGAGCTGCGGCAAGTCCAGTGGCCCAGCACAAAGAACTTCAAGCCAGATGTACCGGAGAAGTACGACGGCAAGACGCATCCGTCAGAGTTCCTCAGCATCTACACCATTGCGGTGCAGGCTGCAGGGGGACGGGATGACAAGATCCTTGCCAACTACTTCCCGCTGGTGCTCAAGCCCAATGTCAGATCCTGGCTCATGCACTTGTCGGACAGCTCCATATCCTCCTGGGCTGATCTGTGCCATCAGTTTGTCGGCGCCTTTACAGGCGGACACAAACCTCATGGCCAGGAGAGTGATCTTCATCTGCTCGCCCAGAAGGAAGGAGAGCCCCTGCGCAAGTACATTCAGAGATTCAGCAATGTGCAACACAACATCCCAGACGTCCACCCTGCCGCGGTAATCAGCGCGTTCCATCAGAATGTGCGGAACCGCAGGATGCGGGAGGAAATGGCGATGTGCAAGATCAGGGACATCAGTGAGTTATATGCACTGGCCGACAAGTGTGCACGTGCTGAGGAAGGGAGGAGACTCCCGGGAGAGAATGTAGGAGCGGGAGGATCTGACAGTGATGATACTGCCCCGGCAAGGAAAAACCGGCGGCAGAACAACAGAAAGAGGAAAGGCAAAGAAGTGCTAGTTGTTGAGCAGTCCGGCAATGGTGGTGCCGCCAAGGAAGCCAAAACTGGTGACTCCGGCAAGGAGGTTGCCATGGAGGTGGCGGTCGCCGACAAGCAGGACGGCACCAACAAGCAGTATTGCAAGATTCACCGCACCAAGGGCCATGATCTTCAGAACTGTAAGAAAGTCGAGCAGCTTGTTGAGCAACAGAAAGCTGAATACGAGCGGCGCGACAAGGAGAAGGCCCAGGAAGGAGTTGGTGGATCCGGCAAGAAACGTCCCGGCCGGGGAGGACGCCGCGGCAACGCCAAGCAGCGGCAAGGAGATAGACCTCCCCGTGGCCGCGACAAGGATGAAGATGATGATGAAAATGAAGACGTGGATGATGAGGAGACTGATGATCAGGAGTTCCAGAAAGCCACAGAGGTGCTGTGCGTTGACGGTGGCGCTTCTCTGCATACCTCGCACCGTCAGCTCAAGCAGTGGGTGCGGGAAGTTAACACAGCAGAACCACCCGTCGAATCACGCAGGCCTCTGAAGTGGTCCAGCACGCCTATCATCTTTGATATTGAGGACCACCCTGATCGCATAACTGCGGTCGGGTGCTTGCCGATGTTGGTTTCACCAACAATCCGCAACCTCAAGGTCACTAAGATGTTAGTTGACGGCGGGGCCGGCTTGAATCTGATCTCCTCCGTGGTGCTCCAGAAACTCCAGATCCCTGACAGCGAGCTCGAAGAGACCGGTACTTTTCAAGGAATCAACCCAGGAAGGAGCAAGCCGAAGGGAAAGATCACGTTGCCGGTAACATTTGGCAGCGAGCTGAACTTCAGGACTGAGAGGGTCACGTTTGACGTTGCCGACTTTCCATTACCTTATAATGGAATCCTTGGCCGTCCAGCACTCGCCAAGTTCATGGCAGCCTCTCACTATGCGTACAACGTACTAAAAATGCCAGGCCCAATAAGTGTCATCTCTGTCCCTGGCGACAAGAAGGATGCTCTTATCTGTGCCGACAAGATCTACCGGGAAGCAGCAGCCGCAGCAGAACGCAAGACACTTGCCGCTGAAGCTCCCGGGGGGAAGAAGAAGACCAAGCCCGGCAAGAGCTCTGATGCCTACTCCGGCAAGCGCACCTCTTCGGAGTGCTGCGCTACCGTCGAGGACGCACCATCAAGCTCCACTGGCAAGTGTAAGAAAGCAATGGCAGCTCCACCTGAGACCAAGAAGGTGTCCGCCAAGGAGGACGGCACTGGTGGTACCTTCACCATCAGTGCCACGCTCGGCCCTAAATAGGAAAGCGCGCTCGTTGCTTTCCTGCGGGCGAATGTCGACGTGTTTGCGTGGCAACCGTCTGATATCCCCAGTGTTCCCAGGAAAGTAATTGAGCACCACCTTGCCGTCTGTCCTCATGCGCGGCCCGTCAAACAGAGAGTCGGGAAGCAGGCAGTAGAGCGCCAAGAATTCATTGCAGAAGAAATCAAGAAGTTGGAAGCAGCAGGCCTTGTCAGAGGAGTGCTCCATCCCACGTGGCTGGCCAATCCTGTTGTCGTGCGCAAGGCTAACGGGAAATGGAGGCTTTGTATTGACTTCACTGATGTTAATAAAGCCTGTCCCAAAGACCCATTTCCCTTGTCGCGTATTGACCAGATTGTTGACTCCACAGCCGGATGTGATCTGCTTTCATTTCTTGACGCATACTCAGGATACCATCAGATCTTCATGGCTGGAGAAGATGAAGAGAAAACCGCATTCATCACCCCATGCAGCACGTACTGCTTTGTACGGATGCCTTTCGGTTTGAAGAATGCTGGTTCAACATTTGCAAGGGTAGTCCACCATGCTTTTGAGCCGCAAATGCACAGAAATGTGGAAGCCTACATGGATGACATAGTGGTCAAGAGCAAGAACAGGGCGACCCTGATCCAAGATTTAGACGAGACATTTGCAAATCTGCGCAAGATCAACCTCAAGCTTAACCCCGAGAAGTGCGTGTTTGGAGTCCCTTCCGGCAAGCTTCTCGGGTTCTTCGTGTCTCAGCGGGGAATTGAAGCCAATCCCGACAAGATCAAGGCCATTGAGCAAATCGAAGCACCAAAGCGCGTCAAGGATGTCCGAAAGCTTGCCGGTTGCGTGGCTGCTCTCAGCAGGTTTATCTCCAGATCTGCTGAGCGCGCCCTGCCATTTTTCAAAATTTTGAAAGAGGCAGGTCCAATGAAATGGACTCCGGGAGCGGAGGCTGCCCTGTAGGACTTGAAGAGATACCTGTCCTCCACTCCAACGCTTGTCGCACCTAAGCCACAAGAGAAGTTGTTGCTATATATAGCGGCAACCAATCAAGTGGTTAGTGCTGCGTTAGTGGCGGAGAGGGAGGCGGATGATGAGCCAGCAACCGCGGCAATTCCATCCAGCGACAAGCAGGGGGCTTCGCCGACAAGCTCTGGTCCGGCAAGCTCTTGTCCCGACAAAGATGGATCTGCGCAGACACACAACGAGATGCCAAGGAAAATGGTGCAACGCCCAGTTTACTTTGTCAGTTCCCTTCTACAGGGGGCTAGATCAAGGTACTCTGGTGTGCAGAAGTTACTTTTCGGCCTCCTCATGGCCTCGAGAAAGCTGCGCCATTACTTCCAAGCACATGAGATCACAGTCGTCACTCGCTTTCCGCTGAAAAGGATATTGCAAAATCCAGAAGCAACGGGCAGGATTGTCGAGTGGGCACTGGAACTGTCAAGCTTCGGACTCAAGTTTGAGAGCACTTCAACTATCCAAAGCAGAGCATTGGCAGAGTTCATAGCAGAGTGGACGCCAACCCCAGATGAAGAAATTCCAGAGACAAGCATCCCCGTCAAAGAGGCAAGCAAAGAGTGGCTGATGTACTTTGATGGTGCCTTCTCACTGCAGGGCGCCTGTGCAGGCGTGCTGCTTGTCGCACCCACCGGAGAGCACCTCAAGTACGTAGTCCAGATGCACTTTCCCAAAGAGCAAGCAACCAACAATACTGCAGAGTATGAAGGACTGCTTGCCGGTCTCAGAATCGCAGTAGACCTTGGGATCAAGAAGCTCATTGTCAGGGGCGACTCACAGCTTGTCGTCCGCCAAGTGAACAAGAATTACCAGAGTCCGTTGATGGAAGCATATGTTGATGAAGTGAGGAAGCTAGAAGAGCAATTTGACGGCCTACAAATGGAGCATATTCCAAGAGCTCAGAATGACATTGCTGATGGCCTGTCAAAGTGCGCCGCACTAAAAGTACCTGTGGAACCAGGGATCTTTGTGCTCAAGTTGACTCAACCATCCATAACACCATCAACTGGACAGAGCAAGAAGAGGAAGTTGGTTTCTGGTGACTACTTTCCGGCAGAGCTCCCCGAAGCCGCCGCCAAGAAAGTCCCCAAGATCAACACCAAGGGTGCTGAGGAGCAGTCTGCTCCGGGAAACCTTATGGTTTGTTCCGTCGAAGCAAACGCTCCCGGCAAGTTCTGCTCCGGCGAGCTTGTCGGGGAACGTCAAGCTCCGGCAGAGGCGCAGCTCCTCGCCGTAGAAGCGGACATTCCCGCAACAGCTGAGATCAACGCCAAAGATGCTGAGGAGTAGTCTGCTCCGGCAAACCTTATGGTTTGTTCCGTCGAAGCAGACGCTCCCGATAAGTTTCGCTCCGGCAAACTTGTCGGGGAACGTCAAGCTCCGGCAGAGGCGCGGCTCCTCGCCGTGGAAGCGGACGTTCCCGCAGCGGCTGAGATCAACACCAAGGATGCTGAGGAGCAGTCTGCTCCGGCAAACCTTGTGGTTTGTTCCGTCGAAGCAAACGCTCCCGTCAAGTTTTGCTCCGGCAAGCTTGCCGGGGAATATCAAGCTCCAGCAGGGCCGCAAGCCCTTGCCGTAGAAGCGGATATTCCCGCAGCAGCAGTTACCCCCACGGAACTCGTATACGGGTCACCTCGAGTGCTCGCTTATGATGAGTTTGAGCAAGAGCGGCTGCGGCAAGACGACGCGCTGCTCCTTGAGGAAGATCGTCTTCAGGCTGCTGTACGAGCTGCTCGATACCAGCAAGCTTTGCGCCGCTATCATAGCCGCAAGGTTAAAGCCAGAAGCTTCGAGGAAGGCGACCTTGTTCTTCGGCGCGTTGAATCCGCCAAGAATTCCAACAAGTTGACGCCGAAGTGGGAAGGCCCTTATCGGGTGAGACGAGTCACAAGGCCTGGCGCTGTCCGCCTTGAGACCGAAGATGGCGTTCCGGTGAGCAACTCCTGGAACATGGAGCATCATCGTAAGTTCTCACCCGTAAGGCGCGGTTGCCGGACCCCGTCCCGCAACCACCATTCTGTACAAGTCTTGCCGCTGTTGCATGTAATCCTTTGTACAGAGCCAGGCGCAGACCCTAAGCACCAGTAAATGAAGCGCTGATACCCCGGGGTTAGAACATGCATGCTAGATCGAGTCTCGTCCTTGGTTAGGGTTGATAGTGCCTAACAGCGGCTAACCCCTAGCTTAGAGGTCGAGTGTGCGTCCCTTTGCTTTCCCTTCGTTCGCAGGGCTCGCATATCCTGGCTAGACTGCTTAAAGACGGGAAGGAGAAGAAGGGCGCGCCAGCACCTGGATCCCGGCAAGCCAGCATCGCCGGGGGCTGTGAGTGCCGAGATTCGTCCACGGCAAGCCAGAGTTGCCGGGGGCTGCAATATCAGATAAGTCTTTCATCCCTCATCATGCATCCTCTTATGGACTGGGGAATGTGAAACCGCGTTTCTTCTCGAAAACTGCCGTGCTCCCGACCCTCAGCTCTAGGCCCTGGGGCTCGCTCCCGGGGCCAAGTTTGGTCGTAGTCGCGGCAGCAAAGGGATAGAACGAAGAGGCCGCACCCACCTCGTTCCCGCCTCCGTCAAAGGCGTGAGAAAGGTCGAGCGACCTGGGAAGGCGGCAGGGCCTGTTGCCGGGAGATGAAACGTCTGTCCGAGGGATACCAAGGATTTGCTCCTTGGCGCGGGTTCAACCCGCGAGACAAATAACCCGGCAAACATCCCCTTTTCATTAAAAAAACATTCCACTCAGGTACAGTCCAGGGAGGATGAAAAACATGAAAGAGAGGATTACAAGTTTTAGATGCAGCTAAGGCCCGAGGGCTTACAAATTAAAAAGATAAGATGCCCGTAATCCCTTTCCTACCCCTCTCTTCAGGAGGCAGGTCAAGGAGGCGAAAAGGGCAAAAGGAACGCCTAGGCGAGCTACGGGTGCCAGAAGACACCAAGAGAACATGTCGGGGGCCGTCCGAAGGCTGGACGGTGATGGCGGCGCCGAAAGCGGGGCTCGAAGACGGGGCGGCAGGACGTCAGCATGCTGTCGAGGGCACCACGCCCTCGTACTCCGACTTGACGGTCTTGTCGCCAGCCCTCTTCCCCTTCCGCAGCCTCCCTACGCCAGCCGCCCAAGGAGACGACCCCGGGGAGTTCAAGGAGCCGACGACGCGGATGATGGAGTCGCCGGTGCCGCGCGAAGCGGCGCCCGACGCCTAGTCGGACCCGCCATCCCGCCGCCCGCTATCTTCATCGTCGCTGTCGCTCTCCTCCTCGTCACTTTCGCTCGAGGGGGAGTCTTCGCTATCGGAGGAGCTGTCCACGCAGCACTTCGCCCGAGTACCGAAGCACCCGAAGACCTTGACGGAGAGGAGATCGCCCTCCATCAACTTAAAATGGAGGGTGAGCCCCTCCATCAGGCTGTGGATACGGGCGAACGTCTTCCACCCTCGATCCAGATACATCACATTAGGGGCTGGGAACGCAACGCGGACTCGCGTCCCGCTGATCCCACAGCCCCTCATGTGCAGCCTCAGTGTCTCAGGCGGGTCCAACTCCATCGCGCTTGCAAATGGAGCTGGAAGCCGGAGGCGACGACGAGGCGCCCGGCGCAGCCTGACGAAGAACTCGCAAGGGTCGTCCCCTATATGGACCGCCGTGGGGGGAGGAACCGCCAGCGGAGGCGAAGCTGGCGCGCCGCCCCATCCGCCTCTTCCCCGAGCGCCTCGACCTCGTCCACGACCTCGCCCCTCCCACTTCCCCTTATGGCTGGCTCTGCCACCACGGGCGCGGGAGAGGGAGAGCTGCGCTGTCTGGCGGCGACCCTCGCCGCCACCGATGAAGGGCCAGGGTTCCCTTTCTCCATGGCGAATGAGAGAAAGGGGAGCAGAAGCTAAAGAAAGGAGGAGATGAGAGAGTGCGGGCTTCTGTGCTCCCCTCCCGCTCTTTATAAAGGAGCGAGGTGGGGGCTCAGCCGCCCCGCTCAGCGAATCAAGGCACGGGAAGAGCAGGGAGTCGGGGCCGACCCGCTGCCTCCGCTCGCGTTTTCCCGCTTCCACCGTCCGCGACCCCAAGTGCATGGGAGCCGCGTGGCGGAGATGCAGAGTCGAGACGACGGGTGAGGCGGCCTCGCCCCACCCCATGATCACGGGGAGTGGGTGCCTTCAAAACCGTGCATCGGCCTCGTCTAGTAAATGCACCACGCCCCCATACCTACCTCCGTTTAGGGAGGAGGGCATGAACCGTCCCCTTCATCATGGCTTGACGCATGCTCGCGGGGCTTAGCCCCGCGCACGCCGCCCATGTGACCCACGACGCAGCATTTGACGCGTGCCGTTTTGGGCGTGCGCGGTGGAAGCGGAGAGATATGCGGCGTGACCTAGGCCGCGCATGCCCGTGCACTGTTTTGGGCCTGGCCCAACAGTGCTCGGCACCGTGTCTGGCCCAGGCCCGGGGGCTCCTGTCGGTGTACTAGAGTAGGGGTACCCTAGTACCCCGAACTTGTGCACGGGCAGTCGCAGCATCCCGCGGCAAGGCTTGCCGGGTGACCGCCAAGATCCTTCGCGGCTACTTTGAAGACCATTCAAGAGCAAAGTACTTAAACCAAGGGCTCAAGGCCCCGGCAAGAGGAGCTTGCCGGGAAGGCCAATCAAGGCCCCGGCGAGAGGAGCTTGCCGGGAAGGAGACAAGACCCCGGCAAGAGGAGCTTGCCGGGAAGGCCAACCAAGAAACCACAAGAAACTTGCCGCGACGCGCCGCGCGTCCCGGCAAGGCCCGGTGAACGACAAGCTTCCGGACACGACAAGACGACGACCACGGCAAGGAGCTTGTCGCGGGGAACCCCCAATTCGTGCCCGCGCTCCAGCACACCCGCCAACGTGTCGCTCTGGAACCCTCCCAAGCACGCGTGGTAGGAGGCCGTGCAGCTAGGGGTGCAAGGTGGCAAGCAGGCGCTGACAAGATAACCATCGTGGCAAACGGTGGCGTCCCTAGCGGTCCATTTCGGTACTGTTTAGGCGACACAGACGGGCATTCAATGCCCCTGTCCCCTGCCGTCAGAGTTAGGTAGGGGGCACTGTACAAGCGACTGTACCAACTACCTAGCTTTTTACATTTTTACCCTTCTCTGCGTTGCCGCCTGTCGGTGACCCCTTTGCCCTATAAAAGGAGGCCCATGAGCAACGTAGAGGAGGCTCGGCTCATTCGAAACACCAAGAACACTCCCACGCTCAGTCTGGTAGCGTTCATCGCTCCTGAGCAAGGATTCAATACAACCAGACAAGCAGGAGTAGGGTTTTACGCATCCGTGCGGCCCGAACCCGGGTAAACTGCTCGTGTGCCTCGCCTCGATCCGCTCTTTGCACGACCTCCGCCCCCACCAAATCGAAAGGGGCTCGGCCCGCCGGTCCCCATAGGTGTCCGTGGATCAGTCTCCCCGACAAACAATCTGTCCGAAACAGCAACTAGGCATATTGCAAGCACCAAAACAACATGCTACAGGACCGCAACAAGAAAACAAAATGCATGGGCATGACGTATAGGTAAAGCATAACAAAACATGAACACTGAGCTATCTCCAGAAATCACTAGAACATGCTCAAACACACATGGCAAGATTGCAAATAATATCAGTTTCAGACTTTGCAGAAAATAAAATCAGGTTGCAATGTTTAGAGCTATCAAACAACATGTTACAAGAACTTATCATGGCAAACAAAGGAATGGCATGGTACTACTAAATGCATAGAACAAAAGTCCCTTACTGACCATGAGCCAAAAAGGATCAGAAAATATGATGGCACCCATGTAAACATAGCAAGTTATATTACAGATTCATACATGGCAGGAACAGAATTATGAAGGCATGTTGATGAGCTTGTACCACTCACTACAGAGCAATATATGGCATGGCAAGGAAACCAACAGTAAGAAGGCATGTTTATGAAGCTAAGCATGGCAAGAGCAAGTCCATAGGGTGCATGGATCACTAGAAAAACACATGACAACAACTGAACTTAATGTTAACAGGCTGATAGCAACATTATTTAGCAACTTTGAAGCAAGATATGAACAAGCTACAGAAGGCTATAATTGCAACCAGTGGCATGGATGGATAGAGCATAACATGTAGAACAAAACACCCTAAGTGAACATCTCCAGATTATGCATAGAATGACTTGTAGCAGCAGGTTTACATAGCATCACGAAATAACAGATTCAGCCTAGCAAAACAACAACAGCAGGTACACTACTTAACAAGCTTGATTCACTCACCACAAGTCATTGCATGAAAAGATAAGCATAGCATCAGCAAGAAGACATGTTTGTGAAACAATCCAAGGCAAGAACAAGTTCATAGCATGCAAGGACCAACTACAACAACCTTGGCAAAATTGAATAACATGTAAACAATCTGCCAGGAAACATTTTGTAGCAAAAGTAGAGCACGAAAATGACATGCTAGACTACTCCATAATTGCAAACAGGGGCATGAATTGATAGAGCATAACCATATGTTCAAAACATCCTTACTGAAGTATCTCAAAATAAGCATGGATCTCACTGTAGCATCAAGTTTACATGGCATCAAAATAACAGCAGAACAAGGACTAAAATCAGCAATATCACGAAGCCTAGTTTGCATGCTTGTGCTAGTCACCACATTGATAACAAAAATACATGGTAAGCACCACTGTAAAGAAGACATGGCATAGTTTAAAACACATGTAGACATCAACCTCATAGGATGCACACATCAATCATGGAAAAAATGACAAATGAGCATGTTCTGTTAACATACAGCAGACAACATTATGAAGCACTCTTGCAACGATGATTCAGACATCAAGATGAGCTCAAATGAATATGATGCAATGGAATGAAATGAAGTACTCGTTGCGACGAACAATTTGACATATTACACGCACGAAACGGAGCTACGGATGCAGAGATACGATGCGATGAACATAGCATGAATATGCAAAATAACTTCGGGACTTGGTAGAAAATATACCCTCCGGGAAAAGTCAACTCGGGATGGAGATATCCGGGACGCGGGGATCCCGTTTGCTTCGTTTCCTGGTGGACTGATCCATCTTCTCTCCGGCGAGGCGGGGCGGTTCCGGCGAGGAGCTCCGGCGAGGAGGAGGTCGGATGAGGCACGGGAGGCGGCGCCGGCGAGGGGTGGCGACCGGAGCGGACGAGGGGGCGCGGCTCCGGCGAGCGGCGCGGGGCGCGCAAGGCGGCGGGGATGGCGGAGCAAGGGTGGCGCCGGAGTTCGGTGGCCGGAGGCGGCCGAGGAGATGCTGGCGAGGGCGGCGGCCATGGCGGGGGAGATCCGGGCCGCGCGACGAGGCGCGGGGCCGCCGGTGCCGGACGAGACGGCGGCGGACGACAGTGGCGCGGGCCGGTGCAGGACGAGGCGGCGGCAGACGACGACGGCGCGGGCCGGTGCCGGGCGAGGCGGCAGCGGACGACGACCGGGCGGCGGCGAGCGGAGGCGAGACGCGGGGGGAGGGGCGCCGGAGGCGGGGGCGCGCGGGAGGCGCGCGGTGGCGCTGGCGGAGGACGCGCGGGCCGGGCGGCGGCGCCAGATGGGCTCGCGCGGGCCTAAACCGGGCCCGGCGGGCCACGACGGCGCGCTGGACGGGAGACGGCGGCGCGGGACACGTGGCACGAGGGGAGTGGCTGCAGCGGCCGGCGCGGACGTGTCCGGCGCGGACGTGTCCGGCGCGGGCGGACGCGTCCGGCTGCGGGAGGAAGGGGAAAAGCTAGGATTTCGGGGGTTTGAACTGCGAAATTCGGGAGGAGGCACAAATATATAGGTAGAGGGAGCTAGGAGAGTCCAAATGAGGAGCGGTTTTCGGCCACGCGATCATGATCGAACGACCGAGAGCATGGAGGGGAGTTAGATGGGTTTTGGTCCACTTTGGAAGGGTGTTGGGATGCAAAGAGAAAGGGGGGTTTCGAGCTACGCGGTTAACCGTTGGAGTATCAAACAACCTCCAAATGGCACGAAACTTGACAGGCGGTCTACCGGTGGTATACCAAGGCCGCTTGGCAAACCTAGGGCCATTCCGAGAAAGTTTAATACCCGCTCACAAAAACAAGGTCTGAGAGGGGCGACGGGCGCACGCGAGAGGTCCGAACTCCGAACGGACAACGGAGAGAACCGAGAGGACCCGAACGGATGCACGTTTTGAAAAACATGCAGATGAAATGCAGATGATGACATGGCAAAATGCAACACGCAAGCAGCTGACATGGCAACAACGGCGAATAACTGGTGGACTCCTGGCGCATCGAGTCCGGGGCGTTACAGTGGCGCTGCGAGGAGGCGAGGGCGACGCGGCGGCGGCGCGGAACCGGCGGCGGCGGTGCTAGGGTTTGCAGAGGCGGGCGACTGGGCTGGCGGGAGTCGGCCTCCCGGCTTATAAGGCCGGCCGGGCAGGGAGTCCTAGCCGGACACGGCCCGGTAGGTCGGTAACTTTTTGTAAAATAATTCCACAAGTAGAAAAACAAATAAAAGAAATACTAAACAGACTCCAAAAATCCTAAAATAAATTTTCCCGTCCTCTAAAAATAAGACGGACCGGGTGAACATTTATTTGGGCCTCTAATGCAATTTTGAAAAACGCATTTTTTCCTAATTCAAATAAAATAGCAATAAAACTCCGAAAAAAATCTTATTTGATTTTAATATTAAATCTTCAATATTTCTTTATTTTGGGAAAGTCATTTTATCCCCTCTCTTTTATTTTATAAAAGAAATATTTGAAGAGAAAAATAATTAAAATCAAACGATCCCCTTTTTCAAAATTTGAGAAGACTAAAATATGGAAATAACGAAATCCCCAACTCTCTCCGCGGGTCCTTGAGTTGCGTAGAATTTCTAGGATCAAGCCAAAATGCAATAAAATATGATGTGCAATGATGATCTAATGTATAACATTCCAAATTGAAAATTTGGGATGTTACATAGGAGTTGTGAAATCGTCCCTAAGCAAATGACTACTTTACTAGACCGATAGCAAGTTTCATGTGGGAGAGGCATAAGCTAACATACTTTCTCTTCTTGGATCATATGCACTTACGATTGGAACTCTAGCGAGCATCCGCCACTACTAAAGATCATTAAGGTAAAACCCAACCATAGCATTAAAGTATCAAGTCCTCTATATTCCCATACGCCATGACCCACGTATCCGTGTTTGTGTTTCAGTCACTCACGCAACACAGACAATAAGAAAACCATAAATATATTGCAACACCCTACAGTGGGAATCCTCACACTTGCACGACACGGAGAGCACCATAGGATAGCAACATAACCACAAGCAAATTAAACCAATCATAGCAATTCACCAATTACCGGTAGGACAACGAAAATCTACTCAGACATCATAGGATGGCAACACATCATTGGATAATAATATGAAGCATAAAGCACCATGTTCAAGTAGAGGGTACAGCGGGTTGCAGGAGAGTGGAACACTAGATATAGATGGGGGAAGGTGATGGAGATGTTGGTGGAGATGACGGCGGTGTTGGTGTAGATCGCGGTGATGATGATGGCCCCCGGCGGCGTTCTGGCGCCATCGGAAGCGAGGGGGGGAGAGCTCCCTTCTTCTTCTTCCATGACCTTCTCCCTAGATGGGAGAATGGTTTCCCCTATGGTCCATGGTCTCCATGGCATGGGAGGGGAGAGAGCCCCTCCGAGATTGGATCTGTCTCTCTGTCTCTCTCTGTTTCTACGTTTAGGGATTCTGCCCCTTTCACCGTTTCTTATATTCCCGGAGATCCGTAGTTCCTATTGGATTGAAACCTTCGCCATGATATTTTCCGGAAATTAGCTTTCTTGCGGCAAAAGAAGAGCAGCAACCGCCTTACGGGGTGCCCACGAGGGTCAGGGGCACGCCCCCCTACCTCGTGGCCCCCTCGGGCACCGTCTCGCGTTGATTCTTCTTCCCAAATGTCACAAATAGTCCAAAAATATTTTCCGTCTGTTTTTATCCCGTTTGGACTCCGTTTGATATGGGTTTTATGCGAAACATAAAACATGCAACAAACAGGAACTAGCACTGGACACTGGATCAATATGTTAGTCCCAAAAATAATATAAAAAGTTGCCAAAAGTATATGAAAGTTGAATAATATTGGCATGGAACAATCAAAAATTATAGATACGACAGACGTATCAGCATCCCCAAGCTTAATTCATGCTCGTCCTCGAGTTGGTAAATGATAAAAAAGATAATTTTTGATGTGGAATTCTACCTAGCATAATGTTGATCATGTAATCTAATCATGGCATGAATATTAAGACACGAGTGATTCAAAGGAATAGTCTATCATTTGACATTAAGATAATAATACTTAAAGCATGCCAACCGACCAATTATGTCTTATCAAATAACATAGCCAAAGAAAGCTTATCCCTACAAAATCATATAGTTTGGCCATGCTTCATTTTCGTCACACAAAATGCTCCCATCATGCACAACCCCGATGACAAGCCGAGCAATTGGTTCATACTTTTTAATGCGCTTCAGACTTTTCAACCCTCACGCAATACATGAGCGTGAGCCATGGACATAGCACTATAGGTGGAATAGAATATGATGATGAAGGTTGTGTGGAGAAGACAAAAACGGAAGAATGTCTCCATCTATGTGACTAATCAACGGGCTATGGAGATGCCCATCAATTGATGTCAATGCGAGGAGCAGGGATTGCCATGCAACGGATGCACTGGAGCTTAAGTGTATGAAAGCTCAAACTGAAACTAAGTGGGTGTGCATCCAACTTGCTTGCTCATGAAGACCTCAGGCATTTGAGGAAGCCCATCATCAGAATATACAAGCCAAGTTCTATAATGAAAATTCCCAGTAGTATATGAAAGTGATAACTCAAGAGACTCTCTATATGAAGAACATGCTGCTATTTGAAACACAAGTGTTGTAAAAGGATAGTAACATTGCCCTTCTCTCTTTTTCTCTCATTTTTTTATTTTCTCTTTTTTTGGAGGGCTTCTTTGGCCTCTTTTCTATTTGGGCTTCTTTGGCCTCTTTTATTTTTCATAAAGTCCGGAGTCTCATCCCGACTTGTGGGGAAATCATAGTCTCCATCATCCTTTCCTCACTAGGGCAATGTTCTAATAATGATGATCATCACACTTTTATTTACTTACAACTCAATATTACAACTCGATATCTAGAACAAAGATATGACTCTATATGAATGCCTCCGGTGGTGTACCGGGATGTGCAATGATCTAGTGTAGCAATGACATCAAAAAAATGGACAAGCCATGAAAACATCATGCTAGCTATCTTAAGATCATGCAAAGCAATATGACAATGAATGCTCAAGTCATGTATATGATGATGATGGAAGTTGCATGGCAATATATCTCGGGATGGCTATGGAAATGCCATGATAGGTAGGTATGGTGGCTGTTTTGAGGAAGATATAAGGAGGCTTAAATTGTGATAGAGTGTATCATATCACGGGGTTTGTATGCACCGGCGAAGTTTGCACCAACTCTCAAGGTGAGAAAGGGCAATGCACGGTACCGAAGAGGCTAGCAATGATGGAAGGGTGAGAGTGTGTATAATCCATGGACTCACATTAGTCATAAAGAACTCATATACTTATTGCAAAAGTTTATTAGCCCTCGAAGAAAAGTACTACTACGCATGCCCCTAGGGGGATAGATTGGTAGGAAAAACTATTGCTCGTCCCCGACTGCCACTCATAAGGAAGACAATCAAAGAAACACCCCATGCTTCAAATTTGTCACACAACGGTTACCATACATGCATGCTACAGGACTTGCAAACCTCAACAAAAGTATTTTTTCAATTTCACAATTACTCAACTAGCATGACTCTAATATCACCACCTTTATATTGCAAAACTATTGCAAGGAATCAAACATATCATATTCAGTGACCTACAAGTCTTATGTAGGATTTTATGACTAACCATGTGAATGACCAATTCCTATCATCTCTCTAAATAGATATAAGTGAAGCAACAGAGTTTAATTCTTTCTACAAAAGATATGCCCATGTTCTAACAAATATAAGTGAAGAAAAAGAGCATTCTACAAATGGCGGTTTTCTATGTGAAGAGAAACAGGCAATCCAAACTTCAAATGATATAAGTGAAGCACATGAAGCATTCTATAAAGCCATACTCAAAAGATTTAAGTGAAGTGCAATTAGCATTCTATAAATCAACCAAGGACTATCTCATACCAGCATGGTGCATAAAAGAAAAGTGAAAACTAAATGCAAAAGATGCTCCAAGATTTGCACATATCACATGAATGAAACGAATCCGAAAACATACCGATACTTGTTGAAGAGAGAGGGGATGCCTTCCGGGGCATCCCCAAGCTTAGACGCTTGAGTATCCTTGAATATTTACTTGGGGTGCCTTGGGCATCCCCAAGCTTGAGCTCTTGCCTCTCTTCCTTTTCCTCATATCGAGACCTCCTCGATTCAAACACTTCATCCACACAAAACTTCAACAGCAAACTTGGTAAGATTTGTTAGTATAATAAAGCAAATCACTACTCTAAGTACTGTTGCAAACCAATTCATTTTTTTTTGCATTGTGTCTACTGTAATATAACTTTTCCATGGCTTAATCCACTGATAGAAATTGATAGTTTCATCAAAACAAGCAAACTATGCATCAAAAACAGAATCTGTCAAAAACAGAACAGTCTGTAGCAATATGAACATTCACCATACTTATGGTACCCCAACAATTCTACCAAAATTAGGAAAAATAAAAAATTTGTATGGAAAGACATTTCAAAAAGAATCAGAACTGTTTGACGTTCCAGTAAACAATTTAAAATCGCGCACTACAGCCAAAGTTTTTGTCCTGCACTGCACAAACCAACAAGCATTATAAACATCCTAAAGGCAAACCTTGGCACATTATTTTTATAATACAATGGAATTGTACAATGGGATAATTATTTTTGTTGAAAATTTTCTGTAATCAAGATTTACAAAGTTTCCATGAGCATGAACAAAGTTCAAGGCTAGCTCCCACTTTAACAATGCTTGTCTTTCTCACTTTCACTTTCCTTTTTGAAAAGTTTTGGGTTCCCCTCTTTATTTTTTTTGTTTTTAGACTATATAAAAGCACTCAACAGAAATAAATTACTCTCTAAAACTTTCAGGTTGTCTCCCTGGCAGCGCTTTCTTTAAAGCCATTAAGCTAGGCATATAGTGCTCAAGTAATGGATCCACCCGGATCCCAAGGTATATCAAAGCCAATTTTAATTAACAATGATTTGTAATTTAGTAGTGAGCACAAAGTAACATATATCAAGCAATGAAGAAGTCTAGCTCTCTTCCTATGCATCGACATGTCATAAAAGAACAATTCATGCACACATAGTAAAGGCCAGTGCATAGTATAAGCAGTTTCTTGCAATTTCATCATATGGGAAACATAGAGAGGTGTAGATATAGTTACTCTCTCATAATAATTGCAAGTAGGATCAGCAATCACATGCATATTATATCTATCAAATTCATCATGTGTAGTAGTAAAACGCAACCCATCAATATAATCCTTAATAAGGGCAAACTTCTCCGATATAGTATAGTCGGGAGAATTCAAAAAGATAATAGAACTATCATGCGTGGGTGCAATAGAAACAATTTCATGTTTAACATAAGGAACTATAGCAAGTTCATCTCCACAAGCATAATTCATATTGGCATCTTGGCCACAAGCATAGCAAGCCTCATCAAAAAGGGATATTTCAAAAGAATCAACGGGATCATAACAATCATCATAGCATTCATCCTTCAGTAAGCATGAAGGGAAATTAAACAATGTATGAGTTAAAGAGTTACTATCATTAGAAGGTGGGCATGGGTAGCTAATCTGCTCTTCCTCCTATTGTTCTTCGCTCTCCTCATCATCTTTTTCATCCAATGAGCTCACAGTTTCATCAATTTCTTCTTCCACAGACTCCTGCAAAATATTAGTCTCTTCTTGGACAGTGGAGGAGTCCTTAATATATGGTTTAACATAGGCATTAGAAGCGTAATTATCATAACAATATTTAAGTATGGCAAAATTTCAGATTTGTAAAGAGTAGCATCATACTTTTCAATCAAAAAAGCAATTTCATAAGTACCCTTAAAAGCAACAAATTCTTCAATTTGTTGAACATCATAGTAATCATAAACACCCTTAGCATACGAAGACACAAAATTCCATTATCACTAAACTCACATTGGTAGGGAAGGTGTTTCTTAGGGTTTTTAGAACAACAAGTAAAATCATATATTTCACATAAATTCAAGCATAGCATTGCAAACGATGAATTTGATCCAGTAAAAGTTTCCCATTTTCAGATATGCGGTGTCGCACATAACAAGCGTGATCATTTAAATATTTTCCCTCAACTAAGATAGTTGGGGCTTCAGCACGAGCACATAAGGATCGAAGATGATACAAGTAAAAAGCTTCAGGAGTGTGATAGATTTTGAGTGGTTCTTCTGTTGGGGAACGTTGCAGAAAATAAAAAAATTCTACGCTTTCACCAAGATCAATCTATGAGTTCATATAGCAACGAGAGAGAGGAGTGCATCTACATACCCTTGTAGATCGCGAGCGGAAGCGTTCAAGCGAACGGGGTTGAGGGAGTCGTACTCGTCGTGATCCAAATCACCGATGATCCTAGTGCTGAACGGACAGCACCTCCGCGTTCAACACATGTATGGTTGGGGAAGATGTCTCCTCCTTCTTGATCCAGCAAGGGGGAAGGAGAGGTTGATGGAGATCCAGCAGCACGACGGCGTGGTGGTGGATGCAGCAGCGATCTCGGCAGGGCTTCGCCAAGCCCTACGAGAGGGAGAGGTGTAGCAGAGGGAGAGGGAGGCGCCAACAGCATGGGTGTGGCTACCCTCCCTCCCCCCTTTATATAGGCCCCCTAGGGGGGCGCCGGCCCTAGGAGATGCAATCTCCAAGGGGGGCGGCGGCCAAGGGGGTGGCTTGCCCCCCAAGCCAAGTGGAGGCGCCCCCACCCCTAGGGTTTCCAACCCTAGGCACAGGGGGGCAAGGGGGGCGCACCAGCCCACCAGGGGCTGGTTATGCTCCCACTTCAGCCCATGGGGCCCTTCGGGATAGGTGGCCCCACCCGGTGGACCCCCGGGACCCTTCCGATGGTCCCGGTACAATACCGATGACCCCCGAAACTTTCTCGATGGCCGAAACTTGACTTCCTATATATAATTCTTTACCTCTGAACCATTCCGGAACTCCTCATGACGTCCGAGATCTCATTTGGGACTCCGAACAACTTTCAGGTTACTACATATTAATATCTCTACAACCCTAGCGTCACCAAACCTTAAGTGTGTAGACCCTACGGGTTCGGGAGACATGCAGACATGACCGAGAAGCCTCTCTGATCAATAACCAACAGCGGGATCTGGATACCCATGTTGGCTCCCACATGCTCATCGATGATCTCATCGGATGAACCACGATGTCGAGGATTCAATCAATCCCGTATACAATTCCCTTTGTCAATCGGTACGTTACTTGCCCGAGATTCGATCGTCGGTATCCCAATACCTCGTTTAATCTCGTTACCGGCAAGTCACTTTACTTGTACCGTAATGCATGATCCCGTGACCAGACACTTGGTCACATTGAGCTCATTATGATGATGCATTACCGAGTGGGCCCAGAGATACCTCTCTGTCATACAGAGTGACAAATCCCAGTCTTGATTCATGCCAACCCAACAGACACTTTCGGAGATACCCGTAGTGCACCTTTATAGTCACCCAGTTACGTTGTGACGTTTGGCACACCCAAAGCACTCCTACGGTATCCGGGAGTTGCACAATCTCATGGTCTAAGGAAATGATACTTGACATTTGGAAAAGCTCTAGCAAAACGAACTACACGATCTTTGAGCTATGCTTAGGATTGGGTCTTGTCCATCACATCATTCTCCTAATGATGTGATCCCGTTATCAATGACATCCAATGCCCATAGTCAGGAAACCATGACTATATGTTGATCAACGAGCTAGTCAACTAGAGGCTTCACTAGGGACATGTTGTGGTCTATGTATTCACATGTGTATTACGATTTCCGGATAACACAATTATAGCATGAATAACAGACAATTATCATGAACAAAGAAATATTATAATAACCATTTTATGATTGCCTCTAGGGCATATTTCCAATAGTCTCCCACTTGCACTAGAGTCAATGATCTAGTTACATTGTGATGAATCGAACACCCATAGAGTTCTGGTGTTGATAATGTTTTGCCCTAGGGAGAGGTTTAGTCAACGGGTCTGCTACATTCAGATCCGTATGTACTTTGCAAATATCTATGTCTCCATCTTGAACATTTTCACGAATGGAGTTGAAGCGACGCTTGATGTACCTGGTCTTCTTGTGAAACCTGGGCTCATTGGCAAGTGCAATAGCTCCAGTGTTGTCACAGAAGAGTGTGATCGGCCCCGACGCATTGGGTATGACTCCTAGGTCGGTGATGAACTCCTTCACCCAGATTGCTTCATGCGCTGTCTCCGAGGCTGCCATGTACTCTGCTTCACATGTAGATCCCGCCATGATGATTTGCTTGCAACTGCACCAGCTTACTACCCCACCATTCAGAATATACGCGTATCCGGTTTGTGACTTAGAGTCATCCAGATCTGTGTCAAAGCTAGCATCGACGTAACCCTTTACGACGAGCTCTTTGTCACCTCCATAAACGAGAAACATATCCTTAGTCCTTTTCAGGTACTTCAGGATGTTCTTGACCGTTGTCCAGTGTTCCATGCCTGGATTACTTTGGTACCTTCCTACCAAACTTACGGCAAGGTTTACATCAGGTCTGGTACACAGCATGGCATACATAATAGATCCTATAGCTGATGCATAGGGGATGACACTCATCTTTTCTCTATCTTCTACCATGGTCGGGCATTGAGCTGAGCTCAATTTCACACCTTGCAACACAGGCAAGAACCCCTTCTTAGACTGATCCATATTGAACTTCTTCAATATCTTATCAAGGTATGTGCTTTGTGAAAGACCTATGAGGCGTCTTGATCTATCCCTATAGATCTTGATGCCTGGTATGTAAGCAGCTTCTCCAAGGTCCTTCATTGAAAAACACTTATTAAAGTAGGCCTTAATGATGTCCAAAAGTTCTATATCATTTCCCATCAAAAGTATGTCATCTACATATAATATGAGAAATGCTACAGAGCTCCCACTCACTTTCTTGTAAACGCAAGCTTTTCCATAAGTCTGCATAAACCCAAGCACTTTGATCATCTCATCAAAGCAAATGTTCCAACTCCGAGATGCTTGCACCAGCCCATAAATGGATCGCTCGAGCTTGCATACCTTGTTAGCATTCTCGGGATCGACAAAACCTTCCGGCTGCATCATATACAGTTCTTCCTTAAGATAGCCATTAAGGAATGCCGTTTTGACGTCCATTTGCCATATCTCATAATCATAGTATGGGGCAATTGCTAACATGATTCGGACGGACTTCAGCTTCGCTACGGGACAGAAAGTCTCATCGTAGTCAACCCCTTGAACTTGCCGATAACCCTTAGCGACAAGTCGAGCTTTATAGATGGTAACATTACCATCCGCGTCCGTCTTTTTCTTAAAGATCCATTTATTTTCTATCACTCGCCGATCATCGGGCAAGTCTGTCAAAGTCCATACTTCGTTTTCATACATGGATCCTATCTCGGATTGCATGGCTTCAAGCCATTTGTTGGAATCTGGGCCCGCCATCGCTTCTTCGTAGTTTGAAGGTTCACCGTTGTCTAACAACATGATTTCCAGGACAGGGTTGCCATACCACTCTGGTGTGGAACATGTCCTCGTGGACCTACGAAGTTCAGTAGTAACTTGATCCGAAGTACCTTGATCATCATCATTAACTTCCTCTTCAGTTGGTGCTCGCACCACAGGAACATCTTCCTGAGTTGCGCTACTCACCGGTTCAAGAGGTAGTACTTCATCAAGTTCCACTTTCCTCCCACTTACTTCTCTCGAGAGAAACTCTTTCTCCAGAAAGGACCCGTTCTTGGCAACAAAGATCTTGCCTTCGGATCTGAGGTAGAAGGTATACCCAATGGTTTCCTTAGGGTATCCTATGAAGACGCATTTTTCCGACTTGGGTTCGAGCTTTTCAGGTAGGAGTTTCTTGACATAAGCATCGCATCCCCAAACTTTTAGAAACGACAGCTTAGGTTTCTTTCCAAACCATAATTCATATGGTGTCGTCTCAACGGATTTAAACAGTGCCCTATTTAAAGTGAATGTAGCTGTCTCTAGAGCGTATCCGCAAAAAGATAGCGGTAAATCGGTAAGAGACATCATAGATCGCACCATATCCAATAAAGTGTGATTACGACGTTTGGACACACCGTTACGCTGAGGTGTTCCAGGCGGCATGAGTTGTGAAACGATTCCACATTTCCTTAAGTGCGTACCAAATTCATGACTTAAATATTCTCCTCCATGATCTGATCGTAAGAACTTTATCTGTCGGTCACGTTGATTCTCTACCTCATTCTGAAATTCCTTGAACTTTTCAAAGGTCTCAGACTTGTGTTTCATCAAGTAGACATACCCATATCTACTTAAGTCATCAGTGAGAGTGAGAACATAACGATATCCTCCGCGAGCCTCAACGCTCATTGGACCGCACACATCAGTATGTATGATTTCCAATAAGTTGGTTGCTCGCTCCATTGTTCCGGAGAACGGAGTCTTGGTCATTTTGCCCATGAGGCATGGTTCGCATGTGTCAAATGATTCATAATCGAGAGACTCTAAAAGTTCATCAGCATGGAGCTTCTTCATGCGCTTGACACCAATGTGACCAAGGCGGCAGTGCCACAAGTATGTGGGACTATCGTTATCAACCTTACATCTTTTGGTATTCACACTATGAATATGTGTAACATTACGTTTGAGATTCATTAAGAATAAACCATTGACCAGTGGGGCATGACCATAAAACATATCTCTCATATAAATAGAACAACCATTATTCTCGGATTTAAATGAGTAGCCATCTCGTATTAAACGAGATCCAGATACAATGTTCATGCTCAAAGCTGGCACTAAATAACAATTATTGAGGTTTAAAACTAATCCCGTAGGTAAATGTAGAGGTAGCGTGCCGACGGCGATCACATCGACCTTGGAACCATTCCCGACGCGCATCGTCACCTCGTCCTTCGCCAGTCTTCGCTTATTCCGCAGCTCCTGCTTTGAGTTACAAATATGAGCAACCGCATCGGTATCAAATACTCAGGAGCTACTACGAGTACTGGTAAGGTACACATCAATTACATGTATATCACATATACCTTTGGTGTTGCCGGCCTTCTTATCCGCTAAGTACTTGGGGCAGTTCCGCTTCCAGTGACCACTTCCCTTGCAATAAAAGCACTCAATCTCATGCTTGGGTCCATTCTTTGACTTCTTCCCGGCAACTGGCTTACCGGGCGCGGCAACTTCCTTGCTGTCCTTCTTGAAGTTCTTCTTACCCTTGCCTTTCTTGAACTTAGTGGTTTTATTCACCATCAACACTTGATGTTCCTTTTTGATCTCTACCTCCACTGATTTCAACATTGAATATACCTCAGGAATGGTCTTTTCCATCCCCTGCATATTGAAGTTCATCACAAAGCTCTTGTAGCTCGGTGGAAGCGACTGAAGGATTCTGTCAATAACCGCGTCATCCGGGAGATTAACTCCCAGCTGAGTCAAGCGGTTGTGCAACCCAGACATTTTGAGTATGTGCTCACTGACAGAACTATTTTCCTCCATCTTACAACTGAAGAACTTGTCGGAGACTTCATATCTCTCGACCCGGGCATGAGCTTGGAAAACCATTTTCAACTCTTCGAACATCTCATATGCTCCATGTTGCTCAAAACGCTTTTGGAGCCCCGGTTCTAAGCTGTAAAGCATGCCACACTGAACGAGGGAGTAATCATCAGCACGAGACTGCCAAGCGTTCATAACGTCTTGGTTCTCTGGGATGGGTGCTTCACCTAGCGATGCTTCTAAGACATAATCTTTCTTTGCAGCTATGAGGATGATCCTCAGGTTCCGGACCCAGTCCGTATAGTTGCTGCCATCATCTTTCAGCTTGGTTTTCTCTAGGAATGTGTTGAAGTTGAGGTGGACATGAGCGTTGGCCATTTGATCTACAAGACATTTTTGTAAAGATTTTAGACTAAGTTCATGATAATTAAGTTCATCTAATCAAATTATTTAATGAACTCCCACTCAGATTAGACATCCCTCTAGTCATCTAAGTGATACATGATCCAAGTCGACTAGGCCGTGTCCGATCATCACGTGAGACGGACTAGTCATCATCGGTGAACATCTCCATGTTGATCGTATCTTCCATACGACTCATGTTCGATCTTTCGGTCTCTTGTGTTCCGAGGCCATGTCTGTACATGCTAGGCTCGTCAAGTTAACCTAAGTGTTTATGCCTGTGTAAATCTGTCTTACACCCGTTGTATGTGAACGTTAGAATCTATCACACCCGATCATCACGTGGTGCTTCGAAACAACGAACTTTCGCAACGGCGCACAGTTAGGGGGAACACTTTCTTGAAATTATTATGAGGGATCATCTTATTTACTACCGTCGTTCTAAGTAAACAAGATGCAAAAACATGATAAACATCACATGCAATCAAATAGTGACATGAGATGGCAAATATCATATAGCTCCTTTGATCTCCATCTTTGGGGCTCCATGATCATCTTCGTCACCGACATGACACCATGATCTCCATCATCGTGTCTCCATGAAGTTGCTCGCCAACTATTACTTCTACTACTATGGCTAACGATTTAGCAATAAAGTAAAGTAATTACATGGCGTTTAAACATTGACACGCAGGTCATACAATAATTAAGACAACTCCTATGGCTCCTGCCGGTTGTCATACTCATCGACATGCAAGTCGTGATTCCTATTAAAAGAACATGATCTCATACATCACATATATATCATTCATCACAACTTTTGGCCATATCACATCACAAGGCACATGCTGCAAAAACAAGTTAGACGTCCTCTAATTGTTGTTGCATGTTTTTACGTGTCTGCAATAGGGTTCTAGCAAGAACATTTTCTTACCTACGTGAAAGCCACAACATGATATGCCAACTTCCATTTACCCTTTATAAGGACCCTTTTCATCGAATCCGCTCCAACTAAAGTGGAAGAGACAAACACCCGCTAGCCACCTTATGCAACTAGTGCATGTCAGTCGGTGGAACCTGTCTCATGTAATCGTACGTGTAAGGTCGGTCCGGGCCGCTTCATCCCACGATGCCTCCGAAGCAAAATAAGACTAGTAGTGGCAAGAAAGTTGACAACATCTACGCCCACAACAAATTGTGTTCTACTCGTGTAAAGAGAACTATGCATAGACCTAGCTCATGATGCCACTGTTGGGGAACGTTGCAGAAAATAAAAAAATCTACGCTTTCACCAAGATCAATCTATGAGTTCATCTAGCAACGAGAGAGAGGAGTGCATCTACATACCCTTGTAGATCGCGAGCGGAAGCGTTCAAGAGAACGGGGTTGAGGGAGTCGTACTCGTCGTGATCCAAATCACCGATGATCCTAGTGCTGAATGGACAGCACCTCCGCGTTCAACACACGTACGGTTGGGGAAGACGTCTCCTCCTTCTTGATCCAGCAAGGGGAAAGGAGAGGTTGATGGAGATCCAGCAGCACAACGGCGTGGTGGTGGATGCAGCAGCGATCTCGGCAGGGCTTCGCCAAGCTCTACGAGAGGGAGAGGTGTAGCAGAGGGAGAGGGAGGCTCCAAGAGCATGGGTGCGGCTACCCTCCCTCCCCCCACCTTTATATAGGCCCCCTAGGGGGGGCACCGGCCCTAGGAGATGCAATCTCCAAGGGGGGCGGCGGCCAAGGGGGTGGCTTGCCCCCCAAGCCAAGTGGAGGCGCCCCCACCCCTAGGGTTTCCAACCCTAGGCGCAGGGGGGCCCAAGGGGGGCGCACCAGCCCACCAGGGGCTGGTTCCCCTCCCACTTCAGCCCATGGGGCCCTCCGGGATAGGTGGCCCCACCCGGTGGACCCCCGGGACCCTTCCTGTGGTCCCGGTACAATACCGGTGACCCCCGAAACTTTCCCGATGGCCGAAACTTGACTTCCTATATATAATTCTTTACCTCCGGACCATTCCGAAACTCCTCGTGATGTACGGGATCTCATCCGGGACTCTGAACAACTTTTGGGTTACTGCATATTAATATCTCTACAACCCTAGCGTCACCGAACCTTAAGTGTGTAGACCCTACGGGTTCGGGAGACATGCAGACATGACCGAGACGCCTCTCCGGTCAATAACCAACAGCGGGATCTGGATACCCATGTTGTCTCCCACATGCTCCTCGATGATCTCATCGGATGAACCACGATGTCGAGGATTCAATCAATCCCGTATACAATTCCCTTTGTCAATCGGTACGTTACTTGCCCGAGATTCGATCGTCGGTATCCCAATACCTCGTTTAATCTCGTTACCGGCAAGTCACTTTACTCGTACAGTAATGCATGATCGCGTGACCAGACACTTGGTCACATTGAGCTCATTATGATGATGCATTACCGAGTGGGCCCAGAGATACCTCTCCGTCGTACGGAGTGACAAATCCCAGTATCGATTCGTGCCAACCCAACAGACACTTTTAGAGATACTCGTAGTGCACCTTTATAGTCACCCAGTTACGTTGTGACGTTTGGCACACCAAAAGCACTCCTATGGTATCCGGGAGTTACACAATCTCATGGTCTAAGGAAATGATACTTGACATTTGGAAAAGCTCTAACAAAACGAACTACACGATCTTTGAGCTATGCTTAGGATTGGGTCTTGTCCATCACATCATTCTCCTAATGATGTGATCCCGTTATCAATGACATCCATTGCCCATAGTCAGGAAACCATGACTATCTGTTGATCAACGAGCTAGTCAACAAGAGGCTTCACTAGGGATATGTTGTGGTCTATGTATTCACAAGTGTATTACGATTTCCGGATAACACAATTATAGCATGAATAACAGACAATTATCATGAACAAAGAAATATTATAATAACCATTTTATTATTGCCTCTAGGGCATATTTCCAACATCTTCAACCATTGGTGCAGTAGGTACAACTAATATTTTGGTATTTTGCATTTCCTACCCATAACTAAAGATAGAAAACAACTAAGAACAACAAATAAAAATTATTTAGTGCTAAAGCAAACAAGCACACACGAGAATATTCACCCCACGCTCTGACTCTCTGGCAACAGCGCCAGAAAAAGTTCTTGATAACCCACTAGTATAGGGTATCAATTGTAGCCTCTTTCGATAAGTAAGAGTGTCGAACCCAATGAGGAGCTAAAGGTAGAACAAATATTCCCTCAAGTTCTATCGACTGCCGATACAACTCTATGCACGCTTAACGTTCGCTTTACCTAAAACAAGTACGAAACTAAAGTGGTGGTAGGAGTTGTGAAATTGTCCCTAAGCAATTGACTACTTTACTAGACCGATAGCAAGTTTTATGTGGGAGAGGCATAAGCTAACATGCTTTCTCTTCTTGGATCATATGCACTTATGATTGGATCTCTAGCAAGCATCCGCAACTACTAAAGATCATTAAGGTAAAACCCAACCATAGCATTAAAGTATCAAGTCCTCTATATTCCCATACGCCATGACCCACTTATCCATGTTTGTGTTTTAGTCACTCACGCAACACAGACAATAAGCAAACCATAAACATATTGCAACACCCTACAGCGGGAATCCCTCACGCTTGCGCGACAGGGAGAGCACCATAGGACAGCAACATAACCACAAGCAAATTAAACCAATGATAGCAATTCACCAATTATTGATAGGACAACAAAAATCTACTCAAACATCATAGGATGGCAACACATCATTGGATAATATCATAATAATATGAAGCATAAAGCACCATGTTCAAGTAGAGGGTACAGCGGGTTGCGGGAGAGTGGACCGCTGAATATAGATGGGGGAAGGTGATGGAGATGTTGGTGGAGATGACGGTGGTGTTGGTGTAGATTGCAGTGATGATGATGGCCCCCGGCAGCGTTCCGGCGCCACCGGAAGCGAGGGGGGATAGCCCCCCTTCTTCTTCTTCTTCCTTGACCTTCTCCCTAGATGAGATAAGGGTTTCCCCTTTGGTCCATGGTCTCCATGGAGTGGGAAGGGCGAGAGCCCCTCCGAGATTGGATTTGTCTCTCTGTCTCTCTCTGTTTCTGCGTTCAGGGATTCTGCCCTTTCACCATTTCTTATATTCCCTGAGATCCGTAACTCCGATTGGATCGAGACCTTCGCCATGAATTCTTTCCAAAAATTAGCTTCCTTGCGGCAAAAGAAGAGCAGCAACCGCCTTATGGGGTGCCCACGAGGTTCAGGGGCACGCTTGCCCCCCTAGGGGGTGCCCCCTGCCTCGTGGCCCCCTCAGGCACCATCTCACGTTGATTCTTCTTCCCAAATATCACAAATAGTCCAAAAATATTCTCCGTCTATTTTTATCCCGTTTGGACTCCGTTTGATATTGGTTTTATGCGAAACATAAAACATGCAACAAACAGGAACTGGCACTGGGCACTAGATCAATATGTTAGTCCCAAAAATAATATAAAAAGTTGCCAAAAGTATATGAAAGTTGAATAATATTTGCATGGACAATCAAAAAATTATAGATACGACGGAGACGTATCAATGATCAACATAGAGATGTTCACCATTGATGACTACTCCATCTCACATGATGATCGGACATGGTTTAGTTGATTTGGATCACGTATCATTTAGATGACTTGAGGGATGTCTATCTAAGTGGGAGTTCTTAAGTAATTTGATTAATTGAACTTAATTTATGATGAACTTAGTCATGATAGTATTTGCAAATTATGTTGTAGATCAATAGCTCGCCTTATAGCTCCCCTATGTTTTGTTTATATGTTCCTAGAGAAAACTAAGTTGAAAGATGATAGTAGCAATGATGCAAACTAGGTCCGTGATTTGAGGATTATCCTCATTGTTGCACAGAAGAATTATGTCCTTGATGCACCGCTAGGTGACAAACCTATTGCAGGAGCAGATGCAGACGTTATGAACATTTCGCAAGCTCGATATGATGACTACTTTATAGTTTAGTGCAGCATGCTTTATGGCTTAGAGCCGGGATTTCAAAAACGTTTTGAACGCCACACAGCATATGAGATGTTCCAAGAGCTGAAATTGGTATTTAAAGCTCATGCCCGTGTCGAGAGGTATGATAGCTCTAACAAGTACTTCGCCTACAAGATGGAGGAGAATAGCTCAACCAGTGAGCATGTGCTCAGAATGTCTGAGTACTACAATCGCTTGAATCAATGGGAGTTAATCTTCCAGATAAGATAATGATTGACAAAGTTCTCTAGTCACTATCACCAAGTTACTGGAACTTCATGATGAACTATAATATGCATGGGATGACGAAAAAGATTCTTGAGCTCGTCGCGATGCTAAAATCGGCGAAGGTAGAAATCAAGAAAGAGCATCAAGTGTTGATGGTTAACAAGACCACTAGTTTCAATAAAAAGGGCAAAGGAAAAGAAAGGGAACTTTAAGAAGAATGGCAAGCAAGTTGTCACTCCCGTGAAGAAGCCCAAAGTTGGACCTAAGCCTGGAACTGAGTGCTTCTACTGCAAAGGAAATGGTCACTGGAAGTGGAACTACCCCAATTATTTGGCGGATAAGAAGGATGGCAAAATGAATAGAGGTATATTTGATATACATGTTATTGATGTGTACCTTACTAGTGCTCGTAGTAGCCCCTGGGTATTTGATACTTGTTCGGTTGCTAAGATTAGTAACTCGAAACAGGAGTTCCGGAATAAATAGAGACTAGTTGAGGGTGGAGTGATGATGTGTGTTGGAAGTGGTTCCAAGATTGATATGATCAGCATCGCACACTCCCTATACTCTCGGGACTAGTGTTGAGCTCAAATAAATGTTATTTGGTGTTTGCGTTGAGCATGAACAAGATAGGATCGTGTTTATTGCAATACGGCTATTCATTTAAAATAGAGAATAATTGTTATTTTGTTTACATGAATAAAAGCTTCTATGGTCATACACCCAATGTTAATGGTTTATTGAATCTCGATCGTAGTGATACACATATTCATAATATTGATGCCAAAAGATGCAAAAGTTGATAATGATAGTTCAACATACTTGTAACACTGTCATTTAGGTCATATTGGTGTAACGCACATGAAGAAACTCCATGCTGATGGGCTTTTGGAATCATTTGATTATGAATCGTTTGATACTTGAGAACCATGCCTCATTGGCAAGATGACTAAAACTCTGTTCTCCGGAACAATGGAGCGAGCAAATGACTTATTGGAAATAATACATATCGATGTATGGGGTCCGATGAGTGTTGAGGCACGCGGCGGGTATTGTTATTTTCTGACCTTCACAGATGATTTGAAAAGATATGGGTGTATCTACTTAATGAAACACAAGTCTGAAACATTTGAAAAGTTCAAAGAATTGCAGAACGAAGTGGAGAATCATCATAACAAGAAAATAAAGTTTCTGTGAACTGATCGCGAAGGCGAATATTTGAGTTACGAGTTTGGCCTTCATTAAAACAATGTGGAATAGTTTCACATCTCACGCCACCTGGAACACCACAGCGTAATGGTGTGGCTGAACATTGTAACCGTACTTTATTAGATATGGTGCAATCTATGATGTCTCTTACCGATATCATTTTGGGGTTATGCATTAGAGACAGCTGCATTCACCTTAAACAGGGCACCGTCTAAATCCATTTAGATGACAACGTATGAACTGTGGTTTGGCAATAAACCTAAGCTGTCATTTCTTAAAGTTTGGGGATGCGATGCTTATGTCAAAAAGGCTTCAGCTAATAAGCTCGAACCCAAATCGGAGAAGTGTGTCTTCATAGGATACCCTAAGAAAACAATTGGGTACACCTTCCATCACAGATCCGAAGGTAAGATCTTTGTTGCTGAGAATGGCTCCTTCTAGCTAAGGAGTTTCTCTCGAAAGAAGTGAGTGGGAGGAAAGTAGAACTTGATGAGGTAATTGTACCTTCTCTCAATTTGGAAAGTAGCTCATCAGAGAAATCCATTCCCATGATGCCTACACCAACTAGAGAGGAAGCTCATGATGATGATCATGAAACTTCAGATCAAGTTACTACCGAACCTCGTAGGTCAACCAGAACACGATCAACACCAGAGTGGTATGGTAATCCTGTTCTGGAAGTCATGTTACTAGACCATGGTGAACCTACGAACTATGAAGAAGCTATGATGAGCCCAGATTCTGGTAAATGGCTTGAGTCCATGAAATCTGAGATAGGATCCATATATGAGAACAAAGTGTGGACTTTGGTGGACTTGCCCGATGATCGGCAATCCATAGAGAATAAATGGATCTTAAAGAAGAAAACTGATGTTGATGGTAATGTTACTGTCTACAAAGCTCAACTTGTCGCAAAAGGTTTTCGACATAGTTCAAAGAGTTGACTATGATGAGACTTTCTCACCCGTAGTGATGCTTAAGTCCGTCCGAATCATGTCAGCAATTGCCGCATTTTATTATTATGAAATCTGGCAAATGGATGTCAAAATTGCACTCCTTAATGGATATCTAAAAGAAGAGTTGTATAAGATGCAATCAGAAGGTTTTGTCGATCCTAAAGGTGCTAACAAAGTGTGCAAGCTCCAGCGATCCATCTATGGACTAGTTCAAGCATCTCAGAGTTGGAATATACGCTTTGATGAGGTGATCAAAGCATATGATTTTATACAGACTTTCGAAGAAGCCTGTATTTACAAGAAAGCGAGTGGGAGCTCTATGGAATTTCTGATGTTATATGTGGATGACATATTGTTGATTGGAAATGATATAGAATTTCTGGATAGCATAAAATGATACTTGAATAACAATTTTCAATGAAAGACCTCGGTGAAGCTGCTTACATATTGGGCATCAAAATCTACAGAGATAGATCAAGACGCTTGATAAGATTTTCAATGAGTACATACCTTGACAAGATTTTGAAGGAGTTCAAAATGGATCAGTCAAAGAAAAAGTTCTTGCCTGTATTGTAAGGTGTGAAGTTGAGTAAGACTCAAAGCCCGACCACGGCAGAAGATAGAGAAAGCATGAAAGTCATTTCCTATGCCTCAGTCATAGGTTCTATAAAGTATGCCATGCTGTGTACCAGACCTGTTGTGTGCCTTGCCAATGAGTTTGGCAAGGGGGTACAATAGTGATCCAGGAGTAGATCACTAGACAGCGGTCAAAATTATCCTTAGAGGACTAAGGAAATGTTTCTCGGTTATGGAGGTGATAAAGGGTTCGTCATAAAGGGTTACGACGATGTAAGCTTTAACACTAATTTAGATGACTCTGAGTCTCAGTCTGGATACATATTGAAAGTGGGAGCAATTAGGTAGAGTAGCTCTATGAAGAGCATTGTAGACATATAAATTTGCAAAATACATGCGGATCTGAATGTGGCAGACCCATTGACTAAACTTATATCACAAGCGAAACATGATCACACCTTAGTACTCTTTGGGTGTTAATCACATAGCGATGTGAATTAGATTATTGACTCTAGTAAACCCTTTAGGTGTTGGCCACATGGCGATGTGAACTATGGGTGTTAATCACATAAAGATGTGAACTATTGGTGTTAAATCACATGGCGATGTGAACTAGATTATTGACTCTAGTGCAAGTGGGAGACTGGAGGAAATATGCCCTAGAGGCAATAATAATGTTGTTATTTTATATTTCCTTATATCTTGATAAATGTTTATTATTCGTGCTAGAATTCTATTAACCGAAAACTTGATACATGTGTGGATACATAGACAAACACTGTGTCCCTAGTAAGCCTCTACTAGACTAGCTCGTTGATCAAAGATGGTTAAGTTTCCTATCCATAGACATGTGTTGTCATTTGATAAACTGGATCACATCATTAGGAGAATAATGTGATGGACAAGACCCATCCGTTAGCATAGCATATTGATCGTTCAGTTTTATTGCTATTGCTTTCTTTATGTCAAATACATATTCCTCCGACTATGAGATTATGCAACTCCAGGATACCGTAGGAATAACTTGTGTGCTATCAAACGTCACAACGTAACTGGGTGACTATAAAGATGCTCTACAGGTATTTCCAAAGGTGTTTGTTGGGTTGGCATAGATCGAGATTAGAATTTGTCACTCCAAGTATCGGAGAGGTATCTCTGGGACCTCTCGGTAATGCACATCATAAGAAGCCTTGCAAGCAAAGTGACTAATGAGTTAGTTGCAGGATGATGCATTACAGAACAAGTAAAGAGACTTTCCGGTAATGAGATTGAACTAGGTATGAAGATACCGACGATCGAATCTCGGGCAAGTAACATACCAACAGACAAAGGGAACTACGTATGTTGTCATAAAGGTTCAACTGATAAAGATCTTCATGGAATATGTAGGAAACAATATGGGCATCCAGGTCCTGCTATTGGTTATTGACCGGAGAGGTGTCTCGGTCATGACTACATGATTCCCGAACCCGCAGGGTCGCACGCTTAACATTCGTTGACGCTAGAGTAGTATTGGGATATTTTATGAGTGGTAACCAAATGTTGTTCGGACTCCCAGATGAGATCACGGACGTCCCGAGGAGTCTCGTAATGGTTGAGAGCTAAAGCTTTATATATAGGAAGTCATATTTTGGGTTCCGAAAAAAGGTGCAGTTTTTTCGGTAATGTACCGGGAAGCTTCTAGAAGGTTCCGGAGGATTCCGAAGAGGTCCGGAAGTCCACAAGTGGGTTCACCATGACCCAAGGGCTAGCATGGGCCGCGGGGAGGTTCCCTAGCCTTATTGGTCTAGGGTCACCAAGTCCTCAAAAGCCCATGTGGCTAGGGAAAGGAAAAAAAGGAAGGAGTCCTAGTAGGAATAGGATTGGACTTCGATTCCAAGTCCTCCTCCCCCTTGGCTGCACCTTGGACTTTGGAGGGGCTGTAGCCACGCCCCTCCACCTATATATAGGAGGTAGCGGGCGCCCCAAGAGAACACACAAAGCCCTTGGCGCCCCTCTCTCTCTCGTTACTCCGTAGTTCCACCGCCTCGTCCCGGCGACGCTTAGCGAAGCGCTGTCGATGCTCCACCACCACCATCACCACCACACCGTCGTGTTTGTTGTCATCCCATCTACTTCTCCTCTCCCTCTTTCTGGATCAAGAAGGAGGAGACGTAATCGAGCCACACGTGTGCTAAACTCGGAGGTGCCGTCCGTTCGGTACTAGATCGGTTGGATCGTGATCGGATCGCGAAGAGTACGATTGCGTCAACTGTGTTATATACGCTTCCGCTTAGCAATATACAAGGGTATATAGATGCTCTCCCCCTCTCCTTGCTATGCATCTCCTTGATAGATCTTGCTTGTGCGTAGAATTTTTTTTTCCATGCAACGTTCCCCAACAAGCACACCCACGACCAAGCAGCCTCAGCAAGGTATGAACACCAACACCCCACCTACCCAATTAGCGTCACCTGTTGTGCTAGGTGATAGTGGAAGGTGTAAGGAAGAGGCTCCATTAGTGGCTGATGACGTCGCCGTCGTCGAAGAAGCAATGCATGATGCCATGAACGAGGATAATGACCCTCTACGGTATCTCAACCGGCGCCTATGACAATGGAGGATTGATGGCTCAGCAGTATGACTCAGGATTTGAGTGTGATGAGTTGATACCTGAATTGCCAGAGGATGAACGTATGATAGGATCACTTCCTGTACCAAAGAAGCATAGGAAGAAACGGAAGAAAGGCCGAAATGGCGGCAAAGCTGCTTCTATGAGCCAGCCGCCTCCGCAGCCTCAGATTGAAGATCGTATACCTATCAAAGGTGCAGCAAAATACCATATGCCCGGTGATCCGATCCTACCTAAGGCAGCAGTAGAGGCCATAGACGGTGATCTAAGGAGACTTCATGAAGATGTGTTGTGGAGAGAGAAAAGCCTTATCTCCTCAAAAAATCCAGGATACCCGCTCTACGTGGTTAATGTGCCGCAGCAAAGGTTGTACGCCGACACATTCCCTGCGGAAAAGTTCTTCCTTCAATTCAGTTACATCTTTGACATGTTTCACTTGACAAAGCTGGATTTTATGTTTGTCCGCCTTTTTGCCTTGTACATGAACTACATCATCAGGATTGAGCAAATACCTTATATTTGTGTCGCTGATCCATACTTTATGCATGAGGGCTTCTTGGCAGTCTGCCAAGAGCACCGTGAATACGCGAGGAACTACATCGCCAATTTCATGGTCGACAATATGGACAAGGACACGGTTCTCCTGCCTTATCATCCCATATAAGTCATCTGCGGATATTCTTCCTTCGATTTCAATCATTCATTTGCACATGTGGAGGTTAATTTGCGGTGTACTTATTTTGCACAGTGACGGGCGTGCCGTCCTCATCATCCTTTACCCCCGATTCTCCCACACTCTTTACTTGGACTCGTCGAAGAACATGAAGAAAAAGGATTACACCCACATCAAGCATGTTCTCGATGGTGCTATCTTAAGCTACGGCTAACGGGGTGGAGAGATCACGCTCAAGAAGTCAAGGAACCGTGTGCCCTGCTTCGGCCATAATATCGACTTTTGCTGCATCCAGCAACCGAGAAGTACTCTCAGTGATGGATTCTATGTCCTCCACAACATGCTGGAGTACAGACGGGATTGCCAGAACCTTCACATGTCACCTAGATCCGACGATGCTGATATTCTGCAATGGGCAAAGACACTAGGAAATGTCCCAGATCATCGGCTCTGAGCTGAGTTCTATCACATCCAGCATGAACTTTCTCAAATCATCATGAATGAGGTCCTCGAAAAAACAGGGATGTTCTATGAAGAAGGGCAAATGTTGTGGGAAGACGTCCGAGCACGCGTAGCCGCTCAACGTCTTGACCTGAAGCCTTTCACTTTGCTCAGGGAGTACCTCCCTGATTTGGATGGATGGCACGACATGTTGGAGTGATTGACGATGACAATGTGTCCGTTTAGTCACTACTTTCTCTATGATGAAACTTTGAATTTATGCACAACGAAACTTTGTGATGTAATTAAACTGTCCTCCTCAACTAGCATATATCACTCTAGTTAGGGAAGTTTGGGTATGATGAACTTTGTTATTCATGTTTACGATATGTTGCTTCTAGTTTTGCTAACTCTTTGTCTTTCTGTTGCTCAACTATATATTATGTTGCATATCATCGAATCATATGATGATGTAGGTACATAGATCATCGATGGCGAAGAAGTGCTACGCCGTGTATGTAGGGAAGGTTCCAGGAGTATACGACGAGTAGCCTGAGTGTCAGGATCAAGTATATCGGTTTTCAAGTGACAGCCAGAGAGGGTTCGATAGCAGAGCCGAGGCAGAAAATAGTTAGTTGAGGTTCACGCTAGCGCGAGAGAGGAATCGGAACCGCACCTCAAGAAGTACTACATTATGTATGATGAGACATGTGAGTTAACTTGTATCGCTATATCGTGATTATGATGAGACAACATGATTGGTGTTGGATGATATGATGAGACTATTATGTGTATGATGAGCATATTGCATGTTTATGATATGATTAGAATACTGTATAAAGCCTGTACAAAAACATTGCAAATATATAGCAAAAAATATGTGAAAATATAGCAGTAGCGCTCTTTAGCAGGAAGCACCAGCGTCGTACTCAAGCGCTATAGTTAATTAGTAGTAGCGCTGGACCAGAAAATGCTACTTCTAAGCTACTTAGCGGTAGCGCTGGTCAGGACAGCACTACTGCTAAGTGGGTATAGCAGTAGCACGGGACAAACATCGCTACTGCTGTAGCACCTTACTAGAGCTACTACTCGGAATTTGACCCGCGCTACTACTAGGCTTTTCCCTAGTAGTGATATTTACCATGCCGAGCGCATGAGGGTTCACCTGTTTGATTCATTTCCAGACTTGAAAACATAAACACTCTTCCAGATTCATCTAGTCTGGTAGAGGCTTGGGGGCTACACCCTATGTATGTGTTGATCACGCACCATACATCAAGCTTCTCACTCAAATTTATGATACATTCTGAGACAAATCACAACTCGGCCTGTTCTGAGAGGTGAACGATTGCACTGGATCCTTCCTTGCGATATCCTCGAATGTTCGAGAGATTAACGCCAAGAGTCCATCCGAATGCGTTCAGAACGAACCTCTCCAAAGAAGTGACAAAGAGCAAGATATGTCCTCGTGAATACTCGAGCCTATTCCAACTTTAACAAATGCAACCTATGAAATCATCTGACACCCAAGTAGGAGTCACTGATGGGGAACGTTGCATGGAAAACAAAAAAAGTCCCTACGAATCAGCCAAGATCTATTATATGGAGATGCTAGCAACAAGAGGGGGAGTGTCTACATACCCTTGTAGACCGAAAGAGTTAATGATCTAAAGATCATGGTTAGCGAGGTCGTACTCCCTTCGCGATCCAATCTGATCCAACGGCAAATGGACGGCACCTTTGAGATGTGCACACGTATGACTCAGTGATGTCTCCACCTTCTTGATCCAGCAAGGCAGGGTGGAGAATTTGATCTATCAAGGGAGGGTGGAGTGGCAGCACGACGGCGTGGTGGTGGTGGCAGCGGAAATGCAGCCACGCTTCGCCAAGCATCTGCGCGGAGATGGGAGGAGTTGGGAGAGAAGGCGACCATGGGTGGAAGGGTGGCTGCCCCCATGTGCCTCCCCCTCTCTTTATATAGGCTAGGGCAGAGGGGACGGCATCCAAAACCCTCCTAGGGCCGGACACAAGGGAGAAATCCCTTTAAATTTGGAGATAACATCTTATCTCTAGATTCAACACTTCAAATTTAGAGATAAGACCATATCTCTAGATTTAAATGACATGGGCCTTGGGGGCTGGTGCGTCCAGCCCATGTGGATTGTAGCCCCACCCCTCAGTCCAAGTGGGCCCTTCTCAGATCATTGCGCCCCATGGTGGAACCTCCGGAACCTTCTAGAACCTTCCCATTACTCTACTGAACATTTCTGGAACCCTGAAAAACCACTTCCCATATATAAATCTTTACCTCCAGACTATTCCAAAGCTCCCCTGATGTCCCAAATCCCATAGGGACTTCGAACTACTTTCAGCCTTCACCATATGAATATCCTGATACTAGTCTAGCGTTACCGAACGTTAAGTGTGTGACCCTACGGGTTCGAGAACATGCAGACATGACCGAGACTCCTCTTCGATCAATAATCAATAGCGGGACGTAGATGCCCATATTGACTCCTACATGTTCAGCAAAGATATTTATTTGTTTGGTTTGAACCACGATGTCGAGCATTCAGTTAATCCCGTATAAAATTCCCTTTATCCGGCAATATGTTAGTTGCCCGAGATTTGGTCGTCGATATCGGCATACCTAGTTTAGTCTCGTTACCGGCAAGTCTCTTTAATTGTTCTGTAATATAAGATCCCAATGACTAAACACATTAGTCACATGCTTGCAAGCTATTCATGATGTTGTATTATCGAGAAGGCCCAGAGATACCTCTCCGACACAAGGAGTGAAAAATCTCAATCTCGATCCATGCAACCCAACAAACACTTTCTGAGATACCTGTAGAGCACCTTTATAATCATCTAGTTACGAAGTGACATTTGATAACCCACAAAGTATTATTTCGGTATGCAGGAGTGGCATGATCTCATGATCTAAGGAACAGATACTTGACATGAAGAAAGTTGTAGCAATTAAACTAAATGATACGATCTGATGCTAAGCTTACGGTTGGGCCTATCCATCACATCATTCTCCAATGATGTGATCTTGTTATCAAATGACAACTCATGTCTATGGTTAGGAAAGCTTAACCATCTTTGATCAACGAGCTAGTCTAGTAGAGGCCTACTGGGGACATGGTATTCGTTTATGTATCCACACATGTATTTAAGTCTTCGGTCAAAACAATTCTAGCATGGACAATAAACATTTATCATGAACAAGGAAATATGACAATAACGTCTTTATTATTGCCTCTAGGGCATATTTCCAACAATCATCTCCACAAACTACATTAGGGTGAGTTCGACGCTCCTCTGCAAATCTATTTGGCCCTTCTTCTAGGCTCCAAAGCGTAAAACTCATAAACTTGGACCTGAAGTTGGCTCGCATCGGTGTTCCTCCGGGATAAAGAATGGCATCTTTCCGGAGAGTCAGTCCATCTGCTTATCTTGCTGCTCGGGTTTAATAGCACATCCTTACTCATATCACTAGTCATCCTCCCCCGAGAGATGACCAAGTGCCACCAAGTTTCTCCTTGTAGTCTTCTATCCGCAATCAGTCGGGAAGCACTAGTACCAGAATCCGTTGAGATTTTGTTCAAAGCTTGGCTGTTCAGAAGCACAATTATAGGTACCGAGTATTTCCGTAATCACTCAGGCCAAATTGTGTCATCCACAAACTCATTCTATAAAATCTTAACCAATTCGGGGGCTAATGTTGTGGATATGCATAATAGGTAGGCCCATGAAGGGTCAAAATATCATACCTAATAGGAAGTAACTCGGACGTCAGACCTACTGTCTACTCGGACGACATCTATGACAACACAACTCGAACAACATCCAGCTCAACATCATTTGGACAATATCACCCGTCTACTTGAACGATGTCTATGTCACCACTACCCGGGTGATCATCTACTCAATTGTATACCTTACTCGGATATGGGAGGACCAACATTCAGCAAGGCAGTAGAAGCATCATCTTCATAGTGGATATTAATTGTGGTTTCATAGTCGGCTAATATTATGGCATTAATCCTCCACTTTGTAACTTAAGAGGTGTGGGGTGGCACACTCTATATAAGCCACCCCCACCACCAAGACCAGGGGTCTCACCACTTAGGTTAGGCATGGAGACCTTTTACCCCCTCTTTCTCAAACTCTCTCGCATACACCATGTAACTCTGTGTTCATGTCAGATCAAAGAAAGCCTCTCCCGAGCATGAGACATAGGGTTGTTATCTCCATCGTGAGAGGACCGAACTCGTTAAAAAACACCAGTGTCACCCATTTGCATCTCGATAGACCATGATCCTTTATCCTACCCCTCTCTTGTTATGGGACTCAAAACCACGACACAACACATCCTACCGCCAGGGGCCTTGGTGGTTGGTCCATTTTCCACGCCAGCGGCACTAACAGGTTGTTAGCCATCTATTGTTGCCCTACCGCCAGGGTGGCTGGCAATAAGGTGTGTTACCCTACTATCGGGGAGGTTGGGAGCATGAAAAGGGTTAGATCCCAAATTATTTTGAAAAGGGGGAGTCATATCGTGTTGAAGTTTCCAAAAAGGGTCAAAACAGTGAATTTGGCAATCTCAGAAGCAAGAGGGTGGTCAGGTTTGCTCGGATCACTTGACTGCATGCATTGGAAATGGAAGAACTACCCAAAAGCTTTGCAAGGGAAATATCAGGGTCATGTTAATAAGCCCACCATCATTCTTGAATCAGTTGCATCACAGGATCTTTGGATTTGGCATGCTTTCTTTAGCATGCTCGGGTCTCACAATGACATCAATGTGCTGCATTTATCATCATTGTTGGCTAGGCTGACTCGAGGAACAACTCCTCCTTGCCACTATAATGTCAATGGGCTTGAATACAACATGAGCTACTATCTGGTTGACGGTATCTATCCTCCTTGGGTCACCTTTGTGAACACCATCTCTAACTCAGTTGGTCAAAAAAAGTCTCACTTTGCCCAAAGACAAGAAGCAGCTAGAAAGATGTTGAGAGGGCTTTTGGAGTTTTGTATGCACATTTTGCAGTTGTTCATGGACCTGCTAAACAATGGGATCCGAAGACCCTGTGGGAGGTGATGCCCTATTGTGTGATCATTCATGATAACCCACAAGTATAGGGGGTCGTTTGTAGCCTTTTTCGATAAGTAAGAGTGTTAAACCCAACGAGGAGCTAAAGTAGAATTAATATTCTCTTCAAGTTCTATCGACCACCGATACAACTCTACGCACACCAACGTTTTCTTTACCTAGAAACAAGTAATAAAACTACTTTGTAGGTGTAATGGGATAGGTTTGCAAGATAATAAAGAACCCAGAAACAAAAGTTAGGTACTGTTTTACTAAAAGAACAATTAAGTTAGTATAGAGAGTGTGGAAAAGTGGTCGTAGGATTTGTGGAATTGTCCCTAAGCAATTGGCTAAGTTACTAGACCGTAGCAAGTTTTTATGGTGGAGAGGTCACTTCTAGCATTTCATCTCTTACTTGGAATTAGATGCACTTATGATTGAAACTATTAGCAAGCATACGCAACTACTAAAGTTCATTAAGGTAAAACCCAACCAAAGCATTATGATATATTGGTCCCCCTTCAATTCCGTATGGATTAATTTCTATGGTAGGAAGAAGTTTCTGTCACTCTTGCCCTCCAATGCATAGTCCTATCAACATACAACTAGCCCTATGGTGTGATCCATGCGCGCGCTCATATGATGGGCACCAAAAGACAACAACAAACCACAAGCAATTTAAACCAATCATAGCAATTCAGCAATTACCCATAGGACAACAAAAATTGAGTCAAACATCATGGGATGGAAACACATCATTGGATAATAATATGAAGCATAAAGCACCATGTTAAAGTAGGGGGTACAACAGGTTGCGGGAGAGTGGACCGCAGAATATAGATGAAGGAAGGTGATGGAGGTGTTGATGAAGATGGCAGAGTTGTTGGAGTAGATCGTCGTCACAATGGTTCCCCTGACGGGTGCTCCGGCGCCACCGAGAGAGAGGGGGAGAGAGCCCCCCTCCTTCTTCTTCTTCTTCCTTGGCCTTCCTCCTAGATGGGAGGAGGGTTTCCCGTCTGGTCCTTGGCCACCATGGCTCTTGGAGGTTAGGAGACCCTTCGAGACTCTCTCTCTCTCTCTCTCTCTCTCTCTCTCTTTCTCTCTCTCTCTCTTCTGTTTCGCGTTCCTGTTTTCTGGCCCTCGCCGTTTTTTATATTCCCGGAGAGTCGTAACTCCGATTGGGCTGAAATTTGAACATGGTTTTTATCCGGAAATTATCTTCCTTGCGGCGAAAGAAGGGGCCCAACCGACTTAAGGGGGAGCCACAAGTCTGCACGGCGTGCCCTAGGGTACGGGTGCGCCTTCTGAGCTCGTGACTCCCTCGAGCATTGGTCTCGCGTTAATTATTTTTCCTAAAAATCACATATATTCCAAAAAAAATCTTCGTAAAATTTTATCGCGTTTGGACTTCGTTTGATATGGATTTTCTGCAAAACAAAAAATGCAACAAACAGGAACTGGCACTAAGCACTGGATCAATATGTTAGTCCAAGAGAATCATATAAATTGTTGCCAAAGGTATGTGAAAGTTGTACAATAATGGCATGAAACAATCAAAAATTATAGATACAACGAAGACGTATAAATGCACAACATGATCGTGGAGGATGAGGGTGAGAATGTTGCAGCAGGTCTTGAATTTGAGAACATGGATGATCCTATCAAACTTTCCGATCAAAATCTGGCCACATTTGAAGAATTTATTCAAATGCATCAACAAATTCAGCATCGAGCAACTTAATGAAGATCTGATAGAGCATCTATGGGCAGTCAAGGGAGACAACAATGTTGGAGTGTAATAGTTAAACTTTTTTAATTAGAATTACCGTTGCATTTGAACACTTGAACTATTTTAGACTATATATGTGCCTATTTAAACGTACGGACATAGAATAAAAATAGGGTCGGATGTATGCGGACAGCGTTGGATGACCGTCTCCCGCATCCGTGTCAGCGGACTGCCCCCTCTCCCTCCCCCCTGTCCGCGGGCGGAAGCTGGAGCAAATTTACAAATCAGTATTGGAGCTGTCCTAATAGTATAACTTTTAGACTATACAACTCATATTGTATTGGTCAAATTATAGATCCAAGAATACGTGCATGCCTAATAAATCGGAAAGGTATCACAAACACCTGTTCTCTATACACACACAAAAAAAGACAAACACCTCTCTTCTTGTTAACTGTGTGTCACTTAAACAGACTTATTTTGGGATGCTATGTTACTAGTTAAGTTACTCCCGCTAGCACACGCAAAAAAAAAGTTACTCCCGCTTTGACTGGCCTGATGCTTAATCATCACCCAACGGGGAACTGGGCTGCTGTACATGGGCCGGTCCTGTTGATCAAGCTTTGGATCAGGAGATTAAAGCGGATTCTCAAAAAAAAAAAGGAACGATTAAAGCGCACGTTACTCAGAAAAAAAGGATTAAAGCACACGGGAGGCATCGAACATACGATAAAAAAAAGGAGGCGTCGGACAGAACACGTTGTGGCGACCTCATCTCCTTCCACCGCCATCCACGTCCACGAATAGCGGAGGTGACTGTTGATAGCGCATCAAAGCAAGCACTTATACTCCCATCATTTTTATTTACTCCACGTATTAGGTTTGGTCAAAGTCAAGCTTTATAAATTTTGATAAAGTTTATAGACAAAAATATTAGTAACATATACAATAGCAAATCGATACCAGTAGATTTATTATTGAATGTACTTTTACTTCATATAGATTTGTTACGATAATATTTATATGGCTTTGACTAACTTCCACATGTATTGTATTTAAACAATAGATCCGGACGAATTCATTTTACTAATTACACGTTGACGAAAACAACAACATACAGACCGCACATGCATCTTGTCTTTTTGCCGTCTCTTGCCACAAACAGTTGACTTACTACGCGCAAAGTAAAGACAAAACGTCGGCAAAAGATTTTCTTTATTTTTAGACTTTAAAATGTTTTGTAGCTTAAACCGTCCACCGGATTGAAAAATCGTTTTCATATAAAAGATTCATCGTGACGAGACTTTCAAAACTAGATCTCATTCGATATGTTTCGACGACCTTTTTAGGTCAAAAATTATCACGTCTGGACTACGTAAACTATCACGCCTACAATACACAAATTATCATGTTGTTTATAGTAAGGTTACCGAGGTATGTTTCGACTACTTTTTTTTGCATGAGTCGAAAGATACCACATTGTAAATAATTACCAGATCTGCAATACCTTCATCTATCATTGATGTCGTGTCTGGGCCGCAAGGTGAGGTCCACATGCCGACGTGGCATGGCTCACTTATAAAACGGAACTTTGTAGGTCATGCCGGGCCAGCTTCGTTTTAGGCATGTGTCGGACCTTGATGCTTGTACATGAGTTATCAGCTGTGTTGTGCATATATAACCATGTTATTTACACATAAGTTGTCAGGTGTGTGTATTTCAATACCTTTTTTTCCTCGAGTCAAAAAATTATTGTGGTTTGTATGTGAGTTATCGCCTCTATTGTATGTATATTACCATACTACTTACATATAAATTATCGTGATTTGTTTTCCAACAACCTTTTTCGTGTTCAAAATTGTGTGGTGTTTTCATTTGAGTTACCAGCTCTATTGTGTGTATATTACCATGACAATTACACACAAGTTATCAGATTATATTTTTGAATAAATTTTTTTTCTGTTCAAAAGGCTACTATGGTGTCTATATTTGAGTTATCACTCTATTACATCTATATTACCATGATATTTACATAGAAGTTATCAGAGTATGTTTTTCAACAATTTTCATCTTGGGGGAAGTTATCGCAGTGTTTGTACGCGAGTTATCAGTTCTGATATGCGTATATAATCATGCTATTTACACAGAAGTTAGCAGGGATATAACTTCTATCCGCGGGGTGAAAAGTTACCGCGATGTTTGTGTATGAGTTATCAGCTATGGTGTGCATATATTACCATGTTATTTACACATAAGTTACCCAGTGTGTGTATTTCAACAACTTTTTCCCGAGTCAAAAAATTACCATGTGTTTGTATGTGAGTTATCAGCTCTATCGTGTGTATATTACCTTGTTATTTCCACACAAGTTATCGGGTATGTTTTCTCAACAACCTTTTTTCCTTCAAAAAATTACCGTAATGTTTGTATGTGAGTTTCAGCTTTATTATGTGTATATTATCATGCTAGGTACACATAATTTACCGAGGCACGTTATTCAACAACCTTTTTCCCCTTCAGAAAGTCCGTGTGGTGCTTGTATGTGAGTTATCAACTCTATTGTATGTATACTACATGCTACGTACACAGAAGTTATCGGGATGTTTTTCAATAATATTTTTCCCATTTAAAGAGTTGCCGTGATGTTTGTATATGAGTTATCAGCACTATTATGCCTATATTATCATGATATTTACATATAAATTACCGGGGTATGTTTTTCAACAATTCTCACCACATGGTGAAAAGTTGATGTGGCATTTGTACGTGAGTTTTTTTAGAGGAATATTTGTACGTGAGTTATCAACCTCTAATGTGTGTATATAGCCATGCTATTTACACCAAACTACCAGTGGTATATTTTTTGAACAACTTTTATCTCTAGGGTAAAAAGTTATCGCGGTGTTTGTACGTGAGTTATCAGCTCTTGTGTACATATATTACCATGTTATTTATAATAAAATTTCTGGAGTACGTTTTTCAATTGTCTTGGGGCCATAGCATGGTGTTTCTACGCGAGCTATCAGCTTTGCCGCGTGTATAACATATTATTTACGCCGGTTAGATCTATGCTCTTCTAAAGCATATTTACCCGCCATGCTAGAAAAGTTCAACGGATGTTAATAATTGAATTTTTAGTTTCTACTGAATGCCTGTACGGACATGGTTACTATGCGATGTGCATGATCGTAGACACCACTAGCAAATGTTTTGAAACTCATTTATTCCATGAAATAGCTCTTCTTCACTGCCACTTAAAATGCACAGAAAAAAAAAGTACTAACATTGGCACTCGATGAGTGAATCAAAATATCACGTTGAAAAAAATTGTTGACATTAAATGGGATGGCTGCACAGACAATCAGATGGAAGAATCGAATGGCTTGAAATTAATTTTGTTAATCAACGCACAGGAACTGGCAAAAAAAATGATGTCTTAATTATGTTGACGTGGCTCTGTATGGTCAAGTATGAAGACTATTATCCACCGAAAGAAAGATGTGTAGTGGTGTGGTGGTAGCCTGTTGTAGGTCTTCTCTTGGACCGCAGTTCAAATCCAGGCCATAGCAATTGTTTTTCTTGCCCACGATGACAATAGTTTTTTCATATTTATATTCATTTCTATAAACTTAGTTGAATTAGGGAATACATATCATTTAAAAAAATAAGCTTGTTGCTGGCTTTTCATATTAATCGTAGCAGGAAGCCGTGGATAAAAGACAAACATGGTGTTGATCCTAAGTGTCAACGCACATCAGGCCCTAGCTGACCCAGTCCACCATGGCTCGGTCTTTCCCTATACGTGCACATCGCGCACTACTCCCACTCGTGCACGATCTGCACAACAGCTGTAACATGTACCTATATGAGTTGAGAAATACAAGCTTTAGCACTTGCGGTGCTCAATCTCTTTCTCTCACAAGTCTACATGGTATCAGAGCCAAGAGGTCTTGAGTTTAAGACCCGGCTGACGCAATTAAATTATAGTCCACTTTCGGTCCACATTTAGGCCTGAGAGAGCCACACGTGAGGGGAGTGTTGACGTATAATATGCTGTCTAGTCTCTTCCATCAGATCGGTCTTTTAATTGCATTGGCTAGAGCATGCACTTCTACATGTGCATGGCTTTTCCCAGCGCCCCAGCGTCGACTTCGATGAAACGTTCCGCCCCGTCGTCAAGTCTGCCACCATTTGCGTCGTCCTCACCATTGCTGCTTCATGCGAGTGGCATGTGCACCAGATGGATGTCAACAATGCCTTTCTCCAAGGCCAGCTCACGGAGCGTGTCTACTGTCAGCAACCGGTCGGCTTCGTCGACGACGCGCACCCCAACCACGTCTGCCTCCTCGACAAGTCCTTGTATGGGCTCAGGCAGGCCCTGCGCGCCTGGTTTGACTGCTTCACCAACTTCCTGCGCACCATCGGGTTTGTGGCGGCCCGGTCTGATCCGTCGTTGTTCATCTATCACCGCGACGGCGGCATGGCGTACCTGCTTCTCTATGTCGACGACATCGTCCTCGAGCTCGCTCCTGCATAGTCTTCAACAGCACCTCTTCGTCGAGTTTTCCATGAAAGATCTCGGCCTGCTCCACTACTTCCTCGGGATCAACGTCACGCACAGCGCCAGTGGCTTCTTCCTGTCCCAGAGCAAGTACGCGGAGGATCTGCTTGATCGCGCCAACATGACTGGTTGCCGCCTAGCCTCGACACCTGTGGATACACGCTCCAAGCTCTCCAGCTCCGATGGCGCCCCAATCGCCGATCCTTCTGAGTATCGGAGCATCGTCGGCGCACTGCAGTACATGACTATGACTCGCCCCGACCTCGCGTATGATGTTCAACAAGCGTGTCTGCACATGCACGCTCCGCGCGATCAGCGCCTCGCGCCGGTGAAGCGCATACTTCGGTACTTGCGCGGCACTACGGCTCATGGTCTCCATCTTCATTGCTCGCCAACGCTAGATCTTCTCGCCTACTCCGATACAGACTGGGTGGGCTGCCCGGACACGCGTCGGTCGACATCGGGCTACATCGTCTTCCTCGGTGACGCACTCATCTCCTGGTCATCGAAGCGCCAGCCCACAGTGTCTCGGTCAAGCGTCGAGGCCGAGTATTGCGTTGTCGCCAACGTCATCGCAGAATGCTGATGGCTCCGCCAGCTCCTTGGCGAGCTCCATGTCTTGCTACCCAAAGCGACCATGGTCTACTGCGACAATATTTCGAGTGTGTACATGGTGGCTAACCCGGTGCACCATCGACGAACCAAGCATATAGAGCTCGACATCCACTTCGTTCGAGAGAAGGTGGCTCTCGGCGAGCTCCGTGTGCTTCACATCCCCACATCGCAACAGTTTGTTGATGTCATGACGAAGGGCCTGCCTACTTCTGCGTTCGAGGAGTTCAGGTCCAGCTTATCCATCCAGCCGCCGGATGCTCTAGCTGCGGCGGGGTGTCAACGCATGTCAGGCCCTAGCTGACCCAGTCCACCATGACTCGGTCTTTCCCTGTACGCGCACATCGCGCACTACTCCCACTTGTTGCTGTAACATGTACCTATATGAGTTGAGGAATACAAGCTCTAGCACTTGCGGTGCTCAATATCTTACTCTCACAAGTCTACCCTAAGATCAGAAAATAGAGAAAATTGGAAAAGCTACAACTACGAGAGGGGAAAAAGGACAGAGCAGGCGCTTCAGCCGATCCCTTCTGGTGGTAGGGTGAATAGGTGCAGCAGGCATGTTGCACCTGCCTGTCGCCAAAGGTCGATGCCCCGTCTTATCGCTTGCAAAACATCTTGAACAGAGGCCTCCATGTTTCTGAAAGTGCAGTTGTTTCGATGCATCCAAACCTCCCAAAGAGCTAGCATCGTTACTGATTTGATGTCCTTTCTGAGCTCAGGTTTTGCGTTCTCCACAATCTTCAGCACCCGATCAACACCTCTCTGGGAGTCGCTTGCAGTGTGCAACCGCAGGGCCTCACACAGTCACACTGCCCTTAAATCATTTGGCAATATAAGAATGTGCAGGGGCAGGGCATTCCGTTGGAACGGGGAACCCAAAATTATATGCAGATGGGACAAGGCTTTCTAGTGATTGTGTTTCATTTGCTAAAGAGCATATACATCCTGCAAAATGCTTGGACAACAAATTTCAGTACAGACTAGGGTGTCATTTGAGTGCCATCAGAGTACAATCATGGTCATGGAAAAGGTGTGAGCATACTTGTAGCCATCTGATAAGAAATGGTGCTCACGACATTGATCATGCATGTTGGAGATTTTTTGCATGAAAAGAAGGAAACAGTTGCAGTTTGGTTTCCTCTTTACTCTGGTACATTGTTTTCCCGTCTGCCACAAGCTAATACATACTTGAGTTAGATGTGAGAGACCATCTCACATCCGCCCGATCTCCTCTGCCAAGGAAGCGATAAGGTGCTGGATCCAAGCCGTTGCTGCAAGAACAAGAGCGATGCCAACAACGCCGCTCCACAGAATATAAGTACATCCCACGCTACACCAAAGAGGTCGCCGCCAGGGCTCGCGTATATGTCAGAGGGCCTCATACTCGGCGCGTAGATCTGCATTCTGACCACATCATACACGTGAGGCACCACGCGGATCATGGTGCCCCCCATGTAAAACCACGGCGAAATCGCTCGAACTCTGGAGCTTGACAAGGACGCGTTCAGGATGACCTGAGGGAGCAGGAAGCCGTCTAGTACCAGCCCTGCATACGACAAGAGCTCGTCCCAGAGCGTGGCCGCCTCTCCGCCGATGCGAACAACCAGTGACTTCTCCTCGGAGCGGACATTGATCATGTGGACGACCGTGGCCAGGACTCCTCCGAGTAGGTACAGTGGCAGGCATATCTGCAGCACGGTCTTCTCTGACACGGAGGTCGCTGGTTCACTCTGGTTGGCCGAGCTCAGATGGCCAGCCACCACCAGCTGAAGAAGGCGTAGCTGCAGCACGAAGGCGATCAGCGTAGGCACCTTCATCATCACTTGATTCAGCTCAAGTGACCCGTCCGTGGAGTACAGGTCGTACTGGCTCCTCCTGCTAGGGAAAATGACCTCAAAATTGAGCACGAGAGGGGTGAGGTGCCCCAAGGTGAGGATGGTGAGCATGGTGATGGACGTTGCCGCAGCGGCCTCGGGGTTCTTCTTGACGTGGAGGATCTGCAGGGCGGTGAAGACGCAGGACAGCGTCACGGAGGCCACCACCATGATGCTCTCCAAGTCCATCCTCGATATCGCCTCGGGCACTTGTTCTGCGTACATCCCGTACAGAGTGATGTTTTTCCTCTCGAAGAAAAGACGGTCGGACCTGTCCCTGAGGCTGCTGATTGCTCCGCCGCCGCCACCGAGTCCCCCCGCCCTGTCCTCCAGGGAGGTGAACTGCACGGTGATCAGCATCTGACAGTCCATGGAGCCGTCGCGCTGTTCGCAGCCGACCATGCACAGGACGCCCTTCTTGGGATCGTAAACGCCCTCGGCCGAGATTCTTCGCTCTTCCTTCTGGCTACTATACGAGTAGGAATTGCCCAGTGGAGCATAATAGTGTATGTCGTAGCTGACGTTCAGCGGATCGTGCAGGTGCTTCGTGTCGACCTGGGTGGTCATGAGCATTTCCTCTCCTGTCATCACCGAGCCGATCGTGACTGGGTAGGCGTCCCCCCTCACGGTAACCGCGTTAATGTTCGCCCCGAACATCCAGAACCGGAGGCTCAAGTCATGGTAAGTGGTATGTTTACCCGGGACTGGGAAGGACCCCTTGATCTTCTCCTCCTTGCTGATCTTCAGATAGTGTTTCTTGGCCACCTCAAGCATCGTGTCGTTGTACTTGTACTGCACGTCGGAGATGTTTCTTCTGTGGTCGTCCATGCTGAAGGCCGACATCACACCTGAGATTGCTCCGGCGTCGAGGCTGCTGGTCCTCCCCTGAGTCGAGTTCCAGAGCACGCCGGCCACGACGCTCCGCTCATGGACCGTCCATGTGGCCGGAAACCAGAAGCTCATCCCGATCCCGCACTCGCGCACCGCCAGGGTTGACGGCGCCACCCAGCACGCTCTAAGGCAGAACATGTCCTGAGCCGGGTCCCAGTGCCCGTCGGCCACGAGCGCCTCCTCATCGGCCAGGAGGTGGTAGAACTGACGGTGCTCACGCCTCACGGACCCGGTGTCGTTGGAGACCACCATGTAGGCGCGCAGGGCGCCGTCCTCGTTGCACTGCATCTGGCTGACGTGCATCCAGGGAAGCTTGGCCGGGGAGCCGCCCTCGTGATCCAGCAGCCTGTACGAGGTCACGAGCCGCTCTTTCAAGTAGGCGCACGCGTAGCTGCCGCCGAGCGCCCGGAGCGAGCCCCTGGCTAGCTGCACCGGTGGGTCGCAAGGGGAGCGCTCGCGGTACTTGTAGTCGTGGCCGTGGCCGTCCGCGTACGCGAGCAGCTGGATGGGCTCGAAGTCGGAGGATCCATCTAGGCTGCCGGTCACGAAGGGATCGGTGAGGCTGAAAGGGCTAGGGATGCGGAGGCTGAGGGCGACGGCCTCGTAGTACTTTGGACGGCCGTTGGCAGCGCGCTCTGCCCCCGCCCCTGCCATGCAGAGTTGGAGCGAGGCGAAGGAGTAGTAACCGTCGAGGTCGAAGGAGACGGACTCGGCGGCCTCGACGACGGCGTAATCACCGCTCCGGGGGCCGATGAGGATGATGACGGCGATGAGGTGGACGAGAGTCGGGTCGGTGGTGCGCAGGACATGGCGGGGGTAAAGGGAGAAGGAGCGATAGCTGCCGTGGAGGTGACCGTCGACGGAGAAGAGGCTGTCCGTGGCGGCGGAGAAGTGGCCGTTCTCTATCTGGAATGAGCGGGTGAGTGAAAGGGCGTCGTCGGCGTCGGTGTGGCGGTCGGCAGCGGGTGGCAGAGAGGGGCAGGCGGAGGAGTAGGAGTGGGAGGAAACAGCGGGTGCCAGGGAGGGGGAGGCGGAGGAGTAGGAGTGGGAGGAAAAGGCGGCGGAGAAGGTGGCGGCAGACGCAAGGAGGAGGAAGCGGAGGTGGTATGTGGACAAGATAGGATTCTTGGGTGGTGGTGGCGCCATTTTTGGTTGATGGAGCTGGTTCGCCGGGGGTGAGGGAGATCAGGATGCGCCTATGTTATGCTATGCTAGTGTCATTGGTAGCTGGGTGGTGCGTGGACAGGTTAGCAGGGTGGGCTGGATCGAGATGCTGCTGCGAGGTGGAACTTGGAATCGATGGAACAGCTTGACTTCCCGTTTAGAAATGGAACCTTTGGTAGCTGTCACCCGTTTCTCGTCGTGGGTTGCGAGGTCAACCCTCCTTTGGTTCCAACTTTCCACTCACTAAACTTCCGTGGACCGATGGAGCCAACCAACAACTTAGCGTCCGTTCGGCAGTCAGTAAAATACCAACAATTCCTCTTGAGCTCATATATGGTTGCATTGTAGTACTACGGAGAAGCAAATATGGTTGCTTATGAGCTTGCTAGGCTGCCTAGATTTTCTCAGACTTTTGATTGACATAGCCCTATAGCCATAAAATTAGGGAGTACCTAGAACTCATCTAGATGAGAAATAATTTGGTCTCATTCACTTTAAAAACAAGAACAAATACAATCCACATCAGTACACACGCATCTTATAGCATCACATCCAATGACTATAAAAGATGAATGAGACCAAATTATATTTCATCTAGATGAGTTCTAGCAAAACTGATAAAATTAAGAGGAACTTTCATAGTTAGCACTGTCATCATGTTCTGACAACAGAATGGTGTCATTCTGTCATCACAGCTACAACACTCCCATCCATCATGTTCTAACAATAGAAATGTCTCATCACTTACACGAACAAGAACGGAATAGATCAAACTTTCGTCTCCGATGGTTGCTTCGCCTGAAGGCGACTTTACACCAGGCACCAGACGGTTCAAGCAAGAGGCTTGTTACGGTTCATGGGCAATCTGCCCCTTAACCAGATAGCACGAAGTAATAAGGTTCCCAAACAACAAACAAATGACGTGTTGTGTAACAATACAATTTAAACTCGAAAACCTACTGATCTGTTGATATGCACGGTTCCTTCCCCACACCAGGAGGGGTCACACTACAATTCTACAAACTCAGGATCTACAAGAGCAACGTGGAAAAATCTGAGGAACAAAGGCAGACAGTTACGTGGCCGGCTTCACAGATTCAGTGGTGAGTATGCAGCAGGGTTGGCGCCCAGAGGTCAGAATCAAGGCGCATTTCGTCGGTGAATCATCGTGTTCCTAGCAGTTTTGTCTGGGTTAAACTGAGTATTCACAGTTGTCAAGACGACTTTGTTCTCTTGTGCTGAGCCTGGCCCTGGAGGCACAGCCTGAAACGCTGGGTTAAGCTCTCCCCCATATCATGCCTCTCCTGGTTTAGCCTCTTCCATAGAGACCTGTTCTTCCTCTCCTTTGGTATGGTGAGTGGTTTCCTTCGTATCCGTCTCAACGGCGTCGCCAGAGCTCTTAGTGTCATGCTCTGCAGTTTGGGAACAAATGAGGAGATCTGAACTATGAGAACTTGTCTCTTGGGAATAAAATATTGTCAATACTCTATAAAATATTGCCAACTTAGTATTGAGCCGATCATAACAAGCTTTCCCTTAAAGGGTTGTAAAGAAAATCTGTATGCCAGTAAAACCCTTGTCAAGTTGGCATATAAGTATATATTATGATGTGCCTCTTTGATATTTAGTTTACAGCAATTATGTGTGTCTGAAAGACATGTAAATTGAAAAATACATGTACCTTATGCTTATGATCAGAAACCCTAGGACGCTCGCCGGAGGATGATGCATCACTCGCTGCCCCTAAGGAAGAACATCTTCCCCAGCTCTCTCGGTTTGAACTTGTGTATGAGCAGCACTCCTCATTTTGCCTGCTCGCCTTATCCTAAAATGGAATATAACCTCTCGTCAGTAAGATTACAAGATCATTTCTCAGAAAGTAGCCTAAATGTAGGAAACCAATGAAATTTGTCATCATCCTTGTATAGTGACACAAGAAATTTAGTATCACAGAGATGGGCAGGCTGCATCATGTCATATGTAGTGATAGATTTTTTATAGAGTGCAGTGCTGCATTTAACAGTGGCAAAACAATCAACCAGCTTGAAATAAAACAAAGCCTCGTCAAATTTTACCTGTGTATGAGACTCTGCAGTGTTCTCTTCCATTTCAGTGAGGTTATGATTTTCGTCCAAAAGGAAATCCTGCATTCAAATGAGGATATATGACCTCAGATTTCTGGTGCAAGAGGCTAATCTACCACTGATGAGGCTAATCTACCACTGATGGTCTGGTCAACTTACCAAGTCACTATCATTTTTAACGGACAGTTGATTTACCCTCTCCGTCAGCAATTCAACTACTGATTTTGTGGCTGAAACAATGAAATAAGAGTGAGTGAACAGCAAGAGGTAACTCGTGAGTACCAGCAGCTACTAAGGGGACTGGGCCGCACCATTAGTGAAACTAGCTGCAGCTGCGGATGAACTTCCTGCATCAGTACCAGCAGCCCTTAGACCATTTATGATCTCATACAGTAAGCTCTGAAAAAGTCAAGTTAATTGACAGGTAATTTCCTTGGGAAGGTTTCAGGGTTCCCATAACAGCAAGCAGAAGGTCTGATGTAGGATTTAATAGGAGTGAAGAGAAAAATTACCTCATTAGTTCCAGCCCCACGGTTATAGTACTTCTCTAGCTTATTTGAGCATGCAGACGGAAATTGAGGTGGATTCAGAACATTATAGAAGAATATTGAAACAGAATCATAATAAAACTGGGGCCTAGCGGAGTTGTGATCGCCATCAAATTTGATTAAATTTTTATCACCCTGCAGAGACATACAAATACATGAATAAAATATGCCCAGTAGGATCGATCACCACAAATTATTACTTTTGATCAGCCAATGTAAAGCAAGCATGATACCGCATACGCCTGATGAATACGATCAGTGTGATGGGACTGAATAAACACGTCACTCGATGCATGTCCAAATAATGCCGGAATAAACGTCTTGGGGGCAAACTGGTGAAGAAAAAGGGTAAAGCTTGTCACGCATCCAGAAAAAGGTGGTAATAAACAAATAAAACTAATTCAGTATAACAAGAAATCACAATGAGTCAACTAATTCTATGTAAAAAGAATGTTACGAATAAAACTGAAAGAGTACTCCTAGTGCTTAACGTCAGTGATCACAGCTAAGACAACTATGCCATCTCCACGTCAAAAAAAAAAAACTATGCCATCTCTAACTAAGGTTGGCAGGTATATATTGGGTGAAAATGGGTTCACTTCACCATCGTAGGAACTAGTAGACTAGCAATTGTGTCGGAGCTGTAACTTGAAGAGGTTCCCACGCCCAATCATTGCCTGAATCTAGGGACGGTTTTCCAATGCAACTAGCTAATTGATTTTGACAGTCTTAAGCAGGTGACGGCGTTCTGCATGTAACTAACTAATACATTCGTGATTAGTTCAACAGGTACTGCCACTGAGAAGCTATTTCACTTGTCTCCCATATATTCACAATAATTATGTGTGATACAGAGTCACAACCTTCCATGATAAACGTTCGACGTGGATTCTTTGCTAAATGAAAACCCATATTCATAGTATCTAATGAACTTCTAACAGCCATATGTATCCTAAGCTAATCAATTATCACAAGATTTCTAGGGCGTTGGTTACACAAGAGTCCATTCCAAACAAAAATGAAAACATTCAAAATTTTACGAGTGCGATAGAAAAGAAGATGAAAAGGATAACAAGGAAAGCCAGTAGATGGCTCTTGTCTTGCACCCAAGAGGACAGCATCAGACAGGTTAGCACTTATGCATATTTTTTCTTGCTGCTATTTTTTGGTTGAAGAAGCATGTAACGGTGTAGCTGTACTATGGATGCAATTAAGTGCTTGGTTAAATAAGACAACTGATCCTATCGATGAGAACATCAAGAAAGTAGAAGTGTTTTGGTAAAAGATGTGAAAAATACAACAGTCTACCCAATCGAAGAAGACAAACCAAACATTGTAAGGAACACTGAGAAAAGCCTAACAAAAGGTTATATATTTGTCTGTTTTAGCGTATTTAGTGCAAATCCAAGAGGTGTATGTCAGTCGGCAGTTTGCGACCTTCACTGAGACATGGACAGGGCTCACGAAACGTGCAAGGAAATAAAGTAGTTGCTTCACACTTGTCTACTAGTGCATAGAGTTATGGAACCAGCCTACCAGACTAGGAGCTACAAAAGGTGAAGAACGATGATAAAAAGGAATGATACATCTAGAGGCAGATTGCGAAAGAAACTCATCCACCAAGTAACAAAGCTGCAAAAGCAAAAGAAGAAAGGAAAAAACCATAGAGGGCTCATCTTTGGTAGTCTATCACATGATGGTTCAACTTTGCTGTGAAATGCAGGCCTTTCGAACTTGAATAATAAATATGATGGCATGCGTGTAACTTAGACTCTCAAAACAGAAGTTTAGAGCAGCACATGCAAGATAGAAGAGGTAATAACAAAGAACTATTAATGACCGGCACTACCCTCTGAAAATTATTCAAAGAAGTGGTGTCAGCCATTAAGAGTTCTTAGTCCTTTGCAATAGCCCATTCTCCCCTTGCATGTGCTGCTTCAAGACATTCCATCTACTCCCATAATAAAGTATCATCATGTGACAGACTACCAAACAATGGTCATTTGTGATTTTTTCCTCCTTTTTGCCTTTTAGCCCTTGGTTCCTGGTGGATAAGTTTCTTCTACGAGCTGCATCTGCACCGCATCATCTTGACCTCTGTGTACTACTACTTCATAGTCCACTTAGACAGATACCTCTCAACCAGAAGTGTGAAGAATAAAGAATTGGTTTCATTCCTTCTTGTAAATTTATGAACTCTGTACATGAGCTGATTGTCAACTACCCAGTAACATACACCTTTCGGCTGCAGAAAATGACACTCGAACATGAATTTTCTTAGTTCTCTTTGATTGATCAGTTGTTGTTGTTGTTGTTGTATTCATTCAGTAAGCATTGGTCCAAAATATTTCCACATTCTTGCTGCTCCCGTCCATAGGATCAGTTGAATTACTTAAGCTAGCACTTCTCTGCATTTTAGCTACATCTACATGTTTCTTAAACCAAGCAATACAAAAAAGGTGGAAACCAATTCAATGTTGTCATCTTGGGTCCAAGACAGGCATTGTACCAACAGCAGATGCGTGGTACGTGTTTCTTGCAATGGACTTTGGGAGACCAAGTTACCATGGCATTGCCACAGAAACCTGCTGGGAAACGAGTCTAACTGCTAGGCTCATAACATATGAATTACCCAGTTGCATAAAACAGTCTCCAGTGGAATTTTGCCTGAAGAGATATTTCATGTGTGGAAACCACTCAAAGCATCCCCCCAATATTCAAGCTGCGACTCACACAACTGCTAGAATTGAGTCAACAGTGGCAAAGTGTAGCCGTTTTCCCCCCAAGAACCCAATATATTCCACCTTCGACATGCAATGAGTATACAACAAAACATTCTTTTTGCATTACAATCCTTTGGAGATATATGAGCATAAATAGGCTAAGCTATTCCTTTCTAACTGTACTCTTTTGCATAGTCATATCCAGTGCACATTAGTACATTACTATTACCGATATGGAACATCATATTGTTGCAACGGGAACAAACACTTCCTATCACTTTTCATTAGTTATTAGCAAGAAGAATATACTATTTTAGAAGGCAAACCTGAACAACATTAAGATCCATTATGTCGAATTTAGCTCTTCTTTGAATGACACGGCGCATGTAGTGTACAGCCATCTTAACCTGAAAACAAATAGAACGTGAACGGCAGTAAAATGTTCATGTTATGTATTGCCTGCAAGTAAGTTAGTACACAAATTCATCTATAGCTTATTCGAAGTTTGCTTCCCTGGCAACTTAGATTTAAGAATAGAGATGGCATAGGATACACTAGGGCCATGCAAACCAAACCAACGAGTGCTGGAAGACTTCTAGAATTGGAAATTTTCATTGTAAGGTTTGTATTATTCCTGGACGTAAACACGGTACATTTCTTTTCGCACATACAACACTTTTTGTGTATACATACAGCAGATAGTTTGAGCACAGCTACAATGACACTTATGCATAATAAATCACCAATTAGCATGTAAACTATGTTTCGTCAAAGTCTATGTTTTATCAACTACAGAAAGTGCACCTCTCTTAAAATCAGCTCAATCATAACAGTGAAGAAAAATATTATGCGGAGATAAGCATACCGTGAACTTAGGAACTCTGATTTTGTAAACATCAACAAGCTCTAGCATTAGCTCATACAAGTTAGAGAAAGCACTGTCCAAAACCATGCCAGCAATTGAGGGGTCTTCTGCTCCATACAGCAGGCTGCATCAAAGTTTGGACAAAGAAGTGATGAACTATCAAAATACAATTCCACGCATTAAAACCTAAACCTTTAAGATATTTTGTGGACAAAAGTACTACCAAATATCAGGATATTTCAATAATACAGAGAAACTCTTAAGGTACATAAATTTATTATGTTGTAATATCTGAACACTTACAAAAGACAATATAGCATCAAGAGAAATAGGACACTGAAATTTGCAAAATGGTAGAAAGCGCAAACACTGTAACCAAAATACCTTGTAACAGCACCCATCGAACGCCCCCAAAGACCTATGCAAGAGACTTCCTTATTCTTCCGCAAAAAGGACACCACGGACTTGAGATCCTGTTTCTGATAGTTGTATCCTTTTTCAGAACAGTGCAATTACTAAATTATGAAAATGTTGTTTGAAATTAATAATGAATATGCACCTCGTGCCAACCAAGGCTGACATACTCTCCCCCTGATAGCCCTGATCCAGCGAAATCAAGTGCAAAAAGTGTAATGTTTGAAGGCAAAAGTATGACAGCAGCTTCGTTTGCATCTGCTCTGCACCCACTGCATTAGGTTTAAAGAAACTATCAATTGGCCAGCATTATTGGTGATTAATTAAGGTATGCACCAAACGTGAAAAGAAACAGATGCCATGATTAATGCCGATAAATCACTATGTGTTAATTGTTAAATGGTAGAATGTAACATGTATAGGATAAAGAGAACCCATGAGCGAGAAACCGCGAGTACCTATTCCCATGGCAGTAGATCACACATGGAAGGGCAGTGTTTTCTGGGATGACGGCAGGAACATAGTGGCTGCATTTTAAGGTCTGGTTTCTTTCATTGGAAAGCTGCTACAACATACAGGTACAAGAATAAGTCCAATATACAATAATGTTGATAATCAGCATAAAGTCTTTTCATTGGCAAATGGTACACAGCAAAAAGCCTCAATAACTGCTCCCCTTACTTGCCTCCAAATCTATTCGTTTGTACTTTCTTCCTGCCAGAGTAAACTCTGGCTCCCATAAATACTGATCTGGGTTGTACTCTGCACTGTAAATATACATCCAGTTAACCAGCTGACATCAGTACACACACACACACACAAACAGAGGATATCACTTGATGAATACCAAAGTTCTGGGAGCATTGACTTCCACTTTCATGCGTCTTAAGAAAAGGCATAAATTAAATTTAAGAGAAGCGCGGCTGAGTTGAAACCACACGTGTTAAAAGAATGCAAAAGTTCGTTGCAGCTACCATTTAGTCTTCAAGATCAGTTTAACTTTGCGTCTTTGGCACTGCAAAACTTGTGATTAAGAAGAGATACTTGTCCACCTCGAAAACTAGTAGACGATGCTCAATAGCAAGGCTTCACCAACAAGGTTTGGCTCCTACGCTTGCTTAACCTTTTGTACTTTGAACACGGAACTTACACGCTGTCGAGTTAGGGCTTACAGTTTGAGCATTGGTAACATTACTATGAGAGGCCAAAAATTACAGCAATTTTCCACAAGCTTGGATAATGCCTTGATGGAGGAATCACAGTAAACTCGTACTTAGAGGGCAAAGTATGACCATCTAAAGCACCTAGCTATCATTATATTATGACAACAAAAGTCAAAAGTAGCACGTTCGACCTAGTGCAGCTGAAACTTGGCAAAGCAGTGAGAAAAGCCAGCAAGGCGGTTGGTTACCGTGGCGGGCGGATGACGAAATTAACGAACTGCTCGATCATGGCGCCGCGAGAGCTCCCCAACCACAGACGCAGCGGCGGCGCGGGCTTCTGGCTCTCATGTACCACGGCCGCCCACCAGCTTCCCCACACACCAACCTACCTCCACCAACCCGCGGAAATCAACTCAAGCCGAGTCCAACCGGGAGCCGACACCCTCAAATTCCCAGCGCAGAGGCACGGATCTGCGCTGACCGCAGCGGCAGCCCGCGGCACCGCCGAGCCTGCCCCGCTGGATCCGGCGCGGTCCCCGGCGAGCCGCAGCTCGAAATGCTCGCCGCGAGCCGCGAGGTCCGGCAAGCGGCGTGGGGGGGCGGGGTTTTCCGGGGCGCCGGCGACGGGGGCGGGGGTCGAGGGGGGCTGGACTGGTGGGGTCGGCTCGCTGCGGCGGGGGATCGGACGGACGGACGGACTTGGGAGAGATGGGCCGCGTGGGAAATATGAACGTTAAAGAGGACGATGTGACGAGGAGAAAAATATATAACTAGGTTTAAAAATGGGGCTTTGCTTTGCTGCTATTTATTCGCGCTTTTGTACTTTAGCCCCCGAGGTTTTCCGGGACGCATGTGGGGCGGCACATGCGCCGTGCATGGGTGTGCATGGGGCATGGCAGCAGTGCGGCCCGAAAGGCGGTGGCAGTTGTGTGCTGATTGGTCCGCTTTTGCACGAGCCATGTACCGGCGCTGCTTCTCTTTTCTGGTTAGGATGTAAACCCGAGTTGTAAAGATATATCCATCTTTTTTTGAGATGGATATAGAAGTTGTGAAGCACGGAGCCATCCTGAGCAGAATAATGACTAGGCCTTCTTCGCCCCTCGCCCTCTCATTTGTGTTAGGCGTGTATAATAGTTTTATCTTAGAAGTGTCAGGAAATCTTCAACGCTGACCTTTATGTAGCACATTATGTCATTTGCGAGACTCTAAACGCCTTTTGTCATCCAATGATATCCCTCAAACATCCGCGAACTAGTCCAGACGTCTAAATTCCGTTAAACTATATATGAACAAACTTGAGGGCTTTAGGGGAGTCCGGACATACGTCTAGCCAATCAAAAACCAACACGTTGGGCATGCCCTCTCTCTCTCTCTCTCTTCAACCATGACATGCACATGTATAGATGGACATTTATGGGACATGATTGAATAGTTGGCTCCCACATCAGTGTCTGCGGACAAAGATTGAGTTCATTTTAGAACTCAGCGTTGGAGATGCATGCTCTCACGTAGGATAAATGCTAAAGTGGGGAAGATATATAAATCACAAAAAAAAAGGGTTTGCCCAGCATGATCATGCATCCACCCCTGGGAAAAAGACTGTCATGTTAGCTTAAACATACTTTTGCAGTGCTGCAACGCACATTGAACATAATTTTGACTTTGAATTATCACAACATATTCTACAGAATTTATACTATCCTACGGTGGTCTTTTCGGCTATAAAGTTTGGAGCTGCCAATTTTCTTTGAAACACATTCTTTTGTCATTGAGTTTGTAAGAAACGTAGTGTGAGCTTAAACCTCACGAAGATCAAGGCCCTCTCTCTATTGCTATAAAAAGTGTGTTGATTATTTTGAGTGGACAATCCAACATTACATGCGTTCCAATTTTTTGTGTTCGAGATCATACAAGAATTCATTCTTAAAGGCATCTCATCGACGTGTTCTTCATTGGAGTAGAAGGGTTTGTCCCAAATGAGATGCCCAACTCATATTCTGCTTCGTCGTGGGATGCATAGCTATTTAAGTCCACACTCGGTGCGTAGATCGTTGTTTTTCTGTGTATGAGCTCCGCCAGCATAGCTCATTATAATAGATCAAAACGATGTAGAACACACTCGGGCTCTATAGCCTGTTTATGTCTTTCTTCCGCATATGCATCACCTGCAAACATGGGACACTCATCGGCGTTTTCTCGAGAGAAAGCCCTTGCTTGGTAATTCTGCGCCTCTCCAGGGTCGTCGCCGCAAACGTCCTAACAACTGGAAAGGGACTTGAATCCGGTAGCAGTTCAGTATGGGCCCCGACCAAGCCGCTGGACGCAAAAATTGCTAGAGCTACAGAAAGTTGGAGTACGTCGTGAACTTGGAGCTCGCAAAGCCTGAATATTCACCTGCTCCCGGGCCCTGAGCAGCTGCTGCTGCCCTGTCCACCTCTACGACGAGGAGCGAGAGTATGCTCTGACGTAGGGCCCAGTGGTCATCGAGTGGGCCTGACGAGCTGCCGGACGCGCGAGTGCGACTTGTGGACGAAAGAGTACCGTGGGCTGTGGCGACCTCCACAGGACTGTAGGGGTAGTTTGGGTAGTGTGTATTCGTTGGTGGCTTGGACTTTTCTGAAGGGGACAGGTGCGGCTGTGAACAACTGCCAGTGGTCCCTGTGGTGCGGCATGGACGTGTTTATGTTTCTCACGAGTCTTCGTCGTCCAACTCGCACCTTTGACGTGCCTTCATGACTTCATCACATATCTATACCATTATATAGTGTGTCAATAGCTTTAAATATTGATCGTTGGATATGTTCATCCAACGGTCAAGAGAAGGCAAATCCGAGCATTATCATCCGTTGGATATAGTTTTCAACTTATAGGATTCTGCCACGTGGCCTTCTAATTGAACCCCCAACTCAACCATCTCATGTGTTTTAGAAGCATCTATTCACATGCTTATCTGATATTCTAATAAACAGAGTCTAGAACAATCTGGATTTTATAAAGGTAAGAACCAAGTTGGATCTTGTTCGATAGGATTCTAGGAAAGATAATACATATTCAAATGTATTTTCCCATGCTTTTTATATATATTTAAATAGCGTGCAAAGCACGTACAATTTACTAGTAAGAAAAGTGTTTATGAATGCCGCAATGCGTTTAAAAGAAGGACTGTGCTAACGACCAGTCGACTGGTCGTTAGCGACAGATCCGCACGACCGTAACCCGGCTTCCTCTCGCAAAAAAAAAAGTGCTGGAAAGGAGACTTGAACCCAGGTCTATTCATTAGAGTTTGAGCCCAATAACCAACTAAGCCACCATTAGTTGTTGTTTATTGAATATAAACAAGGTTATTTTAACCTTTCTTTTTTCAGTATCAGCGATAATAATTGTTTTTGCTTGATAACTTTGGCATGACCAGCGTGATAACTATGACTTGAGCAACATGATAACTATACTATGATAAGCCTGATAACTATAATATGAGAAGGTTAATGACTATACGATGAGAAGCACGATAACTTTAGCATGGGGTAGTGGTAACTTCACACTGGGGTATATTTCGACAACAAAAAGTTACGGAGACATGTTTCAGTAACGTTTTTTCACATGGGTAAAGAGTTATCAAATGTGTTGTATGTAAGTTACCGGTGTCTAGTGCGTAAATTACCATGCTATTTGCACTAGGTTATCAGGGCATATTTCTAGAACTTTTCGCCCAAGGTGAAAAGTTATCAATGTGTTTATATGTAAGTTATCAGGTTAATTGTACATAAGTTATCATCTTATTTACACAGAAAGCTACCGGGGGTATATTTTAACAATTTGTTCACCTCAGATGGTAAAAAAAGTGGTATTTTATTTGAACTTGTCAGGAGCCAAGTAGTGGGTGAGTTGGCTAGTGTGTTAAGATCTCAATATTGAAGTCTTGAGTTTAATTATCGGCTTTATCATGATTTTTTAGGCTATAAAACTACACAGTCGAAACTGCAATATGGAAACTACTAGCATCAAGATTTGTTTCCAACATCTTTTTCTCCCAAAATTATCAGGCCTGCGATGTGTGAGTTATCAAGCTATTCGCACAAAAAATAACCAAGAGGTATTTCATGAACGTGCCTCCCTCCACCCGGTCGCCAAATTTACCAAGACCTATGCACATAAGTTATCAGGTTAGCGACGTGTGAGTTACTGTGATAGAAAGAAGAATTTTATAAATCACTTCGGGTGAGCGGGGTCTTCAAGCGGCCTCAATACGCCGGGGCTGTAAATGACATACATATATTCACATAAAAGTTATCGGAATATATTTCATCACCTCTATTGGCCAAAAAGTTATCAAGACCGGGTTGCATAAGTTATCAGGTCTCCGATGTATGAGTTATCATGCTATTCACACCAAAAAGTTTCCGGGGGATGTTTCATCAACACCCACCCCTAAGCCAAAGTTATCAGGACTAAGTTGTTTAAGTTATCAGATCTGTGATATGCGAGTTATCAGGTCTATGATGTGTGAGTTACCATGTTGTTCACACAAAAAGTTATCGAGTGGACGTTTCATCAACTCCCCCCTCACCCCCACCCCCGCACGAAAATTAAGAGGATGTTATCAACTTGAGACTCATGAAACTAGATATCATGATGATTGTAAGTGAGTTATTGGAGAAATCCAAAGAAAAAGAACAAGATTTTTTTTTTCATTTCTTTTCTCATATAGTAGTAAAAAGGTACAAATACATCGTTATCTTTTGATAGAGAACAACCAGTACTAGTTGTTGTAATGGTAAGGATGATGTGTAAAAACACAACAGGTGCTAGGTTTGAATCCTACATGTAGCAATTATATATTTTTTAGCGCTGAAAAAAAAATAGGGCTGAAGGAAAAAAAGGGCGGGCAGGAGCGACAGGATCAGAAAGAAAGATCGAAGGAAAAAAATGCGAGCGGGCGCGGGAGCGATCATAAAGAAAGATCAAAGGGAAAAAAGCAGATGGGAGCGATCAGACGTATCTGTCGCTAACTGCCAGTCGGCAGGAGAATAGCTTTCTCGTTAAAAGAAAAGGAACAAGTAGATGAGTAACTTGCGAAGTTGCTAAGTATACAAAGGAATAATTTTTAGAAACAATTATAGTACAAGTTTTTTCCCCTTTGAATGCTTGTCAGCCCCGACAGGAAGAGATATTCTTTTTATTTAGAACCACATGAAGAGGTATTCGGTGGGCGCCCTATATCTCGCCAAGCGCCCGGCAGGCCACAGCCTCTTTTTTCAGTTTTTCCCTGTTTTCTGTTTTCGTATTTTGCTTTATTTTTGTACTTTCGTTTATATTTTAAAATATTCTAAATATATGTATTACAAAAAAATCTACAAAGCTCATTTGAAAATTGTTGAACAATTATTGAAAAATGTTGAACAAGTATTCAAAAAATGTTAATCAAGCATTCGAAAAAATGTCGAATGTGTATAGAAAAATGTGTTGATCATGTGTTAAAAAATGATGATTTTTTTATCATATTTATAAAAATGTTGGACAAGTATTTGATAAATGTGAATCAAGCATTTGGAAAAAATTAAATATGTATAGAGATAATGTTGACCATATATTAAAAATGATGAAAATATTGAGCAAGTATTTTAAAATGTTAATCAAGCATATAAAAAATGTTAAATGTGTATAGAAAAAATGTTGATCATGTCTTATAAAATGATTACATTTTTTTATAATGTATATAAAAATGTTAGTCGGGCATTTCAAAAATGTTGAACAAGATTTTGAAAAATGTTAATCAAGCGTTTGGAAAATGTTAAATGTGTATAGAAAAAATATTGACCATGTATTCCAAAAATGTCAATCTTTTCATATGAAAACTGTTAATCAAGCATCTAACAAAATGTTAAAAAAGTATAGAGAAAATATTGACCAAGTATTCAAAAAAAATTGTATTTGAATTTTTTTATCAAGCATTTAAAAACTAAAGTGTGTATAGAAAAAATGATGATGTTGTATCACAAAAATATTTAATTTGTTTCTGAAAAATGTTACACATCGATTAGAAAAATGTTGTTGGCCTATAAAAATGTAGAATAATAATTAAAAGAACAAAGAAAACCAAAAAAATAAACAAAAGGAAAAAGGAAATACAAATGAACAAACAAAATGCAAAAAATAATGAAAAAAATCAGAAGAAAAAATAAAAGAAATAAAAGAAAACAGAAATAAAGCTGAAGAAAACCGGCTCGAATTGCATCAAGTAGGATGCGCCCCTAGTACTTTCAATGAATGGGAACTGGGCGGAGTGGCTAGTAGGGCCCGCGATCTCCCTAGGCATCATGGATCGATTCTTGGTTCTCCCCTTTCTTCTACTATTTTTACTTGCTATGCGTGCATGAATGGGCCGGCCCAATGCGACGTGGGGCAGGAAAAAACTTTAGCGAGAGTTGCTACCATCTCGCTTAATAAAATCCGTGGGTTCTTCTTGGTTTTTTTTGCGGATTTTTACCTTTTCTTTTTCTTATCCTCACTTTTATTTTTAAAATTTGCAAGACTTCCATCGAACACTCCGAGCCCTTCGATCTACGCGACAAAATACAGGCCAATAAAGCCCCTTCCCGATCAATTTACGAATCACGGGATTGTGCGCCAGCCGGTTCAGAGGGCTACGATGCTTGGTTAGACAAGCAGAAAAGAGCTCGGGAGCAGCTACGGGCTAGGGCAACGGCCAATGCCCGACAAGACACAGCTCGATATCGAGGGCCCGCACATCCAGTGTGCTTCCCAGACGAAGTCATGGAGCATCAGTTTCGAGAAAGGTTTAAACCCATAAATATCGATCAATATGACGGAACGTCCGACCCGACTGTCTGGATCAAGGATTTCCTCCTCCACATTCACATAGCTCAAGGTGATGACCTCCACGCCATAAAATACTTACCTCTTAAGCTCAAAGGACCGGAAAGGCATTAGCTCCACAACCTCCCTAGAAATTTCATTGAAAGCTAGGAGAAGCTCGAGGAGGCCTTTAGGGCAAACTTCCAGGACACATATGTTCGGCCCTGAATGCCGTTGACCTTAGCCACATAGTCCAGAGGCCAACCAACTCAGAAATTTCAGAGTCGGTTCTTAACTAAAAAGAACCAGATAGTTGATTGTCCCGACGCCGAGGCGATTGCAGTCTTCAAGCAAAGCATCCGGGATGAATGGAGGGAAACTCACCTCTCTAATGGCCAGCTCGGGCGGCAGAAATCGAGAACCATGGCGGCTCTCGCCTCTCTAATGGCCGGCGAGGATAGCTGACTTGCTCATAGCTCCCACAGGAGCGATTCTGGTACCTCGGAGGCACACGACAGGAATGGAAAATCTAGGCGCAATAGAAACAAGCGCCGAAATAAACACAATGGTAGAGGACCCAACAGTCAATGCAGGGTTCAGTCGCTCATGGAGCGGACCCAAGAAGAGGCCCTTTAAAGGGAGCAAGGACAACCCTAGCGCTCTGGATAGAATACTTCACAGGCCTTGCCAGATTCACGACACCTCGGATAAGCCCGCCAACCACACTAATCAAAATTGTTGTGTGTTCAAACAGCCGGCAAATCAGCATTCAAGGAGACCAGAAAGGGCCACTCCCAAAGCGACGACGAGGATGAACCTCGCAGGTCCAACAACAGTGGCTAAAAGCAGTTTTCCTCCAATGTCAAGGACGTGAATATGATCTATGTCATGTACATCCCCAAAAAGGAACAGAAAACATGCACTTCGGGACGTCTAGGCCTTAGAGCATGTAGCCCCGAAGTTCAACCCGTGGTCGGCTTGCCCGATCACTTTTGACAAAAAGGACCACCGACATGTATCCGTCACGGCAGGTCGCCTGCTTTGGTCCTCGATCCCATTGTCGATGAGTTCCACTTAACCCGCATCCTTATGGACGGGGGTAGCAGCCTGAACCTGATCTATGTGAACACGGTCGGGAAGATGGGCATTGATTCGTCATGAATCAAGCCCAGTAATAGCACGTTCAAGGGTGTCATACCCGATGCAGAGGCCCAATGCACTGGCGCCATAACACTGGAGGTTGTTTTCGGCTCACTCGATAACTTCTGAAGCGAGGACTTGATCTTTGATATAGTTCCTTGACGCAGTGGCCGAAGGAAATATGCCCTAGAGGCAATAATAAATTTATTATTTTATATTATATTTCCTTATTCGTGATAAAGGTTTATTATTCATGCTAGAATTGTATTGATCGGAAACTTAAAATACATGTGTGAATACATAAACAAATATCATGTCCCTAGTAAGCCTCTACTAGACCAGCTCGTTGATCAAAGATGGTTAAGGTTTCCTAAACATAGACATGTGTTGTCATTTGATAATGGGATCACATCATTAGGAGAATGATGTGATGGACAAGACCCATCTGTTAGCTTAGCATAATGATCATTCAGTTATTGCTATTGCTTTCTTCATGTCAAATACATATTACTTCGACTATGAGATTATGCAACTCTTGGATACCGAAGGAATACCTTGTGTGCTATCAAACATCACAACGTAACAGGGTGATCATAAAGATTATCTACAGGTATCTCCGAAGGTGTTTGTTGAGTTGGCATAGATTGAGATTAGGATTTGTCACTCCGAGTATTGGAGAGGTATCTCTGGGCCCTCTCGATAATACACATCATAAGCTTGCAAGCAAATGACTAAGGAGTTAGTCACAAGGTGATGTATTACGGAACGAGTAAAGAGACTTGCCGGTAACTAGATTAAATTAGGTATGAAGATACCGACAATGGAATCTCGGGCAAGTAACATACCGATGGACAAAGGGAATTACGTATGTTGTCATGACGGTTCGACCGATAAAGATCTTCGTAGAATATGTAGGGTCCAATATGGGCATCCAAGTTCTGCTATTGGTTATTGACCAGAGAGGTGTCTCAGTCATGTATACATAGTTCTCGAACCCGTAGGGTCCGCACGCTTAATGTTCGTTGACGATATAGTGTTATATGAGTTATATGTTTTGGTGAGCGGATGTTGTTTGGAGTCCCAGATGAGATCACGGACATGACGAGGAATCACGAAATGGTCGATAGGTAAAGATTGATATATAGGACGATGGTATTTGGACATCGAAAGTGTTTTGGGAAGTACCGGAAGGAATCGGGTCACCGGAAGGGGTTCCGGGCACCCGCCCGGCAAGTTATGGGCCTTATGGGCCAAAGGAGGGGACATACCAGCCCACAAGGGGGATGGTGCACCTATTCCCTTGTTTGGCCAGCCTTAGGGAAGGAAAAGGGGGAGGGCTAGCCCCTCCTGCCTATCCCCCTCATGGGAGAAAGGAAAGGTGGGGGGGCACCCTCTGTTGGTGTCAAAACCGGCGGATCTTGGGTAGGGGGTCCCGAACTGTGCGTCTAAGGCTAATGGTAACAGGAGGCTGGGGACACGATGTTTACCCAGGTTCAGGCCCTCTCGATGGAGGTAATACCCTACTTTCTGCTTGATTGATCTTGATGATATGAGTATTACAAGAGTTGATCTACCACGAGATCGTAGAGGCTAAACCCTAGAAGCTAGCCTATGATTCTGATTGTTGTTGTCCTACGGACTAAACCCTCCGGTTTATATAGAAATCGGAGGGGGCTAGGGTTACACAGAGTCGGTTACAGAGAAGGAGATCTACATATCGAAATCGCCAAGCTTGCCTTCCACGCAAAGGAGAGTCCCATCCGGACACGGTACGAAGTCTTCAATCTTGTATCTTCATAGTCCAACAGTCCGGCCAAAGCATATAGTCCGGCTGTCCGGATACCCCCTAATCTAGGACTCCCTTAGTAGCCCCTGAACTAGGCTTCAATGATGATGAGTCCGGCGTGCAGATTGTCTTCGGCATTGCAAGGCGGGTTCCTCCTTCGAATACTCCATAGAAGATTTTGAACACGAGAATCGTGTCCGACTCTGCAAAACAAATTCCACATACCACCGTAGAGAGAACAGTATTCCACAAATCTAATCTGCTGACAACTTTTTGGTAGAGTGACATCACGCCACGGCCCGGTCATTATTTGAACCATTTTTCACGACCAGCCACTGCACATATTGCGAGGCGGTTTTATTGGCACGTCTTGTCGAAGCAGAGATCGTGTCCCCTTATTGTGGGATTCTCATCAATACGGGCGTGGGTAACCCAACCATGCCATCAACCATGGCGCTTGGGGAATAAGCGATTTTAACGGGCAAGAGGGGAGGCACATTGTTTTTACCGCCTTTATAAAGAGATAAGGATTCCCCTTTTTCACCCACGCTTTCTTCCTCCATTGCTCATCCGCTCTCGCACTCTCGAGCTCCAGCGCCCAAGTTCTCACCTTCTCCGTCAAGCCATTCCAATCATGTCCGGAGTGGGAGGCAAGTGGATGGCCTCCTTTGTTACGGAGGAGGACATTATGAAGCTTCGAGAGGCTGGATACTTGGCCGCATACATCGTGCACTGGCTCCCGGACGAAGGGCAGGTCACACCCACTCCGAAACCCCACGAGAGGGTTGTATTTCTCCCTTACTTCGTCTGTGGACTGGGATTTCCCCTCCACCCGTTTGTCCGCGGGCTCATGTTCTACTACGGGCTAGATTTTCATGATCTGGCCCCAAATTTCATCCTCAACATCTCGGCGTTTATCGTCGTGTGCGAGGCCTTCCTCCGCATCCAGCCCCACTTTGGCCTGTGGCTAAAGATCTTTAATGTGAAGCCGAAGATAGTGGGTGGTGAGCAAGCAGAGTGCGGAGGCGCCATGGTGGGCAAGATGCAAAATGTCACCTGGCTCGAAGGCTCCTTCGTGGAGATCGTGAAGGGGTGGCAATCGAGGTGGTTCTACATCACCGAGGCATGCGACGCCAACTGGGCGGCGGCCCCCGAATTTTGATCCGGCATCCCCATGCGGCTTACCTCCTGGGAAAAGAAAGGCTTGGCCTGGGGTGCCCCTGCGGAGCTGACCGGACTCGTGAACTGTATCAAGAATATGATGGGCAAGAAGATCAAGCTCGTCAATGTGGTCCAGGTCATGCTCTTCCACCGGATCCTCCCGTGTCAAAGACGGGCATTCAATATGTGGGAGTTCGATTCGGCCAAACACTAGATGCTGCAAGAGCTCTTCGACACGACACACAAAGACGTCTGGAAGGTGTTGTTCAAGGCGTCTGAAGTCCCCCCTCCCCTCGCCGAAGACCGTGGACTCAGCGCAAAGCGCCCTGCCAATCCGGTAAGCCTTCCATCTTTCGAGATGAGCTTTTCCCAGTATATTCGGGGGGGGGGGAGTCTAAGCCACCATGCTAATTTAATAGGAATATGTGGCGACGGTGGAGCGGATCAACTGTCCGGCTCCGCTACCTGAAGATCCAGCAACTGCTCTCCTGACGGAGATGCTGGTTCCGGCGCCTTACAAGGTGCCAGAGAAGAAGGCCAAGAAGAAGGCCACGGGGACCAGGAAAGGTCTCCGACACAAGGCTGTGTCTGACGCATCGTCCCAAGACGTCGAGGCGCCCTCCTCCAACAAAAACGAGGAGGAGGAAGATGAAGTCCCTCCCCCAACTAGGGAGGAGAAGAAAAGGAAGGCCGCCCCATCCGGGGAGGCCGAAGAGTCCAAGAAGGGAAGAACCCTCCCTCCGGACCAATCCACCACCGCCGCCTACAGCGACAAGGAGTGGCTGCCCAGGGACAAGCCCCGGGCAAAGTCGTAAGTGTCTGAATACTATCTTCTGGTATGCTTCACTTTATTGATTTCTAACATGTTAAACATGATCATACAGTCTGTCCAAAGCCCATATAGGCGTATCCTCCTCGGATGGGTCTTTGAGTCCGTCGGAGATGAACAACTATTCGCTCCCGACGACCACATCCCCCCGGCCCGTGAATGACACCGAGGTGTTGTCCCAGAGGATACGGAGCAGGGGGAGACAATTTTGGAGACGCCGCAAGGCGAAATCCCAGGCGCTGGGCTCATGGGGGAAAAGACCCCCATGGATCTAGACGACGGGGGCCGCAACAAGTCCGGCTCCGGGCCGGACACTGCACCGGAACCTCGAATGGTTCCGGATTCAGGTAGGCAGCCCCTCGCTAAGAAGGGTGAGCCGCCTATTATGATGACCTCTGTCCAACCAGAGGCATCGGACAATTTGCTGGAAGTGCTTCACGGCGCTTCCATTGACGAAGAGCATTGTACTCTTATGAGTACGGTTATTGAGAAGGTTCGGTCCGCCAAAAGTGGGTTGACCGAAGCATGCGCCAGCCTCCTAACAGGCTTTGAGGTAAGTAATCACCTTATGAGAAAATATCATAGCATAGATAGTAGCCCCTTATGCTTTGTTTGGTGTTCGTAAGGAAAGGCCGAACAGAGGATCAAAAATGTCCGCAGGAGTCTAATCATATTATGTGTATGTGAATAAGCAGGCATCACTGCTGGCCGCTGCCACCCGCACTGCTGAGGTCTCCGGACTGAAGCAGAACCTCGGGCGGGCCGAGGAAGAGCTCGGCCTCATGAAGAGGCAGCTCGAGGATAACAAGGGTAAGTGATACCCCGTTCATGTATAATATGGAGGAAAATGTTATGATGCTAATAGAAGCAACCTGAGTTTTAATAGGGGCCATGACCGAAGTGGTGGCTCTGAAGAAAGCGCTGTCCGAGGCCGAAGATAGGGTGGCCAAGGAGCGCACTGAGCGCGAGAAGCAAGATGCTCGGGTAAATAAGGTCCAACAAGAGATCCAGGACTTCGTCAAAAAATGTGAGTCCCTGGAGCGTGACTCCAAGACGTGAGAGTCTGAGCTTGCGAAGGCCCTCCAGAGCGCAGAAGACGCCAAGGCTGAAGCCCAAAAGGCCCTCCAGGAGAACCAGGCGGCCAAGAAGATAGCGGCGGGTAAGGCATTCATTATGCAAAGCAAGCATGTGAAGGAAACTTTCCTTTTACTTACCCGAATTCAGAGCTCTCCAGGAGTGTTCGCTGATCTGCCGCGCAGCATATCGGATGCCGCGGAGTTCTAACATGCAGAAGAGGAGAGCTCGACAAAGAAGCTGTTCTGGTCCCAGTATATAGGGGCCGAACATCCGATGTCCTTGAGCGACCAGTTGAAGCAGCTGGTCGAGCTACACAAGGCGGCCGAACTGGCCATGAAGGACTTTATAGTCCGGCTGTGGCCTGGCGAACCCCTGCCCGACAGCTACTTCGGCCTTGTAAAGCGGATGGTGCATGCCTATCCGCGGCTTGAAGTCATTAAGCGGTCCGTCTGCATTGAAGGTGCACGCAGGGCCCTCGCCCATGTAAAAGTGCACTGGGCGAAGATGGACACCGAGAAGCCGGTGAAGGAGGGGCCGCCAAAGGAGAAGGAGCATAGTTACCCTGAGAAGTATTATGAGGGTGTCCTGAAGGATGCCCGCCTTGTGGCGGATGAGTGTGCTAAGGATGTGATATTTGAGTGAAATGCCATCCTGTAATATGAAAACAAGTTCATATGCGTTGTGTAACACTTGTTGATTTAAAATATTACCTTCTGTGCAGCTGTTTATAAGATCTGAGAGTTGGCTAGTCATCGGCTTCCGCCCCCATGTAGCTAGTACCGGGGTGTTCGGGATAAATCTAAACACTATTAATCCTAATCTTTGGTCCTTTAAGGAGGTGTTTAGCGCAGCGAATGAGGCAATCGGACTATACAACATTATCACTCTCACTTAGCCATAGAAGTCTATAATTTTAAATTTTGGCGAAGCCCCTAGTATTCGGAAGGCCGAAGTTGGGGCGCTATACATGCCTAAATCAGACAAGGCCGATTCCTCGCCCAAAGCGGAAAAAATATTTAAGGATTTGAGACCTCTCGAACAGCGACCAGCTCTCGCCATATCATGACAGTCAGTTTTCGGCTTTCTCTACTGAGGTGCTCGTCCGGAAGAACCGGGACACAATCGTCGTAGTTCTCCCTACGCTACCTTAGCCGATATAGCGGAACGTAAGGCACCAAAACAAGGGAGCCGGGCAAACCCAACTATTGACCAAGACGTGATTCGGAGCTGATGCATATATTGCTATAAGTTCGGGGTGCCGCATTGTCGAATGTGTTCGGACTTTTCTTGCCATGTTATGGGGTGCACTGAAGCCCTGGGCAAACTGAACCTACCAAATATACAGGTGCGACTTGCAGTAAATAAATAGTTTAAGGAAAAATGAGAAGAAAATACAATAATAAGTTGACGCTGTGTGTTTCTTCCATTGTTATTCAAATGATACGTCAAAGCATATGTATACAAGTAGTGCGATAAGCAAAATAGGACTATTTAACACGTCCTAACCAAGGGTAAGCTACTTGTGGGTATAAAATAGGTATAGTGATCATTAACAGAGACCACCCGGGTGTTCCCTTGTACGTCAAAGCTTCTTACCTCCTTGGTTTTTCCTCCCGTGATGACTCCGACGATCCGGCTATCTGAAAGGGCTTACAGAAAGTTGGGTTCTGAAAGAAACAAAAATGATGAAGGAATACGGGTCCCATGGCGGTTGAGCTGCATTGTGGACCGCGTCATAGCTGTGCCTCCGCCTGTGCCCATGGTATTTTTAATGCGTAATTATGTACGCGCGGCACAAATTTTGCCGCTTGGCTGGGACTAGGACGGAGGCCGAATTGATAATCTAGCTCTAGACGTGTCGGATGATCCTAATGCAGGGTACTCCGGATTCGCTTGACGGTGTCCGGGTTCTTCGTCGCCAAATTGGCTGTTTGCCTAAGAAGGCTGTTTTATACTTCTGCCGCTAGGGCCGCAGTGTGCTCCTCCATACGAAGGGAGCGCTCTGTGTTTCCATTAATTGTTATAACCCCGCGAGGTCCTGGCATCTTGAGCTTGAGGTATGCGTAGTGCGGTACCGCATTGAATCGAGCAAATGCGGTTCGTCCTAGTAGGGCATGATAGCTACTACGGAAGGGGACGATATCAAAGATTAACTCCTCGCTTTGGAAGTTGTTCGGAGATCCGAAAACTACTTCCAATGTGATTGAGCCCGTACAATAGGCCTCTACACCTGGTGTTACACCTTTAAAGGTGGTTTTGGTTGGTTTGATCCTTGAGGGATCGATGCCCATTTTGCACACTGTATCCTGATAAAGCAGGTTCAGGCTGCTGCCACCGTCCATGAGGACTCATGTAAGGTGGAATCCGTCAATGATTGGGTGGAGGACCAATGCGGCCGAACTGTCGTGATGGATACTGGTAGGATGGTCTCTGCGATCTAAGGTGATCGGATAGGAAGACCATGGGTTGAACTTTGGGGTGACTAGCTCCATCGCATAGACGTCCCGTAGTGCATGCTTCCGTTCCCTCTTGGGAATATGGGTTGCATCTATCATATTCACCATTTTCACCTGGGGAGGGAATTTCTTCTGTCCTCCTGTGTTCGGCGGTCGGGGCTCCTCATCGTCGTCGCCATGCAGCCCCTTGTCCTTGTATTCGGCATTCAACTTGCCGGCTTGTTTAAATACCCAACATTCTCTGTTGGTATGGTTGGCTGGTTTATCAGGGGTGCCGTGAATTTGACATGAGCGATCGAGTATGCGGTCCAAGCTGGACGAGCCCGGATTGTTTCTTTTGAATGGCTTTTTTCGTTGACCGGATTTCGAGCCTCTGAATCTGGCGTTGACTGCCGTCTCTTCGGTGTTTTCGCCAATGTTCCGACGCTTGTGTCTATTTTGTCGTGGCTTGTCGTTGCCATCTCTAGCGTCTGAATCACTGGAGTTTTTTGGTGTGATGTTGCTGCGAGCTAGCCAGCTGTCCTTGCCCACGCAAAAGCGGGTCATGAGTGTCGTAAGGGCTGCCATGGACTTTGGCTTTTCTTGACCGAGGTGTCGGGCAAGCCATTCATCACAGATGTTATGTTTGAAAGATGCTAAGGCTTCGGCATCCGGACAATCGACAATTTGGTTCTTTTTAGTTAGGAACCAAGTCCAGAATTTCCTGGCTGACTCTCCGGGTTGTTGTGTTATGTGACTTAAGTCATCAGCATCCGGCGGTCGCACATAAGTGACTTGGAAGTTGTCGAGGAATGCATCCTCCAGGTTCTCCCAGCTACCGATGGAGTTTGCCGGCAAGCTATTCAGCCAATGCCAAGCTGGTCCCTTGAGCTTTAGTGGAAGATACTTGATGGCGTGTAGGTCATCTCCGCAGGCCATGTGAATGTGTACGAGAAAATCTTCAATCCATACCGCGGGGTCTGTAGTACCATCATATGATTCAATGTTTACGGTTTAAACCCTTCTGGGAATTCATGATCCATTACTTCGTCAGTGAAGCATAGGGGGTGTGCGGTGCCTCTATGTCGGGCTACATCACGATGCAGTTCGAATGAGTCTGGTCTGTTGTATTCGGCCCGGCCGGATTTTTGTTTAGTGTATTCAGCGTGACGGCCATCGTCGCGCATTGTGGCGCGCCCCCGCGATCCGTAGATCGATCTTGACTGTCTTGCTTTGTTTTCCAATACGTCTCGCAGGTCCTTCGTGTAGCCCCGACCTGTGTGTTTTTGCTTGTTTGGCGATGGGGTGCGGTCTGTACTTCAGGCTTGTACGCCGCTTTGCCTCAGCAATGGGGTGGCCGGTCAGTCGCATCATGCGCTGGTAGTGTGGGCTTTAACGCCTCCTCCTCAAGTTGAGGCAGCAACATGCACTTTGGGTAACTTTTTGTAGGGCGCTCGAGGCCGTATTCCTCGGCAGCCATGACCTCGGTCCATCTATCAGTTAGCAGATCTTGATTAGCTTGAAGCTGTTGCTGCTTTTTCTTTAGGCTTTTTGCAGTGTCCATAAGCCGACACTTGAAGCGCTCCTGCTCGACGGGATCCTCATGCACGATGAATTCGTCCTCGCCAAGGCTCACTTCGTCTCCGAAGAGAGGCATGTAATTATCATCCTCTGATTCCCCAACTGTTGCTTGTTCCTTAGGGCTAGTTTTCCCATCTTCCTGCCTGGCTCGGCGGGATTGTTTTTGTCTTCGGCACCATCCGTGCTATTGTCATCTCTTGTGTCGGTATCATTATTTTTGCTGTGGCGGGGCTTGGAGCAGCGTCTATGACACCGGTGCCTAGATTGCTTCTCCTGGGGTTTATCCTCTGTCGCTTCATCGCCATTGCCTTCTTTGGGGGTGTCCACCATATATATGTCATATGATGAGGTGGCTGTCCAGCGCCCGATATGCGGTGGTTCCTGTTCATCTCCTGCATCGTCGTCCATACCGTCGATGTCTTCAGAGTCAAAGTTGAGCACGTTGGTTAGGTCATCGACAGTGGCTATTAAGTGGGTGGAGGGTGGGGGTCGAATTTCTTCGCCGTCCGCTTCCCACTCGAGCCGGACATAGTTCGGCCAAGAGTCTCCTGACAGAGAGAGAGAGACCTTGATGAGTTTAGCACATCGCCCAAGGGCGAGTGCTGAAAGATATCCGCGGAGGTGAACTCCATGACCGATGCCCAATCAGATTCGATAGGCACGGGCGTACGCGGCTCGGATCCTATAGTCGGAGACGAGTCCGAGGGTCCGGTGGTACCGACCTCATAGGAGGTGGGAGGAGTGTTCGGCTCCAAGGCTGATGAGTGTGCTACCTCCATGGCGAGGTCCATCCACCTGTCCTTGGATGGCACAGTCTGCTCCGGATTGTTTCCAGGAGCAGCCGCAGGCGCGATCACCCGAGTATTGTCCGATGGCAGATCTAGGTCATGCCCGTCAGGACTGTCCGGCGCACCTGACACGGGCTCGAATCCGCTGAAGATCAAGTCTCCGCGGCTGTCGGCAGTGTAGTTTAGGTTTCCAAACCTGACCTGGTGGCCAGGGGCGTAGCTGTCGATCTACTCCAGATGGCCAAGCAAATTGGCCCGTAGTGCGAAGCCGCCGGATATGAAGATTTGTCCGGGAGGGAAAACCTCTCCTTGGACTGCGTCGCTGAAGATGATTGAAGGAGCCATCAAGCCTTATCGTGATGACACAGTGGAACTCTCAATGAAAGCACCAATGTTGGTGTCAAAACCGGCGGATCTCGGGTAGGGGGTCACGAACTGTGTGTCTAAGGCTAACGGTAACAGGAGGCCGGGGACACGATGTTTACCCGGGTTTGGGCCCTCTCGATGGAGGTAATACCCTACTTCCTGCTTGATTGATCTTGATGATATGAGTATTACAAGAGTTGATCTACCACGAGATCATAGAGGCTAAACCCTAGAAGCTAGCCTATGATTCTGATTATTGTTGTCCTACAGACTAAACCCTCCGGTTTATATGGACACCAGAGGGGGCTAGGGTTACATAGAGTCGGTTACAGAGAAGGAGATCTACATATCCGAATTGCCAAGCTTGCCTTCCACGAAAAGGAGAGTCCCATCCGGACATGGGACGAAGTCTTCAATCTTGTATCTTCATAGTCCAACAGTCCGGCCAAAGCATATAGTCTGGCTGTCCGGATACCCCCTAATCCAGGACTCCCTCACCCTCCCCTGCCTTTCCCCGCACTCCAAATAAGGAAAGGGGGGTGATACGTCTCCATCGTATCTACTTTTCCAAACTCTTTTGCCCTTGTTTTGGACTGTAATTTGAATGATTTGAATGGAACTAACCCGGACTGGCGTTGTTTTCAGCAGAATTGCCATGGTGTTATTTTTGTGCAGAAATAAAAGTTCTCGGAATGACCTGAAACTTCACGGAGAATACTTTTTGAATAACTAAAAAATATTGGTGAAAGAATCAACCAGAGGGGACCCACCACATGTCCACAAGGGTGGGGGCGCGCCCTATCCCCTGGGATGCACCCCCTGGCGTGTGGGTCCCACGAAGATCCACCGACCTCAACTCTAACTCCATATATTCATGTTCGGGGAGAAAAAATTAGAGAGAAGGATTCATCGCGTTTTACGATACGGGGCCTGATAACCCACAAGTGTAGGGGATCGCAACAACTTTCGAGGGTAGAGTATTCAACCCAAATTTATTGATTCGACACAAGGGGAGCCAAAGAATATTCTTAAGTATTAGCAGTTGAGTTGTCAATTCAACCACACCTGGATAACTTAGTATGTGCAGCAAAGTATTTAGTAGCAAAGAAATATGATAGTAATGATAACAGTAGCAAAAGTAAAGATAATAGTTGTGTAGTGATTGTAACAGTAGCAACGGAAAAGTAAATAAGCGAAGCACAATATGTGAAAAGCTCGTAGGCATTGGATCAGTGATGGATAATTATGTTGGATGCGATTCCTCATGTAATAGCTATAAATTAGGGTGGCACAGAACTAGCTCGAATTCATCAATGTAATGTAGGCATGTATTCCGAATATAGTCATACGTGCTTATGGAAAAGAACTTGCATGACATCTTTTGTCCTACCCTCCCGTGGCAGCGGGGCCCTAGTGGAAACTAAGGGATATTAAGGCCTCCTTTTAATAGAGAACCAGAACAAAGCATTAGCACATAGTGAATACATGAACTCCTCAAACTATGGTCATCACCGAGATGTATCCCGATTATCGTCACTTCGGGGTTGTCAGATCATAACACATAATAGGTGACTACAAACTTGCAAGATAGGATCAAGAACTCACATATATTCATGAAAACATAATAGGTTCATATCTGAAATCATGGCACTCGGGCCCTAGTGACAAGCATTAAGCATAGCAAAGTCATAGCAACATCAATCTCAGAACATAGTGGATACTAGGGATCAAACTCTAACAAAACTAACTTGATTACATGGTAAATCTCATCGAATCCATCACCATCCAGGAAGCCTACGATGGAATTACTCACACATGGCGGTGAGCATCATGAAATTGGTGATGCAGGATGGTTGATGATGACGACGGCGACGAATCCCCCTCTCCAGAGCCTCGAACAGACTCCAGATCAGCCCTCCCGAGAGAAATTAGGGCTTGGTGGCGGCTCCGTATCGTAAAACGCGATGAAACTTCCTCTCCGATTTTTTTTCTCCGCGAGACGGAATATATAGAGTTGGAGTTGAGGTCGGCGGAGCTCCAGGGGGCCCACGAGATAGGGGGCGCACCCAGGGGGAGGGGGCGCGCCCCCGCCCTCGTGGACAGGGTGTGGGCCCCCTGGTCTTCATCTTTTGCCAGTATTTTTTATATTTTCCAAAACTTATCTTCGTGGATTTTCAGGTCATTCTGAGAAGTTTTGTTTTCTGCACAATAAACAACATCATGGAAGTTCTACTGAAAATAGCGTCAGTCCGGGTTAGTTTCATTCAAATCATACAAGTTAGAGTCCAAAACAAGGGCAAAAATGTTTGGAAAAGTAGATACGTTGGAGACGTATCAACTCCCCCAAGTTTAAACCTTTGCTTGTCCTCAAGCAAATCAGTTGATAACTGAAAGTGATAAAGAAAAACTTTTACAAACTCTATTTGCTCTTGTTGTTGTAAATATGTAAAGCCAGCATTCAAGTTTCAGCAAGTATTATGAACTAACCATACTCACAATAACACGAAGGTCTCACAATTACTCATATCAATGGCATAATCAGCTAGCGAGCCATAATAATAAAACTCGGATGACAACACTTTCTCAAGACAATCATAATATGATATAACAAAATGGTATCTCGCTAGCCCTTTCTGAGACCGCAAAACATAAATGCAGAGCACCTTTAAAGATCAAGGACTGACTAAACATTGTAATTCATGGTAAAAGAGATCCAGTAAAGTCATACCCAATATAAACCAATAGTAATGAATGCAAATGATAGTGTGCTCTCCAGCGGGTGCTTTTTAATAAGAAGGTGATGACTCAACATAAAAGTAAATAGATACGTCCTTCACAGAGGGAAGCAGGGATTTGTAGAGGTGCCAGAGCTCGATTTTTAAATAGAGAGGAATAACATTTTGAACGGCATACTTTCACTGTCAACGCAACAACTATGAGATGGCTATATCTTCCATACTACATGCATTATTGGCAGTTCCCAAACAGAATGGTAAAAGTTTATACTCCCCCACCACCAACAAGCATCAATCCATGGCTTGCTCGAAACAACGAGTGCCTCCAACTAACAACAACCCTGGGGGAGTTTTGTTTAATTATATTGATTTGCTTTGATCTTTTTGGATCATGGGACTAGGCATCCCGGTTACCGGCCCTTTCTCGTGAATGAGGAGCGGAGTCGACTCCTCTTGAGAATAACCCACCTAGCATGGAAGATACATGCAGCCCTAGTTGAAACATGAGCTGCTCGAGCATACAAAACAGAATTTCATTTCAAGGTTTGGAGTTTGGCACATACAAATTTACTTGGAACGGCAGGTAGATACCGCATATAGGAAGGTATCATGGACTCATATGGAACAACTTTGGGGTTTAAGGAGTTTGGATGCACAAGAAGTATTCCCGCTTAGTACAGGTGAAGGCTAGCAAAAGACTGGGAAGCGGCCAACTGAGAGAGCGACAACAGTCATGAACATGCATTAAAATTAATTCACACCGAATACAAACATGAGTAGGATATAATCCACCATGAACATAAATATCGTGAAGGCTATGTTGATTTGTTTCAACTACATGCGTGAACATGTGCCAAGTCGAGTCACTCATTTCATTCAAAGGAGGATACCATCCCATCATACCACATCACAATCATTTTAATAGCATGTTGGCACGCAAGGTAAACCATTATAACTCATAGCTAATCAAGCATGACACAAGCAACTATAATCTCTAAATGTCATTGCAAATATGTTTACTTCATAATAAGCTGAATCAGGAACGAAGAACTCATCATATTTACAAAAACAAGAGAGGTCGAGTTCATACCAGCTTTTCTCATCTCAATCAGTCCATCATATATCGTCATTATTGCCTTTCACTTGCACGACCGAACGATGTGTATAATAATAATAGTGCACGTGCATTGGACTAAGCTGGAATCTACAAGCATTCAACTCAAGAGAGAAGACAAAGTAATATGGGCTCTAAATTAAATAAACAATCATGCATATGAGAGCCGCTAAACATTTTTAATATGGTCTTCTACTCTCGACCCCCAAAGGTAAGAAAATAAAATAAAACTACTTACACGGGAAAGCTCCCAACAAGTAAAAGAAGAACGAGAAATATTTTTGGGTTTTCATTTTAATTTCTACTACAAGCATGGAAATTAAACTGACTATTTTTTTTGTTTTTCTTAAGGTTTATCAAACACACAAGAAGAAAGCTAGAAAAAGAAAATTAAACTAGCATGGATAATACAATGAAAGAGTATGAGCACCGACAACTAGAATAGTGTGTGAACATGAATATAAAGTCGGTGAGAAATACGTACTCCCCCAAGCTTAGGATTTTGGCCTAAGTTGGTCTATGGCCATGGGTAGCCTGGTTGATATCCGTAGTTGTAGCTGGGGTCGTACTGAGATGTAGCAGCCATTTCCTCCTCGGCTGTAGCCTGACGGCGGGCCACCTCCGCTCTCCTCTCGTGTTCAGCTGCCTCCTCCCTGGTAACAACATATCTTTGTTTTGCCTGATAATCAAAAAGGGTAGGAGCAGGGAGAGTAATATGGATAGTATGACGTTTGTCAAAGATTAGTCGATATTGGAGGAATTGTTCATTCCTCTCAACAAAATGATGACTAAGCATGGCATTATGATCTAAATAAGCGGGAGGCAACTCTGTATCATTTTCATGTATAGGTATCTCAAGATAATTAGCCAGACGGGTTGCATAAATTCCTCCAAAAAAGTCTCCAGCTAAAGCATTATGATGCAACCTACGTGCAACAATTGCCCCCAAGTTGTATTATTTATCACTTAATACAACACTCTTGAGAACACAACGATCAGGAGCACACATGTGACATGCTTCATCTTTATCATTAATACATCTACCAATGAAGAGAGCAAAATAATGTATAGAAGGAAAATGAATGCTCCCTATGGTAGCTTGTGCTATATCCCTAGATTCTCCCACAGTAATACTAGCAAGGAAGTCTTTAAATTCAGATTTGTGGGGTTCATTAACATTTCCCCACTGCGGGAGTTTGCAAGCAGTTGTAAAATTTTCTAAGTCCACGGTATATGATTTATCATAAATATCAAACAGGACACTTTGAGAATTGCGCGAGGATGGTAAATTTAAACCTTCTCACAAATGAATCAGTCAAATATTGGTATTGCGGACACTTATCTTGCATGAATTCCTCGAGGTCAGCATTACGCACATATGCATCAAATTCATCCTTGATACCCGATGCAACCATAAACTGTTCTGACGGCCATTCACAAGGCCGCACATCAACTTCCCTTGGTGGTTTGTCGTCAAGCTCACGTATCGCGAGCCGAGGTCCTTTCTTCCTTGGAGAACCACCTTGGTACATTTTCCTAAACATATTTCCTTTTCTGCAATATTTCTGAAATTTTTAATAACTTCAAAATAGAAGTGAATAAAACTAAACAAGATTGGTAGCAACTACTCCTACAAGTGCCTAGAGTCTATATCATGCATTAGAATTACTTGGGACCTCATAAATTTGGCAAGCAAGCTAAAAAACAGGGTCACCTATGCAGCAAAAATCTGCAATGAATAAAGCACTAGAACAAAAACTAATTGGACCAATGGAGGAGTCACTACCAAGCAACAATCTCCCAGCGCAGTTTTGTGAATGGAGCTTTGAGCAAGGAGATCGAAAATCGCAGCAAAACGAGCTAGAACTCGTGCTTGAGTTGGATGAGGATTTTTTTTGGGAAGAAGATGGAGTGTGTGGGTGCAAGAATAAGTGGAGGGGGGCCACCGTGGGCCCACGAGACAGGGGGGCGTGCCCAGGGGGTGTGGGCGCGCCCTCCACCCTCGTGGCCAGGTGCTTGCCCCTCCTGCAGTGTTTTCAGTGCCTAAAGTCCTCAAATAATCCATAAAAATAATACTAAATTTGCAGGGCATTTGGAGCACTTTTATTTTCGGAATATTTTTTATTGCACGGATAATTCAGAAAACAGACAGATAATACTATTTTTGCTTTATTTATTCTAATTAACAGAAAGTAAAAAGAGGGTACAGAAGGTTGTGCCTTCTAGTTTCATCCATCTCATGATCATCAAAATGAATCCACTAACAAGGTTGATCAAGTCTTGTTGACAAACTCATTCCGAATAACACGGAATCGGAGAAATTTCGAATAACACTAGGTTACCTCAACGGGGATATGAACATCCCCAATAATAAGAACACCATACTTTTTCTTGACAGTAGGAAGAGGAAATTCAAAACCTCCAATAATGATAGTTGGAACTTTTCCAATAGAATTGATGCTATGAACTTGAGATTGTTTCCTCGGAAAGTGTACCGTATGCTCATTACCATTAACATGAAAAGTGACATTGCCATCGTTGCAATCAATAACAACCCCTGCAGTATTCAAAAAGGGTCTACCAAGGATAATCGACATACTATCGTCCTCGGGAATATCAAGAATAACAAAGTCCGTTAAGATAGTGACATTTGCAACCACAACAGGCACATCCTCACAAATACCGACAGGTATAGCAGTTGATTTATCGGCCATTTGCAAAGATATTTCAGTAGGTGTCAACTTATTCAATTCAAGACTACGATATAAAGAGAGAGGCATAACACTAACACCGGCTCCAAGATCACATAAAGCAGTTTTAACATAATTTCTTTTAATGGAGCATGGTATAGTTGGTACCCCCGGATCTCCAAGTTTCTTTGGTATTCCACCCTTAAACGTATAATTAGCAAGCATGGTGGAAATTTCAGCTTCCGGTATCTTTCTTTTATTTCTAATGATATCCTTCATATACTTGGAATAAGGATTTAATTTAAGCATATCAGTCAAGCGCATACGTCACAAGATAGGTCTAATCATTTCAGTGAAGCGCTCAAAATCCTCATCATCCTTTGTCTTGGATGGTTTAGGAGGAAAGGGCATGGGTTTCTGAACCCATGGTTCTCTTTCTCTATCGTGCTTCCTAGCAACAAAATCTCTCTTATCATAACATTGATTCTTTGATTGTGGGTTATCAAGATCAACAGCAGGTTCAATCTCTACTTGATTATTTTTGCTAGGTTGAGCATCAACATGAACATTATCATTAACATTATCACTAGGTTCATGTTCATCACCTGATTGTGTTTCAGCATCAGAAATAGAAATATCATTGGGATTCTCAGGTGTGTCTACAACAGGTTCATTAGAAGCATGCAAAGTCCTATCATTTTTCTTTTTCTTCTTTTTGAAAGAACTAGGTGCCTCTAAATTATTTCTCTGAGAATCCTGCTCGATTCTCTTAGGGTGGCCTTCAGGATACAAAGGTTCCTGAGTCATTCTACCAGTTCTAGTAGCCACTCTAACAGCAAAGTCATGTTTATTATTTAATTCATCGAGCAAATCACTTTGAGCTTTAAGTACTTGCTCAGCTTGAGTGGTAACCATAGAAGCATATTTGCTAATGAGTTTAAGTTCACCTTTAACTCTAGCCATATAATCACTCAAGCGTCCTATCTCGAAAGGATTATTCTTTAATTCTCTACCAACATAAGCATTAAAACTTTCTAGTCTAGCCATAAAGTCATCAAATTCATCTAAGCATGGGCTTTGAAATTTAGTAGAGGGAATTTCAACTTTATCATATCTATAGAGACAATTTACCTTTACTACCTGTGTCGGGTTATCAAGGCAATGTGTTTCTTCAACAGGCGGTAGATTAAGACCATGTATTTCTTCAATAGGGGGTAAATTCTCAACATCTTCAGCTTTAATACCTTTTTATTTCAATGATTTCTTTGCCTCTTGCATATCTTCAGGACTGAGAAATAGAACACCTCTCTCCTTCGGAGTAGGTTTAGGAATAGGCTCAGGAGTTGGCTCAATTGGTTCAGGAATTGCCTCAGGAATTGGCTCAGGAAGAGTCCAATTATTTTCATTAGTCAACATATTATTCAATAGTAATTCATCTTGGTCGATTGTTCTTTCCCTGAAAACACAACCAGCACAACTATCCAAGTAGTCCTTGGAAGCATCGGTTAGTCCATTATAAAAGATATCAAGCATTTCATTTTTCTTAAGATGATGGTCAGGCAAAGCATTAAGTAATCGGAGAAGCCTCCCCCCAAGCTTGTGGGAGACTCTCTTCTTCGATTTGCATAAAATTATATATTTCCCACAAGGTAGCTTGTTTCTTATGAGCAGGAAAATATTTAGCAGAGAAGTAATAAATCATATCCTGGGGACTACGCACACAACCAGGATCAAGAAAATTAAACCAAGTCTTAGCATCACCCTTTAATGAGAATGGAAATATCTTAAGGATATAATAATAGCGAGACTTCTCATCATTAGTAAACAGGGTGGCTATATCATTCAACTTGGTAAGATGTGCCACAACAGTTTCAAATTCAGTGCCATAGAAAGGATCGGATTCAACTAAAGTAATAATATCAGGATCAACAGAGAATTCATAATCCTTATAGTAACAAAGATAGGTGAAGTGGCAAAAGCAGGGTCATGTTTCATTCTAGCATTTGGAGTCTTTTGTTTCAGCTTAGCTAATAATTTCTTAAGATCTGATCTATCATTGCAAGCAAGAAAATCTCTAGCAGTTTCTTCATCCATAACATAACCCTTAGGAACAACATGTAATTCATAATCAGGGGGAGAACTTTCATCATCACTATCATCAGTAATAGCATCTTCATTAATTTCATTCTCTCTAACCCTAGCAAGTTGTTCATCAAGAAATTCACCTAATGGCACAGTAGTATCACGCACAGAAGTAGTTTCATCATGAGTATCATGCACAGCAGAAGTGGCATCATCAATAACATGTGACATATCAAAATTCATAGCAGTAGCAGGTTTAGGTGTCGCAAGCTTACTCATAACAGAAGGGGAGTCTAGTGCAGAGCTAGATGGCAGTTCCTTACCTCCCCTCGTAGTTGAGGGAAACATCTTAGTTCTTGCGTCTTTCAAGTTCTTCATAGTGATCAACAGATATAAATCCAAAGTGACTCAAAGAATAGAGCTATGCTTCCCCGGCAACGGCACCAGATATTAGTCTTGATAACCCACAAGTGTAGGGGATCGCAACAGCTTTTGAGGGTAGAGTATTCAACCCAAATTTATTGATTCAACACAAGGGGAGCCAAAGAATATTCTTAAGTATTAGCAGTTGAGTTGTCAACTCAACCACACCTACATAACTTAGTACCTGCAACAAAGTATTTAGTAGCAAAGTAATATGATAGTAATGGTAACAGTAGCAAAAGTAAAGATAATAGTTTTGTAATGATTGTAACAGTAGCAACAGAAAAGTAAATAAGCGAAGCACAATATGTGAAAAGCTCGTAGGCATTGGATCAGTGATGGATAATTATGTCGGATGTGATTCCTCATGTAAAAGCTATAACATAGGGTGACACAGAACTAGCTCCAGTTCATCAATGTAATGTAGGCATGTATTCCGAATATAGTCATACGTGCTTATGGAAAAGAACTTGCATGGCATATTTTGTCCTACCCTCCTGTGGCAGCGGGGTCCTAGTGGAAAGTAACGGATATTAAGGCCTCCTTTTAATGGGAAAACTTTGTTTTTTCCACTCTAACTTTTTCCCACTTTGGTTATGTCACTCTAGAATTTGACATTTCACTTCTGCCACTCTTAGCTTTTGACAATACATCACAAATACCATTTCGTGGCAAAAGCAATAGATTTTCATTTCACTTTTGCCACTATTAGATTTCAGCAATTATCACAATTGCCACTCAAAAATTATTGCTTTTGCCACATAATGGCAATTGTGATGTATTGTCAAAAACTAAGAGTGGCAAATGTGAAATCTCAAGTTCTAAAGTGGCATAAGCAAAGTGGTCAAAAGCTAGAGTGGCAAAAACAAAGTTTTCCCCCTTTTAATAGAGAACCGGAACAAAGCATTAGCACATAGTGAATACATGAACTCCTCAAACTATGGTCATCAACGAGAAGTATCCCGATTATTGTCACTTCGGGGTTGTCGGATCATAACACATAATAGGTGACTATAGACTTGCAAGATAGGATCAAGAACTCACATATATTCATGAAAACATAATAGGTTCAGATATGAAATCATGGCACTCGGGCCCTAGTGACAAGCATTAAGCATAGCAAAGTCATAGCAACATCAATCTCAGAACATAGTGGATACTAGGGATCAAACCCTAACAAAACTAACTTGATTACATGGTAAATCTCATCGAACCCATCACCGTCCAGCAAGCCTATGATGGAATTACTCACGCATGGCGGTGAGCATCATGAAATTGGTGATGGAGGTTGGTTGATGATGACGACGACGACGAATCCCCCTCTCCGAAGCCCCGAACGGACTCCAGATCAGCCCTCCCGAGAGAGATTAGGGCTTGGCGGCGGCTCCATATCGTAAAACACGATGAAACTTCCTCTCCAATTTTTTTCTCCGCGAGACGGAATATATAGAGTTGGAGTTGAGGTCGGCGGAGCTCCAGGGGGCCCACGAGATAGGGGGGCGCGCCCAGGGGGAGGGGGTGCGCCCCACCCTCGTGGACAGGGTGTGGGCCCCCTGGTCTTCATATTTTGCCAGTATTTTTTATATTTTCCAAAACTTATCTCCGTGGATTTTTAGGTCATTCCGAGAAGTTTTGTTTTCTGCACAATAAACAACATGATGGCAGTTCTGCTGAAAACAACGTCAGTCCGGGTTAGTTTCATTCAAATCATACAAGTTAGAGTCCAAAACATGGGCAAAAGTGTTTGGAAAAGTAGATACGTTGGAGACATATCAGGGCCACCGCCGCCTCCCGTTCTTCATCAGGAGGGCAGATTTGGAGTCCGTTCGGGGCTCCGGAGAGGGGAATCCGTCGCCATCGTCATCATCAACCATCCTCCATCACCAATTTCATGATGCTCACCGCCGTGCGTGAGTAATTCCATCGTAGGCTTGCTAGACGGTGATGGGTTGGGTGAGATTTATCATGTAATCGAGTTAGTTTTGTTAGGGTTTGATCCCTAGTATCCACTATGTTCTGAGATTGATGTTGCTATGACTTTGCTATGCCTAATGCTTGTCACTAGGGTCCGAGTGCCATGATTTTAGATCTGAACCTATTATGTTTTCATGAATATATTTTTGTTCTTGATCCTATCTTGCAAGTTATAGTCACCTACGACGTGTTATGATTCGGCAACCCCGGAGTGACAATAGTCGGGACACTTCCCGGTGATGACTGTAGTTTGAGGAGTTCATGTATTCACTAAGTGCTAATGCTTTGGTCCGGTTCTCTATTAAAAGGAGGCCTTAATATCTCTTTTTTGTGACCTCTTTTTTCTTTATTTTTTTATTTTTTGTCCGGAGTCTCATCCCGACTTGTGGGGGAATCATAGTCTCCATCATCCTTTCCTCACTGGGACAATGCTCTAATAATGAAGATCATCACACTTTTATTTACTTACAACTCAAGAATTACAACTCAATTCTTAGACCAAAATATGACTCTATGTGAATGCCTCCGGCGGTGTACCGGGATGTGCAATGAATCAAGAGTGACATGTATGAAAGAATTATGAAAGGTGGCTTTGCCACAAATACGATGTCAACTACATGATCATGCAAAGCAATATGACAATGATGAAGCGTGTCATAATAAACGGAACGGTAGAAAGTTGCATGGCAATATATCTCGGAATGGCTATGGAAATGCCATAATATGTAGGTATGTGGCTATTTTCAGGAAGGTATATGGTGGGTGTAAGTTACCGGCGAGAGTTGCACGGTACAAGAGAGGCTAGCAATGGTGGAAGGGTGAGAGGGCGTATAATCTGTGGAATCAATATTAGTCATAAAGAACTCATATACTTATTGCAAAAATCTACAAGTCATTGAAACCAAGCACTACGCGCATGCTCCTAGGGGAAGGGTTGGTAGGAGTTAACCATCGCGTGATCCCGACCTCCACACAAAGGAAGACAATCAAAAAATAAATCATGCTCTGACTTCATCACATAATGGTTCACCATACGTGCATGCTACGGGAGTCACAAACCTCAACACAAGTATTTCTCAAATTCACAACTACTCACTAGCATGACTCTAATATCACCATCTTTATATCTCAAAACAATCATAAGGAATCAAACTTCTCATAGTATTCAATGCACTTTATATGAATTTTTTTATTATATCCCTCTTGGATGCCCATCATATTAGGACTACATTCATAACCTAAGCAAATTACCATGCTGTTTAAGGCTCTCAAAATAATATAAGCAAAGCATGAGAGTTCATCTATTTCCTCAAAATAAAACCACCACCGTGCTCTAAAAGATGTAAGTGAAGCACTAGAGCAAACGACAATCTACTCCAAAAGATATAAGTGAAGATCAATGATTAGTCAAATAATTATGCAACTATGTGAAGACTCTCTAACATTTAAGAATTTCAGATCTTGGGATATTATTCAAACAACAAGCAAAACAAAATAAAATAAAATGACGCTCCAAGCAAAATACATATCATGTGACGAAAGAGGGGATGCCATCCGGGGTATCCCCGAGCTTAGACTCTTGGTTGTCCTTGAATATTACCTTGGGGTGCCTTCGGCATCCCCAAGCTTAGGCTTTTGCCACTCCTTATTCCATAGTCCATCAAATCTTTACCCAAAACTTGAAAACTTCACAACACAAAACTCAACAGAAAACTCGTAAGCTCCGTTAGTATAAGAAAATAAATCACCACTTAGGTATTGTGGTGAACTCATTCTAAATTCATATTGGTGTTGTATCTACTGTATTCCAACTTCTCCATGGTTCATACCCTCCGATACTACTCATAGATTCATCAAAATAAGCAAACAACACATAGAAAACAGAATCTGTCAAAAACGGAATAGTCTGTAGCAATATGTAACTCTTGAATAGTTCTGTAACTCCAAAAATTCCAAAACAATTAGTTCCACCTGAGCAATTTGTTCATCAATCCATAGCAATAAGAATCAGGTCAAAAGCACGTTTCTATACAATTCTGGAAATTATTTACTGAGTGCAAAAGTTTCTGATTTTCAGCAGGATCAACACAACTATCACCACAAGCTATCCTAAAGGCTTTACTTGGCACTGTATTGAAACAAAAGTTATAAAACATGATTACTACAGTAACATAATCATGCGAACACACAAAAACAGTAAGGGGAAATACTGGGTTGTCTCCCAACAAGCGCTTTTCTTTAATGTCTTTCTAGCTAGACATGATGATTTCAACGATGCTCACATAAAAGATAAGAATTGAAACATAATAGGAGCATCATGAAGCATATGACTAACACATTTAAGTCTAACCCACTTCCTATGCATAGTTATTTTGTGAGAAAACAATTTATGGGAACAAGAATCAACTAGCATAGGAAGACAAAACAAGCATAACTTCAAAACTTTTAACACATAGAGAGGAAACTTGATATTATTGCAATTCCTACAAGCATATATTCCTCCTTCATAATAAATTCTAGTAGCATCATGAATGAATTCAACAATATAACCATCACACAAATCATTATGTTCATGATCTACAAGCATAGAAATTTTATTACTCTCCACATAAGCAAATTTCTTCTCATGAATAGTAGTGGGAGCACACTCGACAAAATAATTATCATGAGAGGCATAATCCAATTGAAAATTACAATCATGATGACAAGTTTCATGGTTATAATTATTCTTTATAGCATACATGTCATCACAATAGTCATCATAGATAGCAACTTTGTTCTCATAATCAATTGGAACCTCTTCCGAAATAGTGGAATCATTACTAAATAAAGTCAAGACCTCTCCAAATCCACTTTCATAATTATCACAATAAGATTCAACACCCTCCAAAATAGCGGGATCATTACTTCCTAAAGTTGGCACTCTTCAAAACCCACTTTGATCAATATAATCATCATAAATAGGAGGCATGCTATCATCAAAATAAATTTGCTCATCAAAACTTGGGGGACAAAAAATATCATCTTCATCAAACATAGCATCCCCAAGCTTGTGGCTTTGCATATCATTAGCATCATGGATATTCAAAGAATTCACACTAACAACATTGCAATCATGCTCATCATTCAAATATTTTATGCCAAACATTTTATTGACTTCTTCTTCTAGCAATTGAGCACAATTTTCCTTTCCATCATTTTCACAAAAGACATTAAAAAGATGAAGCATATGAGGCAACCTCAATTCCATTTTTTGTAATTTTATTTTATAAATTAAACTAGTGATAAAACAAGAAACTAAAAGATTCAATTGCAAGATCTAAAGATATACCTTCAAGCACTCACCTCCCCGGAAACGGTGCCAGAAAAGAGCTTGATGTCTACTATGCAACCTTCTTCTTATAGACGTTGTTGGGCCTCCAAGTGCAGAGGTTTGTAGGACAGTAGCAAATTTCCCTCAAGAGAATGACCTAAGGTTTATCAATCCGTGGGAGGCATAGGATGAATATGGCCTCTCTCAAACAACCCTGCAACCAAATAACAAAGAGTCTCTTGTGTCCCCAACACACCCAATACAATGGTAAATTGTATAGGTGCACTAGTTCGGCGAAGAGATGGTGATACAAGTGCAATATGGATGGTAGATATAGGTTTTTGTAATCTGAAAATATAAAAACAACACGGTAGCAAGTAGTAAAAGTGATCACAAACGTTATTGCAATCCTTCGAAACAAGGCCTAGGGTTCATACTTTCACTAGTGCAAGTTCTCTCAACAATAATAACATAACTGGATCATATAACCATCCCTCAAAATGCAACAAAGAGTCACTCTCCAAAGTCACTAATAGAAGAGAACAAATGAAGAGATTATTGTAGGGTACGAAACCACCTCAAAGTTATTCTTTCTGATCAATCCATTGGGCTATTCCTATAAGTGTCACAAACAGCCCTAGAGTTCGTAGTAAAATAACACCTTAAGACATAAATCAACCAAAACCCTAGTGTCACCTATATACTCCAATGTCACCTCAAGTATCCGTGGGTTTGATTATATGATATGCATCACACAATCTCAGATTCATCTATTCAACCAACACAAAGAACTTCAAAGAGTGCCCCAAAGTTTCTACCGGAGAGTCAAGACGAAAACGTGTGCCAACCCCTATGCATAAGTTCACAAGGTCACTGAACCCGCAAGTTGATCACCAAAACATACATCAAGTAGATCACGTGAATATCCCATTGTCACCACAGATAAGCACATGCAAGACATACATCAAGTGTTCTCAAATCCTTAAATACTCAATCCGATAAGATTACTTCAAAGGGAAAACTCAATCCATTACAAGAAGGTAGAGGGGGAGAAACATCATAAGATCCAACTATAATAGCAAAGCTCGCAGTACATCAAGATCGTGTCATATCAAGAACACAAGAGAGAGAGAGAGAGAGAGATCAAACACATAGCTACTGGTACATACCCTTAGCCTCGAGGCTGAACTACTCCCTCCTCGTCATGGAGATCAAACACATGGCCACCGGTGATGGATTCCCCCTCCGGCAGGGTGCCGAAACAGGGTCCCAATTGGATTTTGGTGGCTACAGAGGCTTGCGGTGGCGGAACTCCTGATCTAGGTTTTGTTCTAGATGTTTGGGCATTTATAGGAGGGGTTGGCGTCGGTTTAATGCCAGGAGGCCCACAGGGAGTCCACGAGGCAGGGAGGTGCGCCCTAGAGGGGGGGGGGCACCCTCCACCCTCGTGGTGCCCTTAAGACTCTCCTCCGGTAGCTTTTCGTTCTAGTATTTTTTATATTTTCCAAAAATATTCTCCGTTAATTTTCAGCACATTCCGAGAACTTTTATTTCTGCACAAAAACAACACCACAATAGTTCTGCTGAAGATAGCGTCAGTCCGAGTTAGTTCTAACCAAATCATACAAAAATCATGTAAAAATATTATAAACATGGCATGAATACATAAAAAATTATAGATATGTTGGATACGTATCAGTCATCCTCTCAAGAAAAATCAAATACTTGATATCTTTTATAATGGACTAACCAACGCTTCTAGGGACCACCTAGATAGTTGTGCTGGTTGTGTTTTCAGGGAAAGAACTGTTGAGCAAGCTGGATTGCTATGAATAATATATTGAGTAATGATAATGATTGGACACTTCCTGAACCAACTCCTAAGACAACTCCAAAGAAAAGAGGTATTCTATTTCTCAGTCCTGAAGATATGCAAGAGGCAAAGACATCTATGAAAGAAAAAGGTATTAAAGCTGAAGATGTTAAGAATTTACCACCTATTGAGGAAATACATGGTTTTAATAACCCGACACATGTAGTAGAGGTAAACTCTCTTTATAGATTTGATGAAGGTGATATTCCTCATAATAAGTCAGCTAGTCAATGTTTGGATGAGTTTGATAATTTTATTGTTAAACAAGAAAATTTCAATGGTTATATTAGTAGACAATTGAAACGTAATGCTCACATGCTTGACTACTTGGGTGATTATATGAGTAAAATTGTTAATGATATTAAGCTTATTAGTAAGCATGCTTCCATGATTAGAACTCAAGTAGAACAAGTACATAAGGCACAAGATGATTTTCTCAATGATTTGAATAGTAAGAAAAATGACAATGTTGTTAGGGTTATGACTAGAGGTGGTAAAATGACCCAGGAACCTTTGTATCTTGAGGGCCATCCTAAGAGAGTTGAGCAGGATTCTTAGAGAATTAATATTGATGCACCTAGTCCTAGTAATAAAAAGAGAAATAAAACTAATAGGACTCTGTATACTTCTAGTGAACCTGTTATAGATACACTTGAGAATCCAAATGATATTTCTATTTCTGATGCTGAGACACAATCTGGTGATGAACATGAACCTAGTGATAATGTTAATGATGATGTTCATGTTGATGCTCAACCTAGTAAAGATAATGATGTAGAGATTGAACCTGCTGTTGATCTTGATAACCCACAATCAAATAATCAATGTTATGATAAGAGAGACTTTGTTGCTAGGAAACATGGTAAAGAAAGAGAACCATGGGTTTAGAAGCCCATGCCATTTCCTCCTAAGACATCCAAGAAAAAGGATGATGAGGATTTTGAGCACTTCTGTGAAATGATTAGACCTATCTTTTTGCGTATGCGTCTGACTGATATGTTGAAAATGTCTCCTTATGCTAAGTACATGAAAGATATTGTTACAAATAAAAGAAAGATACTGGAAGCTGAAATTTCCACCATGCTTGCTAATTATACTTTTAGGGGTGGAATACCAAAGAAACTTGGAGATCCAAGAATACCAACTATACCATGCTCCATTAAAAGAAACTATGTTAAAACTGCTTTATGTGATTTGGGAGCCGGTGTTAGTGTTATGCCTTTCTCTTTATATCACAGACTTGATTTGAATAAGCTGACACCTACTGAAATCTCCTTGCAAATATCTGATAAATCAACTGCTATACCCACCGGTATTTGTGAGGATGTGCCTGTTGTGGTTGCAAACGTTACTATCTTAATGAACTTTGTTATTCTTGATATTCCCAAGGACGATAGTATGTCGATCATCCTTAGTAGACCCTTTTTGAATACTACAGGGGCTGTTATTGATTACAACAAAGGAAAATGTCACTTTTCATGTTAATGGTAATGGGCATAAAATACACTTTCCGAAGAAACAACCTCAAGTTCATAGTATCAATTCTATTGGAAAAATTTCAACTATTGTTATTGGAGGTTTCAAATTCCCTCTCCCAACAGTCAAAAGGAAAAAAATGATATTCTTATTGTTGGGGACATGCATATCCCCGTTGAGGTAACCTAGTGTTATTCAAAAATTCCCCGGTTTCATGTTATTCAAAAGAAGTTTGTTAATAAGACCTGATCAACCTTGTTAATGGATTCCTTTTGATGAGCATGAGATGGATGAATTTATAAAGCACATCTTTCTGTACCTACTTTTTACTTTCTGTTATTTAGAATAAATAAAGCAAAATAGTATTATTTGTCTGTTTTCTGAATTATCCATGCAATAAAAAATATCTCGAAAATAAAAGTTATCCAAATACCCTGAAAATTTAGTATGTTTTTTTATAGAATATTTTAGAATTTCTGATACTGAACATGCACCAGGGGGATGCACCAGTGGGCCACAAGGGTGGAGGGCGCGCCCCCTGCCTTGTAGGTCCCACGTGGGTCCCCTTCACTTATTCCAGCACCCATCCACTTTGTCTTCCTCCAGAAAAAAATCATCTCATAGGTCAAACCTGTGTTCTCGCTCATCTTGCTGCCATTTTCGATCTCCTTGTGCAAAGCTCCATTTGCAAAAGGGTTTTGGGGGATTGTTCTTCGGTATGTGACTCCTCCAATGGTCCAATTAGTTTTTGTTCTAGTGCTTTATTTATTGCAATTTTTTGCTGCTGTGGTGACCCTGTTCTTGAGCTTGCATGCCAAATTTATATGGTCCAAAGTAGTTTTGATGCATGATATAGCTTCTAGGCACTTGTGGGAGTAGTTGATATCAATCTTGTTGAGTTTGGTTCACTTCTATTTTGAGTCACTAAAAATTTCATAAATTTTTCAGAGGAAGAAAAATGTCTAGGAAAATGTACCAAGGTGGTTCTTTGAGGAAGCAAACACCGAGGCTCGTGATACGTGAGCTGGACCTTGAACCACCAAGGAAACCTCAAGTGCGGCCTTGTGAATGACCGTCGGATGAGTTCATGGTCCATGCAGGTTTCAAGGATGAGTTTGATGCATACGTACAAAATGCTGGCCTTGAGGACTTCGTGTCAGATAAGTGCAGACAATACTATTTCCTCACTGATTCCTTTGTGCGGAGGTTCAAATTTTCATCTAAGTGTAACACCCATACTGTTTTATTTGATCTTTATGATGAATCATATACCATGGACCTTGAATATTTTAACACTGCATGCAAAATCCCACAATGGGGCATTCATAGTGAGCCTCACAAAGCTGAATACAATGATTTCCTTGCTAGCATCACAATGGGAGAAACTAGAAATATCACACAAGCTACCATAGGGAGCATTCACTTTCCTGCCATGCATTATTTTGCTCTCTTTATAGGTATATGCATTAATGATAAGCATGAGCATTGCCACCTTAGCGTTCCAGATCTTAGTGTCCTTGAGGGAGTCCTGGATTAGGGGGTGTCCGGATAGCCGGACTATGACCTTTGGCCGGACTCCCGGACTATGAAGATAGAAGATTGAAGACTCCGTCCCGTGTCCGGATGGGACTTTCCTTGGCGTGGAAGGCAAGCTTGGCGATACGATATGAAGATCTCCTCCCATTGTAACCGACTCTATGTAACCCTAGCCCTCTCCGTGTCTATATAAACTGGAGAGTTTTAGTCTGTAGGACGAACAACAATCATACCATAGGCTAGATTCTAAGGTTTAGCCTCTCTGATCTCGTGGTAGATCAACTCTTGTACTACCCATATCATCAATATTAATCAAGTAGGAGTAGGGTTTTACCTCCACCGAGAGGGCCCGAACCTGGGTAAAAACATCATGTCCCTTGTCTCCTGTTACCATCCGCCTAGACGCACAGTTCGGGACCCCCTACCCGAGATCCGCCGGTTTTGACACCGACATTGGTGCTTTCATTGAGAGTTCCTCTGTGTCGTCACCTTTAGGCCCGATGGCTTCTTCGATCCTCAACCACGACGCGGTCCAGGGTTAGACTTTTCTCACCGGACAGATCTTCATATTCGGCGGCTTCGCACTGCAGGCCAACTGGCTTGGCCATCTGGAGCAGATCGAAAGCTATGCCCCTGGCCATCAGGTCAGGTTTGGAAGTTTAAACTACACGACCTACATCCGCGGGGACTTGACCTTCGACGGATTCGAGCCACGGCCGAGCATGCCGCACTGTCATGATGGGCATGATTTAGCTCTGCCGCCGGACAACGCCTGGAGCGTCGCTCAGGTACCCGCTCCGACCATTAGCTCGGAGCCGACCGCGCCAATTGGGGACGGACGGTTGGACGCCGCCCAGGTGCCGCAATCCCTACGACGATAGAGCCGAACACCAGCCCAGTCCTTGGCGAGGCCTATGACTCCAAGGTGCCGGACTCCATTCCGAACTCCGAATCTTCCGCACCTCTTCCGATCGAACCCGATTGGGCTCCGATCATGGAGTTCACCGCCACGGACGTCTTTCAACACTCGCCCTTTGCCGATATCCTGAATTCACTAAAGTCTCTCTCTTTGTCAGGAGAGCCCTGGCCGGACTACGGTCAGCATGGTTGGGATACGGACGACGAAGAAATTCGAAGCCCACCCACTACCCATTACGTAGCCACTGTCGACGATTTAACCGACATGCTCGACTTTGACTCCGAAGACATCGACGGTATGGACGCCGATGAAGGAGACGACCAAGAACCAGCACCTATAGGGAACTGGAAAGCCACCTCGTCATATGACATATACATGGTGGACACCCCCAAAGCAGGGGATGGCGATGAAAAAAAGGAGGACGACCCCTCCAAGAAGCAACCCAAGTGCCGACGTCAGCGGCGCCGCTCTAAATCCTGCCAAAGTAAAAACGGTGAGTCCGGCACTAGAGATAACAACACGCCGGACAGTGCCGAAGACATCCCCCTCCAGCAGGATTCAGTGCAGGAGGACGAAGGGGCCAGCCCTCATGAGAGAGCGGCCGGCAGAGAGTTCGAGGATGATAATTATATGCCTCCCTCCGAAGACGAGGCAAGCCTCAACGACAACGAATTCGTTGTGCCAGAGGATCCCGTCGAACAAGAGCGTTTCAAACGCAGGCTTATGGCCACGGCAAGCAGCCTCAAGAAAAAACAGCAGCAGCTTAGAGCTGACCAAGACTTGCTAGCCGACAGATGGACCGAAGTCCTGGCGGCCGAAGAGTATAAACTCGAACGCCCCTCCAAGAGCTACCCAAAATGCAGGCAGTTACCCCAACTTGGGGAGGAAGCAACTAAACCTACATCACCAGCATACGATGCGCCCGATCGGCCACCCCGTGGCCGCGACAGAGAGGCCTTCAGGCCCTCGACCCAAGACGCACCCCGACACCACTCAAAAAATACCAGAGTGCGGGGAGACGCAACAGACCTGCGAGACATATTGGAGAATAAGGCAAGGCAAACAAGATCGATCTACGGATCGCGTGGGCGCCCCACTTCACGTGACGATAACCGTCACGCCGGATTTGATAAATACGGCTAGGCCGAATACAACAGACCAAGATCATCCGAGCTGCGTCGTGATATAGCCCAGTACAGGGGCGCCGCACACCCACTATGCTTCACAGATGAAGTAATGGATCATCAAATCCCCGAGGGTTTTAAACCCGTCAACATCGAATCATGCGATGGCACAAAAGATCCCGTAGTGTGGATCGAGGATTATCTCCTTCATATTCACATGGCCCATGGTGATGATCTACACGCCATCAAATACCTCCCGCTCAAGCTTAAAGGACCAGCTCGACATTGGCTTAACAGCCTGCCAGCAGAGTCAATTAGTTGCTGGGAGGACCTGGAATCCACATTCCTTGACAACTTCCAGGGCACTTATGAGCGACCACCAGACGCCGATGATCTAAGCCACATAATCCAGCATCCAGAGGAATCGGCCAGACAATTCTTGACATGGTTCCTAACCAAGAAAAATCAAATAGTCGACTGTCCGGACGCCGAGGCCCTTGCATCCTTCAGGCACAACATCCAAGATGAATGGCTTGCCCGGCACCTGGGACAGGAAAAGCCGAAATCTATGGCAGCCCTCACGACACTCATGACCCGCTTTTGTGCGGGAGAAGACAGCTGGCTAGCTCGTAGTAATAACATAACCAAGAGCCCTGGCAATTCGGATACTAAGGACAAAAATGGTAGGTCACGTCGCAACAAGCACAAGCGTCGCATTAACGATGACAATACTGAGGATACGGCAGTCAATGCCGGATTCAGAGGCTCTAAACCCGGTCAGCGGAAGAAGCCATTCAAAAGAAACCCTTCGGGCCCATCCAGTTTAGACCGGATAATCGATCGATCGTGCCAGATACACGACACCCCCGAACAACCAGCCAACCACACCAACTGGGATTGTTGGGTGTTCAAGCAGGCACGCAACTTAAGTGCCGAAACCAAAGACAAGGGGCTGCATAGCGATGACGAGGAGGAGCCCCTGCCGCCGAACAACAGAGGACAAAAGGGATTCCCCCCGCAAGTGCGGACGGTGAACATGATATATGCAACCCACATCCCCAAACGGGAGCGGAAGCGTGCTCTCAAGGACGTCTATGCGTTGGAGCCAGTCGCCCCAAAGTTCAACCCATGGTCCTCCTGCCCGATCACTTTTGATCGAAGGGACCACCCCACTAGCATCCGTCACGGCGGATTCGCCGCATTGGTCCTAGACCCAATTATCGATGGATTTCACCTCACCAGAGTCCTCATGGACGGCGGCAGCAGCCTGAACCTGCTTTATCAGGATACAGTGCAAAAAATGGGTATCGATCCATCAAGGATTAAACCTACAAGGATAACCTTTAAAGGTGTCATACCAGGTGTAGAAGCCAGTTGTACAGGCTCGGTTACACTCGAAGTGGTCTGCGGATCCCCGGATAATTTTTGAAGCGAAGAGTTAATCTTCGACATAGTCCCATTCCGCAGTGGCTATCACGCCCCGCTCGGATGAACCGCATTTGCAAAATTCAATACGGTGCCACACTATGCATATCTCAAGCTCAAGATGCCAGGCCCTCGCGGAGTCATCACGGTAAATGGAAACACCGAACGCTCTCTCCAAACGGAGGAGCACACGGCGGCCCTGGCGGCGGAAGTACAGAGTAGCCTCTCAAGGCAATTCTCCAATCCAGGTGTTAAACGTCCGGACAACGTCAAGCGAGCCCGAAGTAACCTACAACAAGGCCAGCTGGCACGTTCCGAGCAAGCATAGTAGTGCGGCTCCAACCCCAGCCCTCGCCAGATGGTGATATCGGTACCACACGTACATAATTACGCTTTAGAAATACCATGGGCATAAGGGGAGGGGAACAACTACGGCACGCCCAGAATGCGGCTCAACCGCACTAAGGGGCTCCCTATTCCGCCGTTTCTTTTTTATATACTTTCAGGACCCAACTATTCGGAAGGCCTATTCGACAATACACCCGCCGAACACACGATGCAACAGCCAGGGAGAGAACAAGCCGTGTCAAATGTCCAGGTGGTCTCTATAATGAGCTTAATACCTGTTTTACTTAAAGTCCCGCAGCTTGCCCCTGGAGGGGGACATGTCAAATAATCCCATCTCTAGCTTATCGCACTATTTGTATCGTTCTGCTTTCACAGCAACCCTTTTTAATAAACAATACATAGCTTTTATCTATTATTGTACTCATCTATTTTTTATACAAATATGTTTAGTCATGACATTCTGCAACCGTACACTTTGGTACGACCAATACACCAGGGGCTTAAGCACCCCATAACATGGTGTGAGAAGACCAAACACTCTCACGAGTGCGGCACCCCAAACTTATAGCACTATATGCATCGGCTCCGAATCATGTCTTGGGTCAATAGTTGGGTTTGCCCGGCTCCCATGTTTTGGTACCTTACGTTCCGCAATGTTGGCTAAGGTAGCACTAGGAGAACTACTGCGATTGTGTTCCAGTTGAGCTGGGTTAACACCTCAGTAGAGAAAGCTAAAACTGACCGTCATGATAGTGCGAGAGATCGGTCGCTGTTCGCGAGGTTTTTCGAGTCCTTAAAGACTTATGCCGCTTAGAGCGAGGAGCCGGACTTATCCGGCCTAGGCGTGGATAGCGCCCCGAACTCGGTCTTCCGAATACTAGGGGCTTCGCCGAAATTTAAAATTATAGAATTCTATGGCTAAGTGAGAGTGATAAAGCATTATAAGTCCGACGGCCTGGTTCGTTGTGCTGAGCGCCTCCCTAGATGGACCCAAGAATGGGAACAAGAGCGCTCAGGTTTATCCCGAACACCCCAGCACTCGTGGCATGGGGGTAGAAGCCGACGACTTGCATCTCTCAGATTTGATAAACGGCCGAACAGAAGGTAATATTTTAAATTAACAAGCGTTGCTTAACGCATATGAACAAAGTTTTCAGCGTACATGATAACAGATGCGAGTCTACTAAAAAATTACATCTTTGGAGCATTCGTCCGCCATAAGGCGGGCACCCTTCAGGACACCCTTATAATACATCTCGGGCGTGCGATACTCCTTGCCCGGCGGTGGCGCGTCCGTCAAAAGCTTCTCCGCGTCCAGCTTGCCCCAGTGCACTTTAGCACGGGCGAGGGCCTGATGGGCACCTTCAATACAGACAGAGCGCTTGATGACCTCAATCCACGGACACGCGTCGACCAGCCGCCGCACCAGACCGAAGTAGCTCCCAGGCATGGCTTCCCTAGGCCACAGCCGAACTATGAGGCCCTTCATGGCCTGTTTGGCCACCTTGTGGAGCTCGACCAGCTGCTTCAGCTGGTCGCTCAGGGGCACCAGATGTTCGGCCTCAGCATACTGAGACCAGAACACCTTTTCCGTCGAGCTCCCCTCCTCCGCTCGGTAGAATGCGGCAGCATCAGACACACTATGGGGCAGATCGGCGAACGCTTCTCGAGAGCTCCGGATTCGGGTAAGTAACAGATAATTTACTTTTACATTCTTGCTTTGCATAAAGAATGCCTTTCCCGCTGCTATCTTCTTCATCGCCTCGATCTCCTGGAGGGCCTTCTGGGCTTCGGCCTTAGCGGTTTTGGCACTCTCAAGAGCCAAGGCGAGCTCGGACTCTTGAGCCTTCGAGTCACGCTCCAAACTCTCGTGTTTCTCCACGAGAGCCTGGAGCTCTTGCCGCACCTCCTGCTTCTCTCGCTCGGTGCGCTCCAAGGCCACACTATTTTCGGCCTTGGACACCGTTTCCTTCAGGGTCGCCACCTCAGCCGTGGCCCCTGCAACATTTACATTGGTCCTGTCATTATTTGCAACCAAGTATTTCTATATACATTTACATGCGGTATTACATACCCTCCTTGTCCTCGAGCTGCTTCTTGGCACGACCGAGCTCGTTCTCGGACCGCTCGAGGCTTTCCTTCAATGCATTGACCTCCGCAGTCAGTGCGGCAGAGGTCAGCAGCGCAACCTGCATTCCCATATTGACATATTTTTGTTAGACTCCTACGTATATCTTTTTAGATCCTTAGCTCGGCTTTTCTTTCCGAACGCCGGACTGAGCATCAGGGGCTACTGTCTATGCGGTAACATTTTTATATGTTTTTGAACACATACCTCAAAGCCCGTTAACAGACTTGTACATGCTTCTGTCAGCCCGCTCTTGGCGGACTGAACCTTCTGAATCACCACACTCATAATAGTACGGTGTTCCTCGTCGATGGAGGCGCCGTTAAGCACCTCCAGCAAATTGTCCGACGCCTCCGGGTGGACGGAGGTCGCCGGCGTCGTAGGCTTGCCCTTCTTAGGAAGGCGCCGCCTGTCGGACTCTGGAACGTGGTTCCGGAGCAGTGTCCAGCCCAGAGCCGGACTTGGATCCCTCCGGGGCTTTACCCCCTTTGGGCCATGAGTCTGGGAGGTCGCCTTGCGGCGCCTCCAGGACCACCTCCTCCTGGTTTAGTCCCTTTCAGGACTCCACCTCGGCGTCGTCCGTAGGGAGAGGGGAGGAGGCCGTCAGAAGTGAAGCACTATTCACATCCGATGAATCCAAGGAGCCGCTCGTCGAATCATCGAGCTGAGCCTTGGGCGGACTGCATGATCAAATTTGGCGTCAAAAAATGCCAAATAATGGAGGAGCGCCATAAGTTATTCGGATATCTGGATACTTACGATTTGGCCAGGGGCTTGACCCTGGATGGCCATTCCTACTTGCCGTCTTCGACATCGGAGGCGTAGTCCGGCAGAAGGGTCCTTCCCTTCTTGGACCCTCCGGCCTCCCCAGTTGGGGCAGCCTTCCTTTTCTTTCCTTCCCTCGTTGGAGGGGGAGAGGCTTATTCTTCTTCCTCCTCCTTGTCCTCAGAGGCGGAGGGTGCTTCGGGGTTGTCAGGCGATGGATCCGACACGACCAGGCACCAGGAACTCTTTCGAGTCCTCGTGGCCTTCTTCTTGGCCTTCTTCTCCTGCACCACGTGAGGTGCCAGAACCAGCAGCTTCGTCAAACGAGCGTCCGCTGGGTCTTCGGGCAAGGGAGCCGGACAGTTGATCTGTCCGGCCTTCTTCTGCCAGTCCTGTTAAAGAAATGGGGGTTTAGATCCCGCATAGAATCAAATCTATGAAAAACAAATACCCCGTAAAGGGAAAATTAAGCTCACCGCGCTGGCTTGGCGCTTGGCGCAGAATCCGCGATCCTCGGTGACGGGAGGGGAGACCTCGGAGCTCTTGAATAGCATGTTCCATGCATCCTCGTGCTTCGTGTCATAGAGCCGGGATAGAGTCTGGTGCTTGGCCGGGTCGAACTCCCACAAGCTGAAAGCCCGTCGTTGACACGGGAGAATCCGGCGGAAGAGCATGACCTGGACTACAGTGACAAGTTTAACCTTCCTACCGATCAGGTCTTTGATGCAGGTTTGAAGTCCGGTCACTTCCACCGAATTATCCCACAACAGGCCCGTCTCTTTCCAAGATGTGAGCCGTGTGGGGATGCCAGATCGGAATTCGGGGGCCGCTGCCCATTCAGGGTCACGCGGCTCGGTGATATAGAACCACCTCGATTGCCACCCTTTGATGGTCTCTACGAAGGCGCCCTCGAGCCATGTAACGTTGGCTATCTTGCCCACCATGGCGCCTCCGCACTCCGCTTGGCAGCCTCCCACGACCTTCGGCTTGACGCTGAAGATCTTCAGCCATAGGCCAAAGTGAGGCTGGATGCGGAGGAAGGCCTCGCACACGACGATGAACGCCGAGATGTTGAGGATGAAGTTCGGGGCCAGATCGTGGAAATCTAGGCCGTAGTAGAGCATGAGCCCCCGGACAAATGGGTGGAGAGGAAAGCCCAGTCCGCGGAGGAAATGGGGGAGAAATACAACCCTCTCATGGGGCCTAGGGGTGGGGATGAGTTGCCCCTCATCTGGAAGCCGGTGCGCGATGTCGTCAGACAAGTATCCGGCCTTCCTCAGCTTTTTGATCTGCCCCTCCGTAATGGAGGAGGCCATCCATCTACCTCCTGCTCCGGATATGATTGGAGAAGGTTGAGGTAGGAAGTGCGGACTTGGGCGCTGGAGCTCGAGTGCGCAGGGATGGATAAGCAAAGGAGGAAGAAGGCGTAAATGGAAAGGGTAGATCCTTATCCCCTTATATGGGCGGCCAAAACTACAAGCCCACGCCGGCCTAATAAAACTCGCTTATCTCCCAAGCGCCGCGGTTAATGGCGCGGTTGGGTTACCCACGCCCGTATTGATGAGAAGCCCGGAATAAGGGGACACGATCTCTGCTTTGACAAGACATGCCAAGGAAACCGCCTCGCTAAACGCGCTGAGGTGGAACAGTAAAACGATTCGAATAAAGGCCTAGCCGCGACGTGATGTCATGCTGCGGAGTACGTCAGCAGATTAGATTTGTGCAAATATTATTCTCTCTACGGTGGCATGTGGAACTTATTTTGCAGAGCCGAACACTATCCTTGTGTTCAACATCTTCTATGAAGTATTCAGAGGAGGAACCCGCCTTGCAATGCCGAAGACAATTTGCGCGCCAGACTCGTCGTCATTGAAGCCTGGTTCAGGGGCTACTGAGGGAGTCCTGGATTAGGGGGTGTCCGGATGGCCGGACTATGACCTTTGGCCGGACTCCTAAACTATGAAGATACAAGACTGAAGACTCCGTCCCGTGTCCGGATGGGACTTTCCTTGGCATGGAAGGAAAGCTTGGCGATACGATATGAAGATCTCCTCCCATTGTAACCGACTCTGTGTAACCCTAGCCCTCTCAGATGTCTATATAAACCGGAGAGTTTTAGTCCGTAGGACGAACAACAATCATACCATAGGCTAGCTTCTAGGGTTTAGCCTCTCTGATCTCGTGGTAGATCAACTCTTGTACTACCCATATCATCAATATTAATCAAGCAGGAGTAGGGTTTTACCTCCACCGAGAGGGCCCGAACCTGGGTAAAAACATCGTGTCCCTTGTCTCCTGTTACCATCCGCCTAGACGCACAGTTCGGGACCCCCTACCCAAGATCCGCCGGTTTTGACACCAACAGTCCTCAAGTGTGCGGTGTTAGGTGACAAGCGATATAACTTGGGGGCCATTATTGCGAGGAGGTTACATTTTAATGCTAAAGATGGAGATTTATTTGGTGGGATTTATGCAACTTGTTTAGCTAATTATCTTGGTGTACCCATAAGAGGGAATGACATTGAGTTGCCACCTGCTTTTCTAGATTATAATGCTATGGTACACTACCAGTTTCTTGAGAGGAACGATCAGTCCCTCCAGTACCGACTAATCTTTGATAGATAGCGCGCTGTCCATATTACCCTTCCTGCTCCTTCCTTCTTTAAATTTCAGGTAAATGGGAGATATTTTATAACTAGAGAGGAGGCAAATGAGTATGAGAGAACAGCGGAGGCTGCTCGCCTCCATGAAGCAGCTCGCTAGGCTATAGCTGCCGCAGCACAGTACAACCCCAACTATCATTTCGGATACAATCTGGGCTAGTTGTGGCCCTAGACCAACTTAGGCCAAAAGCCTAAGCTATCACCTAGTTGTTTATCTTGCTTAGCATAAGTTGTTGGTGCACATAGGTGAGCCTAGTTGTTGTAGGTTTTGTGCTTGACAAATTAACCACTAGGTTTATTCCGCATTTGTTTAAGCCTAAACCGTAATTATTTTAAAGTGCCTATTCACCCCCCTTTAGGCGACATCCACGATCTTTCAGAGTTCCATATCACTTTCTTTTTGAAGGCTTCTGAAACCAACAAACATTGCACGAAGTATTTGAGTGTGAGGGTCTATCCTGGCAATGAATTCTTCATGCACATTTTTGATGGCATCCTAGAGTTTCTTAGCAATGTCAAGCATTCGGAACCGAATGAAAATATCATTTGAGACACTTGCACAGATAATGTCTGTCGCTTGTGCATCCAACCGCAGCATAGCTTTGTCATCAGGGCTTGGAGCACTAGGGTGCTGAATAGTGTATCCATTTTCCACAATCTACCATTGTTCTAGATTGATGGCTTCAATTCTGATTCTCATTCTTTCTTTCCAGTAGAGATAGTCATCTCCATTGAAGATCGGAAATCTTTCAAAGTGTGAGGATCTATCTGCATACGACATACTCAAAACTCCAAGGACGTTAGACCTTAATAAACAGAGATAGGGAGAACCTGCTCTGATACCAATTGTTAGGACCGAGAGTATATCGACTAGAGGGGGGTGAATGGGAGATTCAAAATTCTTGCAAATGTTTTGAACTGATCCCAAACACAACAACGGAAATAAGGTTCGGTAGATACAAACTCAATTAAGATTGCTATTGAGGAACAAAACCTTCGATGTAGGATGCAATAATGGTCCGAGCATCGGATACAACAGGCTTGATGATAACAATGGTAATGCAATATGCCAACAAAAATAATATCATGACAAAGAGCTAGAATCGAACTGCGATGGATAACTACGAAAAATGACTATACTCATGTAAAAGATCACAACACAAAGGATAACAACAACTAAGGTAGCATGACAGAATGATGAGGGTGCAACAATGTGAGCAACAAATGATAGCTGTCATAGCAAGAGTGGAGCCGACTGATAAGCAACAGAAAATAACTAATCAGATAACTATCATCATAAGGCACATAAGAATACTGTCAAAAGTAATGCAGTGAAGTAAATTGAACCAGATGGCGACCGAGAGATTTGGTAGACCAGTTCACCCTTCTGCCAAAGGGCTACGTCTGGTTGGAGGGGTTGTGACTTAACACGGAAGATAAACTCTCTTCACCCTATTCTCCTTCAAATCGAAGCTGATCAGACTTCAGTTGATTTCACTCATGCTAGATACTTGTCGGTGATCTCCAAACCTTTGATTGACCTTCGCGAACCACAATCACTCTTGGTTGCTGAAGCTCTTGCTCGGTGAAGACAACAACTCTTCAACACTCGAGCCGAAACCTATCCGTCCAGAGAGTGTGCAGTTCTCAAGAGTAATATGTACAAGAACACTAACTCAGAACTACAGTGATGCCCAACCACTGTCTAAGTTTGGGCTCTTGATTTTTCTCTGGGTGGATCTTAAACTCAAATCACTCAAAGAGGAAGTTCTCAAATCAATCTTCATGGAAATCTTAAGCAGAGCAGCCACCAGAAAAAGCTAGTGCGGGGTGGCTATTTATAGCCACGGCCTTCCCTAATGGGAAATGACCAAATTGGACATTGAGATCAGCCAATGGTCGAATGACATGAGTCCAATGGTCGGATTTTGAGCACAACAGTAACATTACTTGTGGAGCAAGTAATGCTAATTCCTTGGTCTGAGACAAATCTCTTGTAGCGAAGAAGATCACAGTCTCTTGCTGGCAAGTATTTCTCTCGCAACTTCCATAGGTTTGGGCTAAGCATCACAACGGATCTATGCTTCGAGAACCTATACCCCTCTTAATAGTACAGAGGTCTTATGACTCAAATGAACCAAAGAAGAAAGACGAAAAGAACACTACGTCTTCAATTTGTCTTTGACTTCTGTTCCCTGCAGTCAATTTCTTCGGACAACAACACCGAACCAAATGCTTTGCTTCAGCAGTAATCTTTCGAGGGGATAATTCCTTCACAACAGTCTTCTCGTCTACATATCTTCATTAGATGTAGCTCGTTCTTCTCTGTAGCGCAATTATACTTTGGTGAAGTTCCTCGAACTTGGCACCGGAGACAACATTCTCTTTGATTTCCGTATGGATTATTTCTCTCTGTATGCACTAGCAAACAAATCAGTCCATACCTATTTGTGTCAACAATCTCCAAAATACAGGAAGGCGGATATTGCATCGACACTTTCACAAAGCACACACCTTGACAAAGTTCTGAAGAAGTTAAAAATGGACCAGTCAAAGAAAGGGTTCTTGCCTGTGTTGCAAGGTGTAAAATTGAGTAAGACTCAAAGTCCGACCACGACAGAAGATAGAGAGAGAATGAAAGTCATTCCCTATGCCTCGGCCATAGGTTCCATAATGTATGTCATGTTGTGTACCAGACCTGATGTGTGCCTTGCCATAAGTTTGGCAGGGAGGTACCAAAGTAATCCAGTAGTGAATCACTGGATAACGGTCAAGAATATCCCGAAATACCTAAAAAGGACCAAGGATATGTTTCTCGTTTATGGAGGTGACGAAGAGCTTGTCGTAAAGGGTTACGTCGATGCTAGCTTGGACACGGATCTAGATGACTCTAATTCACAAACCGGATACGTGTTTATAGTGAATGATGGAGCTGTCAGTTGGTGCAGTTGTAAGCAGAGCGTCGTGGCAGGATCTACATGTGAAGCGGAGTACATAGTTGCTTCGGTAGCAGCGCATGAAAGAGTCTGGATGAAGGAGTTCATATCCGATCTGGCTGTAATACCCAGTGCAACGGGTCCAATGACAGTCTTTTGTGAAAACACTGGAGAAATTTCCATAGCTAAGGAGCCCAGGTTTCACAAGAGAACCAAACACTTCAAGTAATGCTTCAACTCCATTCATGATTATGTCAAGGATGGAGACATAGAAATTTGCAAGGTACATACGGATCTAAATGTGGCAGACCCATTGACTAAACCTCTTCCACGGGCAAAACATGATCAGCACCAAGACTTCATGGGTGTTAGATTCATTACTATGTAATCTAGATTATTGACTCTAGTGCAAGTGGGAGACTGTTGGAAATATGCCCTAGAGGCAATAATGAAGTGGTTATTATTATATTTCCTTAATCATGATAAAGGTTTATTATTCATGCTATAATTGTATTGATCGGAAACTTAAATACATGTGTGGATACATAAACAAATACCAAAGTCCCTAGTAAGCCTCTACTAGACCAGCTCATTGATCAAAAGATGGTTAAGGACATGAGTTGTTGTTTGATAACAAGATCACATCATTAGGAGAATGATGTGATGGACAAGACCCATTCATTAGCATAACATATGATCATTCAGTTTATTGCTACTGCTTTCATAATGTCAAATACATGTTCCTTCGACCATGAGATCATACAACTCCCAGACTCCGGAGGAATGCTTTCTGTGTATCAAACGTCACTTCATAATTGGGTGATCATAAAAGTGCTCTACAGATATCTCCGAAGGTGTCTGTTGAGTTGGTATGGATCGAGATTGGAATTTGTCATTCCGTATGACGGAATCTCTAGGCTCTCTCGGTAATACATCATCACAAGAAGCTTGCAAGCAAAGTGACTACAGAGTTAGTTACAAGATGCTGTATTACAGAACGAGTAAAGAGACTTAACGGTAATGAGATTGAACTAGGTATGGAGATACCGGCGATCGAATCTCGGGCAAGTAACATACCGACAAAGGGAACTATGTATGTTGTCATATAGGTATGACCGATAAAGATTTTCATAGGATATGTAGGAACCAATATGGGCATCCAAGTCCCGCTATTGGTTATTTACCGAAGAAGCACCTCGGTCATGTCTACATCATTCTCGAACCCATAGGGTCTGCATGCTTAAGGTTCATTGATGATATAGTATTATATGAGTTATGTATGTTGGTGACGGAATGTTATTCAGAGTCCTGGATGAGATCACGGACATGACAGGAGCTTCGGAATGGTCCATAGGTAAATATTGATATATAGGATGATAGTATTCGGTCTCCGGAAGAGTTCCAGAATACACCGGATAATTATCAGATCGTCGGAAGGTTGTTTGGGCCAAGGGGCACTACAAAAAAAAATACACTTCCGTGATGATACGTGTTTATCACAGTAGGTCACGTTTTTTGTCATGCATGTACATCCATGACGATTTTATGACAAAATCAAGAGTCATACATGTGATGTCGTAGAAGTGTTCCATGAAATTACCAAAATTATCATGACGAAAGTGTCCACTTCCATGAAGATAAATCACGCATCATAGAAGTGCTTTCATCAAGGGTGACCAACACGTGGCATCCACCATAACGGAACGCCGCTAAGCTATTGGATCCGGTTTTGGATCCATAACCCGTTAACAGCCCGGACCAATGGGAAATTTCCACCTATAAAATTCTGATTAGCTGGAGGAAACACGTGTCAGCTCGTCAGTGGGCCAGATGTCGCCCGTCCATTGGAGGATACATGCCTATGATACGTCAACACGTGGCGGGGCCCAACAGAGGCCCATATAGGTTAAAAAGGCCGACCCAGTCAAAGGCCCATAGTACTTACTCAGGTCCTAGTGGGCCAGCCCAATAATGACATGTTTAATAAAGGCCCATTTACGGCCCGAAGCCAGATCTGGCCCGTTAATTGTTCGCCGAATATTTGGGGCCAATTACAGCCCAGTGACTTTCGGCCTATTAGAGGCCCGATGTAGACATGGGCCCATTTCAACTCGGTGTGACTTTCCGCCTGGGAATGGCCCGTGCTGCCTATGGGCCATATATGGTCCACGGGACATAGGGCCCACTAACGGCCCGTGATAAAGGTGGCAACAGTTAATCCTAATGTGACTTTTGGCCTGTTAAAGGTCTGTCTTATAATTTGGCTCGTTGATGCCTCTACTAAGCTTTCGGCCTCTTAAAGGCCCATGATATCAGTGGGCCAACTAAGGCCCGAGATATGTTTCAGCCTGGTAACGGCCCGTGATATAAGTGGGCCCAAAAAGGCCGGTCTACATTTCAGCCTGCCGAAGGCTCATCGACGACTAGTGAAAATTGAGGCCCAACATGCATTTCGGCCTGCTAAAGGCCCATGGTTTCATCTGGGCCATAGCAGGCCAGTAGAATATTCAGCCTGTTAATGGCTCAATGATACCTAGGCCAAACTAAGTGTTGGGTCCACAAAAGACCCAACTAAAATATAGTCCGGAGTAAGTTGTGGGCCTGGCGCAAAGTGTGAAGGCCCCAATCATTCGGGCCCAAGAAAGATGTAGGCCGGCCCAATTGTGGCCCACTAAAAACTAGGCCCGTTAGAGGTGAATGTTTCGGCCCGGTCGACTACATCAGATTTTTTCCAGATAGCGAATGATGGCAGTAACTAGTAGGAATTAAGAACAAACCTACTCTATACAATAAAGAAATTACGACATAGTAACTAAGAATAACCCTACACTATACAATAAAGGATTTATGGCATATTACATCCACTGGGCATCGAAGTTCGCCACCAGTGATCATAAAGCGCAACGAAGAAGCAGATTACAAAAATTGGGCACCATTGCAGCGTAACGAAATAATACTGAACCAAGACCACTTCCAAGATAGTTCAAGAAAGGCTAGCCGTGCATGGGAACTGCTGTGTAAGCTGCTGAGCAAGGCCGTGAGACCGGCCTAGCATGTCGGTCATAGCCTCCAGGTGTGGCTGTTTAGCGATGAGGTTCTCATTGGTGTTCTCCGCAATCTTTCATAGAGATAGGACTTCAAGTCGAAGTTGAGTTGCCGAATGCCTTTCTGCTAGAACTTGGGACTGAAGAAGTCGAACTGATTCAGACAACGAATTTTGTGACCTTGTCTGACTAGTAGTCTCAACTAACTTGAACACTGCATCAAGACAAGACTTTGGGGTTGTCTCGCTATCTTCAAGATGTTTTGCCTTCTTTGCTGCAATATATGTTGGGTTTGTCTCACAACCTTCAGCAGACATGTGCATGCCATCAGGCATATCACCCTGAAACAAAGCAGGGAGATGACAGGTTTTGCACGTGTATAAACAAAGATGATAACTGTGCTGTCAATTTCATCCAATTTCAAATTCGAAATAAAGAGTAAGTTCAAAATATCAATAGCATAATTTGGCATTGTTCATAATGCGGGGAGCTTCACCACACTACTGGATTACCATGTCAACATAACAATCATAGATGAAGGGTAAATACAATCAATGTATCTGTTTTGGTTAATGTGCATGGCATGTTGTTCATATCATCAGCCACATCAGTAAGATAAAATGGGAGATGACAAGGTGCAAACATGGGCTGCTTCACCACACACTGGATTAGAGATCCACAAAAACAAGCATACATATAGGGAGTATTGAGTAATGTGCATGGTATGAATAAGGAATTTGGTTTTACAAGTAAAACTTAGGACTTACGGTTCTTGCGAACATGCATTTTGATAGAAACAACAAACTAAACAGCAGTAAACGATAGGGAGTATGAGCAAATTAAACAGCAGTTGAGGATAAAGGCTTTAGAAGGACTGACTTACATTAATAGTTAACACCGGCTTTATAATGCCCTTCTCCATGTCAAGGGAAGGATAACTCAAGAATTTCAGCACAAAATCTTCTTCATAAGCATTGCCTGTACTCTACATTTTGTAGAGAGTAATTATAGATATGATAATACTGGAAGGGATAGAGGATAGTGAAGATAAGATGCAGATTGATGCTACATAATCAACTACCAATCCCTGGAAGTACAAGCATTACAGGACAAAATGTACTGACAAGAGCAATGGGCTACTCTTCTGCACTAGCATTGTTTGTGTATTCTACTTTTTGGTAAGATTAAATATAGATCTGATATTTTTTAGTAAATGGTGGGCGAGGGAGATAAGATGCAGAATGCTACACAATGAACCAATCCCTCTTCCCATAATACAAGAGTGTTTTGAACACTGGTGTACTGTACAAAACCTTCTTACATTATGGGACGGAGGGAGTAGCTGTTAATGTAAGTACAGTGATAGACGACGTTCAGTCCTTACAAGAGGACTATAGAGCTAAACCTCTTCAAAAGCATTGGGTTGATTCTAAATTTATGTAAGAGTCCATATGAATCTTATAATGTCCACCAAATGGACGATAACGAGGCTAACATGTGCAGTGATGCTACATAATCAAACAACTATGAAAGTAAGTATGGTCATACAGGGCAAGAGATACTCACAAGAGCAACGCAGTGTGTAGTATAGTTGCGAGATTCTGTGGTCCCTTGAGAATGAATGTTCTTCTACTAACAGTTTTCATACAAGTGAGACGTTAAGGCAAATGCATAAATGTAGTTCAAATTGTGATGTGATATCATAGACAGTACCTTATGCTGCAGCTGAGACCAATGTGTAACAAGATTATTCCAGTCACCGTCGGATAAATGTAGCACCAGAGACTTTACAGAAATTTCATTTAGAGGCTTGCCATCGAAGTGTGCTTGCCTCAGGTAGGAACGATACTTCATCAACGAGTGCTTGAAAAGCACAACCAACCCTTGCTCATCTTCACAATCCAGTTTGGTCCTCTCCTATTTAAAAGAATGAAATCTTGTGTCTTCTATCAGCAGAAACATATGAAGTAATGACCATGAATAACATTAGTACATTACTTACGCGTAAGTTGCGGAGGAAGACTGGAAATTGTTTTGTGTGTGCGGTATATTCTTTCCATGAAGGAAAGATGCACACAAAGTTCCTGACAACAATATAAGCTTCATCTTCTAAACTAGGAAGAAATGGAACATGGGTCCTATTTGCTGCAATTGGGGCTCTCTCTGGTTCGAAAAGGGATTTGGCAACTGGATTTGGTGTACTCTTTGCTGGAATGGGGTTTTTGCATCGTAGAGCTGGTGCTATGTCAACTGGCATCATCATATTGTTTGTTGCAGTTGGGGTCTGCTGAGTTGGGGCATCAGAAATGACCAATATAGTAGGGCTAGAGTCTGCTAGAGTTGGGGTGTTTTGTGGGTCAGGTGATATTGCAACTACACCTAATGGGCTATTTGATTTATCAGGTGCCACTACATTTTCCAAATACTTTGCTTGTGCTCCTCCGTGATCAGCAATCACCCTCTTCCTTTTGAACGTTTGATACACAAGAGCAGCATTTGAATGGATAAATATGGTATGATGACAGATGGAATATGTACTGAAAATGGATAGGCAGGGCGTATTCACATACACGATGTGTAGACTAAGCTAATGGCAGTTGAACAAAGTAGAAGCAATGCAAAGCATCAATTGCAAGATATGTGCGACCAATATAACCTTGGAAAGTTAGAGCAAGCACCTTGATGGGTGAATAAGATAGGGCATCTGCCTCTAACTCCTCCACTAGGGAGCTACATTGACTTAGGTCTCCCTCTAGCTCAGAATCACTGTTAGGACCATATTCTGAGCATGAATCTGTAGGTGTAGAGCATTTGCATTGCATTGCATCCAAACTTGATTTCAGTCCCTTAATGCCAATTTGACAGTGGCATTGTTCTGCTTTATTCTTTTCATGCGCGCAAGCTCATAATCATTATGATGCTGTTTAGAATCTGAGATTCGTGAAAACATAAAAAGTAGTCACATTATCTATGGAATGTATTGTGGATTCAACTCGAAGAGTGTCTCCCTATAAACCCCTGCATATGCAAAGTTCACCCCCAACCGTGCTGACCAGAACACACATGGAAATACAAACCCCTTATGTCTCTATAACAGGCAGACACACATTTCAAAACTGAAGTAGGAACATTAGAATCATATGAAATTCGTATTTAATAAACTAAGGAATTATGAGTGGCATAATGTTTAGCTTCAAGGGTGGAGTGTTGGTAGTGCGACACAAAGCAAGTAGGCAGATTGTATTCCATGTAAAAGATCGAAACCTATGTAAAAGCTGGAAATGACACTTTCTTTCTATACAATGCAGTGTTCATTGCCCACACATGATGGAAGAGATCACACAGAGAAATACTATTCACTCATGTCTACGGTTCCAGTATTTTGAAACAGGATGGTCCACCCTAAAAGAATATTGACAACAAATATGACAAGGCAAGCATAGATGTAGTGAATCAATGATTTACTTGTGAGCTTACTAGGACAAGTATGCAGAATTGTAACTGCAGTAAGAGACTGTCCAAAATCTGAATCAAGAAGTTTGTTTAGCACTTATTGTTTGCAACTAATTGACATGAATAATTGGATATTATATCGAACGAGTAAGAAAGACAAGTAAAATTGTCAACAAACCTGGCTTGCAGTAGTAATCTGGGTCAATGTCATTATGACCAACAATGCAAAATGACTAGTGTCTGTTCCTAGGGCCGAAATTTTGAAAACCCTGTGAACTTTACAGGTACTAAAGATTACTAAAATACATCTGAACCATTAAGTGTAGGTAGCACTCAGCACATAACAAACCCTAATGACAGTCCTGCCTAATGAGTAATGAATCAATTAGAAAATGAGTGATGAGGAGTGGCTGCTGAGTGTTGAGGACGCATCTCAGGATAAATCGGGTTGGCTTAGTGGGTGCTGCACACCTGAGCCCTGAATGGACTAGGAAGGTAGGCACAACGGCGTGCCTGGGCAGTGGTGACGCTGTTGGGCGAGCGGCTCCTGACCTCCTGTTAGTCCGGTGTCTCCTCTTAGAGTCATGCCGTCCGGGAATGGCAAGTCACCGGTGAGGCAGGCGGTTGGGGGCGAGTAGAGATCGGAAGCGCGCAGCAGAACAGAGGGGAATCGGGGCCTGGGACGACCCAAAATCCCAGGATGGGCCGGCCCACCGTGGGCACCCTATAGAGATACACACCCGAGCGGCGAACATGCATTGTCGAAACTAATTTAGGAACATTTAGCTGACCAGTTAAACGACTCCATTTTAATAATATCATATTCGTATTTGAACACCTAAGCTTGTTTAGCTTGATGGGTGGAGCAGTGCTATTATGACACGAAGCACGTATTCTGATCGTATAGTGATCATAAAAGGGGGAAACTCTAAGCATATTTTTTTAGCACAAGAGGGTTTCCCCTCCAGTTTCTATTACAAAAACCACCACGGTACCAACATGATCAATTAAACCCTAAGTATGATCAATTAAACCGTATTATGACTGTGCCATGGCAGATTTGAAGCTGCAAACTGGAGAAATGATGTTTAGCATCGATTGTTTGCTTCGAACTAATAACGAAATTCTAAGAGCTAAAAAGAAAGTAGAGTAACCAAGTTATGATCATTTTTCTGGTTGAGATCAAAAGGTTGAGGAGATATGAAGTACCACCTCTCTGGCGGTGCTGTGTAGGAATCGGGGGTGCGATGGTTGTCGGTGGCGTTGAAGCAGATCTATGACGGTAGACGGGTGCATTGGGGGATAAGTCCCGTTGGGGTGGAAGAGAAGGTCGTGTGAGCGGCCCTGGCAAAGAGGACGATGACGCCGATGAAGCGAGAGGACGCGATGCAAGGCTCTTGGTCCGTTGCCGTGGATGAGAAACGTCCATCTCTAGTAGTGGACGACGCGGTCTTGGTAGGCGCTCTGGCATGGTGGGGGACGGTGGCGATGGATGGGGTGGAGGACGGTGGCGATGGATGGGGTGGAGGATGGCGACGATGGATGGGGTGGCGGACGGAGGAGGCTGGTGTGGGGATGGTGTTCTAGCACGGACGGTGTATGAATGGGAAAATGAAGGGAGAGGTACGAGGAACCATGTTTTTGGGACGCTCCTGTCTGAAATATGGAAAGTTACAAACTTAGCCCCCGTTTAAAATTTGGACGTCTTGTCGGTTGGGGATAGGACGGTAATCTCGCATCTCGCCAATATTTTCCCAGAGTGATTTCGGGCGAGGAGAGGGTGGTTGGCGCCCATGGTTGGTGCCCACGGTGTATGAACGGGGCTGACAGGTACGGCGGTTGTGTCACGTCTGAGTGAAGTTACAAACCTGCCCCTATTGAATTTTTTGGGCTACATCGATTTCGGCCGAGTCGAGTTTGTTTTGCCGCCCATCGTGTATGAATGGGGAAATGGAGGGAGAAACAGAGGTCTTTCGAACGAGCTTGAATCAAATGTATTTTGCCGCCCACCGTGTCGGAATGGGCTCAGAGGCAGTCGTGTCACGTCTAATTGAAGTTACTAACCTACCCCTATTTAGAGCAGTGGAAATCGTGCCGATGGATTGTTTGTGTAATGGGTAGATAGTAATTTCCATCTTCCAAACACTTGGCTTCGGGCATTCAACATGGGAGTGGACATTTTGTCACTTCTTTCGAATTTTGGGACAATAAGCATCCACGTTTACCCTGACAACTAAATTCGAATCCATTTTGTATTCCTATACGAATCTTTATAAATCATTCTATGTGTTTTTATATATCTTCAAAAGCACGATAAAGATGTATTCAACTGTCATATATGAATATGGTTTACAAATGCCGATACTCAAATTCAGAAGCTAGAATCCAGTTTAAGGTGAATTCGAATATTTGGAACACTTCATGTCCAACTCAAATGTCACACGCAGCATAATGTGTACTCCCATTTAGATATGTACACAAGCGATGTATCAAGATTCAAATACCGAGTCAATCAACCAAGAATTTACAGAACTAACAGACATATAAACACTTATAGAGTATATGGATCAATAATATCAACTAACACATACATAAGCCAGGCTGCTGTACTTTTTTTTGCTACAACACCATCCTTTTTTAGCCAAGCTACTACAACATCTTGGCCATTTCCGATGCATGCCACTTATGGTCCATCTATACTACTATTATTGCTGAATGCACATTCAACCTGATTGGCATATTTGTAGGTATGGCACAATAATCAAAATGAAATGTCTCCGAGTCTTATCAATTAATACAGACTTGTGATCAAATAAAATTACAAACCAAAAAACAAAAAAAACAATTATTACATGATCTCTAAAACAAATGGTTTGATTGATTACATGAACAAACAACACAAAGGTTATTCAACGATGGAAAGAACATTCACCTATGATTTACCTAGTGGGAATTTAATTTCCTTTTTTCCTTCAGGACCTTAACAATGCGGTCAGTCTCAGCTTGCTTTGTTTTGAAATCCACCAAATATTTAATGGTTGTCTTGAGTACTGCTTGTGATTGTGCTGTTTGCTTCCTCAACATGTCAACTTCATCTCTAAGTGCAAAAGTAGAATCTCTTTCTACCATTAGTTTAGCCTCTAGAGCATCAGCGGTTGGCAATTCATAATGGACGATTGGGCTGGTGCCACTGCTGTGGGATGATACAACGTCCATGGGGACCTTGCTCTTTGATCTTGGGATAACCTGTTTTGCCATTAACGTTCCGATTGGATTCAGAAAAGTTCAAGTTAGCAAAACATCTCAACTGGGAGTTATAACAGCAAACCAGTTAAACAAACAAGGAATTAAAGAGTTTCAATTGGATGCTGAAAAGTAGTTACTAACATCATTGTAACCCATTGTTGCAGCAGCAAAGCAGTTAAACAAACAAGTAGCTATTTAAGTTCAGGCAAACAGGTAATTCTTAATAGTAAGTATCAAACACATAGATAGGCGCAGTCTATAATAGGATTAACAGGCTGTGGCATTATGTAATCAATAGCAAACTAAATTAAGCCAAGCAACGGAACTGAACAATTTTGGAATAAGTGGCTAACTAAAATTCCGAGAAGCAGGTAACTGAACTTACGCTAGCTCTCTGTACAGGCACACCGCAGCTTCTTTTTGGCTTACATGGTTCTACGAAGGAGTTGTTGGAAATATTCCCTAGAGGCAATAATAAAAGGATTATTATTATATTTCCTTGTTCATGATAATTGTCTTTTATTCATGCTATTATTGTATTATCCGGAAATCGTAATACACGTGTGAATACTTAGACCAAATACGTCCCTAGTAAGCCTCTAGTTGACTAGCTCGTTGGTCAACAGATAGTCATGGTTTCCTGACTATGGACATTAGATGTCGTTGACAACGGGATCACATCATTAGGAGAATGATGTGATGGACAAGACCCAATCCTAAGCATAGCACAATATCGTTTAGTTCGTTTTGCTAGAGCTTTTCCAATGTCAAGTATCTCTTCCTTAGACCATGAGATCGTGTAACTCCCGGATACCGTAGGAGTGCTTTGCGTGTACCAAACGTCACAACGTAACTGGGTGACTATAAAGGTGCACTACAGGTATCTCCGAAAGTGTCTGTTGGGTTGACACGGATCGAGACTGGGATTTGTCACTCCGTATGACGGAGAGGTATCTCTGGGCCCACTCGGTAATGCATCATCATAATGAGCTCAAAGTGACCAAGTGTTTGGTCACGGGATCATGCATTACGGTACGAGTAAAGTGACTTGCCGGTAACGAGACTGAACGAGGTATTGGGATACCGACGATCGAGTCTCGGGCATGTAACGTACTGATTGACAAAGGGAATTGTATACGGGGTTGATTGAATCCTTGACATCGTGGTTCATTCGATGAGATCATCGAGGAGCATGTGGGAGCCAACATGGGTATCCAGATCCCGCTGTTGGTTATTGACCGGAGAGCCATCTCGGTCATGTCTGCATGTCTCTCGAACCCGTAGGGTCTACACACTTAAGGTTCGGTGACGCTAGGGTTATTAGGAAGACTTGTAGTCACGAGGAGTTCCGGAATGGTCCGGAGGTGAAGATTTATATATGGGAAGTTGTCATACAGACATCGGAAAGTTTCGGGGGCATATCGGTATTGTACCGGGGCCACCGGAGGGGTTCCGGGGGTCCACCGGGAGGGGCCACCCCTCTCGGAGGGCCTCATGGGCCGCAAGGGGCAGGGAACCAGCCCCTGGAGGGCTGGGCGCCCCCCCCTTGGGCCCATGCGCCTAGGGTTGGGGGGTGAACCCTAGTGGGGGCGCCCCCCTTGCTTGGGGGGCAAGCCCCCCTCCCCGGCCACCGCCCCCCCTCTAGATCTCATCTAGAGGGGGCCGACCCCCTTCCCCCTTCCCCTATAAATAGAGGGGTGAGGGGAGGGCTGAACACCTGATCCAAGGCGCAGCCCCTCCCCTCCCCAACACCTCTCCTCCTCCGTTGAGTGCTTGGCGAAGCCCTGTCGGAGTACTGCCTCTCCACCATCATCACGCCGTCGTGCTGCCGCTGGAGCCTTGTTCCTCAACCTCTCCTTCCCCCTTGCTGGATGAAGAAGGAGGAAACATCGTCCGCTCCGTACGTGTGTTGAACGCGGAGGTGCTGTCCGTTCAGCACTTGGTCATCGGTGATTTGGATCACGGCGAGTACGACTCCATCATCCCCGTTCCCTTGAACGCTTCCGCACGCGATCTACAAGTGGTATGTAGATGCAATCTCTCTCCCGTGACTCGTTGCTTAGGTGAACTCATAAATGGATCTTGGTGAAACCGTAGGAAATTTTTGAATTTTCTGCAACGTTCCACAACAGTGGCATCATGAGCTAGGTCTATGCGTAGTTCTCTATTGCACGAGTAGAACACAATTTTGTTGTGGGCGTAGATCTTGTCAACTTGCTTGCCGCTACTAGTCTTTTCTTGCTTCAGTGGTATTGTGGGATGAAGCGGCCCGGACCGACCTTACACGTACGCTTACGTGAGACAGGTTCCACCGACTGACATGCACTAGTTGCATAAGGTGGCTAGCGGGTGTCTTTCTCTCCCACTTTAGTTGGAGCGGATTCGACGAAAAGGGTCCTTATGAAGGGTAAATAGAAGTTGACAAAATCACGTTGTGGTTATTCATAGGTAAGAAAACGTTCTTGCTAGAACCCAATTGCAGCCACGTAAAAGATGCAACAACAATTAGAGGACGTCTAACTTGTTTTTGCAGCAATTGTCATGTGATGTGATATGGCCAGAAGTTGTGATGAATGATGTATGATATATTGTGATGTATGAGATCATGTTCTTGTAATAGGAATCACGACTTGCATGTCGATGAGTATGACAACCGACAGGAGCCATAGGAGTTGTCTTTATTTTTGTATGACCTGCGTGTCATTGAAGAACGCCATGTAAATTACTTTACTTTATTGCTAAACGCGTTAGCCATAGAAGTAGAAGTAGTCGTTGGCGTGACAACTTCATGAAGACACGATGACGGAGATCATGACGATGGAGATCATGGTGTCATGTCGGTGACGAAGATGATCATGGAGCCCCGAAGATGGAGATCGAAGGAGCTATGTGATATTGGCCATATCATGTCACTACTTTATATAATTGCATGTGATGTTTATTATGTTTATGCATCTTGTTTACTTAGAACGACGGTAGTAAATAAGATGATCCCTTATAATAATTTCAAGAAAGTGTTCCCCCTAACTGTGCGCCGTTGCTAAAGTTCGTCGTTTCGAAGCACCACGTGATGATCGGGTGTGATAGATCCTTACGTTCACATACAACAGGTGTAAGATAGTTTTACACATGCCGAAACACTTAGGGTTAACTTGACGAGCCTAGCATGTACAGACATGGCCTCGGAACATAAGAGACCGAAAGGTCGAACATGAGTCATATGGAAGATACGATCAACATGGAGATGTTCACCGATGATGACTAGTCCGTCTCACGTGATGATCGGACACGGCCTAGTCGACTCGGATCGTGTAACACTTAGATGACTAGAGGGATGTCAATCTGAGTGGGAGTTCATTAAATAATTTGATTAGATGAACTTAATTATCATGAACTTAGTCTAAATTCTTTGCAAAATATGTCTTGTAGATCAAATGGCCAATGCTCATGTCAACATGAACTTCAATGCGTTCCTAGAGAAAACCAAGCTGAAAGATGATGGCAGCAACTATTCGGACTGGGTCCGGAACCTGAGGATCATCCTCATAGCAGCCAAGAAATATTATGTCCTATAAGCACCGCTAGGTGAAGCACCCATCCCAGAAAACCAAGACGTTATGAACGCTTGGCAGTCACGTGCTGATGATTACTCCCTCGTTCAGTGCGGCATGCTTTACAGCTTAGAACCGGGGCTCCAAAAGCGTTTTGAGCGACACAGAGCATACGAGATGTTCGAGGAGCTGAAAATGGTTTTTCAAGCTCATGCCCGGGTCGAGAGATATGAAGTCTTCGACAAGTTCTATAGTTGTAAGATGGAGGAAAACAGTTCTATTAGTGAGCACATACTCAAAATGTCTGGGTTGCACAACCGCCTGTCCCAGCTAGAGATCAACCTCCCGGACGAGGCGGTCATTGACAGAATTCTTCAGTCGCTCCCACCGAGCTACAAGAGCTTTGTGTTGAACTACAATATGCAAGGGATGGTAAAGACCATTCCTGAAGTATTCTCAATGCTGAAGTCAGCAGAGGTTGAAATCAAGAAAGAACATCAAGTGTTGATGGTCAATAAGACCACTAAGTTCAAGAAGGGCAAGGGTAAGAAGAACTTCAAGAAGGACGACAAAGATGTTGCCGCGCCCGGTAAGCCAGTTGCCGGGAAGAAGTCAAAGAATGGACCCAAGCTTGAGACTGAGTGCTTTTGTTGCAAAGGGAAGGGTCAATGGAAGCGGAACTACCCCAAATACTTAGCGGACAAGAGGGTCGGCAACACTAAAGGTATATTTGATATACATGTAATTGATGTGTACCTTACCAGCACTCGTAGTAACTCCTGGGTATTTGATACTGGTGCCGTTGCTCATATTTGTAACTCACAGCAGGAGCTGCGGAGTAAGCGGAGACTGGCGAAGGACGAGGTGACGATGCACGTCGGGAATGGTTCCAAGGTCGATGTGATCGCCCTTTGCACGCTACCTCTACATTTACCTACGGGATTAGTTTTAAACCTCAATAATTGTTATTTAGTGCCAAGTTTGAGCATGAACATTATATCTGGATCTCGTTTGATGCGAGATGGCTACTCATTTAAATCCGAGAATAATGGTTGTTCTATTTATATGAGAGATATGTTTTATGGTCATGCCTCGATGGTCAATGGTTTATTCTTAATGAATCTCGAACGTAATGTTACACATATTCATAGTGTGAATACCAAAAGATGTAAAGTTGATAACGATAGTCCCACATACTTGTGGCACTACCGCCTTGGTCACATAGGTGTCAAGCACATGAAGAAGCTCCATACTGATGGACTTTTAGAGTCTCTCGGTTATGAATCATTTGACACGTGCGAACCATGCCTCATGGGTAAAATGACCAAGACTCCGTTCTCCGGAACAATGGAGCGAGCAACCAACTTATTGGAAATCATACATACCGATGTGTGCGGTCCAATGAGTGTTGAGGCTCGCGAAGGATATCATTATGTTCTCAATCTCACTGATGACTTGAGTAGATATGGGTATGTCTACTTGATGAAACACAAGTCTGAGACCTTTGAAAAGTTCAAGGAATTTCAGAATGAGGTAGAGAATCAACGTGACCGAAAGATAAAGTTCGTACGATCAGATCGTGGAGGAGAATATTTAAGTCAGGAATTTGGTACACACTTAAGGAAATGTGGAATCGTTTCACAACTCACGCCTCCTGGAACACCTCAGCGTAATGGTGTGTCCAAACATCGTAATCGCACTCTATTGGATATGGTGCGATCTATGATGTCTCTTACCGATTTACCGCTATCATTTTGGGGATACGCGCTAGAGACAGCTACATTCACTTTAAATAGGGCACCGTCTAAATCCGTTGAGACGACACCGTATGAATTATGGTTTGGGAAGAAACCTAAGCTGTCGTTTCTAAAAGTTTGGGGATGCGATGCTTATGTCAAGAAACTTCAACCTGAAAAGCTCGAACACAAGTCGGAAAAATGCGTCTTCATAGGATACCCTAAGGAAACCATTGGGTATACCTTCTACCTTAGATCCGAAGGCAAGATCTTTGTTGCCAAGAACGGATCCTTTCTGGAAAAAGAGTTTCTCTCGAAAGGAGTAAGTGGGAGGAGAGTAAAACTCGATGAAGTACTACCTCTTGAACCGGAAAGTAGTGCAGCTCAGGAAAATGTTCCTGTGGTGCCTACACCGACTGGAGAGGAAATTAATGATGATGATCAAGGTACTTCGGATCAAGTTGCTACTGAACTTCGTAGGTCCACAAGGACACGTTCCACACCAGAGTGGTATGGCAACCCTGTCCTGGAAATAATGTTGTTAGACAACGGTGAACCTTCGAACTATGAAGAAGCAATGGCGGGTCCAGATTCCAACAAATGGCTTGAAGCCATGCAATCCGAGATAGAATCCATGTATGAAAACAAAGTATGGACTTTGACTGACTTGCCCGATGATTGGCGAGTGATAGAAAACAAATGGATCTTTAAGAAGAAGACGGACGTGGATGGTAATGTCACCATCCATAAAGGTCAACTTGTCGCTAAGGGTTATCGGCAAGTTCAAGGGATTGATTATGATGAGACTTTCTCTCCCGTAGCGAAGCTTAAGTCCGTCCGAATCATGTTAGCAATTGACGCATACTATGATTATGAGATATGGCAGATGGACGTCAAAATGGCATTCCTTAACGGTTATCTTAAGGAAGAGCTGTATATGATGCAGCCGGAAGGTTTTGTTGATCCTAAGAATGCTAACAAAGTATGCAAGCTCCATCGATCCATTTAAGGGCTGGTGCAAGCATCTCGGAGTTGGAACATTCACTTTGATGAGATGATCAAAGCGTTTGGGTTTATGCAGACTTATGGAGAAGCCTGCGTTTACAAGAAAGTGAGTGGGAGCTCTGTAGCATTTCTCATATTATATGTAGATGACATACTTTTGATGGGAAATGATATAGAATTCTTGGACAACATTAAGGCCTACTTGAATAAGTGTTTTTCAATGAAGGACCTTGGAGAAGCTGCTTACATATTAGGCATCAAGATCTATAGGGATAGATCAAGACGCCTCATAGGTCTTTCACAAAGCACATACCTTGATAAGATTTTGAAGAAGTTCAAAATGGATCAGTCCAAGAAAGGGTTCTTGCCTGTACTGCGAGGTGTGAGATTGAGCTCGGCTCAATGCCCGACCACGACAAAAGATAAAGAAGAGATGAGCGTCATCCCCTATGCCTCAGCCATAGGATCTATTATGTATGCCATGCTGTGTACCAGACCTGATGTAAACCTTGCCGTAAGTTTGGTAGGAAGGTACCAAAGTAATCCCGGCAAGGAACACTAGACAGCGGTCAGGAATATCCTGAAGTACCTAAAAAGGACAAAGGACATGTTTCTTGTTTATGGAGGTGACGAAGAGCTCGTCGTAAAGGGTTACGTCGACGCTAGCTTCGACACAGATCTGGATGACTCTAAGTCACAAACCGAATACATGTATATGTTGAATGGTGGAGCAGTAAGCTGGTGCAGCTGCAAGCAGAGCATCATGGCGGGATCTACATGTGAAGCGGAGTACATGGCAGCCTCGGAGGCAGCGCATGAAGCAATTTGGGTGAAGGAGTTCATCACCGACCTAGGAGTCATACCCAATGCGTCGGGGCCGATCAAACTCTTTTGTGACAACACTGGAGCTATTGCCCTTGCCAAGGAGCCCAGGTTTCATAAGAAGACCAGGCACATCAAGCGTCGTTTCAACTCCATCCGTGAAAATGTTCAAGATGGAGACATAGATATTTGCAAAGTACATACAGATCTGAATGTCGCAGATCCGTTGACTAAACCTCTTTCATGAGCAAAACATGATCAACACCAGAACTCTATGGGTGTTCGATTCATCACAATGTAACTAGATTATTGACTCTAGTGCAAGTGGGAGACTATTGGAAATATGCCCTAGAGGCAATAATAAAAGGATTATTATTATATTTCCTTGTTCATGATAATTGTCTTTTATTCATGCTATAATTGTATTATCCGGAAATCGTAATACACGTGTGAATACTTAGACCAAATACGTCCCTAGTAAGCCTCTATTTGACTAGCTCATTGGTCAACAGATAGTCATGGTTTCCTGTCTATGGACATTAGATGTCGTTGACAACGGGATCACATCATTAGGAGAATGATGTGATGGACAAGACCCAATCCTAAGCATAGCACAAGATCGTGTAGTTCGTTTTGCTAGAGCTTTTCCAATGTCAAGTATCTCTTCCTTAGACCATGAGATCGTGTAACTCCCGGATACCGTAGGAGTGCTTTGGGTGTACCAAACGTCAGAACGTAACTGGGTGACTATAAAGGTGCACTACAGGTATCTCCGAAAGTGTCTGTTGGGTTGACACGGATCGAGACTGGGATTTGTCACTCCGTATGACGGAGAGGTATCTCTGGGCCCACTCGGTAATGCATCATCATAATGAGCTCAAAGTGACCAAGTGTTTGGTCACGGGATCATGCATTACGGTACGAGTAAAGTGACTTGCCGGTAACGAGACTGAACGAGGTATTGGGATACCGACGATCGAGTCTCGGGCATGTAACGTACCGATTGACAAAGGGAATTGTATACGGGGTTGATTGAATCCTCGACATCGTGGTTCATCCGATGAGATCATCGAGGAGCATGTGGGAGCCAACATAGGTATCCAGATCCCGCTGTTGGTTATTGACCGGAGAGCCATCTCGGTCATGTCTGCATGTCTCCCGAACCCGTAGGGTCTACACACTTAAGGTTCGGTGACGCTAGGGTTATTAGGAAGACTTGTATGTGATTACCGAATGTTGTTCGGAGTCCCGGATGAGATCCCAGACGTCACGAGGAGTTCCGGAATGGTCCGGAGGTGAAGATTTATATATGGGAAGTTGTCATACGGACACCGGAAAGTTTCGGGGGCATATCAGTATTGTACCGGGGCCACCGGAGGGGCTCCGGGGGTCCACCGGGAGGGGCCACCCGTCTCGGAGGGCCTCATGGGCCGCAAGGAGCAGGGAACCAGCCCCTGGAGGGCTGGGCTCCCCCCTTGGGCCCTTGCGCCTAGGGTTGGGGGGGAACCCTAGTGGGGGCGCCCCCCTTGCCTGGGGGGCAAGCCCCCCTCCCTGGCCGCCGCCCCCCTCTAGATCTCATCTAGAGGGGACCGGCCCCCTTCTCCCTTCCCCTATAAATAGAGGGGCGAGGGGAGCGCTTAACACCAGATCCAAGGCGCAGCCCCTCCCCTGCCCAACATCTCTCCTCCTCCGTTGAGTGCTTGGCGAAGCCATGTCGGAGTACTGCCTCTCCACCATCATCACGCCGTCGTGCTACCGCTGGAGCCTTCTTCCTCAACCTCTCCTTCCCCCTTGCTGGATCAAGAAGGAGGAGCCGTCGTCCGCTCCGTACGTGTGTTGAACGCGGAGGTGCTGTCCGTTCAGCACTTGGTCATCGGTGATTTGGATCACGGCGAGTACGACTCCATCATCCCCGTTCCCTTGAACGCTTCCGCACACGATCTACAAGTGGTATGTAGATGCAGTCTCTCTCCCATGACTCGTTGCTTAGATGAACTCATAGATGGATCTTGGTGAAACCGTAGGAAAAATTTTAATTTTCTGCAACGTTCCCCAACAGGAGTCCATGGCATCAATTGCTTGGATACGCAGTTCCAATACTTCTTTATTCCCACTCTGCATTGGTAAGTCGAATGGTTAATCTGGTAAGATGGTGCGTCCTTGATATGTTATACGAGGACGTGTAGTCAGACTAGTTGTAGCCACACACATCACACTAGCTTTTACTGTATATTTCATGTGATTACATTTGGCGTATCGAGATCTAATCAATCTATAATAGGATGAAAAGACTGGCATCCTTCACATTATTGGCAAACTCAGTTCATAGAAACAAGCAATTCAACCATTCTGTGGGTAAACCAAAAGCGCCACTGGAATATTTTTCACTACCCCAATCATACACGCAAAAAAGGGCGACGCCACCATAGGGGCTGGTATGGGAGGCCGCCTCGGGTGGCTGGAAAGTATGCACCTAGTTAGAGTCGTCCAGGTTGGCCCGGGCTAGTCTTGTTTGTCCCAACACACGAGTAGGCAATGTAAAAAATGAAAAAAAATGTTTCAGTTTGGATGGGACAATAACATATGTGCAAGGCATGCCCTATAGCAGGCTCGCGGCCCAAACGAGCGCCTCCCATATCGATTGACGGCAGGAAAATTCCCAATTCGTTCGCTCTAGCCTCCAGTCTAGTTCGCTCCTAACCTAGCTGCCGCTGGATAGACCGACACAACACTTCCTCGCGCCCTCGTTGGAGGGCGGTCGTCGGGCTTCAAGCGAACGGAAGGACAAGAAAATGAAGATCCAACCCTGGGTGTAGCCTGTGTGGGAGGCAGCGGCGGCAGCACGGGCATGGCATCGAGCTTCCACAAACGGACAGTTGCAGCTTGCAAGAGTAGCATGTGCAACAAGCAGGTACATCACATCCCTGATTATATCTAATTCAACTGTTAAATTTCTGGCCAATAGTTAAACCTGACGGTGTTGTAAAACTGCTTGTATGTAGGGATCTATGAGAAAATGAAACCAATTTCTGCTTATTTTATAACTCCCCCAATCAATACTGAACTGACTGAATCTGATGTATCTAATCAAGTTTCCGGTGCAAACATACAAGCTCATGTTGTTCTTGAGCCTGAAGTGTCTAATGAACAGACTGTAATGAAGGATTTGATGCAAACATTTTACATGCTCTTGGTGATGAACATATAGTGTCTAATGAGGGATCTAATGCAAACATTTTGCAAGATCCCATTGAAGGATTTAGTGTCTAATGATGATCTGCTATGTTGAGAGAGACATAGAGATTTGCAGGCATTGATGACAAGCAAATTATAGTGCATTTTCATGGCTAGAGGAAACGTCAAGGCCATCTACCAGAAAGTCCCTGTATCATGACAACGTAGCATAAATACTTTTCTAATCTGTTGTTTGAAACTATTGGCATACTTGTGCAGGATAGATATATTGATATGCAGTTTGCGCACTGGTTATAGGTGCAATTACACTTTGATATTTTCAGCCAGAGAATGAATAATTCAAGCAGGTACAGACCATGTTTGTAGTCCTTGTACACCATGTTGCATTTTGTGTTTTTTGGTGCTTACATCATTTAGTGTTTATAATCTGAACTACTTTGGATCATTCGCTAGTTTTCAAAGTGCATGTAGCTTCACATTTCTCAAGTTATGTTGATTTCCGAAGTGCAAGTGCCTTCCTATTTTTTAAGTTAAATGTTTGCCCCTGGTAACTTGAATTCGTGGATTCGCCACTGCACACAAGTCATACAACATGCCAGTATGAATTAAATGAAATGCAGGGACTTACGCTAGCTCATTGTACAGGCTCACTGCAGCTCTGCTTGCGCTTGGGATGTTCCATGTACAAGTCCATGTTACCACTTGCTTGGATGTGCAGGCCTTGTGCTCCTTGCATCCCCCTCTGCATTTTTGACACGGCGAATGGTTGATCAAATAAGAGGAATCGACCTTGCTGTTGTACCGGAGGACATATACTTACAAGGTTATACGTGTGTGTAGGATGTGTACCAGATCCCATAGCGCCGTCATGCTTCGCTAAAAAATGGTTTTGCTTGTTTCAGATGATATCTCTAGAAGAAATAAGACTTAAAGTCAGAGTTGCATAGGCATGTGAGATAAGAAAGCAGTGAAAGGATATCCAAACATCGTCGAAACAGTGCACAAGGGAGTGATGTGTGGATACCTAGTTTGGGACGACGTTTGGGCATGCTCGCCTAGCTAGAGTGCGGGTCACTTTAGAGCCGTTGAGGGTGATGCGCTAGCGTTGGCTGGCCGCACACAGATGCAGATCTTGAGTGGCAGCGGAGCACTACGATGCGGTGGACGAGACCGTTGGTGAATCCCCAACGGCCTCGGTGGGGCGGAGGTGCAATGATGTGCTCGGTGAAGCGGCCCCGGTGAGGTGGGAGACGGCGTCGGTGAAGCGCACCTGATGCGGTGGAAGTCGGTGTCTGTGAGGCACGTCGGTTGTGGCGGCCGACATTGTCGGTGGACCATCCGATGCGGTGGACGAGGGCGTAGATGAGGTAGCTCCGTTGCGGTGGTGAAGCGTGACCGTCGTCTTCGTCGTCGTCGTCCGACACAGAGGTGGGTAAAGAGACGAGAAGAGGGGTGATTCGAACTTTGCTTGGGTTGGCGGCGAATTAGGGATTTGAGCAATCTGGGCGCGGAAGGGGACGGTGGAGAAGGGAGATTTTGCAGGGCTGGAATTGGGGCCGCCAGGTATTTCTATCTGAAACATGGAAGTGCAAACTTATTTTGTTGTCATACTTTTTTTAGGGGGAGGGGAGGGGGGAAGGAGGGAGGGGGGTGGGTGGCTGGGTGCTAAGCGTTCGTCCGACACACGCGACCACCACGACACGACCCTGGTCTGCCTCGTGCGCCTACATTTAAGACTGCAAACGAATCTTCTTCCATTTGCAAACGAATCTGTATGTATTACCATGCCCATATTTTCCTTGCAAATAATTAGTCATTCAAAACGAGATACTATAAATTAATTAATGAGGAGTTATTTGAAAAAAAATAAACGGTATCCACGATATCCATGCTAACGTGGATTAGAGTGTGTGTCACATAATTAGTTATTTGAATTAGAGTGTGTGTCACATAATTAGTTATTTGAATTAGAGTGTGTGTCACATAGCAATCTCCAATTCTAACGTGGATTTCATATTTCACTGTATCCATGCTACTTTTTTAATACAAATTCATATGTATATGATGAACACCATGGTAGTGAGAAAACTTTTGGATGGATTCAAACATATGACCTACAAGATAGCACAACAAATCGAGTCAATGTCAACTTTTCGAAACCTAGTATGGCACAAATTCGAAATAATTACCCATATGCATGGTCCTCAGTTCAAATCTTACAATGTACACCGAATTGAAACATCGATATTAAGTCTCGTACTATCTACATTCAAATGTTGTTTTTAGCTCCCCCCCAGCACACATGCTACATACTTCCTGTATCGGTCAATCTTCCTCTCCTAACCACCTTAGGAAGCTATCGATTTCCAACACACGTTCATTCTTTCTCTCCATGTTTTGATCTCTAACTCTCTCAACTACGCAACCCCCTTTTTCTACTCTGTTACCAAATGTATTTACCTCACACACCCGCCATTGCACCCCATGCCGAGCTCTCTCTCTCTCCCTCTCCCTCCCACCCTCTCGCGCTAGATACATGCATTGCCTATCTAGCCCCCCAACCTCTCGTGCGCATGCACCCACGTTGTCTATCTAGGTCACTCCCTCGAGACTGTCTCACTCTTTCTTCTGCACGGCGGGCCACACTCGCTCAATCTCGCTCTCTTTATCTGAGTCTTGATTAACCTCGTTTTCTTTCACACACAAATGAAATATCTCCCTGTTCGGGCCTTGATCGACACACTCTATACTCTCTCACACAGATTGTCTATCTAGGTTAGCCCATCCAAGCCGCCCCCACTCTTTTGACCTCATGGCGGGCCACGCTCGCTCAATCTCTCTCTCTCTCTCTCTATCTATCTCTCTCTCTCTTTGTATGTCTCGATTGACCTCGCTCTTTCTCGGACAAAAGCGATATATCACCATGTTTGAGCCCAATTTGACATATTCACATTGTATACTCTCTCACACACATTGTCTATCTAGGTCACTCTCTCCAACCCGTCTCACTCTTTTGATCGCACGACGACCCACACTTTCTCAATCTCTCTCCCTTTATATATGTAATCGATTGACCTTGCTTCCTCCCACGCACAAAATATATCTACATGTCTGTGACTGGATCATCTCCCAAGCTCTATATTACAGCCCTCACCCTTGCCAAAAGCTCAATCGGACAATATCTCTCCAGAGCATATATATCTGTTCAATGAATGTAGGACCACACTCACTTTGTCTCTCTATCTATATGTCTCTCGATTGACCTCGCTTTCTCACGCCGTATCTTCCACACATTGAAGCTACCTCTCCATCCCTCACAAAGTCGGAGCTATTTACATTGCGAAGGGCACTCCAACCTTGGATTAATTTGTGTAGGCATTTATTCTGGTGTGTTTAGATTATATTTTTGTAGCATTCAGCCCACAACTACTCCAAACACCGTTGCAACCTCCGCACCTCCCCCAGTTGATTTCCCTCCGGCTCGGTCATTGCTCTCTCGCTTGTCCTTTCTCGCCTTCAACGTCGCACCATGGTATTATTGCAAAAGACTCTATTGTTCTCTTTAATTATTATAAATAAGCTACAAAACTACACACCGATAGTCCACTTGGAATCAAACAAATTTCGACCCACAAATTAAAGTGCTACAAACTACACACCATGGGGCCCACCTGTCATGAAACAAATTTGGACCTATATACAAATTAAAAAATAAAGGACGCGGATCGAACATGTGACCAGGGCCTTCAAGCCGCACGTCAATATGCAACATACATAGAACATCAATGTTTGTTGTACCCCCCTTTGTTCATATAATGTTTTTATATTACCACAACCTATTTAATGGATAACATGTAATATTATTTTTAGTACATTAGTGGGACCGGCTCGTTAGCACGTACTATTCACCTTCACTTACTGGTGGGTTCCATGTGTGCTCTCTCTCTCCTCCCCTTCTGCGTTTAGACGCACGGGCAAACACGAAGAACTCGCGGGCGATGTTGCCGTTGACCATATCTGGACGCGTTCACAAGTTACGGCACCAGTTTCATGTACTAGTAGCACTAGTCAATGTGTACGTGCAATGCACGTTAATTTGGAAGTATATTAAGTGCATGTGGATATTAAGTAGGATATTATTTGCGTGTTATTATGTGATTAGCACTATTTTTGGCATGAAATTAACTGCACGCTAAACGTGTTGAGCGCTCGACAATGAAGCAGTCTAAGTCGTTGGATGACAAGGAATACATGTGGCTTGATGATGTTTTATATTTAATTTGATACGGCTCTAGCAGAACATTCAATCGATGAAACCATTGAATTCGTTCAGTCTGACTTCGACTTTAAATTATATGATTATCGATCTAAAATAAACGGAAATGATAAATGTTCGGAGTTTAAGCATGGCAATCCGAACGTTTTTCATGGCAAATTTAGATTACACGGCAGCGGCGGGGGCATCTTGCGGTGGGAAGCGGCTCCTCTACAGTGCTCTGTGTATCGTCGGGCCACTGACCAATGGCGATGGCGGCGTCTTGCGTCATTGTTGGCATACTCCTGGATGTTGGCCTAGCTTCAAGGAATGCCAAAATGTTCTGGACTTTGGAGTGAGTCAACTGGCGGGAGGAGGTGACCGGCATTGGTGCAAGGAAGCGGTCGACGGCGGCCATCCATGCCGCTGAGGGGGGCACTGGCACCCGCGCGGGGACAGGCGCTGGCAACGGCGCGGCGGAGACATTCGTGTGCACGAGCACCAGTACGGGGGTGCACGTCATTGCACGCACAGGCGCATGCGCTGGCAGGTGCACGGGCACCGGTATGGGTGTGCGCGTCAGTGCACGTGTAGGCGCATGCGCTGGCAGGTGCACGGGTGCGTGAAAGTCGGTGGGTACCTCGTGGAACCCTGTGGCATCAAGCTTGGTGACAATGTGCGACTCCCAGCCCATCAATGCCACGGGGATGGGCGCTGGCGCAGTCAGGGAGACGGGAGCTGGAACGGGAGCGGGGACTGGCGCGACATCTTCCCGCAAGGCCAGTTCAAGCTCGTCCCAAAGCGCCTTATGTTCTTGAGACTCCAGCTGGGTGTCTTCCTTAGGAAACTGGAAGACTAAAGGCAGACCATCATGATGCGACATGGCGTATGTTTAGGCTAGGCTGGTCGGAGGTAGACCACAGGAGAATCGGAAAGGAAGAGAGAAAATTGTAGCGATACCAGGTAGTGCGGGGTTGATTTTAAACTGTGGCGCCGGTGACATTAAAAGCAGGAGCAGTTGGGACGAAGGTGGGTGGCGGAGCCTGGTCAAAGGGCTCGCCTCCTGGTGAGTCTGTATAGCGGTCTAATTGCACGCCTCCCATCGACTCACACGCTTGCTCGGACGACACCTGCCAATGAGAAGCGGGACTCGTGTCGGCACGTAAACGTCAACGGTTTCAATAGTGAAAGCGTTCGCCTTAACGTGACAGGTCTTTGTTCCAAAATACCTTGGCTCTTCATTTGCGCAACTTGTCATAAGCAGCTTGTCTCAAATTGAAGAAAAAAATTACGAAGGAATATTTGTGCCATATCACGTGACCATGCTCAGTTTCAAGAATTTCTGGTCACTTTTGGATTTTCTGAAATTTAAAATCCAGGATTCGAAACAATATCATAACCTGCATCATGCAATAGATTTTCAAGACATACATCTGTCCTGTTGTATTTCTTAAGAAAGGATTTGGTCAAACATTTTGCTTAGTTAGGCTTCATACAAGTTATATATGTAGAGTAAAAGGATAATCCCTCCGTACCAGTGCATTGTCTGATATATTAACTCAAGTACTAGGCACGAACAGACGGGCTCAATTCTGTGCTCATCCTGGTGTAGTAGTAGTAGTACTAGGCAATGCAGTTGACTGGTGACCTTGGGGAGCGGAGACCAAGGGAATTGAACCATGCTCGGCACGGTAGGTAACGTTGTCTAGTTACTAAAGGACCCCTCCATTGTTCATCGGTAGTCATTATGGACCGAGGACATCAGGGGAATTACCTAGGGTGGAATTCTGGCCGCCAGATATTTCGACTCGAAACGCGGAGGCTCGACTGGTTGGGGTTGCCTAATGTGCGTACCACGCACGCCACCAGAAGGACACGAGCCCGGTTTTTGTTTTAGGATCAACACGAGCCAAGCTCTGTCTGGTACGCCGTTGGGTCCTACCATTCGAGAATACGAAAGAATCTTTTAAATAGCCGAACGAATCTATGTGTATTACAATGCCCGTATTTTCCTTGAAAATACTAATCTCAATGTGGTAATTGATTTATGACGAGTTCTTGAATTAGAGTGAGTTTGTGATATAGTGATCTCAACGTGGATTTCACATTTCATGGTATCCCTAGTAAGTTTTTCATTGCAAATTCAAATTTAAAAGATGAACAATATGGTGGTGAGAAAACTTTGTATGTACCAAGCATATGACCACACACACATGCGCGCGCACACACATACACACACACGAACACAACAACAATCCAATAAGTATAGTGCATCTATTTTTCCAAACCATGCATGTATGACACGAATTCAAAAATACTCCTTCTGTTCCTAAATGTTAGTCTTTTAAAGATTTCAACAAGTGACTACATACGGAGCAAAATGAGTGAATCTACACTCTAAAATATGTCTATATACATCTGTATGTGCCAGTCCATATGAAATCTCTAAAAAGACTAATATTTAGGAACAAAGGGAGTAAAATGTAAGACATGCATGGTCCTCAATTCAATATTTAAAATGAACAAGAAACTGAAACATGAATATTAAGTCTAGTACTACAGTACATGCAAATATTGTGTTTAGGCGGAGCTATGTAGATTATTGGGGGTTAACCACTCGACCTTAGATAAAATTGTGAAGCTGTGTTTAGGGTTGTTTAGATTATATTTGTCCCCACCCGTCCTCCCCGGGAGAATATCATGTGCCCCCATACCTTAGATGTTATATGCCGATACGAGTTGCTTGGAGCTTGTAGATCTGAGTTATAGCAGCTCACATGATGTCTTAATATTTTTACAGGAAACCTTGATGAGTTTGAGAATTGCACACAATTTGTACAAAAACTACTCAAATGCCCTTGGATCCCATATCCAACAACATCGAAGCTCGTATCACTGTAGCATCTAAGATGAAGGAGGACATCATATTCTCCTATATGTAAGAATATCATGTGCTACCACACCTTAGATGCTTTGGTGATACAAGCTCTTCGGAGCCATTCGATTTGTGACCCAGCAACTTCTCGGTGGTTCGAATGGCGTTTTGCAGAAAAGCCCCCAAAGAGTTCAGCCACTGCTTACAAGCACAAAGACTACTCAGATGCCATTGGATCTCAGATCAAACGACCTCGAAGCTCGTATCACCGTAGCATCCAAGCCGCAAGAGCACCTTATGTTTTCTCGCACGGGAGAATATGAGGTGCTCCCGCACTATAGATTATATGGTGATACGAGTTCACGGAGATCTAATGGCCCATAGTAGAAGGTTTGAATGTTTTTGCAATATACAACTGAGAGAGTTTGGGAATTGCGCAGAAAGTACAAGTACTACGCATGTGCCATATGATCACTGGTCATACGACCTAGATGCTTGTATCATCGTAGCGGGTAATTAAGCTACGGGGAGCACCTATTTTGAGTAGCGGGGAACCGTTGGATCCAAGATGCAGCGGCACACACGAGGCCTGAATGTTTTATTTGCAAAAAAAACTTTGGAGAGTTTGGAAATTGCACATAATTACAAAGACTACTCCCAAGCCATTGGATCTCACTTCCAATGATATAAAAACTCGTATCACCCTAGCATCTAAGCTGCGGGGTGGATGTGATATTCTATGCCGCTGTCATTTTTGTTCATAAACTTGCAAAATACGATTAACTCGTGCCATTACTTGTCTAACCGCGCAAAGTGTTTTCTCAAAAAAACCATCCTACACTGAAATATCGGAACAACACACGGGGGTCCCACTTGTCATTAATCAAATTTGGACCTAAAACTAACAAATCTGAAAGACGAGATTCGAACTGGTAACCTGGACTACAAAGTGTAAGTCGATAGCCTGAAACAACAACGGTTGTTTGCTTTGTCTCATAACTTGATTTTATACAGTATTACGTTGAGTAGAGTAGAGGGAGTGCCTCGTCAACACGTGCATGACTGTTGACTCACTTACTGGTGGGACCCATGTCTGCGATCTCTCTCTCCTCACCATCATCTAACCTTTGTAGGGGCACATACGAAGAGCGGCGCTAGCTTGCCGTGGTGTTATTATAACTAAAAAAAGCTTGGAAAATAGAAGAATCACCTAGAACAAGAGACGTTGTGGCTGGTCGAGATAGAGCTAACCACACCTATCCTCTGTGCCACGTTAGCATGATGAAGCTGTGTGGCTAGTGGGGTGTTTTCAACCGACTAGCTGGGTCCCGAGGTTGAACCATAGGTACTATGTCCGATACAGTATATTTTTACACGCACATTTTCCTCCATGCCGAGACGTGGCACACCCTACCGTGCGGTTTCAGGGTCCTCCCAGGTGGTGCACGCATATATTCTTCCTGACGTGGGACGCCCTACCGCGAGTTTTCTGGTTCCTCCTCAGTTTTAGCGCCGAAGCAAGTAAATGAGTCATCAAATCACAAAAGACCACCTTTCCCGCCGAGTACATTAGTGAAGCTCGGTGGCTAGCTAGTTGGGTTAGTTTGACCAATTAGCTAGGCCACCGCCACATTTGTTTTTTCACCCCTTTTTTTATCTCCTTGCCGGCAAGGAAATTTAAATATCCGCCGCGGCATTGCTCTGGTGTTTGGGTGTGGCAGGATTTTTAATTTTTTGATTGACGGGAGCAGGCGCGGCAGGATTTTTAGTTTTTTGATTGACGGGAGCAGGCGCGGCAGCAATTAGTCATGATGACTCCACCTGTAAAAGCCACTGCTCCCTGATGTGAGAAGTCGTCGGCTGGTGTTTTCCCATGGTGAAAACCAAAAGATTCCCCGCTCCTCGGCTGGCTCCCTCCGCCTTCCCGTAGATTGCATTGCCTTTCAGCCGTTTCGCCCCCTTTGGTTCCTCTCCCCATTGCTTCTACCTGGTGCCATGGCAGCGCAGCAGATCATGGAGTTCGAGGTGAGGCGCCTGACATAGGAGCTCTAGGCCAAGGATGCAGAGCTTAGGTCCAAGGACGTGGAGCTCCATGAGCTCAAGGAGGAGAGAAGTGACATGCTCCTCCGTTATGTGCGGGAGCTCACGGAGCTTCAAAAGCGGCAGGCGTCCACCACAAAGATGCTGGAGGAGTCGGCAGCGTTGCTGCAGAAAGTGGGAGATACGATAGGCCATCAGGGGAGCCGGCTGGAACGCGAGCGGGCCGATCGTGACGAGGTCCAGGATCGCCTCAGCCACTTGGTGAACCAAGTTTCCACGCACGTGTTGCGGCTGCACGATGCCTACTGTCGTGCCAGGGCGACCATGCCAGCCATCGGGCTAAACCCGTTCGACCACCCGGTCGACTTCAACAAGCTGCGGCTTCCTGAGCTGGTCTCCTTCTTCACCTATATCTCCAAGGAGTTGAGCCGTCTCCGCGCGATGGTGGGGGCGGAGCTGGACAAGGAGGGGTTGCAGGCTGCCGTCGCTGTTGCCGGGCGAATCCTTTCAGGGCTCCGTCACCGGAACCCATTCGTGTCATTGGACACCGTCTTTGACGAGCTGGCTCCCGTCGACCGAGAGCAGGCTAAGCTGGCGGTTGCACCCTGCATCACCAACGTCGTGCGCCTCGAGAAGTAGAGGGACTTCGGTGGTGTTTAGGCGCCCTCTGCATGGGCATGTCCATGTCTCCGCGCAACATGACCGTTGGATCAAACTCAGACGGTGCAGATCAGTCACTGTAGCACAAAGCGTGTGGGTGTGTTTGGTTGCATTCTCATCTCAATATAGTTGTTCCCTCTTCGTGTATTTGTGTTAACCTACTAGTGTGGACTCATTCACCCTTCATGCACTCTGCCAAACACCCAAAAGTGGGTCGAGAAGGGAACTTTTTCTCCCATCCCGTGCACCCTTCATACACCCTGCCTAACACTGTTTCATGCTTCATATGGTTCATGTTTCGTGGAGTACTGTAGCACCGTACTCTCCGTGCGTTGTAGACCTAATCCTGTTAACATTGATCTCACCGTTTATTCTCGACTGGACAGTCAAAAAAGCGGTACTATGTTACTACATTACTTTTCATATAGTTGGCATGCGCACAACACCATTTGTTATCGTCATATCTTACTACACTAGCAACAAGATTATGTAGTACTGACGTATGAACCACTGCACATGCCTAGTAGTAGGAGCACTGTGTATGTTCAAGTGGCTGCCGTGTTTCGCACTCCTCCGTCGTAAGAGTGGAAACGCTTGCTGTAATCATTTTTTTCTTCAGAAAAATAGTGAACACGCTCTACCGTGCGGATCCTCCTCCAGCCATGCACTAAATTGCTCACTTTCACCGACGTGTGGCACAGCCAGCATCGGGGTCCACCAGCCATGCACTAAATTACTCTGTAGTAGAGTGACGATAGACTACCCTGATCGAAGTGCCGCAGTAATGCCCAATGAGCCATCAAATCACAAAAACCCCTCCTTTCCAGCAGTAAGTTGGACAGACGAAGCAACCATCATTTCACTCTTCTCTCTCAGCTTCCTCTCTTGAAGAAAACCCCCACTAGCTTTGCTTCTCCCTCATCTCGTTCCTCATTTCACTCTTCTCTCTCAGCTTCCTCTCTTGGATGGACGTTGGAGCACCGGCCGACGTGATGTCTATGGCTCTGGCCAAAACCGTCAAGGCTCATGGTACGAAAAAGCGCAAGCATCCCGCCGAGACTACCGCAGACAAGCTCAAAGCCATCACCCTGTCCAAGCCCCCCTCTTCGGGATCCCTCATTAAGCAAGTCCAGGTAATATCTCTTCTTGACAATCTTTTTCTCGATCTTGATCATGTTTTTTGATCTAACACGTGGTACTAGTACTAGTAGTACAACTTTCTAGGTGATCTTGCATGTGATTTTTGTGTGCCAAATGATGGTTCTAAATTCCTCTTTTGACCAAAACATGCGAGAGGTTGACTCTGATTTATTATAGATTACTTTCAACTACTCCCTCTCTCCCAAAATTCTTGTCTTAGATTTGTCTAGATACGAATGTATTAGATACATCCGTATCTAGACAAATCTAAGACAAGTATTTTGGGATGGAGGGAGTACTTTATGAACATCAATGCTACCTTCGAAGAGGGTATATTTGCCTCAGTAACTTGTGTTATGGATATTGCAAGTAATCCCTATGCTCTCATGCCTTTGAAGACATGTTCTAATGTCTTTGTTCACTCATTTATGTGCATATATGTAGTCATATATGGAGTATAATATCGAAAATCATCTTATATTTTTGAATGGAGGTAGTAATAAAATATAGTTTCTGTTTGAATTAGAACCAGGTATGCGGTGGAGATGAAGTTCTCAAAGTCATGCCGTGTGAACTGGAAGACCTGAGAATGAGTTTTACTGCTAAACTATCCAGCTGATGTGCCTTGTCGCCACGTGTCCTGAACTAGTGTTTTCCTGTAGCATTGTTGTCAGGCGTGTTCTTGAGGCTGTACGTGACCACAACAATTTTCTGGTTGTGCCTTTGATTACGAAGGGTGTGGTTCTTGTAAAGCTTCCCGACAAATCTGATGCGGCCTGTCTTCATCATCATGTTTATGAGTGGAAAGACCACTCTGTTAGGTTCTCCAAGGTTGACAAGATGGTGATGGTGCAGGTAGACATCCCTCACGAAGCCCATGGCCTAGTCAGTTATGCAGGCTTCACCCCATAGGTCGGTGGCAAGAAATAGTCTGTAGGGTTTAATTAGTGCAACTTTGTTTGTCTGAGTAAGTACTATTGCTCAGTACTTGATTTGTGTTTGTGAACCCTGTATTGTTCAGTACTGCCACTTTTGGTGTGTGGTGAGTCCTGAGAATAGTCTATGTTAATGTCTGTCCACTCAATTCAGTCTATATATTTTGAAGTATCCATATCATCTTTTTTGTGAGGACAATTTATCAATATGGTTACACTCCAATATCTGTATGCATTGCAGGGTTTATCGCACCCACCAGGATTTCTAGTCCCATGAATGTTCGGTCCATATGATTTGTCATGACCTTTGGACTATCCTGCTTGTGGGAGTAGGCGGGGGCCCTGCATGCCACCCGTAGTTGGATGATCAATCTTCTGTTTAGTACTTCAACATAGTGATTCCCTCGTAAGGATTCACTCATGTCACATCAAGTAAATCTTATTGATTTACTGTCTAAATCTTGTTGATTTAATGTCATGTTTTCTTTCTTTTCTGCAATTTTACGATGCAGGTTTTGCCATGTGACATTCATCACAGAATAAACCGTTTGGTTTGCTCTATGATGGCTATTTTTGCAGGTTTCACTTCTTATGTCGTGTCAGTAACAAAGGCACTGTCCATCACTTATATTACTGGAAAAATTGGATCAGTCTGTTATCTGTGTACAAGTTGAATCCCTATGATGAACAACAATTTGGTTTAACAAAAACGCCACAATTAGTCCTTCTCACATTTAAAAGATGAAGAAAAAAATTGGATCACGGTCACGGAGCCTAGTCAAGTTAGAAAGCTGATCATAGCAGACCAGACACAATCGCCACTGTGTCGCACATCGGTACCACCTTCAGCAACGGATTGAGCACTAACAGTTGTTCTAGCACTGACAGCAGCAGTAGCTCAGTCTGATCCAGCTGAGGATTGGGCACCGACCGTGTCAGTGGATCAGGTTGATCTACCGGAGGATCGAACATCGACACCGACACCTGCTCCGACACTGGCACCAGCTGTACAAGGAGCACCATCTCCGGCAGGAGCAGCGGCACTACCAGTCGCACTGGCACGGGCACCAGCAACGGCTTCGGCACCTGCACCAACACTTGCACTTGCATCTGCTCCGGCCCGTGCAGCGGCAATCGGACGAGCAGTTGCACTGGCAACAGACTGGGCTGCAGTTCGCACTTCATATAGCAAAGTCCTTACAAAAACCGACATGTCCACCTTCTTGGTAAGCATTGGCCGCCGAAGTGCTTCGTTCTTTTTTCTTTCCATGTTGTTTCACATGATTCACTGTGTTGATCTAACTATTTGTGTATGTCTTCTTGTTTGCAAACAGAGAATTCCTAGAGCAACGAGGGAGTCGTTCAACAATCCGGGCGACCGTGGCCAAGTTCCTCTTACCATGCACAGCCTTGATGTGAATGAACCTGCTCAATATACTGTAAGTACAAAGGATGGTCGCATGATGATTGATGCTAAAGGATGGTCAAGGTTCTAATCTAAATCATATCTTGCGGTAGGGGACAATGTCAAAATTGAACTTTCTCGACAAGGAGAGCTGGTCCAAATCAACTTTGAAATTCTTTAGTAGCAGCACGCAACTGCCAAACTGATCTATGCTCCAAGAGATTTTGATGTAATAATCTAGCATGGTAAAACAAGTGTCCTGTGTGTATAACTAGTACGATAGTATTATTTATCACATGGTATATCGTTGATAGAATTGCAACTTTCATTGCTGGTTAGGAACTATCCTTCGATTTCATTCTAACAGCTGATGTGCTTTATTCAATTTTGTGTATTCGCCTTGCGACAGCATCTAAAACCAGCGTCGTACCGATCACTTGCAATATGAAAAGCGTTGAAGTAGAACACATGGGCCCCCAAACATGCAGGGTGGGCCTGCGGCCCAAAGTCCAAGACCATGAGCCTGTCTGAGTATTATATTCTCAGCTGAACCTCCATAATGCCCGTGCATTGCACGTAACATCAACATGCATTTGTATGAGTATTTTATCTTGTGAGAGAAAAGGATGAATGAGGGAAGGCCTTATTTGCAAATGTGGAGAGGTTTGTGGGTACCTTTTTGCAAAATTGCCATAGTTTCCTTCCTATCCGTCAGATATAAATCGGACAGCCTATATTGCAGGATGGCAGGCACACCATCATCACCAACTCGTCTATACTGTGTTAAAAACAACTTTGTTTTTTATAATTATATATGTTATATATATTCCCCTTGATTTTTCTTATGTATAATGTTGTGATATAAAAGATTTTTATATTTCTTTACAGAGGGAGTATCTCTCTGTCAAAAATGTATTTATGTGTAACTAGTTACTCCTGTCTTTCTACTTCCTTTCGTTGATATGTGGGGCATCCGGCAATGGGGTCCACGTGCCATATGCACCAAATTAGAGTGCACAATTGCACGGTAGACACACCCCGGTTGTAGCACTGCAGTAATGCCCAATGAGCCGTCAAATCACAACCCCCCCTTCCAGCTTTAGCAGTAAGCTAGACATGCGAAGCGACAATATTTCACTGGGCCTGAATCCCCTTCTCCCTTGTCTGCTTGTTCAGAGAAAAACCCCTCTCAGCGGTTGCATAGGATTTTCTCATGGAGAACCAGGTACGAATTCTTCATCCATCCCCGATAAATCCAAGTCCCTTGGTTGCGGGTAATCCTAGGATGGCAGCCGCCGCTGTTGATGCATTTTTCTTCCTACTGAATCTAGGGTGTTTCATTTGCAGTGCCCAAAGTGCGAGGACCCTACACTTGTTCCTTCTCATCCTAACACAGGATTTTAAAACGCGCACAATATGTTCCTAGAATCCTCTTTTCTATCCGAGACGGTGGGGTATTTTGAACATGTTATCGACTAATTTGGAAATTTGGATTGCTATATTTGGATAAAAGGTACTACTAGTATGATGGTCAACACTGACGTGAAGGAGGAAATTATTTCTAGATTTGGATAGGGAATACATTGTGTTCTCATATTATTTTTCTTGCAGTGCATTATTTGCTCTGCCAGAACACATGTACTCAAGATGCTCGGCCTTGCCATAAATGAATACACCAGTTTAATGGTCATAGTGAAGACAAGCCATGGATATAAGTTCTGAGTTGGGTTCATGAACCAAGAAGATCGCTGCTTTTTTATGGCCGAACTTGGATAAACCTTCTCAAGTGTTAAGGACTGAAAGTTGGTGCACGAATGTTGATGGAAATAGCAGAACCTGGTCTCATATTCACTACAATTTTCCACCCCGACGTCGTTCCAATTGTTCATCCATGTTAGTTTTGTATCTCGTTCTTGCTTGTTGCCTCGATTACTTCTTAACCCACCTATTCTATCTAACTAATCACAATTTAACTTTAGAAGTAGCAACGAATCTCTCACGAAGATGCTACTTCTAACTAATATTTTCTTATAATTGGTGGCACGTGTAGGTTTTTTCAGAGTTAAGCAGGCTGCTCGTTTGTTATTCTGTAAAAACTCGACTGTTACTGATGGCACTGAAGTTGACTGGGACAACATCCACAAGTTCCTACACTTTATTGATCGTCTTGAGGTCCTTGTGGGGCGTTTCAATGGTGGAAGGCCACGTGGGATATGTGTGCCACTACTGCACTCGTTGAATAGGCCGAACTGTGTCGAGAAACTTATGGCACGAGCTGTTTTCTATTATATATGTTGTTCATAAACTATTTCTTATACACAATTTTACAACTGTGATCTTCTTGAAACAGAAATTGCCCACTTCTATTGTTCCTATACAGATGCCTAACGTCGGGTCAGACTTGCGCTTGGTCCCAACATGATGTTTATGTCGACCTACTCCATTCCCCTTGGAGGTGAAAAGATACTTATTCATGGGTGGTCTCAAATAATGAAGGCCCGTCCATCTTGGAGAATAGGAAAGAAGATTATGTCCCTGCTTTTCCATGGCTCTAAAATGAATATCCTGTTTATTGACCACATTGTGAGATGAAGCCGCTTTCAGAAGGTTGTGGATGCGCCGGGTGGCACCTGGGCCTTGTCCTGGGGCTTGGCGGCCTCACCCTTGGTTAACTGTAGGCAAAGTAGCACCGTTTGAGGCGTGGTTTGTATGGTTGAACCTGTATAAGTACTCATACTGCTTTCAGCTATGGTTGTTAAGTGCCCCTGCTAGTTTCAATTAAGGTTGTTAAGTACTCCTGCTGCTTTTACAGTCTGTTATGTTTCTTCAGTCTTGTTTTCCTCCAGCCGCCAAAATCAAACCAGCGCCAGCGGGGCCGCCTGCTTCCGCCTCCCACGACTGGTTGCGCCTCAGCGCATGCATCACCGCCCCACCGTCTCCTAAATTGTTAACACCAATGTCCATGGCCTCGTCGTCATCCTCCGCGCGCTTTGGTGCGCTCGTCACAGCGCCGCCCTCTCGTGTTGTCAGCATGGTCAACAAACAACATGAATCGATAGAAGTACGTGGAGAGGATGACAGTAGGGGCCCGCCATGTCAGCTTATGGAAAAGGAAAATGCTTCCTCCTAGTGGTTTCCTAACATCTGGGACCCACGACATTGTGAGCATATATAGTCAATAGACAAGAGAACATCACAAGATTGGCTAACACCTAGGACGTAGCTGCTCGAGCAGTATTTTTTTGGTTATTGTTGAGACGGAGCAGGGTTTGAACTGGGCTGTGGCCCGTCTAGCCCAGGCTTATATTTTATGTTCATCATGTGACCAGCCCAGCTATTTTTTCTTTATGAAAATGAGCCCAGTTTTTTTCCTGAAGAATACCAAATCCAGGCCTACTTATTTTTCTACGCCCTGATGGGCTGCAACTCTTTCGAGACGCCTGTAAATCTTGAAAGTAATATGAAATGGGTTGTAAATATAAAAACAGATGACAAATTGGCAATTACTTTATAATTTCTGAATTTTTTCACATTTTCAGATTCCTATTTCACTAGGCTTTGACCTAGTTTAAATATATCTTCAAAGTACTTTAAATCTGGCTCGACATTTCGGTATTAAAAATAGTTTGGAACCCACAGAAATATGCAAAATTTCTTTTAAATTTTTAACCCTGGCCCTGGCCAACCAAAAAAAATGGACTGCAATAAATTGCATAAGAAGGTTCAATGAGCTATATATAAATTATTAAAAAAATAGGGAATGGTCTGACTTGTGGGCCTATTAAGTTGATGCGTATGCAAGATTTTTTTAGTTATTATATACGTTAACAAACAGTTCTAGCAGGCGTAACCATTGGATGCCAATCCAACGGCCATCGTGTTTCTTCAATCCATGATCTTCTTGCTCCAGCCGCCAAATCCAATGCCGGCGGGACCGTCTGCTCTCGCCTCCCATGGCTGGTTGTGCTGCCGCGTAGGCCTCACTGCCCCTACTACTCCCACCGTTGGTCGGGGCATCACTCTACTCACCCACACCCCCTGTTATTCTGCGGCGACAGCAACATCACACCGCGGCCGAACTAGTGAACCCTCGTACTCCTCTCCACGCGGGCTTCCACTTCCGCGTCTTCCCCGGCTCTGTGTTGTCCCCTTCCTAGGCCTCGCCGTCGTCCACAGCCCTGGTGCTCTCGGTGCGGCGTGGTCAACATGGTCAAGGAACGACTTCCATCGGAAGAGTACTGTATGTGGAGAGGCTGACAGCTGCGTCCACGGCGACCGCAAGGAAGTGCCTCCTTATTACGCGCAAAATAATTATTCCTCCACCTGCAGTAGGGACCCACCAGACAGGCTACCGTATTTCGTGAAAAAAACGTTTCCCCCCTGACTACTAGGACCCACCAGCTACATCTTCGCACGCAAGAAAGTGTGTCCATATTACGGGCAAAAAAATGATTCGCCCCCTGACTGCTGGGACCCACCAGCTACATCTTCGCACGCAAGGAAGTGCCTGACAGTCGGGACCCACCTGGTTGAAGCGTACGTAGCGTTGTCATTCTGGTCGTGAACGTGTACATACATACTGGTCGATGTAGAGGCGTGCATGTGTCGTAGTAGTGGCGTGCACATGTCGTAGTAGAGGTGCGCACGTAGCATGTACACGTACGTACAGCGGCGAGGGTGCAGGAAAGAAAATACGGCCACATACGTACATACGGGCGGGGTCTCGAACGCCTACTCGTGCATACGTACGACCAGGGCTCGTGTACATGGCTGGGTTGAAACGGAGAAACCACGTCGTCGTTGTGTTCATGGGGAGCCAACCGGCTGGGTCAGAACGGAATGTGTCGTCGTGTTCACCGGGAGGGCTTGGACGGAACAGTCCATGGAAACGAGGCCTGCGTACCGCAGAACGGAGGAAACGGCCTTGTGTTCGACCGGTCACGGTCGAAACGGGATCCTGTTCATCGGGAGGGGTCTGGCGTACCGCGAAACGGAGGAAACAGACTTTTGTTGACCTCCTACAGTCGAAACGGAGTCCTGTTGATCGGGAAGGGTCTGGCGTATCGGGAGGGGTGTGGCGTACTACAAAACGGAGGAAACGGACTTGTGTTGGAGCGCTACGATCAAAACGGGGGTCCTGTTCATCGAGAGGGGTGTGGCGTACTGCAAAACGGGACTCCACGGGATACTGTTCATCTCCACCGTCGACCTCCTCCAGCCTCCATGGGCTACTGTTCATCCATCATCGACCTCCTCCAGCATCTACCTGCGACTGTTCATCCACAAGCTCCTGTTCATCCAGCCTCCACCGCATGCTACTCCACCGGCTACTGTTAGACTAGCCCTCTCCAGGGGGTCATGTTCAACCACCCCTCCATGGGCTACTATTCATCCAGCCCTCCACCGACTACTGTTCAATCAGCCCTCCACGGGGTCGTTGTCGGTGTCAAAACCGCCGGATCTCGGGTAGGGGTCCCGAACTGTGCGTCTAAGGCTAATGGTAACAGGAGGCTGGGGACACGATGTTTACCCAGGTTCGGGCCCTCTTGTTGGAGGTAATACCCTAATTCCTGCTTGATTGATCTTGATGAGATGAGTATTACAAGAGTTGATCTACCACGAGATCAGAGAGGCTAAACCCTAGATGCTAGCCTATGGTATGATTGTTGTTGTTGTTGTTGTCCTACGGACTAAACCCTCCGGTTTATATAGACACCGGAGGGGGCTAGGGTTACACAGGGTCGGTTTATAGAGAAGGAGATCTACATCCGAATCGCCAAGCTTGCCTTCCATGCCGAGGAGAGTCCCATCCGGACATAGGACGAAGTCTTCTATCTTGTATCTTCATAGTCCAACAGTCCGGCCAAAGTATATAGTCCGGCTGTCCGAATACCCCCTTATCCAGGACTCCCTCAGTAGCCCCTGAACCAGGCTTCAATGACGATGAGTCTGGCGCATAGATTGTCTTCGGCATTGCGAGGCAGGTTCCATCTCCGAATACTTCAAGATAAGTTCCGAACACAAGGAGCGTGTCCGGCTCTGCAAGATAAATTCCATATACCACCGTAGAGAGAATAATAATCCACGAATCTGATCTGCTGACAACTATTTGTAGTGTGACATCACGCCACGGCTCGGTATTTATTCGAACTGTTTTCTGCAACCTGCTTCCGCACAGATCGCGAGGTGTTTTTTTGGCATGTCTTGTCAAAGCAGAGATCATGTCCCCTTATCGCAGGATCTCCATCAATACGGGTATGGGTAACCCAACCAGCGCCATCAATCGAGGCGCTTGGAAAAATAAAAGATTTCAAGAGGCAAGTGGGGAGGCGCACATTCTACATCGCCTTTATAAAGGGACAGAGATCTCCCGTTTTCACCCACGCCTTCTTCCTCCTTTGCTCATCCGTTCTCGCACCCTCGAGCTCCAGCGCCCAAGTTCTCACCTTCTCCGTAGGACCGCAGCATGTCCGGAGCGGGAGGCAAGTGTATGGCCTCCTCTGTCACAGAGGAGAACATCACCATGCTTCGGGAGGCCGGATACCTGGCCGAGAGCATCACGCATACGCTTCCGGCAGAGGGACATATTACCCCCACTCCGAAGTCTCGGGAGAGAGTAGTATTTCTCCCTCATTTCATCCGCAGACTAGGATTTCCACTCCATCCATTTGTCCATGGGCTCATGTATTACTACGGGCTAGATTTTCACGATCTGGCCCCGAATTTTGTCCTCAACATCTCGGCGTTCATCGTCGTGTGCGAGGCCTTCCTCCGCATCAAGCCTCACTTCGGCCTGTGGTTGAAAATCTTCTGCATGAAGCCGAAGATCGTGAGCGGCCAACAGGCGGAGTGCGGAGGCGCCATGGTGGGCAAGATGCCCAACGTCACATGGCTTGATGGCTCCTTCGTGGAGACCATAAAAGGATGGAAATCAGGGTGGTTTTACATCACCGAGCCGCGCGATGCCAACTGGGCGGCGGCCCCCAAATTCAGATCTGGAATCCCCATGCGCCTCACTTCTTGGGAAATGAAGGGCCTGGCCTGGGGCCAACCCACAGAGCTGACCGGACTCGAGACCTGCATCAGAAGTATGAGGGACAAGAAGATCAAGCTCGTCAACATGGTCCAACTCATGCTCATTTGCCGGATTCTCCCGTGTCAAAGACAGGCATTTGATATGTGGGAGTTCGACCCGGCCGAACACCAGATGCTGCTAGAGCTCTTTGACACAATGCACAAAGAAATCTGGAAGGTGCTGTTCAAGACCGGTGAAGTTCCTCCTCCCCTTTCCGACGACCGTGGGCTTAGCGCAAAGCGCCTCGCTAGTCTGGTAAGTCCTCTGATTATTACTAGATGTTCCCTCCCTAGTACATTCACGGGAGGATTTTTAAGTCATCTTGCTGACCGAACAGGATTGGGTGGAGACGACGGAGCGGATTGACTGTCCGGCTCCATTGCCTGAGGACCCAGTAGACGCACTCGTAGCGGAGATGCTGGTTCTGGCGCCTTACAAGGTGTCAGGGGAAAAGGCTGAAAAGAAGGCTGCGGGGACCTGGAAGGGTCTCCGGCGCGAGGCCGCACAAGACGCCTCGCCAGAAGATGATGAGGCGCACTCCTCCCACGAAGGGGAGGAGAGAAAGAGGAAGGCCGCCTCAACTGAGGGGGCCGAAGGGTCCAAGAAGGTGGCCGCGGGGACCAGAAAAGGTCTCTGGCGCAAGTCCGTGATAGAACCGTCATCCAAAG